>NC_133422.1:54505000-55755000 GCF_049350105.2 Macaca mulatta | reverse complement strand
AATGAATTATTTAAAACATTAAAAAACAAAATTTACATAGATTTTCAGTATTACGACAGCACATGCTGCCATAGAATTTATATTCTTATTGTGCTCAAGAGTGACCACAGTCTTGTAAGATCTGTACTGGAATTAGAAAATATAAAGAATCTGACTTTTTCAAAATAATTAAAATATATGGTTTTCCAGAGGGTAGTAAAATGAGAACAGAAGAATCAAGATATAAAATACAAAAAAATAATGATTTATAGAGATTTACACTATGGTATTTTCTATGCTAATACAATAAAAATACTATAAATTTATTCTTACTTTAGAGATAAATGTTTCACATATTATCAAAAATAGCTAAATGAATCTGATATAATTTAAAGATGATCGTAAAAAACAATGATGGTGGGTCTCATGAATTTTAAAAATAAAATAAAACTACAGTATGTCTTAAATATTGTTCTTATTCTATATTTAATGCCAAAGGTGGCACATGTTTTCCAATATTGTGCCTGAGCGAAGTACATTATGTCATATCTTATTTGTTCCTCAGAGTACCATATTCCAAATTGAAAGAAGTTTTTGCTTTCCCTAAGTCAGCTTGGAGCATGTCAAAGTTTAGCATTGTACTAAGGGAAATGTGATTTAGAGCCATACTTTCTACCATTAGGTTTAAGAATTGGTACTGCTAAGGAGTAAATCAGATCTTATAAGTAAAGGTGCTTGGAGTATAACCCATATTTACTTACTATGGAAACTATCTGATGGTTCATACACATTTTCCACCATGGTACTAAATAGGAGAGTCAAAACAGTGGAAGCACGTTGTAGTTTGCATAAGCTTATACATTTCTTTTTTTGTTTTTTGAAAGCTTATTTCATGACAAAACATATTTGGGTCTCCTGTGGAGATGATATGTGTGTGTGTGTGTGTGTGTGTGTGGTGAGAGAAGTATGTACATAATTTGAGGGGCTCAATTTGTTTAGCATTTATGAAAAATGTTGTCAAATATAAATTTGTTTTTCAGTAATCTAATAATTTTCCTATATATCAGTTTTACATACTGATTTTATATTACCCTTTCCAGTTAAATGTATACATTTTATTTTATGACAAAAAAAACAGAAATAAATTGTGTAAATGTATCTAATGTGGTACAAACTTAGAAAATTAATCCTGTTCACTAACCTCATCCATTGTATTGCAGAGATTTTTTTAACCTGAATTTCGTTAGCCCAGTGGAAGTGGAATATAAATATGTAGAAGGTTGCCAAGTCTGTCATGCATTTTAATATAAGGGAAGCATATCGGGAAAATACATTCTTATAAACTTCTAGCCGTAAAAATCTTATTCGGGGCTATATAAAAACATATAATGGAAAAATGTGCGTCTTCGCTCTTCTGTTTTTAATCCATCTCTTTGCCATGGTTGAAAAGGTGAACAAATAGATGCTTCTATGTATTGTCACAATGACTACTCACTGCTTGATTTTATACATAAGACGGATGATTCTTTCACTTTGCATGACTGCCCAAAACAAACCAGATTTATACATATATACAGTAGCTATTAAGAAAAAAATTGAATGCTATTTCATCTCTTCTAGATAAAACTTGTAGAGGGTCAGTTGATAAGAAACAGAAAAAACAGATATATGTTCCATGTGCCTATTTAAATGAAGAATGTGCATGTGTCAAATCATTCCACACATTGATTTAAAATCTAACGGAAAAATTTTAAATTATATGACCAAAGAAATGTTTGACATATTAAATCGATAAATACTGATAACTGATAATGCTATAGTGACTCAATTGCTTTTTAAAATACTCATTGAACCAACATATTCACGTAGTACCTACTATGATTCATGCCCTCTTCTAGACACTTGCTTGAGGTATGTCAGTAAAGGAAACAGATTAAACATATTTAATTTTGTTGTGCTCATGTTAATTAGTATGGAATCTTGGATAAAGGTTTAAAAATTTATAATTATAAAATAGATCTTATACAGGATTTAGAAATTGTTAATTCAATAATTTATGCAAAAGTGCCGTCTGAGTCTAAAGTGACTGATGTTATAGAGTATTGTAAGTATGGAAAGAATTATTTACTTTCTAATTTATTTCTACACATATTTGTTTCCTTAAAGTTACAATACAGTTGAAAATCAAGTGATTTTGTAGTTCTTATCAAATGAGTTTCATTGTTTTTATTAGTAACATATAAAAGTGAGAAAGAACCAAAGGAAAGTTTAACAAAAGAAAAAAAAAAAAAGACACCACTTTTTTTGTGACATAGTAAGAATGATATATAAACTCCTTAATCAGATTCTTTAGTTTTATTGATACTATAAGGAATAAAAATTTGTGATATTGTATAAAATGACATACTCTGAATGTGTAATAAAATCCTTTTTAAAATGAAGTACAAATAAAGTTCTATACAAGTGAGCTCCTGACCACATACCTAGCCTCTTTTCCTCTCATTTTACCTTTACCGAATTCGTCCTTGTCTTCAAGTCCTTTGAGCAAAACATGTCTTCCACAGACCCTTCTGTTTATGCTTGATGCATATTGCCTGGAATAATCTACTACTGTCCCTCTTCTTCTCATTTCCTTCTCTTCCTCTAGGACAATGGGTCATTCATCCTCAAACTTAACTGCACATTAAAGTTGCCTGGATGGCCTGTTAAGGCACAGGTTGATTGATCTCACACTCAGAGTTTCTGATTTAGTAGGCCTGGGAAAGGAGGGACTCTAGAAATTATATTTCTTACAAGTTCCCAGATGCTGCCTAGAGAAGCACACTTTGAGAACCACGTCTTTAGTTTTAGGCTTAAATATGACTTTTATCACAGAAGTTTCCCCTGGCCTCTTAGAGTAGATCAAAGCATTCTGATATGTATTTTTAATATTCTTTGGCATTTTCTCTTTAATGATATTGTTCAGGGTTTTTTTACTTAATAAATGTCAGTCAAGTTTATAATCTCAAAGAAAGCAATAATTCTGGCTATCAATTACCACCAATGCATTAATATACTGCTCAATGATTGAATGGGCAGAATTTATTTAGATAGTTCCTGATATGAAATTCAAAGTAGAACTTAATTTGTGGTATTTCAAAATCATGAATTTCTTGGTAAAATCAAAACTTGAAATTTAAAAATTTTTGACCATAAATATAAACAGAACATCATTTAATAATTTTATTGTTTATGCTCCCTTTTTGAATAATATCTTCCCTAAGATTGTTATCCTGAGATATAACTTACATATACAAATGTGTGTGTGTGTGTGTGTATATATATATATAAGATAGTATATATAGCAAATTAAATTATAAAAACTCTAGTTAAATTGTTCAAATAAGTAAAAATCTTGTAGATTGGAGTAGGATTTTAAGGGGATCTCAATTATTATAGAGTATTAAGTTCTGTAATTATTAGTTAAAAGTTTAACTTTTAATGCAATTTTGCCCATTTCCTGTTATTTCAAATAAATTAAAGTTTAGTGGTATAATAGAAAGAAATCCATGGGTGTTTGTAATAATTAAAATGGAGAAGAATATGTTTAAAAAGTTTAAAATTACCACAGGTGTTTTTTTTACTCTAATTCTCTGAGGTGCTCTGAGGTTAATCTCCGAAAGTTTTCTGAATAAGTTTTTTACTTTGTGAAAACTCTTTGACCAAACAAAGACAAACTTTTAAACAGCTGTTTATTGGGCTGCTACATTATTATTACTTTAGCTCTCACATATTTTAAAATATTTTCTCTTATATATTCCCATTTATGCATTCTAGACACCAGTGAAATTCTCTAATGCTTGCCCCTTGCCAGAAACGTCACTTCTCATTTGCATTTTATGACTTTACTTTGGGTTCCAAGTCTCTAACTAAATTATTCTCTCCATGCTGTAACAATGATAATAGCCTCTCATCAAGGGTCAAGAAAATGGCACTTTATTTCTTGATCATTTCTTTCCTGCTTCTGGGAGCTAGCAATATTCATAATACTTTTAAACTAAGCGCTTCTTTCTGGCATTTTTAATTAATTAGATCTATACATAGTGTATTAGTCTGTTCTCACTGCTAATAAAGACATACTTGAGACTGGGCAATTTTATAAAAGAAAGAGGTTTAATTGACTCACAGTTCTACATGACTGGGGAGGCCTCATAATCATGATGAATGGCGAAGGAGGAGGAAATTCACGTCTTAAATGGCAGCAAGCAAGAGGGTGTGTGCAGAACTCCCCTTTATAAAACCGTCAGATTTTGTGAGACTTACTCACTATCATGGGAACAGCACTGGAAAGACCTGTCCACATGATTCAGTTACCTCCCACCAGTTCCTTCCTACAATACATGGGAATTATGGGAACTACAATTCAAGATGAAATTTGGGTGGGGACACAGCAAAACCATATCATTCTACCTCTGACCCCCACAAATCTGGTGTTCTCACATTTCAAAATCAATCATGCCTTCGCAACAGCGCCCCCCCCCCACCCCAAATCTTAACATTTTAGCATTAACTCAAAAGTCCACAGTCCAAAATCTCATCTAAGACAAGGCAGGTCCCTTCTGCCTAAGAGCATGTAAAATCAAAACGAAGTTAATTGCTTCTTAGATACAATGGGGTACAGGCATTGGGTAAATATACCTTTTCCACATGCAGGGAATTGGCCAAAACAAAAGGAGCCACGGGCCCCATGCAAGTCTGAAATCCAGTGGCGCAGTCAAATCTTTTTTTTTTTTTTTTTTTTTTTTTGAGATGGAGTCTCGCTCTGTCGCCCAGGCTGGTGTGCAGTGGCGCGATCTCGGCTCACTGCAAGCTCCGCCTCCCAGGTTCAGGCCATTCTCCTGCCTCAGCCTCCTGAGTAGCTGGGACTACAGGCGCCTGCCACCATGCCCGGCTAATTTTTTGTATTTTTACTAGAGACGGGTTTCACAGTGTTAGCCAGGATGGTCTTGATCCTCTGACCTCATGATCCGCCCGCCTCGGCCTCGCAAAGTGCTGGGATTACAGGCGTGAGCCACCGCGACCGGAGGGGCAGTCAAATCTTAAAGCTCCAAAATGTTCTCCTTTGACTCCATATCTCACATCCACATCACGCTCATGCAAGAGGTTGGGTTCCATGGTCTTGGGCAGTCCTGCTCCTGTGGCTTTGCAGGGTACAGCCTCCTTTCTGGTTGCATTTATGGGCTGCTGTTGAGTGTCTGCGGCTTTTTCAGGTGCATGGTGCAAGCTGTCAGCGAATCTACCCTTCTTGGATCTGGAGGACAATGGCCCTCTTCTCACAGCTCCACTAGGCAGTGCTCCAGTGAGGACTCGGTGTGGGGGCTCACATCCCACATTTCCCTTCTGCACAGCCCTAGCAGAGGTTCTCCATGAGAGCTCTGCCCCTATAGCAAACGTCTGCCTGGACATCCAGGTGTTTCCATATGTCCTCTTAAACCTAGGTGAAGGTTCCCAAACCTCAATTCTTAACTTCTGTGCACCCACAGGCTTAACATCACATGGAAGTTGCCAAGACTTGGGGCTTACACCCTCTGAATCCATGGCCCAAGCTGTACCTTGATCTCTGGAGCAGCTGGGATGGAGGGCACCACGTCCCTAGGCTGCACATAGCAAGGAGGCCCTGGAACCAGCCCAGAAAAACATATTTTTTCCTCTTACGCTTCTAGGCCTATAATGGGAGGACTGCCGCAGAGATCTCTGACATGCCCTGGAGATATTTTACCTCTTGTCTTGGTGATTAACATTCAGCATCTTGTTACTTATATAAATTTCTGCAGCTGGCTTGCATTTCTCCCCAGAAAATGGGATTTTCTTTTTGACTGCATCATCAGGGTGCACATTTTTCAAACTTTTATACTCTGCTTCTTTATGAACACTTTGATGGTTAGAGATTTCTTCTGCTGGAAACCCTAAATCATCTCTCTGTATTCAAAGTTACACAGATCTCTAGAGCTGGGGCACAATACCATCAGTCTCTTTGCATAGTAAGAGTGGCCTTTACTCTAGTTCTCAACAAATTTCTAATCTCCAACTGAGACCACCTCAGCTTGGACTTTATCATTCATATCACTATCAATCAGTGTTTTGGTCAAAGCCATTCAATAAGTCTCTAGGAAGTTCCAAACTTCCCCACATCTTCCCGTCTTCTGAGCCCTCCAATCTCTTGGCAGCTCCAAATCTTCCCAGATTGTCCTATCTTCTTCTGAGCCATCCAAATTGTTCCAACCTCTGCCTGTGACTCAGTTCCAACGTCACTTGCACATTTTGAGTATCTTTACAGCAGCACCCCACTCTACCGGTACCAAGTGACTGTATTAGTCTTTTCTCACACTGCTAATAAACACTTATTCAAGACTGGACAATTTATATAAAGAAAAGAGGTTTAATTGAGTCACAGTTCCACATGGTTTGTGAGGCTTCACAATCATGACGGATAGCAAAGGAGGAGCCAAGTTTTGTCTTACATGGCGGCAGGTAGAAGAGCGTGTATGGGGGAACTCCCCTGTATAAAACTGTCAGATCTCATGAGACTTATTTGCTATTACAAGAACAGCATGGGAAAGACCTACCCCCATGATTCAATGACCTCTCACCGGGTCCCTCCCATGACGTGGGAATTGTGGCAGCCACAATTCAAGATAAGATCTGGGCAGTGACACAGCAGAATCATATCACAGAATAACTCTTTCATATTGTAACTTCTATGATAGCCTTTCAAAAAGTATTCTTATTTGTCTCAGATTACTTTTAAGAACCTGTCATCTTAGTCTTTTTTATGCAGACATATAGATACTGAACAAAAATCCGTGTAAACAACAAATGCTAGACAGTGGTAGCTAGAATCCACGAAGCCCTGAAGAATCTACCCAGCTAACATATGTAGCAATGTTTTCTTATAGGAATGTTTTGTTGGAAATCATCCATTATAAAGATACGTAGAGGAAACATGAATGAACATTTGAATGAACATATAACCAGAACAACAAAATTTAGTTATATTTTAGTAAAACAGATATATAATTCTATTATAGCTTTATTAAACGAGAATCATTAAAATAAGTATAAAAATATATATGTATAAATTGACTTCTCCTAATTTAAAAAATTTAAGTCTACAAATAACATAAGACTTTGTTCTTACAGAATTATAAAACATTGAGAAAAAGTAAAAATTTTCCCTTCCCATAACTCAATATATTATGCCAAATATCATATGTGAAGTTTGACTTTTATAAATAAATGTGTTTGGGTTAAACTTCATTTTTGAAATTAGTACTTTTTAAAGAGTCATTTACTTTTCAAAGCTAGCAAGATGCCATGAAAGTTGGAATGTAAAAACTTTTGTTAATATTCTGTGAGTGAACTATGATTTTAATAATTATATTTACAGGTTGAAGTCATGCAATTTGTACAATTCATATAAATGTTGGGTGTAAAATAAAACACTTATTCCATTTCTGATTTTAGTATTTTCATGAGTTCTTTAAAATAATCCAAGGTTTTTAGACATTCCGTGGGTTGTTCACAACAATTTTTATTCCACTTTCAATCATTCACTTGAAGTACTACTATTTTGTTATTTAAAATAAGTTTTTGACTAAAAATAATTTCACTTAAAATAATTATTTTGAGATTTGACTTAAAATAATACATATTTAACAGGTATTCCCTAAGTTATCAAGTGATAAATTACTTTATGTTTAATACATTTATGGATGAACATAACCCAAATTTGTGAAGGATTATTTTGTCATGATGATGTGTTTGTCCAAATATGAATTTGATACTATTTCTTCTCCTGAAGAGGAATGACACTTTAAATATTGGCAAAGACAAACATTTTCTTGTTCAAGAACATGTTTAATTCAAACACCTAATTACTTTGTATGAGTAACAGGAAATCTTCACATATGTGTGTGTGAACAAAGTTGCATTTATCACTTGGTTAAGACAAGAGTTACTCCATATGAAAAAATTTAGGATTTGGAGATTTAGTTTTCTTTTCTGTAATCCTTCAACTGCAGAAGAACTTTTTGATTCAAAGATGACATTTTCTGGAAATCCCAGAGGAGTATTAAGTTGCCTTGGACTAAACTGAATCATCAGTGATCATATTAACTGTCAATGATCTATAGATGACATTTGTATCTAATTAATTAGATGTCTTCTTCTGAAAGAAACAGTGCATTGTGCATAATTAGAAGAGACATCAAGGTTGGAGTCATTGGCTCATTAATCTAATGAAGCTAGCCTATGGCATTTATATTACTCAATGGTGATGTTATATGTTATTTTATTTGCAATTAACAGTGCTGTATATAAAATGTTAATTCTTGATAAAAAACAAATTAAACAGCATAATTTTCAGAGGAAATTTCAAACGCAGCTGTTTGACGTATGCCCTAGTCAGTTATTTCTGTTATTAGGGAATGAAAAACCTGGGATATTATTTTTGACTCGCCAGTTACTTGCAATCACACGCTAGCCATCCTTTCACAATATCTCATCTCTGTCACAGAGGTGAAAAAGTGCCACTTTCTCCACAGTGACAATGGTTCAAGCTATGGACAATGGATGTGATCCAGGCCTATGTGTGTCCTTTTGTAGGAACTTCCAAATGGTTTGGACGATGAAGTAGCTTCTTCCTGTGTGATCATAGAACTAGAAGTATGTAAGCCTGAATAAACAGACAGCCATGAATCCAGCTAGCCTGTGATAACAAAGTCATCAAAGAATAAAAGAGATAAGAGGAAAAAGTATCTGATTTCATTAAAATCATTGGCTATTTCTAAGACTGGAATAATTTTTAAATTAAGAAATATAATTTTCTTCTGCTGTTATAACTACTTAGAAGTAGATTTCCATTAATCGGAATTGAAATAGGTTGGTTATATAAGATATAATTGATTATCATATAAATTCAGAGTGAACAAAAAGTAGAAGAAACTCAGTTAAGATAAAAACAAATAGAAAATAGTACTGTATTTTACATTTATCTTGATCTCATTGTATAAACATTTTATTATTACTATTCCCATTATATAGTAAAGAAGGTTCTTTCATATCTGAGAAATTATGTGATCTATGAAATGCACTAAAGACTGAATGAAAACCCAATTCCATCTGACTCCAAAGTTCATATGGCATCTATAATACTGTGAAGTACCCAAAGGTATAATTTATAAAAATTTGGGAGCTAGAAAAAATATATTTTTACCAAAGAAAAATCCATAGATTATTTGAAATCAGAAGCATTAACTTAATATTGTGTAATTTAGGGTTACACTTTGCACATACACAAAAATTGCTATTTGGCTTTTTCAGTTTTACTTCAGTTGTAGATGATAAGCTCAAAGCTAGAACATTGTGTTTGATGGTGTTTATGAAACCCTAAAAGAAGAAATATGGAATATATTAATCTGTGCAGCAAAATCAAGATCAGCAATTTGGACCCATTTAGCATGAGGAAAAATCATTCTACATACTTCAAAAATTATACATCATTGAAATATTAAAATAATATCAGTATTATATATCTAGATTAAAAGGAAAGTGGACTGTCATACTTTATAAATATTTTTAACTTGGATGATTTTAATCAGAAATAATTAAATTAACTACTCTAAGCCTCAATTTCCTGTAAAAATGATAATATTATCTCCCTTAGAAGGTTATACAAAGTTTCCATTTGGCAATATGTGAAAACCATTAAGCACAATTTCTGTTGCAGAATAAATTGTTTATTAAATCTTATTTCCTATTATCACTTGTTATGTAGATAATCATATTCAATGAAACTGTATAATATTTGAAGATTCACATGAGATTTGTTTGTAAACAATCAGGGATTAATATAATTATCTATAATACCAAAATATGAATACATGAATACCATAAAATTATTTTATTTGTTTGTTTTTGTTTTTGTTTTTGTTTTTCAGACAAGGTCTCACTCTGTCGCCCAGGCTGGAGTGCAGTGGAGTGATCTCAGCTCACTGAAACTCCGTCTCCCGGGTTCAAGCAATTCTTACAGCTCAGCCTCCCATGTAGTTGGGATTCCATACATGCACCCCCATGCCCTGCTAATTTTTGTAGAGATGGGGTTTTGCCATGTTGGC
Source organism: Macaca mulatta (assembly GCF_049350105.2). Classification (NCBI taxonomy): domain Eukaryota; kingdom Metazoa; phylum Chordata; class Mammalia; order Primates; family Cercopithecidae; genus Macaca; species Macaca mulatta. The sequence continues at coordinate 55,744,867 of NC_133422.1, read as the reverse complement.
CAGGCTGGTCTGGAACTCCTGAACTCAGGTGATCCGCCTCCCTCGGTTTCCCAAAGTGCTGAGATTACAGACATGAGCCACCACGCCTGGCCATCATTAAGAAATTTCAAATAAATTATTATTCTCAATAGAATTCGAATGTCAGTATAGGTTTGAATTTCTTTTCAGCCTTTAGCATGTTAAAGTATTCCATAATCCTTCATAATGACTGCCAAAGCAAAAATTTGCACTGGAAAAGTTAAGCAGGTAATGAAGACTTTATTCAAGGCTATTGCAGTAGTAGAGAGAAACCAGAGTGAACTGAACTGCATTGAAACAAGAAGCAGGATAGATTTTAAGAGATGGGGTAGAGGGTTCTGTGTCCATCTGTTTGCTAACTGGCCCAACCCATAGGAAAAGTAAATTTGCTTATATCTCATGACAAGAGGAAGTTTTTCTACTTAGAGGAAGGTATTTACCTAAGTTAGGCTCCTACTCACTCAGAAAAACATAAGAGAGAGGGGTGCTATCTTCCTTGTTGATTACATTTCAAAGAGATGTTTCTCAGGTTTTGGAGAGACACATTCCTAAGTTGTAATACTTACAAGAGGCTTATACAAAGGTTTTACCTACATTTCAAAGAGTCAAAGAAAGAATTTACAATGACAAATTTTCTAAAGTCAATGCCTTAAAAAAAGGGAGGGAAGAGACCTCTGTGATTGGACAATCTGGATGTTGTAAGGGCCAGGGTGAGAGGAAGGTTGGGGGCCCAGAGGCAGCAAGAAGCTTGCCTGCTTGCCTAAGGTTTAGTCAAGCTGAGAGAAATGCTAAATCTGTCTTGGACATTATCTCTTAGAATTAATTTTAAATTTATAGATTTGTTTATTTTAATAATCTGGTATCTTTCCTTGTGAATAAATAAAAAAGAAAACAGTCAATAAATACAACTTTAAAGTAGCATCAAACATGTCCAAGATTTGAATGCTAAAGCAATAAAAGAAAAAACCACCATTATCACATGCATAAAGTCTTCTATTTTGTATTTAATGTTTGTTATTCATGAAATTATCATATGCATTAAAATCTGGAGAGTTTTTAGTTTGTTTAGCTTTATCCATTTGCCCAACAGTAAGAAACTTTTCATGTATTTTATTGCAATTATATTATATACATATAAAAGTATATGTATTAAAAAGTATTTCATATGGAATATGCCTGGCTGGACAGTTCAATTACTGAGGGACTGCACTAAAGAGGCCAGGGCCACATAGCCAATTTTACATTCTTATGCCTATGGTCTCCAGTTAAGAATCTATCATAAATCTCATCATTCCAGACATTTTCATGAAGTACTTGAGCAAGATGAGGGAGATGATGTAAATAAGTTACTACTAGACAAACCTATAAAGTATTCAGTATTTGATTTATGGGCTTTCTTGCCTCTAATTGCATCATGTCCCTTTTCCTCCTTACTGTCATTCTTCTTCCCTGAATATGTGTGTGCGCATGTGTGCATGTGTGTGTGAATTATAATTGTATAGCATGCCCACCAGTCTTTAATGGGAATGATTCTTATGAGAGCTCTCAAGAAAATATAAAAGAATCACTTGTGAAGGCTTTCTTTTGTCCCAAGTGATAGTTCCCTGTCCCTTCCATGTTCTAATGTTAATTTCAGAATGCTCCATTCCCTTCTGGAAATCCCTTCCATATGGGCACTGTCGAATGTTTCTCAAATTTGTCAGGGTGTTGAAAAGAAATCTGGAGAGTGCTATGGTAATTTGTTCATTGATGATCCAGATGCTACTTGGAATAATTTTCTCTTTTTGCATCTCAGGACAGTCATGTGATATTTTCTTCAAAGACATAAAGTGCATAATACTGTATTTTTTCAGTAAATATTTTCTAATTATAAAAATTCACCTTAGAAAGTTTCTTAGAAATTATAAAAACATTGACACCAAATATAAATGTGGAGATTAAGCTCTACATACAGGAGGTAAAGTGAATTCGCATAAGCAGTCTAAAAGTCACTTAAGCCAACCATTAAGAAATCTATTAGTTTCAACAGTTGATTTTTCAACTGACATTGAAGCAGATTTAATTTTTTTAAAGTGATTAAAAATATTATTAGCAGCCAAGTAATACGAAAAATCTGAATTGTACATTAGAACATGAATTGCACACTACTTTGTGAAATGCTGAAACCATCACAGGGCTTTCAGAATTTGAATTTAATAAATGGCAAACCGTTTTCTGTTTTCCACCTCACATCAACTCACCTGCATAAACCAGCTTGTGCACTCTATTTAAATATGTTTTCTTGTCCTCTCTATTTAGATATTTCACTCACTTAATATTTCTGTCTCCAAAAACATATAATCATAGTTGCCTAAATTAAACTGATCTATGCACACCTATAATAAATTTCACGTAAAGATACAGTGATTTCCATCTAATCTTAGCTATGCTATCATATATATGATACCTATACATATGAATTTACTAAGATAAAATTAAAATATAATAAACATACAGATAATTTTTGATTACTGAAAATAGTTATTCTTAATCACTATAGAATGCTGTATACTTATAAAGTATTACATCACGATATTGATACAATAGAGGGTTTATTAAATACCAAATTACTTATTCATATATAAAATAATTACATTGATGAAAAACAAACAAAACAAAAGGTCCTTATAAGGTGCCAAGGTTTTTCTTATGCTTAACAAAAGAAATTTATCATATTAGTTACTTTGAGTCTAGTTTCCTCCATTTGAAAAAGGAATTGATGTGAATAACAATGAAGGAGTCACGTGAGGTGATGCATTTCCCTAGAAAATATAATTGCCTTTTCAAATAATCTTATTTGGAAAAAATGTTTCCTTCACAATATTTTTGTTTTTTGGCTCATATGAAAATTATGAGACAGAAATTAATGAGTTTAAACTTTCATGAAGCTGATTTTATAGCTGATTCATTTATTCATTTATTTTATACACAAATATTTATTGAGTCCCCACATCATACGTTAAGCAAGATGACAGGCTGGTCATTGTGGCTCACTCATGTAATCCTAGTATTTTGGGAGGCTGAGGCAGGAGGGTCCCTTGAGCTCAGGAGTTCGAGACCAGTCATGCAACATAAGGAGACCTTGTCCTAAAATAAATGAATAAATTAATTAAATAAAATAAAAATAAAAAGCAATATGATAGGTGCTGATGTACAGTACTGAAAAACATATAGTATGACATTAAGTAATTTTGTACTTTATAAAATTCAGTTGCCTTTAGATATGTCTAAATTGATTAAGTATTAATGAATTAACAACATTTTCTGAGACATTAAAAAGAACAGTGAGGTTGCTTCTAATTTTTTTAAAAGATTAAGTTGATTGGGTAAAATTAATTTTGTAATAATGGAAAAGAGAAGTATAATACTTGACTCTGATATTTGTATTGTAATCAATAGCATACATGCTACTTTCATGACAACATTTAATGTCAACATTAAATAAAACTCAAATACTTGTGCAAATATGAATGAAATCTTAAAGTTAAAATCTGCCATCTCTTTAATAGATCTGAATTATACATGTTTTAAAGATTTTGATCTATTAGGTTGAGTAGCTAAAATTTCAGCTCCACCAAGTAAATATATATACAATTTTATATAATTTATATATATATATATGTTCTTTTATATTCAGTGAAATAAAGACATGAAAATCATATGCTTAAAACCTCATGAGCAAACTCTTGCCCTGAGGCTCTAATAAAGTAGATATGGCTTCTCTTCAAAACAAAGAAAATGCTTTCATTTCAGTATATAACAATCAAGGACTTCTCTTTTCAGCAGCAGTATATCAGTCAATGTAGATTAAAATGGCCATCCTTAATGAAAAAGTACAAATAAAAATTCTTGTAAGACCAGGTACATGTTAATTGTTTTCTCTTTACTGAGAGGAAGAATGCAGTTAAAATGGGCAAGCGTATTTTTAGTATGATTGAAGCTTTAAATCTCCCCCATTACCGCCACAACCTCTGGTTTTATTTTTGCCACAAATAGGTAAAGCTTGTTCTTGCCAGTCTCTTTAGTGACACTTCCTGGAGAGAGCCAACACCATCACCCACAGTAATTGCTACTGAACTATGACCCAGGCATGCTGCTCCGCTCTACACTGTTGCAATTTTACTGTTGTTTGCTAAGGACTAAGAATGCTTTGTGGAGTGTTTTGTTTTGTTTTGTTTGCACTGTGCTAGCATGAATTAAAACTTAAAAACAAATATCCCCTTTTTAACATTGAGAAATGGCAGGCTAACAGAATAGATTTGATCTTCCTGACAGGCAAAAGTGTTGCAAATCAGAATTGTATATGTATTTGTGTAAGTTATTCTGTGGATTTTTCAGATCCCTTTAAAATCGGAGGGAAAAAAGAAGCTAAACAAGACTCATGGAGACCTGACAACTCAGAGTAAAGCTGTGGGTTATTTCAGTGGTTACACTTCTAAACTGTACGTATTGCACTTATTCTCCATTCTGAGTATTGGAAGGATGAATTAATCTTAACTTATAAACAATAAAAGCAAAATATGACAGAGCATGAATATAGTTAAAAGGTAATATTCAGTCTCAATACACATACCACAGCACGCTTAAGTTTTGGAATGTGAATATGTTCACGTTCATTCAGCACAGCAAATAACATATATCTCTAATTCAACAAATATGAATATTTTCTATTAGAATCTCTGACTGTTAGGAAGTTCTGAGATATTAATATAATTATTAATCCTAATTCATAATTAGATTTTGGAAACATCTCTAGAGTTGACACTTTGCATCTTTTTCCTGTAAAGAGAGGTATACTACGTATCTCCCCAGTAGGTTTTAATTTAATGGATTGGTTTACATCCTGGCCATAATTTGCTGAGTCTGTCTTCTTCTGTGACCCCTCTACAGTCCCAGTATTAGTGTAATGATTGGCACATAGAAAGAGATCAATGAGTTTTTATTAAATTGAATCACATGCACTGACTTTGGTATGTAAAGCTGACCTTCAAGAAGCTGCTATCTTTAGTAAAAAGGACTTGCACTTAGCGTGCATTCATTATTCACATTATGTTGATATCATCTATTGCTATGAATAATTTTAAATGCACTACAACAATATATGGTATTTGTGCAATAAGTTGGTTTAATCAATTCTACGTTCTATTGTGTTCAGAGAGAGAGAGAGAAAAAGAGAGAGAGAGAGAGAGAAAGACAGCTTTAACTATAGACAGGGAGGCTCAGTCTTCCATATCAAACAGCAGTTTGGTCCAGTGACACATCAGACATGTCCAGAGAGTTACAAGTCACTTGATAGCATTTCTTGGAGAAGTTCATGTATTTTCTCCAAAAATAATGTTCACAGTGTTACAGACAAACATCTTAAATAGATGTCCTAGATTGAGATTTAAACTTCACTTCTGACAAATATTTCCCCCACAATATAAATGCCTAGAATACGTAACCACACACATATATACACCCTCACTCACACTTGCAAGTTATTATGTTTGTATGACTCAGACAGAAGTCCATCTTTTATAAATATAAAACTTCTGTTCTCTAACTACAATACATATTTTGCTTCTCAATCCCACTGTCATTGCTATAGTTCTGAATTTCTACCTCCCTCACCCAGTGACTGCTATGACTGCTTGAGCAGCTGCCCTGCCTCTATATTTCTGGTATCATTTATATATAATCTGACCTGAACTCTACCTGTAAAATGGTCTTTCTAAAAATGTCAATTTGCTTATGTCAAGTTCTATTTCAATCCATTCTCTAATATCCTTCTCTATATAGAATTAAAGCTGAATTCTGAATATAACTCACGATCTTCCTAATTTTGCAGCTCTTGTCTGTTTTTCTCACTTCACATTTACTACTTTCCTATTCTTGAGTCCTAAAATTTCCTGCAATCCACTGCAGAACTTTTTATATCTGTCTGCAATAAAATTCACTTTCTCAAAATCCCACCTCTTCATTATGATCTCCTCTGAACCATCTTCTGAATGGTATCAGTGGTTATCATTCCATGAATATATGTCTTGCAGACTGCATGGATAATCTCACTTTTACACAAATACTTTACAGACCTCTGCTATAGCATTTCCATTTGAAATGAACAGCTATGATGCGTTACTGTCTGTTTCCCTAGGTAGATAGTGTAGAGTGAATAAGTAGAGGTTTGAAATTGCGCCATATTCAGCCTCTTATCTCCAGAATCCACCACGGACTCTGACACAGGTTAAGTTAAAAGTTACATTAGTTTATTTAGTTGAAATTTCAAGCTACACAGCTGTTAACATTTCATTTAAATATATCATAAAATGATAAAATGTGGAATAATAACTATATAATAGGATATAGACTATGCACATGATAGTAATCTAGATTTGCAAATAGTACTTTTAATATTTTTACTTTGTAAGACAATTTCTTTTTCTCAAATTCCCCATCTATTTCTCATGTTGTTCTTTCTCACTTTGTCACAAGATTTTATGTTATTCTTCCTCTTTCTACTCCTCTTCCTCCAATTTCTTTCTCTCCTTCAAATAAAAGCATTTCTTTAAGTTCATTTCCTTGCTTTCTTCTCTTTCAGTACTCTTTCCACTTCTTATCAACACCTTGAACGTCAGATGGCACCTGTATTTACCAATTCACAAAACAATGTATTTAGCTTTACGCTTCTCTAAAATTCTAAACTCTCAGGGATTAAAACCTAATAGGTTGGTGCAAAAGTAATTGTGGTTTTTGTGTACTGAGTCATTTCTAAACTCCTCAGCTATTCATTTTCAGACTCTTCAATTTCTAGCCACAACCATCATTTCCAGTCTTATATTCCACTAATTGCATATATATAGACCATATTTCAGTCAAATTGATCTACCCAATTTTACTTCAAAATACCAACTTTCTTTAATAGATTTGTGCAATTGTTTATGCTACTTCCCCTGCATAAAAACACTTTTTGTCTTATCTTTCTACAGATCTCTGCTTGTCACAATTCTCTTGATCTCACTGGTAAAACAAAAGGGTGGAAATAGAAAACATAAAAATCCTTATTCATCTATGAAATTCTGTGGTTCTATAAAAAATCTGTCCATTTTTAGTAAATGCTACCAATGTCATCAGGCCTTTAATTCTTCCACTGCCTGGATGTGGGAGTAGATTCAAAAGTTTTTAAGAACCCAAGCTTTTAAGTTAGACCAGTAAATTTAGACACAGCTCTGCCTCACACCAGCTGTGTGACTTTGGGCCAACTTTAGCAGTTCTCGCTCTCAGTGATCTCATCTAGAAAAAACAATAATAAAATGTACCCATTAGAACAGATGTGATACATTTACATGATCATGCAATTTAAGCCAAGTGATGTGCTCCAAAAATTTTAGTCATTTTAACTTCTTGCCCTCTTAACATGCATAGCAATTTTAATTATTTCAGTGTACTATACCTTGCATTAAACTTAATGATATACCTAGTATTTTCCCCTTGTGTGGTAAATTATTTAAGAATATAATCCCATCTATAAATGGTGAAAGTGAACATACCAATAGTAAAATCAAATAAATATTTAATAAATCAATTCGTGGAGATTTTAAAAATATCACCTGTTAGGTGCAGCATTGCTTTGCTGATCAGTTGAATCAAACATTCAATCACCTTGACTCAAATTTCAATACCAACTAACCACTTGTTTCATGATATTAGACTTGCTACCTTAGACACTCTGTGCCATAGAATCTTTAACTGTAATCAGGATATCTTTCTCTCAGGTTATTTAAGTGTACGAAGAAATATTTTTTATATATCTGATGGTTAATATTGAATGTTCAACTTTGTTGGATTGAGGGATGCAAAGTATTGTTTCTGGTTGTGTCTGTGAGGGTATTGCAAAAGGAGATTAACATCTGAGTCAGTGGACTGGGAGAGGCAGACCCACCCTCAATCTGGGTGGGCACCATGTAATCAACTGCCAGTTCTGCTAGAATAAAAGCAGGTAGAGGAATGTGGAGGGACTAGACTGAGTCTTCTGGCCTTCATCTTTCTCCCATGCTGGATGCTTCCTGTCTTCGAACATCAGACTCCAAATTCTTCAGCTTTTGGACTCAGACTTACACTAGTGGTTTGCCAAGGGCTCTCGGACCTTTGACCACAGATTGAAGGCTGCACTGTTAGCTTCCCTACTTTTGAGGTTTTGAGACTCAGATTGGCTTCCTTGCTCCTCATCTTGCAGATGACTTATTGTGGGACTTTGCCTTCTGATTGTGAGAGTCAATACTTCTTAATAAACTCCCCTTCATTTATATATCTATCCTATTAGTTCTGTCCCTCTAGAGAACCCTAACACAATACCTTTAATAATTTTATTAAAATTATAGTGTATTTTAAACATATCTGGAACCTAATAAGAAAACAATAAATATAATTTGCTCATAACATGTTTAATCATTTATTTATATCACAAAATATTGTCATCCATTACACCTACAACAAAACTGAACTTGGTAAATAATTTTTCTCTTCCACTTTTTTGAGTCTTATTTTTCACAGTGTATTATTTCCAAACCACGTGATACAAACTTCCTACACAGACACTTTGGGCACCAGGTGGTTGCCCAATTCCTCATTTTCTAGGCTCGCTCTATGGCATGAGATGAATTACCTTTAATTGATTACATATTTATAGAGCACACACTGCACTTGAGATCCTCCAAGTCTATATCAATACCATTTACCCACACTTCAAACTAATTAACAAAATCCAGTTTTAGTACTTCATAGGTGTGACACACTACACTAAGTGCTTTAATTAGAATATCTTAGCTCATTATCACAACATCACTCTGAGATACACTTTGTTTATTATTATTACACATAAATTAGTAATAAAGAAAACAGGTGGAGATAAATTGATTCTTTGCTCACTGTCACACAATGCAACCTGCAATTGGGCAATCCACAAATTGAGCCTAGTCGTTTGAACCCTGAAAATTCTGCTAATAACTACCTCCTTGTCATGAGTGAAAGCACTTATCAAGGAAGCCAAACGACTGTTGTTCCCTGTCTGTGATCAGAGAAGGGAAGAGAGCCAAACCGAGAAGGCAACATATGAGCTGAGTGTTTGTCTTTTGTATCTTAGAATTTCCCAGCATTCTAAAATATAAAAAGGACATGATTTAGCAAATAAATAAGATCTTCATGAGTACAATAGAACAGAGAAAAGTAAAAATATATATATATATAAAAGAGGTTTAATAAATATTAATATTAAAACACAAAAGTTAAGAATGTTTCACTAATTAATGGCCCTTGTGTAATTGAAATCTCAGCCTGTAGTTTTAATCAAGTTCCTGTTGCCATGCTCTTTGGAGAAATTTTAATAGGCAGAGCTCATTCTGCTTAGAGACTGGACAACGTGTAGAAAGATAAAGAGAACACTGTGATAGAGAGGATGATTCTAATCTGATTTCAGAATTTGACCTCTTTCTCCTTAGGTCCGAGACATTCTCATTTGAAATTCAAGATCCTTTTACTGTAAACATGTTTAATTTTATAAAAAGTCTTAATCATTAAAATTAGAACAACTTCTTTAATGAGACAAAAAAGTTTAAGGGTAAAAACCAGAGGGATAAAAGGTCAATCTGACTTCAGACTGGCAGAAAAATTAAAAAAATAAAAATTCTATGTTGTACTGTCTTTGTCGTCAGTCAGCTCCTACAGTGTTTCAATGTCACACCCGCCATTTTAGAAACTTGCTTTCAAAGTGAAACAGTACTCAATATGAAATTGTTGAAAGCAGATTTGAAAGGATAAAACAGACATTTCTCTTTTTAATATGTCAACTTCATCTGTTTTCTTTTTCATCTGTTGCTATTAGAGACCATTGAGGAGGCATTTAGAGAAATTTGACTTAGACTTCAATTTTTCTTTTAAAGAAAATTTCCAATAATTGAGCTTATAGAATATGCTTTCAATGGTAGTTGGAAAATGATTTCTCTTTCCAGGTAGTCCTCTCAAAATTCAGATGGCTTCCCTTTTATGGTGGACTCTAATTAAATGAAGAAAGGCTAATAATAATTATAATGAAATAAAATGAGACTTCTTTCTCAATCATTAAAAAAATAAAAAACTGTGCCTTAACTTTCCTTTAAGAGCAACTTCTGTGAATTTAATTTTAAAGATATCATCCCAAAGATATCACCTTTCTCATATCGCCATTATTGTTTTCTTGTTTACATATGAAGAAACAAGAAAAAAAAATAGGTGTGCCTCAGTTGTCAGGCAAAGGTTTTCATGTTTGAAATGGCAAATATACATGTTTTCATATTACATTCAATAGGAATGCAGGGTCTTAGGCAAGGTGGTCAAAGACAGGTGAAAGCTAAGTGTTCAGGGTTCAGCAGGAGCAAGGTTCAAGGGTACGGTATAAGAGTTTCATACTTTTGGCCAGGCGCGGTGGCTTATGCCTGCAATCCCAGTATTTTGGGAGGCTGAGGCGGGTGGATCACAAGGTCAGCAGTTCAAGACAAGCCTGGCCAATATGGTGAAATCCCGTCTCTACTAAAAATTAAAAAAAAAAAAAAAAAAAAGCCAGGCATGGTGGCACATGCCTGTAATCCCAGCTACTCGGGAGGCTGAGGGAGGAGAATCGTTTGAACCCCGGAGGCGGAGGTTGCAGTGAGCCGAGATCACGCCACTGTACTCCAGCCTGGGCGACAGAGTGATACTTCTTCTCGAAAAAAAAAAAAAAAAGAGTTTCATACTTTCATTCTCCCCAAAATATTGTCTAGGTGTATAGTTCAGGAAAAGAAAAAACGGAAAAGCATTCAAAGTTTGCTTCTCTCTTACTCATTTGATCCTCTGGAAACGTAGAAAACAATAGAAATTTGGGAGACAGGTGAGAAGCTTTATCCACTTTTGTTTTGTCTACCATAATCCCATAGTTTTAGTGTTATATGCTCCCATTTGAATTGGAACTCCATTTGAGCAGGAAAGAGGTTTGGATAACAGGCTGTCGGAGAGACTGAAGAGTCAGAGCTCCACAGAAAAGCTGCCTGCTTGTGACAGCTGGGCAAGCCGCTGTCCAGCTCCTGCCTGCTCACCCTCAAGAGTTTATGTTTAGATAAAATGAGGCATTCAAGTGGCTGTTTTGCGGAAATTATAAACAAAAACAAAAAAAATTAAAAATGTTGTAAGCAGTTGGATGGAAATAACACTGAAACTGCTCAGGGAACTTGGCTTTAAAAATGAATATTTTGACACCAACAAACAAACCTATAATAAGAAAGATGCACTACTTAGAGAACCCAGAAACTGATTTTCCAGGTGTAAGCATTCTATGCTTCTAACCGCCTGCAGCTCTGGAATGCATGAGATCATTACTAGGGGCAGAAAAAGCCTGTGGGCCTTGTACCCTCTTTGTCAGGAAATTTTCTAACATTAAAGCCCTGCCATGCAGAAAAATGGTGGATTTACTATTCTGTTTGATTCCCCATGTGTACAGTTTTTGCTGTGCCCTCACTACAAGTTTTTTGCTTAGAAAGTCTCAACAAGAATCATCTAAAGTCTGTTTTGTGAGTTGAGTAAACGGTTCTGTTGCTTTCCTACTTGACAGATTTTCCTGACTTCAATTTTTTGATGAAGTGGTCTTTAGACTCCTAATCCCCCCAGGGCTTTTGTTCTGATCTCTCCATTACTAGCCATCTATTAACTTCCCAACCTCTTCAGCTCCTGGAGTGTTTCTAATTTTCTTAGTCCTTAATCCTTCCCTAGAAATATATTCCTGCTTTGCAGAAATGCGAATTATGTCATTCATACTGAATCATCCCCTGGAGAGGATAAAATAGATTTACAAAAACATAGAGCCAGGTACAAAGGGAACTTCTCTCCTCCAATTCCTACATTATATCTTTGAGTCATTAACATTTCTAGATTGTGCCTTCCCTACTGTCCTGGGGTGGTACAGGGCTTCAAACAAGACTTTCTACCCTGGACATTCTGCTGTCATCAGCAATTCAGGGGCGGCAAGTACTAAACTGGTTTCTGATTCAAGCAGAATAAGATTCCAGAGAGAATTCAGCATATATTAAAGGCAGGCCTTTTTTATAAACTCACAGAAAGGAAGCCATAAACCAGAATTTATGAAGGAATATTATGGAAAAAATATACGAAAACCCTTTGTCTATAGTATCTTATTCTACTTTCTATATCCTGATGTTGCTCAGTGTACTCATGACTCCATAGACCAAATGTCATACATTTTTATTTAGTAAAGTTTGAGTTCTTGCTAAATGCTAGGTGCTAGGAATTGAATGATGTATCATGTGTTAGGTAAAGTTGAAAAAACATAGATTCTGATGAAAAGAAGCTTGGTGTCTCATAAGAACCTGCACTTTCTAGTTACTAATAATCTATTAGAATACATCATTCAGAGTTGGTCTCTTATGCCCCATGTTCTAAGTACATTTTTTTTCCTTTTTCCTTTAAGATTTTCTTATCAGTGTCCCATTTTATTTTTTCTATAATAGTCTTAAGGATCTGATAAACTAATCTGATCCAAGGTGCTAATAAATAATTGTACCAATGTTTGCCTCACCAAGTTAATTTAATTTTTTTAATTATGTAACTTAAAGAGGTTAAGTAACATGTTGAAGTTACAGAGTCAGTAGAGAAAGCATTTTAAACTCCTTGCCCTTTTGTCATAAGACTTTATTTTGAAGTACTATTTATCCAACATTAGAGGTGGATAATCATTACTCACCATAAGGAATTGGCTTCTGGCAATAAAATATGAGTATTTATGCCTGAAAAATATTTCCTCTCTGAGACTTTATACTGGTTAAATGCTCATATTGGAATTTTAGAGCTTTCTAGAAGAGTTCCCACCATTTACAAAATGGAAAAAAAATTCAAAGTAAACTTGATCCATTAATCATGGATGACCAAACTCTATGAACTGGGAAAATGTGTTTCAGATATTTCAGATGTATTAAATCTAATATGATCTAGATCTATTGTGGTTTTTTTTTTTTCACGTTGGTAGGAAAACAAACGAACACACAAACAAAAATAATCAGCTGAGAGATGTACCCTTGACTAGCTTTCAGAGAAAGGGATCAAGGGTTGAGTTTCAATTTTTTTTTTAAATGAAAATCCTACATACTTTAAAATCTGCAAACCTGTTTAATCAAACTAAATCTGTAGAACAGGAGGATGGTTTTTGATATTAAAGTTTTAACTTTTCTTGGAGGCTACCTAAAAAGTTACATAGCTTGAAAATTTGGCACTAGGAAATGAAACTTGAAAAATATGATTCTGACAGGGTGCCAACATTTTATAGAGGCTAAAAGCAACCATTTTATTCAGAAGCTCAGCTTGGTGGTGAGCAACCTAGGACTTTGAAGACTAAATAGGAAGGCTCATCCTAGATTGACTTCTTTTCTTTTCTCCAGGATCCAAATGGGATACTTGAAATATCTACAAGTCGTTCATCTAAACAGCAGTGCATCATTACAAGAGCTAATTGCTCATTATTTTTGCAGCCTAGTTTAAAGGAAATACATGAAAGACTTCTCAGAGGGTTCATGTTTCAATTTTGAAGCCTGGGGTGAAAAGACTTAGACTGTGATCCATTGTGAGAGCTGACTAGCAAATAGAGCCTGTTGCAAACACCCACTGTGCCCCATGTTCTAAAAGAATACAAGCCCACTGTGTCAGCAGTTGTATCAGGCCCACATGAATGAACTTTCAGAATGACCATTTTATTATGTGTATCTAAAAATGAGACAAACCCATATGCCTGGGGTGTGGGTCTTCAGAAACGAGGAGGCATCAAGGCCTGTGGCTTGATTAAGCATTTTACCTTATTTTAGAAGGGATGGTGTCTGTGAGATCAAACTAAGACAGGTCCCTGCTTGTTCTCTATGAATCTGACATGCCTTCATACAGAGGGGATACTAATAGGCTGCAGAGCTATTAATGAAATTCAATTTCAAACCATATTTCATGGCCAACCGTGCTGGTAGGATGCAAGAACAACAAGCACAGCACTTTTAACAGTCCTTTCTGGATGAATTAAATAAGGATGATAGAAAAATCCCATGTATAACAAATAAAAAGACATTGAATAATGGAATCAGACCAGGTGGCAAGGTAGTTCATTGTCAACATCTTAGTCACAGAATATAAGCCTCTACAATGTTTGGGCATTCTGTGATTCATGAAATGATAAAAACAATGAGGTGAAATACAGTACACTTGTTTATTTTTAAATTCTTATAATTATCTCATAAAAATGAGGAAACTGACAATTTTTTAGTACCATAAAATGTCTCAGTGAGATTTCACTAAATACTTAGCTAAAATTTTACATCTTTGACTTACTGTTTTTCCTTCTTTTAATGGTCAGAAGCTTTCTCCATTTCAATTAAATGTGATAGGTTATATGCAAGTATATTATTATTGTACATGCAATATTTAGATTTTTAAATTTAAATTATAACATGGCAATCCTCTGTTATTTTTTTATTTGGTAGGATTCAATACTTGCTTTTACTCCTTCCGTTTTGACTACAAATTTATGTTTCTACTCAAATATTCTTATATTTACCCAATTAATATTTATCTATTTTTTATTTCTTTTGCACCCCTATATTTTATATACTTTCATGTATATTACATGTAATCACCCTTTAAATCCAATAGGGTGATTGATTGGAGGATGCATTAACTGAAAAACATTTTCTTAATGTGGGACTTTTTCTTTTCAATCACAGTTTATATTTAATATGTACACAGCTTTAATTTTTTGTAGCTTTCTTTTCTGTCTCTGTTACTTTGGTTAAAATTCAAGCAATAGAATTTGAGAACTTTCATATCAAAAACATATATTATTGTTTATTCCTTAACCTTCATTTCACAGGTAGATAATTAGGGTTCAGAGATACAGCCAAAGACTGGCAGTAAAGGTCAACAGTATATTCCTAAAAAATAAGTACTGGGGATCTAATCTCCTTAGTTCTTATTTTTATAATCTAAGCTATAATATCAGCAATGAGCAAATAATAATCTTAAACTAAATTGTTTCTTCTGAGTTTAGTGCTCTAGTTTTTCAAACTGCTCATTGCTTCTCTGATGAACAACCCTTTAAAAAGAGGTGACATGGAGTTAAGATATAAAAAAGAAGTCAAAATTAGTGTATACATCTCCAAGCTATCTGTCACTTCTCCTTTCTTAACCCAGACTGATTGATCCGTTGATTGATATAACTCAGCACTATGCATTCCTGATGCCTGTTTAAATCAATTCCTGTTTCAGATTACTAATTGGCCTGCTTCCTTTTCCTAATTGCACTTTGTGAGGACTACTCTAGGCAACAGCTTTGTGAGCTCATTAACAGCTTTGTTCAACCTCAGGGAGGTTAAGGCACTCACTCAAGGTCACACACCTAGTTAATAGGGAGTCTAGCTTCAAACCCATATCTGACTGAATCTAATTCCACTTACAGCTTTGAAGACTCAGAAAACATAACTGCTCGAAAAACTGATGTAACTCTATGAGTGCCAGTACAAAAGCTTAGAACATAGAAATGCAGCAATGAATAAGTAGATATGTTGCTCTTGTTTTATTATTTTTTACTTTATTTTCCAAATATGTTTAGGTTAAAGAAAAGAACATGGGATTTGGAGTCAAATAGGCAGGTATTTTGATTCTACCCTTGCTAACCCTGTAACCTTTGGTAAGTGTTTAAACTCTCATAGATTCAGTATTTTCTCAACTCTGATATACACATGGGTTCTTTGTACATAATATATTCTCCATAAATATTATATAAATGGCTTCATAAGAAAATGAATAATGTACCTAATTATAGCTACAGCTTCGCAAATTCAATGCATTTAACAACAATGATAATCAACTTACACAAGCACAAATTAAAGTCATCCTCCTTCAGGGTTTCTAATATATTCTAGTTTATAGGTACATGTACTGTTTCTACTTCTCAGGGATTGAAACTTAAGTACTGAATTCTTAGTCTTTAATGCTATGGCATTTGGGCAATGAACAGATTTTGATAATTGTACCTGTACCCCCACAATATCTTTCATATGTACCTACTCCTTGGTTTCCATTCTCATTCCATTTCTGCTGATGTATTGCAGTGATTCTTATAATCATTTACAAAAGTTTACTGACTGCTCACTATGCTCTTATTGAGAAAAATATTCCCTACCTCCACTTTTCTAATTTGTCTTGAGTTCATAAGTTTTGGAGGTTACATTTTTTGAAGTAAGGATTCTCTTTTGCCATTTGTTGTTATTGTTTTTGATAATATTTGTCAGAAACTGATTTCATTTGAATAACTCTTTACTGACACAGAACTTCTTTCCTTCCTTCCTTCCTCCCTCCCTCCCCCTTCTTTCCTTCCTTCTTTCCTTCCTTCCTTCCTTCCTTCCTTCCTTCCTTCCTTCCTCCCTTCCTCCCTTCTTTCCTTCCTCCCTTCCTTCCTTCCTTCCTTCCTTCCTTCCTTCCTCCCTCCCTTCCTCCCTTCTTTCCTTCCTCCCTCCTTCCCTCCCTCCCTTCCTCCCTTCTTTCCTTCCTCCCTCCCTCCCTCGCTTCCTTCCTCCCTCCTTCCCTCCCTCCCTTCCTCCCTCCTCCCTCCCTCCTTTCCTTCCTTCTTTTCTTCCTTCCTTCCTTCCTTCCTTCCTTCCTTCCTTCCTTCCTTCCTTCCTTCCTTCCTTCCTTCCTTCCTTCTTTCCTTCTTCCCATCCTTCCTTCCTTTTTTTTCTCCAAGTCTCACTTTGTCACCCAGGCAAAGTGGTGCAATCTCGGCTCATTGCAACCTCCACCTCCTGGGTTCAAGTGATTCTCCTGCCTCAGCCTTCCTAGTAGCTGGGACTACAGGTGCTCATCACCACATCTGGCTGATTTTTGTGTTTTTTTTTAGTAGAGACAGGGTTTTGCCTGCGGTGAGATATTTGGCCAGGCTGATCTCAAACGCCTCACGTCAGGTGATATGCTCGCCTCAGCCTTCCAAAGTGCTGGGATTACAGGCGTGAGCCACAGTGCCCAGCCTGACATAGGCCTTCTATGTCTCACAAATATTTCTGTTATTTATCTTATGGTTTAAAGATTATTCTAATCAAGATAGATATTCTGGAAATAGTTAAAATCATTAATTTTTCCTTAAAATTTTGTAACTTTTGAGTCATATTTGTCTTAACCTTTATATAATGTTTTGTTTTAGTCATGTGCATTTATTTGCTAAGTGTTTCTACTCACAGACAGTCTCTTCTTCACCAACCCTTTATTGTGGTCTATTACAGCATGGTTGCTATAACCATGCTGGTTTTTATCACATATGTCTTCCTTATATCTTTATTTTATTAATTCATGATTATGAAGCCATGAATTTTCTTTGCAATTTCTTATTAGACCTGAACTATTTCTTTGTCCTTTCAAAGTCCCAGAGAACCCTAGAAATACTGTGTTACTGTTGACTTTCCAGTACCTTCAGAAAATAAACAGCACACTGTTTCTTTTGCTGTTTTTAAGGTAGTTATTTATCAAAATCATCAGTAAACATGATTTTGACAAACTTACATTTATGCTTACTCACTACTTTCTTTATCATTTTTCCATCTTACCCCAATCTAAATGGTCAGACTCTAGAATAAACATTGTGCCCCCTTCATCATCTGGATCCTTATAAAATAATTTGACCCATGAAATCTTATCTCTTTTGCTCACAAACTTCATAAGTGGAAAATAAACTTAGGATTTTTTTTTTTTTTTTTTTTTTTTTTTTTAAGAAGGAGTCTCATTCTATTACCCAGGCTGGAGTGCAGTGGTGCGATCTCGGCTCATTGCAACCTCCACCTCTCTGGTTCAAGTGATTCTCATGCCTCAGCCTCTTGAGTAGCTGGGATTACAAGCATGTGCCACCATGCCCAGTTAACTTTTGTATTTTTAGCAGAGAAGGTCTTTCACCACGTTGGTCAGGCTGTTCTCAAACTTCTGACCTCAAGTGATCCACCCACCTCGGCCTCCCAAAGTGATGGAATTATAAGCCTGAGTCACCGCACCTGGCGAGATTTATGCTCTTTTATGAAAGAGGGCCATAGATCCCTCTATTCTCTCCTGTGATCTGGGATACTTCCCTCTCAGGTCTTCAGTAGTGGTTAGTTTTGAGTATGAACTGAGGAGAAGAGGAAGTTAAGGAAAGTTTGTATCTAAGCCATACATTATCTAATTTTCCACTATCTCTTACACTGAGATTTTAGGTACAATCATAAATTATCAAATGCTACCTTGCTTTTCTTTGTGACTAACCCTTTTGTTTTTTCTCTCCCTAGGAATATTTCTAAATAATTGAGGGTTGTGGGCTACAATGCTGTTATTCCTAGTTTTTCCCCCATAGTGTTACTTAACTACAGTAATTAATGACTGCTTTGTTTTGACCAGTGCAATGACCAGTATGATTCTGAATATATACATAGTTCCAGAATAGCATTAAGGGCTATTGAATCTTTAAACAATTAATCTTTTTTTTTCTTTTCCATTAAAGAGGTTGCTAGACAAAGTTGTAAAATAGGTTCTGTGATAATCTCCTTGACAACACAATATGTTCAATGGATATCTATGAGCCTAGAGAAATATGTATCCTGGATTTGTAGTTCTCAAAAAAAATAAAAAACCATGTTGACTAAAACATTTAGTATACATATGCCCTGCTACTTTAATTCTTTTGTTAGTTCTCATACAGTTTGTAAAGTTTCTTGTATTGTATGTATATAATAAATTTTAATGAAAACCTGAAGCAATATTTGATTGCCCTAAATTTATCCCTCCAAGTGATCCAGGTTGTTCCTTGGATATTTATAATTCCGGAACTAGAATTTATAACACATACATCAGTCTCAATCGTTTCTATTTTCTCCTGTGCATCCTCTGAGTGCAAGAATACCAGCATCTAAATATAATCCTCAGTGTTCCATTTCAGCCAAGTCCTTTTGCAGAGAAATATTAGCTTTCACATAAGCCTTTTTTAAAAATCTTGTTGTTCTTCACAGTGTGATGGTTCTCCCTGTCAGTGAATAGATCTTCATTTAGGAATTCACTATGTTATGATTTTTGTCCCTTAAATTTAGGCACAGTTTATAATAACATTGAAGATGAGTTTATTCTTTAAAAGAATAATGGAACATAATACATTTATCCACATAAAATAACTCTACATGCATCTGCCTTGTGGGTTTATGTTGTGTTATATTTTTTCAAGTGTTCCTATGTTCATAGGAAAATCTAGAGCTGCATGCCATGTTTTGACTCACAGAGCAAAAAGAATAGCAAATGCAAAACAGTAATTCCTAATTCTACATATAACAGTGTTCATCATTCACAAAGATTAAAAGGAGGGTTTTTCATAGTTACTAAACATCACACAAATACACATGTGAATACAGGCATTTTAGTTGTTAATTTTCCTCACTATCTTAGGTATCTGTCTTGTGTAAGACAGATAACATGATTGTTCAGCCCTCACTCTTTCAGTGTGAGTGTTTTTAGGTTCACCTTCTTGGTTTTTATTTGGAGGTAGGCTAGGCCTTAGGCCATTTCAACTCTGCTCTACCTGTTCTCCTCCTGGGACCCAGACTTAAGAAGCAGTGTCACTTTTGCAATGTGTTTTTCTCACGGTGGAAGTGAGCGTGCAAAAAGTTCAGTAGAAGCTTTTGATGTTTCTTAAAATATCAGCCTGAGACACTTACACTGCCACTTTCCTTTCTTTCATATTCCATTGGTCTAAGAAGGCTAAACCCCAAGTGAAGCAACCAGTGATAAATACTCAGGTAACGCTAATAGAAGCCAAAACAATGCCATATGACAAAGGCATTGGATGTTCATTTGTTTTCCAAGAAAGGAGTAAAAGATAGGAAGCCATAATATAATCTATAAAAGACTAATAAGGTAGAGAGGCTTGCCATAAATATTTAACCTGAACAAAATAAATGCCACTTAAATAGCACTCATTGTTATTTAAGGACGCTGCCTTTTCTTTTCTGTTGTTGGATTCTCCATTAGCAGTGAAGCATTCTTTTATAGTAATAGTGGAGGTAAATAGGTGAGGTTATTAAATGAAGGTTGTCATCTCTCCCACATTGTTACACCATTTCTGGATTCAGAATGTCACATTCCTGTATCATATTACCCACCCTTAAGCAAAACATGTGTAGGATAATGCCTTTCTTGAATTAAGGCACTTGAATTTAGTCAAGGGCACCTTGACTAAATGACACAAACATGTTTAATTTTTCCCTTCATTTTGTGTTCTAGGGTATTTCATAACCAGTGTCAACTCATTATATCCTAGAAAGATTAAAATTAAGATTTCCTTTGGTTATATGCAGGAAGAACATTGGTAAAGGGGAATGTGTGCCTATTTTCAGACACATCTATATTAAGAAAAAACACTAAATTGATTCTCTTGAAATCGTTCAAACCTGTACAGTCCCTGGAAAGTTTTTGAACATTTTAAAGGGTCCAGTCTGAAAACCAATTAAATATGTTATATTGAACAATTAATTGGAAAGTGAAAAATTATGATCCTTACAAGTAGATGCTTAAAAACAGTTAACACATGTCAACATTCATTTGTGATTTAAATAGAATATAGGAAAAAGAAATAAAATATCTTTAACTTAAGAAATGACATAAATTGAAAATAAACAGTATATTTAGCATTGAGGAGAACTGAAATTAAAATAGGAAGAAAATAGTCCTTTTCCCCATGCATATTCAAACTTGAATTAGAGGCCCTGGGCTATGCAATAAAATCAAAGACAATGTAAAAATCATAAGAATTCATAAAAATGAATAAAAACATATTTAATTTTAACTGACTTGATTGACTACATAGAAAATCCTGGAACTCCCATATATAAGCAATTTAAATTAATAAGAATATTAATCATATCTGTTAGCCAAAAATATCATATAAGATAAATATTGCTCTTTGATTACAGACAATGATCACATTCAAAATGGATAACAAAATCAATAATAGCTAAGAATAAACCTAACAAAAGGCATACAAAGCTTCTTAAGAGATGGTTCTGAAATAATAATAACATATAAAAGGCAGTCTTATTATTCATGGACTGGAATACACAATGAGATAATACAGTCTCCCATCTCCTAGATTAATCTCCCAAAGTGTTAAGACTTTTCTTCGCAGAAATATACTATAAAATTATGAAAATGAAGATAGTTCAGTATTACTGAGGGGTAGAAACATCAGTCAATGCAACGGAAACTACATTTTAAATTAGACCAACTATATATAGAAAACCTGACAAAGGGCAGCAGAGGTATTGTAAGTCATTAAGGAAGGGTTAAACTAGATCAACTAGGATACAAAAAATGTACGGTTTTACACAATAGCAATGTCATAAAGTAATTATAAGCAAACACACCCTGGAAGATGATACAACACATAAAACTAGCAAATATTAATATCCAAAATGTTTACAAATCAAACTCATTTAAACCATTAAATTTTGAATTATTTTTAAGATATGGAGTCTTTCTCTGTATCCCAGCTAGAGTGTAGTGACAAGATCATAGCTCATTGCAGCCTCAAACTCCTGGGTCCAAGCCATCCTCCTGCCTCTGCCTGCTAAATAACTGAAACTACAGGAGTGAGTCACTACATTCAGCTTCAAAATTTTTGATTCACAGCCAAGGTTACCCTGGCAGTTCCCAAATAATAGCCAAGATAGTGACAAAATTCCTCTGGTACATCACTTAAAAAACAAAGAATGTAAAACCAAAATGACTAAAATCTACGTTTGCCGTAGAAAAAGGAAATAAGCATGTTTTACATTTTATTCTGTCTATGACTCATTGCAACCTCATTAAAACTCATTTATCAGTTTTACATTTTATTCTGTCTATGACAACATTATGATATGGCAATTCATAAACATAAATATCTTACTATAGATTGTATTAAAGAAAATTTAAATCATTATCAAATAAGACACTGTGAAATTTAAAAATTCTAAGCATATGACATAGAAATAAAAACTTCTTAATTAAAAGACTTTTCCATTGTTTAATATTTTATAGCTGTTATGCAAACATATACTCTACAAAGAAACAGTTTCATATACTTTCACAATTTGGTTTTCTATATATCATTGTACTATTTCTCTCTTCCAAATACATATGAAGGAGTTGAAAATATGGCACAAACAAATTCTAAAAAATAATACTATAGAATTTTATCAGGCATCTTGCCTTCCAGTAGCACTCCCTCTTAGGATGTTTAAAATTGCCATTGGTCATCCCTGTAGTTCTGATTGTCTCAGAACTTCTCTGCCCTAAAGCAAATATCCAAAAGCCATTAGTTCATGGCCTTAGCCTTACTCAGCACTTGAACAAATAAGCACCAAGAAATTCTAAGTATTTAGATTTGTATCCTTGCTGACAGGTAAGGCTTGAAAATATTCTGCAACCTAGCCATGTAATCTGAGGTGCTAACATCAGGTTTACAGATGCCCCATTATGGCATAAGTTGCACTATCCCACCTGTACTCTGTTCTTTATTTTATTTTTGTTTTCATCTACAATATTAGGATTTTGTTTGCACTTTGAATTAATTTCCTATTGTGTCTGTAACCCACCCTGAGCCACAGTTCATTTTGTGAATTTCTATATCCATCATGGACAGTAAAATTTGCATTTGATTACTTGCCTTGAACATGTACTCTAATTTAACCTGAATGAACATTCTTGCCAAATCACTCTTCGGTGGGTATGCCTTCTGAGACTGCTGTTCTCATATAGCGGAAGGTCACTGAACTATACAAAGTGATTAAACCCATCTTTTGAAAACCACGTTTTGGAGCGTACATTTTCCTCTGTAGAGTTGAACATTTCTTCCCCTTCTCCATTTTCTGGCTGATTCTTATTTCTGGTAGATAAACCATCATGAAGGTCTCATCCCATCTGACAAAAGGGTCCATGTGAGCTTTGAGTTAATGCTTTTTTAGAGCCAATAGATTACAAAACTGTAGTCAATAGTATCAGAGAATGCATCTAAATATCAATAACTCTGATAATTTTTTCTCAGCAAATTGCTATGGACATTATGAAAGCTTTATCCATAAATGTTTGTGTTTATTAGTCCAGTGGAATAAGCATCAGTTTAAAACCTAACTGTTCATGACCAGTTTAAAACCTGTTTGTGATCTTATGGAAGTGACAGATTCTGAGCCCCATGTTTCTTTTCTGTAAAATCTAGTAATTAAGACACTAGCTTTCTTATATAGCTACACAAATCAAGAACATTTATAGTGTTAAACTCTTTGCAGATGTTATAACAATAATCCAGTACTTTGATGTATTAAATGCAATATTTAGCCCACTTTCCTGTTTAAAACTCCAATCAAAATTTTAAACTGTATTTTATAATACAATTTTATATGAAATTAAATATTCTAATATTCTACTTAATATTTAGGGGAAGTCAGGTTACTTCACATATGGAACAGCTTGATGCAAGTATGTTACCAAAATGAATCATATTAAAAACCTGAGCTCACCATAAGGGTGAAACAGAGCTGCTATCTTTCGACTATACTTATCAGTGCCAGTTAGCACAGAAATACTGAACACTAGAAGATTCTTGTGGCTCTAGTGTATGTTATCAGCCTGTAGGCCAATTTGGAGAAAAATAAAAGACAGCATTTATTTTTTCATTTAACAAATATTTATTGAGCAGTTGTCATGTGCAAAGCTCTGTTTTAGACAATGGGAATAGAGCAGGAAACAAATCAAATAATGTTTCTGCCCTCAAGATACATGAGTAACTTAAGAGACATAAACACTTGGACAAATGAATATTGTGGTCGACCTTTGTTAAAGGGTCACAAATTCCATTTCCCGGTTCTGAGGACGCAGCATAGAGACTTACATTTTTCAGCCTTTCTTTCAGTTACAATGGGAGTTACAATGGGACTGGATTTTGGCTATTGGAAAGAACTGATGTATGCCACTCCTAAACCCAGCCATGACAAGTCTTGCATTGTTTTCCTCTCTCTCTCTCTCTCTCTCTCTCTCTCTCTCTCTCTTTCCCTCTCTCTGCTAATTTACTGGCTTACTGCTGAGGATGCTCGACAAAATGGCGATGGCAGGGCTCAGAATTGAAGGATTTATGAGCCAATAGTCACTGCTTGGAGCAGAACCCTCTAACAAAAGTCAGAAGTGTAATATGAGCAAGAAATCTACTTTTACTGGACTTAACCAGTATTTATCTTTGGGGGTAGGGGGTTCATTGTTACAGAAGCTGGAGTTCATTACACTCAGTAATGCAAATGTGTAGCTTACTGAAAGGTAATTATAGATACTTAAAAATTAAGAGAAGGGGATGTATAGAGGAAGGCCATGTTATTGTAGATAATACAAGGAAAGGCTTTTGTCTTTTGTTGAAGGTTGAACAAAGAGGTGAAAAAAGAAACCATGTGAATATTTGGGGAAAGGACACTTTGTAAGTACAAAACACCTTCAAATGCCATGAAGCAAAACTGTAATTCACTTTTTTTTTTTTTTTAATTTAAGTTTTGGGATACATGTGCAGAATGTCACAATGTGAAGGTTTGTTACATAGGTATATGTGTGCTGTGGTGGTTTGCAGCAGCTATCAACCTGTCACCTAGGTTGTAAGCCCCGCATGCATTAACTATTTGTCCTGATGCTCTCCCTCTCCTCACTTCCAGTCCCCCCACCCCAGTGTATGGGGTTCCCCTCCCTGTGTCCATGCGGTCTCATTGTTGAGCTCCCACACATGAGTGGGAACATACAGTGTTTGGTTCTCTGTTCCTGTGTTAGTTTGCTGAGGATAAGGAACAGTGAAAGGGGATATAATTGGGAATGTTGGAGTGAAGGCTAGGCGCCAGCTCATTTGGAGGCCCCAATAAGGACTTGAAATTAAGAGAATTAATCAAAAAGCTTCCATTAAGATTATAATTACGGACAGCAAAATTGTGGTCTAATTAAAAAGAGATACTTTGCAAATGCTAAGTCAAAATTTCAAATATTCAGAGATTCTGTTCCTCACAGAGAAGAACAATATGCTACTTGCAGGTAGCATCATCTTTAACACTAACTCACCCATTCATATTCATTTACAATCCTGTAATATCATTCAGATCTTTCTTACTTGGGCCATATTGTCCTTCTCCTTAGCAGTAATGTTGCCCTAGAATTTTGATGTATACAATTTCTGAAGTCTTCATACCTGCATTAAATAATAGTTTTAGGTAATTTTCCACAATGATCATCAGCTTTTCTTCCATTATCTGGAAGACTGTTTGTTCTGTACTTTATATTTTATATTCTTATTCTACAATATAACAGCAATAGCAACTAAGCAGTCAATATAAGTAAGCTCATTGTAGTTCAAATCCACTCTCTATCTATCTATCTATCTATCTATCTATCTATCTATCTATCTATCTATCTATCTTATATCTACCTATATTGATAGGTAGATAGATAGATAAAAGACAAAAGCCTTTCCTAATTGTATTATCTAGATCGATAGATAGATAGATAGATAGATAGATAGATAGATAGATAGATAGATACTATTCTTTTTAAAGCAAAAACAATATCAAAACATTTGCTTTTCAAAGTTGTATTTTTTGGTTGCTTTCAAAATCCTAAAGAACACTAACAAGATTTGTTCAAGGTCACATGTATTGTAAGTGCGTGCATTGGTTACAGATTCAATTTCTTTCTGGCTCTAAACTACTCAGTTGCTTTAGGACAATGCCAAGAAAGATACTTTTTATGTGTGAAAGAAAATATATTTTTCTAATGCATAATGGGTCATTTTAGATTTATAATTTTCTGTTGATTTTGATTACATTTTCTTTTAAGCATTAAAAGAGAGCTAGCTAGATATTGTTAGCATAACTATATTTTACTATATAAATTTTGCAGTAAGAAGCAAAAAGAAATTATTATGTCTTCGAAATTAGTGTTGATTATAAATGCTTCTCTTCATTTACCGTTACACATCATTGTAAAAAACACTCCCATCAAAATTGCTTTCAGAAACAAAGAAAAGTAAAATTTTATTGATCATATTTAAAAAATAATATATAAAGAGTTATTCAAATATTACAGTTAAATTATGGATTACCTTTTCATATTTTGAATGATAAATCCACCACTTAAATGCACCATACCTGTGGCAAAATGATTTAACTTCTGTGCTGCAAAAATTTACACTAAAAAATATGAAAAACCACCACCAAGCAATAATAATGATAACAATAATAATTGGTCTCTTAATGGAATGGTGCTTAAGATGTCATTGAGAACCTCCCATATCAAACACATTATAGTACATCATGTATTTTCACTAAATTTATAGTATTTAAACAAAAATGTATATTCATTTACTCCATAAGCAATTCTCTTCTCTTAAAAAGTAAGATAAGGCAGAAAAGTTGAGACTAAAATCAGTAGTTATTATTCAATATTATATAGTAAATAATCCACTTGTATTCCCTTATTGAACTTTAATATTATAAAACTAAGTAAAGAAAAATAACAATTTCTGATATGCATGGATAATAACTGATATTCATGCTTTTGAAACATTTTTTGATATATTTATCATATAGGATTTTTACTTATATTTCAAAAAATAGTTTATTTACAATGTTCTAGTATTTCAGTTTTGTATCATGATTAAAATAATTCAGGTTTTTTTGGTTGTCATCCTTCTTTTTCATTATAAAATATGCAAATAAACCAGTACGGCTCAATAGTAAAGAGTTCAATTGGAAAACTACAGAATTTCTTAATGATTTTTTTTAATATCAGCATTCTTCAGTAGTTTTTGTTTACTTAACAAAAAACAGAAATGTAATTGAGCTTTTTTGCACCAAAGCTCATCATCTGAAACAATTACCATTAAGAAAATAGTTTCCCATCTTGTGGGTTTTATTTTATTTTCTGGTGCTGTACATAGACAGTTCAATGCCTTGCAGAGAGCAGGAAGTTGGCATTATTTTTTGAAGGAATACATACATTAACAAATAAAACCATTCTTTTGTAAGAGAGAGAATAACTTTTACTGTAGGTTGAATAGATTATGTTTCTGAAAATGATGCAAGCTAACAAAGAAATTGAGTGTTTGAGAAAGTGTTTTTATCTTTTATCTATCAATCTATCTATACACACACACACACACACACACACACACACACACACACACACACACACACATAAAATGAGCTACAAAAGGATATCCCTTAAAACCTAGGCTTAAAAAAGGTATGTTTTAAAGCCTAAACTAAATAATTTGCAATACGGTGCTAGAATGTGATACAATTAGCATCTCAATTTAATTTTCATGACTGAAAAGAGTACTACATGCAAGGATTTTGGATAATTTAGAAGTAAGTTTGAGATGGCTGCATTCATTGAGCAACTAGGTGCCCTTCCTCTCTCACAGTTGCCAAAATTACCCTCAAAAATATATTCTTTAGCAAAAAGATCAACTCACAGGTAAGAATGTTTTTTTTTTTTTTTCTTTGAGAGAGTGACCATGGCTGGATTGTCAATCTTGAGTATACAAATAATAATGCAGTTTTGAAATCTTAAAAAAAAAATTATTAAAAACACACCACCATACAAATAATAAATTAAATGTAAATAAATATTTCTAAATTTTACTGTATTTTTAATTGAAAATAATAATTATATATATTTATGGAGTACAATGTGATGTTTTGATACATATATATTGTGGAATGATAAAATCCGAGTAAGCATATCTATCACCTCAAATATGTGCTAAATATTTTTATGAGAACATTTAAAATCCTCTTTTAGCTAATTTGAAATATACAACATTATTAACATTAATTATATCTACCTTGTTGTGCAACAGAATATTAGAACATACGCCTCCTAACTAACTGAAAAGACTGTCATGCACAAAAAAAAACCCTCCAAAAATCTTTTAAGGTTTATGTCCTCGAATTATCCTATAGAAAGCTAATGCAAGCCAAAATTGTAACCCAATGTAATTTTAAACTTTAAAATAGGCATATAAAACATCAAAAAGAAACAGATTAAAATGGTTTAATTATGTTTCATTTAATCAAAAATATCCAAAATATTATCTTTTAAACATGGAATCAATATATGATAAATATTAATAAAGTACTTTACTTTCTTGTTTCTATATTAATTCTTCGAAACTTGTTTTATATTTCAAACTTACATACATTTCAATTTAGACTAATCATATTGTAGGCTCTTGATAGCCAAATCTTGCCATTTTATAAGTGAGAAAATTGCATTACAGAGCTGAAGTGATGGACCAAATTGTAAATGGTCAGACAATGATTGCATTAGATTTTCTTTGACATGTAATCAATTCAGTATTTCTATCCTTTCTGACAAATAAAATGATATGCATGTATGCAATAGAGCAGAGAAATGATGTCCCGCTTCTTCTGTTGGAGTAGTTTTCAATTGTTTTATGTCATCTGTTATGTTTTGTTTATTTAATTAGTTTATTATGCTTAAAATAATTAAGAAGAAGAAGGAAGGGAGAGACAAAAATTGACCTGGAGAAAAAAGTTAACTATAAGTAATTTATCAAATAAAGAGATTATTTTCGCTGTATCTGCAAAGAATTAGAATAACAATCCAAAAGTTTATTACTGTCAAAACAAACCTAATATACAGTAGATCTAAAACATAGTTAATGTTAACAGATTTGTGATACAAGTTCTTATACTAGTAAGCCTAGTAGAATTTTCTTTAATGGATTCTGAGTAGATCTTGCTAATGAACATACCCCACACACTGCAATTATGTTTTATATTACAGAAGGTGAATGAGTGAGTTTTATTCCTATCAGTGAATTTTTAGACTGTGGGTTCTCATAATGACCATTGCATGAGTTTCAAACTGGGTCAGTTTTTCACTAACTACCTTCATTGTTACCAAATGCATTTAAAATAATCAAAAGCATTAATGGAAACTCAAATCAAGTAGTATATGATCCCTGAGGTTGAATGATCTTGTACAATCACAAATAGGATTTGGGGTCATCCTTCGCCTTATCTTTAAAACAGTTGTTGTTCAGGAGAAGAATTAAGTGCTTATTATTTTATCCATATAGAAGCAGAATTTGGGGCCCTCAGGCTGCCTTTCTTCCATGTCAAAGATGTTAATAATGTATCTGCGTACCAAAGTGACAAAGAATATGTATCGGCTGGGTTCTTTTCTTTGAACTGAAGCAAAAACTGAAAACTTTCATTTTACCATTAAAAATCTTTTCCATATAATTTTGCCATCTCACACCCCCTGTAGAGCACTATAGTCTAGGTTAACTCTGGGTATAAGAAATTCATGCACTTTCCCCCGGTTAATAAATAATATATTTTAAAAATCAGTGACATAATACTCTTGTGTTTATGTGGCTGAAGAAATATGTGGTTGCATACTTCATAAAAATTGTATAATATATACACTTTTAAAAATTAGAAAACTGAAGCTGAGCTAAGTAAAAAACACTTCCAAGTAAATATGAAAAACTGTGACCACTTTAGGCGAGCTTTCTTTTGAGAGAGCAATATACTTCTGAAGGAAAGTTTTAACAATTATTATACATATTATATGTCATTAAGCTATTTGTTTATCAGTATCTGAAAATATTGTGACATCAACTACAATTGAACAGTTACTCATGTTTGCAGATGCATTTACCATTAATTTTGGTATAAACACATCAATTACATGTTAAAATACTTGCATTTCCACCAAGAACAGAATATTACAATTCAGTGGTCATCATGCCATGTAAAAACATGAACGGTCATACAAAAACTTGTTTTTTTGAAAGGATAAAAATAATGTGTGTAATTGAAGCAATCTGTTTTACACTGAAGCAGAGACAATTTAAAAATGAAAATAATAGCCTTATCGTCAGTCTCCGATGCCATGAAATTTGTGTTAAAGATCTTGTTTCTCTTTACTAGTTAGCAAGGACCCAAGTCATCGGTAGCAACCATTGTGCCTAATTTACACTCTTTGTGTCAAAAGGAGAAATGAAAAATAGGGAATGACAGAGGTGAATGAAGCTGTCCTTCCCTTAATTTTATTTAACTCACCGTAAACAGCTCTCTCAACATATGCTCCAGGAATAATTTGTTTTTTATATTATCCACCAGCACCACCAAGTGGTAAAATTTTTATTTTTTCTTGTACAGTGATCATTGAAGACAAAACAAAATACAATACTGGAATAATATTAGGACTAATTAAGTGCCTCAGATATATCCAACAAAAAGTACATCCCAGAATCCCCAGGGTTTATCAAAGAACTGTTGAAAAGATTACAGTTCAAAAATTTTAAAAAACAAAGGTAAGTTTAAAAATACATTTTGTGGTTATGCTGATTTTCCTTGTATTTCTTTATATTAATGCTGATAACATAAAACAAATTAAGAGATGATTTTACAAAGCACTTTATTTTAATTTTATTGCACAATATATACAATTTTACTCTAATAGCACAAATTATACTTTTTTATGATCAATATTATTTGATTTGCTGGTAGAAATTTGAAGAATTAAAAAGTGTGCTGTGAGCTAAAATGTTTGTTACTTGAGTGAAGTAAAAATGAACTGCTATAGAATACTTTTTATAAACTCATGTAATAAAATCATTTTGTTAACATAAAAACAACACATACATTCTTTGTTTACTAGGAATAAAATTGCATACATATACATGTTTAAAATATTTATTGAAAATAACACAAACTTTGGGTGTCAATATTTGGGGGGGTAACTATTTAGCTATTTAATTTTCTAAAATATATGTGATTTGCAAAAATAAGCAGTGGCAAAACTCAAATCACACTAAAATTGTATTCAAATTTGCCAGGCAGAAAGTGCCAGATTCCCAGTTGCAAGTTGTATTATAATTATCTAGGAAGTGAGGGGACTTGAGCACTAGTAATGTGCTCAGGTACATTTGAGTACTCAAAATAAATTAAAATCTAAATCTATTAATACTATTCTACCTTATAAAAAATTAGCGCATTTTGTTTTGGAAATGAAACGTGTCTGTTTTCAGTATTAGTCCAATTACTCTTAGGGATGCTTTGTTCAAATATGGAATATTTATCTCCCTCTACTTATGCTGTTAGATTGTCTTGTCAAGTGATGATTAATTAAGGACAATTAATATCAATGTTTCAAAATCATTAATAGCAAAGGTTAACCATATAAAATTATTTTGTTCTCATTTATAACTTGAGCATTTTTCCTGTTGATCAAACAAAGCTAACTTTATTATATTTATTGACATAAAACACCACCACCTTGACTGAGCCTATCACGTCTTTCAGGAGAAAGCAGTGTTTCAGATGAATTTTAGCTCTGGTCTATATAAATTTAAGAAGGATTTTTCCAAATGGGGAGCTATTTAGGATTCAGTGTAGCTTATTATCTAATAATTTTGCATTGGTGGGCATAGGGGGGCACTTGTTTGATATGTGTATTGATGGTTGAGCCATATATGAGTCTTGATAATGAAATTATTTTAGTTGGTCCACAGTCGAGTCTTAAGAAGAAAGTATTTTGCAGAATGAAAAAGTAAACAATTTTTACTTAATTCTAATGTTGATTAGTACCAACACAGCTAAGTATGCTTTATCAAATTATTATTTAGACAGGGACAGAGATACATGTGTGGTTGAGAATTGTTTAACATAAAAAGAGTTAAATAGGGTGTTAATTCTTACTTTATTTCTGAAAACAAGAAGAAAAGCATCAAATATTATGCTATTACAACTGCTGAAAGAGAATTCATGTTGGATCACTTACATTGCTACATATCTTGCAAACCGAGGCAGTGATTTTATTCTAAACTATCTTTTCATAGATGTTTGCATACTGAACAGCCTTGGAAAGTAGAATAAGTGGCTTCTTCTGGAGAAGAGCCAAGGGATACTGAAGGCTAAAATGGTCTTGGCAATGAAATTCTCACTGTCCAATATGGAGCATTGGATGAAAACATGAGAACGTTCATTTGGTTAAGCCATACTATGCACTCAGTACACAAAGTAAATGCAAAGCCCTTTTTAATGGAGACCTCATTCCCTCTATGTGCCTCTGTCAATCCTTTCCTTTATATCCAGAATACTGGGACTTTATAGTGAAAGATAAGGCGGGGCTGAAAGATATAAGGTGAAAGATATAAAGATTGGGCTAAACAGACATTGACATCAAGAGAATCAAAGTCCGTACGTATCCATTTGACTATGCTTCAGAATTTTGAAGGAAGAGATTCAAATAATTATAGCTCTGTTGGATATGAGAACCAAACTTGCATTCCTACCCATAACTGTGGAAGAGAAAGATACACTTACTCAACTCTCAGTATTTGGGCAGTAATCATAGTGAGAAAAGAAAGCTAACAAGACCCCATGGGGAAGGTCCTTTAGGTCAATTCATTTTATTATTATTGATTTTTTATAATAAAGTTTCCTAGAAATGAATATGACATTTGCTTGTGCCTCCTGCCCCATACTGCCAGACAGCATTCTCCCAATCAGAAAAAGCCACATGTATAGAAGTGCTAATGAGACAAATACATGGCTAGCCAATTTACCTCCCTATAATCTCCTGGGGGATTCAACATAATCAATTTAGAACGCCAGGAGGAGAGAGGAGAAATCACTAGCTTACTTACAGTTTTAAAGGCAGTAGAAAGTAGTATGAGATACAATATCTCAATATGCCCTCTGTTCCCAGTGATATAGGAAGCTTGCAACCGATTAAATTGTTGCTTCTACAGCTCTGGCTGTTCCATTGTACTCAGAAATATCAGGATCAAGATCTGTTAACATGCATGTCACAAAGGCTCCAATGTATTTTTGTAGTACTCTTACAGGATCATCTAAACTTTCCAGCCAGCCTTGAGTGTGCCAAGATATAGTGTGAGTGCCTCTACCTTCTGATGTCAAAGCTTTGACTACGTAGATAATGTTCTGTTGGATGGCAAAGACTCAGATTCAATGCCCTGACCTTGGTGTTATCACACCTCCTCCAGAAGGTTGCAATGATAAAACCTGACAAAAGTTGGAGCACTGATTGGCAAGTAAACTTTCTTGGAAATATGTCAGTGTATTCACAATGATTAATTCCTCTAGCATTCTGGAAACAACTTCTCAGCTGCCCTCCACATAAAAATAGCTTCCCACCTACTATGCTCTTTATTATTGGAAAAGGCTTATGTCTCACTCGGGTATTCTACTTGTTCCTTAGTCCTTAAGCTTACTCACACATTAAATTTTTTGATTAGCATCAAAATCAGTAGACATAACCCAATAGAAACTCTCCAGCAAGCTATAATATACTTTATATTTGGGGCACCACAACCTTGTAACTTCTTTGAACCACATTTCTCTATGAATGATGATTCTGATAATTGGGGCTACTGGCAAAGAGAAACACCTTCTGTTTAGAGGAACTCATTCCTTTTTGAGCTAGTAGTCTTCCATACATTTGTTGTTACTAATTGTAACAATTTTTATAATAATCTGTTAGCTTGCTATTTTGTTCGTTGAAACTTAACTTCTGACACATGGAGGTCTGTGACTCTCTGACATGATATTGCCATTTGGAGGTGGATCAACTTCAACCCAATCGTTAGCAAGTCAAGCAGTATCCAACAAGTCTTATTTGTTAAATGGGTATAGATATTCAAGAATACGGACAACAGATTATCTCATCTTTGCATGAAAATTTAGGAGCTGTCACTTTAGAGGAAAATTTACTCTTGACTGTGCTACTTAATGCAAAGCTGTTGAATCATCTGGACTCTCAATTAACAGAGATTCCACTAAATTCCAAGCCTGGTTTAATAATTATTTACATAATCTGAAACCTGATGGTGTCCATGAGGTTGTTATAGCTGTTGATCCTCAAAGCCAAACCAAAAATTGATGTGGCTGTCTCCCTCAAGGTCATTTTCATAGCTCTGTCCAATACTTAATAAATTTGTTATCCTTGTACTGACCTTTGGGACTTTGATAATGGTATGGCTGTTTATCTGGCATATAGACAACTATAGACTGGTAGATTTAAGACAAATCTTTAGGACCACTTACTATAGAACAAATTGCAGCCTTTGAACAAACCATCTGAGCTACACATTTAGGTGACAACTGTAAAGGAACATTCTCTGATGACACTGAATGAAAGCAAGTTGCTGATTAAATAACACCCAAGTTCCCACCATTTCTGTCTATATTCATCATCATACCAGGCATGGAAACACATTATTCACATAGATTGGACTCTAAGTAAATAATTCCGTATTTCCAATGCAGAGGGTACAGCTATCACTCCTTGCTATATTATACACATTTGACAAAATTTGACCCAATTGAGATGTCATTGTCCCACCTGCTACTGAGAGGTTGACTGTATATGATTTTTCAGCCCTGTTTGAGAGGTCCCAGTGATGATACTTTCTCAGGTTATGATGCTGCTGCTCCAGGCTGATCAGCTGATTTTGGCTGCATCATATTAACTCTTGAAACTATTGTTTGTCATAATTCCAGCTTTTCAGGTCTTTTCCCAATTAACAGATGTGCACCTGTTATCTCAGAAGTCACTGAATGTTCATGTTGAGTTATTTAATGGGACTTCCACATTTCCACCATTCATTTATAACTGGTATTGTTGAGCACTTGAATGGTCTCCTTAAAAATGCATTCAAATATTCTATCTCGCTGACTTCTTTGACCCTACTAATTCAATTTGGTCTCTAAATGTGCTACCTTCAGAAAGTGATTACCTCTTCTCAGTCTAGATAATGATGAAGATGAAGGTATAGGGAATATATAGTCTTTTCTGAAAATTTGAAATTCCATCCTGACTGCTCCTGGGCATTATACTTTCATCTTTCACCTACAGAAGCGCAGTCTAAAGTGGTTAGTAAAAGTTTCAGGTATCAACGTGTCCTGCCCTAACAATGTCACACAGTTAAAATAAGGCCTAGAGCTAATCTCAAAAGGCAACATATTGCATGATCCCAACTGTATGACATTCTGAAAAAAGCCAAAATGTAGAGACAGTAAAAAGTGGTTGTCAGGGGTTATGTACGGGGAAAGGATAAACAGTCAAAAAAGAAAGTATTTGTATGGCAGTGAAAACTTCTCTGTATGGTATTATAATGGTAGATACATGTTTGTTTGTTTGTTTGCTTGTTTGTTTGAGATGGACTTTTGCTCTTGTTGCCTAACCTGGAATGCAGTGGCACAATCTTGGCCCACTGCAACTTCTGCCTCCCGGCCTCAAGTGACTCTCCAGCCTCAGCCTCCAGAGTAGCTGGGATTATAGGCATGTGCCACCATGCCTAGCTAATTTCTTTTTTTCTTTTTTCTTTTTTTTTTTAAAGTAAAAACAGGGTTTCTCCATGTTGATCAGGCTGGTCTCGAACTCCTGACCTCAGGTGATCTGCCCACTTTGGCCCCCCAAAGTGCTGGGAATACAGGCATGAGCCACTGCACCCAGCAATATATGTCTTTATACATTTATACAAACTCATAGGTTGTAAAATATCAAGAATGAACCCTAATGTAAATATTGAGCTTTGGGTGATTATGATGTTCAATGTAGGTTTATCAATTGTAACAAATGCACCTACACTTATGGGGAATATTGATAATAGGGAAGGTTATGCATATGTTGGGGGAGGAGATATAAAGGAAATCTCGGTATCTTTCTCTGGACTCTGTTATGAGCCTAAAAGTACTCTAAAAATAAACTCTTGAAAATAAGATGGCCTAAGTGATTCAAATTTATCTCTGTTTCAGTCACTTGCATTTTCTTACTGGATTTACATAGTCCTAACCACAATGATAGTTACCATTTGCTGAGTATACTCCTTGCTGAGTCCCCCTAAGACATAGTCAAAGTAAGAGACATAATGAGACTTCATAAGTTATATAAAATTACCTGATCCCTCTTACAGCTGATGTTCCAGAAGAAAGATCTACGTATGAGAAGAAGATTACTGGGCAAAAGAAAAATGTTTAGCTACTGTGGTGGTGGACCATGATTTTTGTAGTGGTGGAGGGAGAGCAACAACTCAAGTACCTAGAGAAGAATCGCCTTAGAACACAGAACATCTGGGACTGGGAGAGGCATTCGTGGGGTTTCTCTTTTGAAGCCACCTCTGAATCCTTTCTAATTAAGAAAGACACCTGGTGCAAGTCTTCACACCATGCAACACCCTTAAATTGGACTCAGTTTTGAAAACGTCATGTCTGCCAGATGACTCTCATCTATCAGAAACAACAGGAGATGTCCCCAGATCCTGCACCTCTCATACAAAACACCTGTCAACTACTACGAATGTTTTCTCCATCTCCATTCTTGTTACTGTCACTTGTCATTCCACATGATAGATGACTGTTGCCTGGCTGATGTCAAGGACAATAGGACAGATTGAACTGACTGTCCTTAGACAATTCTTGAAAAACAAAACTTGACTTGATTATTCAAAGTGGACTGTGAAACTTATGGCCTACCAAGTGACTGGGAGACCATACTAGACACACTGTCAACCTGTACCTACTAACCGACATGTATCCCTTGTATGTGTGTGGGGACAGGGGAGTCCCAATAATTTCAAGGAACACTTTTTCTTTCTGGGGATATCAGATCACTGGGTTGTATTACTTATTTTAAGCTAGTCATTAAAACATTCTTTTTCTGAAAACATGGCTACTTGTACCTTAGTGTATAAGAGACCTTTGGTGTTGAGGAAACACAATAACTCATCGTGCCATTATGTAACTTACAGGTGGCTATGGTTAGCCCTCCAAAATGAGGCTACCCTAGGTTTCTTAGTTCCTTGACCATCCTGGAGGGATAATTGACCTGATAGTTATAAGATTTATTAGGTGGGAACCGAACAGCACTGAGTTTAGGGATAATTATTTCCCACTACTGAGACTGTATGCTTCTGTGTACTCACCCAGTGCCCTGTGAATCATGAGGTTTTCCAAACTGGCTAATAAAAGAGGCCCTGTGAGTTCAGGACGCTGGTATTATTGCCACTAATCATTTAATGCAGATCTTTCCCTGGCCTCATGTGTTTTTCTCACACATATGTACTGATCAGCATTCAGCTGACTGTTCAAGAGGAACCCTATGCAGATCTCTGCTGGATGTCTATTGCCTCACGATTACTCTGATTTGTGAACCACTCTTGCCACCTTGATGTCAGTGAACTTTCAGCTCTCTCCTCAAAATTAAGAAGTCTGTTGGGCTCTGCCTGTATTCCTTCTTTCTGTGCCAAGGCCTAGAAACTCTCTAAATGAAGGAAGCTTAGACAATCAGAGGTATAAGCTCGTTTGCTTTTCATCTCTTACAATCACTTTCCTTGTGCTGCTCAGTGTGTTGAAATCTGCTATAAACATGTTTTGTTAATTTTTTTTCTAATTTACTGATAGTGAATCTTAGGTGGAAATAGGGGTCCCTTTTAATATTTCTTATGGGTTTTAGTATGTTAGACAATATTTATGAACAAACAAGCAAAACTGTTAAATTTTTGAATGGAGTATCACTGAATTTACCCATTAGCACATGGAAAATTCCTGTCCTCATGGAGTTGAGTTTTCTATTTCATTGTAATAATGTTTCCATTTATTAATGGATTTTTATCTTTTAATGCTGCTTTATCATTTTCTTCCTACATTTGCACAACTTATTTCCAGAAACCCTATAATGTTTGTTATTAATAAGAATATTAATCTCAATATTTTAAATTTCCAGATTGGTTGCTTTTGATATAGATAAGACTTGGTTTCATTAAGGTTTAATATTGTATCCAGTATACTTGTTTTAGTATATTATTAATTCAATTACTATGTTCTTTATTCTATGATTTATGTTTTTATGCCCTCATTTCTTTCACTTCTGCATTATTTTGTTCCATTATTTCTTGCTATTTGCTTCTGTGGGTAATCTCAATATATTTTTACTTAAAGTATCTTCAATGATTTTATATTACTCTTTAAAGTTATTTGTTAATTATCTAGTTGTTTATTGTGATGGCTGTGTTGGGAGAGTTGAACACTTTTTCTAACATATCTAATTTAGAATTTTGGTGTGCAGTATCATTTTGAGTGAGATGGCTTATCTTTGGTTTTATAGTTGTCTCCACTCAGTTCTCTGAGGCCTTCAGTCTAGAAT
Organism: Macaca mulatta; assembly: GCF_049350105.2. Taxonomy (NCBI): domain Eukaryota; kingdom Metazoa; phylum Chordata; class Mammalia; order Primates; family Cercopithecidae; genus Macaca; species Macaca mulatta. Next base: position 55,706,515 of record NC_133422.1, on the reverse strand, counting down.
TAAAGCTTGTATGATGAACTCAGATATCTTGTTCCAGAGTGATAGTGAAAATATCTTGGATTCTGCCAGAAAGCCAGTAGGAGATGTCAATTCTTGATTTGAGAAGTATACAAAGAAACACACACAAATGAACATACACGTACATATTAGCCCACATATCTTAGTCTTTTTGGACTGGTATAAGAAAATAAGTGTGCTCTCTTGCTGTGTTCTCACATGGTAGAAGGCAAGAGGGATGTCTTTTGGATCTCCTATAAGGATATTATCCAATTCTTGAGGACTCTGACCTCATGATCTAATCATCTTTCCAAAGGCGCTATGTCCTAATTCTAATGTGTTAGAATTTGAACATACGAATTGGGAGGTGGGGACACAAACATTCAGAATGTGTGTGTGTGTATGTGTGTGTGTGTGGGTGTGTGTGATCTGTATTCAAATCTCTCAGATGACTTCAATAAAATTTAAGTTATATCCCAGAAGGCAATCAATGATGTAATATTTAGCCTCATATTAGGAGAGAGCAGATTACACCAGTCATTGTTTTCAAGCAACTAATCCTTTATGTGACAACCTTTCCTAATTCTGTAGTAATTAAAATATGATATGGTTCTCTCTATTGGCCTCCAGGGATAGAGTTCAATAGGCTGGTGGATTTAACTACTCACAGTTTTTAATTTCTATTTTATTTATGCTTCCCACATGTAAACTTGAGGGTTTTTTTTTTTTTGCAAACTTGATTCTTTTTTTTCTCTTTGGTATTTTTCTCTTATTGCCATATAATTTTGATGTAAAATTTTAATATAGTATACTAACAGGAAATCAAATGGATTCCAATGTAAATCACACTTTATGTTGTTATTTATTTAATTCAGCTATTTACTTAAAGTTGATCATCATCCAGAAATAATTTAATGTGGTTTACAAAGCTGCATTAAACACAACACGAACAAATAATCTAAAATTGATAGGCAAACAGAGAAAATAATGAAGGGAAAAAAGAGAGAAAATGAGTGAGAGACAAAAAATAAGGGAGAGAAAGATAAAGTAACAAAGAGAAAGAAAAGGGGAAACATTGAAATGAATAATTATCTATGAATTTGATATAACTCAAAACAATTAGAAAAATTAGGGTAAATTACACTCCTCAAAAAGTCAATGAACTAAAACTAAACTGATAATATCTCAGCCTATTGCTTTCTTTAGACAGTAAAAATAAAGCATGACTCTAATCCCAAAAGCCATGTGGAGGTTTTAAAAGAATACTTTCAGATAATAATGGATTCTGATTACATATTTTATTCTATTTTTTCTTAACTTTGGGAATAATTTATTTGCAACTTTACAAAAATTATGAAATCTTCATATTCTTTATTTGTTGTTTCACCGAATAAGGTGAAGGACTTTGTCCAGTGGAGGCAGCCATCCCATTCCAACGGACATTTATGGGATGTCAGAGACCAAGAAGTGTTAAGAGATAATCTTCAGAAAATGCTGAGCTTGTATGGGTGTCAAAGTACAAACAGGAGAAGCAGCACATTCACATGTGGTGGTGGTGGGGTATGGCTCTCCAGCCCGGAGCACTGGAGCTTGAGTCAGGTGAAGTGGGTCCAGTAAAGGAGAGGCTCAGTTCAGCAAGTCAGAGTCTGAACAGGATGAAGGGGGCAGCCCACAAAGATAAGAACTGAATTGGAGTTACAGATCCCAGTTGGTTGGAGAGACCATCTTCATGGAGGTATGACCCAGTATGGAAGTCAGAGCCAGAGTTGGGATAAAAGGTAATCTACCCACTTTTTGATATAATATGTATTAAAATTCCTTCTTTCTCTCAAATAGTTAAAAAGTTTTACACTGTTTTCATTTTATTAGTCACTAATGGAAACATACAAAATAGTTTTCTGCATTCAATCAAGCTTAATATTAACAGATATGTTTACTCATCTCCTGAACATTACAAATGTCTTAGAATATTAACCTCTATTAGGATTAGTTCTATTCAAATGCATGTGATTATTTTGCTGTGTAATTCTAAGACTCCATGATATTGATAATACTCTGTAAAGTTAAATTTACCCACATATTTACCATTTTCTTTGATCTTTAGACTAAAGCAATTTTAAATACCAGGCTTACTTTTCTTTATTCTAAACTGGAAATGCATTTTTTGTAGATTTTCAGTAATCCCTTGTTATATAATTAACTCTTTGATCTGTTTTAACATGCAGTTTTCATCCATCCTTTTATATGTTGTTATCTTTGAGAGAATTGATCATAGTGACTAAGCTGCAATACTAAATTAGAGGAGTTTTCAATCTTAAATAATATAACTTTGGCATAGTAAAATAATTTAAACAATAAAAAGAGTTCATATTTCTATGCTTGCATTTTAGCCTTTGACATTGTTCCTATTTTGATGATGAAACTTTGTCTTGAACTGTCACTAGTTTTCACTTCTCTGTGTGTGTGTGTGTTTTTTTATTGATCTTCCCAGTAAATATCATTAAACATACTATTTCAAACATTAAAATGTCTGCTGAAAGGCATCTGACAATTAAAAAGTCAGTGACAAATTACTGAACCAAAACTGAAGAGATGATATAAATATGTAGAACTGAGTCTAGAATTAGGGAGTGCTTTTCTTATCCTCTGAAAAGGGCCCTAAGAACCAGAGATGCTTAGCACCACTAACAACTTCAAGGTGCTAGGACTATTAAAAAAAAAAAAAAAGGGGGGGGGGAATCCCAAGTCTTGGCAGTTTGAAGACAGCTAGTAAACTTCCATTTATTTTAAGTTAGGACTCAAAAGACTTCCCCATAAATAACGGTAACAGGTAAGTAGAGCTCTCACTAGAGCCTATAGTAAGGCTTAAAATCATCCCATTTTGTGAAAATAAATTAAGGCAAGCCTTGATTTCTGGTTATTAGGGGACATGATACAAAAGAACATAATCTCTTTCTGGAGGAGTAAGCATCATGAGAGGTCTCAAACTATTCCTGCAGTAACAACTGGATTACTATTTTGCATGTATTGTTTTGCTTGATGGTGTCCTCTTGGTCTCTGAGGCTCTAACTTTTCTTTATTCTTTTTTTTCTTTCTGCTCCTCAGATCAGATGCTGATTATTTCATCATCTCAAACACGCTTTTGAGTTTTTCTACAGATTTAAAATATTTTTCAGTTGTACTTCGATTTGGTTCTGTGTGTATACACACAAAAGAACACACACACACACATACACACATATATATATTTATTGATATTCTCTCTTTAGTGGAAATCATTCTTATACTTTAATTCAGCTGGTTTAATTTAGAGATGCCTTCCTTTAGTTATTTAAGCATATTTTTTCAAGTTTATTTTAATTTTTATTTAATAAGAATTTATTAATTCTGTTAATTCCTAATTCATTAATTCCATCTTTCAATAATTGACATGAAAGTTTTAAACAGGAAGTTGCATGTCAGGAATGAAGAAATTACACTGGAATAAATCATGTTCTAAATTATTCACTTTATTTAAACAAAGCTATTTATTTTTGTTGGGCATATATGTCCTATATGGACTAAAGCTACAAACTGACGAATGGAATCAATCTTAGAGCTCAACTATTATTGCTATCCAGCAAAAGATTACCCACGTATTGACTAAAAGAAAAATTACAAGAAAGTTTAAAGTCATTTAAGTCCTAGTTAATAAATTCTGAAAAATATGATGAGGCTTCTCTAAACCCATAATTCATAACTAGATGGAAGGTTGTTGACCTTTCTGCTAAAAGGAAAACAGATATTGGCTATTTTGATAAACTGACCATAAAGAAGCAAAACATGCATGTATGACTGTAAAACATGAAGACAACAGAGACATCACAATTAAAGAGTATTTGTGTTTGTATACAGCAAGACAAGGAATGCCTGTTTAACGTATCACTTCTACATATATGTGTATCCAGATCTATTTGGTATCTTAGAAAATAGTATTACAATAACTGGTCTAAGACATGATGAATACTTTTCCCCATAGACTTCAATGATTAGCTTTAGTCCTTCTTTAGTTTTAGGTTTTAGAGATAGTGCTTAATTTGAGTAGAAATTAAATGGATCAATCTAAACCTTAGTGGGTTCAGTTGCCTTATTTTTGCCTATATCACAATAGTTTGTAACATTCAAGTCGTGTTGATCTAGAAATCTATTTAGGGTTTGAGTCAGACACATGGTTACAGGTATATTAAAGACAATGTTCAATTTAGCTAGCAATACTGATGATCAGTATTCCAAGGAAAAATATGTAAGAGATACACTTCATTTATAAATTATAATTGTGCCAAATATTATCCCCTAGAATGTATTGAATGTGTTATCAAAACAATGAAATAATATATTTTGTTGAAATATTCAGTGACAATATCTGTGGTGTGGGACATAGTAATGACTGAGGGTTATTAGAGATACTGAGTATTTTATTGAGGGGGATGTTGTGTACTGTACTATGGCTTAAGGATACTACTGCAGTGTTCTTAGAAATTAAATTATACATTAAAAAAATTAAATTCTAAAAAGCTATTTACCAGTCTGTGTTCACCAGAAAAACTACATATTATCAATAGACTGACAGATAAATTGATTAATTGATAAATAGTAGATATAGGTATATAGATTTAGAATAGAGAATATAGGAAGAGATTGGCTATAAGCATTTGGGTTATGCAATTCTGGAGGCTGAGACGCTGCAATATATGCAGTTGGCAGGCTGGAGATCCATCAGGGCTGATGATATAGCTTCAGTCCAAGTCCAAAAACTGAGGACCAGGAGAGCCAATGATATAAGTATGAGACAGAGTGTTCAAATAAGAAAGGAAGAATTCTTTACAACTCAGCCTTTTATTATATTCAGGCTTTCAATGGGTTGGATAAGGCCCACCCATATAGGAGAGGGCAATCTGCTATACTCAGTCTATTCATTCAAATATTAATCTCATCCAGAAACACCCTCATAAAAATAGCCAGAAATGATGTTTAGCTAAATATATAGGTACCTTGTGGCCCAATCAAGTTGATACAATAAGTTAGCCATCACGGTTGACTTTTTATATTTGGAGAAATTTATTCATTTAAGTTTAAAAGTAAAAATAAAAATTGGATAATTTTTTCACCCTCAAAAGACGTTCACTGATCATTTACTGTATTCTTTCTCTTCAGATTCTTAGCTAGTGCAGGACAATTGTTTTTTCCAATATACTTTCTGCTAATAATATTGAAAGATGGCCCCAACAAGTGAATCTTGCCACTGATATTTGATCATTGGAGTGTACGAATCTAATTGTTTCTCTTGGGCCATCATTTTCTTCTGCTTTTGTCCTGAAGCCCTTTCAGAATCTTCAAGGATTTGGAGACTTCAGAATGAGACTGTTTCTTATGGTAAATCTTACATTTCTGGTTTGAGTCTGTTTTTTAAAAAGTAAAGAGATAGCTGGATCTTTTGTTTAAGGGATCTATTTCAAATCTCTATTAAGGCATTCGAGTTTGTTCTTGAACTCTCCTGTGAATTCATCCTTTACTACTTTAAAAACTGAATTAGAGCTTTGTTTTCACAGGAAAGAACTGGGGATGGCCTCCAAAAGATTTTGTCTCTTAAATTCATGACGTCTGAAGTCACTATCAGGATTTTTTCATTCTGATTTTTTCTTTAATTTTAATCTGAGGGCCCTATTAGCCTATAAACAAATGGATAAATATTTTAGAGACTTAGATCATATATTAATGGAACTATTTTAAATAATCCCTAAATGTTGTATATCTTATCTAACCATTAAAAAGTCTCTAACAGTATTTCATCACTTTGAAAAAGACAAATGCTTAATATTAACCATAATACATTTGAAGTATTATTTCAATGTCCTGGTGGGAAGAGAAATAGTTATATAACACAGGTAGAGCATAGGTTAAGAAAGGATCATAGGAGACTGTCCATGAGTAAGTAAACTTAGAATTAGTTAAACTCATGAAGATTTGGCAACAGTTGGTATGATATATTACTTTTATACCTTGGCCTTTATTGGGGTCCCAAACAAGTGGTGCATAATTTCCTCTAGTAACATCCCAAAATCTACTATTCTTGGCATATAAAAAAGAAGGTGAGAAGGTTTTTCACAAGGCCATATTCCTACAGATATTAGAAGACAGGTCTGAATTCAATACTCACAAGTTTTAACAGATGACCCAAGGCAAAATTTGTCTTAGGAGGTGGCCAATCTTGATGAGAACTTTTGTTGTTACCATCCTATGTATGTTCTCTTAGCTATGAATATTTGCTTAAAGACACACATAGAAATGGATAAGGACAATCAGAGAATAAAAGAATAGTGTTGTTAGTAATTAGGTAGATTTACATCAAAGATAAAATCTTCCAAATCGGAGGAGTTAATGAAAGAAACACTAAAAAATATTTTCATCCTGGCTGGGAACAGTGGCTCACGCCTGTAATCCCAGCACTTTGGGAGGCTGAGGTGGGCGGATCACGACATCAGGAGTTCAAGATCAGCCTGGCCAGCATGATGAAACCCCATCTCTACTAAAAATACAAAAAGTAGCTGGCCGTGGTGGCAGGCGCCTGTAATTCCAGCTACTCCGGAAGCTGGGGCAGGAGAATAGCTTTAAACCAGAAGGCAGAGTTTTCAATGAGCTGTGATTGTGCCACTGCACTCCAGCCTGGGAAACAAGAGTGAAACTCCATCTCAAAAAAGAAAAAAAAAAATCACCCTTATAAATCAAAATGATGTCAAAATTTGGAGAATGGCAAGATGAAATCAGAGCACAAATCATGGAATGATTTATCTCATTGTGATAGTGACAAGAAACCAACAAATTCCTAGGCAGACAGGTTTGGGTCCCCAGTGAAATCTGCTGTTTAAACCAATGACAGTTTAAAGCCTGACAACTGAGCTGCCAGTTCCAGATAGAGTCCACAACCAGAGTGAGAACTTCTATCTCCATCTTACCCACTCTCTTTCAATTGGTTCTTTCTGAATGATGCCTTTTAACCAATCAAATGGAGGTTTTTCCGAGACCACCCATGGACCAATAAGCATGTCCTCTCCCATTCTAAGCCCATAAAAACTCCAGACTCAGTCTCACAGATGACATCCACTTTCGAGTCCCCTGTCCTTGCTAAGAGCTTTCTTTCTGTCATTCAGTAAAATTCTACTTTGCCTTTCTCACTCTCTGGTGTCCACCTACCTTATTTGTCTTGGCCACAGGACAAGAACCCAGAACTTTCCAAACTGCTGGGGTGAAAGACCTGTAACAATCCACTCCTGCTCACCAAGGTGCAGGCAGTGGAAGTAAAAGAGGTGTAATCTTCCCTCCAACCTGGTGAAAAATGGGGCTGGAGAAGCCCCTAGACACCACTCCCCTCCAGTCACCAAACTACAGGAGCAAAAGAGTCACAATAATGGTTTCAGCTGAAGAACTCCTAAGAAGAAGGCCAAAGGAATCTCGGAGGAGCATACTGAGTTTCAAGTAAAGCTTCTTGAGCCTCAGAGAAATGGGCTTTCAGTTGGACATACAGTTGCTATTCAACTTACAATAAGGGATAAACCCATAATTAAGTAAAAAATATTATAAGTCAAAAATGCCTCTATAAACCCATCATAATTTTTTTTAAAATCTTAAGTTAAACCACTGTTAAGTTGAACACAATCTGTACTTGAGTCCACTGGGTTGGATGACAGCTTACTTCCCAAAATGACAACGGTTGATTAAATAAAGCTGTTTATGAAGCCTACTGCAGGAAGAGAGAATACTATCTTGACAGAGATTTAGTAATGTCTCAGGTAAGTCATGGGTGGATATTCAGAGGCTTGGAGGAGGGTCTGTGTTCAAGAGATTTAATTCGAGTCTTTTGGTATGAATATCTAAATGAGATTGGGAAAATTTGATATTGTGACATAATGTTAGAACTTACGGTCTCAGAAAGCCAAGGGTCTTTAAATATGTCTTGATTACTTAAACACTGTTGATAAATGAGCTGAATGCCTGAATGAGAAAGTTATTTTTCTGAGACTGGAGGTATTAACTCAGATGAGCAAACTATTTGATCTAATCAATTAGACTGAAAGACTTTTCTGTATAAACATAAAGAATATTTACTGTTTATAAACGTATCTTCCTGGGCAAGAATGTCCTGGAACCCAAGAGCTATACTCATGGAAGCAGCCTTAATTCTCACTGGGTTATAGGAAAGAAATTTAAGATGAATTAGAAGTTTTACTACTAAAATGCACTATAATTTCTTCCATAAACACAGCAATAAATTTTTAAGCTTGAAAATCATTACATATGGTTATGTATTAGAATGTACTTAATGGTGTGGGTATCTTAAAATGTCCAGTGAGTATTGTGGTAAGGTAATTTCTGGTTAAATCACTAAATTTTGTTGTTGTTTCCTTCTTTGAAAAAAAAATCTGTTTAATGCATTTCGATGTTTATTACATAGAGTAAAATGTCATTCTATAATACTAACTATGAGCACTGAATATAAACAGCTGGAAATATATATTTTAGGCAATTCAGTTGATTTATTATATATATATATATGTCATTTTTAACCTTTTAGGAAAGAAGTTTTCATTTGCATCAATATGCTACTCCATGGAGTACACAGATTGTTCTACACACCATATGGTGACTAAGCCACATTACTGAATGCAGTTGACATGGAAACAACTAGTCAACATCAAATTAATAGATTATTTTGTGCAAATAGCTGCCTCTTTGTGACAATAATAAATACTTTATTTGTATCAGGAAAATGTTTAACAATAATTCAGTGACAATTTACAATACCTTTATGGCTTTCAATTGCTTGTACATTCTCTCATTCTTTCTATATATATATATATACACACACAAGCACACATATGTATACATATACATATTTTTTAAGAAAACTTCTTAAAATACTAAAGCAATAATCAACCTCTTGGATAGCCTAGCAATGCATAAAGTTATGTCTCAAGGTTTCAACATCATCTCCATATATTTTATACCCATAAAATAATATCTTTGACATATTTTAGATAATTGTATTGAAAATAAAATCAAAGTTTGTAATATCACAGTGCTGAAAAGTGGAAACTAGAAGCTGTGCATGGTAGATTTTGTTTTCTTTCCCTTTATTGTTATATAATGCATGTGGATTTGTGTTAGCTACAGCTCTTTTTTTTCCAACACGATTAAAAATCTTTATTATTCAAAATATATTGTACATAATAAATACATTCAATTTTATGTCTATTGAGGAATAAAAAAAAATCTGGAAAATGATAAGTAAATATAAACCTCTAAACCATGACTCAACATGGAAATATCTCTGATGTGCTTGTAGTCATATAAAGTTATAGAAAACCCATGGAGGGGCATTTTAATAAGATGATTTGGTGGTGATGAGAAGAAATGAAACAGCTACAGCTCTTTGATAGCATTAGTAAAGTTTAGCTTTCATTTACATCTTAAATAATTGTGAGATGCAAAACAAATGACATTTGCACATATTTTATGCCATTATGGGAAAATGTAAAAAGTAGTTTGAAACTTTTTCTTAAATACCTAAAACTAAATTTTGACAAGTAAGCAGTGGAAGATGGTTACTAAAAGCAACATGTACTATGGAATCAAACAGAGTTGTAGCTACAGTGGTAAGATTTTAATGCTAAGCTCTGTGAACTGAGTTTTGTATTAACAAATATTTATTGAGCACCTATTAGGGAATGATGACAGAATGAAAGTTAAAACTTACAGTCTTCATGAATCTTTTAATGTAGTGAATGGACAGTAACAGTAAACAAATTAAGTACACACACACATAAACATAGCTCTAGCTATAGAAATTTATCAAGTTACAATGTGTTATGAACATTTGAAAAAAGTAATAAAAGGTATATGTAATGTTCATGGAGTAAAAAGTTGGGTTTGCTCTTTTAATTAAAATGGTCATGAAATATTATGGTGGAATATTAACATATAACTAAATATCAGGAGGACGTGTAGGTGCAAGTCAGGCAAATATCCGAGAGAAGTACAATCCGGGCAGAGGTAACATGTGTGAAGGCCCTGAGTTTGCAAATATGACTATTATCTCAAGGAACTGCAAGATGGCCAGTGTCAATGAAGTGGAGTGATCCAGGGAGATTATTATATGAGATGAAGGGAAATAGGAAAGGAGAAGGTAGACTTCAGATAATGCCTTGCTTTTTAAGCCAAGGTAGTTATTTAAGCATTTATCCTGAATAATGTGAGAAACTTCTGGGATATTTTGAATAGAGGCATACAATGACCTGTCCTTTGTTTTAACAGAATATTCTAAATACCGTACTGGTGATAAACTAGAAGGGAATGAGTGAAGGCAAGAAGAAAGAAAAATATATTTTAACTGTCTAAATCAGACATAAGAATGTGGTATGCCCAACTTACCGAAGAAATAATTTTCACAAAAGACGAAACAGATGCCCTGTAAAGTATGGAATGAAGCATGATATAGAAGGGGTAGGGTGCGGGGTGGAAACTAAGGAAAATGACTCTGGTAAGTTCTGACATTGACCCAATCAACAGGAGTAGGCACTGCAGCACAAACCACATTTCAGAGTTGTTTTATGGCCCTGTAAGTATGAATTCAATTTGAGCCAACTGAAAAGTAGATGAGAGCTTATGCTCTCACCCTCCAATATTTGCTCCTTTAGTTAACTGGGGGCAGCATTCATAAAAGAAAGGGTGTGGGTGTTGACTCCATAAAGGAAATCTGGGAGGGGTATCAAAATACCATCTACCGTATAAAGGTTGGGAATAGGTTTGATTTAAAACTACATGTTGAAAGTACATTTGTGATGGATTAAATGTTAGCACAAGATTCATAAAGGAATTAATAATTATTTTTTAAAACTAACCTGGAATGGAGTTGCCATTTACTGAAATATGAAAGGTTGCGGGAATAGTATATTCAAAGATCGAGGTATCGAGTTAAGGCTTTTACATTATAATTTCAAAATACCTATTAGATATCTAAGTGGTAACTGACTATATAGGTCTAGACTACAGAGAAGTCATCCTGGAGTTGTACATTTGGAATGGTCTTTATTTAGAGCATTTAGATAATTTAAAACTATCAGACTGTTTTTGAGACAACCAAAAAGGAATGAGCATTGAGAAAATGGCCAAGGTCTAGGCCCTCGGGGTTTACATTATGAAAAAGTTTGGGAGCTGAGGATGAAGCAGCAACGAAAACTCATCTAGACACAATGACTATAAACAAGTCTTGAGAAGTTTATGTCAAAATGGAGCAGTTTTAATATAAAGGAAAAGTGAAATGAGAAGTTATGTGCAGGTGAAAACAGGGCTACAAAGCTTTATTTTTAAGATAGAATGATGGTCTGAATATTTGCCTACTAGTGGTTAAAAATTCAGTAGAAAGAGCAGAGAACACAAAATGGTACTGGAGAGAGTGAAGAGGATTGTGGGAGCAGTGTCAGAGGAGGACTGTGGGAGCAGTCTCAGAGGAGGATTGTGGGAGCAGTGTCAGAGTAGGTGAGAGGGAATGGGATCTGCTAGTGTTAGTCTTTGCTAAACAACATGGAAATATATCTAATGTACCAGGAGAGAAACAGAAGTAGACAGGTGGTTCATTGGGGCAAAAGAAGCTGGGGCAGTTGTTTGTTTTCTGTGTTTGCTGAGGAATCTTTGAATTTTGTTGAGATCATTGTTTGGCTATTCATTACACATTAGAAAATAATCTATTTTTGAGAGGTACCTTTTTAATGAATTATTGCTTATTCTATTGATGAAGAGTAGCCACAAAGATCAATTTTTGTTTGGAACCACAGCCAATTCTGAGAGAATTTGACTATTGGTATTATTGGGCAAGTTGGGAAAAATAAAACAGGGCAGATAGGGGAATTTATTTTTCCTGGGCAGCATCGTTATGCTAATTACTGTTTTATTCAATTTATATTTTTATATGCATAGGTTATGTATTCATAAACTTACATCGTTTTACCTTCATGATATAGACAACCGATTAAAGTCTCTATATAATAATTTTCTCAAAAATATAAAGCTAGTTAAATATAAAACTTAGTTGCTAACACAAATTAGCACGATATTGGTATGCTGTCAAAATGCTATTTTTAACATGTTCCTCTGACTCCTGAACTTCCAGTAAGCTTGTCATAATTAAATATTTGAACAGATTCATACTTTTTTGAAAGAGTATTTTATATGCTATGTACTTTCTAAAACATCACATCGAGAGGCATACACTATATGATTGTCTTTTTCTTTGTTTCCTTGCTTTCTGATATGTTAAGATATTCCAAATTTATTTTGGATATTTTCTGTCTACAGCTAGGTTTGGCCATTTATTTAAAAGCCCTGGTTCCTTTTAATGGGGAATGTTATCTAGCTAACCCAAATTCATGCAACAAGTGCTTGTTCTGTTGCCATTTGATTGTGGTAGAATGCTTCCAAAGGTAGAGGCAACACTTCCATCATGTATACTTTTGTGTAATGAAATTTTGAATCCTCCCATCAAGAAATGAGGTCTATTTCTTCAGCCACTGTGTATGTGAAGGCCGTGTATAATGTGGTGGAAGTGATGCTCTGACTTCCACACCTAGTCCGTAGGAGACTTTGCAGCTCCCATAGCTCCCATTGTTTGCTCTCTGGGAGGCCAGTCACCACATAAAACCTGAGCTAGCTTTCTCAAGAGATAAGACCTGAAGGGTAAGACTCTATTTGGAGAGGGAGATCATATGAAGGATAAGGATCCAAATATTTAAAACAGTCAAGAAAATAAAAATGCTTAGCCATTCCCAGCAGCCGCCAGTCACATGAGCCATTCCAACTGAGGTGCCAGAGTGAAACTTTCTTAGAGCCTCTGGGTTCTGCTATGGGAGCAGATCTGAGCTGTCCCTAATGATCTGGTCCTGAATTTCTGACCTTCAGAATTGTGAGCAATTTAATGCTGTTGTTTAAAGCCACTAAAAATTTGGTTTGTTTTGTCTTAGTACAGCAATAAACAGCTAATTGTCAAAGTTTTATGTTGACAGGTATAAGAAATATTATTTTAAAAGAAAATATATTATGAGTTCATAGTACTTCCTTTCAAACTTAGAATTGTATAGTCTTTAAAATTAACGACTTCGATTTTAAGTTTTATATTTTTTTTCTTTTACTGAAGGTCTTTATTCTTGTAATATTTATACAGAATAAAATTGTATGTTTCCCTCTTACATCTGTGTGTCTATTCATATGTGTACATTTGCATTACCTTCTGAGTAAATATCTTAACATATAAAGTCATTGATACCAGCTTATTACCTAATTATCCTTCTAATGAGAGTAAATGGAACTAATAGAATAATAGCATAATTATTTTGTAAAGTACTACCAAAGTTGCTGTATGTTGATCGAAAGATAGGTATCAAGTCTCAAAATGGAGACTAAATAGCAAATGCAAATTCTCTATTTATCTTTATTTAGAACTTACGTTTTTTTTCTGTTATTATACAACCTTTCTTTCTCCTTCTTTCCAACATTCTTTTATTCTTTATTCCTCCATTTGTCTTTGTTCCTTACTCTTTTACTTAAATATTAAAATGTATATACATGTATATACAGCTATGCTTATGAATCTCATTATTTTAATACCCAGAGCAAGTAAAAGAAAATTAAGTTCAATCTCACCATGAAAAACATTTTACCCTTTGTTAGAAAGTCATCCTCTGTTCACACAGAAATTGACTATAAGTTGCTTTAAAAATTCCTCTCTGTTCTGATCTAGCCTAATTTACTAAAAGCTCATTCCAGAAACCAACTTATTGGAAATTAATTCATCAAAGGATCACTTTACCAAATTGTCAACCCAACTCATCTAACACATTTACTAACTTCAAAACTTAACTGAAATGTTTAATTTCTTTGTAAGTAATATTACAAGTTACTTCTCATTGACTCATATAGGAAAATATATGTTATCAGGATCACCAATTAATAATTTCAAAACAAAATGTTATAGCTTTAAAAGTTTGAAAAAATATTATAAAATATATATACAAAATATTTAAAAAGAAAAATAAAAAATATAAAATCATGTGATTCTAATTGTGGTAGCTCATATGCCATTAAATTTTTAATAGTTTGATTCAATATTAATTTTATTTTTATCTTTTGAATTTAATATTTTCTTCTAAGTTAATTATAATTTGTTGAATAAGATTATTATGAGTCACCAAAATTAATATTTTATTTTCAAATTAAAATTTTGTAGTGAATTCATATATTCTAAAAGTTTATCTTATTATATAATAAAATAATTATAATTATTATAAAATTAATGTTTTATAAAGTAATGTTAATTCATTAATTATAATGAATTCAATCAATTTAATTCTGTAAATTAATTTAATTATATTTAATTAAACATAATTGACTTCTAATTTAACAGTAGCTTCATGTATTTAGTCTAACATCGTATTAAATAACATTTTCAAAGTCTTTTAAAAAATTTCTGACAAATTTTATGAAATTTTCTTATGTAGTGTAATTTTTAAATTTTCTTAAAGTAATCTGGTATTTCATTGTTGTAGTATCTTCTAATATACCTACTTTCAATCAACTGCTTCAAATGCATTCATCCTTTGATGTTATAATTACTATAAAATTTCTGTGCTCCAATTATTTCTTAGCAGAAACCAATATAGCAGTATTTTTCAAAAATATTATATTTATTATGTAAATATCATATTCTGCTAATGATTTTATTCTCTTTTCAAACCTCAAATACACTGCTAAATAACTAATAACCTAATAACCACAGAAGAAATCATAAGGGAAAATAGAATATACTTTGAGATGAATGAAAACAAAAACAAAACTTATCAAAGCCTATGGCATGCAACAAAAGTGCAGCTGAAAGATAAAGACATAGTTGTAAATGACTATATTTTAGAAAATTATCTAAAGTTTCACGTTAAAAACTAAAAAAAGAGAAGATTAAACTCTAAACTGGCAGCTAAAATAAAATGATAATGAACAGAACATAAATGAGGAACAGAAAAATATATATATATATACATAATTTAAAACGAATAGTAAGTTCTTTGAACAGACTGACAAATAACAAAAGTAAATAAACTGATCAAGCTAAAAAGAAAGAAAACTCAAATTGCAAAAATCAGTAAAAAACAATAAAATAATTAGAAAACATTGTGAACAATTGTGTGGTAATACACCTAGAAAAAATGACAAATTCCTAGAAATACAAACTCTAAAACATGAATCAAGAATCAGAAAATATGAATGTACTTACAACAAGTAAGTATAGACTAATTAATAATTTTAAAACCGTTCACGAAAAAAAATTTTTAAAAAGCAGGAACCAAATGGCTTCACTGGTTAATTCTGCCAAATATTTAAAGACAATTAGCACCTATCTTTCTCCACTTTCTCCAAAATTGGAAGAGGTGAAAACATTCCCAATTTACCCTATGAGGCCAGTATTACCTTTATACAAAAAACAGACAGAGGCATCACAAGAAAAGAAAGCTACAGACCAATATCACTTGTGAATATAGATGTTAAGTGTTCTCAACAAAACACTGTAAAACCACTTTCAGCAAGATATTAAAAATAATTATGCAATCTGCCAAAGTGTGATTTACTCCAGTCTTGCCAGGTTAGTTCAACATAAGAAAACAAATCTATGTAATATCTTATGAAGACAAAAAATGATCATCTCAATAGACACAATAATAACATTTAATAAATTAAAGTACTCTTTTATGAGAATCACTCAACAAACTAGTAGCAGAAGGGAACTTCTATTGCATATGGCCAATAATCACATAAAACTATGCTCAACATCATTAGCCAGTATAAAAATGCAAATATAAATCATGATGAGAGGAACTACTTCCCATATACCACAATGGTTATAATCAAAACGACGGATGATAACAAATGTTGGCAAGGTTAAGGAGATATTGAAACTCTCATATATTGTTGGAAGGACTGTAAAATGGTGCACCCACTTCAGAAAATGGTTTGGCAGTCCCTAAGTTTTATGCAAAGAGTTACCATTTATTGAAGCAATTCATACATATGTATGCCCTACACACATACCAAGAGAAATCAAAATACATATCCACCCAAAAACCTATATACAGATGTTCATAGCAGCATTATTTGTAATATCACAAATTTGAAAACAAACAAAATGTTCATCAACTGAAAAATGAGGAAACACAGTTTGTTATAGTTATACAATGCAATAGTGCCCAGCTATAAAAAATTAATAGCATAATATAAATGAATTTGATAACATTAAACTAAGTAAAAGAAGCCAGAAACAAAAGGTCATATAGTGTTTAATCTCACTTTTATAAATCTAAGCTATCAGGACAATTTAAATTTGTGCTTTCGAACATATTAGCCTCTTTTATTTTTATTCTCACTTTAAAAAATATTGCTAACTATATGAGAGGTGGATGAGTGCAGGGGCTGTTACACATGGACAATGCCTGATTTCTTTTTGTAAGTAATAAGAAGGGTTTCCCATTGCTAGAAATGGAAATAAGTGCTATCTAAAGCTGATATCTATGATTCAAAGGTTTACAGGGAACAATTGAATAAACTATTCTGTGAAGATATATACATCGTGAAAATACATTTACTGGACAAAATTGAATCAATCTGATAAATTAAGTAAAACATATCAGTGTTTTTGAAGAAAGCATCTAAAAGTGTGGGAGGTCTTTACTGCAAGAACTCTTTTTAATATCATTCCTTGCATCGCAGTTTGATGCAGGGAACACGAGATCATTGACTTAAATGTTTGAATAACATTTTTGGCAAATGAATGGTTTCTTAGCATGTCCTTTCAGATCTCTAGATCTTATTCATCATGAATAACTGAAACTTTTTACCTGTTGAAATGCAACTTCCCACAATAGCCATGGTATGAAAACAACTTAAATGTTAATTGACAGATAAATACATTAAAAAGTGTGATATACATAGAATGGAATATTATTGATCCTTAAAAATAAGGAAATCCTGCCATATATGATAACATAAATGAACCTGAAGGATATTATGCTAAGTGAAATAAGCCAATCAAAAAATGACAGATACTGTATGCTATAATTTTCTTATAACTGAAGCAAGAAGATAATTTTTAGTCCCTATTAGCTACCTAATTTTGTGTGCATAATTGGCTTTGCAAATACAAGACTAATGACAGATTTTAAAAAGTAAAATGCCTTAATTTGAACTAATAAAATGTGAAATAATCATACAATGTTATTATAATTGTTTTAAAAGTCATTTCTTTGACATTTTCACTTTTTCTGTCTGATTTTTCATGTAATGATGTTAATTTTTGTGTAGTCTTAATAGCTGTCTACCAATTGTGAGATTACATATCCTCATTTTATATTACATTTTGTGACTCACTAATGAAAATGAGTGTTTTAATGAATTGAACCTTTGCAATGCTGGCAATAAAACATGGGCTCCATAAGGTCATAATAAATTAAATCGAGCTATAAAAATTTTAAAGGCAACATTTCATATCAATATTTTTTATTGAATCATTGACATACATGCATACAATTGTAGTTCATTCATTTTGATATTGTCTACTAAAAATTGAAGGCAGTATTGAATTTTAATAGTATCATGTATTATGACACTATTACCTGCTCATATAGAAAGTAACCTTCAAAGTCTGGATTCTGAGTTCAAAGACTTAAAAATAAGAAATCTAGTGCTATTAAGTAAATTTAAAATGATCAAAATTTAAGTTATGGTGGTTGTCTGATTTTTTTAATTGAACAGAAGTGAAACTTTCCTTACATCCAGAAGTAGATCCACCTACATAATTTGCGGTGCCAAAAGCAAATTTAAAACGTGGAGACCCTGTTTTTAAAAAATGTATTTTTCTTTTCATGCAATCTCTTTCCTTACCTGTCATGGTGTTAGTATTTGCTATTTAATGGCAAATTTCTTGGGGCATAGGACTATCTTTGGGATGAATGCAAGTCCTCATATGTGCCCAAGGTCCAGTCCCATGACTTGGTGCATTGGATGGGTGTGCATGAGTGTATGAATGTACTCATGGTATACATGAGTGCACCAGTGTTTGAGTATATAGCATTACCATCACCTTCTTTGACTGGAGGCAACTACACTAAAAAAATAGATGATAGATTGATAGATAGATAGATAGATAGATAGATAGATAGATAGATAGATAGACAGACAGATGATACTTTAACACTAAAATTAATATTGCTAGTAAAGCATCTTTGTCCTTTATTTTCACAATTCTTTATTTGAATAACAGCCAGAATTTGTCTATAGAGTTAGATGTTTTTGTTAAATGACCTTGTGACATTTTTCTCTGGTAACTCTTGCTTGCAATGTGGTAAGTGCAAAGTCAGAGATAGACTCAAGGAAGTAAATAATCCCCAAAGCAAAGCACTTAACTCATCTTTGGTGCATTAGGAAAACTTTTTTTAGAGCTTACTTTTAAGTCAAATTCTAAAAGATGCTAATCCCATTGCTAGGTGAAGGGGTCACAAAGATGGATTAGATAGAAGGGAGAACAGAATTAAACACACAGAATTTGAAAATCACAGGGTGAATGCAGAAAAACAGAAAGGGATTAATATTTTCCCAGCAAAAGGCAGGGAAAAAGAATGATAATATATAAAGCCACCACAGGCCTTCATATTCTGTTTAATAATTTCAGCTTTATACTGTAGTTAAATAATTCTCAACTGGGAGGAATTTTGCCCACCAGGGAACATTTGGTAATGGCTGGAGACAATTTGATTGTCACAACTTGAGGTTGGAGCTGCTAATGGATATAGCAGTAGAACCAAAGATGTCACTAAACAGCGTTATCATGCTGAGCAAAATAGCCCTAGAACAAATACTATCTGACCCCAAATGTCCAGAGTGCCAATGTGCAGAAACTCTGCTGTAATTGAATGGATACACATCTAAAAGTTTTAAAACATGGAGTAAACTAATCAGCTACGCCCTTTGGATAGCCTATGATGATACCTATATGGCTACATGAGATATAATTTATGAACATTTAATATAATATTTTTAATTGCACTAAACTTTATAGATAAGATAACCTAACATATACTTTCAATCCTTATTTGACTTCAGAGGAAGCTGAAGTATTCCCATTAGTGAATTAGGTAGTCCATAATAATACATCTTGCAAAATTGAAACTGCAGCTCATAACTCAACAAGTGGTTAAGGATTAATGTTTATCCCCTCTGCAACCAGCTGCTTTGCTGTTTAATTGCACTGTTCCACAGAATATTGCATTTTAATTATAAAAGGTTGAGAGAACATTAATTTGGTATTGGCTCAAGGAAAAGATCTCAATTAGATTTTCCATGATTTTCAGTTTGATCTCATGTATTTTCCATTTTTACTACTGACTGTAGACAACATTTAAAAGATTAATTGTAATTGGTTAAATATTAAAGTGATTTGGCTTTAAATATAATTATCCCAAACATGAAATGCTAATACATTTGGAGTCTAGATAGACTATATTATTTTCTAAAGCTAAAACTGTAATGTTAAAGGTAATATATTGATATTGGAAAAGAAAATGTCGATGGATTAATGAAACAGTTCTGCAAGTTTATAGAAACACAAAACCAGTGATTTTGCATAATCTAATCAATGAAACTACCACTACAAAAAGGTGTAAGTATTCAGTTTTCAATTCTTCATCATGAATGCAATGAAATCTAGAAGATACCCTCAAAATAAAGCTAACCTATAATTTCAAACACGTAATTTAAAGCTTCAAAACCACAGAGTTCTTACCAAGGTACTCCTCTTTTCCCCAGCTACTTGCAAATACGTGATATTAATATATCAAATGTTATTTTTGATTGGTAATCAAATCTAGCTTTACATTCATCACAGTGTGATAAAACCCAAAAAACAGATAGAAAGTATTAGCTATCTGAACTGTTGTTCATCATTAAACATGTGTATAATCAGATTTTTAGAGCCCATAAAAATTCTTTATTAATTTGATTGAAATTGGATTGTATCAATAGAATAATTGTAAAAAGCTAATATTCTTCCAAATTTAAATATTCCTATTCATGAGTAAATAAAATATTTCTAATAATTTAAGCCTCCTTTAACCTCTTTCAAAAAAATTGTGTAAATTTCTAGTTATGGTACTTTTCATCTTCTGTAAAATATATTTTTAAGTATATTGCTCAATAAGTAGAGAAAAATTTTTAAATATGTTGATTTTACTTGTTAACAATGCATTATTATTTGGCTTTTATATCTTTCTTGTTATTTTAAATAAATTCTTTGTGGATTCTTAGGCTTTACTCTATCACCAATGACATAATCTATAGGCAATTCTGGTTTTATATTCTGTTTTAGAAAATTTATACTTTTACTTTATTTTTAATGTTATGGCATTTTGTTTGATTATAGTTGACAAAGGGAGTTGATCATCTCACTTTATTGCCCAAGCTGGAGTGCAGTGGCCCGATCTCGGCTCACTGCAACCTCCGCCTCACAGGTTCAAGTGACTTTTTTTGCCTCAGCCTCCCGAGTAGCTGGGATTACAAGCACACCACCACACCCGTCTACTGTTTTTGTATTTTTAGTAGACACACAGTTTTGCCATTTTGGCCAGGCTGGTCTACAACTCCTGACCTCAAGTGATCTGCCCGCCTCTGCCTCCCAAAGTGCTGAGATTACAGGCATGAGCCATGGCGCCCGGCCAATTTTCTCTCATTTTGAAAAGAATATTAGACTTAGTTTGGACATTTCTAATAACCTACCCTCCTTTCACTAATGCTGATTTCTATGTTCAGTCTGCTGCTAAACAATATAGTTACTGGCTTTTCAATTTAGATGTGTGCTTTTGAGTTCTAGAATTTCTATATGATCCTATTTTTATTCAAATTATCAGCAAAAGTTCTCCATATTTTCATTTACTTTCTACATGTTTTTAAAAATATTTTCCTGGTGACAATAATCACAAATAATTCAATGTTCTTATTTGCTAATTTCAAAATTTGGGTTACTTATGTTTCTGCCTTTATTGTCTCTTTGTTCTCTTATACAGTCCTATCTATTTTCATAACACATTTTTAATTCAATAATTTTTGTGTGTTTACCAAAACCTAGAGATTTGAGACATTATCTTCTGCTAGTGAAGGTTTACTTCTTAAGCAGATAGAGTGCAGGCAATCACAGACACCTAAGTTCAACCTGGATTGCAGTTGTGGGAAGAACAAATCCACCTCTACTTCGCCCTTGTTTCTCATGAATGGACTTCCATATACTTTTCACTGTGACTTTCGCATGTCTCAGTGTTGAAAGAGTGAAAATATTTACGCTGCTTTTTAAAAGTTTTGGCTTAGCCTGACATGGGTTGAAAAGATAGCAAATATCTTTAATTTGTACTCTTGAGATTCTTCAAGTCTCCAGTTTGATATTTCCATCCCTAACTTTCAGCTACTAAAATTTAGCTGATTTCTCTGTTTACCAGGAGTGGTACCCAACCAGGCACCAAGCCTGCTGAAACAAGAAAACTCCTCAAAAGCGTAGAAAAATAAGAATTTTCAGTACCGATTTGGCACTCTCTCGAGGACTTTAATCCTTCACATGTTATCTTCTAGACCTTCTCTTGCATAGGCATTTGTCTTCTAAGCATAAGACCAAAATCCTAGTGGGCTTCTCTGCGGTTTTCACTTTTGTTCTTAAGCCTCTTGCCCAGCATAGCTATGGGATTCAGGATCTGTCTTGAAGGATAATTCAAATATATGCAGATGACCGTGATGTTTAATTTTGCCATTGCATTCTGTGGTACTGCCAAAAGTTCTGCTTGTTGTTCCATCCGCAAGCAATTGCTCTCAGTCTCCCCCCAGCCCAAATTCCCAGATTCCAGCTTTCAGCTAGCGTTAGTAGATATCAACGATGACAGCTTCAAATTCTCAGACCACCTAGGCAAGATTAGTCTTTTTCCAGAATTCTATTTGGTTTGTGGAACGTTTCACCTGTCATTGAACTACTGTATTCCCATCTTAATAAGAGTATTTTTGTAAAAAGCATGAATGATTATTGAATTTCATGAAATAATTTACCACTGACTATTGAGACTATCTTACAGTTTTTCTTCTTCAAATTACTAATACAGTAAATGCGATTTAAAGATTTTTGTTATTTAACCCTTCTTGCACTCCTAGAAGAAACTCAAATACAATGCCATGCCTTGTCTCTCTGCTACCATAGTGCTCTAGCCTCACGAAAAGACATTTTGACCCTTTTTGTTGCCTGCAGTCCCAGACCAGGTCCCATACCTGTTGACTTCTTTCTTTCTAGTGAGGTGGTAATGGTAGCAGGTGGGAAAATAGTGTTCTCTTGCCTCCTGGAAGATGGATAGCACATAGATTGTTTCACTGAGCAAAAATATCTTGTTTGATGATTAGTTATTCATCATCCCTAAAGCAGAATATTTTCTCTACACTCAAATTAGACAAGGCTTTGAAAAGTGAAGAAATTTGGGTTTACACTCATTCTTAAGTAGTCTAACCAATAATTTGACACTGATCATATGACTAATATATGTGTTTGTGTGTGCATATAAATTAACATAATAAAATATGTATTTTTGTTTAAACTATTTTATGGTGAAATAATTTACACTTTTGTTGATTAATTTGCTATTCTGGATAATTTAGAAAACTATAAAATAAAGAGCATAATTTATGGACACAATCTTCACTTAATTATTTGGGAGTACACAGTTTTCTATCTCTATGTAACAAATTAGCAAATTTACATAAATAATTAAATACCAAATCTAGAGACTCAAAGAAATTACTTCTAAGCTTATTAGGATTGTTGGAAGAATTCAGTAACTTGTGGTTCCAGGACTGAAGTTCCTGGGATTTTATTTTATTTTATTTTATTTTATTTTTATTTATTTATTTATTTATTTATTTATTTATTTATTTATTTAATGAAACAGAGTCTCGCTCTTTTGCAGCCCAGGCTGCAGTGCAATGGTGCAATCTCGGATCTCTGTGAGCTCCACCTCAGAGTTGCAAGCGATTCTTGTGCCTCAGTCTCCCAAGTAGCTGGGACTACATTCACCCGCTATCATGCCCAGCTAATTTTTGTAGAGATGAGGTTTCACCACATTGGCCAAGCTGGTCTTGAACTCCTGAACTTAGGTGATGTGACCGCCTCGGCCTCCCAAAGTGCTGGCATTACAGACTTGAGCCACCGCGCCCGGCCAGGCTCCTTCATCTTTAAAACAGTAAGAGCACATCACATTCTTCTCATGTTCTAAATGTGTCTTTTCATTCTATCACATATTTCCTGCATCCAGACAAAAAGTTTTGTAAGAGTTTATATGATTATATTTGGCCTACCTCTATAATACAGAATGATACCCTAATCTTAATTGCTACTAATCTGCAAAGTTCATTTTGCTTGTAACACAACGTATTTATAGGCATGACATCAGATGGTAAAGGCAATGGGGCCAAAACTCTGCCTCAGAGGAGATGCTTTAAACAATATAATTATTATTGAGACGTTATATCAACTACATGTTTGAGTGAATTTTTCTCCTTGATATTAATATTATATTTAATTAATTACAATTTTAGTTGTTTGCCTTAGGAAAAGTTTTAAACTGATTCAAAAAAATAAAAAGTGAAAAATATTTTCTATATATGGCAAGATACAGGAGATTAATATATTCCAAGTACTAGAGTAGTACAGGTAGTTGGCAGAAATTGTCCAGATTTCCGCACCATTTCCTCAGGGAGTTTATGACAATATGACAAAAGTAGCTGAGCCTACTGATAGAGTATAATACAAGTAGGTAGGTATATAATGGGTTAGTGTAGAAACATTTTGAGAATGTACCACAGGATTTTGTCTTCAGTCTTGTTTTAATAGTATAATCTAAATGTAACTACCCAATGGGTTCTTCTTGCCCACTGCACAGACAAAATCAATTAAGTGAGACCATGGCATTGCAATAAATAGAGTTTAATCAACATTAGAGAGGCCACATGACATGGGAGACGAAGTGATTTCTCAAATCAGTCTCCCCAAAAACTCAGAGGCTAGAGTTTTTCAAGGATAGTTTTGGAGACAAGGGAATGGATGCTACTGATTGGATGGGGATGCAAGCATAGGGATATAGAAAGTGGTCCTTATGTAGTGAGTATGCTTCTAGGTGAGGGTCACAGGATCGGTTGAGCCAAGAGTGGTGGGTTTGAGAGGGGCCATTAGGTGGTCAGAAATATAAAAGCCTGAAAGGACATCTCAAAAGGGCATTCGTAGGTTCTACGATAGTGAATTAGGGAGATTACAACTATTGTGACTTTCTGAGTAATGACTGGTAAGATTTAACTAACCCTACATCTTAGCAGAATTCAGGTCCTTGTCATCTGGTTTTGTTTTAGGGAAGGGCTATTATCATTTAAAATATAAACTAAATTCCTCCCAAAGTTAGTTCGGCCTATGCCCAGAAATGAACAAGGGGAGCTTGGGGGTGAGAAACAAGATGGAGTTTGTTAGAACAGATCTCTTTCACGGTCATAATTTTCTTGCTGTTATAATTTTTGCAAAGGCAGGTTCATAAGACATATATAAAGATATTTGCATCCAGTTTTGGGAACGTTATATAGGAAGAAGAATAGTGATCACTCCATGTGACAAAAACCAAAAGGCGATTTACATGCTGGATGAACTCATTAAAGCATTTAATATCAACAAATATTCTTGAGGTTTGTTCCAAAATATTTACTGCTTATTTTAAACTGAGTGGAAAAAATCTGAACCAGTGAACATATAAAGCTGATATACAAGTGGTAGTTGACAATCAATCAATACTAATGAATAATGTAATATATTTCCAGGAAATTTAATGCAAAATGAGGATTTATGGAAATATTACATCTAAAGAGAAACATGATTTTCCATTCTGCTCTGATTCTTTTTAGAATTCATCTGGGTGTTTAAATTTTAAAATATAAGCAAAAATGCAATATTTACACCTTCAAAGAAAAGCAAACTCAGGTCATTATTGTGGTCTTTAATTTAGGCATTTTTCTTATAAATAATTGATTAAACTTTGCCTCAAAATGATGATTACAATGAAAATAATAAACTGGCAGTACAATCACCACTGTTTTACAACAGATAATGATTTAGAAAACGGAAGGCACACAGAAATAATTTATTAAGTTTTTACTAAAATAGGAGTTTCTTAGTAATGAAGAAGCAGCTACTGAGTAGTAAGGCAGCCTTATTCATGTAGGCCATGAACAGGGTGAGAAACCAATCACTATTCTGCATAGTAACAGTACCTATTGATTCCAGAGGAAGGAAGACATTCAAATTAATAACTACAAGACTGTTGAGATATCATTTGAATCTTCAGGATTTATTTAGTCTTAACCAATACAGAAATTATATTCTTTGTAAGGTATGTTTACGTGTTTTGTTTCCAAGAAATAACATAGATTACTAATAAAATAAGCATACTAACAGTATGCATTGGTGGTATCAACACACGGGATCCTTTACTGAGAGAATGTTTGTCCATCTTGGGCTTTAGTGCCTTTGCCTGTTCCTTTCCCCATTGCCATCACCTGCTGCTCTGAAAGACGCCCTGATCAACTGAAAATTACTCCAAATTTGGGAAATGTTTGTGAGTAGGAGAATAGATCCAGGCTCCGAACTGTGTGCAGAGACAGTAATTACCGATTTCACTTATAAGAAGTTGTAAAAGAAAACAAAGGCTGATTTTGGTAAAATAATTATTAACTTGAGGTAAGTAAAGCCTTCATAGGATATGGATCTGTGTATGTAAACAGAATCCTTCGTAAAGAGACCAACTAAGGACTTCGACTTTCAGGATCAAATTGGGAAGACTTGACATCTGTATTAGTCATTCTTGCATTACTATAAAGAAATACCTGAGACAGGGTAGTTAATAAGGAAAAGTTTAATTGGCTCGTGGTTCTGCAGGCTGTGCAGGAAGCATGACACTGGGCATCTGCTTGGCTTCTGATGAGGCATCAGGAAGCTTACAATCATGGCAGAAGGCAGAGGGGGAGCTGACACTTCACATAGCTAAAGCAGGAGTGAGAGAGAGAGAGAGCGAGCGAGCGAGAGAGAGAGAGAGAGAGAGAGAGACAGATGCCACACATTTTTACAGATCTCAGGAAAGCTCACTATCACGAAGACATCACCAAGCCATGAGAGATCCACCTCCATGATCCAAAAACTTCCCGCCAAACCTCACTCCACCTCCAGCATGGGGATTCCAACATGAAATTTGGACGGGGACAAATATCGAAACGATGTCAACATCTTGAAAATATTGAGTCTGCTGGGCACGGTGGCTCATGCCTGTAATGCCAGAACTTTGGGAGGCCAAGGTGGGTGGATCACCTGAGGTTGAATCAACTGAGATCAGGCGTTCAAGACCAGCCTGGCCAAAATAGAAAAACTCCGTCTCTACTAAAAATACAAACAACAACAACAACAATAAAAAATTAGTCTGGTGTGATGGCAGGCACCTGTAATCCCAGCTACTCAGGAGTCTGAGGCAGGAGAATCGCTTGAACCCAGCAGGCAGAGGTTTCAGTAAGCCTAGATCAGGCCACTATACTCCAGCCTGGGTGACAGAGCAAGACTCCATCTCGAAAAAAATTAAACAATAATAATGAGTCTCTGATCCATGAAGGTGGAATGCTTTCCCATTTAGTTAGAACCTCTTAGACTATTTTTATTTATTAATGTTTTAACCTTTTTTGGATACACATTTTGTGTGTATTTTGTTAGATTTATAGCTAAGTAATTCATTGTTCTGGGTGCTCTTGTAAATGGTATGTTTTTAATTCCAAATTTGATTAATGACTGGTATACTTGGGAGGAACTGGCTTCTTTATATTAACATGTCTTGCATTTGCAGTACTAAATTCTTAGTGAGAACTATTTTTTTAATTCTTTGGGATATTCTGCATAGGCAGTCATGGCATTTGTTAATGGAAATGTATTTCTGTCTTCATAACCTGAATAGCATTTGTTTCATTTTTAGTTTCACTAGCCGTGGCTTCCAATATGATGTTGATATTATGAGAGAATAATTTATTGCCTTTTTCTCCATCTTAGTGGGAAAGCGTTCAATTTCTCACAACTATCCTAGCTATTGGTTTTATGGTTTTCTTTATCAAAATGTGTACCTTCTCCTTTACTCTTAGGAAGGGAATAGATTCTCCCACGAAGCCCTTAGAAGGAATGCAGCCCTATTATCTCCTTAGACTTACGACCTCCAGAACTGTCAGAGAAAAATTGTGTGTTGTTTTAAGCCACTAAGTCTATGGTACATTTTTACAGCAGCAATAGGAAACAAATATACAAATCAAGCGGCAGACAACCTTCTCTGTGGATATATTGAGGTCATCCATGAGATTTACACTATTACAGACCTGAATATGTAGACAAGGGGTTGCATAACTGCACAATAATATTTGAAATATGAAATACAATGATATGTATTAAATATTGAAGATGATTGAACACTTATTGATGTTACTACTTCTCTTTCCACTACAGTCATGGCAATTACTACCTTATTTAACAGTAGCTCAGAATATACTCTGGAGGCTTATAGTAAGTAGCTTAGAATTGAGAGAGAAAGAGATTTTAATTCTCAATTAGTAAGCTGTTTTGATGAATAATTGCAGCATTTGGCATCTACCTCCTCCATCTTCAGCATTTTACACATCCTTCCCACTCTATTATAAACAGGGGGCCAAGAACTAATGGAGATCTAAGAGTAAATGATGCATTCTCACTTCCCATTTAATTCAAATAATTGGTTACCACTGCTTAATTTGCAGAACTCTTACTGAAATCTTGGAATTTGGAACATTAAATGAGCTTGAACAACAGATGGCTAAGTTCAAACATTTTTGAGAGTCAAAACATTTGAATTATATAAACTTATAAAAGGTAAATACCAAATTCAATTAAAATAGAAAGTAAAACATATGTATAAGCAGAGAATTTTCAGATCAAGAGCACCCATGAAATAAGGTGCTTTTTGTTCATCAAAATATTATTAACTAAATGACTGAAAGATCCAAGTCAAATTGGATTTAGTAGAAAAGTTTCCTAAATATTATTATTTTATTTTACTAAGTTATCTACTCAAGAAACGTAAGAGTATTGTCCAGGTACTGTGTTAGTCACTAAAGATATAAAGGTGAACAAGACATATATTTTGCTCTCAAGAACATATATTTTGCTCTTACTGGGGAAGATAGACAATCAAAGTGCAATGTGATTGATGCTATTACAGAAGAATACACAAGTTACTGTTAAACCTGACAGTTGGCAGAAGAGAGAAAATGAATCTTAGGTAAATATGTGTAGAGATAACTGAATTTACAGTAAAGTTTTCTAAAAATACATGGAAACATCAATATTACCTTCACTCCATAAATTTACGTGAAATGTCAATACTGCTTTTACTCCATAAAAGTAGTAATAATAATTTAAAGACTATACAAGATGTAAATATAAAAACTACAGCTTGCCTGTATAATAGAATTCCTAGTTTTGATGAAATATGCACAAAACTTAATGTAATATTTGAGATTAAAAAGTTTTTGAAAACATGTAATATTCTATGCATGCCAATTGTATCTATTGAATAAAATGCACAATTATTATTTATCTGGATGCAGGGTACTGATTATAACATCCAATTTTTCTGAAAACACCCCAAAGTTTTCCTCATCTGGTTCCACTGATTCCCTAGAAACTTTTTTTTCTTTTCTTTTTTTTTTTGAGTGTCCTAGAAGAAGACTCCTAGAATATAGAAAAGAAAATAAAAAACTTCATGTAAAGCTAGCAGGAGAGTAAGTCTGAGAGACAAATCACCTTTTCTCTGTTGTCAAATAGAAATTTTATATAAACCAGTCAGTCTGGTGATTAGAATAATGGTGATAAGGAACAGGAATATGGGATGAGGTGAAGGCCAAACCAGAAATTAGTTAATGGTTTCCAGTTCACAGAAGCAAATGATCTAAAAGTAATCTAGCCTAGGGAACTGCTTTAAGCACAGTTTAATTTATCAAAGAAAATTGGAAGTTTAAGTAAATTCAGAAGAGTACATGTTAACAAGATAATCGGGTATTATATATCTGCAATTTTTGTAGGTTTGCAACTTCATGTTATGTAAAAGTTATGCTTGTGATCTTTACACTCTCATTCAGAAAATTATTTAGGAAATAAATTTAAATTCATGTTTTTGAGTATAGGAATAGTTATAACTAGAAATTATACAGGATCTCTGCCCATTTTTGTTATGTAGGCATTAATAATCTAAATAGCTAGGGAAACTGTTACTATTTAAACAAATTTATCAAGAATTAATGTCACATTATTCACAACACTAGCTAATTCAAAAACATTCAAACACTTTACATATTAAAACCACATTTAAGACAAATGCCTGCATTTTAAGAAACTTTCGTTTTGTTAAGAATAAACAACATCTAAGTTAACATCAATGAAGACAGAAATGACATTGACTTTTTTATAAATACATACTAAACATCTTCAATTCCTGATATTCTAATTCTGGAAGTGTACTGGATTATAAACTGAGAAACGAGAGGGATATCTATACTGATGGAGTATTTCTCTTGCCCTCATTCTTTCCCCAGTTGGTCTTTAGGATCATCAAGTGATCATATTTCTGAAACACAAGTTAGAGCTAGGTTAGAGGCTTGATAGACAGGGGTGCACAAGGTTTGAATCTTTGAGCCTTTTTTAAGTTTCAAAGGGTTTGACAATTAGTTGCCTTTGAGTAGTTAAGGATGCTAGCCTTAGAAAAATCTACTCAAAAAATGTCATCACTCAGTTTTAAGAAAAGCACCATAAAGGGGGTTATAGACGTAAAAATTCAGAACTAGCCCATTTTTTTCCAGCCTTGCAGCTAGAGCCATTAAGCTAACGCTTCTGGTGCCAATATTCAGGTATGGTAAGTATTCTTTCTTGATTAACTAAAAAAGAAAGGAGCTACTTGACACCACAGTGGATTTCATTCATTTCCACTTAAAATTATTTGTGGACATGGACATCACCTGCAAAGATTTACATTATTTTTATCCTCATCTCTCTCTTAATCAAGAGTGTCAATATTTTTAGTACACTTTGCCCAAGCAAGTTTTTTTTCATTTAAACAATGTGAAGCATGACACCAGGGAGCTGTGCAGCTCCACAGACTTTGTCTGGTTGTTCAACTTTTGCTCTAAAGAAAGGAGAAAGAATATTAAGTGTTTTGGACAAATGAGAGAAAGAAAGAAAGAAATTGAATAACTTTTTAATTACCTGCGATGTAAAAAATACAATATTTGACATTTCCATATATTTACTACATGAACAAATTTAATCGTCTCAACAGCTCTAAAAAATAAATACTGTTATTATTTTAGAGAGAAAGACACTGAATTTCAGAAAGCTTAAATAATGCCCACAGTTACATAACTAAAAAGTGAAAGAAACAGAACTTGTGTGTGATTAATTCCAAACACTCTGTAGTTTCTACCACATGAAGCTGACCAATACATTTTAATCACATTTAATTGACCATCAAGTAATTATACATTGTTTACTTCAAAAAACATAAGGTAATTTTTGCCTGACATATGCTTTGGGTTTTGCACAATTTATATGTATTTTCTTCATTTCTAAGTAAATTCTCTAGAGAAAAAAACCTAAACAGTGCTATTCATCAATTATTTGGAATGTATACCGTTCCTATTTATTAACCAAGAATATAAATAAAGTTTAATGAATTGGTTCAGTTTTGTTTGAGCAAATAGAAGTATATTGCTAGTATTTTAAAATAATACTAATCTTTATTTTCAGCTCATTATAACAATGAATATTTTATTTCCCTAATGGCATAGCCGTGTTCCTGATTTAAAACAATTTAATAAGTTCCACTAAGTACTTGAAATACTGTCTTAAATGTAATTTATTAGTTTCTATGTAGGGAATTAATTATTTGAGGTTTTTCAGTGTGCTATTAAATACAAACACTATTTTCAATAAATATCAACTTAACCCTCTGAATTTAAAAAAATAATATTTAAATAGGCTAATGCTACCAAACAGACTATAATTTCCTGAAATATTGTCATTCAAGAACTACCGAACCACTTCTCTGACTTTGTGCTTTTAACATCTCACTTGCTTTATAACTTCTCTTGGATCCTTATTTCTAAGGACCACATGAGCAACACTTTCCAGTAATTTTCTTCTTGTGTGCTATCGATCTTTGCACTTTATCCGTGCCAGTTAAGAATCTATATTATATTTAATTCACTATGGCAACTTCTGCACATTTATGTTAGAGAAAGGCACTATTCTAAATGGATGGCCTCAAAACTCATATTACTTAAACTCTATTTGATTTTGTTGGTTGCCCCATCACATTTTTAGTAATTTCACTGGTTTTATTCCCCTATCTGTAAATACCACCCCCAGATTCTTTACTTCCAACAGATGTCTTCACTTAATACTATACTCAGGATGCTTTATCCTGTGAAAATACCCTCACTTTGTAACGTAGTTCCTATTGTTTAGTCTATTTTCACTCCCGCTCTTTGATGAGTAGAAGGGAATAGCACCCAGCAGCATCTTCACTCCCACAGTTTGGCCAGTGAAGAGGGAATATTACAGCCCTTTTACTCCTGCCACCCATAGCTCGGCAAACGGGAGCATTACAGTTCTTTTGCTCCAGCAGTTCAGTGAATTCTGGGTTCTTATCCCATGACCAAGAAGAATAAGGAACACGGACACCCGAGAGTGAATAAGGCAGACTAGAATTTATTAAGTTACCAAAAAGCTCTCAGCAGCAAGCGGGGACCTGAAAGAGGGTTGCCAGCGATGAGGCTGAGCACAAGGGTTTTTATGGGCTTAAGATGGGGTAGGCTCAGACTGAAAAGTGCACCAAAATGCACCACTGCAGAGGGATGCAAAGAACCAATTGGGAGAGGGCAGAGTTAGGACCCATGGGGACAAAGCACAATAAAAAGGACAAAGGCACACCCAAGTGGGAGAGAAGCATGTCCCCCAGAAGGAGTGTAATTTATTCATCTGGGCTGGCAGAATGGGAGTTTCCCTTTAGGGACATGGGCTCCCTCCCCTCCCCTCCCCTCCCTCCCTCCCCTCCCCTACCCTCCTCCCCTCCCCTACCCCTCCTTCACCCCTCCCCTCCCCTCCTCTCCCCTACCCCCCTTCCCGCCTCCCCTCCCCTCCCCTCCCCTTCCTTTCCTTTCTTTCTTCTTCTTTTTTTTTTTTTTTTTTTAAATCAGGGGCCTGCAGCTAGGTTTTCAGGCTGTTCTTAGTTTGAAGGAGTTTTAGTGAGGGAACCAACCTAACTGTCCGTCCAACCAGTTTATTCCTTCCTCCTCTCTCATAATTCACTTTGCTTTTGTTACAAACTTCCCCCCAAAAAAATCATCTATGACAAATAAAAAGTTCAACAATCTGTTTATAAATTCTTTTCTTAGACAGATGTACTTTATCCATGCCAAATGTAACTTGAACACTGTGCTTTGATTCTATTTTTTCCTAACCTACATAAGTTGCTCTGTGATCTTCCTAATTTCTTGTATTTTCACTCTGTTTCTCTTTTTATTGATTATATCATTTTTTTCTCTCTTTATTGGCTACATGTTTTTGCTTTAAAAATATTCATGCTGGTAATAACTAGGAAAATATACACAAAGTTTTGCTTCAGTAAACTACCTCTCATCAGTGACAATCTTACTTTGTCTTCCTCATCACCAGTTTCTCCCTATCCTTAATAGAATTATGGACTCTTGAGATCCAAGGGGCCTTACTTGATATCTGGAAACTTTACTGAAAGGAAGCAATTTTGGTGTTGTTTTAAAGTTTCTGTTATTAGGGAACTAACTTTCTGATAAAGTATCTCATTGTCCTTTACTATATTCCCAAGTACTGGTACAAATCTACCTTTTATTATCTAATATAATCCTATTGAGAGGTGAAGCCAGCTGAGCTTCTGGGACTGGTGGGGACTTGGAGAACTTTTGTGTCTAGCTAAAGGATTATAAACACACCAATCAGCACTCTGTAAAATCATACCAATCAGCACTCTGATTGTAAACACACCAATAAAGGATTGTAAACACACCAATCAGCACTCTGTAAAATGGACCACTCAGCGCTCTGTAAAATGGACCAATCAGCAGGATGTGGGCGGGGGGAAATAAGGGAATAAAAGCTGGCCACCTGAGCCAGCAGGCGCAACCTGTTCGGGTCCCCTTCCATGCTGTGGAAGCCTCCTTCCTTCGCGCTTCACAATAGATCGGGCTGCTGCTCACTCTTTGGGTCTGCACTAGCTTTATGAGCTGTAACACTCACGCAAGGGTCTGCAGCTTCATTCCCGGAGTCAGCCAGATCATGAACCCACCAGAAGGAACAAACAAATCCGAACGCGCCACCGTTAACACTCACTGCGAAGGTCTGAGGCTTTACTCCTGAAGTCATTGAGATCACGAACCCACCGGGAAGTAAGAAACTCCAGACACATCTGAACATCTGAAGGAACAAAATCCGGACACACCATCGTTAAGAACTTTCTCACCGCCAGGGTCTGCAGCTTCATTCTTGAAGTCAGCGAGACCAAGAACCCACCAAAAGGAATAAATTCTGAACACACTATCTAGTGTACAGTGAAAGTATTTTTACTTGTATCACATTATTTCTTCTAAATCCTAACAACAGACATTCTTTCAAGTTTTCTGTTGATATTTCTTTTCTCTATCCATAGTCTCTTTTAGTGAATTCATCCATTCTTAAAATTGTCTAATGTTTTTCCAGACCTTCGCTTCACATATCCAACTTCTTAATTACATCACCATCTGAATATGCCACCAGCCCACCAACTCATAATTTAAAAAGTAGAAATCATAATCAACCCTCCTTGCCAGTTCAAACTCCAATCTTGAATCTTGAATCTTGAATGTTTATGGGTTTAAATGTGGCCCCAGTAGATATACTGAAAACCTGTTCCCCAGTACCTCAGAATATGACCTTATTTGGAAATAGGGTCATCACGTGTATAATCAAACATGCAGTCATACTAGAGTAGGCTGGGCTCTGAATCTAATATGGCTGGTGGCCTTAGTAGAAGATGAAACTGCCATGTGAGGACAGAGACAAGCAGGGAGAACACCATGTGAGGGCAGTGGAGAGGTTTGAATGATATAGCTGCAAGCCCAGGAATACCGACTATTTACTGCTAACTGCAGAAGCTAAGGAGAAGCAAAGAAATATACTACCCAGAGTTTCAGTGGGAGCATGGTCCTTATTATAACTTGATTTTAGACTTCTAGCTTCCAAAATTGTGAGAGAATAAATTTATTTTATTTTAAGCCACTGACCTTATGGTACATTATTATAGCATCTCTAGGAAACAAATACAAATACCAATGATAACATTATCCTGGCTCCTGACAACATTCAGTCTGTATTTAAAGCACCTATAAAATCACGTTACACAAGACCAAATTCTATAATTAATCCTTCCTAACATTACCTTACTGAGATGAAACATGATTTCTCATGGAGGACATTCTTCCTGCTGCAAAAATCAATAAACCCAACTTTATTCAACTACTTGTTGGCCTTTAACTAAAACGTAGTGAAAAATCTCTCCCCTCATTTAGGATATGTTTTAGCTTATGATTAAGAAGTTAATATGGGCTTCTAACTATTATTATGCCTTAAGTTTTTACTACATTAATTTTCTGACCAAGTTAATCTACTCATTAATCTTCGTAAGTATGTTCTGGAAGGTTTTGGTGCCCCCGGATGAATCATAACTTTTGCATTAGTGTATAATCCCCTTGCCTTGAATCACTGCTGGCTCTGTGATATGCTTTAATAGAATGTGGCAGAAGTTATGCTGTGTTGGTTCCCAGGCTAAGCCTCATCAAGGTTTGGCATCTTCCAGTTTTGCACTCTGAGGGAAATTAGCCACCCTTTATGAAGTCTAAATACTGCAAGGTCCTTGCTGTTGTGGGTGGGAGGTATACATGAAAATAAATAAGGCTCAGACAATACATTTCTAAATAATTGAAAATTGTTAACCTAAAAAATGTTTAATAAAGCATCTGTCCTCAAAAAATGTAGAAATACAGCTTAATCATAGCCTGCAAGACCTATTTAAAAATTTCAAATTCTCAGAATTCTTGCATTTCTCTGCTGGAATCTGGTAATATGGGGAGAGCTTGGCTCCAGGCCCTTTTCTTCTTCTCTTCCCATTTCCACTTCTGTCCCGTTCTGCAAAAGGTCTCACCCACATATTCAAGATCCATCCCCATCCTGGGAGAAGTGGTCCATCTGGCCAATGACTGGTAACACAGGAGGCCCTCAGGAGGACAGATGGAAGGATTAATTAGATGCAGGCCTTCAAACAGACTCAGGATTATTTGGTTGGCAAACACTAGATTTCCGTTATCTCTATTTGCTTGAGGCCTTGAAGAAACAGAGGGCAGGCTTGGTATTTATAGTCTCCTTTGCCTTGTTAATGCCTCATCCTGTGGGACCATGTATCAAAGGAGAAGGACAAGAACATGGCTCCCTGAATTTTGGGCCCCTGGCCAAGACTCTCATAACAAGTCTCCAACAGTGCTGAGTGCCATTCTCAATATCTTACAAATGGTACCTCACATCACAACACAAGGCAAACCATTATTTTAGCGATCCGGAATAAACTTTTCTCTCTAACGTATACATAGTACTAATCCTAGACATAAAATTTTTAGGTGAAGTTTGTTCATGCTCTTTCCTTCTTCACCGTGGAGACTTATAGTTACGGCTCACATTTACTCAGGAAAATAGGCCAGCTGCCTTTGTTAAAAGTTGGACCAGTACTTTAAAATGAAAATAGAAGATACTAAAATAATTAAATTTAGTGCAAGGTAACTTAACTTTTTAGTGAGTTACTAAGTTACCCCATAATATTTACATTTAATGGAAGTTTCTTGATTAGATACCTCTGTTTTTTCTTTCTTCTTTTTTTGTCTAAGAGTTGGGGGTCTCACTCTGTTTTCTAGGCTAAAGTGCAGTGATGCAGTCATAGTTCACTGCAGCCTTGAAGTCCTGGGCTCAAGTCATTCTCCCCCTCAGTCTTTGGAGTAGGTGGGATTATAGGCATGAGCCACTGCACCTAATTTTTTACAATTTTAACATTTCAATAATGGTGAACAATTATTTTGCACTCAGATAATCAATTTTAGGTATTTTGGAATGTTTTGTAATGCTAATAGTAAATGCAACAGAGAATATATTAAATGTATTAGTAATTATTTCAGGATAGTGCAAAAGATGCCATTGTGTCAGATATTCTCCAAGGTATGTGTACTCATATTCAGTAAATAATAAATTGCTTGAAGCATGGATTGTTTTTATAATTATGTCTTTGCTCCTGTGTTTAATACCTTAAGAAATATTACCTTAAAATTACATGTAGTCAAGAATGGAAGGTAGCTAGCCATTTGTGTTGCTGCTAGACTTTTCTACTTTTGTGGATCAATCTGTGTGTAAAAGTGATAGAGAAAATTCTCACTAAAGACCACTTTGGCACTCCATCAGACACCGAATGAAAAATCATGTTTCTATCATCAGCTATAAGGAGAATCTATAAATACTGAAAAATGAATTTAAAGTGTATATTTTAATTAACTTCAGATTTTGAAGGTTTTTCTTTTTTTTAATTTAGTGTTTGGATGTAGACTTTTGTTAATATGTCATCACTGTTATTATCTTCATATATGTGAAGAAAATCATCTGTTGATGGTGAGGAGTTAAATTCAGAGACTGAAACATTGGACCTT
The DNA here is from genome assembly GCF_049350105.2 of Macaca mulatta. Taxonomy (NCBI): domain Eukaryota; kingdom Metazoa; phylum Chordata; class Mammalia; order Primates; family Cercopithecidae; genus Macaca; species Macaca mulatta. The sequence goes on along the minus strand of NC_133422.1, from coordinate 55,669,480 downwards.
AGGTCATATTAAATAACCTAATGTTTTACTTTCATGTTAAAGGTCAGTATATTTTGGCCATGATTTCTACTTTACTCAGGTTTTTAGTTCATTCAGGATATAGAACATGTATTGATAAACACCAACTGTAAAAAGCCCAATTGAAGCATTGTTTTTCTTTACCGTATTATCAATATCATGAAGAAATTATTATAATTGCCTCTCCTAACTCAGACATTCTTAAGAACATGTGCTTCACTACCATGAGAACATTCTAAATTAGAAAAAAAAAATGTTATATATCCATTTATTCAAACAGGTATTCAAAGAAACATGTGGCCATGATATTTTGACTAGTAATTTACACAGTTTTTGTCTACACTGACTGCAAAGAAAGACCATAGTTTTGACTAACAATTATGTTTTAAATAGTGCTGTTTTTTTCATTGGTATTTAGATGTAAGATTGTTTATGTCTACATTAAGATTTTTTCTACACACAAGTGGTTGTGTAAACATTGAGAAAAATTATTAGGAATTAATATTAATATAGTTTCTGTAGCATACATTCTCAATAATAAATAAACAAAAAGTTGTAAAACACTTTTCTTTCCTATATTAAAACATATTTCCAAGAGGTACCATATGCTCTTTGTATTAATGTGTTTGTTTCATTGTAAGCTGAACTTTCAATAGTAATTACTCTAAAACATTATCTGTTATTGCTTTGAATAGTCAAGTTTGCAATTTTGTAAAGCTATTTTTTCCAGAATTTTTTTTTGCTTTTTGCCCTCAAATCTATTATGTGTCATTAGCTTTTTAGGTGACATATAAGCTTTTTAACAATTATCTTAATCTTACATTTCAAATTTGTGAAATGTATATGAGAAATTAAAAGTCACAATACCTAGCAAACTTGTTAGTTTGCTAATATAAGAAAACTGTGGATATATAGTTTTCACAATAATAATTTGCAAACATCTGCCTCATAAAATAAGGAAGAAAGGTATTGTCTTTTCCTTATATGAGTTGCTGTAAATCACTGTTTACTAACATTATCAGATGGATAAAAGTGTTAAATGGGCATATTCTGAATTACTTGTTGTGCTGGTATTCAGGAATTGGTGTTATTACCACTGCCTTACTTGATTTTTGAGGTGTAGTGTAGTGTTATGGTTAAGCGTATGGATTCTGTATAATTGCCTCACAATCTGTCATTTTGGTAACCTTGGGTATGATAATTTACCTTCCTGTACCTCAGTTTCTTTTTTCAAAAACTTGAGATATTAATAACATTAGTACTAAATGAATTAATACACTAAAGTACTTAGAAGACTCACAGTAATTACTCTATAAGCCATAGTATTAATACACTGCTACTGCTACTGTCATTGTAAACCAATTATTTAAAGATAACATAATTAGATAATGTGTTTTATGATGACTTCTGAAAGTATAAAATGAAATTTTCCCTGTAACTTTTTCTACAGGTAATCTAGTCAGACTGCAAAGAGCTTTGTGAGACAAATGTATCCATATATCCATCCTCTCATTCATTGTGAGAATGCCAGGAAAATATTGCTGGTCAGATAGGCATAGTCCACATCCTCATGGAATTTATATTTGAGTATCACCACATTTCTAATCAGTACAGGTTTTCATTACTTTCACATGTTACTTATTGTAAAGAAAGCATATTTTCTAAAAAGCAGAAATGTATTTAAACATTTGTAAAATATCTAAATGGCCACAATTATCAAAGTAGTTAAGAAAATATTTGTATGTTTCTGAAATAAAAACAATCTTTTACTCTTATACTCACATTGCAGAGATATGAGATATATATTGGTCAAAACTAATGAATCTAGTTTATAACAGTTCTGACAAGATAATATAGCTGACTTTTTAAAATATAGCAGGAAGAGAAGTGAAATTTACTCTGAAATATAAAGTGTTTGATAATGTAAGTTGTCCCTGTTAATAGAATATTATCAATGCAGTGTTAAAAGTTACACTGAGTGATATTTAACATATTATTCATAATATATAAGTGGAAGTAAGCATAGTGAACCTTATACAGTGGTTGTTCTATAAGGACTGACTTTCTGAATTTTACTTCTGAGATATAACTTTCAACATAATGATTAAGCAAATTGTATAAAATTATCAGTATATGTGGAGTGATCTATGGTAAAGATGATTACGGCAGCCCATTGAATCACAGGTTTGAAGCTATAATTATGAGAGCAGCATTCATCTTGATTATGTGCATCCTAGACATCAAGTTTAATGTGGTAAAATGTACATGATTTCTGGAGGCCATGACATGATAAATGAACTTAAGATTCCAAGAATAGTGATTTTCATCATACAGAGAGATGTTTAAAGAGAGCAGGTATCATTAACATTTAACAATATGAGGAAGAGTATAAAAATAGACATAAGGAGACAAAGAATTTTAAATTGCACCCAGAAGCAAGGTTATTGTAACTAGAGTTGATACTTATTGGTGGCCTAATTGTGGCTAAACTGATTCTGAGTTGACTTTTGTTGTCCCTGCTATATCATCATGACACACACACACACACACACACACACACACAATGTATAATATTATTAGAGAAAATTAACCATATGATTTGAAACACTCCATTGGTATTCTAATAAAGGAAGCAATTTAAGAATCATCCAATTTAGACATCGTCACATTGTTTTATTTATAATTGCTGTTATATGAAAGTATAGTGGATGGAATGAACACACTACATATTCACATGGAAGAAAACTAACACCCATGTGATATTTTACAATGTGCAACCATTACACAGGTTTTCTCTTCACAACAAGAAAATAATATTATGACAATGTCTTTGAACTCATGAAGATGTAGGAAATCAGCAGAGTGGAGTGCTCCATCTATAGTCTCTAAGGTATTAAGTGCTGGCAGAAGCTGAGGGAACATTAACGAGTGTCTTTTATAGGCCAATCCATACACTAGGCTCTTTTAGAGTGATTACCTCTTTTAACCTATCCTATACCAACATAACAAGTAATTCAGAATTACTTAACAAGTTAAGAAAGATGCAAAGGGCAGAAACAGACCAGAGGCTATTTAAGGGTTTAGACCGAAGAAATCCTATCAATTTTTCCAACAGACTTCATCAGTCATGGTGTTGAGGTCCAGGGTACACAGCCCAGAGCCTGACTACTAAAACTGTCACCTTAGAAAATACACGTCATTATCTGTGTTCCAGAATTCACTGTATTTAATCAGGCTGACTAATACTAACGAAACTCACAAAAATTGAAAGATATACCAACAGATCAATTAATATACTAGTTTATGGCAAGCAATATAATTGTCACACCAACCAACATATTTTCTTATGTTGTCAAAAATTCAATTTGGGAAACCAAATCACAATCAGAAATTTTCGTTAGAATCATTCAATGATAATAAGGAGAGCGATTTTACATGGTTCAAATATGAGATGTTGTCAGACTCTAATTGCTTCATTTACAGAGTTCTGTTGTTGAAAAATATCTGTCATAAATACCAAGACAACTAAGTTTTAAATCATAGCTCTATTTTTACTGCACAGTGCTGAGGCTAAATTGACAATTTTGCCTATCATTCATTTTATAAAAAATTAAATGTACAAATAATGTTGTATGTTTTTAACATGTACAATATGATATTTTAAAACAGGGGTCCCCAACACCAAGGCCACAAACCACTACCGGTCCAGTTAGGAATGGGACTGTTAGGAATGGGACAGCCCAGCAGGAGATGAGGGGCAGGCAAGCTAGCTAAGCTTCATCTGTATTTCCAGCCACTCCCCATTGTTCGCATTACCGCCTGAGCTGCGCCTCCTGCCAGATTAGCAGCACATTAGATTCTCATACTAGAGGGAACCCTATTGTGAACCGTGCATGCAAGGGATCTAGATTGTGAGCTTCTTATGATAATCTAATGCAAATCTCGATTTAGATTCATTATGAGAATCTAATCTAATAAGAATCTAATGAGAATCTGTCACTGTTTCCCATCACCACCAGGTGGGGCCATCTAGTTGCAAGAAGAGAAACTCAGGGCTCCCACAGATTCTACATTGTCATGAGTTGTACAATTATTTCATTATATATTACAATGTAATCATACTAGAAATAAAGTGCATAATAAATGTAATGCACTTGAATCATCCCAAAACTGTTCTCCCACCAACCCCCTGATCCGTGGAAAATTTGACTTCCACAAACCAGTCCTCGTGACAAAAAGGCTGGGGAGTGCTGTTTTGCAGTTGCTCACGCCTGTAAACCCATCACTTTGGGAGGTAAAGGCGGGCGGATCACGAAGTAAGGAGATGGAGATCATCCTGGCTAACACGGTGAAACCCCATCTCTACTAAAAAGTACAAAAAAATTAGCCGGGCGTGTTGACGGGCGCTTGTAGTCCCAGCTACTCCGGAGGCTGAGGCAGGAGAATGGCGTGAACCTGGGAGGCGGAGCTTTCAATGAGCCAAGATCGCGCCACTGCGCTCCAGCCTAGGCGATGGAGCGAGACTCCGTCTCTAAATAAATAAATAAATAAATAATATGCTTTATGAAGTGGTTAGATATAGCCAACTAGTGAATTCATTACCTTACATAGTTATTTTCTATGGAGCACAGAACGTTTTTATAATGAGAGCGCATAACTCTCTACATTTTTTCAAGAAGATAATATATTATCATTAATTATAGTCACCATGCTGTACAATACATCTGTTGAAATGTATTCCTTCTATTTAACTAAAATTATGTATATTTTGGCTAACATCTCCTATGCCCCCTGCCCACTAGCTACCTCAGCTTCTGGTAACCACCAATACACAGGCATATGTTATTTTATTACACTTCACTTTATTGTGCTTCAGAAATATATACATATATATTTATTTGTGATTATATATTATATATAATTATATAATATATATTTATATAATTATATACTATATATTATATAATTATATACTATATATCAATATGATTATATATTATATATAATTATATATAAAAATTATAAATAAATATATAATTTTTATAAAATATTTATATTTGTATTTTATAATATATAAAATATACATAAATATATGTTTTATATATTCATATATTACATAAAATTTATATTATATATAAATTGTATATTTACATATTATATAATATATAATACATAAAATTTGTATTTTATATAATATATAAATATATATTATATATATGTATATATTTAACCAACTGAAGGTCTCTGGCAACCCTGCATGGAGCAAGTCTATTGCTGCCATTTTTCCAACAGTATGTGCTAAGTCCATGTCTCTGTCACATTTTGGTAATTGTCTCAATATTTCACACCTTTTCATTATGCTTATATCTGTCATAGTTGACCTGTAATCAGTGAGTTTTGATATTATTATTGAAATTGTTTTCAGAGCACCAAGCAACCATGCCCACATAACATGGCAAATTTAATTGATACATGTCATGTGTGTTCTGAGTACTCCACTGACTGCCCATTCCCCTATCTTGCTCCCTCCCCTTGGGCCTTCCTATTCTCTCCCTATTCTACAACAGTATTAAAATTAGGCCAGTTAATAACTCCATCTCTCTAACAGTCTAAGAGTTCGAGCAAAAGGAAGAGTTGCACATCTTTCACTTTAAATCGAAACCTAGGAATGATCAAGCTTAGTGAGGCAGGCATGTTAAAAGTCAACAGAGACCTCTTGTGCCAAGCAGTTAGCTGAGTCGTAAATGCAAATAAAAAGTTTCTGAAGAAAATTAAGTGCTACTCCAGTGAACAAATGTATTACGAGAAAGCAAAAACAGCCTTACTGCTGATACTAGTGTCTGGATAGAAGATAAAACCAGTCACAACATTCCCTTACACCAAAGCCTAATCTAAAGTAAGGCCCTAACTCTCTTCAATTCCATGAAGGCTAAGAGCAGTGAGAAAGCTGCAGAGGGCAAGTTTGAAGGTAGCAGAGGTTGGTTCATGTGATTTAAGGAAAGGATCCATCTCCTTAATATAAAAGCGCAAGGTAAAGAAGCAAGTGATGATTTAGAAACTTCAGCAAGTTATCCAGAAGATCTAACTAAAGTGATTGATGCAGATGGCTACACTAAACATCAGATTTCCAATGTAGATAAAACAGTCTTCTAATGGAAGAATAAGCCCTCTAAGACTTTTAAAACTGGAGAGAAGTCAATACTTGAATGACTGGCTTTCAAGCTTCAAAAGATAGGCTAACTGCCTTGTTAGGGGCTAGTTGACTTTAAGTTGAAGTCAATGCACATTTACCATTCTGAAAATCCTAGGTCCCTTAAAAATTATGCTATATCTTCTTTGCCTGTTCTCTAGACATTAAACAACAAATTCTGGATGATAGTATGTGTTTTACAGCATGGTCTACCAAATATTTTAAGCCCAATTTGTGACCTACTGCTCAGGAAAAAATATTTCTTTCAAAATATTACTTCTCATTGACAATGCACCTAACCACCCACAGGCTCTCATGGAGATGCACAAGGAGATTAATGTTGTTTTTATGTCTATTAACACAACACCCATTCTGTAGTCATTATGGAAAATAGTATGGAAGTCCCTCAAAAAATTAAAAATAGAACTACCAGTAGTAATTTAAACTTTCAAGTCTTAAAACGTATGAAATACCCTTCATAAGGTATATAAGGACATATACCTAGTAACAGGGCTGCTGGATCATATGCCATAGACAGTGAGTCCTCTGATGGACCTAGGCAAAAATAAATGGAAAAACTGCTGGAAAATATTTGTCATTTGAGATGTCATTAAGAACATTAATGATTTATTACAGATGGTCAAAATATCAATATTAATAGAAGATTGGAAAACTGATCCCAACCCTCACGAATGACTTTGTGTGGTTCACGACTTCTGTGGGGAAAGTAACTGTGCATGTGTTAGAAGTAGCAAAAGACCTAGAATTAGAAGTGGAGCCTGAAGATAATAAAACTTAAACAGATGAAGATAATAAAACTTAAACAGATGAAGAGTTGCTTCTTATGAATTAGCAAATAAAGTGGTTTCTTGAGATGCAATCTACACCTAGTGAAGATGCTGTGAACATTGTTGAAATGACAGCAAAGGATACAGAATGTTACATAATCTTAGTTGATAAAGCAGTGATAGAGTTTGACAAGATTTGCTTCAATTTAAAAAAGGTTCTACTGTGTGTAAAATGCTGTTAAACAGCATTACATGCTACAGAGAATTTTTCATGAAAAAAAAGTCCATCAATATGGGAAACCTCATTGCTCTCTGATTTTAAAAAATTGCCACAGGCTCTCAGCTACCCTAACCTTCAGCAACCACAACCCTGATCAGTCATCAGCTACAAACAAGAGGCCAGACCCCCTACAAAAAAAAAAAAAAAAATATATATATATATATATATATATATATATATATATATATATTAAACTGACTGGAGGCTCAGATGATTGTTAACATGTCTTTTTAGCAATAAAGTAAATTAATTATGGTATATACTCTTTTTAGACATAATGTCACTGCACAGTTAATAGACACAGTATAGTGTAAACATAACTTTAATATGCACAGAGAAACCAAAAAAATGTGTGATGGATACTTAGGCTGATTTCATATCTTGGCTGATGCGAATAGTGCTGCAATAGACTTGAAAGTGCAGATATCTCTTTGACATACTGATTTCATTTCCTTTGGATATACACCTAAGAGCAAAATTGTTGGATCATATTGTAGTTCTTTTTTTAAATACTTCTTTGAGATACCTCCATACTTTTTTCTATAATGGCTGCATGAATTCACATTCCCACCAACAGGATGTAAGTTTTTTCTTTTCTCCACATCCCCAACAACACTTGTCATCTTTTGTATTTTTGATAATAGCCATTCTAACTGGACGAGGTGGAATTTCACTCTGGTTTTAACTGGCATTTCTCTGATGCTTAGTGGTGTTGAACATTTTTTCATATGCCTTTTGGTGTTTTTTATGTCTTATGACTTTTCCTATCTTCTTTCTCCTATTTGTCTTTTTCTGTCTTCTGTTAGATTTACTCTTATTTTTAAACTTTAAGATATGTTAAGGTCATCTATTTAATTATTGTTGCACCTTACACTGTCCTATGGACTGGTCTCTTTATTAATTAAAAAAATATTTCCATTTTATAGTTTACATTTTTAAGATGTATGAATTAGTTTGTTCTCACACTTCTGTAAATACCTAAGACTGGATAATTTACAAAGAAAAGAGGTTTAATTGTCTCACAGTGTCACAGACTGTAGAGGAAGCATGACACCAGCATCTGGTCAGCTTCTGGGGAGGCCTCAGGAAACTCACAACCATGACAGAAAGTGAAGGGGAAGCAGACTTATCTTACATGGCAGGAGCAGGAGCAAAAAAGAGAGGGTGGAAGTGCCACACTTTTAAAAAATCAGATCTCATGAGAACTCATTCACCGTCAGGAGAACAGCATTGAGGCAAGGGTGCTAAACCATCATGAAGCATCCACCTCCATGATCCAGTCACCTCCCACTAGACCTCACCTCCAACACTGAGGATTACAACTGAACATGAGATTTGGGTGGGGACACAGATCCAAACTGTATCAGTCTACAAAGTAGAATTAGTTTCAGTGTCCATAAAAAGAAAGACTTTTAAAAATGTGGTATACATATTACAGAATTTTCTGGCTATAAGTAGCCCAAGGTAGGTACAGTGTCTTTATGGGTAAATGAAAAAAAAATTATATTTCTAATTTATTCTCTTTGGTGACACTTTTAATTATCAATGTTACCTTATGGTCTTAGATGGCTATGAGAGGACTACCTAGAGCAGTTTTTTAAAGACCGCATGGAGCTTTACCACCAGTTATGTGTTACATACGTAGAAAAGGTGATTTGATTTTACTCACCTCAGCTTGTCTAGCAAATGTATGGATCACAGGCATATTTTTGGCAAGGTCAGGAAAAGTTACCAGGAAACATGAAATTTAGTTCAGTTTCCTCCACTTACTGCCTATTTTATACTATTCTCGTAGCCTTTATAACCTTCAATTTATCTTACTTGTTATGAATCTAATCTAGCTGTTTAATGAGAAACACTGACACAGAAAGTATGAAACTATTCTGAGAAGTATGTAGTTCACAACAAATAAACTGAGTGAGCTTTTAAACCATACCTGAAGTGTAAATGTGTGATTTTATTTTTTCAAAATCTAAGTTAGTTTTCTATTCATAGCCTATTCCATCTGAGGTAGATAGAGGTAATCATTGTAAATTCAGAGCACACTTAGTCAATTTTGCAATTAAAACAAGTCAATTTAAAATGTACCTCCTTTTTCTCTCTACTATGACTAAGTAGAGAGTCATGTAATGACTAAGATAACATTCTTACATTATAGATTTGCCATTCTACATTTTCAGACCTGCAAGCTTTGTGGGTAAGCTTTGCTTACCAACTTCGGAATTACCACTGTTAAAGGATCGCCTTCAAAATTATTACAATATCTATTTTCTTGCCTCTTCATCTAGCTTTTCTTTTTCAGTCCTCCTTATTAGCTATGCACTCTTTATGTAGTCTTGAAAAGTCAGAAAAATTCATCTTATCTGAGCACACATATTTCTAAGTTCTTTGAATTAGGATGTCAGTTTTTACTTGCAACTCAAAAAGTAAATCTTTCAAAGTTATTGTCCGTACCATTAGCTTCCAAAATGCATTTTAAAACTTAAAGTCTGAGAAAGGGCCAATAAGAATATGGTAGCCAAAATTTAATTTGCAATACTTTATGGGTGGGGAGAGTGGTCTTGAAGGGTGACTGAATAAATGACATGATAACTTTGACTCTAAAAGTGCATAAATTGGACTTCAGATAGTATTATACCACAAAAATGTATGATACTACTACAGAAGCAGCTGCAGTAGCACAGTATTGGGTAATTCAGTGTGTCTATTAAGGTCTCACTTTTCCATAACTCCTAAACAATAGTTAATCCCACTAAGCAGGGAGACAAGAAATCAGAAGTTGTGTTTATGTGTCTAACAATGAATGTAGTGTATAGATAATGTTATATATACATCTGGTTGTCTATTAATAAAATAGAGAGAATGTTTATGATATTGGCACAAATACAGGTAGAAACTATGGGTTAACCATAAATTTTAGTGAAAACAGAAATTTTAAAAGCCTTTAACTTACACATTTTTCATCCTATAATTCAAGTGTGAATGATCCAAAAACACCTTAGTTCTATAATAGCCCTGTTATTTATCACCACAAAAATAGCTGACATTGTCCAGTTAGTCCAAATGTTAGGACAGAAAAAGAGTAATGGATAAAATTAATGGAATTGTTTTCATCCTTAATACTTACACCCAGAGAATCAATTTTTCTCATGCCATGTTATGTTCTGTGATATATGAGCAACTCGGGGAAAGAAACTAAAGGTAAAGAAATATTTTCTCTGTCCCCCACTCAAGACGAAAATATTCTATAAAAGGAAACATTCTCAATATCCAAAATCTATCATATTTTTAAAGAACCTGATCAATCTATCTTCACACTGCTTACCCAATTACTCTTCAAAAATAATTCTCTAGGCAGAGACTCAGAAATATCAACCTCACATAGCAATGAACTAATACTGCAATTGTAAAATGAATTATTATTAAAGTTACTCAAGGTTGGCTAGCCAAACAGTGACATGTTCTTTTCCCTTTCTTTCTTTCTTGAAACCATTAATAAAAACATTAATGTTTTTATTATGCGTCAATGTCTGCAGATATCTTCTGTGTTAGTCTGTTCTCACACTGCTAGTAAAAAGATATTGGAGACTGGGTAACTTACAAAGAAAAGAGTTTTTATGATTCACAGTTCCACATAGTTGGAGAGGCCTCACAATCATGGCTGAAGGCACATGAGGAGCAAAATCACATCTTACTTGGAAGCAGGCAAGAGAGCTTGTGTAGGGGAAGTCTTTTTTGTATAACCATAAGATCTTATGAGACTTATTCACTACCACAATAACAGCAGAGGAAAAATCTGCCCCCATGATTCAATTCCTTCCCAGTGGGTCCATCCCACAACACTTGAGGATTATTACAATTCAAGGTGAGATTTGAGTGGGTACCCAGAGCGAAATCATATCACCTTCTCACCAAATATATTCATAGAAACACACATATAAGATATTTACTATGGAAGACCTTGACGTTATTTTTAAAAACAACATAAATGTATTATATTTACAAATATTAGATTTATTGTCATAGAGTTTCTGCAATCCATATGTGAATATGTGTAATGTGTGTATATATGTACTTTAAATTTTAGGAAAGTGCATCTAATTCTCAAGTAAATCTGAGATTCATGCAGTGGTGAGATCAACTGATGTGGCTAAGAACTTTATTTTACAGATGAGAAAATAAATATCTAGAAAGGTTAAATTTTGGCAGAGTTAAAGTCAGGTACTTGTTCCTCAAATTAACTGTTTTTTTTTTCCCCCAACAGCATCAATTTGTATGTGTCTCTTGATGCAACTCATATATAGTTCAAAATATAGCACATTTCTCAATAACAGTGTCATAGTGAAAAGCTAGTTTTTGTATGAAATTATTTTGTTTTATCTCAAACATACCTTCTTAGTTACATGTGGCCAAGGAACTCAACATTCCCAAACCTGGCTGATGACAGTCTTTCATATAAGTTGTTGACTTGTTTCATTCTCTTTCTGTAAGATAATCATTGATAATGGGGACCTCTAGAATCCATGTGAAGATGAAATAGCCTCTATTAGCCTGAGAATCTGAATTCCTCTGTGGAGTACAGACCTGTTCTATGCTACTAATACAGAAATATCCATTTTTTAATTCACGTAAAGAAGAAAACAAACGTCTATTGAGCTAAGCTACTGAGATTTGTATTTTTACCTTTTAAAGAAAGCAGCATTATCTTAAATAACAAGACATTAGGATATATAGAAATGGAATTCAGGTCTTTAATTTCAGGTTAGTTTCATATATTGTATTCAAATTTTAAAATAACCAGTTTTACCATTAAAATCTATTCAATAGTCTCTCCAGAAACACTGAATGTGAAAAGAAATTCTTTTAAAGGAAAGCAGCCGTGTGTGGTGGCTCACACCTGCGAATTCGAGACCAGTCTGGGCAACATGGGGAAACTGCTACAAAAAAAAAAAAAAAATGCAAAATTAACTAGACATGGTGGCACACACCTGTAGTTCCAGCTACTCAAAAGACTGGGCAATGGAGCCAGATCTTGTCTCAAAAAAAATAGGAAAGAAGAAGAAAGAAGAAAGCAAGAAAAGGAAGGAAGGAAGGAGGGAAGGAAGGAAGGAAGGAGGGAAGGAAGGAAAGAAAGAAGGAGGGAAGGAAGGGAAGTAGGAAAGAAGGAAGGAAGGAAGGAAATAACGAAGGAAGGAAGGAAGGAAGGAAGGAAGGAAGGAAGGAAGGAAGGAAGGAAGGAAGGAAGGAAAGAAAAGCAATCGAAATTTTCAGGCATTTAAGACAACAACAAGTTTTGTATGGAGAAATCAAATTCAAACATCTCTATTAGAAAGTTAAGGAAAAATAACTCTATATTTTAAAATAAACATTTAAAATGCATTCTTATTTAGAGGTATTAGATAAATTTAAATTAACTAACACAGTAAAAATTCGTATAGCAATGTATCAATATAGAATAATGTGATAATTAGTATTCCAAATAAATAATAGTTTACTGTATTTAGGAAATCTTACTGTACATAGGGTACTACTAATTAGTGGTTTATTGATGAATCCTAAAAAGCAACATATGAAAAATATATGCTTCTCTTCATTAGTACCTCAAAGATAAGTTAGTCTAGATGTTCTGGAATGGAGATCTACTTCGCAGTGTAGACATAGGCCTAAGTCCGGGCACTATTCCCTAAGGCCTTGAGAGAAGTTGTAGGGTTATATTTGTTTTAGCTGATAATCAGTGGTGAGAAGTCCACCTAGGTTTGAAGACACTGACATTCACACTTTCAAAGAGTAGTACAAGGGGCAATGACAGTGATGGTGGCCAACATAGTATAAGGAGATCAAACTCCCATTTTTTCTTTTATTTTCTTTCTTTAATTTAAATATTTACTACTTATATATTTGTGTGTCACCTAGGATCTCCAAACAGCATGTGTGTATGTGTGTGAATGTATATATATATAGATAGATATAGATATAGATACACAGCAATTTTTTAGTATAAGAGATTTGATCAATGTGTAAGAAAATTACCAATAATTATATGATAAAATCAATAAAGGCACAATTATCTTCACTGGGAAAGATAAATCCTTCTCAAATAAGATCAAAATTACATGAAATAAAATTTAAAATGTTAAATAAATGATGTCTTTTTGGCATTAACACAAATTTCAAAAATCTTAGGTTGGAATAATATATTTTATTACATATTTAAATAATACTTAAGTAAATTAAATACTAATTTTTACTGTAAAACTGCCCATAAAAGTGACATAGCATTGGACATTATTTTTTTAATTTGCAGTAGAATATTTAAAAATATGTGGTTGGTTGACAAAAGAAAAAAGGATCCTTATTCTCAATCCTTCCTTTGTTCACAAGTTTTGCAATATGTTTTTTCAAATCCTCACACTGAGGTGAATCTTTTTTTCCCACCCCTTCAATATGGGCTGCCTTGTAACTAGAGTTAACCAATAACAGTAGTAAGATGAAAATGTGCCAGTTCTATGCTTAGACCTGCAGAGACAGGACTCGCATGCTTCTGTTTTCAGATTCCTAGATGTGCCATGAGAATCAGGTTAGGATGATTTTCTGGAGGACGAGAGACCATGAGGAACAAAACTGAGGCAACCTACTTTTCCAAGTTGAACCTCAAACATATGAGAGCACTCAGCCAATATCAGCAAACCACCTAGCTATCCTCTATCCTATCTGACCATAGACATGTAATCAATTCCAGTGGTATCAGGCAGGGAATTTTGTAGTGGTTTGTTACATCATATGACTGTAGCTATAGACAATTAAAACAGAATTTTATGTGTAAGTATATAGAATTCTGTAGATTCTTTAGACTAATTGTGTATATCCCTGACCTTGACCTGCAATCAGCCTAATCCCAAATATTAAAAACACATTAAGAAGTTGCTAACTTTATTCAACAAATAAATTGTAAGGAAAAGGAAGATAGTGATAAAGGGAATTTTACTTGACAGACTCAAAGTACACTTCAATAAAATGTGATATGTGGCTTTGTTTAGATCCTAACTTTAACAAATAAATTATAAATAAAAGCATTTGTGATTCAAATAGGAAGAATTAAATACTAAAATTACTTATAATGATTTTGTATTTTAATAGTGTAATAACAGTATCGTGAACATATTCTTTTGAAAAAGAATCTTAATGTTTGCGACCAGCATAATCATACCAGAGCCACATATGGACATGACACACACAAAAACTACAGACCAATATCCTTGATGAAAGTAGATAGAAAAATTCTCAACAAAATACTAGCAAACAGAATTCAACAACAATTAAAAGGATCATTCACCATTATCAAGTGTGATTTATCCCTAGGATGCATGGATGGTTCAACATATGCAAATCAGTAAATATGATACACCATATTAACCAAATAAAAGAAAAACAGAGTCATCCCATTAGATGCAGAAACAGCATCTGACAAAATTAAACATCTTTTCAAAAAAACTCTCACCAAATTACATATAGAAGAAATGGACCTCAATACAATAAATGCCATATATGGTGAGTCCACAGTTAATATAGTCAGTGGTGAAAAACTGACACTTTTTTATATAAGAACTTGCAACAAGACAAAGGTGCTTGTTCTCAACTCTTCTATTCAATATCGGAAGTCCTTGTCAGACTAATGGGATAGGATAAATAAATAAAAGGCCTCCAAATAAGAAAAGAAGTGAAATTGTCACTATTTCTTCATAACATGGTCTTATATATAGAAAGCCCTAAATATTCCACAAAAAGTGTTCAAACTGATAAATGAATGCAGTAAAGTTTCTGGATACAAAATCAACATAAAAATAAATACTATTTCTACCCGCCAAACATTTTCTAAGAGATGCTTATTGGATTATTTAAAGAGGATATGATATATGTGGAATTAAAAAAATTCCAATAGTAGTAGTAGAGAAGTCAGTTATATTATAGACTAACACTTCTTAAAGTTTAACATGCATGAGAATCATCTTTAAGCTGTTTAACTTTAAGAAGTTTGACATGTATGATTCTCAGGTGATTCTGAGAAATGCAGATTCTAATTCAGCACTTGTGCTGCAGGACCTGAGATTCTACTTTTCTAACAAGCTGCCAGACAAGTCCACCTAGGGTAGTCAGGTAAATTTGATGAATGGCCATAAATACATAATTGTGTTTCTAGGTAATGGGTACATGAAGATTCATGGAATCATTGTCCCTACTTTTACATATTTTAAACATTTTTATAATTAAATTGCTTAAAATAATATTTATAATTCAGTGAGGACCTAAATTCTGTGGGTTTTCTTTTTCACTGACTTTAAATACAATAACTATTCTCAAATGATGAACCATTGTGACCTAAGGGAGTTCAGGAAGTTTTTATGGAGAAGGTATTATTTATAGTTTGGCCTTGATGAGTGGACAAATATAAAAAATGTGGCATGAAGGAATGAGAGTGGAACCTTCTAGGAGACAAAAACTGGCTTAGTAAATGCATAAAAGCAAAAATGGACATGGGATGATTACACAGAAGACGACCACTTTGCGTGGCTTGCAAATGGAAATGTATTTATAAATTTTCAGGGTTGGAATGGAATTTAAGAATTCAAGATAGATCTTGGTGTTGGCTTTAATTGTGGAGCTTAGTGATCAAGCAGTAAAGCAAAAAAAAAAAAAAAAAAAAAAAAAAAAAAAAAAAAAAACATAATTTAATCAACCACAAGATGGCGACAAAGTCCCTTTGGAACACTTCTCACAGTTTGCCTCCTCTCTGCCATAGGATAAAATCTGGAGTAGAATTCGAGAAGAATATAGGAAGTCAGTCTTCTAAGCAAGTAGTGAAAATAATTAAAATTTGAACCTAGCTATTACCAAGAATGATTTAATCATCAGGGAACTCATGCATTTTAATCAGAGATATTAAATGCATTTATTAGCTCACATTAACTGATAGAAAAAGTACACATTCATATTTGATAAGTTTATTCTTCCTTAAATATCTTGGGCAAACAGCAGATAAAGTTTTACTGGAAGCACTAATAATACCACTAAAATGAATTCTGCATCTTTATTTATTATATTCATTATTGTGAATAGTTTTTGAATACCTATTCAAAACTGAGGATACAGATTAAAACAACAACAACAACAACAACAAAAACCTGGTGAATTTTTCTCCCTAAAAGTTTTCATACATGGTGAAATTAATATTGTTATTATAAAAGAGCATATGATTTAAGTATGCCTATATTTCTGATAAATGTAACATATTTATAAATTAGATTTCTTACATTATGTTTTGACCATACAAGGGTCATTCTGGCCCTGTTTTTAGGTGCTCACTTTTTTTGTGCTAAATTTTTAAAGACACTGGAGACAAGGAAGTTGACTATTGCATTAAGATACTGCTATTAATGAGCTGTATGTGTAACTTGTCAAAAATTTCAGAAACAACACATAAATTTAAAAAGAAATTTGTTGTGAATATACTATGTGCTATGTAATGTGTAATTTAAACAATAGTGAAGTAAAAATAAATAAGGCAAATTTGAAGGAAAGTATGGTGAGCAGTGTTAAATGTGGAAACACATTCTAGCAAAGCCATAAAATTCTTCCTTGAAAATAGTGGTTGGTAATTCATTAGTTAATTAGTGATTGAGAGTTTCATCATCAGTGATATGATAAAGTATTCTTATTTTAAATTTAAAGGGAAAATTTAGACAGTAATTGGATACTACTCTTTCAAGAAGTTGGGCACAGAAGGGAAAGAGAAAGCTAGGACTGTGTCTTAAGTGAGAATTCAAAATAAAGACAATTTAGAATAAAATCCTTGGGTTTACTTTGTGGGAGTGTCAGAGTGACATGATTTACAAGCTTGGACTCTACTTATATATTGTAGATTCATTTAAAAATGTTTTATGTGGGAAATAATATATACTTCAGTGTTTAATTAGTGTTGTATATTATGGTTTTATACTATGTTGGTGCAAACGTAATTGTGGTTTTTGCCATTAGTTTCAGTATAAAAAACTGCAATTACTTTTGCACCAACCTAATAGATTTAAAAATATATCATTTACTCTCAGGGTTAGGTCTGCATTTTAAGTTAAACTGTTTGTGGCTACAAAGTCACAATTATGTAACTGGGAATGATATGAGACAAGTTTTATTAACAAAAACCAATCAGAAATGATTTTGAAACTTTCAGGAAGAAATATTGTTTATAGTTTACTATTTTATATGGAAGAAAGGACGTATAAACCATTGCATAGTGAAGATTTTCAGATCATGTCTTTAATAAAACATTATAAATGGTTAGTAATCACAATAAAAATTGCAGGCAATTGAATGTCTCTAATTAATGATAATTTTTAAATACGTTAGATATTTTATTTATCTTACTAAATTGTTTAGCAAATAGGCTTCATTAAAAAATATTAAGGTAATCAGCTTGTGCCTCCAGTACTAACTCTAAATTAAAGACCAATTAATACAGAATTTTTTTCATAGAAATTGACACGTATGACTCCTATGAGCTGTAAACCTTTGTGTAGTGTGGGTGCTAGAAAATTAACTGTGAGAAAATCAATTTAAAATGTGAAATATAAAATATTAAATTACCATTGTGCACAATTAATTTCTGAACTAATTATGCTCCTGAAACTTAGAGCTCAAAAAGCTTTTTAATGCAATAGCATAGAAGGCTTATGTTTGTATTTAGCCAAAGTTACTTGATTTTTTTTCTTTATTCATTACTGAACAAATCTTAACATTCTTGGTTTCATGACAATATTGTTCAAGAACACCTAAGCTCTGTCTTGACTGGTACAAAATCACTCTTAACAGCTTAGGCGAGATTCATTGAAAAGTGATCTCTTAAATAGAATGAGATGCTTCGCATCCATTATTTTATGATTGGTTGGAAGAGAATGTTGGAACTCTTTAGAGTTCAAATACTTTATGAATAACTTGGAACAAAGTGAGAGGTGTGTTGTTTAGAGGAGCAACATCAATACAGAACCTTTAGTAATAGGAATTTCATTTTACTACGTTTGTTAAAACAAAATTATTATGACAGAAAGAACATTTAGATAATCTACATATTCAGTACTATTTGCCCTAAGATAAAATATTCATTTATATTTGGTTTAATAACTGGCAAAATGTGTGACTCACAAATCGTGAGCACATTGTCGTAAAACCACATTTTTGTAATCCATCATTCTTGACGATTGAAAGTTGACTTTTGTTCCTAAGTAGGTAATTTATCTGTGTAATATTTTCCATTACTATTCAATAAACATTGCTTGGGGATAGTGTGAGGTGGTAATTCACATTTTAAATAGGCTATCTATTTTTTAAAACATTCAGAAGACATTGTATTCTAACATTTGTTTAATATCATCATCCTTCAAGCTATGGATTTAATTTTGTTTCTTAAGATTTTCATTATATTTTCAAGCCTTATAAAATTATTTGTCTTTATGCCAATTAAATTATATATGGGTCAAACTAATTTATACCATTAGACTTTCATCCTTATAATTCCTAATGCATGTTGAGTTTCCCTTATCTGAAGTGCTTGGAGCCAGAAGTGTTTCAGATTTCAGGTGTTTTTATTTGCATATACGCAATGAGGAACCTTGGGGATGGGATCCAAGTCTAAACACAAAATTCATTTATGCTTCATGAGTGCCTTATACACACAACCTGAAGGTAATTTTATACAATATTGTTAATACAACTTTATTGTGCATACAATCAAGTTTGTATACATTGAATCATCAGAAAACAAAGTTGCCAGATGTGAAATTTTCCACTTCTGGTGTCATGTTGGCACGCAAATAGTTTTGAATTTTGGAGTATTTCGAATTTCAGATATTTGGATTAGAGATGCTCACCTTGTAACATTGGTGGGAAACATGTTATGAGTGCAAGAAGAATTTGTAGGACCCCTTTATTCGCTAAAAGATAAGCGAGTTCGGCCAGGTGCGGTGGCTCACTCCTGTAATCCCAGCACTTTGGGAAGCTGAGGTGGGCGGATCACCTGAGGTCGGGAGTTCGAAACCAGCCTGACCAACATGTAGAAACCCTGGCTCTGCTAGAAATACAAAATTAGTGGGGCATGGTGGTGCATGCCTGTAATCCCAGCCACCCAGGAGCCTGAGGCAGGAGAATCGCTTGAACCTGGGAAGCAGAGGTTGCAATGAGTCGAGATCGCACCATTGCACTCCAGCCTGGGCAACAGAGCAAGACTCCGTCCGAAAAGGGGACGGGGGGGGGGGAGAGAAGGGAGGGGAAGGAGGAGGGGGAGGGGCGAGGGAGAGGGAAGAATTTTTTTGGAGGTACTAGTGACTAAAATATGTGTTCCATGAAGCAACATGCTACGTTTATACTTAATGAATTTTTTTAATGCATATTTCTAGATTGGCAGAGTGCAATGACCATGAATTCAGCAACTATTTACTGAGTACTTAGTATATTCCAGGCATTAACAGAGATTCTCAGAATATGATCCATCAGTTAAAAAAACAACAACAATAAACAAGAAAACAAAAAACTGAAAAACTTACCATGTAGAAAATGTCTTTAGCCATTTTGTTTTTAAAAAAATGACAAGAAAAATATTATCACAACAAGTTCCACTATTTTTTCTTTGGATTATGCCCGTGCCTATAAAGAATATACTAACACAACTTCCAGCCAATAACCAAATAACCACAGTGATCAACATCTAAGTGTGCAGATAACAACAAAAAGACGTGAAAGACTATTGAAATATTATTGAAAGTGTGGTTTCATTCACAAAATATGGTTCACAGAAACCTAATAATTATTGATGTGTTCTGGAAAATTACTGTGCTGCCTCTCTGTTCTACAAAAAAGACTGATTATTTCAAAATTATGTTGCTGTATAGGTTGGGAATTTAATACGTAATGCTTAAGACAAAAAGACAACATCTTTTTGGAAATAGTTACATACTCTCAATGGTACAATTCAATATAAGTGAGGCATTAAAATATAAAAACAACCCTCAAAATGTCCAATTGTGCATGTATTTAACAGAAATATATGAGTTGTAAAATTCATTGTAGAGCTGGGTGTGGTGGCGTGCACCTATAGTCCCAGCTATTCAGGAGACTGAGGCAGGAGAATCATCTGAGTGCTAAAGTTTAAGATTAGCCTGGGCAAGATAGCAGGACCCTGTCTCTAAAACAAACAAACAAAAAACCTCTTTGTACCTTTGTCTACTTAATCAATATTTTCTAATCCAGAATAAGTGCACTTTTTATTTCTCAAAATTAATTATATCCTGATAGCCTATATCATTGATACCTAAATGTTACTATCCTATCAATAAGTGTGCAAAACACTGATGATTTCATCTGGCTGTATCAATTAGGTCTGGAACTATTTCTCCAGAGTGCCAAAAAAGACAATCTAAGAGGCAAAGTGGCAGGACCCCAAACAATGCCAAATTCAATTCTCTAGACAACTGACTGAAAATTGAAGAACTATATGTATTTTTATTAAGAATGGGATTATGAGTCATTTTGGAAAGGGTCAAATGAATATAATTGAGGCAACAGCCTCAGAATCAAAGAACTATTTGTATTTTTATTAGTAATAGGATTATTGGTCAATTTGGAAAGGGTCCAATGAATATATTTACATCTTCATTACACTTTAGCATCTGAGATTGTCATGTTTATCATTTAGCATAATATGATGTTCTTGAAAACACGAATTCATCAAAGACTATTTTTGCAATGATATGGGAAATCAACAAAAAAACATTGTAGCAGTAAAAGTATCAAAACAGAAAAGTGGTGCCATTGGTATCATTTTGGAATTTCCTCAATTTCCACATAAAGATAGAATAACTACATAGCTAACCTGAAAACACTTGGACAATATCTATAACAAAAGTATCTAAGTTGGTATTACCACAAAGATCAAAATTACCACGAAGACCATAGGCACAAAACTTTTATGCTGTCAGTGTCTATATGGCCAGAAGGAGAGAGAAGCCTCTGCTGACGTTGAAATTAGGAGAGCTCAAGATAGCCAAGAGCATCCACAGGAAAGTCTGGTGAAGTACTTGTACACGAAGGTTAAATTGGAAGAGATTTTGCCCAATTTGATAGCGGATGACTAAAAAGGGATTTTTAGAGCAGTGTTAAGGAGTTAAAGTAGACTTGCCTCTGTAACTATCAAAATTAACCAGGTAGAATTCTCTTCCAAAATGAATCCCCATCTAAATAAGAGACTTCTAAGAATGAATTAAAAATGAAGCAAGATTGAGATTTTAGTGACAAAAGAAAGAAAACACCTAGAAAAAGTCAAGAAGAGACAGATAGTCATGAAAGATTAGAAAGCAGCCATCATATTTTAAAATGTTGCACACTAACAGAAAAGAGAACTGTAAAGTTTGAAGGGCTATTTTAAACCACAAAGCTTGTATACATTTACAAAAATAATTTCATAAGATGGAACAACAGAAAACATCATAGTATAATGTCATGCAATATTATGTTAAGTAAAAAAGATAATGAAAATACTTACATCACTACAGAAAATAAAAGCAATTTGGAAAGACATACAAAAGAGATGAAGATTGTAACCTCGTATTTTAAAACAAGCCCCATAACATTAAGTAAATAAAATAGATATAAAGAATATTATAAGTTAAAATTTAGAAATTCAGAAATGTAGTTACAGAATGTGATGGAACTAGAGATAAAAGGAACATTATTTCAAAAATGACAAACTATAAAAAATGAAAGAATATCCTACAAATTACTAAATGCAAAAATAACACAATCCTTAACTTCTGAAGACAAATTGACTTTTTAAGACAGAGATCATCAGGAAATATAAATAAGATAAAATATTTAAGAAGGTGGTGACTAAAATAGCAAATAACTAACTTATAGATAATAGGAGTTCCTGAGGCAAAAAGCAAAGAAACTGAACAATTACTGAAAATTATCATTCATAAAAACTCTCTTGAAGTTTAAACAAAAAAAGGACTTGAAGCTCCATAAGAGTACACAGCGTATCTGTGAATATTGACCCAGAACAAACAATAAGAAGATATACTTCAGAAATGATAATATACTTTTAAAACGATTGGTGTAAACATAAGAGGTACAAGTGCATTTTTGTTACAGAAATATATAATGATGAAATTTGGGTTCTTAGTGTACCTATCACCTGAGTAATGTACATTGTACTCATTAAGTAATCTCTCATCCCTCAGCCCCCTTCCCACATTATGACTATTCTGAGTCTCCAGTGTCTATCATTCCACACTCTGTGTCCATATACATGCATGGTTTAGCTTCCACTTAGAAGTGAGAACATGTGGCATTTGACTTTCTCTTTAAGTTGTTTCTCTTAACATGGATGGCCTCCAGTTCCATCCATGTTGCTGCAAAAGACGTAATTTTTTTAATCTTTTTTTTTCTTTTGGCTGAGTAATATTCCATTTTGTGTGTGTGTGTGTGTGCACACATTTTCTTTTTATTTATTATTAACATTATTATTATTATTTTCTTTTCTATCATACTTTAAGTTCTAGGGTACATGTGCACAACGTGCAGGTTTGTTACATATGTATACATGTGCCATGTTGGTGTGCTGCACCCATTAACTCATCATTTATGTTAGGTATATCTCCTAATGCTGTCCCTCTCCCCTCCCCCCACCTCACAACAGGCCCGGTGTGTGATGTTCCCCTTCCTGTGTCCAGGTGTTCTCATTGTTCAGTTCCCAGCTATGAGTGAGAACATGCGGTGCTTGGTTTTCTGTTCTTATGATAGTTTGCTGAGAATGATGGTTTTCAGCTGCATGCATGTCCCTACAAAGGACATGAACTCACCATTTTCTGTGGCTCCATAGTATTCCATGGTATATATGTGCCACATTTTCTTAATCCAGGCTGTCGTTGATGGACATTTGGGTTGGTTCCAAGTCTTTGCTATTGTGAATAGTGCCACAATAAACATACGTGTGCATGTGTCTTTATAGCAGCATGATTTATAATCCTTTGGGTATATACCCAGTAATGGGATGGCTGGGCCAAATGATATTTCTGGTTCTAGATCCTTGAGGAATCACCACACTGTCTTCCACAATGGTTGAACTAGTTTACAGTCCCATCGATAGTGTAAAAGTGTTCCTACTTCTTCACATCCTCTCCAGCACCTGTTGTTTCCTGACTTTTTAATGATCGCCATTCTAACTGGTGTGAGATGGTATCTCATTGTGGTTTTGATTTGCATTTCTCTGATGGCTAGTGATGATGAGCATTTTTTCATGTGTCTGCTGGCTGCATAAATGTCTTCTTTTGAGAAGTGTCTGTTCATATCCTTTGCCCACTTTTTGATGGGGTTGTTTCTTTTTACCTTGTAAATTTGTTTGAGTTTTTTGTAGGTTCTGGATATTAGCCCTTTGTCAGATAAGTAGATTGCAAAAATTTTCTCCCATTATGTAGGTTGCCTACTCACTCTGATGTTCACTCTGTTCTTTTGCTGTACAGAATCTCTTTAGTGTAATTAGATCCCAATTGTCAATTTTGCCTTTTGTTGCCATTGTTTTTGGTGTTTTAGACATGAAGTCCTTGCCCATGCCTATGTCCTGAATGGTATTGCCTAGGTTTATTTCTAGGGTTTTTAGGTTTTAGGTCTAAGATTTAAGTCTCTAATCCATCTTGAATTAATTTTTGTATAAAGTGTAAGGAAGGGATCCAGTTTCAGCTTTCTACTTATGGCTAGCCAGTTTTCCCAGCACCATTTATTAAATAGGGAATCCTTTCCCCATTTCTTGTTTTTGTCAGGTTTGTCACAATTGCTTCAAAGATAATAAAATACCTAGGAATCCAACTTACAAGGGATGTGAAGGACCTCTTCAAGGAGAACTACAAACCATTGTTCAATGAAATAAATTGCTTTACTCATGGGAGTAATGAGATTTATAACATCGGGTGGCTCCGTTAGTGATGCTAAGATTGTGCACTGGAGTAGGGTTGTGACTTTATGATCTTTGCACTTAACAGGCTCCTCCTAGGATCCACATCGCAGGGGGGTGCGTACCCCCCCGCGATATGGGGAGTAGGAGCAACCTCCCCTCCCCCCCGGCTCCTATGATCCACCTCCATAACCCAGGGGGGTGCACAACCTCCCTGCCATAGGGGGAGTAAGAGCAACCCTCCTCTTCCCCGCCGGCTATTACGATCCACTGTGGACACACAGCGTGTTTATGATTTTGTGAGTAAATCATCTCCCCCTCAGCAAATTACAAACTATTCCACCAACGGGTGTACAGCCTTTGCTGTATTGGGAGCAATATCATCCTCTCCCCAGCTGGATGTTAAGAACAATATCACAGGGGTGTTTATACTCTCTACAATATTGGGTGTCATGTCATCCTCTCCCATGCTGAAATTAGGAACAATATCACTGGGTGCATGCGCACCTGCGATATTGAAAGTAATATCATCCTCTTCTCTCCTGGATCATGAGACCAATATCACTCAGGGGTGTACACTTTTTGCGATATTGAGAGTAATATCATCCCCTCCACTTCTGAATGTCAAAGACACTCTCACATGGGTGTGTATATCTCCTGTGATATTAGGAATAATATCATCCTTCCCACCCCCCCGCATATTAGGAAATATATCACAGAGTCATTGTACACCTCCTGTGATACGGGGAGTAATATCCTCCCCTCCCCTTCTGGATATTAGCAACAAAGTCACACGGGGGTTTACACTTTCTCCGATATCTGGAGTAATGCCATCTTCTCCTCCTTTGAACGTTAAGAGCAATATCACACGGGGGATGTACACCCCCTCTGATACTGGGAGTAAATCAGGCTCTCCCCGCACCCTTGATATTAGGAACAATATCCCAGCGAGGGTGTACACTTCCTACTATATGGGGAGCAATATCATCCTCTCCCTTCCTGGATATTAGGAGCAATATCACAGGGTGGGTGTACACAGCCTGCAATATTGAAAGTAATATCATCCTTTCCACCTCTGGATATTAGGAATAATATCACAGAAGGGTTGTACACTCTCAGTGATATTGGGAGTAATATCAATTTTTTAATTCCATGAATATTAGGAGCAATATCCCTGGGTGGATGCACACCCACTGTTACATTGGGAGTAATGTCATACTCTACTCCCTGGATATTAGGAGCAATATCACAGGGTGGGTGTACACCCACAGCGATATTGGGAGTAATGTCATGCTCTCCCTCCCTGGATATTCAGAACAATATCACAGGAGGGTGTACACCCCCTGCAGTATAAGGAATAATATCATCTTCTCTTCTTTTAGCTATGAAGAACAATATCACATGGGGGTCTACGCTCCCTGAACTATTGGGAATAATATCATTCTCTCTTATTCTGGATAGTAAAAATAATACCACAGGCGAAATGTACACCCCCTGCGATATTGGTAGTAATATCATCCTCTCCCCCCTGGATAAAAGAAACAATATGACAGGGTGGGTGGACACCGCTCGCGATATGGGGAGGGATATCTCCCCCGTCTCCTCCCTGGATATTACTGTCCACTGTGGACAAACGACCAGTTTACGATATTGTGAATAATATCATCTCCCCCTCTAGAAATTATGAATAACATCAAAGATGGATGCACACCCTCTGCAATATAGGGAGTAGTATCATCCTCTCCACCCCTGGATATTAGTAACAATATCAAAGGAGTTTTATAACCCTGCGACACTGGGAGTAATATCCTCTCCCACGTTGAAATTAGGAACTGTATCACTGGGGGCATGTACACCCCCTGCGATATTGAAAGTAATATCATCCTCTTCCCTCCTGGGTCATGGGAACAATATCACTGGGGGGTGTACATCTTCTGCGATATTAGGAGTAATGTCATCCTCTCCGTCTTTGAATATTGAGGACAATATCACGGGGTGTGTACACCCTTTGTGATATTGGGAATATTATCCTCTCCCTCCCTGCATATTAAAAAAAATCACAGAGTGGGTGTACACTTCCTGCTATTTGGGGAGTAATATCGTCTTCTCCCCTTCTGCGTATTAGGAACAATATCACATGGGGGTGTACACTTTCTGCGATATTGAGAGTAATATCAACCTCTCGGCCTTTGAATATCAAGAACATCACAGCATGGATGTACACCCCTGCGATATTGGGAGTAATATCAGCCTGTCTCCTCCATGGATATTAGGAACAATATCCCAGAGTGGGTGTACACCTTCTGCTATATGAGGAGCAATGTCATCCTCTCCTTTCCTGGATATTAAGAACAATATCACAGGGTGGGTGTACACAGCCTGTGATACTGGAAGTATTATCATCCCCACCTCTCTGGATACCTGGAACAGTACCACAGAAGAGGTGTACAATCCCTGCGATATTGGGAGTAGTATCATCCTCTTCTGTGAATATTAAAAGCAATATCACCAGGTGGATGTACACTCACCGCTATATGTGACACTCTGACCCATAAATATTGGGATCAATATCACAGGGTTGGTGTACAGCTACTGCAGTATTGAAACTAGTATCATGTCGTCTCTCCCTGGATATTAGAAACAATATCACCGGTGGGTGTAGACACCCTGCAGTATTAGCAGTAATAACATTCTTAATTATTAGTCATAAACTATTAATTTTATTGATCATTATTAATGTGAATTGATATTATGTCCTAATATATTATTAATTATTAACAGTAATTAATATTAATTACTCATTATTTTGTTATTGCTGATATCATGAACTAATGTTAATCATTAATATTAACCATTAATATTAATTTTTATTAACTTTATGATTATTAACATTAATGATTAATATTAATTGGTACCATGGTTGTCATATTTGTTAACATTTACAATTAATATTAACAGTAGTAATTATCAATAATATAACAGCAATGATTATTATAAATAACTGATAATTTGTTAATATTCATAGTTACAATTTAATTAGAATAATTAAAATCAATTATTACTTATTAATAAGTAATAATATTATTCCTGATATCCGAGGGAAGGGAGGGTGATATTATGGCCAATATCTCGGGAGCTGTACACCCTTTTGTGATATTGTTCCTAATAGCCAGGGTGTAGAGGATGACCTTTCTCAAACTATCTCAGGGAGGTGTACATCCCTTCTGTTTTCTTGGTGCTAATATCCAGGGGGTGAGAGGATATCAATACCAATATTGCAGGGGATGTAGACATCCCCTGTGATATTGTATCTAATATCCAAAGGTGGAGAGGATGATATTTCTCTCAAATTCGCAGGAGGTTTACATCACCACTGTGATATAGTTCCTAATATCCAGGCGTGAGAGGATGATATTAGTCTCAATATCACAGGAGGTGTACACTCCCTAGTGATATTGATTCTAATATCCAGGACAGAGAGGATTATATTACTCCCAATATATGGTGTCTAATATCCATGGTGGGAGAGGATGATACTAGTCTCAAGATAGCAGGAGTGGGACACTCCACTGTGATATTCTTCCTAATATCCAGGGATGGAGAGGTCAATATTACTCCCAACACACCGAAGGGGGGTACACTCCTTCGGTGACATTGTGCCTAATAGCCAGCGGGGGAGAGGAAGATATTACTCCCAATATCACAGGGGGTATACACCTCCTTGTTAGATTGTTCCTTATATACCTAGAGGGAGACGATGATACTAATGGCAATATCGCAGGGGATACTCACCCCCTTTGTGATATTGTTCCGAATCTCCAGAGAGGGATAAAATGATGTTACTCCCAATATCACAGGGGGTGCACATCTGCCTGCGATATTGTTTCTTATATTCAGGGGGAAAAGGACGATATTATTCCCAATATTGTAGGGATTTGTACACACCTGCTGTGATATTGTTCCTCATATCCAGAAGGGGAGAGCAATATCCTTAATATTACAGGGGATGTACATCTCCTCTATGATATTATTCTTCATATCTATGATGGGAGAGGATGATATTACTCTCAATATCTCAAGAAGTGTACAGCGTCCCGTGATATAGCTCCTAATATCTAGGTGGGGAGAGGATGATGTTACTCCAAATATCGCACAAGTTGTAAAACCCGTTCGATATTTTTCCTACAATCTAGGGGGAGAGGATATTACTCCCAATATCGAAGAAGGTGCACACCATCACTGTGACATTGTTCCCAATATATACAAGTTGACACATGATGGTATTATGCCCAATATCGCAGGAGATGTACATCCACCCTGGAATATTGTTCCTAATATCAAGAGAGGGAGAGGATGATATTACTTTCAATATCGCAGGGGCTGTACACTTCTCCTATGATATTGTTCCTAATATACTAGAGGAGAGAGGATGATATTACTCCCAATGTCGCAGGGCTGTACACCCACCCAGTGATATTGTTCTTAATGTCCAGAAGAAGAAGGATGTTATTACTCCCGACATCGAAGAGGTTGTATTCCCCCTGCCCGGGATATTGTTTCTAATATCCGGGGAGGACAGGATAACATTCTGCCCAATATCACAAGGGGTGTGCACACCTACTGTGATATTGTTTTTAATATCCAGGGGAAGAGAAATGATACGACTCACAATATGGCAGGGGTTGTACACTCCTTCCATAATGTTATATCTAATATCCAGGAGGGATTTGAAAGATATTACTCCCAATATCACAGGGGGTGTAAAAGACCCCTTTGTTGTTGTTCTTAATATCCAGGGAGGGAGAGGATGATGTTACTCCCAATATCGTTGGAGGTGTACACATCCCCCCATTATATTGTTCCTAATACTTAGGTGGGGAGAGGATGATATTACTCTCAATATCTCAGAGGGTGTACACCCTTCCTGGAGTATTTTTTCTAATATCAAGTGGAGGAGAGGATGATATTACTTCCAGTATCGCAGGGGGTGTACACCTCCACTGTTACTTTGTTTCTAATATCTAGGTTGGGAGATGATGTTACTGCCAATATGAGTTGTACAACCCACCTGTGCTATTATTCCTAACTTCCAGAGGAAGAGAGAATATTATTACTTAAAAGATCGCAGGAGGTGTACACACCCCTGTGATATTGTCGCTAATATCCAGTGTGATATACGATATTACTGGCCATATCGTGGAGGGTATAACCCCCTCTGTGATATTGTTTTTAATATCCAGGAGATAGAGTATGACATTAATCCCATCATAGCAGTAGGTGTACACCAACTCTGTGGCATTGTTCTTAAAATCTAGGGAGGAAGAGGATGATACTACTGTCAATATCGCAAGGGGTGGACACCCCTTCTTTGATATTGTTCCTAATAACCAGGGCGGAGAGCATGAAATATCTCTGGGGGAATACAACCCTTTTTGATATTGTTCCTAATATCCTGGGGGGAGTCAATGATATTATTGACAATATCACAGGATGTGTACACCACACTTGTTACATCGTTTGTTATTTCTAGCAATGAAGAAATTGATATTATTCTCAAAATGGAATACGCCATACACGTCCCATGAGATATTGTTTCTAATATCCATGGCGGAAAGCATGATATTACTCCCAATGTTTCAGTGGGTGTATTATCTGCCTGTGATATTGTTCCTAATATCAAGGGAGGTGGTAAGGATGATATTACTCCCAATCTCACAGAGGGTGTACACTGCCCCTATGATATTGTTCTCAATATCCATGGGAGTAGAAAATTATATTTACTCCCAATATCGCAGATGGTGTACACCCATCCCCCATGATATTGTTTCTAATATTTAGGTGAGGGAATGATATTACTCTCAATATCACAAGTGGTGTACACACCTTCTTTGATATTTCCCTACTATTTTCGGGGGAAGAGGATGATATCACTCCCATTATCAAAGAACATGTACACTATCCCTGTGATATTGCTCCTAATATCAAGGTTCAAAGAGGATGATTTCACCCCCATTATCGCAGGGGGTGGGGTGTACATTTCACCTGTGATATTATGTCCAATATCCAGGAGAAGAGAGAATAATATTACTCCCAATAGCTCAGGGGCATACACACCTTCTGATATTGTTCCTACTATCCAGGGAAGGAGCCGATGATATTATTGGCAATATCGCAGGGGGTGTACACCCTTCTATGATATTGTTCCTAGTATTCAGTGGGGGAGAGGATAACATTAATTCCAGTATCGCAGGAGGTGTACATCTTTGCTGTGATATAGTTCCTAATGTAAAGGGAAAATGGAATAATATTATTCCCAATATCACAAGAAATATGTTGTCCCTATACATTGTTCCTAATATGGAGAGGGGTAGAGACTGATATTATTCCCAATATCGCAGGGAGTGTACACACCCTTTTTGATATTGTTCCTAATACCCAGCGGGAAAGAGACTGATATTACTCCCAATATCACAGTGGGTGTACACTCCCTCTCTGGTATTGTTTCTAATATCGGGTGGAAAAGGATGATATTACTGACAATATCGCAGGGGGTGTACACCCCTTCTGATACGGTTCCTGATATCCAGGGGGTGAGTGGGTGATATTACTCCCAATAATGTAGGAAATGTACACCCACCGTGTGATTTTGTCCCTAACAACCACATGGGGAGATGTGATATTACTCCCAATATTGAAAGAGGTGTACACACCGCCTGCAATATTGTTTCTTATGTCCAAGAGGCAGGTGCACACCCCCCACGATATGGTGAGTAGGAGCAACCCCCTCTCACATTGCCCCTCTCCAGGTGATCATGAGAAATATCAGAGAAGAAAGGGTATGTTAGTGACATGAATATCCCATTTATTATTAATGTTTTTCTATACTTTAAACATTTCCTGACATATAATTTATCATAAATTTATTCAACATAAGTGTGCAATTCAATAATTATTAATAAATTTATGGAGTTGTATAACCCACCGCACAATCTAATTTCAGAACACCTGAAAAAGGAACTTCATGCCCACTTGCTATCACTCAGGTTTCAGGAACCTAGCGCCCAGTAACTTCTATTTTATTTTCTGTCTCCACATATTTGCCTTTTCTGGGTATTTAATAAAAATGAAATCATACAATATGTGGTCATTTGTGACTACCTCCCTTCACACCGTAAAGTTTTTGAAGTCAAACCATGCTGTGGCTTACATCAGTACTCTTTTTGTTTTTATTGCCAAATAGAACTTCATTATATGCTGAATAAATAATATTTCACTAATTGAAGGACATTTGGGTTGTTTATCCTTTATGAGTGTTATAAATAGTATTCTATCAACATTCATGCAAGCTTCATTTCTTCTGAGTAGATACCTAAGACTGAAATTGCTGGGACATATAGTAAATTTATGCTTAGCAATTTAAGAAACTGATAAACTGTTATCTCAAGTGGATGTATATTTTACATTCCTATAAAAATATGAGGTTATGTTTCCCAGCATGTTAACCAACACTTGTTGTCTAGCTTTTTCATCATAGCCATTCTTGTGGGTGTGAAATGGTGTCTCATAATTTTAATTTGCATTTTATTAGAAATTCATTATATAGGATTTTAAATTTGTTAATTGATCACTTGTGTATCTTCCTACTCTAGAGAAATGTTAATTCAAGTAATTTCCCATTTTTTTTCTAATTGGGCTGTTTTTGTAAAATAGAGTTGTAAGAATTTGCTGTGTTATCAATATAAGTCCTTTACACATATACAATTTGAAAATACATTTCCCAGTCAGGTTTGCATTTTCACTTTTTAATAATACCTTTTGCACCTCTAAAATGTTCGATTTTGATGACGTCCAAATGACCAATTTGTTATTAAAGCCATTGTGATTTTAGTTTTATATCTAGATATTTGTGTGTTTTTCTGAGTTTACAGTTTTAGCTCTTATATTTAGGCCTCTGAGTAAATATTTGTGCATAGTATGGCATGGGAATAAATTCCTATATTTTCATTAGCACAACCAATTTTTCTTGTATCATTTGTTGAAAGACTATTCTTCCCCTGTAGAAGTGACCTAGCACCTTTGCTTGAAAATAACTTGAGGGTCATTTTAAGGATTTATGTCTGGACTCTAAATTGATATCTAAATATGGAGCCTTAAATCATTACCTCAATATCTTGATTACTATATCTTTGTAGTATGTTTGAAATCAGGAAATATAAGTCCTCCTACTTTGCCTTCTTCTTCAAGTTTGTTTTGGTTACTCTGTGCCCCTTGTGTTTACATATAAATTTTATGATTCATTTATCAATTTACATAAAAAAAGTAGTGATTTTGATAGGCGTTGCGTTGAATTCATAGACCACTTTTAGGTGTACTGAGTCTTCCAATTCATAGTTATGAGTATATCTACATTTATTTTGACTACCTTAAAACTGAAAAAAAAAACCATTTAAAAATATTAACGTTATATTTACATTGTAAGGACAATTATTTTTATGTACTCTGCTTTGCCTCTTTTCAACCTTATTTAATGTATATTCTACAAAATTAAATATTGTTCCTTGCTGATAGCCCTTATGTTAATATCACTAATAACGTTTTTTTCTCTCTGGTGGACTGGAAGTTGTTATCCAAAAAAAGTTCTCAGGAAAGCCTCTTGGGATGTGAATTCTTAGATGTTTCTAACATTTTGTTATTTCATCCTTAAAAGCCAGTTTTGCTGGATTTATAATCATTGGCTCTTATATTTCTTTCTGAGTACCTTGATTATGTTACTTCATTTTCTTCTAGTATAAAGTTTTGTTGTGGAAAATTGTGATTGCAATATCATTTTCTTTCTAAGATGTACAATTTCTAAGATGTAAATTCTTTCTAAGATGTACAATTTTCTTTCTATGATGTAATATTTTCTCTTAAAAGTGTATTAACATTCATCAGAATTAATATCATTAAAATGACCATACTGCCCAAAGCAATCTACAGATTTAATGGACTCTCTGTCAAAATATCAATGTCATTTTTCAGGGAATTAGCAAACACAATCCTGAGGTTCATATGGATCAAAAGATAATCCTGAATAGCCAAAGCCATCCTAAGCAATAGGAGCAAAGCTGCAGGCATCACACTACTTGACTTCAAACTATACTACAAGACTATAGTAACCAAAAAAGTGTGGTGCTGGAACAAAAATAGACAGAAAGATAAATGGAATAGAATAGAGAACTTAGAGAAAAGGTTACCTATCTACAGCCAACTGATCTTCAAAAAAGTCATCAAAAACATACACTGGGGAAAAGACATCCTTTCAATAAATGGTTTTGGGAAAATTGGATTGCCATATGTAGAAGAATGGAACTCAACCCTAATCTCTCACTATATGCAAAAATCAACTCAAGTTAAATTACAGATTTATGTAAGACCTGAAACTATGAAAATTCTAGAAGAAATCCTAGAAAAACCTCTTCTGGACGTTGGTCTTGGTAAAGAATTTCTGACTAAGATCCATAACGCAAATTCAACAAAACCAAAAATAGATAAATGGAATTTAATTAAACCAAAAAAACTTTCTCCACAACAAATGAAATAATCAACAGAGTGGAAAAACAACTGACATTATTGTAGAAACTATTTGAAAACTATGGATTTAACAAGGGACTAATATCTTGAATTTATAAGGAGATCAAACAACAACCCCAAAATAAGTGGGCAAAGGATATGAATAGAAATTTTTCAAAAGAAGACATAGAAATTGCCAACAAACACTTGAAAAAATGTTCAGCATCACTAACCATCAGAGAAATGTAAACCACAATGAGATATCATCTTATACCAGTTAGAATGGCTATTGTTATATAGCGAAAACATAACGCATGGTGGTCAGAATGCAGAGAAAAGAGAACACTTATATTCTGTTAGTGGGAATTTAAATTAGTATAACTGTTATAAAAAACAGTATGGAGATTTCTCAAAGTAAGTGGAGCTACTATTCAATTCAGTGATCTCACTACTGGTTATCTACCCAAAGGAAGTGAAACCATTATGCAAAAAGAGACACTTGTGCTATGCTTATCACAGCTCTATTCACATTAGCAAAGATATGGAATCAATCTAAGTGTCTATCAGTGAACAATTGGTTAAAGAAAATGTGTACACGATCAGATGGTTGTAGATGTGTGGTATTATTTCTGAGGGCTCTGTTCTGTTCCATTGGTCTATATCTCTGTTTTGGTACCAGTACAATGCTCTTTTGGTTACTGTAGCCTTGTAGTATAGTTTGAAGTCAGGTAGTGTGATGCCTCCAGCTTCGTTCTTTTGACTTAGGACTGTCTTGGCAATGTGGGCTCTTTTGGGTTCCATATGAACTTTAAAGTAGTTTTTTTTCCAATTCTGTGAAGAAAGTCATTGGTAGCTTAATGGTGATGATATTGTATCTGTAAATTACCTTGGGCAGTATGGCCATTTTCATGATATTGATTCTTCCTATCCATGAGCATGGAATGTTCTTCCATTTGCTTGGGTAATGTGATATGAGGAAATTAATGATTGAAACGTAAATACTTTGAGAAAAACATCAACATGGCAGATAGTAGAAGATACTCTTCAGAGAATGATGGACTAGGACTCAATTTGTAGAACTTCCCTGAAGAAAATGATATAACAGAATATAATAAAAACCAAACGGAACATCTGAAGGTACTGGAAGGTGAAGAGAAGACAGACGTTGGTAGTGATTCCACACTCGTTGGAAGAGGAGTGATGTAAAGCTACACCAGAAATTTCTTGTCTCCTTGGCTTTTACCTGGAGGTAAGTTTGGTCTGTGTAGTGCGCACAGGCAGCAGGATGTACTCACGAAAAAAATAAAATATTTCTATTTCTGGGAACCAAAAAGTGAAACCCAGAATTTGTGAATGTGAACAGAGTGCAGAAATTCCTAAAGGGACAGAGTTATAAAAGGAATATACAAACTGTCCACAACCATGATCTCTGAACCACGGTTGTAGGGAACAGTCTCAAAATAGGTCAGATCAAGGCATTAATCTGAATGGAGTCTTGAGTCAGACACCTGAAAAAGCTGATGAATGATGAAAAGCAGACAGATAACAGCGAGGGTACACTTGGAAAAAGGGACATAGGAAAGATCTCTTGTTCATGTCTTTCAGCTGGTGGCTGATATTTGTTCAAGGTGTGTACACGGGAGGTGGAGTAGTTTTTATAAAAACATCTACCTTCTACCTTGGGGAATGAGAAAGTTGAAGTCAAGGAATAATGGGTGCTAAAAAGATGGGGGGAATATGGCAAGAAAAAAGATAGTGAGGAGAATCCTTAATGTGGTCTGCCCACATCTCTGAGCACACTCAGAGCTTGTGTCTGTGAAAGAGACATAAAACAGGCCAGATAAACACAAAGACACAAAAGGGCACAAAAACTGCTACACAAGAAGAAGAGACTGCAGTTCAGCATGGTCTGAATGTTTTTGTCCTCCCCAATATTCATATGTTGAAATATTAACTTCCAACGTGGATGGTATTAACGGGTAGGGCCTTTGGGAGGTGACTAGTAAATGAGGATGGACCTTCATGAATGGGATTAATGCCCTTATAAGGGACTGGGGAAGCCAGAATTCTCCTCTTACAACATGTTGAGGACAGACCTAAAAGCCATCGTCTCTGAACCAGAGAATGAGTACTCAGCAGATTCCAAATCTTGGAATTTCCAGCTTCAGAACTGTGAAAAATAAATTTCTTTTACTTAGAAACCAGTTTATGGTATTTTGTTATAGCAGCCTCAACAGACTAATTTGCAGTTCAAGCCCAACCAACAACAAAAAAAACCAAACAAAAACAAAATAAACCATTCAAATTGGAGAAAGATAACTAAGTCCAGTATCACATGTTAATATTCACAACGTTCAGGATAGAATTAAATGTTACCCAAAATATAAAGAACCAAGGACATAAAACATGTTCTTAAAACAAAATAAACCAGGTGATGGAACTAACAGGCAAGATTTTTAAACTGTGATAACTATCTTCAATTAAATAAAATCAAACATTTTGTTAGTACATGAAAATAGCAGAAAAAAATTGGCAGTCTCAGGTAGGAAAGAAATTAAAATATTTTAAAAATAGAACTAAAAATAAAATTTCAGAAATAAATTTTCAGTGTCTGGGACAAAAGTACTAACAAGCATAACAAGGGAAAAAGTCAGCAAACTTGAAGCCAGATTTATAGAAATGATCCAAGGTAAACAACAGAAAGAAAAATAAAAGTATATTTAGGAAAATAAAAATAAACAATTACTTCTTCAGAAAAGCACTTGTCACTCATATGTTTATCACAGCACTATTCTCAATAAGTAAAGTCATGGAACCCACACAACTGTCCATCAGCAGTTGATTAGATGAAGAAAATGTGGTGTATATAAGCCATAGAATACTATGCAGTCATACAAAAGAATAAAATCATGTTCTTTGCAGCAACATGGATGCATCTGGAGGCCATTATCCTAAGAGGAATAACTCCCAAACAGAAAATCAAATACTGTGTTTTCACAATGTGGAAGCTAAACAGTGGGTACACATGGACATAAAGATGAAAATAATAGACACTTGGAGCTCCAAAAGTGGGGAGGGTAGAAGCAGGGTGATGGATGAAATATTACCTATTGGTACTATGTTCACTATTCAGGATGATTACAATGGAAGTCCAAACCCTAGTATTGCACTGTATATTCATGTAATGAACCTGCACATGTATTTCTGAATTCAAAATAAAATAATTTTTGAAAGACATAAAAATGAAGAGACCTCCAGTGTCATGTTAGATTACATGACAGAGTCAAATACATGTAATTTGAAAACAGAAGGAGAGGAGATGAGTAATACTGCAGAAAATAATATTTGAAATAACAATACCTTATTTGAGAAAAAATTGCAGAAATTTATAGATGCAAGATGCTACTCAAGAAACAAAACAGAATCACAAACACAAGGAAGTCCATTCCAAGGCTCAGATGTTGAAAGCCGCATATAAGCAGAGAATCTTGAAAATGGCAAGAGAAAAATGGTATGCATAAGGTACAATGATCTGATGTGAGGCTGATTTCTCTTTGAAAACAAGGAGGCCAGAAGATATAAAAGGAGAAACTCTAAAGTGCTGAATGGAAAACCTATTAACACAGAAATATTTATGTAATAAAAAATATATTTTTATGAATGAACATGAAATAAAGATATTTGTATATAAAAATGAAAAAGTAAGGTAATGCATTGTCAGCAAATATGCACTGTATGAAATGCTAAAGGACGGTCCCTTCACCAGGATGAATATAAATGATACCACATGGAAATTCAGATCCTCAGAAAGAATAATTGGAAATGACAAGTGTCTGGATACATGTAAGAGACAATATGCTTTGTTTTTTCTTTTTCTTCTTAATTCATTTAATAAATTATATAACTACTTACAACCAAGTATGTGTAATATAGCAAAAATTGTGCTCAGAGGAAAATGTATAGCTTTAGAAGCCAATATAAGAAAGAAAGAAATGTTTGAAATAAATATTCTAAGTTTCATCGTATACAAACTCGAAGAAGGGCAAATTATTCCCAAAGCAAAAAGAAGAAAAGATGTAATATGGTGAAAGCAGAAATAAAATGGAAAACAGAAACAAAAAAAAAGTGGAAAAAATAATGAAGCTAGTCCTTATTCTAACCTAGTTCTAAGGAAAACATATAAATAAATTGGCCAGCCATCTAGCCAGGTTTATCAAGAAAAATATGTGCTACCAACTAGCAATATCAGAAATAAAAAGGGGGGTCGGCAAGGCGCGGTGGCTTAGGCCTGTAATCCCAGCACTTTGGGAGGCTGAGGCGGGCAGATCACGAGGTCAGGAGTTTGAGACCACCCTGGCCAACATGGTGAAACCCTGTCTCTACTAAAATACAAAAAAAAAAAAAAAAATTAGCTGGGCATGGTTGTGGGTGTCTGTAATCCCAGCTACTCAGGAGGCTGAGTCAGGATAATAGCTTGAACCCGGAAGCAGAGGTTGTAGTGAGCCTAGATCGCATCACTGCACTCCAACCTGGGCAACAGAGCAGAGCAAGACTCCGTCTCAAAAAAAAAAAAAAAAAAAAGATTGAGGGGGTGGGGCATCACTCCTACAGATCCTTCAGACACTAACAAAAAGAAGAAAAAGAATTTCATTAAGCATGGGCAAATTTTGAATAAGTATTTTGCAGAAAAACGTAAATAACCAATAAACACAAGATCCTCAACATCATTGGTCATCAGAAAAATCAAAATTAAAATTATAACTACAAGTACTAAAAAAGCTATAGAGGAATTAGAACCTTCATATATTACTGGGAGGAATGCAAATTGGTGCAGCCATTTTAGAAAACATTACAGTAATACTATATAAAGTTAAGAATACATTTACCATACAGCCTATCAACTTCATTCCTATTTGCTATCCATGAGAAATAGACACATATGTCCATACAAAATCAAGTACATGAATGGTGATAGCATAAAACATTCATAATAGCCAAAAACATTCATTAGCTGGTGAATTGATAAATTCACTACTTATACATACTTACTATGGACTTAGCAATAAAAAAGCAAACAATTAGTATATATTCATATTACTACAATATGAATATATATCTAGTACATTATGCTTACTGCAAGAATACAAACACTACATAATATGTACTGTATGATTACATTTGTATGAAATTTTAGATAAACAAAAATGTGTTGACAGAGAGAAGATCTGTGGTTGCCTGGCTTCTGGAGTGTGGAGAGAAGATCAAGTACAAAGAGGAATGAGAAAACTTATGATGAGGGCATTGGTGTGTATCTTGATTAAAGTAGAGTTTACACAATTGTATAAAGTTATGAAAAAAATCACTGAATTGTACATTTTAACCTGGTTAACTTAATTGTGTGTAAATAATATCTTAATAAATAAAAGAGAGATATATAGATAGAGTCAAAAGAACATTTGACTTTTGATTGTTGCTATATGAAGCTTCCTGGAACTACTGCCAACATTCTGAAACCAGAGATAAATAAGCCTGAAAAAACAAACATGAGAACCATAGTCAAAATGCTAAAAATCTCACAGGGGAAAGATGAGAAGAATCTTCCTTGTTCTGTCATGATACTATTTTGGTGTTAAATTAATCTACCTTAGAGCCATCTTTTGTTTCCATTTTTTTTTTATTAAAATAGGAAGAAAGAAAGGAAGGAAGAAAGGGAGGAAGGAAGGAAGGGAAGCAAATTTGCTAGTGATCATTTTGATGATGATTGGTTTAACATTTTATACACAGAATGGTGTTTGCATTATGTGAGATAAAGCAAATGAGAGATTATGGCATATATCCGTTAGAATTAGAATCTTGGTGCACAAGAAATAAATGTGATATGGAAGAGGTGCAGTATTATCATTGCAGCTGCAAATTGAATCAGAGATAGTATTTCTCCCTCTCTCTTTCACACACACAATGAATATTATTCAGCCTTAGAGAAGGAGATCCTGTCATTTCCCACAATGCATGGTTCGATGTAGAGAACATTTGGTAAGTGAAATAAGCCAGAAACAGAAAGAAAAATATTGCAAAGTCTCACTTCTTTGTGGAATCTGAAAAATAAAGTCAAAACCTCCTATATACAGAGATAGACAATAAAACAGTGTTTACCAGGGGTTAGGGTGGGGGAAGAAATAAGGAGATGTAATTCAGAATGTACCAAGTAGCAAGCATGTAGGATGAACAAGTCTAGAGATCTAGTATACATTGTGACTACAGTTAGTAAAATTGTACTGTATTAAGGATTTCTGCTAAATGTGTAGATTTTAGCTGATATCTTCCTACACACACACACACACACACACACACACACATAAAGTCATCTTGTAAGGTAATGGATACATTAATTTGCTCCAAAATAATAACCATTTTACTATTTACATGCATCACATAACATTTATGTCTTAGATATATATTATGAGACAAGACTACACCTCCCATCTCATGTGATCCCACCTCAGCCTCCCAAGTAGCTGGAACTACAGGCATGCAACACCATGCCCAGCTAATTTTTTAAAAAATTTTTTGTACAGACGGGGTCTCACACAGTTGCCCAGGCTGATCTCAAACTCCTGTACTCAAGCAATCCTCCCATACCTTGGCCTCGCAAATTGCTGATATTACAGGCGTGAGCCTCCATGCCATGCCTTATATATAAAGTTTATATATAAGTATGAAATGTCCCTTAAATGTGGTGTTGTTGCTATCTTTTCAGTTTATTATCACATTAGACTTTATGTCATAAGTTCACATCATTTATCAAAATAGTTATTCGTAACTAAGAATGTTCGTATCTCCATACGCTTAAATATGCAGTATTGTGGCCGAAGTTATTCTTTCCGATGGGTTCGTGGCCTCACTGACTTCAAGAATGGAGCTGTGGACCTTTACGATGGTGTTACAGCTCTTAAAGGTGGTGTGTCTGGAGCTTGTTCCTTCAGATGTGTTCGTGGTCTGGCTGACTTCAAGAAGGAAGCCGCATCATGACCATCCTGGCTTACGCAGTGAAACCCCTCTCTACTACAAATACAAAAAAAATTAGTGGGCACCTGTAGTACCAGCTACTCTGGGAGGGTGAGACAGGAGAATGGCCTGAACCCAGAAGGCAGGGCTTGCAGTGAGCCGAGATGGTGTGGCTGCACTCCAACTTGGGGGACAGAGCAAAACTCTATCTCAAAAAAAAAAAAGAAAAAAGAAAAAATCGAGTGAACAGCAGCAAGGTTTATTGTGAAGAGCAAAACAACAAAGCTTCCATATCCTGGAAGGGGACCAGAGCGGGTTGCCACTGCTGGCTGAGGTGGCCAGCTTTTATTCCCTTATTTTTCCCCACCCACATACTGCTGATTGGTCCATTTTACAAACCTCAAGCTAGCCACAGAGCACTGATTGGTGTATTTTTACAGAGCATTGATTGGCACATTTTACAAACCTCTAGCTAGCCACAAAGCACTGATTGGTGCATTTTACAATCCTAGCTATAGAGTGCTGATGGGTGCATTTTACAGTCCTCTTGCAAGGCAGAAAAGTTCTCCAAGTCCCCACTCCATCCAGGAAGTCCAGCTGGTTTCACTTCTCAGTATGGTATCATAGTAACACTTATTTTGCAACTTAATAATTTTCAAAGACATAATTTATTTTTCTCATATAATATGTATTTGCAGCACAAAAATTATAGAAAACACTAAAGTAAAAAGAGTGTGTTTAATGCAGGCTTTTTATAAAACATCATTTTGCTTTACAATTTTTTAAATTTAATTTTTAGGAATACAACATTACAAATCAAAATAAAGTTTATTACACATTACCTTCATGTTTTTATTCTCTCACTGGCTCACTCTCATTATATGTCACATATATAGACACACGCATATAAAAATATATAAAATACACTATGTGTATGTTTATATATGTGTGTATATGTGTATGTCTATATATGTTGATGTTCAAAGTCAAAATGAAAAAATCTTCACATTGGAATATATATTCGTGATAAGTAGTAATATGCATTTATATTTGTGTATATTTGTATATTACAATATGTATATTATCTAAAATTTGGTACTGAGTGTATGCTAAAGTTACATTTGCTATTTTGCTCTTTTGGCAGCTATCCTTAAAATTTTAACATAGCTACTTTATTAAAGTCTACATTATTAATATTTCTATCCTTCAGAATCATCTTGGAAACTTTTGTTTCTAATTACTTTTTCAATCTATCTTGTTATTCTTGTCCATTATTTTAATTGTGTTCTTAAATGTAAATCCATAGTCATTAGCATTGATATTTATTTCAATCAATAGTTTGAAATTTCTCAAATACCGATTTTAAATTGTAATAAAAATTACAATTATTTGAGCTTGTTTAGAGTTATTCTATTAGTTCTATTAGTTTGGTCTGTTGTTTTATTTTCATGTAAATTTTTTTTTTCAATATTTCGTGAAATTCAAATATAAGCTTACTATCAGTAGAAAGGCATCCCTCAGTCCTGGGTTGGATATATGTTTTCTTACAGTTGTTTTGGCTATGTTGTTGAAACAGGAAATATTCACTGACCCCTTTGTGGGCGGGAACTGGAATGAGGGTGCTGGAGCTGACTGGCTGCTTTGGCGGGCTTCACTTGCTTGGATCCGCTACACAACACCTCTCACAGGATGGGGAGCACAGCTGAGTGGGTGCAGGAACCCGGGTGAGTGCCTGTGGATGTCCGCAGGACCAAAACTCTGTGTAGGCCTTGTGGCAGCATCTGAGGGGGAGTACACATGGACCCCAAAGCCCCAACCTGTGTGTGTTACAGTGTGCTCTTTTAGCTTTACCACCTGGGGTGGCTGCAGTGTGAAACAGCTCAGTGGGCCCTCTGCCTTTCACATGAGGCGGTTGCTCTTCATCAGAGAGCACAGAGGGTCAGTCAATGTGACATCCTTTACCGTCTGCACCCGTGATCTCCAAGCTCTTGTTTGGTGTCCAGGAAAAATAAAGTTGCAGGAACAAACTGAAAAACAGTAAATGCAGGAGATTTTATTGCTGATGGAAGTGGCTTCAAGTGGAAACGGAATGGAGTGGGAAGGGATTCTTTCCCTGAAGTCCAGTGGTCTTCGGCCAGACTCTTCTCCAAAGTCCCATTGTCAAACTCCCTCTGCTTCTCTTCTCCCCTTCTCTGCTCTCCGCCACTAGAGCCTAGGGTTTTTATGAGCACAGGATGAGGCGAGGGGCGGTCCAGGGGCTGTTTTGGAAAAGGCAACATTCAAACAGAAAAACAGAGATGTAAAGTTCTCACTTTCGGCTGTGGTTCCAGGCTTGAGGCTGGGGCCCTCACCAGGGACCCCGCCCTTTTCTGCCTAGAATTTCTA
The DNA here is from genome assembly GCF_049350105.2 of Macaca mulatta. Taxonomy (NCBI): domain Eukaryota; kingdom Metazoa; phylum Chordata; class Mammalia; order Primates; family Cercopithecidae; genus Macaca; species Macaca mulatta. The sequence continues at coordinate 55,626,272 of NC_133422.1, read as the reverse complement.
TGCCTCCTGTCCCTATCACTGCTGTCACCTTGCACATTGGCAAACCCGTCTAAACCCAATTTTTAATGTTAACTAATTGGTGTATGGGTCCTTTATAAATGCTAGTTATGTCAATTCTTACTCCAAACCATATTGAAGGCATGTTTTGACTTCCTATTTTCTTCCTGCAACACGTGCATGGTCAATGTAGGTGAATGTCTTTATGGCCTCCTTGAGCAAGGGGATTTTGTTTTTAAGTTGTTCCTTCAAAAACAAAAGTCTAAATGGAAATAAAGTAGAATTGAAAGCAATATTCAAAACTGTGTGTCTATTTTAAGTATATATATTGTGTATTTAATAATAAACTTGTAGCTTCTTAGAGTGAATAGTTTTCCTGCCCACTGTATCCCATAACTATAGTAGGAAATAGGCTAATTTTGGATACAAAGAAAAAAATGGACTTAAAAAAAGAGTTACGATATACTAGAGCTTTAACATTTACCAGTTACGTGACTCAAATCACTTAAAATTGGAGTTCTGTTATAGTAGGTGGTCAGACATAAGCAGGGCAGGAAGGGCCCTCCCACCACCAGAAATGTTAGGCGACCATCTGGTGATGACCAGATGGTTGTTACACTGTCTCTCTAAAGTAATAATTGGTTGCAGCAGGTGCTAGGGAAAGGCAGTCTCCCAATAGATAGAAAAAACCTGAAATGGTCATCAGCAGCTTCCTGATAAAATCTCAGGAGTTGGGCAAAGTGGCTCCCGCATGCACGCTACGAGGCAAAATGGTGGAGTTTAACTGATCAACTTGACTGGTAAGGGAAGAACGCCTCAAGTGAGCATGTGTACATCAGTAAACACACTGTGCATGCAGCCCTTCCCAAGTGCTGGTAGGTCACTGTGCATATGGACAGCCCACGTGAAAGGAAGAATCAGGGGAGAAGAGAGGCAACCCCCCAGAAGCATGACAACATATGAAACCCCTAGTTAATGGTCAAACCGCTCCCTTGAATCTCTCAAGTTGCCTGCTTGACCCTCTTCTAAGTGTACTTTAGTTCCTTTCACTCCTGACTTCAAACTTTTAAATAAACTTTCACTTCTGCTTTAAAACTTACCTTGCTCTCTCAGTCTGCTTTTTGCCCCTAGGTCAAATTCTTTCTTCTGAGGAGGCAAGAGTTGAGGTTGCTGCAGACCTGCACGGATTTGTCACTGCTAACAGTTGCATATAATATCTGTAAAGAAAACACTATTATACTTATAGCGTCACTTGTGAGTAAAAATATATTTTATATACAAATCTCACTTACAATCCTTGTCATACAAAACACTCAATAATAAATATTTAGTGAGGCTGGGCACAGTAGCTCATGCCTGTAATCCCAGCTCTTTGGGAGGCCAAGGTGGGTGGATCACTTGTGGTCAGAAGTTCAAGACGAATCTGGCCAACATGGCAAAACCTTGTCTGTACTAAAAATGCAAAAATTAGCTGGAGGTGGTAGTGCATGCCTGTAATCCCAGCTTCTCAGGAGGCTGAGGCAGGAGAATTGCTTGAACCTGGGAGGCGGAGGTTGCAGTGAGCCAAGATTGAGCCACTGCACTCAGGCTGAGCAACAGAGTGAGACTCTGTCTCTAAAACAAACAAACAAACAAACATTTAGTGAAGTAATTGCCCTCATATGAAAACTCCCACAAGAATTCCAAATTTGTTACATGTTCAGATTGTCTTTATTGGCCTAACTGTTGAGCATTGTGTAACCTGTAGAAACTCTCTGTGCTTGGTTCTGCAACAAAATATTAAGATAATCATGTATCTTTTGGTTAGAGTGTACCATGTATCTACAGAAAATAATAAGTCATGGGATTATTTAACACTCACACAAAAGGACATTTAATAATGATTCCTCTTACAGTTTTAAAATAATACATCTTAATTAAATTATGTGCTACAATTTTTATCTGAGAAATAAATGACTTTAAAGATATATACTTGTGTTGCTATAAAAATTTAAGCTCTTCTGTGTTGACAAACTAATGGGAACTCTATGTCATGTAATGGTATTTTTAAGTGTTTGTACCAGAATGATCATTTCTCTTTTCATGGGCACTATTCTAGATATTGACTCAGATATCAGCTTCAGAAGACTTCATTGTTAAATGATGTTATTTCTGAATAAATTTTGTGGCATTCTATCTACCAGCTTTCTCTTATTAAAGAAAGTGTATTTCCACTTTGTATCATGACCTTACTCTATCCATGTCTTTCAAATCACAAGCTTCAGTTTCTATTTTTTAGGTGCACCATTCTTTCCCATTATAGTGATAAGCTTGTTTTATCTCATCCCAAAGGCAGAGAGAGAACTGTACTGGTAGCAGGTACTAATAGGTTCTTGATAAATGATTAATACACATCATCTCAAGGTAAAAAATGAAGGTTAGAAGGGATATATAAAAAATTTAATCAACTTTCTTACTTTTAAAATAAATTTGACATATACTAAGAATTAGTGGAATATTATTTTATATTACCTATTGATATTACTATTCTTATTTATACTTGTCCCTCTTATTATTGATGCTCAAAAGCCAATTGACTTGAAAGTTTATTTTTTATTTTTTAACAAGAAAACCAGAGATAATCTATCATTATATGAAATTACCTGTGTGAATTTTTCAACACTGTAATGTAGCAATATGAATTAGCCATAATATTTCAATATATATATTGATTTCTTGGATATTTTCTTCATGAACTGTAACCGTTTATCACTTTCTCACTTAGATAGCTAGGGAATTCTGAACTTAAATGTCTCAAAGACATTGTTTCATAGCACGAAACAGTACCAAAGAAAAAAACATTAGTTTATGTGTCTCAGAAGCCTAGTTCTTGAAGAGATTCAAGTATAGGATAAGTCTGAATATATTTCTGCTTCAGACAGAGGAAAAGTTCCCAAGGTAGGAAGGAAATAAGTGAAAGAAAAAGGAATCAAAACGTATGAATGAACATAAGTAAATATGAAACAAATGCAAAATGGTAAGTTTGTATAAAAAGAACTATAGGAATTTAGAAATTTTAAAGATCATCAAATATTAATTAAAGTTTTAGTAAAGAGGTAGGATTTGAGTTATTCTCCTGGAGGATGGGTGGAGTTTTAGCAGCTGAAGAAGTAGAAGACACAAGTTGTCCAATACGTACTTATGTGTGCCTAATGGGTTGGAAGGAGCAATATACCTGAATAATTATGTAGACACATATAATAGTGTAGACAATTTTGCTTGGAGGAAAGGCCTTACTTTATGAAGTTGAAAATGAGCATGGACCGTGGAATTTAATTGACAAGTAAAGGGGTACACTTAAAGAGTTTAGCAAAATAGCGACATTATCCAAAATTTAAGAGAAATAAATTGTGAGCAAAATACTGACAAACGAGATATAAAGACTTGAGGCAAGGGGAAAAAATGGAAGTATATTTGTTGAAAAGAATAAAGGCAAAAAGAAGTTCAAGCATTAATAGCTATTATATTATTTTGATAATAAAAGAAAGCCATAGTGAGAAATGGTATTGGCAGTTTTATAAACACTTTCGTTTACTTCATTCCACTGAATTCTAATGACACTAGGGAAAGAAAGCAAGGACAGATGTTTTCATTCAAATTTTTAACAAGTAAGAAAATTAAGGTTTGGAAGATGAATGCTAGTTCCAAAATGATTTTTTGGTACACCTGGACAATAATTTTATTCTTCTGGTGCAAAACCTAGTGGTATTCCTTTACATTATCCTTCTATTCACAGTAGTTTAACATCAATATACAGTGATATACAAATGAAATGAAATCCTGGGTAAAGTTAGTAATGAACAGCTGAGATTTTTGCAGGCTGTTATTTATGGTGTTACTTAGTCAGTTTCATGGTGTTACTTAGACAGTTTCATGTTACCTGAAGTTTGCAGTATACAACAATTTAGTAATTATTGTAATCTGAAAATGATACCCTTCCGATTTCCTGAAACTGATTTTCCTAGTCCCATGAGTGTGAAGAGTACCTAGAAATGTTTGTTTTTACCAACGTGTAAATAAGTAAGCTCTAAGCTCCCAATTGAATTTTAAAATAAATTAACATCTCCCTAAAGTGTCTGTGAAGTGGTAAAATAAACCTCAAACTGAAGTCAATACTGAAGAAAATAGTAGCATTTATGAAGATGAACTTTGTGTGCTAAGTGAAACTAAAAGCAATACTTTTGAAAAATTCATTTCCTCAAATACAAGTATACTGCCTCACTGAGTGACGAAAAATGGGTAATGATCAGTGACCTACAATATGTTGGCCTTTGATATTTTTGCATTAATATTTTGGAAATAAATGCATCATAAGTAGAAAATGTGAGGAAACTATACTTTGATGCTATAGTACTTGAAATTTATTATAATAGTTCATTTTATACTGGGTTCCACATTTATAGTTAAACCTAAAAAGTACTTGGAGCAAAAAAATACAAATATATAAGATTTGGGGAATATTGGTAACATATTGCTTGAATTAGGATAATGGAATGTGGAAAATAAGCAATTGATAGGTTATTTCTACATTTACCATGTTACTTGGTATTTACTTAGAAGTAAAGAAGAATCCAGTGATACAGCTCTTTCTACCTCTCCTTCATTTATCCTCATGGCCAGTCATTATTGCCAGGCATGACAATGAGATTAGGGTTCTTCATTTCTCCTTATTTCTGTTTTTCCTCCTTTTCTGCTTGTTTCCTTGGTTATTGTTTTATATTAGTACTTCACTGAGTCAGGTACTTGTTTATGAATTTCTACTTTAACATATTTAATATATTAGTATATACTAATATATAAATGCATTATTTGACACTCTCAAATTTCTTTTGTCGTGAGAGTGAGATCACTCATAAGAATAAAATTTTTAAAAGCCATTAGTAAGTCAATTGAAATGGCTAAGTATTTAAAGATTTGAACAGAGCATTCACTCAGCTGTGTTCCTGAGAAAATATCATGCATGGTATTTTTTAATATACCTGGGGGAAAAAAGAGAGAAAGTTCAGGAGGTAAGAAGGGAGGGAGGGAGAGAATGAGAGAGGAGAAAATAATTTAATTTCTCACTTCAAGGGATATATAATTTAGTTGGGAGTATAACTGGTGACCCAAAATTAACTTGTCATATTGTGGACCCTCCATTTTTATAACAGGACAACAATCAGAACATGGTGGAATCGAGGACATGATATTAAGAATTGACCATAGAAACACAACACCAAATATACAATGGGTGAAGAAGACAATCTAGGAAGACATTTAAGATAAGAGCAATCGATTGGGTATAAGAAAAGATTTGACAAATCGTGTTGAACAAGCCATGCTGTGAGTTAATACCATTTACAAAATTTGGAGAGGCAGTTAAAGGAGTAGAACTTAGTATTTATTACAGTACTTGAATTAAACAGAATATTGGAACATACAAACATCTTGGAAACTGGAGAAAAATGATGTACTGGGAAAATTACTGGATTTGGCAAAGAGATTGTTACATAAAATAAATGTGTGTATGATTGGCATCAAATGTTTAAATCGAAGTTTGATCTATTTGAATCTCATCTCTTAAAAAAAAAAAAAAAAGCCCAATATTTAAAACTTGAACTACTCTGATTGTGTCATCCCCAGTTGGTGACAAAGATTAAGTAATTATTATTCTAAGTTCATTGATTCATCTTAGAGAATGTAAGTAAAAAATTTAAACCTAGGAAGGCAATTCTACAGCCTTATTCAAGACTATATATTTTAAAAATTATTTATAGGGGTATCTGTATGAATGGTGTTAGTCTAACTTTATATTGGGTCCCTGAAAAAAATATTCTTTTTGCAAAGAAACCACAAAAGATTATGTATGAGAACATGAAGATAAATAAAAACAATTAAAAATGTTGTTCAAAGACATTTCTAAACATTAAATTTGGAAAATATGTCAAAATATTTTGCTTTTGACTAAATATTTTTCACATTTATGTGTTATTTTTAAAAATACATATAATGCATTTTACATTGTTAAACTGAAGTTATCAAATATAAACTATTTCATAAATATGTAATTTAAGCCAGGCGTGGTGGCTCACACCTGTAATCCCAGCACTTTGGGAGGCTGAGGTGGGCGAATCACTTCAGGTTGGAAGCTCCAGACCAGCCTGACCAACTTGGAGAAACCCTGTCTCTACTAAAAATAGAAAATTAGCCAGGCGTGGTGGCACATGCCTGTAATCCCAGCTACTCGGGAGGCTGAGGCGGGAGCATTGCTTGAACCTGAGAGGTGGATGTTGTGCTGAATCGAGATGGTGCCATTGCACTCCAGCCTAGGCAACAACAGCGAAACTCCGTATCAAAAAAAAAAAAAAAAGTAATTTAAATACTCACTATAACTCTTATTAACCCTAAAGTAGCTTTTCCTGCTTTTATTATTAATATATCTTAATATAAAATTTACATACTAGCTTAATTTTGAGAATTTGTAGTTCATTTCATTAAAGCATACATTAAAAATCTTTATAAAATTAATGTATTTCTAACAATTTAAGGAGATTTATAAAGAAATTATTTCTAAACATACCTGGTATAATAATATTTTATATTACAGGCAACATTCATTTTATAAAGTAATTGATTCACAAATATCCTGAAAAAATTACACTATGTGAAATAAAAATGAAAACATATAATAAAACATTTGGGAAAGACTTTTACCCATTAGTTTGTCCAATGCTTGAATTACAGAAAATATTATATTTAAATAATACAAAGTATTGCAGAAATATTTGAAAATTAGTGTTTGGGTTAGCAGTACTAGACTCAGATTTTACATAGTATTTTAATAAACCATTGGTTCTCTTTATTTGTCGATGCTGTGTCATTTATAAGAATATATACAAGCACAATAAGCATATATAAACTCATGTTGATTTTTTTTTCAGCTGGATCCAAGAAGTGTTTTGTGTTCTCAAATGCTAATTATTGAGGGACATAAAGATCTTTATGATCACAATAAAGCCATTAAAATAATTCACAAGGTTTTTTTATACTAGATTGTCTACAAATAATATTAGCTCTATTAATTTTCAGGGCCACTGAATATAAGTGATTACGGAGGAATTGCCCTGTCATGACCATGAGTAAATCATGTTCTATGCTCCACTGGTCAACACCTCTTAAAATTATATTAGAACCTATAAATATGATCTGGACAAAGGATGAAAGCATTTATGGTAAGATAATGACAGTTTGATGACAAAGCAAAAAAATCCTGAATTGAAAGTTATAAAATCTGTGGCTCAACTGTCATTTCACTGGTTGTAAGTTTGTGAAGATACACCACTTGCTTTATTGGCTCTCAGTTTCCTCATTTTTAATGCTGAGGGTTATACGGCAATTTCCAATAGACTTTCCAATTCTAAAAACAATTTGTGGTTTTGAAATTATATTTTATATGCAAATATGAGTATAGACTAATTCAATTAATTATACTTGCATGTTAACTTACTAAAATTTTAAATTGGAACAGTTAATTTTGTGAAAAAATATAACAAAAATAAAAATAATCTAGTTTTTAAATAAGATTTAACTTACACTGTGTTTCTTCATATGGGGAAGTACCTTTGAGTTGTTTGTTTTACCTCACTTTCATGATATTATATGCCCTAGTTTGGTTGGTTTTTGACCTAGCTAGTTGTCAATGTGCTTCTTCTTCTGGGCATATAATTCTTACATAAAAGCAGACTTGCTGAAAGTTTAAATAAGAATTGTTCACATGAAACAAGTTATTGGAATGTGGTTTTTATGAATACTTATCACAATGCAGTTGGGATATATGGTCCTTGGAGAAAAATTTTATTTTAAAATATTATGTACAGAGAATAGGCATAATGCACAGAACACCAAAATGTATCTTATTCTTTTGGAATGTGAGAACTAGGATTTCTACTCGTTTAAACTTTTATTGAAATAATACAATAAATGCCACACTTCTTTAAATTTAATTATGAACACCTGTTTTGTACATACACATATATATGGCAGTATTGTTATCTATATGTACACATTTATATATATATATGTATGCATATGTTGTTTATACAAATATCATTTTTATTTTATATTTCCCAGCATCAAAATATTTTTCTATGTTACATATTTATGAGAATTTCTCATACCAGGCTAAAAATGTGTCTTGCAGGAAGTCTATTATTTTTTAGTTTAATTTTAAAAGATCCTTAAGTCTCCTCAGTAAAAGAAATCTAGATTCTAATCTGATTATTACCACTTTTTAGCTGTAGGACTAAAGAGCAATTTTCTCTGAACTGCTGAACTTCAAGTATGTCACTTACATCATGTAGTTTTTAATAAATCTTTAATAAGTGTTACCCTTGGTCATGAGCATGCTGAGAGACTAAGCATGCAAATGAACAATGGTCAGACCATATATAAAAGTAGAATTTTGACCTGTAACCTGTGTCAAGTATTCATAAAAACAAACTCGTATCTAAAATAACCAAGAAGCGAGCCTGCTAGAACTCAGACTTGCAGGAAGTCAGACTACTGTTTGTAGTAACAGTCAAGCAAACTAAATAATAACTTTTGTAACTACTGGCACAAAATGTTTAGAATGTCATTAACAACTGACTGCCTTCCTAATTTTTGATCCCACTTCCAATTCTCTGGACCAACCAGAGAAAGCAAAATATGCACTCCTCGCCAATAACATAGTATGTCCATCCTTTAGTGTATATCTACAACTTCCTCATGCCAATAGCCTCCAATCTTATATACCTGAAGCCTTGTCTGTTTTTTCACTATAATATTTTCCATTCCTCTGCCTGCCTTTGAGTCTCTGCCAAAACGCAAGTGAAAATTGCTGATTCCCTTACTAGAGAGCAAGCTCTGAATAAATCTCCTTTGCTTTTCTCATTTCCTTAGTTTTGGTTTTGCTTTGCATAACAAGATAATAGTAAAAATCTTGACATCATTCTGCATTACACAGTATATGACAATGTATACATTGAACATATTGTAGAAGAGCATTTTCACATATGGCTACTTTTTAAAATTTGAACCTATTTGTTTCTATAATAACAAATGGCATATATGCATAACTGAATGAAAGGATAGTGGGATTTACCTAATATTTTAAAAACACCTTACTCCAATTAATCACTTAGATAGTCCTGTAATTAGTCACCTAGATTGTTCTGTAATTATGTTCACAAATTACAACTGGTGTTCTCACCAGTATAATGCAATTAATAAATTGGCTTTGATTTGTTCATAGAACAGTCAAAATCCAACACCACAGGCGTGTCTTCACGGTTTTCATGTGGCTGTCTCTTATTTGTTAATTTACTGGGTAATATTTTTGAATGCCTACTACCTATGTTCTACATATTTTGGTAAGTAGTTGGTGTTGTCAATAATTCAAGGAACTGGGAACAGCCCACCGCCCAAAGCAAATTTGTGGGGCTGCTGAGCACCATGGAAGAGCTGCAGAAAGAGATCAGAACCACCTACTCAGGGAACAAGAGTGAGATGGAGAGGCCAAAAGGTGACATCATTAATGCTAGAAGATTGGTTCAGGAGTGCCTGATGGAAACAGAAGTGAAAGAGAATGTCAAATTGTAGCTGCCTTGTTGGTTTTGAAGGTTTTCCATCTTTTTACAAGATGAGAAGTTACAGTTCATCTCACAGATGAAACCATTGTTTTCAAAATGGGGAGAAGTTGTTTTTCCTCCCATGGTTTACTTAGCTCTGAACGTAACAGTCTCAAAAATTGAGAAAAGATTCTGCAATGAATTAGGATTTACATTTTAAGTAGTTAGGAACTATCCAGGTTTTTTTTGTCAAAACATTGATTTAAAACATGTCTGTAAAGTTATCTTTCAGCAAACTATATTTTGCCTCAGACGCCAGTGCCTCCCTTTAATCTTCTCTTTTGAATACATTTGTGTTCATTTTTCTTTTCATAAGCTAAGATGACAATAAGCATTTTGATTTTAGTGCAAACCTACAGCACCATTTACTTAGTAGCTGGTCCTCATTTGCCATACAGTATAAATTCTGCTTGATGTAATTTCTTTTTTCTTAAGTGTTCACATGACTATTAGTGCTTTGAGGTCAATATTTAAAATAAACAAGACCAGGTATGGTGACTCACACCTGTAATCCCAGCACTTTGGGAGGCTGAGGCGGGCATTCCTGCCTGACTCTTGAGGCCAGGAGTTCAAATCCTGCCTGGCCAACATGGTGAAACCCCGTCTCTACTAAAAAAAGAAATAAAGAATAAATAAATAAATTAGCCAGCATGGTGGTAGACACATGTAAATCCAGCTACTCAGGAGGCTAAGGCAGGAGAATCGCTTGAACCCAGGGAGTGGAAGTTGAAGTGAACTGACATCGCGCCACGGCACTCCAGCCTGGGCAACAAACAGAGTGAAACTTCATCTCAAAAAAAAAACAAAAAACAAAAAAAACCTACTAAACCTAACATGGACTCTCAAAAATTTTCATACTAAGACTGTAAGTGGATTTTAGTTCTATGTTTACTGTAAGCTGATCAAAACATCTGGAATAAATTGGTCTGTTGTGCATAGATATCTACACTTGCCAAAGGATCAGCTCATCCTCCCTCCGCAAACAGTGCAAAACACCTTTGAAGAATTCTTCTGTTTTATATTTGCATTTCTTACCTTCATGCTGGCTATCATAATTATGTCCGCATGTTAAAATTTAAATTAAAAATACAATTTATTTACTTCATTTTTATAATTTACAATAATATAATGGGCCTAAATCTCTGATTTCATTCTCAAATTACCAAAATTTGAATCTGATTTTTACTGAAATGCCTTAAGCACCTATTTTGAGAGCCTTTAGCTAAATTTGGGTTCCAGTACCAGAGCAGCTAGCAACCCTACCCTAACAGAAAGTGCAGGGGAGCCAGATATGAATGGTTACATTGTGGCTTTCAGGAGATACTTCTTTTACCTGCCAGACAGCCTAGTGTCTAGTTGTCTGACTTGTGATCCAGAGGGGGCCCTCACATTGGAAACTTGTTTACATTGGCAGATGCTCTTGTGATTCTTGTCTTATTAGTGTCCAGTCTGACTGTTCTCCTGGCACTGGGAACATGATCTTATGTTGCCCCAGGCATCCTGGGGAAAATCCTGGTTCTTCCAATGGAAGGTATAAATTTAATACGACAGAAATTAAATTCAAAGAATTATTACTTACAGATCAAGGATGGTGGGCACCATAAGTCAGGAGGGCCTTCCTCTGTGCCTGGGTCACACAAGGCAGGAATGAAGAGTAAGGCAGAGAGAGAAAAAAAGAAAGAACATGGCAACTGTGATGGTATATTTAAGAGAATGGGATGTGGGTCTCTAAAGTTCGTGAATAGTCACTCCATTTAAAGGAAGCCACAGAAAAGTGGGGAACCCAGTCTGAGAGGTAGGAAAGATGCTTCTATGTTCTTATCTCTGACCAATGTCCTGGACCATTTGGTTGTGCTGTCCTACTTCTAATGCCTAGGTAGAAACGCATTCAGTGTTCTTGTTACAACACCTACTCACAGATTATTATTTTACATAGTTTGCTTGCATTTACTTCTGATTTCATTATTTGAATAGTAATTTACTTATTAAATAAATATGTATATGTCAAAAATCCCCTCCTGTACTCATGGGATTTGCATTATATTGGAACAAGACAAATATTAAGCAGTAAACAATAAGTACAAAAGGAAATTTGTAGAGTTTGTTTATAAAAACAGTAGAGAGAATAGAGGAAGGGGGATTGGGAATATGTAGTGAATGTCGGTATTTCAACCGGAGTGTGATAGCAAAGCTAACTGATAATAGGACAAATGAACAAGACCAGTGGCTCATGCCTGTAATTCTTGTGCTTTTGGAGACTGAGATGGGGGGTTGCTTTAGTCCAGGTATTCGAGATCAGGGCTGAACAACATAGTGAGATCTCATCTCTCGAAAAAATTAACAAAAACAAAAACAGAAAGCAAACAAAAAAACATTAGCTAGGCATGGTGGCGTATGACTTTGATTTTACCTGCTCAGGAGGCTGAGGTGGGCTGAGCCCAGGAGTTCGAGGAGGCTGCAATGTGCCATGATCCTTCCACTGCACTCCAGCCTGGGAAAGAGCCTGTCTCAAAACAAAGAAAAAGAGTAAAATAAGACATTTGGAGAAGGTAAAAATGTTAGCTATGTCTCAGGATACAAAATCAGAGTGCAAAAATTACACGTATTCCCATACGCCAACAATGGACAAGCAGAGAGCCAAATCATGAATGAACTCCCATTCACAATTGCTACAAAGAGAATAAAATACCTAGGAATATAGCAAACAAGGGAAGTGAAGGACCTCTTCAAGAAGAACTGCAAACCACTGCTCAAAGAAATAAGAGAGGACACAAACAAATGGAAGAACAATTCATGTTCAGAGTGCTGAGACCAGCTAGGTAGGGGAGATCCTAACCCAGCAGCATTAGAGGAATTAAAGACACACACACAGAAATTTAGAGATGTGGAATGGGAAATCAGGGGTCTCACAGCCGTCAGAGCTGAGAGCCTTCAACAGAGATTTACCCACATATTTATTGACAGCAAGCCAGTGGTAACCATTGTTTCTATAGATTATACATTAAAAGTATTCCTTATGGGAAACAAAGGGATGGGCCAAAATAAAGGGATGGGTTTGGCCAGTTATCTGCAGCAGGAGCTTGTCCTTAAGGCACATATACCTCATGCTATTGTATGTGGTTTAAGAATGCCTTTAAGCTGTTTTCTGCCCTGGGCGGTAGAGGTGTTTCTTGACCTCATTCCGGTAAATGCACAACTTTCCAGTGCGGCTGTCATGGCCATCGCGAACATGTCACAGTGCTGCAGAGATTTTGTTTATGGCCAGTTTCGGGGCCAGTTTATGGCCAGATTTTGGGAGCCTATTCCTAACACAGGGGTAGGAAGAATTAATACTGTGAAATGGCCATACTGCCCAAAGTTATTTATAGATTCAATACTATTCCATTGAACTACCATTGACATTCTTCAAAGAATTAGAAAAAACGACTTTAAAATTCATGTGGAACCAAAAAAGAGCCAGTATAGGCAAGATTATCTTAAGCAAAATGAACAAAGCTGCAGACACTTGCTACAGTAACCAAAACAGCATGGTGGAAAAACAGATACATAGAACAATGGGACAGAATAGAGATATCAGAATTAAGACCACACATATGCAATCATCTTATCTTCAACAAACTTGACAAAAACAACCAATGGGGAAAGGATTCCCTATTTAATAAATAGTGCTGGGATAACTGGCTAGCCATATGCAGAAAATTGAGACTGGACCCCTTGCTTACACCTTATACAAAAATTAATTCAAGAAGGATTAAAGACTTAAATGTAAACCCAAAATTACAAAAACCCTAGAATAAAATCTAAGCAATACCATTCAGCACATAGGCAAGTGCAAAGCTTTCATGATGAAAATGTCAAAATAATTGCAACAAAAGAAAAAATTCACAAATAGGATCTAATTAAACTAAGAAGCTTCTGCACAGCAAAAGAAACTGCCTATCATCAGAGTGAAGAGACAACCTACAGAATGGGATAAAATGTTTGCTATCTATCCATCTGACAAAGGTCTAATACCCAGAATCCACAAGGAACTTAAATAAATTTACAAGAAAAAAAAAAAAAATCTCATTAACAAGTGGGCAAAGGTCATGAACAAACACTTCTCAAAAAAAGACATTTATGTGGCCAAAAACCACATGAAAAAAAAGTTCAAGGTAACTAATCATTAGAGAAATGCAAATCAAAACCACAATGAGATACCATTTCATGCCAGTAAGAATGGCCATTATTAAAAAGTCAAGAAACAACAGATGCTGGTGAGGCTGTGGAGAAATAGGAATCCTTTTCCACTGTTGGTGGGAATGTAAATCAGTTCAACCATTGTGGAAGACAGTGTGGCAATTCCTCAAAGACCTATAACCAGAAATACCATTCAATCCAGCAATCCCATTACTTGGTATATACCCAAAGGAATATAAATCATTCCATTACTTGGTATATACTCAAAGGAATATAAATCATTCTATTTTAAAGATACATCACACATGTTTATTGCAGCACTCTTCAAAATAGCAAAACGTGGAATTAACCCAAATGCCCATCAATGATAGACTGGATAAAGCAAATGTGGTACATATGCAGCATAGAATAGTATGCAGCCATAAAAATGAATGAGATCATGTCCTTTGCAGGGACATGGAGGGAGCTGGAAGATATTATCTTCAGCAAACTAACACACGAACAGAAAACCAAACACCACATATTCTCACTTATAAACGGGAGCTGAAAAATGAGAACACATGAACACAGGGAGGGGAAAAACCCACACTTGTGCCTGTCCGGGGGCAGGGTAGCAGGGGGAGGGTGAACATCAGTAAAAATACCTAATGCATGCAGGGCCTAATACCTATGTGATGGGTTGATAGGTGCAGCAAGCCACCATGGAACACATTTACCTATGTAACAACCCTGCACATCTTGCATATGTATCCCAGAACTAAAAATAAAATAAAATTTTAAAAAGTGGTAGACATGTGAAAATCTGAGGGAATTGTATTTAAGATAGAGAAAAGAGGCAGAGCAAAACTCTGTTTCAAAAGTGTCCCAGATGGATGTATCCAAGAAACCAGTGGTGGTCAGTGTGGTTAGGGTGGTGAGAGGAAATAAGGGGATAGTAGGAAAGAAGTAATGTAAGTAATGATGGGAAAGCCCAGGAGGTCATTTTAAGCTATTGAACTTTTAATGTGAATAACAGGGAGCCACTGCAGGATTTGGAGCAAGGTGACTTAATGTGGCTTACATTTCTTCATTGTCATCTAGGTGACTGTGAAAGAAATCAGGCACATTCCTCAGCCCCGGGCTCAACACAAAGCACATTCCTCAGCCCCAGGCTCAACACAAACAGGCCCAGTACAAACACATCCCACCATATATCTCTCAATTTCCTGAGCCCAGTACAAACACATCCCACCATATATCTCTCAATTTCCTGAGCCCAGTACAAACACCACCTGGAAAAGTCCCCGATAAGGACACAGCCGTTTGTGGTTTTACTGAAAGCGCGGGAACCAATAGAAAACTGCTAAATGTATAACTTAAAATGTAAACCAATTGTAATGCTGTAACCAAAAGAATTCCTTTGTTCTTCTGTAACCTTACTATCCTATTTACCTCGGGCTATAAAAAGCAAGCACTCGCATTGTTCGAGGCCCTCTTGTATGCTGTGAAAGGGAGGGACCAAGTTCGAACTTGCAGTAAAAGATCCTTGCCGCTTGGCTTTGACTCTGGACTCTGGTGGTCTTCTTTGGGGAACAAACGGTCTGGGCATAACATCTGTATTGAACATATGTGGGCAAGTGTGAAAGCAGAATACATTGATGCAATATAGAGAAGAGCTAAAAGTTACTTGGTCTGGAAAGGAAGGGGTAGATACGGTGAGACAGAGTAAGATTCTGCGTGTAATTCGAGGCAGACAACAGTAATTGCAGCAGATTGGATAAGGAGCAGGAGCTAAAGTGAGAAATTGATTTCTCCAAGATTTTTGTCCTGTGTAACAGGAAGAATGAAGTTTCCAACAAGTGAGGTAAGAAAATATTAGATGATATTTAAATATTAATTTTTAAAGGAATATTAGGAGATCGTTATAGGCATAGTAAGGTTGGACTATCCATTTCAACATAAAATGTGGATGTAAAGTAAGGGTTTTGTTTTTGTTTTTGTTTTTGTTTTTTGAGACAGAGGCTTGTTCTGTCGCCCAGGCTGGAATGCAGTGACACAAACTCGGCTCATTGCAACCTCCGTCTCCTGGGTTCAAGCGATTCTCGTGGCTCAGCCTCTCAAGTAGCTGGGATTACAGGCACCTGGCACCACATCTGGCTAATTTTTTGTATTTTTAGTAGAGGCGGGGTTTCACCATGCTGGCCAGGCTCCTGAACTCAGGTGGTCTGCACACCTTGTCCCAAAGTGCTAGGATTACAAGCGTGAGCCACCACTCCCTGCTAGAGTAAGTATTAATAGATGAATATGTGACTCAGGAGATTAGAGGAGATATTTTTTAAATGTCCTTTGCACATTGGTGACATGTATAGCTATGAGGCCACAGGGAGTCACAAAAGTAGTAAATGTAGGTGAAAGAGAACAGAATCGAAGATTAATCCCTGAAATACTCCCAAATAAAGAGATTGGGAGATAAAGAGAAAGAAAAAGAAAATAAACTGAGAGATAGGAGCCAAGTAAGATGAAAACTGAAATGACCTGTTAATACCAAAATGTAGGTGACAAGTGGAGCAATTTTCATGACTTGGTATATTTTTAGGTTTGATGAATTTTGAGCATTTTAAATCTCTTTTAGTTTTCTCTCTGGTGCTTACACCTATTCAATAATCTGTTTTTCAGTAGACAACAAGAATATGATAAATTTTGACAGAATTTCTGTACCACATTATATTTCAGCTGATTACCTTGTTAACACGAATAGATACTTCTAAGTGTCTCTTCCAGCTATATCATACCTTATAGGCAAAAGGGTTTATGATGGGACTATAAGCAGAAGATCTATGTGTAATATTTATTCTTATCCTTGTCTACCTATTGTCTCTTTCCTAGTGGCTGAAATGCAGGTGGTGGTAGTAGCAACCATAAGGGACAATGATTTCTAAGTCATTCACAGAGAAAGAATAAGGAGAAATGAATAAAAATTACCTGACACCATTAATGTCTATGCCACCTTCTCAGATTTTCTCAAAAGGAGGAAAATTATTTTATATGTCATTTACATCATTGTTTTTATCCTAAGTAATATTGTTCTCACTTGCAGCTGAGCTGAAATTTAACTAATAGTATAGGGGCCAATCCAAAACTTTTTTTTTATTAATACTGCATGGGTGTTAGGAAAAAAGAAATTAAAAAATTATAGAAAGAAAATTTACATTAAGTATCAGTGAAGGTGGGATATGCATGTTGCTTAAATATAGTGAGATATGTAGCTAGAGAAAATACAACAAAATGGGAAAGAAAAGCCGAGAGTTAGGATTAAAGCACTAATGCTTTATTTTAAGCAAAATTCAAATGTTTACTTGAAGGTAATGCTTACGGAGCTGCTGTAAATATGGGCATGATATGGTTTGACTGGCTCCCCAGTCAAAACTCATCTTGAATTGTAACTCCCACAATTCCCATATGTCATGAGAGGAACTTGGTAGGAGGCGATCGAATTATGGGGGCAGGTCTTTACTGGGCTGTTCTCATGATAGTGAATGAGTCTCTTGAGATCTGATGGCTTTAAAAGCAGGAGTTTCTCTACACAAACTCTCTTTTTGCCTTCCACCTCCACCTAACAGGTGACTTGCACCTCTTTGCTTTCCACCATGACTGTGAGGCCTCCCCAACCACATGAAACTATGAGTCCAGTTAAACTTCTTTCTTTTGTAAATTGCCCAGTCTTGGCTATGTCTTTATCAACAGTGTGAAAATGGACTAATACAGTAAATTGGTACCAGTAGAGTGGGGCGCTGCTAAAAAGATATCCAAAAATGTGGAAGCGACTTTGGAACTGGGTAACAGGCAGAGGCTGGAACAGTTTGGAGGGTTCAGAAAAAGACAGAAAAATGTGGGAAAGTTTGGAACTTCCTAAAGACTTGTTGAATGGCTTTGAACAAAATGCTGATAATGATATGGACAATAAAATCCAGGCTGAGGTCCTCTCAAATGGAGATGAGGAATTTGTTGGTAACTGGGGCAAAGGTGACTCTTGTTTTGTTTTAGCAAAAAGACTAGCAACATTTTTCCCCTACCCTGGAGATTTGTGGAACTTTGAACTTGGGAGAGATGATTTAGGGTATCTGGCAGAAGAAATTTCTAAGCAGCAAAGCATTCAAGAGATGACTTATGTACTGATAAAGGCATTCAGTTTTATAAGGGAAGCAGAACTTTTATAAAAGCTTGGAAAATTTGCAGCAATGCAATAGGAAAGAAAATCTCATTTTCTGAGAAGAAATTCAAGCCGGCTGCAGAAATTTGCATAAGTAATGAGGAGCCGAATAGTAATCCCAAAGACAATGAGGAAAAAGTCCCCAGTCATGTCAGAGGCCTTCACAGCAGCTCCTTCCATCACAGGCCTGGAGGCCTAGGA
Source organism: Macaca mulatta (assembly GCF_049350105.2). Classification (NCBI taxonomy): domain Eukaryota; kingdom Metazoa; phylum Chordata; class Mammalia; order Primates; family Cercopithecidae; genus Macaca; species Macaca mulatta. The sequence continues at coordinate 55,608,020 of NC_133422.1, read as the reverse complement.
TGAAAAAGTGGTTTTGTGGGCCAGACCCAGGGCCCCCCTGCTGTGTGCAGCCTAAGGACTTGGTGCCCTCTGTCTCAGCCACTCCAGCTGTGGCTGAAAGGTGCCAACATAGAGCTCAGGCCATGACTTCAGAGGGTGTAAGCCTCAAGCCTTAGCAGCTTCCACATGGTGTTGAGCCTGACAGTGCACAGATGTCAATGACTGGGTTTGAGAACCTCCGCCTAGATTTCAGAGGATGGATGGAAACACCTAGATGTCCAGGCAGAAGTTTGCTGCAGATGTGTGGTTATCATGGAGAGCCTCTGCTAGGGCAGTGAAGTAGGGAAATGTGGGATTGGAGCTCCCACACAGTCCCTAGGGGCACTACCTAGTGGAGATGTGAGAAGAGAGCCACTGTCATCCAGACCCCAGAATGGTAGATCCAATGACAGCTTGCACCATGCACCTGGAAAAGTCATAGACACTCAATGCCAATTCATGAAAGCAGCCAGGAGGGAAGCTGTACCCTGCAAAGACACAGAGGTGGAACTGCCCAAGACCATGGGGACTCACCTCTTGCATCTGCATGATCCAGAGGTGAGACATGGAGTCAAAGGAGGTCATTTTGGAGCTTTGGTATTTGACTAACCTGCTGGATTTCAGACTTGCATAGGGCCTGTAGCTCCTTTGTTTTGCCCAATTTCTCCCATTTGGCATTGCTATATTGGCTGAATGCCTGTATCCTCATTGTATCTAGGAAGTAACTAACTTGCTTTTGATTTTACAGGCCCATAGGTGGAAGAGACTTGCCTTGTCTCAGATGAGACTTTAGACTGTGGACTTTTGAGTTAATGCTGAAATTAGTTAAGACTTTGAGGGACTATTGGGAAGGCATGATTGTTTTTGAATTGTGAGTACATGAGATTTGGGAGGGGCCCGGGGGTGGTATAATATGGTTGGCTGTCCCCACCCAAATCTCATTTTGAATTGTAATTCCCGCAATTCCCACATGTCATAGGAGGAACCTGGTGAGAAGTGATTGATTATGGGGATGGTTCTTTCCAGTGCTGTTCTCATGATAGTGAATAAGTCTCAGGAGATATGATGGCTTTAAAAACAGGAGTTCCATTGCACAAGCTCTATTTTTGCCTGCCACCATCCACTTAAGATACGACTTGCTTCTCTTTGCTTTCTGTCATGATTGTGAGGCCTCCCCAGACATGTGGAAGTGTGATTCCAATTGAACCTCTTTCTTTTTTAAATTGCCCAGTCTTTGGTATGTTGTTATCAGCAATGCAAAAATGGACTAATACAGGGCATTTGTAACTTACTGTCTCATAATATGATCCCAAACGGAGTGAATTAGCCTAGTGTTTTTCAAAACATGTTCTCAAGGTGATCCTCACAAAAAGCATCTAGGAAGACTTGCATCCTTTAATTCCCCTTTGAGGTCAGTATTTCACTGAGTTGAACTGATTACACATGAAGAACACTAAAAATATTATTTCATTTATTTCATCCAACATTTCTCAAGAACTATATTTCCCTTACTCCCAATTTTTTTTTTTATGTTGTTATTGGGATTTAACACATGCTTTGAAAAGAGTCAAACTGGTTTTACTATAAAGCTATCTTAATAGAAAAAACCTTCACTTTAAAAAATAAATATGAGTATTGGTTTTATTGATGCAGTAGCTAAAACATCTTTGCAAAAATTACAATACCAAACAAGAGTTCATGTTTTAAATTCAGTTCAAGACTTGCTTTCTAATTACTTCCTAGGTTTGTCACTGTCTATTTTCACTCTTTGTTAAAAATAATAAGGATCAAAACATGTGCTTTTCTTCCTGGAAGATTCCTGAAAACCTGTTTTTAAAAAGTGATTCACTCCTAAGCAGCAAATCAATTTAATGCTTTAAAAAAAAAGTATCACCAACCAAGCAGTAAAATTACACTTCAACCATGATCAAATAAATGTAGCATAATCAATTAGGTGTTCAAACATCTAAACACAATTTCCAAACTCATAATTGAATCTGGAAAGTGGTCTTCAAACTTAAAGGAAAGATGGTGACACTTTCATGCTTATAAAGTGCATAATGGAGCACTCACAAATACGGGCAAAACTACAGCAATTTTAAAGAGATATTTACTCTCAACCTTTATATTTATAATTTAGCTGTGTGCTAGCTGAACATATAGATCATAACCTTGTATAATGATTTACAAAGCCACAAATATATACTATATATATAAAACAATATTACAGAGTTCTTTATTTAGCCTATATTATTTCAAAAATGTGCATGAAGTATCCATGACAGCAATTAATTATAAAAGTCAACTATCATAATTTTTATTAAATTTATGAGCTTCATTTATTTATAAAAAGAAACTATTCAGTTACCAATACAAAAGATCAATTAAACTGCTTATTTAAGACAATTAAATTTACATTTCCAAAATATTTATTTATTGAGGCCTATTTATCAGTCAATAACATTTTTGAGGAACTGGGAACAAAAGGATGAATAAAATACTGTTTCAACTGTGTGTAACTCAAAACAGATCAGTTACACGCTATTATATTAAATGAGTTAGTAGTGCCTAGAACAAAATTAATATTATACAAGCTGTGATAATCATCTCATTTTATTGTCATAGTTTTTTTTTTATTATGTGTCTTCCCTTTTGGCATGAAAGAAGTATCTGTGTCTCTGTCACAGTTCATGACACATAACCATTCAATAATATTCAAGGAGCAAGTGGTATTGACTTAGCTCAAATAAATTTACCTGTAATATTTGACATAAAATATTCTTATAACTGGTTTTCATAATATCAAATGTGATAAAAGAAATTATGTGGTTCTGCATAGGATATGTTATAATTGCTATGTAATAATAGAAAATGGGACATCTACCAACAATGCTTGTTTGTTTTGTTGGTTGTTTAATTAGACATCCAGTTTCTCCCAGTAATGGTAAAGAAAAATAGTTGTCTTTGTCATACTCCTGAAGTGCTCACAGGGAAGCTCAATTGTTACATCTGCCTCACTGAGGCTGATCGCTACATAGTTATGAGGAAAGAAGGAACAAAAATCAAAATTGTTCTTTGATAAAGGATTGTAAAATTTATTTAGGATCACATCCTCAGAGTTGTTTTTTGTTTGTTTGTTTGTTTGTTTGCTGTTGTTACAATAAAACTGAAAGGTCATATACTATCCCATTTCTTTTTGGCATTTAAAGTGGGATTCGTGGTTATGTTTATGAAAGTAAAATTTTAAAAGTATAACTGCATTTGCATTGTAAATTTTTAAAACAGAATTTGAATGTTGGGATAGGACATTTATTAAAGCATTGTGAAATGTTAATGTTCCAAGGAAATAACTAGTTATGTTATGAGTATCCAACACTAATTTAAATAAGTGGTAATAGTGAATGTCATTAACAAGTATCATTTCTAAATGTTATTTTAACCTGGTTAGCACTTACGAAAACAAGCAAGTATAAAGAAAGCTTCATTGTAGTATAAACTAGAAAGATGATAGATTTTTTTTTTTTAAACAGAGTGCATAAGTAAGTATTTTAGAAAGTATTCCCAGTAGCTCAGATAATCTTTTGTAAGGAAATTTGAATCAACAGTTTATATAAGAAGCTTATGAATTGGAGTAAATGAAAGAAATTCACTTATCTTAACCTTAACAACACAAAATTGACATGTTTTCCTTTGTTAACACAATCATCAAGAATTTACCAGTCTAAGGCAGAATACTACAGCATTCCACAAAAAAAGAAATACGCAATTACTTCACCAATTAGCTAAGAAACATAGAAAGTCAGTCTTAAACTTCAAAGTTTCAGAGTTTTAAGAATATGAGAATAACATATCTAACTTATCCCTACTTGCACGCATGAAGGGAACACACAGTAAGCTATTTTTCCTGAGAAAGTCATTGGTATTATTCTTAATAACTCCATAAATTTCAAATGACACTTCTCTCCTTAATTGAATTAACCACATCAGGTCAATAAAAAACTGCTTATAAATTGAAGCAGTATTATTATATAAAAGCAATACAAATATTTTGTTCTGTTTTTCTCCTATTGTTTTCCATCATATTCATAGCCTTTTGTACCAAAATAGCTCAATGAAAATAGTAACATTTTATAACTATAAATTTTATGCCCATCTATCCCTCATCCATAGTCCTATTTGAGAAAAATATTGTTATTTAGGGGAGAAGCACTACTTTAAGTAATGATACAACTTAAGTTACCTTATTTTTCTTCTAAATTGCTTCTAATAGCTCATGTTAACTCTGTCACCTATTTCCGGCTGCTCTTCTACCTGATAGGTCAGGTATGTTAGTCTAAATCTGTACTTATCTTATTTCTTGTGATATATATAGAATTTAAGGTTCACAACTCATAACACCTTACAAAACAGAAAATAGGCTAATCTTTCCCAAGCACTTTTTAACTGCAATAGGAAATATGCATGCACATTTTTATTTAAATAAGTCAAGGTAAAAATTCACAGTACAGACACATTTGATTAAAAAATTGAAAAACATGGGATGATGTACTAAATACAGTTTCTCAGTCAATTGGGTATAAAGATCAGAATTGTGTGGGAAAGAAATGATAGGACAGAAGACTAAAAATTAAATATGTTTGACCATTGTAAAATAGCAAGTATTGGAGGAGTGCTCACACTGATCTATTATCTCCCCTTTGGTATCTATAGAAACTCACAGGACATTGCCCTCTGTTTTCCAATGGGAGCAATGTAGGTTCACAGCTATATGTATTTCAACAGAAGACAATTCCTGGTGTCAACTTTAATATGCTCTTGATAATGAATATGAATTATTAATAACTTGTTTGGTGGGCAATAAAAATGATGGCATCTAGAAAATAGTTTGTCAATATTTCAATTTGAAGGAAATTCTGCAAAGTTAACCAATAATTCACTTTCTTGTTAGATTGGATAACATCTTGAAACAAACACACCAGTCTCTATCATCCTCTTTAAAGTGACATATTGATAAGTGTTGCTCTAGGTTTCTATTTCAAAAACGTAGAGGAGTCAATATTGACCTGAAGTATTTGAAGTATTCATCAGAATTACCTATGATGGCTTAAACAAAACACGTGTTGTCTAGGCCTTGCTTTGCAGTTCTGATGAATTATGTTCAATAGATTAAAAGCAAACAAACAACCTCAATTCATGATTCTAACATACAATTTCTATTGTATATTTTAGAATCATATCATCATTGTACAGATTGAGAAACAGTTGAGAAACAGTGAATGACCCAGTAGTACTAATTCATGTATTGGAATAAAATTATAGACAACTGAAGAACAAAAAGCCACACATTTAGCTGTATGACTTTTTTTTTTTCATTTTTAAACCATACCTAATTTCTCCATAGACATTAAGCACAATAATAATTGGAACTTTTCTACCTTGGCTGTCACTATGTTCCTTCACCTAGAAGAATACATGGTACACAGTAGGCTCTCTACAATTTTGTTCATAATCACTCAAAACTGGAAACAACCCAAATCTTCTTCAATGGGAGAATAAGAAAATAATGGCAAATTCATACAATACAATACTTTTTGGCAACAAAGAATGAATGAACTTTGATGCATGAAACAGATTTTATGAATCACACAAGCATCATGTTAAGTGAACGAAGTCAGATTCAAAAGGTTACACATTATATGATTCCATTTCTATGGAATTTTCATAAAAACAAAACTATGACACATCAGTGGTGTCAGGAAATGTGGAGGGAGGTTGGACTACAAGTGGATAGCATGAAGGATTATTTTATGGTGATGACATTATTCTGTATATTCACTATGGTGGCAGTTAAATGAATCTATATGTATGTTAAATTTACAGAACTTTACACCAAAAATAGTCAAGTAAACTGTATGTTAGTCTTAAAAATACTATATAACATTTTTGGATTATATTTCACCACAAAATCCATGTAAAAATATAGATTATCTATTTGTCTACAAAGTCCAAAATCACACAACACAAAATATTAGTTTTAATCTGAAGAATGGTGAACTTCTACAGATATAGAGTTACCATGACTTGGAAAATTTACTAGAAGTATTCTTCTGATGTTCACATTGAAAAATGAGTTACTATTTGTTAGAAGTTTTGAGGTGACACAAGAAGAGAACAGGCATGATGTAATGCTCACTCTATATGTAACTCCCAAGCTTTATTTTCTTGCAGCTTTTTACGTTGTTTCCACTACATTTATGATTACCACTAATATACTCTATAGTCCACATGACAGCATTTGCAGTTTTCCAATATTTTGACTCAGTTATCAAGAGTAGAGATTATTTGATTCAATGCAATAAATATTGAGTGCCTACTAAGTCTTGTTGTAGTAACTTGTACATATCAGAGATCATTCAAATGATGTCGTTTTTTTCAATCATTCATTTAACAAATATTCAGTTATCACTTAATATGTGTTATGCACTCTGTTAATCATAAGGTAATCAATAGGTATCAAAATAAGCAACGTCACTGCTATCCTGGTGTTTACACCCTGTTGAGGAATGAACAATAAAAATGTATAAGAATAAAAAAATCATGAAGAGGAAAATAGAGAATGTTATGATGAAACACAACAAGGGCAATAAACTTGGTTCGCAGATCACAAAAGGTCTTGGAAGATAATATAGGACTCTTTCTAGAATATTAATTTTAAAAAAGTATGTAATACACATATATGCTAATTTGTGCCAGTGTTGCAAACCACATCATACTCATAACCACCCTATGAGATAAAAAATTTATTTTTATTCCTATTTGGGGCCTGAGAGAAATAAGGTACAGAATTTACCTGTTATACCATAGTCAAAATAGAAAATGTAGGCTTTAATCTCAGGAAGTCTAGTTCCAGTGTCTGTGTTTGTTACCATTACACTATGCTGCTGCTGCTTTCAGCCTTTCTTACTTTAGGCAACAAATATTATCATCTTCAGAGGTTTTAAAATTTGTGTCATTATAATTTTCCAAATCTGCCACATATCAGTATAATGCTAAGTTAGGCCAGTAATAATAGAACATTAAACTAGCTTTACTTGAAGTGAGAGATGTACTGAACACAAAGCTCACAAAAGGGCCATGATATTTTACAGAAAGCTGTATTTTGGAGAGCTAAAATCAATTTTATTCCAAATTTCCAGATTATATATTTTATCAGCCTATTTTTCTAGCTATCTTAAAACCTTTTTATATCTGTGTGTGACATAGATCTGACCTCACATTTATCTCTGAACATATATTTCTTTGCCCTAATTTGGAGCCATTACAGAAACATCGTCTTTATAGCAGTGGAAAAGATACACAGAAAATAGTAATCAGAAGACTATCTTTGTTGCCTGCTGTACTTTCTCCCTGAGTCCCATCTAAACCTCCTGGAGTGCTTTGAGTGTTTGTCATAAACTTTTCTACATTAACAGGTGGATTGTTTCCCCTTCTGCAAAACACTTAACAAATATATTGCCCCCTGTACTCTCCATTAACATTAGGGTGTTATATTGTGCAAATGTACCAGCACGGATGTAGAAGCAAGAAAACCTGCTATATTGCTAAAGATTTGTCACTGAACCTTATGGTATCAGTGCTTCAGTAGAGAGAATGATTATTTCCAGGAAATTACCCTGATTCAAATTGTACGCCCATTTTCTAGTGACTTCCTGTCAGGGTTGGTTTATTTCTTTGTTTCTGCTCCTTATTACATTTTACCACTTTTTTTGTTTTGCTTCTGGCCTTTGCAATAGGTTCCCTCTGATGAGATAGCCATCATGTCCCTGTGCAAGTTTTATCCTTAGCCTTTCCTTTGGCAACCACACAATTTTTTGAAGTTTAGTGGCTCAAACAAATAATGTACCTAAATAAAAAGCACTGCACAAACCCACTTATATCCAAAATAGGGGTGTGTGTGTGTGTGTATGTGTGTATGTGTGTGTGTGTGTGAATCCTTATTTACATATCCTTATTTTTCCAATCCTTTACAGTCTGGTTAAAAATATTTTACATTATCTATATTTTGACTATAGTTTTTAGCATAAAAATATGTTCCAGCTTTTAAAGTAAACCCAATAAATTATACTATTCTTCTCTGTCCATATCTGAATAAGTTGACTTACAAAACATAGTAAAGATGGAGACTCATATGTCACCATTATTACAAATAAAGACCTGGTTGGAAGATATTGTTTATATCTGTTAGCCACCCTGCAGAATTAGAACAATTTATTCAGTCACAGCCAGCCTTCTTGGTGAGGCTTCCTGATATGGACAGGTACCCCGGTGAGGCTTACCACATGGAGGATCCAGGGGGAAAACACTAAGCAGATTTCCTCTCAAAAGGAAGAAAAAAATAGCTAAGCTCATCATATCCAAATAGTTTTTGTTGATTTCTCAATCAGATCAGTGACTGATTTTTGGCTACCATTTATGAGGCTGTTTCCCAAACACCGCCTCTTTCAGATCTTCCTGGGACTCTGGTAAGTTGTTCGCATTTTGTTTCCAGCACTCTCTGTAATGGCAGAGCTATATTCTAATTAAGTTCATGCCCGGGCGAAGCTGCATTCAAATCTCCTAGTATTTTCTTCTCACATTATTCAACATGTAAGAATACATGGTGCATAGTTGGCTATATACACATATTTAGGAAAATCAAAGTAAAAAGCTCTTCTGAAAGTGTATGATGTCATAATGCATACAGTTCTGTGGATTATCAAATTTGTCTACAGTGCCTGAATTCACAAAACAAGTTATCATCTGAAGGATGGGAAACTATAGAAATATAAATTGCAAGTCCACCAAGGTTTGTCTCGGTGATAGTGCACAATTTGAAACAGCAGTTACCACCTTTTCCATGTTAGACCACTATAGAGGGTGGGTACAGGCATTATCCGGAACTTACCCCATAAGTTACACTCATTTTTCTTGCAATTGTAAGAAAAATCTTACATAAAATTGAAAATAAAAGGCCACATCAAGATGAAATCTATAAAGGTACTTCAACAACTGCATGCAAACAACGTATAGATGAGCCAAATTTGAATATGAATTTATCTTGGTATAAATTTCCTAAGGGGAAATGTAAGTTAAAATAGTAAATCTATTTGAAAATTAAAATGCGAAGTTCAAAGGAAATGAAGTCTAAGTTCATTTACTTTAAAAATTGAGTATCAAAAGTCCCATATCCACAATCCTAAATTGAATAAAATCCACGACAATAGTGCCCAATTTCTTGTCTAGTTTACCCTGCCAGGGGGTTCTTTATGCCTGAATGGAATTGGGGCTACCAACAGTGTCACTAGCCTGCGCTGTTTCTCCTACTGTGTAGGTATAGTTCTTTTGAAATTCTGGGGGTTGTATTAACTTAATTGCAAATTCTTAGTCGCCCTCACTTTTGGAGTCTAAAGCTTTAAAAGGATACACTGGATTGTCATAGCAGTGGCCCAAGACCTGTGTAATTTAGAAGACAATTCAATCCTTAGATCCTAAGGTAATTATCTCAGGAAAAATTTTGTTTACAATATCTAGTACTCAGTATTTTTAAAGATCATAGCACAGACTAAGTGGTATTAATTACAACAGAAGGCCAGATGGTCTGCACCTGCTATTCGGAATCCGAGGCTTGTAAAATAAAATGGGTTGGAAAGTCTTTAAGCAAGATGTTAATTTTGGTATTTGAATATACTTACTGAATTCCTCCTGTTGCTATAACCAATTACCACAACTTAGTGGCTTAACAACAATACAACTTTCTTATATAATTCTGGCGGCCTATGGTCTGAAATAGGTCTTACAGTCCTCAAATGAAAGTCTCAGTAGGGCTGTATTTCTTCTGGAGGTTCTAGAGGAGACTTTGTCCCTTCCCTTTTTTAGCTTCTAGAGACTGACCACATTCCTCGGATCATGGCCCCCTGCTATCTTCAATGATTGCATCCACATCACCCTGACCTCTATTTCTGCTCTAACTTCTCTATCTGATTTTGATTTTCCTGCTTCCCTCTTTCCCTTATAAAGATCCTTGTGATTAATTGGGTCCACCCAGATAATCCAGGTTAATCTCCCATATCAAGATCCTGACGTAATCACATCTGCAAAATCCCTTTGTCATGTAAAGCAACATATTCACAGGTTCCAGGACTTAGGATGTAGACATCTTTAGAGGTCATCGTTCTGCCTGCTTTAACGTTTCTTATCTCACTGAAAAGATATCTGTGATGAGTGTCCCCTCCCATAGGCTGTCATTTAAGACACTGCTTTATTTATTCAAAGTATAATTTTCAGTAGAAACAACTTGTTGCCAAGTCTTTTTTGAGATGTTTTTCCTAAGTCAGAATTTTCAAAACCCCAATTTTCCACTTTTTATTTGATGCCCATGATTCTGGAGCCACATTATTGTAGTGGGAAAAGTAACAATGTTGGTATGGAACACAGAGGATTTAAATTAAAACTACAGTAGTAAATAATTCTCGTATTTACTCTTTGATTTACGTCAGACAATACTGTGGGTGGTTTAAGTGGTTTAAGTCAAGCAATACTGTGTGACTTAATTTTCTTATCCATATAAACTGTTATGAGTTTAAATAACCTAATCCTTACAAAAACACCTAGAATGGTACTTAAATCAGAAAGAGTTCAACAGGATCAAAAAGTTGTCAAAAGCATTATTATTGATTTTATTCTACCTCCAATAATTACAAAAAGGGTTAAACACCTTACACACTGAAAAAAGAATGTTCTTTTTATAGTTTATAGCCTTCCCACTATATCCCACTCATGGGTCCCACTGCTATCAACTGAGATTCCTCTATCCCAGTGTTGGGGGGGTGGAGGTCCTTGCTCCCAGAGCTCCCAAGATGGTGGCTGGCCGCTTCCAAAATAGCAGTGGGCCACTTCTAAGATGGTGGCAAGCCCCGTGTTCTCTGACCTGGGGTTCTTGTCCTCAGGGATTCCAAGGAATGGTATCTTGGGCCATGCCACGAGTGTTATAGCTCTATCAGAAGTCATGGGTCACGGAAGGAAACCGTGGAACCCAGTAACTAGTGTTCAGCTTGATTAGTATGAACTCGGGCACTTAGCCCTGCAGGAACAATGGCAAGCCTTTAGCCTGATGGAGAGCGGCAATAGGCGCCCCCTTGGATCAGGAGCACAGCGGACACCCTGAGGGACCTGGAGGGATGGAAGTCAGTGGTGGGTCAGCCATGGCGCAAATGGCAGTGGTGGACAGTGAGCAAAAGCTCAACTGGAGCGGTAACAAACACGGACCAGAAGAGAGTGCAGTTGCAAGATTTAATAGAGTGAAAACAGAGCTCACATAGAAAGGGAGGGGACCCAAAGAGTGTATGGGTTGCCGGCTCCAATGCCTGGTTTTATATCCTGATTATTGTCCCTCCTGCTGTGCTGTCAGGCGATAGATGATTGGCTATTTCTTTACCTCCTGTTTTTGCCTAATTAGCATTTTAGTGAAGGCTCTTTACTACCTGATTGGTCAGGTGTGCGCTAAGTTGCAAGCCCCGTGTTTAAAGGTGGATGCGGTCACCTTCCCAACTAGGCTTAGGGATTCTTAGTCAGCCTAGGAATCCAGCTAGTCCTGTCTCTCACCAGCTTGCCCTGGATTGCTGTGCGGTGCTTAGAAATCAATGTGTTACTACTGTGTTGTTTTTAGATACCATGTGCTATCTGTCATATTAAACTTTATCTCAGAACAAAAACCTATTCTTTCCTCTAATTATTTCCTCCCTCCTCAAGTAGGGCTTAGTTTACTTATATTCCTTCCTAATCTTATTTACTTAGCATAAATATAAAAGTAAGGTCAATCATGTTTCAACGTATGATAAAAAATTCAAAACTTATTGTAACTGGATTTATGTCACATCACACATGGGATGTCCCAGAATGGGTTCATCTGTGTATGACTGTGTGGAAAGAATTAGAGAGTGTTTTGTTGAGGCACATGCTGAAAAATGAGTATGAAGTAATATATCACTCTAATTGCCACTGTTTCTTAGGATATATAAAAAATTACAGAGGTTTCTTATTCTAAACAATTGATGAAAAGGTTAAATTAAAAGAAGAATATACGGTAGTAATGTTATGGCTAGCCTTGAGAATTCTCTGATGAAAACAATGTTTTCATCCCCTGGAAGACCAAAACTTCGGGCTCTAGATTCCTTGCTGCAAACCAATGGAGACTGCCCCATGCTGCCATCTAGTAGCTAAGGCTCTTCTCTTTTACCATGGCAGCCTAGGTTTAATTCCAAGCCAGGAATTAAGTCTTTTCTGGGTTGATATTTATGTGGCTTGGTCATTTATAGATTATTTTCCCTTCCATTGACCACTTCTGATTTCCTGTCTTAGATTTTTCTTACTCTGAATCTTGAAAAATGAAAAAAACCCACTTTCCACCTTGTTGGAGAAAACTCATGAATCCATGGTTAAATCATAGCCTTCGTTAAGACATTTGGAAGAATACCTTCGGCAAAGAATTTCAAAAGTCAAAAATATCAACTGTTTCCCCTGGCTAACATTTGATAATAAGAGATTTTAAAGGATTTTTTAAAAAGTTCTATGGTTAAAAGTCAGTTTAATTAAAAGGTGATATCCAAGATTATATATATATAATATGTATATATTATATATATAATATATATGCATGAAGGTCTTTAATTAATATTTAAATATTAATTAACAATTGATATGTAATATTTATTTATTTGATTAAATAGTAATTATTTAAATAGCTTAATGCATTTTCTTTTTTGAATCTTGTTTTTGAGAATTTTTTTTGATTGACTGAAAGATCTACTTCTGCCTATGTGTATGCCTGTGTGTTTACACTTGTCATGTGTATCTGATGTTCCACTACCAAAATATATAAAAGAGATCTAATGAATTAGCTTTAAAAAGCGAGTGCTTAAATCAAATATTCTATCAGAAAAATGAAAACTATAACTCAAATTTCTTTTAGTTCACATGACTTCAGTAATTTTTAGTAAATAAAGCTAATTTAATGTTATTGGTAAAATAAAATAAAAATATCTTCAAGACTAAATTTAGACATTTGATCTGAACCACTCAGGCAGGCTAGAAACTGTTTTTGCTAAATGTTTTAAGGTCATAAACCACTTGTGTGACATTTTTAATAATTTTTTGACCTGTCTGTCTTATAGCCATGGTGAGGCCTGGGGAAATGTGGAGTTCTCCCCAGCACAACTATGCCTTCTGACAATGCTGGTAAGGATTGGACATTATCTGCACCTCTGTCTTTTGTTCTGGGCTCTGCATCTGCTACCTAATTAAAATTGCCTACCTATTAAGTTTTTCAGTAAAAAAAAAAGTGTTACTAAGAGTTAACATTGTAATTAATATATGTAATTCAAACTACTAGTACACAGAAAACATTTCTATTTACAAAGAATACAAATGCAAGTAGAATGTGTTTCAAAAACGGGTAATAAGAAGGCAAGGCAATATGGTTTTGACTAAAGGGAAAGTAATTATAGCTAGTTTAGATATTTTAAGAATAGATTTGTTTATAAGATTTTATTAAAATAAGTTTTAGTGTTAATAACACACTGCGAAAGTAAAAGCTAGTTTCTTATTTTGAATAAAATGTTTGCGTAAAATGACATTAAAATTTTTTGTTTGCTTTTTGAGTAAACTAAAAAAAAAAAAAAGAAGAAAGAGAGACAGATTCAGTTGGCCTTATGCTGCCTTTATTAGGTCTTATTGTTTTGAAAATTGAGTTTCCTCTTTATCAAATAATAAAGGCTTTTGCTTTTCAGAAATCTTTGAATTACCATTGTGACTAAATGAATCACTATTTTACAATGACTTGTGGGCTTATTTTGTGATACCAAATGTTTTAAACTTTTGATATTTGACAAATATACTAAAATCAAATTCTAAATTGTCTTTTTTACTCATTAATTTTTAGTTTAGTGGGTCCCCTAAAGTCCAAATGAGAGCTATGTGGCTGATTTAGTAGGTTAAAATCATACAGGAAGCATTGTCAATTATGAAATTATGTTTTATTCTTCAGATTCTATTTATATAAATAAATTATTAATATGTGTTCCAAAACTATGAGATTTCTGTTATCCTGATGTCTAAGTATATGTTATCAATATTGAACAGGATTTTTCTTGGTCACTTTGCCAGCTGGGGACCTCCTCAGCTGGTGACATCCCCACCTGGGCCTCATTCAGCCCTTGGTCTGCCTCAGGAGATGCCTTGTCTCCCCGGCCCATCAGCCACACTTTACCCTGTCCTCTGGCTGAGATCCCACAGCTGCTGAGACTGTGTGCTCAGTCTTCAGTTGGAGGGGCTGTGTGAGAGCAAGAGTGTTGCAAGCCACTCCCATGGTAGACTCTCATGTCCAGAGGAGGGGAACATGATGGTACCAAGGCAAGGGTGCCCATGCTCCCAGAGTCCCAAAGGGGATGTTACAGCATGCTACTGAGCTCTTTTAGTCTCACTCTCCACAGCCCGGCAGACAGCGGCATAACTACTCTGTCAGCCCCTTGCCCCACTCTGGCCTGCAGCTCTGGGTCTGCCTCAGCCCCATCATGTGGGGTGGCTGCCCTCCACTGGCGGAGGGCAGAGGGCCACAATGTTACAGCCTTTTGTGTACCTACATTCAGTGGGTCCTGAGTTCTTTTCCTGTGTCCAAGATGAATGAGATAATGCTGACAATCAAAGGGTGAGCAGGGCGGAGAAGAATTTCATTGAGCAACAAAACAGCTCTCAGCAAACAGGGGACACGAGGATGGTCCCCTCACCCAAAGTTGGATAGTTTCTCTCTTAGTGTGGGTGGGTCTGGGACTTTCATGGGCTCAGAATGGGAGAGTGTGTGCTGATTGGTTTGTGAGTATGCAAAAAAGGTTAAAACAAAGGTCCTATTCAAAGGTGGACATGACAGTGTGAAAAACCACTTAGGAATGTGAAGGGTGGGGATCAATCAGAAGAAAGCACACCAAATGGTAAGACAGGTTCTGAATCCGGTCCCTGGATTTGACTTGTAGGTTGACTCTCAGGCTTGAAACTATCTTTGGCTTAAAGGTGGGGTTTCACTGGGACCCACCCCTGACTGCCTAGGATTTGTCTGCCTCCTGTCACTATCAATATTAATTATGATTATTATGTTAAATTTTTGTATGCCACAGAAATAATCAAATCTTATTATTATGCATCTTTAACCATTGCAATCCCAATACATTTGTCATTCACAATTATAGCTTTACTTTGATGGTTCTCAAAATCTGGTTTATAAAAATTACAGTTCAAAACTTGCTTCTTTAGAGGTGTTCATGAAAGGAACTCTGACATGTGCTCTTTGAATACAAGTTTCTTGTAACTGTGGAGACTGTGTCATTGGGTTAGAGAAAACAAAAACAAAATCCAAAAATAATTTCTGGACTCTCATTGAAGAGCTAATGTGATTATGAGGATTACCAACTCCAATATCAAATGGATCAAATTGACTATATGGTACTGAAGTAATAGAAAACTGAATTAACTTTTATGACTTGTTTTAAACATTGCTGATTCTTTTTAAACAATTGAGTAAAGTATACTCCTGTGAGAAAAATTTGAAGCATACTTCTTTCTCTGTACCTAATTTCTCCAGAATTTGGAAACTGTTTTTGAGAATTCTTATTTTATGGTAGTATAGTTATTTGCATAAGCTCAATAGAAAACCGTTTTCTTTTTTTTTTTTTTTTTTTTTTGAGACGGAGTCTCGCTCTGTCGCCCAGGCTGGAGTGCAGTGGCCGGATCTCAGCTCACTGCAAGCTCCGCCTCCCGGGTTCACGCCATTCTCCGGCCTCAGCCTCCCGAGTAGCTGGGACTACAGGCGCCCGCCACCTCGCCCGGCTAGTTTTTTGTATTTCTTAATAGAGACGGGGTTTCACCGTGTTAGCCAGGATGGTTTCGATCTCCTGACCTCGTGATCCGCCCGTCTCGGCCTCCCAAAGTGCTGGGATTACAGGCTTGAGCCACCGCGCCCGGCCAGAAAACCGTTTTCTTTTGTTACAGGACACAATTGAAGACATAGATTATTTTTTCCAAGGCTTTGACTGAACTAGAATGTTTACAGACATGAGTACATGGCTTTGAGTCATTGAAGTTGACTCACAGAGTGGATAAAAGCCCTTTGAAGAAACTGGCCATACCTTGTCTATCCAGTTCCTTTACAGGGTTCCTGACCTGTGGTAATTAAACAATATCAGTTTCTGAAAGGCCCAGGAACCCCCAGTTATCTTGGGATCTTGAGAAGAGAATAATTTGCCAAAATTCACACAAGTATCTGCAGGCACAGACATATCCTTTGCTAGTATCAAGAGACTTTTAAAAAGTCAAATCTGAGATCCCTTGTAAAAAAAGTTCCAACAAAGCCGATTTAAAAGCAGTATATATGGCATATAATTGGTTTTGCTCCACTTTATGCAAAGAATTAGGCCAGGTATAATAACACTAAAGCTTATTTTGTAAATAAATTGGTCCTACTATGATTTTGTCTTAGGTTAAAATGAAGGACTGGGGAGAGAAAAGTTAACTTTCAAAAGAAACTATAGTACTCCTGTTAGTAGACTCTGACCTTGTACATTGTTTTTTGGTTTTTATTCTTTCTCTACAGCTTAACTGGACTGGATCCTGAATTCTTTCCTGGCTACAAGTCTCCAAACTAATGTCTCCAAGTTTATTTTTCTCCAATTTTTCTGAAATCAGTAAACTGTGTTTTTCTTAAAGCCCTGCAAATTGAGGTTAGATAACTTAAAATTTAGGAGAAATAATAACATATATACACACAGACACACGTATATAATATATATACACACACATACATACATACATAAACTGTTTTTTTGCCTACCTACTAATATGTGGACTTTGGGTAATAAAGCCTAAATCAGTTTTCCAGGATTGTTTTTACCTTCAATGCTATGGCCTGGCCTTGGTCCTTTTTGTCATTCATTTATTTATTTATTTATTTCCATTTTGTTTATTTCTTCTTCCTCCTATTTTTCTGTGTGGGTCATAAGACTTCACATCCTATTTGTAATAAACCTTCCTAGCTGTGTGGGACCTAACCTTATAGTAATAAACTATCCTAGCACTGAGGGATCAGAGCAAACTCATGACCAGAGACTCATTTACATCTGCAGTATTATCTGCAAAAGATTTGGGTGATAAGGTGAGGGGGAAATGTAAAAAGAAAATAAAATCTTGGGACCTCAAACTCACTATGCCAAATGAAAACGTTAAGGTTGGGAAACGAGTCTTGGGAACAACTGCCTTCTTTTTGTTCCTAAACAGATAACTGTAATCCACATGCATACATTATCTTATGTAAAATGTAGATCTACAAGCAAAAGACAAATACATAGTTAACTTTTCTCCCCATTCTTTTCTTTTCACATGTAAAATGTGGATCCACAGAGCTCTAATCAAAGCCTCATAAAAATGTAACTACTTGTCTCATAGCCTATCCCTGTCTTTTACTCTTTCTTCCTTTCCCTCTTGCCTGCTCTTTCCTCTTTAAATATTGAAGCCCTCAAAACCCTCTCTGAAAAAAGCACAGGCCACAGATCCTACTGTAACTTATGTTTCTTTTTTCCTGGGCACACCCTTAACTTTGGCTAAATAAACCTCTAACTTGATTTAGATACCTTTTGGTTTATGGTGTATATTAATTCTATGTATCATTGTAACTTTTTAATTATAGTACTTGTCAAACACTTTGGCCTCATGACCACTGCACACTCCTGGAAATTATTGAAGACCCCAATAGATGTTGTTTATGTGGATTATATTTGTCATTGGTAACTGTGTAAGAAATTAAAACTAAGAAAATACGCTTCCTTAATTTACGTTGTTAGGAAGAGTTTAAAATGAGAGAAGTGAGGGAGAAGGCAACTCAAAGGGCCAAACAGGTTTATTTACAAGAATAAGCCTGTGAGGGGTCCCAGTCAGGAATCTGGCTGAGACCCTGATGGCTTGCAAGCTGAGGTTCTTATAGGGGAGGGGTTGGGGAAGTGCTGGCAGGTTGGAAGTGCAGGGGGCTGGGGAGGGATGTGGTCAGGGCCAGTCAGGCTTTGCTGTGGTCAGGGTTGTTATGCTCTCTTAAAGCTATGGGCGAGCTTGGCCTTTGCTTTGTTTTTGGGTACACCATCACCAAGGTAGGAAACACAGTCACCAAGATAGAAAAACAACATCGCTATTGTTAATTCTCACATACTTTAATTTTGATTTTTAATTTTTACAACGTTATTTGTTTTAATTAACAGATATCTTGTATGTTTTATCATGTACAATAATAATTATATGTTAATACAAATTACGTATAACAACTATATTTTGAAAACAAAAACAAATTAGTGATAAGAATGGTATTTCTTTACGTTTTTGAAAAACTTTAATATCAAGTTCAACGACAAACTCCTAGATTTTAATATTTGCCTTTGCATTCAGTTTATTGTGATGTGTTGTTTTGTTTGAGTTACACAAGACATTCTGGCCTCAGTCAAATATTTGAAAAGAGGAGTAGGAAGGATGTTAATATTCTAAGAATTGTGGATATTTTATCTTAGATACTTTTTGGTGTAGTATCTAATGAGAGTATACACAATTCTTGATTCGTTCCTTGATTTGATAATTACATTATGATTCTTTTAACACAAATCTAAAAGCAAATCAATAAACTTTTTGTACTATTTTATTAAAATATATTGGCCTACTTTGCATTCTTAATCAACTTATATTGGTTCACTGGATTATGCAGATATTTTAACTATTGACAGTTTTACTTACACAAAATTTAAAAATTACATTTGCTATTAATGCAACTATCCTCATCAGAAAGTCTTTAGGTATTGGAGAGATGTCAAGTTCCTGTTATCACACACAAGTTTTACAAGACTCTATTTTTTACACATAAAATAGGTATATATTTTCATAATATTGTTATGACTATTGATTCTTTTAAGCCAGTACTATAGTGAGTATTTTACATGTATTATCTAATTAAATCTTCAAATTCATTTCATTCCGTTAGAGAAAACGTCTGCTAATATCAAGTTTGAATGACCATATCTTGCTTACTAGTTCCTTTCTAAAGTAGAAACAGGGTTGTATGATTTAAAAAAATAGCTTATTTCACTAAAAAATAAACCATCGTATGACTGTTATTTCTCAAGACAATTCCCATACTTTGAAATGTAGAAGTGCATTGTAGGTACTCACTTGTCAAAGAGATGATTAAAAAGATGAACTCAAAGATCAGATATGAATAATATTTTAAATCCTTAGTGTTTTATCAAGGACCATTTTCAATGAAATAGCACAGCCCCCTGTTTTTGTGACTGAGAAGGAATCGAATTGAAGAATGCAATGACTAGTGGTATAGTTTGTTGCCACTTCTTTGAGGGAGGGAGGTGGAGGGAGGGAAGGAGGGAAGGAGGGAAGAAGGGAAGGAGGGAAGGAAGGAAGGAAGGAAGGAAGGAAGGAAGGAAGGAAGGAAGGAAGGAAGGAAAGAAGGAAGGAAGATAAATTTTAGTTATCTCAAATAGATAATGATGTTACTTGGTCACCCATCTGGTTCATTACTCAAAGTCACCAATAATCTTATAATTTCCATGTTTATTCCCATTCTACCATCAATAATCATAAACATGATTAAACTTAAAGTGTGTGCAGACTAAGGAAGTGGAAGTATAGTTAAAAATCTTTCTAGAACCCTTGCTAATAAATATCAATTTAAATTATTTTTGAAATAATCCATTTCCATTATAATTGAAACACTACATATATTATAAATTTATGAATATACAATGCTAGAACTATTTTTGAACTATAATTTCTTTTATATTGATATATGTGTCTATCTTTAACCCAATTTTAGTAATTTGATACTAGAAGCTGAGATATTTTATTTGTAAGACTCTCTTATATTTTTCATTCACAATAGAGTTTAATTATTTCTTACCCAATAAAAATATATTTAGAAATAGTGTAGAGACATATAAATTCTAACTGAAATAAAATCATAAATATAATCACTTCAGATAATTATTCATGTTAACATAATATTTTCCCAACCAAAGGAATGGTATTATTTACATTATTCAAATACTTTTATGTCCTTAAATATACAATTTGGAATTTTTATTTAGATAGTTACCTTTCTTATCAAATATATTTCTTATTACTTTTAGGTAGTTTCAATGCTGTAATTTAATATACATATTTCAAATTTGTATTTGTTATTGTAAAAAGAGAAAGTAATTATTTGTTTTTGTAGGTGTCTTGTATCCAGTAATCTTACTACATTCCTTCATAAATTGAGTTTTGTTTTGTTTTTTAACTCAACTCTACTATTACTTTTAGGTTCACAATCATATAAAACATATTTCAATTACTTTTTTTTTGGCCTTATTGTAATCCCTAGAAGTTTTTTTAAGAATTGAAAAATAATTGCGCTTTTGCTATCATATCTTGTTCATTATGTTAATGAAATTGATATTTATATTTCATCTTTAGACTAATTTCAGCTATTTTCTTCTAGAAAGGCTTTTCATATTTACATTAAAAAATTACTTAGAAATAAAAGCTAGTAGAAAGAAATAACTAAGATCAGAGCAGAACTGAAGGAGATAGAGACACAAAAACCCTTAAAAAAAATCAATGAATCCAGGAGCTGGTTTTTTGAAAAGATCAACAAAATTGATAGGCCACTAGCAAGACCAGTAAGAAGAAAAGAGAGAAGAATCAAATAGATGCAATAAAAAAATGATAAAGGGTATATCACCACCGATCCCACAGAAGTACAAATTACCATCAGAGAATAATATAAAAACCTCTATGCAAATAAACTAGAAAATCAAGAAGAAATGGATAAATTCCTGGGTACAAACACCCCTGCAAGACTAAACCAGGAAGAAGTTGAATCCATGAATAGACTAATAACAGGCTTTGAAATTGAGGCAATAGTTAATAGCCTACCAACCAAAAAAACTCCAGGACCAGGCAGATTCACAGCTGACTTCTACTAGAGGTACAAAGAGAAGCTGGTACCATTCCTTCTGAAATGATTCCAATCAATAGAAAAAGAGGGAATCCTCCCGAACTCATTTTATGAGGCCAGCATTATCCTGATACTAAAGCCTGGCAGAGACACAACAAAAAAGAGAATTTTAGACCAATATCCCTGATGAATGTCAATGCATAAATCCTCAATAAAATACTGACAAACCGAATCCAGCAGCACATCAAAAAGCTTATCCACCATGATCAAGTGGGCTTCATCCCTGGGATGCAAGTCTGGTTCAACATATGCAACTCAATAAATGTAATCCATTGTATAAGCAGAACCAAATACAAAAACCACATGATTATCTCAATAGATGCAGAAAAGGCCTTCAACAAAACTCAACAGGCCTTCATTCTAAAAACTCTCAATAAACTAGGTATTCATGGGATGTATCTCAAAATAAGAGCTATTTATGACAAACCCACAGCCAATATCATACTGAATGGGAAAAAACTGGAAGTATTCCCTTTGAAAACTGGCACAAGACAGGGTTGCCCTCTCTCACCACTGCTATTCAACATAGTGTTGGAAGTTCTGGCTAGGGCAATCAGGCAGGAGAAAGAAATAAAGAGTATTCAAGTAGGAAAAGAGAAAGTCAAATTGTCCCTGTTGGCAGATGACATCATTGTATATTTAGAAAACCCCATCATCTCAGCCTAAAATCTCCTTAAACTGATAAGCAACTTCAGCAAAGTCTCAGGAGACAAAATCAATGTGCAAAAATCATAAGCATTCTTATACACCAATAACAGACAAACAGAGAGCCAAATCATGAGTGAACTCCCATTCACAATTGCTTCAAAGAGAATAAAATATCTAGGAATCCAGCTTACAAGGGATGTGAAGGACCTATTCAAGGAGAACTACAAAACACTGCTCAACGAGATAAAAGAGGGCACAAACAAATGGAGGAACATTCCATGCTCATGGATAGGAAGAATCAGTATCATGAAAATGGTCATACCGCCCAAGGTAATTTATAGATTCAATGCCATCCCCATCAAGCTACCAATGACTTTCTTCACAGAATTGGAAAGAACTACTTTAAAGTTCATATGGAACCAAAAATAGCCCACATTGCCAAGACAATTCTAAGCCAAAAGAACAAAGCTGGAGGCATCACACTACCTGACTGCAAACTATACTATAAGGCTACAGTAACCAAAACAGCATGGTACTGGTACCAAAACAGAGATATACATCAATGGAACAGAACAGAGCCCTCAGAAATAATACCACATATCTACAACCATCTGGTCTTTGACAAACCTGACAAAAACAAGAAATGGGGAAAGGATTCCCTATTTAATAAATGGTGCTGGGAAAACTGGCTAGCCATATGTAGAAAGCTGAAACTGGATCCCTTCCTTACACCTTACAAAAAATTAATTAAAGGTGGATTAAAGACTTAAATGTTAGACCTAAAACCATAAAATTCCTAGATGAAAACCTAGGCAATACCATTCATGACATAGGCATGGGCAAGGACTTCATGACTAAAACACCAAAAGCAATGGCAACAAAATCTAAAATTGAAAAATGTGATCTAACTAAACTAAAGAGCTTCTGCACAGCAAAGAAACTACCATCAGAGTGAACAGGCAACCTACAGAATGGGAGAAAATTTTCACAATCTACCCATCTGACAAAGGGCTAAGATCCAGAATCTACAAAGAACTTATACAAATTTACAAGAAAAAATCAAACAACTCCATCAAAAAGTGGGCAAAGGATATGAACAGATACTTCTCAAAAGAAGACACTTATGCAGCCAACAGACACATGAAAAAATGTTCATTATCACTGGTCATCAGAGAAATGCAAATCAAAACCAGATTTTAATTAAAGAGCCTAATGGTTTCATTGTTGAGTAATATATGAGCTGCTAATTTAAGATATCTTGTTAACACTGCATTCTTCTATTTCTAGTCTGCTATGAACTTTTATCAGAAAGATGTGTTCAATTTTTATCGTATGTCTTTCAGCATAATTCTCCATTATATATTTTTGCAGTGTGTTTGATTAATAGATATCTATTATCAAGACACTTTTGCATTGATGGGCAATATTTTGTCTACAGTGGATTTTTAAAAAATATGGCATTGAGAAAGCTTCCTGCCTAAACTGTAGCCTATAAAACAGTTTTCAGTTGTTTGAACAATAATTTTTGAAAAATACAGTTAATTCTCACATTTCAAAGTATATTTACATTCCCAAAATAAAATATTAGCTAATTAGTTTCAGCAACATGCTAAAGAATCCAGTGTCTGAGTGGATATAACAGGAGTCAATGTAATAGTGTGTTTTACGTACACACAGAGTCAGTTCTTTGGTTTCCTGTGACTGTGCACTGTATCATGAAAAGGATAATCTTTATTATCAAGTCAAGATAGGTAGGGTAAAGACATAGCAGTAACTTGTAGTAATGCATAATTTCAAATATTCTTCTTAAACTATCAGATTCAAGCACTCAATTTGATGGAAATATTTGTCTGATTTGTGAAGAATAAAATGTAGCTACACCATAGAGCACTTTGAATCAATAATCCTCCGTTGTTTTAAACAAGAAGGCAGAAAATTCTGCTTATAGATTAACAAGGACAGTTGTTAACCTCTTACTGAAAAAAAGAAGGGAAAAAATCAAATGTTTAAAAGACATAATATATATGAATATACATGAAAACATAATTTTCAGATAATAGATATTAAGGAGCAAATAATACAATCTCTATAAGAAAGGAAAGAAGCAAAGCAAACCTTGCAATTACCCCAGCTCACTTCCTAAAATAAATTAACAGTGCATGATATTGTAAAGGGGGAATCAAACCAGAGCTGACAGAACTGTTGGATTGAGGAGAAAGAAACTAGAATTCAGAGAAGCCTACGTGGATAGACTTCGTGAAGTAGAATACTATGTAGAAGTGAGAGAACTCAGACAATCTGGAGAACAATAACAAACAATGTTTTTGTCTGAGTGCTAAGCTAATCAACGCATATTTAAAACAAAATTACTCAAGGCTAAGAAAAGAACTAAGAGAAAGCAATAGACAGAAAAAAAAAAGTTTGAAGTTTCTAAGAGCTAAGAGGCATTGTGTTTTTGTTTGTTTCTACTACCCAGAATGCAAATAAATAATAATACATAAGGCATCATATATAATATGTAGTTACCACCTTGTCAGACGGTAGAATCTTTGAGTCTTTTGTGGTTCTCCATATGTTTCTGGATGGTCCAATAAAAGTCCTGACCTCTCTCTTACCTGGGTCATTTCTCAGAACTTTTTATACAGTTTGTACCCTTGAGAGAGGCAAGGTAACATTTCCATCTGCACTAATTCTTTCTGCTCATATAAAAGGGATGGATATCTCAAACCCACAGATCCAAAGCTGCTATGCAAACCCACTGGGTATGTAGGAATTCAACTGGAAACATCACATTACTGCCATCAGACTTCGAGCTATCCCAGGACTTCACACATAAATATGCTGATGTTCATGTTACTTTCTGTGCCATAGAAAGAATGTCCTTTGTAATTTGCTTCTTATCCCAGAATTTCCAGTCTTTTGACAGCATGCATGAAACAGTCACAGGGTAATTTACTGGGATGTATCTTAGTTTTTCACTGCTATAACATAACACAACAGACTGGAAAACTTATAATGCACTTTGGGAGGTCGAGGCGAGTAGATCATGAGGTCAGGAGATCAAGACCATCCTGGCCAACATGGTGAAAGCTCATCTCTACTAAAAATACAAACATTAGCTGAGTGTGGTGGTGAATGCCTGTAATCCCAGCTACTCGGGAGGCTGATTCCAGAGAATCCCTTGAACCAACGAGTTGGAGGTTGCAGTGAGCTGAGATCACGCCACTGCACTGCAGCCTGTCGACAGAGCAAGACTCTGTCTCAACAACAACACAAAAGAATAACATGCTGGCATCCGGTGAGGGCCTTCTGTGTCACAACATGGTGGAAGTCATCACATGGTGGAAGATGGAGTAGCAAGAGAAAGAGCAAGAAAGGAGAGCACACTCCCACGATAACAGCGTAAGTCCACTCACAAGGGCGCAGCCCTCTGACCTAAACACTTCTTAAATGTCTCACCGCCAAATCCTATCACAATAGAAATTAAATTTCAACATGAGTTTTGAAGAAGACAAATATTCACACCATACCAGAATGGCCCCTTCACAATTTTTGTCAGTTTTAATGAGAAAGATTGTATGGTGACAGAGACATAGCTTTCTGGAAGAAGACCAGATTCAGGGATAAGGGATGACTCTCTGAGATCCAGTAGCAAATGCTCCCACACATGGGGGGAGAGTAAGTATCCTGCATGATCCTTCTTGTTAATAAAGAAGAATTGAGTTAATGAATACGAGTTGAGTGGCAAGGGCAAGTGATAGGCTTGAGATAGCTGCAAAAATAATGCTTTTTTAAAAATTTTATGTGGAACGGTGGGAGGGGGATAAGGGATGAAATAAGTCCAATTTGGTATAATGTACACTATTTAGGTGATCAGTACACTAAAACCTAAGACTTCCCCACTGTGTAATATATCCATGTAGCACAACTGCACTTGGACCCTTAAATCTACATTTAAAAAATAAGACAAGTGGACAAACAGCCTGCTGACAGAGAGCAAAGAAAAGTAAACCAAATTCAAGGCAAAAATTACCCTAGTTGCATGCTAACAATGCAGTTAATGGACTTGACTCATGATATTTAACTTTGTTTTTGCATTAATAGCAATTCAAAAAAAATTATCTTCCAATGGGCAAAAAATCTGGGAACCCAACCAAAAATATGTCCAAATTATACTGCTCAATGAAGAAAGTAAATCTCAGAGTAACAGATTATAATGTTAAAAAATAAGTAGGTATATGCAGCAGAATGAATATGCACATAGGGGTATGTGTGTGTGTATGTGTGTGTATTCCATATTGCATGGATATATCACAGGTTATTCAACCAATATCATCTATAGGCATTTCCTTGTTTGGTATTAAAAATAAAACTCATTAATTAAAAAAAGTAGTGCTTTTTTTTTTTTTTTAGCTCATTCTCCTCCAAACAGGAGGGCCCTTGTGGAAACTAAAAGTCTTACCTATAGAAACCTTGTGACTCTCTGGCCTGACATTCTCATTTTATATTCGGTCAACTTTTGATTGACCATTCACAAAGTTACAAGGCCCTGACAGGTCTCCTAATAGAATAGAAACATCTATTCAAAATCACTACCACACCTGACTTTAACAGCATTTTGGCTTCACATGAAAATTTGAATTGTTTGGCTGTTGCTACTGCAGCAAACTATTTAGTAATTTAATTGTGCAAATAATTCAGAGTAAGTGAAAACAAGTAGAATATGGGGGCAGCAACATCAAGAAACTTTCATTTCAGTGCAAAATATAAATAAATTTTTTTTTAAATTGAAGGCAATAATAAAGAGGCTCTGTATGGTGAAGCAGTAGAGGGGCAGTATACCTAATTAAACTCCTGAAACAGTTAAGATGAGATACCATGATACCTGAAATGAATATCTTAGGTTTACTAAGATACTTAATTAGGTTTATCACTGTAGCTTTTGACCAAAAATATCTAAAATGAGTGTCTTAGTTTACTTAATTAGGTTTATCACTGTAGCTTTTGACCGAAAAAGGAAAGATGAAAAAATGGTAAGAGAGTATACATAAGCATAATATAACAAAAATAACCAGCATTTTGTCTGCAAAACCATATGAAATTTAATGCTGGAGGATTTTTAAAAATGATGCATTTTTGAGCTGGGGAGAGATAAAATGTTGGCAAGCCTTTGTCCTAGTAATCAATTTTTCTATAATGAACTGCTCAAAATATTTGTAGCTTAAAAAGCAATCATTTCACTACATGTCAGAATTTTGTGGGTTAGAAGTCCAGGCAGAGATTATTTAGGCACTTATTATGTTTCTTGTGACATTGATGGATGTCACCACCGGTATTCTACTGGCAGAAGAGATGTTCTTTAGAGTACAATACAGCTTCACCCAGATGTCTTCAGCCTTGATGAGGTTGGCTGGAAGGATTATCTCTGCTGAAACTGTCAAATAGAGTGCCAAAACCGACCCTCCATGAGGGTGACCTCAGAGAAGTCAAGCTTCTCACAATCTAGCTCTTGACTCCCAGAGAGAAGGTTTCAAGAGGCTCATGCACTAGCAAAGTGTGATCTTATGACCTAGCATTGAAATTACCACAACATCTTATCTACCATATTATAATAACCAAGAATGTCATCAAGTCTAGCTAAACTTCAAAAGGAGAGAAATTAGGGTCCACCTCTCAAAAGAAAGAGCAGCAAATAATTTGCTCTTTTTTCTAATCTGCCTACTAGAAAAAAATTTACATATATAATCCTAACAAATAATATAATATATATGACATATAATAATTGTGTATACACTATAAATTATTAAAATATACTATATAGTATATATCATTTAAATTATACATTATAAATTATAATGTACTATATATTACAATATAATTATATAGTAATAATTTATAATATATGATGATCATAATATGTATGATATATAATTATATATTATGCTGTAATATATAATATAAAATTTAATAATTTAAATTTCTTCCACTTGAAAATATACTGTCAGCCTTTCTTAAGTACCTTAAAAGTCATATCTAATTAGGGAATCAGATGCAATACCAGGATCTCAAAACCTTTAAACAGACTCAGGTTTTCTCACTGTTTTCCTCGCAACTTGAAATCCTGTGAACAAGGAAGCAGTTATCCTCCCCTATATACTCAATATAAAAAGACGTGACAGAGATAGAGTGAACACAATAAATCCTCCTGTTCAAAAAATAAAGGAATAGGAAGCAAAAAATAGTAAGTGATCTATCACATTTCTGAAATCTAGCAAGAAACATGTTTCTAGAGCCTTGAATGGAAGGAATTGGAGGCTCAGGGTTGCTTCCTGGGAATGCTCCTTTACATCTCTTGTCCCTGCCCTCCGAGATCTCAGTTCCTCCTGAGTCCCACTTTTACATAACAAATCACTGATGCTTACAGCTGCATGGTATTTTCAGCCTACGACTTGCCTGTAGAATAAGGACTTTTCTTATTTTGAACTGTCTCTGTGCTTCTGCCAGGAAAAGTGTTTTATAAAATATTAATCTTTGTGTGACTCTTATCTGGGTTTGGTTCATTAAACAAATGCTGAACCACAAAACTCTGAATTTAGTCCTTATTTGCCTTGGGCTAAGAATCATGAGGTTGTTGGTGGTGTGCTTAAAAGTTTCAGGAAACTTGTTATCTAGTCAAGAATATCTATGGGACACACTTCAAACTTTCTGAATTCTTAGTTTTAAAGCTTCAAAGTTAAGATAATTTTGCCCCAAAGCTATTTATCCCTTTAAGAACATTTTTTGGGGGCATGTCAAAACAGGCTGTGAATAAGAAATAATTTTATTTTCAAATCCTTCAATTCTTGATTCCGTGATATTTCTTTTCATTGTGCTTGAAAACTAAACAGTTGCGGTCATAGCTCATTTCTTTGTCCTGGCTCTTTCATTATTTCTAGCTGAAAGAAAATGGTCAGCACTTCCAACATTTTGACTGAAAATTTCCTCAAGAAAAAATATGAGGTTCATTTTTATATTTTCTACACTACCTTAAGTGACAGCGCTGACTCTACAAAATAAAGATTGTTGACAGAGTGCCTAGCTGCGGTCTCTTTAGCGTGGCCTTCTCGGGATAGTTGACTTTCTTAGAGTTGAACTCAGGGCCCTCAGGGTAAGTATTCCTATTGGTTTGCTTCGAATTTCCACAGCTTCTTTTTAATCTGAAAAGTCCCAGAATTCTAGCTTTCACTACATTAAATTTTTCAAATAAGTAATTAAGTCATGCCTATCTTCAATGGGAGGGAATTTAGAGTTCACCTAGTGGATGGGAAAAGTACCGAAGAAGTGCAAGTAAGCCTCTGGCTAAGAGCAGATCTTCCTCCAAGGATCCAGAAACAGATGAGTGCCACCATGCCCAGCACCCCAGAAGCTCGGCTCAGTTCAGTACCAGGATTCAACAATGTACATATTTGACTAATTCTGAAATATATTTTTATATGAGACATCCATAGAGATTTCTAACCAAGCGATTTTTGTGAGAAATAGGTACCAACTTATGTTTCACACCAGTTAAAATGTAATAACTCTATCCAGACTTAAATATTCCACATGGACTACTTTGGTGAGTACAATTCTAACAATTTTAGCTTATAAGAAAGTGCATCCCTTATTTCCTTGTTTCATATAAACGTTATTTAAAAATTAAATTAATTTTTTGCTCCTAATAAAATACTCATACAGGGTAAATATTCTTTGTCTTAAATGCTTGGGACCAGAAGTGTTTTTGAGTTTTTTGGATTTTGGAATATTTGCATATACATAAAATGATATCTTGGGTATGGGATCCAAGTCTGAAGACAAAATTCATTTATGTCCTATATACACATAGCCTGAAGGTAGTATTATACAATATTTCAAATAATTTTGTGCATGAAACCCAGCACATGAGTCCAGGTTTTGACTGAAACCCAGCATATAAAGTGTGGTGTAGAATTTTCTACTTGTGGCACCACATTGGTGCACAAAATAATTTTTTGGAGCATATCAGAGTTTAGATTTTTGAATAAGGAATACTCAACTTGTATACAGCCAGGTGCTGTCTTAAGATTTCAAATATTAACCCATGTAGTCTTCACATATGAGTTGGTACAATTAGTGTATACATCATACAATTCATGGAAATAAGGAACAAAAAAAGTGCATCATAAATATTTCATAGCTGTGCAAAGATTGATGAATTGTAAGGACAGCATTTGTGTAGAAAGCAATATTATAACAAAATATACTTCTCACTTACACTATGTAACATATGTTTATGGGTATTGGAATTTAATGTAAATTTTACTTAAAATTTAATTCCTAGAGATATTAAATAAGAACAAATATAGAAGCATAAACCCTCCTATTTTTCTTTCAGATCTAATTCAGTTCCATTAAAACTGCTATTTAGTCTTGCAGTAAGGCAAGATTTCCAAGGTTTATTTAAATTTAGAAGAGCTTATAAGATAATTTACGATATACATGATATTGTGAGTCATGGTAAAATGTATAATGCTTTGAATAGCTAATAGTTTTCTTTCAGAAATGGCATGTGCTGCAGTTTGTTCAGAAAGACAATGTAATCTAAAAAAATGCAAGTATGTATTTAACTGGAAAATATAACATCAATACAGTTCACCATCTGATTTATTGTATGCAAGCTTAAGGCCAAACTTCTTTAATATTATTTTTCTTCTGATAAAGAGCCTGCACTAGATGAGAATGAAAATTAGCATGTTTTCCCATTGTCTAATTGTATATTTTCTCCTCATTAAGTAATTTGGCAAGGTGGAAGTTTTACAATAAACAATATGTCTTTCTCTTAGAGGTAGCTTTTATCTCTGGATCTAATATTGTGACAGCAAATCTGCTATTGCTGTATACACATCTTAGATGGGTGAAGAGTCAAATTAGCTTACTTCGGGCCCTGCTTTCATTTACATAATATTTTTCTAACAAAATGTTTGATGGCACTGAGAATAATAGCAGACTTCCACATAAATGAGATAAGAATATTTTATAAAATAACATGTTATTACAATTATTTTTAGCTACCTAGAATTTATGTATATATATATGTGTGTGTGTGTCTGTGTATATATGTGTGTGTGTATGTATGTGTATATATACAGCATATGTGTAGCACAGATATATATATAAATACACACATATACACCCTTAGAATCCCACCAGATTCTAAGATAATGCCTTTTGGGGGCAGGTAGTTTATATGGGACATGGCCTCAGGAAATAAAACTGAGGAAGCAAAGAAAATGAGGCATGGGAAGGATAAAGGCAAACAAAAAGTGCATTAATGAATTAATGGACATACTACTACTGCTGTGGGCTACTGGGACTTAATCCTTTTGGGGATATGCAAACCATATGGAATATTTTTCAGGACAGTGTTAAAAGAGAACAGCAAAGCTGGGCCTTTTTTTAAAAAAACAATTATCTTGTGCATTGGTACAGAGTTACCCCAGGAGATATTAACTCCTAGGATACTGACCTCAATCTTTTCATTTTGTAGCTGAATGTGGTTAAGCAAGCTTATAAAAGTAGCAGGTTGGATACTGAAATTACGCTGGGAAATATCTCGGATAGCATGTGGGCTAAAACGATATGGGGCAGGATATTGATGACAGGGTTGGTTACAGTGAGAGCCCCAGATCTTCTCATTCTCTGCACTGAACCCACACTCTTGGTGATGCTGCTGGGCAAAGTCTTGCCATAATCTTAAAAAAAAATAATTAAAAATTAAAGGGTCAGAAGAACAAGTTATTTTACTTATTCATCATTTTCCTTCTATACCATTAATTTTAGATTTTCTTCACTCTCAACAAAGAACTTCCATGTGTCTATATTTCCTGCTCAGTGAGGTGGCACGAACCTTCATTAACACTGAGTATGAATTCTTTACTTTTCAAAATACAATTTTTTCAATTGCCTATTTACAGTTTTTTTTTTTTTTTTTTTCCTGAGCATGGACACATCCAAAGATGTCCTAGTAAACTCCTCAATTTCCAGATACTTTACGCACTGCCTCCATTATGTAGCAGTAACTATATTGCTCCCCATGATCAAGGTTTATTACCCTAGAAATATAGTAATTTCTTATTTTGTCTGTTAGTTTAATAGCATGAGTAGCCCAAAATAATCACATGACAGACATAGTTTTAAAGTTCAGTGGAATTCTTATTGTACCCCGTCTATACCTAAGACCCTAATTATGATCAGGTTTAAATTCTGGGGACAAGAAAAACAAATTCTCCAAGTGGTTAGTGACAGCAAAGATTGACAGCGGTCAATCCTCCTCTCCCTCATTCTGAAATTCATGAGCTGAGAACACGGGATCATTAAATGGCCATTGGTTCGACAATATACCATGTTTTAGAAGACAACTTACTCATATAGATTGTTGTCATAAAGTTGCTGCTTTAGTTAGGCTTTAAAGAAGTGATTTCAACATCTCTAATTTGCTAATTAGAAGTACTAGCATCAGAAAACACCCATTGGTCCATATACATGCCACTTCCTCAGGACCACTGTCCTGTCCGGAGCTTGCCCAGGGCTCTGGAAAAGCAGCCACGTCATTTGTGACTGCCACAAGTTTATGAATATCCTATCTCAATTATTTTGCTTTGTTCACCTAAATGATATGATCAAGTGTGTTCCTCAAAGAGCAGAATTTCCTCTCATTACTAACTTTTAGTGCCACCTTCAGTGGAGATGTAATGAGCAAACACTTTAGCCATGAAAACACATCAAAGTAATCTGTTTGTGAAACAGATCTAGGGTATTTCTTACTCCCTTAGCCACAGCTGATGATAAGAAACTATACTTGAAGTCTGTACATAGATGTGAGCTGAGGAAGAAGTGTCAGTTCAAAAGAAATAAATAACAAGGGAATCTGGGCTCCTGTGCATTGAGCTGAATTATATTATCTTAAATGTTAACTCTAGCCTATTGTGGCCCTAATTCTATCTATAATATTTCTGTCACATGAGAGATTTATGTTGCACCTGCTAATTTTTTAAGTTGCTCATTCTGAAAATTCCCAGTTCATAACAGGCATCTGCAGCTACACATTCACTATTCCAGGTTAAGTGTTTAATTTCTATTAACATTCACAATTTTTAGGAACTACTCCTCAAATGGGGAGTATGTCTATGCTGCAAAAGACACAGAACTCCAAGGATCTGTCCTGCAGCTCTCCAACTGGGACTTTCTAGAGACCCAATACATGATCTTTATCTACTCTTAGTTCTCTAGCATCACTAGATCTGCTGAGGGGAAAGTAACCTTAAAATAACCTGAACTTGCTACTGAGCCAAGCACACAGTGGCACTAGTATTTCAGTTCCTTGATAAATATGTCAGAGCAGTATGGCCAAATGAGGCAAATCCCATCTCCAAAATCCAAAGAGGTTCACCAGCTACTATGTATCTCCTCTAATGATGGGAAGTGTAAGGTGCAATAAGTTGTTATCTCAGAATGAATGTCGGAAAACATCCAGGTCACCGGAATTCTGCAAGCTTCACTAATTATCATTCACTCTCAGCTCCCGCTCACAGAAGACAGGAAGCGCTGAACTTCTCCCTGCACTCAGTATCGCTTTTCTTATTGTTTGATTGATGCAAGTCAACTCAATGTCCTTCTGGCTTAAGTTTGACAGAGTAAATTCATTCTAATCTTCCCAGTTTACTGAGCCGCCTTATCCTTTCTACATTTATATGCCAAATGTAATTCTCGTCTTCACTATTTCCAAATTTAAGAAAAAAATCCCAGAAACTGCTGGCTTAGTAGTTTTTTTTTTTTTTTCTTAATGTTTTCTTCCTACCATTATGACTCAATTTCACTGTATAGGCTATGCTGGGATTTGGTCAGGGTTATATATAAACAGGTAATCAGCAGAGTTAGGCACAGATATTGAAAAGAACAAGATTTATCTTGTAAGACTTCCATTTCAGGTAAGCTCTTTCATGGTCTCTATGTAACTTAAGCCACTGTCCTCTAGCAAGAAGGCAGAGATCAATTCCGCTTTTCCGGAGACTTTGGGAAAATCTAAAGCTTCAACATTCTCATGTACATCAATTCAAATATTGTATACAAAAAAACTCAAGCATAATGAAAATTTAAAAAATAATGTTAAGAGATGAAAGTTAAAGTGTTGGATAAGGAAGACAAAATATCCCTCAATATAATCTCAATTAAATATGCAAATTGATAAAGTATAACATGTTTTAGGTAGAGTGTTCAATTCTAGAAGAAAATCGAGCAATATCTATACACCTATAGGGTTCTCAGAGAAAAAAAATGAGATAGAAGTACGATTTTGACTGTCATTAAGGTTTAAAAAATAGATATACTAACATTGCTTGAAGTCAAAAAGTATACTTTCTTGCCCGGGCACGGTGGCTCAAGTCTGTAATCCCAGCACTTTGGGAGGCCGAGACGGGCGGATCACTAGGTCAGGAGATCGAGACCATCCTGGCGAACACAGTGAAACCCCGTCTCTACTAAAAAATACAAAAAAACTAGCCGGGCGAGGCGGCGGGCGCCTGTAGTCCCAGCTACTCGGGAGGCTGAGGCAGGAGAATGGCGTAAACCCGGGAGGCGGAGCTTGCAGTGAGCTGAGATCGGGCCACTGCACTCCAGCCCGGGCGACAGAGCCAGACTCCGTCTCAAAAAAAAAAAAAAAAAAAAAAAAAAAAAAAAAAAAAAAAACAAACAAACAAAAAAAACAAAAAGTATACTTTCTTTGAGGTTCAGCCAATCATTAGCTGAAAACAGAATTTTACCTAAAAGGGCAGAAATTTGAAATCTGTTTTAAAAGAAAAATAAGAGTAAATATTGGGGGTGATTTTAATTGTAAAATTTTAATGGTATAAATATTTATAATTAGGGAAAGCTGCTAACATAACTAATAACTAACATAACTAATAAATATCTACATGCATTATTTAAATAGAAACTAAATGAAGTAAAGATATCAAAGTATCAAAGCAATCAACTTGAATCGAGAATCTATCAGCAGAGGGGTCATAGAGAAGGAAAATAAATTTGTACTAATTTTTCTACTCAGTACAGGGAGTCATTAGACATTTACTTAAGTTGCTGAATCAAGAATAAATGTATTTCACTTTAAACGTATGTTTTTAAATAAATTGTCTTAGAGGCAAACACTACTACAAGTAAAACAAATTCAAACCTTCCAAATTATAAAAAGGCAACAAATATTAACCTTCAAAACCTCTAAATATAGATAATACTCTATATCTAAGATATTATAAAGGAAACATTACAAAGACTATGAGAAAACTAAGTTCAAACATATCTAATTTAGGTATAAGTGTATTAAGTAACTCATCTATCAAAATAAGTAGATCTTAAAGCTGGATCAGATACAAACCAGATACATACCTAAAATACAGATTGAAGGATTATATATTCTCTTGTTTTCAAGATAAGAGCCATCCATTCTTTCCCTCCTGTATGTTAAATCTATCCTCACTGAAAGATGGAGTTCATTCATGCCCTCCCTTTATCTGTGCATATTTTGATGAATAAAATAGAACAGATGTGATGCTGGAGGACTTTTGAGGCTAGATCATAATAAACTCAGCAGCTTCTATCTGAGTCTTTTGGTATGTGCACACTGAGGAAGCCAGTCACCATATAAAATGCTTTAATATTTGGAGACTTCTGCTCTGCGAGAAAGAGCAAGGTAGTTACACGAAGAAGCTAGGTGGAGAAAAACATTGATGTTGGACCAACTCTCTACTCACTCATCATTTCAGATCAAATAGCGGACACGTGAGTCATGAACCCTTCAGTCACACTCTATCCCAACTGTCATTAGTTTTCCTTGCTTCTATTTACCTAATGTTTAAAACTACCACATAGAGGTCTTCAACAACCATTTATTTAATAACTTAATTTTAGAAATTGTAACGGCTCAATTGTAGGAATTGTAATTGTAAAAACATTTAATATAGATAATCAAAAAGTCAAAGAAAATTATTAATCCACAATTAGAGATGTTAACAGTTTCCTATTCATTTGTATGTTGTGTATATATACCTATTTTACATAATTGATTTATATTATTAATTTTGTAACATTCTTTTTACTTATTTTTTAAATTACTAACATATATCAGTATCTATTCTATAACTCATTTTAATAGTTACATAATATGAAGTTATATTAATTGAGATCCTGCCAACTACTACCTACTGTGCTGGAACTGATTACATACTGCTACAGAAAACAGAAATGGTCCCCACTGTTGCAGAGGTTTAATCTAGTGTGAGATATAATTAATAAATGTTGCTTGGGTTTTCTGGAAACCAGCCTCCAAGATAGACCTTATTTTACAAGTAGGCTTATCAAAGGAGTGAACTGGTGTCAATACCTGTAGAAGACAGTAAGAAAGCAGGGTTAGGCTGGGACAAATCAAGTCCTGGTAATTTATAGAAAAAAAATTACTAACCGTGGTTTAATACCTCTGGTTTACTTTAAATGTAATTATTGGAGAAGTTTGAATCTGTAAAAGTTGATATATCAAAAAATATTACAAAATCCAATCACAAAATAAAAATATAACCACTTCAATCCTATGTAATCTCTATTAGTGTTTTACAATATTTTTGTAGGCTTCTTTTTCCATGCAGTTTATATAGTTGAGAACACTCCATCAGTCAATAAATTTTTACTGGAGCTCTACACAAGGAAATTTTCTAGAACTTGTAGAACAGTGAACAAAACCAAAAAGTTATTGATCTCATGAAATTTAAAATATAAAGGAAGAATTTTCTATTATTTTAATGATAATTAATTTCACAAAGTATTATTTATACTATTTATTTAACCATATCCTTGTTGGAAATACTACTTGTTTTCAAGTTCTGTTATTATGAAGAGCTGTAAGATTAGATGCCTTGAAAATAAATCTTTTCTTAATTTTAACTTTCTTAACAATGTCTTGTAGAAAAGCATTAAAACTAGAATCATAAGTTTAAAGGACTTAGGCATTTCACACATAATATAATTGGCAAATAAATTTTCAAAACATTTTTATGCAGTTATATGTCTATAATAGAAGCAGTGTGTAAGGGTTAACACAAAGTCTATTTAGGACAAATATCTCAGTATAAAAATAACTAGAGAGCTTTTTTAAAAATTATGAGCCTATAGATACAACAAAAAATTGTTTAGAATATCTGATGCCACACTGTAATAAGACTTAGACAGATGAGAGAGAGAGAACAAACAAAAGGAAGAAAGGAGGAAAGAAGATAGAGAGAGAGGAAAGAAAGAAAAGAAAAGAAAGAAAGAAAGAAAAGAAAGAAAGAGAAGAAAGGAGAGAAAGAAAAAAAGAAAAAAGAAACAAAGAAAGAAAAGAAAGAATAATAAAAAAGAAAGAAAGAACAAAGAAAGGGAGAGAT
This sequence comes from Macaca mulatta, assembly GCF_049350105.2. Lineage (NCBI taxonomy): Eukaryota > Metazoa > Chordata > Mammalia > Primates > Cercopithecidae > Macaca > Macaca mulatta. The sequence goes on along the minus strand of NC_133422.1, from coordinate 55,570,769 downwards.
GGAGGGAGGGAAGGAAGGAAGGAAAGAAAGAAAGGAAGAAGAAGAAGGAGGAGGAGGAGGAAAAAAGAAAGAAAGAAAGAAAGAAAGAAAGAAAGAAAGAAAGAAAGAAAGAAAGAAAGAGAAAAGAAAGAAAAAGAAAAAAGAAAAAAGAGAGAGAGGGAGGGAGGGAAGGAAGGAAGGAAAGAAAGAAAGGAAGAAGAAGAAGAAAAAGAAAGAAGAAGAAGAAGAAGAAGAAGAAGAAGAAGAAGAAGAAGAAGAAGAAGAAGAAGAAGAAGAAGAAAGAAAGAAAGAAAGAAAGAAGGAAAGAAAGAAAGAAAGAAGAAAGAAAGAGAGAAAGAAAGAAAGAAAGAAAGAAAGAAAGAAAGAAAGAAAGAAAGGAAAGAAAGAAAGAAAGAAAGAAAAAAGAAAGGAAGAAAGAAGTATGTACTTGTTCTACAATTGATCCAAAGAGATGGGCTGTGTGTATTGGGCTGCTAAACTGCAGGCCGAGATTCATTAGCACACAAGCCTACGGCACCAAACTCAAAAAATTGAACATACCCAATTATTTTTAAAATAGCCAAAGGGAGCAGATGTTTAGCCATTTATGCTTTGCATAAAGCATGGAACTGCACACCAAATCTGCTAGCTAGCTATTTTTTTTTTTTTTTTTTTTTTTTTTTGAGACGGAGTCTCGCTCTGTCGCCCAGGCTAGAGTGCAGTGGCCGGATCTCAGCTCACTGCAAGCTCCGCCTTTCGGGTTCACGCCATTCTCCTGCCTCAGCCTCCCGAGTAGCTGGGACTACAGGCGCCCGCCACCTCGCCCGGCTAGTTTTTTGTATTTTTTAGTAGAGACGGGGTTTCACCAGGTTAGACAGGATGGTCTCGATCTCCTGACCTTGTGATCCGCCCATCTCGGCCTCCCAAAGTGCTGGGATTACAGGCTTGAGCCACCGCGCCCAGCCAACTAGCTAGCTATTTTTAGCACTGAGGCCATTAAAACTCCAAGCCACAACTGTCCTTCAGAGCTCTTTGACTCAGGGACTCCTGCCATGCTGCTGAACTGTATCATTTAGACACTTAAGTCCCCTCTCTAATGTCTCTCTGCCCTGGAGCTCCTTTGCCCTCCTTCTCCACTGAGCAGCCTCTTTACCAACTTCTGCTGTGAGTAACTTCCCCTGCCAGCAATGTCAGAGTAGCACCCAATGAGGCTTGCTTGTGATACTGCCACCTGGTGGTTACCTCTTTTCCCCGCCTCAGGCCCCAGCTCCCTCAAACTTTTTACAGTATGTATACATAATTACAATTATATGTAAATAAGTCTATACAAATTTACTTGTATATGTTTGAACAGAATATTCATAACATATTTTGTATATAGCAGTTTGGATATGTATCCAAATGTTTATTTGGGTTATGTCTGTGTGTATACACACACACACACACACACACACACACACACACACACACACCCACCCAGAGAGAGAGACAGAAGGAAAGAGGTACAAAAATTGTAACGTACAACTGAGACAACTCAGCTTTCTCTTCACTAAGGAAATTATAATAACCCTTAGTTTCTGTTATTTTCTTGTGTATATTTTTCTCCCTTTGATTTCTGATGTTTTCTTTATAACATAGAATATGAAAAAGAATGACTCATTTTCCAGAATTACTTTTACAAAAATATGATTGGAGAAATATTCTTTGCTTATGTTCTTGCTGAAGGCATTATTTAGGTAACATTGATTTCTAAAGGACTTTTAATTTCTCCATTATCCTCTGGAAAAATATTTACTGAACAATTTATTAGATAATAGGACTGAACTTGAGCTACTGTAGCTTTCTATTTATTTCTCTATCTAGGCACTGGCATTTGTCTTGTTTTTATACCTGTATTATTTTTGCCATTATCAATGTTCTCTGCTAGGAATGTTTTTTGTTTGTTTGTTTGTTTGTTTGTTTTGGTATGTTGGTAAATAGAGGAACATTTGATTCTGCTAACTATGGCAGAATAAAGAACTTCTTTATAAAGATCCAAGAAAAAAAAAATAGAGCCCTAGTTAAAATTGGGATCCTTCTCATAGAGAAGTTATCACCAGCAATATTTTCCATTGTTATCTAGAATAGCTAATCCTTTATAAACTACATATAATAATTGCAACAGATATTAGGAAAATTTATTCGTCCATTTAAAAACAAATGGCAAACTCCCATGCAAGTGATTTTTGTTTGTCTATTTTCCATCTATTCTATTAGTGCTCATATATTTAAGTATTTCCAGTGATATATGTGCAGCACAAATCATACTAATTCTAAGAAAATTTGATATCCTTTGCTATTAAGCAAGGAAAAATAATTCAAACATAATTTACTACTTAAATCACTATATAATTTACTTAGTTTAAATAGGAAAATAATCAAATAAAAGACAGTTACTGTCTAACCACATTCAAAAAAATGTAATGTATATATATCAGTTTGTTTTCACACTGCTGATAAAGACATATCCGAGACTGAGCAATTTACAACAGAAAGAGGTTTACTGGACTTATAGTTCCACATGGCTGCAGAGGCCTCACAATCATGGCAGAAGATGAAAGGCATGTTTCACATGGCACCAGACAAGAGAAGGGGGCTTGTGCAGGGAAGCTTCCCTTTTTAAAACCATCAGATCTCATGAGACTTATTCAGTATCATGAGAACAACATGAGAAAGACCTGACCCATGATTCAGCTACCTTCCACTGAGTCCCTCCCACAATACATGGTGATTCAAGATGAGATTTGGGTGGAGACACAGCCAAACCATATCATTCCGCCCCTGATCCCTCCCAAGTATCATGTACTCACATTTCAAAACCAATCATGCCTTCTCAACAGTCCCTCAAAGTCTTAACTCATTTCAATGTTTGCTCAAAAGTCCACAATCCACAGTTTCATTTGAGACAAGTCAATTCTCTTCTGCCTAAGAGCCTGTAAAATCAAAAATAAGTGAGTTAATTCCTAGATACAATGGGAATACACGCATTGGGCAAAAAAAATGGGTTACAGTCCCCAGGCAAGTCTAAATTCCAGTGAGGCAGTCAAATCTTAAAGCTCCAAAATGATCTCTTTTGACCCCATCCAGGTCAAGCTGATACAAAAGGTGAGTTCCCATTGTCTTTAGTAGCTCCACTCCTGTGGGTCCGCAAGTTACAGCCTCCATCCTGGCTGCTTTCACAGGCTGGTGTTGAGTGTCTGTGGCTTTTCCAGGAGAATTATGCAAGATGTTGGTGGGTCCATCATTCTGGGGTCTGGAGGACGGTGGCCCTCTTCTCATAGTTCCACTAAGCAGTACCCCAGTAGGGACTCTGTGTGGGGGCTCCAACCTCTCATTTCTCTTCTGCACTGCCCTAGCAGAGATTCTCCATGAGAGTCCCACCTCTGCGGCAAGCTTCTGCCTGGACATTCAGGCACTTCCATCATTCTCTGAAATCTAGGCAGCGGTTCGCAAACCCCAGTTCTTAACTTCTGTGCACTGTCAGGCTCAACACCATGTGGAAGCTGTCAAGACTTGAGGCTTGCACCCTCTGAAGCCATGGCCTAAGCCCTATGTTGGCCCATTTCAGCCACAGCTGGAGCAGATGGGACGCAGGACACCAAGTCCCTAGGCTGCACACAGCATAGGGACCCTGAGCCCGACCCACCAAACAATTTTTTTCTCCTAGGCCTCCAAGCCTGTGATAGGAGGGGCTGCCTTGAAGACCTCTGACATGCCCTGGAGACATTTTTCCCATCGTCTTGGGGATTAACATTTAACTTCTTGTTACTTATGCAAATTTCTTCAGCCGGCTTGAATTTCTCCTCAGAAAATGGGGTTTTCTTTCCTATCACATTGTCAGGCTGCAAATTTTCTGAACTTTTATGCTCTGCTTCTTGTATAAAACTGAATGCCTTTAATAGCACACAAGTCACCTTTTAAATGCTTTGCTGCCTAGAAATTTCTTCTGCCAGATACCCTAAATTATCTTTCTCAAGTTCAAATTTCCACAAATCTCCAGGGCAGGGGCAAAATGCCACGAGTCTCTTTGCTAAAAATAACAAGAGTCACCTTTGCTTCAGTTTTCATCAGGTTCCTCATCTCCATCTGAGACCACCTCAGCCTGGACTTTATTGTCCATATCATAATCAGCATTTTGGTCAAAGCCATTCAGCAAGTCTCTAGGGAACTTCAAACTTTTCCATTTTCCTGTCTTCTCCTGAGCCCTCCAAACTGGTCCAACCTCTGCCTGTTACCCAGCTCCAAAGTCGCTTCCATATTTTCAGGTATCTTTTCAGCAGCACCTTACTCCCAGTACAAATCTACTGTACTAGTTTCACACTACTGATAAAGACATACCCGAGGCTGGTCAATTTACAAAAGAAAGAGGTTTACTGGACCTACAGTTCCACGTGGCTGGGGAGGCCTCACACTCATGGCAGACACTGAAAGGCACACCTCACATGTCAGCCAGCAGGCAAGAGAAGAGAGCTTGTGCAGGAGAACTCCTTTTTTGAAAACCATTATATATCGTGAGATTTATTCACTATTATGAAAACAGCGCTGGAAAGACCTGCCCCTAAGATTCAAATACCTCCCACCAAGTCCCTCCCACAATACATTGTGTTTCAAGATGAGATTTGGGTGGGGACACAGCAAAACCATATCAGAGTATATACTATGTGTCTGAAACTGCTAAGCTAACAGTGGTAAATAAGGAAGATTTGTTTCTCCTCTAATTAACTAGCAAAATAAAGTAAAACTAAATAACCAGATAATTTCACATAGTGATGAAATTATAGAGAGCTTCTTAGAATGGGTGGAGGAAAGAAGAAGTCCCATTTAGGGGGACATTTGATTAGAGAAGTAAGTGATAAAAAGGATAGAGTCATGCAACAATTTGGGGAAATAGCATTCTAGGTAAAGAAATCCCTAGCACAGTGGCTTAAATAAGATAGAAGTTTGTTTCTAGCTCACCTCCAGGATTTGTAGTACAGACCTTGCTGTGTGGCTCTGTCATTCTCAGTACTAGGCCCCCAGTGTTGTTCCAGTTTTCACCATTTCATAGCTAGGGTAAAGGGTAAAAAAGAGAGAACAGAAGAGCAGTCTTTATGGAAATGACAGACTTGAAAGTCATATGTATTATCTCTGTTCACATGACACTGGTCTGGATTTGATCAAAATTCAATAAAGAGGCCAGGAATATAGTTTGCAGTTTCCAGGCATGTTACCAGAAACAATTCAGTTGGTTATATTACAGAAAGGAAGGAGGAAAAGATGGATACAGAGATATTGTTATCAGTCTCTGCACAGGCTTCAAGTTGAATACAAACTTGTATTTTTATGGAATATAAAAAAGGTGGAAAAGCTGAAACACAGTCAGACTTAAAAGAAAGAGTCAAGGTTGCTGAGTCCAACAGAGTGTAGATAATTTAGGAACACGTAAGCCATTATAAAAATGTGGATTTTATTCAAAGGCAAAGAGGAAGTAATTGAAGTGTTAAGCATGAGAGTGACAGATATAATTTATCTCCTAAAAATATCAAATTGGTTCTGTTGTAAGGAATAGATTTTTGGTGTGAATGACTGGATGGATGCAACACAATTTGCATCTCAGTCCATGCTTCTGGAACAAGGATGAAGGTGGATATGAGAATTATTATGATTTGGTTGCATTTTGAAGACAGGTCTAACAGTTCTTCCTAATGAATTGGATTTAGAGAACAAAGGAGAGAGGAGGAATCAAGGATGGCATACTTGACTTTGGAGTAAGAAACTGGAGACAGAGTGATACCATTTATTGAGATAGAGAATATTGTCAGTAAAACAGTTTTACTGAAGCCTGACAGTGGTGAGAAAACCACACAGTGTGTCTTGAGCTTGTTGAGTTCAGAATACCTATCAGACATACAAATAGGATTGCCAATAACTGTTGGATATAGGGGTCTATGCTGAGAAAGGATGTTTGTATATGGAGAACTCAGAAATCCACAATACATGCATTATCTATAAAGAAAGAGAACATAGAAGAGAGAAGAGAGGTAAAGATTGAACCCCACAATATGTCAAAATTAGCAATTAGTCAAATACAGAAGAGTCCATAAGATAGATAAAGAGGAAGTACCAGTCAGGAGGAAGGAATCCCAGAATATGTTGGCATTATGGAAAGGGAAAAAAATGCCAAGATGGATAGTGTTAAATCATGTAACAGAACCACGGCTTATATGTAATCTCTGAGAAATCACAGAAAATTGGAAAGTTATAAGAAAACAAGTATATCAAGTCAGGCTCCCTGGAAACAGGCACTGAGACTCTACTATCTGTATGTAGAGTTTTTTGGGTGGTGTTCTTTTAGGAATAACACCTATGAGGAAATGAAAAGAGAGAGTGGTTGGACTGTGATTCAGTTGAGGTGGGAAATTAAAGAAAGAAAGATAAATAAAATTAAAAAGAGAAATAAGCTTCCTGTATTAGGCTGACTTGTCCCAGAGGCAGCAACAGGCACAGCCCAGACCCAGGAAAAGTTTTGATAACACTATATAAGAAGCCAGGACATGAATGTGCTCTGGACACTCTCCCAGCATTCCCTCAACATAGAGAGGAGAAAAACAAATTTTCTTTTCTCTTATGGCATGAGTTTATAGATTCCTGTTCTCTGTAACTAGTGACTTCAAGTATTCTGTTCAATCTAAGCAGTGGAGTGAAGGTCATAAACCATCTGAGCAGGCCTGAGATATGGCCACCTGGGCACCATAGTGAAGGTTATGGGATAAGTCTGTGCCTAGGCAAAACCTAGATAATGGCCATCTGGGTTGCTTGGCAACAGTCATGTGTAATTCTGGGTTATGCACCTGTCACAATTTGATTAACTGCCTTTGTTCTGCCTCTTTATCCTTGCTTTCACTTCACACCACTGTAAGCCTGACTTAAGCTAGTCCACCCCCTTTTTAAAGTGTGTATAAATGTCAAGTGCTGTCTTTGTTCTGGGCCCAGTTTTTTTGGATGTTATGTCTACTGGGCCTGAGTGCACTCAATAAAGATCCTCCCACTTTACCCTGAGGTTTCTCTCATCCTCCTGATTCCTGCAACACAGTGGCAACAGAGACCTCAGGCAATCTCACAGGGAAATTTGGAACTGGAATGGATTCACAAAGTTATCCCACTTGAGGTGATGGGACCATCTTTTTCCTTCCTTAAGTAACATAGATCAGATATTTGTTAGAGGCTGCCCTCAGGGAGAGGGCATAAACTTGAGAATGGCAGTTGCCTTTAGGCTAGAAGAATTCCTGAAGAGGGATTCACTTGTAGAGTTGTCAGAAGCCAATATACCCAATATTTAGTAGAAATACTTTCTTCATTCTGAACGGGAAGCAGGTGGGGAATTTAGACCCAAATTTTCTTTCAAGGAAGAAATTGTTGTTACATTTACTTGGAATGCTTTCAGAAGAAAGCAGACAATCTAAGTTTTCAGTATCAGGAGGGATTAACTTAGGTTCAGGAAGTTTTATCACCTCAACTCATACCATTCCAGAGATGTCCATAGCCAATAATTGAATGTGGTTGTGTTAGAGAGTCAATATTTCAAACAGAATATGGGAAATCTCAGATGGGTCATTTAAGCTCCAGCTCTGCCTGTGCAGTGGCTGAGACTGTCAGAATTGCGTTTCAACTTCACTTCTTCCAGTAGCCAGTCTGACTTCTTTCTTCCTTCTGCTCATTGGAAAACATTCTGCACTCTAATCTCTGAATCAGAAACCCTTTCCTGCAAAGACCATAAATAGGTGCCAGGAGATGTCTAAGAGCACAGGCAATTATATGAGGCTTTGGATTGGGATCACTCACCATCTGGCTAGAAACAAAGACCCACTCACTGGTGTCAATGAAACACATATAGTCCCTGAGATGAAGTAGCAGTACTATTGTTGAAATATTCACAGGTGGTGAATTAGAATATTTTATTATACTGATAGAAAGGAATGTGCTATCTGGTACAATGTATCAAATATTTAAAAATTATATATTAAAGATAAACTATGCAAAGTGAAAAGATTATGGGAGGACTGCCATTAACCTCACATCCTATCATTCACATCCTTGTGTTATCCCTTCTCTTTCAGTGTAGATGGGACCTGTCATTTCCTTCTAATTAATAGAATATGGCGAAAGTGAGAATATGCACATGATTACATGTATGTAATAATGTGATCTGTTTCATAAGATTGTAGCTGTCAAATGGCTAGAGTCTCTCACTTTCGCGATGTGAGGAAGCAAGTGGCTCTATTGGTAAACCTCATACAGCAAGGCCTGCAGGTGAGCTCTAGGAACTGAAGGCATCCTTCTTCCAAGAGACAGTAAACATGTTTGAAGCTCTCTGTACTACATCTGTAAGAAACTGCATGCTACTAACAACCATGCAAACAGGGAAATAGATCTTGTTCCAGTCAAGCTTCCAGCTGAGATTGCAGTGGAGCTTGTATCTTGATTGCTAGCCCTGAAATACCTTACAAAGGGAAATAAGCTAAGCCACAGCTGGATTCCTGACCCACAGAGGCTGTAAGAAAAAAAAAAATTGTTGTTTTAAACTATATGCTAAGTATGAGATCAAGTTGTCACACAGCAATAGAAAGTTAATGCAGTCAAAGGAATCAGGGCTTTATTGCAAATCTAGATTAGATTGACACATTATGGAAAGATAATACAAATCTAAGAGAGACGAGCTGTTAACTGAAAGCCTACTGTGAAAGCCAGGTTTTCTCATTGGTAATATACAGTGAGCCTGTTGTGTCTTTCAAGAGGAGGGCAGAGAAAGTTAAGTATGAAATCAAATACAGATCAGAAAAGTTAGGCTCCAAGGAAGGTTTATATCACAACCAAAGCAGATTACTATGCCAATACCAGAGTTTTTAATTGGAACAAATGGGGCCCTGATACATGAATGGAAAAATCTGGATTCATGACCCTAAATTCTTAAATTTTTATATTTTAATAAAAACTCTGAATCTGCCAAAGAAGATATCACTCTCTATTAAGAGCTAGAATTGGCTGAACCCCGTGGCACACACCTGTAATCCCAGCACTTTTGAAGGAAAAAGTGGGTTGATTGCTTGACCACAGGAGTTCAAGATGAGCCTGGGCAACATGGTGAAACCCAATCTACAAAAAGAATAGAAAAATTAGCAGGGCGTGGTGACCTGTGTCTGTAGTCCCAGCTGCCTAGGAGGCTGAGGTGGGAGGATCGCCTGAGCCCAGGAGTTTCAGGCTGCAGTGAGCTGTGATTTTTCCATTGCACTCATGCCTGTGTGACAGAGTGAGAAACTGTCTCAATTAAAGAAAAAAATAAAGGAACTTTAATTACCACTTTACTTGAATGTGAGAGTAAATTATTTGGAGCACTGTCTCATGATTGATGAATTAACACCTAGCAATAATCTTAGGGAATAATCCAAACTTGCTGCCAGGATGACTCCATGAAACATAGAAAAGATATTGATCTCCACACTATGGAAGGTCGAAGTGTCAGAAATTCTCTGGAAGCAGATAATGATTGGAGTAAAGGACACAAGAATGTGGAAGAACCAGAATTGATATCATAACTAAGACACAAAAACCCACCAGATGATTATGTTCCAAGTCAGGTCCAGAGCACACACCATGTTAGAAAGCCATAAAGTCTGGCGAGAGAAACACCAGCATCACTGAGAAGTTCAGGAGTGGTTCTGCTGTGCTAAAATTTGACACAATTGCCAAGTGAAAGATTAAAGTAAATATAGGCATCACAGCAGTATCCTGCCATTTCTCTAGAATTTGGTCACTCAAGTCCTAGCTGGCCTTATTATCCTGCAATGAATTTAAAATTTTGTTTGCTGCTGTCATTTGACCTTGTTCAGCATTTATGCCTTTCAGTGAGAAGTTTAGTATGATACAAAGCTACTGTATCATCAAGAGAATATTACGTTTTTAATTGATCATTTAAATAGAGCATTTATCTCATAATATAAGGGTTTTATAAATTTACTTAATTCATGCTGACAGTTACATCTGGATCATATCTACCATTGGTTTTCGATACTGTTTTTCTCACGTGTTCTGTTTCTTTTTGCTCTGCTTTTTCCCATTACTAAGATAAAATCCCATTTATATTATTTTACAATGGAAATAAAAGTGCACACTAATAATTTAACAAAGTGTAATGTTAATTCCAAAATGCTAAGTTTGGTCATTCTTTTCCCACTCGTGTTATTATTTTTATTTGTTTGTAATGTCATCAATTATAACTTATCATTTATTATTCGTTTCAGACTGGTAATATTTTTCAGCATCTCTGACCTTCCTTCTTGAATTATTTCCTTTTTTCTTGAATTGAGTATTTTACCATAATTGCTAGTTTACTCTCAATATATGCTTGTTGGAAAATATCATTATTTAGTGTTATTCTTTAAAAATATTTTCACTAGGTATAGCAGTTTTTTTTTTCAACATTTTGAAGATACTGCTTCAAGATCTTCTGTGTTATAATTTCTTTTGAGACATCATTTGTCAGTTCAATTATTATCCCATTTTAGGTCTTCTACTTTCTTTTCATTTTAACTTTGGTGTTGTTCTTTTCATTTTTTGCTCTAGGTATTTAGATGTATATCTCTTCCTGAATCTCTCTCTCTCTCTCTCTCTCTCTCTGATTTTGTGCTTTCTAACTTAAATGAATAGCATTGTTCATCAATCTTGCAATATTTTTAGGTTTTCAATGTCTAATTTTTTTGTCAAACCACTTATTATCCTTTTCTCCATTCTCTCCTTCTGTGTCTGCAATTAGAACTTACTCAGTTTTTTATGTCTCTTAACATTTTTCATATTTTCCATCTCCTTTCCTGAGTATCAATCCTCTTATTGTTATTTAATGTTAAACTTCAGTTCAGTTAATCTCTTTTTACTTGTGCTTAATATATTTAGTGTGTATATAGTTTTTAATCCTTATTTTTGAGTATTATATAGGTTTCAATTTAAAATCTTAAGTTTTAATTGCTAGAAATTATATTACTTTAAACAGTACATTGGGCAGTTTTTAATATATCATTTTATTCATTTAATTATATTATTTTTATGTTATATCTGAAGATTTCAATATATGAAGCTTTGCGAAGCTATTTTTCAGTTTGTTTTTCTTGTGACTTTTGTTCACGAAAGTTTATTTTCTTAAGTGTTTTATGAAGTTTGGGAACTTATGTTCCTCAGAACTTTGGCTAGAAATACACATTTGAGATTGGCCTAGAATTTCATCTACATTTTTTTTTTTTTTTTTTTTTTTTGAGACGGAGTCTTGCTCTGTAGCCCGGGCTGGAGTGCAGTGGCCGGATCTCAGTTCACTGCAAGCTCCGCCTCCCGGGTTTACGCCATTCTCCTGCCTCAGCCTCCGGAGTAGCTGGGACTACAGGCGCCCGCCACCTCGCCCGGCTAGTTTTTTGTATTTTTAGTAGAGACGGGATTTCACGGTGTTAGCCAGGATGGTCTCCATCTCCTGACCTCGTGATCCGCCTGTCTCGGCCTCTCAAAGTGCTGGGATTACAGGCTTGAGCCACCACGGCCGGCCTACTCATCTACATTTTAAGGATTCTTTTATGTGAATGCATTTCATTGAATCTTCATTTTTTTCTTATTTTGTTCACAGTCTTTAACTGTTGCCTTTTAATATGCACTAATTATAGGAATAACTTTAAGCAACCTGTGAAATGATAAATTATAAAGGACAGATGCAGTGGCTTATATGTTTAATCTCAGTGCTTTGGGATGGAGACTGAGGTGAGAGGATTTCTAGAGGCTAGAAATTTGAGACCAGCCTGGACAACATATTGAGATTCTGCCTTTACCAAAATAAGTTTAAAGAAATTATTAAAAAATGTTTTAACTCCTTCTTTTGAGGCCCACTGGGACTGGCAGTTGACAACAAACAATTAAGGGACCCCAGTTAAAATCAATAAATAATCCACCTGTTTCAAACCCAAGAAGATGCCATCCTACAGCATTGTGACTAAACAAATATTTCCTTTAAGACCCAAAGTTTCAAGATTATAAGTTATACAGCAAATGCTATAAGATGCCAAAATGTATCATAATTATGGTGCTGTTATAAGAAAAACCTAAAATAGGTGAAATTTTCTTTGGGCCTTGGCTTTGGATAGATACACAAAAAATAGCAGAAAAACTGTTAGTAAAGTCTGGAAAAGAAGTGGACAATCATTTAGTAGACCATGAAAACATGGTAAGAAAAGTGCTATAGCTGGTAGAAAAAGTGTTGACCCTGACAATTTTAACTGATGCTGGCAAATAAACAATTTGTATTGATTGCACTTGAAAATTAACTCTTAAGCCTGCAAAATGGTGGAGTACGAAGATCCAAACTCTTGTTCTTTCAGAAACAACACTGAAAACAGCAGAAACAGTTAGAACCAACTTTGTCGAAATTCTAGAAGCAGTTAAGTGTTTTCAGGGAGAAGTTGAATCCCTGAATAGACCAATAACAAGTTCTGAAATTGAAGCAGTAATAAATAGCCTACCAACCAAAAAAGGCCCAAGACTAGATACATTTACAGCTGAATTCTACCAGAAATACAAAGAGGAACTGATACCATATCTTCTGAAACGATTCCACACAATTGAAAAGGAGGGACTCCTCCCTAACTCATTCTATGAGGTCAGCATCATCGTAATACCAAAACAGGGCATAAATACAGCAAAAAGGAAAACTTCATGCCAATATCCTTGATGAACATCAATGCAAACTTTACGTCAGTATCCCTGATGAACGTAGATGCATAAAATCTCAATAAAATACTGACAAACTGAATCCAGTAGCACATCAAAAAGGTTATCCAGTACTATCAAATTGACTTCATTCCCATGATGCAAGGTTGGTTCAACATACACAAATCAATAAACATAATCCATCACATAAACAGATCTAAAGGCAAAAAACACATGATTATCTCAGCAGATTGCGGAAAAGGCCATTGATAAAATTCAACATCCCTTCATGTTAAAACTCTCAACAAACTAAGTATTGAAGGAACATGCCTCATAATAATAAGAGCCATTATGACAAACCCACAGTCAATATCCTACCGAATGAGAAAAAGCTGGAAGCATTCTCCTTGAAAACAAGCATGAAACCAGGATCCCTCTCTCAGCACTCCTATTCAACATAGTATTGGAAGTTCTGGCCAGGGCAATTAGGCAAGAGAAAAGAATAAAGAGTATTCAAATAGTAAAGCAGGAAGTAAAAATGTCTTTGTTTGCAGTTGACATGTTCTTATATCTAGAAAACCTCATCGCCTTGCCCAAAAGCTCTTAAGCCAATAAAAATATTCAGCAAAGTCTCAGGATACAAAATCGATGTGCAGAAGTCACAGGCATTCCTATACACCAAAAGCAGGCAAACAGAGAGCCAAATCATGAATGAACTTTATTCATAATTGCTACAAAGAGAATAAAACACCAGAAATATAGCTAACAAAGGAAGCAAAGGACCTCTTCAAGGAGAACTACAAACCTCTGCTCAAAGAAACCAGAAAGGACATAAACAAATGGAAAACATTCTATGCTCACAGATACAAAGCAAGGAACCAACCTTGCATCATAGGAATGAAGAATCAACATTGTGAAGATGGCCATACTCCCAAAAGTATTTTATAGGTTGAATGCTGTTCTCGATTAAACTACCATTGACATTCTTCACAGCATTAGAAAAAAAAAAACAACAACAACTATTTTTATGTTGCGCCAACCTCGCATCATGGGAATGAAGCATCAACATTGTGAAGATGGCCATTTTATAGGTTGCATGCTATTCCCCATTAAACTACCACTGACATTCTTCACAGCATTAGAAGAAAAAGTATTTTAAAATTCATATGGAACCATAAAAGTGTTGTATAGCCAAGACAATCCTAAGTAAAAGGAACAAAGCTGAAGATATCACCCTACTGGACTTCCAACTATACTATAAGGCTACAATAAATAAAACAGTATGATACTGGTACCAAAACAGACACATAGACCAATGGAATAGAATAGACAATGTAGAAACAAGATCACACATCTACAACCATCTGATCTTTGACAAATCTGACGAAAACAACCAGTGGGGAAAGGATTCTCTATTTAATAAATGGTGCTGGGAGAACTGACTATTCATTTGCAGAAAATGAAAACTGGACTTTTCCTCATGTGTTATACAAAAATTAACTCAACATGGATTAAAGACTTAAATGTAAAACCCAAAACTATAAAAACCCTAGAAGAAAATCTAGGCAATACCATTCAGGACATAGGTAGGGGCAAATATTTTGTAATTAAAATGTCAAAAGCAATTGCAACAAAAGCCAAAATTGACAAATGACATCCAACTAAACTAAAGAGCTTCTGAACAGCAAAAGAAACTACCATTAGAGTGATCAGGCAACCTACAGACAGGAAGAAAATTTTTGCAATCTATCCACCTATCAAAGATCTAATATCCAGGATCCACAAAGAACTCAAACAAATTTACAAGAAAAAAAAAAACAAACAACCCTATTATAAAGTGGGCAAAGGATATGAAGAGACACTTCTCCAAAGAAGATATTCATGCAGCCAAAAAAACATATGAAAAAAAATCAACATCACTGATCATTACAGACATGTAAATCAAAACCACAATGAGATACAGTCTCATGCAGGTCAAAAGGGACATGGATGCAGCTGGAAACCATCATTCTCAGCAAACTATCACAAGAACAGAAAACCAAACACCGCATGTTCTCACTCATAGGTGGGAACTGAACAATGAGATCACTTGGACTTGGGAAGGGGAACATCACACACCGGGGCCTATCACGGGGAGGGGGTGGGGGGAGGGATTGCATTGGGAGTTATACCTGATGTAAATGACGAGTTGAAGGGTGCAGTACGCCAACATGGCACAGGTATACATATGTAACAAACCTGCATGTTATCCACATGTACCCTAGAACTTAAAGTATAATAAAAAATAAAAAAAATAAAAAAGTCAAGAAACAACAGATGCTGGTGAGGTTGATTAGAAACAGGAATGCTTTTACACTGTTGGTGGCAATGTAAATTAGTTCAACCACTGAGGAAGACAGTATGGTGATCGCTCAAAGATCTACAACCAGAAATAACATTTGACCTAGCAAAAGAGTATAAATCATTCTATTACAGAGATCCATTCACACATATGTTCACTGAAGCACTATACACAATAGCAAGGACTTGGAATCACCTCAAATCCCCGTCAATGATAGACTTGATAAAGAAAATGTAGTAAATATAAAACATGAACACTATTCGGCCATAAAAAGGAATGAGATCATGTCCTTAGCAGAGACAATGGATGGAGCTGGAAGCCATTATTTGCAGCAAACTAATGCAAGAACAGAAAACCAAACACCACATATTCTCATTTACAAGTAGGAGCTGAAAGATGAGATCACATGGACACAGGGAGAGCAAAATCACACACTGGGGCCTGTTGGGAGTAGAGTGGGAAGGAGGGAGAGTATTAGGAAAAACAGTCAATGCATGCTGGGCTTCATACCTAGGCAACGGGTTGATAGGTGCAGCAAACCACTATGGCACAAGTCTACCTATGTAACAAACCTGCACATCCTGAATGTGCATCCCAGAACTAAAACTAAAAAATAAATAAATAAAGAAAGAAGAGCAAAAAGAGAAGAGTATTTGAAAAAGTGTGAGCAAAACATAAGTATCCTATGTGACAGTATTACTTACACAAATATTTGAATTTTGGGATTCCTGGAAGATGAAAAGATAAGAAAATGAACAAAACTTATTTAAAGAAATACTAGCTGGAAAATTCTAAAATCTTGAAGGGGATGTGGCTATCCACATTTACAAAGATCGAAAGTTCCCAAGAAAGACAAATCCAAATATGAATAATCCAAGGCACACTACATTCAAACTGTCAAAAGTCAAAGACAAAGAATCTTGAGAGTAGCAAAAGAAAAGAAATTTGCCACATATAAAAGAAGTTTTGTAAGGTTGTCAGCAGACTTCTCAACAGAAACCTTGCAAACCAGGCAAAAGTAGGAGGATATATTCAAAGTACTAAAATAAAAAAACAAAAAAGGAAAACAAAAACCTGCCAAGTATATATACTATATCCTGTAAAACTATTCTTCAGAATAAAGGAGATATAAAAACATTCACTGACAAACAAAAGCTTAAGGAGTTCATAACCAGGAGATCTGTCTTATAAAAAGAAAATGCTAAAAGGAATTCTATTTAAAACAAAAGGATGCTAAGTAATGACATGAAAACATAGAAAAGCACAAAATTCTCTGGCAAAGGTAAACATATAGTCTAACTCAGAATACTCTAATATTGTACTGGTGATGTGTAAGTCATTTTTAACTTTATAAAAGTATAATAGCTAAAAGACAAAAGTGTTAAAAATAATTAAACCTATACTAATTTGTTAATGAATACACAATAATGAAAGATGTAAAGTATGACATTATTTATTATTATTATTTTTTTTTTGAGACAGAGTTTCGCTCTTTTTGCCCAGGCTGGAGTGCAATGGCGCCATCTCGGCTCACTGCAACCTCCGCCTCCCGGGTTCAAGCGATTCTCCTGCCTCAGCCTCCTGAGTAGCTGGGATTACAGGCATGTGCCACCACCCCGGCTAATTTTGTATTTTTAGTAGAGACGGGGTTTCTCCATGTTGGTCAGGCTGGTCTTGAACTCCCGACCTCAGGTGATCCACCTGCCTCGGCCTCCCAAAGTGCTGGGATTACAAGCGTGAGCCACCGCGCCCGGCAAGTATGACATTATTATCAAGTGTGTGTGTGGAGAGAAGTCAGAGTAAATACAAAAGTCAGAGTTTTGTATTTGATTGAAATTATTAATTTAAATTAGAAATATCTTTAAGATGTGTTATATAAACCATATAATAACTGTAAAGAAAAAAACACTAGTAGATACACAAATTACAAAGAGAAAGTATCAAAACATATCACTAAATAAAATCATTCTATCATTAAAAGATTAACTGAATTTAAGGAGTAAATTTATTCCACTCAATGGGTAGAGATGGACAATTTCTAACCTATTTAAAAATTGGTGAAATTCATGTGTACTTTTTTCTTTACCTTTGTTTCTCTTCTTTTGATAGCTACAATTTTTTCCATTCTTAATTGTAGAGATACTTATTATTTTCTGCTAATAGCTAGTGTTGCATCATCTTCACTCTAGATATGCTATTTTTTTCTCCTAGGATTTAAAAAGTTGTCTTGAGTTGGAATTAGCCCTAAGGAAAATATTGATAGAAATGGTATATTAATGCAAGAGATACTTTCTCATATTCTCAATATTTCAGAAACTTTATTATTCTTAGGTACAATTGATTATAAATATATTCTGCCTAAGTATAAACCATAATAAAGTCTTAAGGTATTGAAAACTACATTTCTATTAACATGAGTTTCTGCCAAAAATCCTTTTGATCTATTATTTTTTAAAAAAACCCATCATTGATTTCTAGTCTTTTCCTTTTCCTTGCACATATATTAGCAGATTACCTTGTTGTGTAACCATACGGTTACTGCTTTGTTTGGTTTAGTGATTATTATTAAAATTATTTATACAATTATATATATGTGTATGCAAATTAGGTTGCCTTCATAAATAATGGCCCAAATAAGTTAAATGTAATAATTAATTGCTCCTATAATATTTGAAGCCTTAATAACAGCATACAATTAATATGTATGACATTTTATACTCAAGATAATTTTCAAACAGTGCCATTTTCTGAAAATGTTAGGCATATGGACACAGAAATTGTTCATGAATACCAGCTCATATGCAATGCTTTGTGGATGCTTTTTTCAAAGCTCAACAGGGGCTTGAAAAAAGCTTTTAGAAAAAAAAAATTATACCGTATTGTTAGCCACCCTTTTGTCCTTGTACACTGCAATTGTCTTAGGGCATTCTATTATTCTCTTTTTATTATTTGTAAAGTAAACACAACAAATTAGGTCTGAATATCAGCTCCCTATTTTATCAAACCTTGCTCAAAAAGTAAACATTACAGTCTCATATTTAGTTGAATTGTTTATATGAATACATTTATTAAGATGGCACTAAATAGTGTAAGAATCTGAAAAGGAAAATACTACTCCTCAAACAGTGTATAATACTCTATTGTTTTTATTTTTAATTCGTTTCTTATAGAATAAGCCTACCCAATTTAGTTAGCATACAGTGAAAATCCACATGTAAAAATTAAGTAGACATTTACAAGAATAAAACTGCATGACACATATGTGGGTTGTTAGTTTAGTCTTTTATAAACAAATACAAAATCTGAAGTAAAATAATGCTCAAAAATTATTTAAAGTTAATTTCTTATTAAGTAAATATATTGAAAATGTTAAAAAGTAATACAGAAAAGTAAAGTAACACAGGCAACATAATTTCAACTATTTAAAGTTAATAATTGTTAAAATAGATTCTTTTCTTCTGATATTGTGCTTATAAACATAGTTTATATGATTGGAATAATATAGTTGAAGCTTATTTTTAACATGATATAAGCAATTATACAATATTTTATCAGTCACATAATGTTTATCCAATTAATGTTTTATGTTTTAGGCTGCATTTATTTATTAATAGTATAGATACACTGTAACTTAATTTTAAAGAGTAATATTATTTCATCTGAGCTCTACTTAGCACTTTCTTTTCTGTTGCACACTGCTTTCTCCATTTATTCCAAAAGATTACATTAAAATAAGTGTCTGTGGCCATCTGACCATTTTTACTTCTGATAATGTTTTCCAGGGTGAAATTGTGAGAAATTATTATGGCTGACAGACACTCAAAAAAATAACATCAGCATTATTTGTATTTAACTTCTAGACATTATTACATTTTCTGAAGAAAGCAGTTTAAGTCTAGAACAAAAATGAATGGGTAGGGGAGGCACTTAAGTTAGAATTTGTGAATGTCATTAGCTCTGACCCAAAGACAGGATAACCAGACTGGTTGATGCTTTCTTGTGAGATGGGTCCATCACCCTACCATAAATTAATGAAAATTCTGTTATGATCACTGAAGCTGGCTTTGCTTTGATTCCACAGTCATCTAACTATAACTTACCTAGCTTTAACTTTGAATATAATATTCAATTTAGAGCATACAGTTCCTTAACTAGGCAATACAAGTATTCTGACATACAATTCTCAATGAAATTGTTGGACTACAGTTCTCTTTTATTCACCAGGTCTCTTGATCATGTTGGTCTGAATTATTTTCACACCTTGATCAATTTCAGGGCCATGAAAAACCAAATTCTTTGTTTCTAAAAACACCAGACTTTGTTCTACATTATTAGGCAGAGGCCAGGATTATTTAGTGAGCAGTGAAATATTTTTCTGAAATAAAGTATTTGCTTCAGATACAGACTGGGAGTAAAAAAAGAAAATAACTTTAGAAGTTTTTAAAACAGTGAGTCAAAAGCCAAAGCATTGCCTTTTTATGTTTCTCAGCAATGTTTCTTTTAGACCATGACATCTGGTAATGTATCTCTAAAGTGTCTGATTACGTCTCCACTAACTTGGTCTTCTCATTCTTAACTTACACCTTCCAGTTCTAAACAGATCCATGAATGTGAATTCTATGGCACAAACTCGCTTATACTAGACAGACTTGATAAATGATGCTAATAGGATCAAATCTCTAACTATCCATCTAACTTCTTGTTGAGAGAAAAGCTGAGTGTTGGGAGAGAAGCTGAGGCAGGGCTTGCCTGTCTGGCATAATGTAAAAGAGCCTTGGAACATGTCTGGGGTCCAGGGTCTAAAACCCCTCCTGTCCTTTGGAATGTGTCCAGATTTGCTGGCTCCTGGCTTTTAGCACTCCCATTATCTCAAGTAGCCATATGTTTCAAAGAAAGTGCTAAACTGTCACAGCTGTAGCTCCTTCACTTGATACACTGCTTCCTTTCAACCCCCACATCTTCCCCACCTGTTTCTTGGTTTGATCACCAACAAATAGCATGGGGTCCCAGAGCTGGGGCCTTCGCAGCCTCCATACTATCATTGGCCCCCTGATCCCACTTTCTCTCTTGTCTTTTCTCATTCCTTTGACTCTGCCGGACTTTAGCCCCCACAGCCTGGTATTGGGTCTGATCAGCCCCTACACTTATTCTTTGGATAATCAGAAGTTCAGTAAATAAGAAGTTTACTATTTGCTAGAATTTTGGCAAGTTACTTTCTGTCTGGTAGATTTGAAAACTGGCCACACTATTTAAAATTTTTTAACTTCACAATTACTTTTGTTAATTGTATCTAGTCACAAATATTGAACATAACATTTACTGATCAAATATGTAGCTTACATGGGAGCATTAAAAAAATCTGTTTCATTTAATGTACATTTTACCCAGGAATACATTTTTTTTTCTTAAAAAATAAGAGGCTGCCAAGCATGATTTACGTTAGAATTCCATAAACTTCATAATTATAGTAGTTTTAGAACGTACTGTTAAAACATGCCTGCATAGTTTAGCAAAGCATATCTTTTAAAATGTCAAACATTTGCTAAAATTACTGAAAGCTATATATGTGCTTGTGCGCTGCTGCTTTTGGATAAAACTTGCATTGAAACAAGCCAATGTAGATAGTAATATCTGAAAATGCTTTATATCTGTAGTGTTGAAAATAAGTTAAATACCTTTATGTTTTCTAAAAGTCACCTTTAGGATTCAGGCGAAATGAGTTATTTTTACTGCATTTTGCCAATTGGCAACTTTTGTGAACAGGAGACTAGGTGCTATTTAAGGCTTCAGAAGGATATTTTAACGTGCATAACTTTCTTAAGGCCTTAAGGCCACAAATGTAGGGCAAGCTGATCATCAAGTGATTCTTTTTTTTTTTCTTTTTTTTTTTTTTTTGAGGTGGAGTCTTGCCCTGTCTCCCAGACTGGATTGCAGTGGTTCCATCTCAGTTCATTGCAAGTTCTGCCTCCCAGGTTCATGCCATTCTCCTACCTCAGCCTCCCAAGTAGCTGGTACTACAGGCACCTACCACCACGCCTGGCTAATTTTTTTGTACTTTTAGTAGAGACAGGGTTTCACCATGGTAGCCAGGACAGTTTCGATCACATGACCTTGTGATCCTCCTGCCTCAGCCTCTCAAAGTGCTGGGATTACAGGCGTGAGCCACTGTGTCTGGTCCATCAAGTGATTCTTATTCAAAACTTCTCTTATTTCCACTCTTGCCTACTAGAATCATTTGTGAAACCTTGACCTATATCAGCAAAGCAATATTGCAGCTTAGCTCTTCATAATATACAAACATTTGCAAATAAATCTCCAGTGTGGGCAACATAAATATAGAGAAAAAGTTTTACCCACCTGGCAATGTTTCTCCAAATGTTGAGAATTTTCATTTAATTTGATGAATATATTCAGAAGATCTTTCCCAGTTAAGAAATCAAAATAACTCAATATGAATTCAATAATTCATTTGTATTTTGTGAATATATTTTTCTCCTGTAAGTTTAAGAATATAAGAGCTTAGATGTTGCATTCTTTCTTTGAGATGAGCAGTGAGTACATAGAATATTTAAGCTTATTTTTCTCTAAACGAAAAGGACACATTTATGATGCACAACTAACTATATATGGTAGAAATGCATTTTTTTCTCAAATTCCCTTATGGAATCTCCATATTTTCTATGTGTGAAAATTTGTAGCCTGGCATTAAAAAAAAAGCTCAAGGAAAGATGTGGCAATTGGACCTAAAGGTGCAATAACATATCTCTTCTTTATTGAAGAAAGGAAAGAAGGATTATTTCCATTCTAATATTATTTTACTGTTACTAGACTGCTATTTGTACTGATAGTCTCTAAAATGGCATATATGCTAAGAAAAATGGTTATTTTTGCATTATATGATTCTAGTGCACGTCTTCATTGACAATATTGCATCACTGTAGTAGAATAATAGCTGACCTTATGAAACAAAACCAACACAATGTCTGTGATCGGCATCTGGATCGGCATTTACAAATGTAGGTCTTGATCGCAAACATCTTTATCCAGGTAGGAGGTAGATTATATACCTCCTAATTTTTGATTAGAGAAAGATGATCTTGTGAATACATTAGAATTTAAAGTCCTGACTTTATATTCAACATTATTACAACAAATAGATACACTTTGTGCATACGTGTATAAATGCTGAGAAAGACAGTATGATAAAATGTTTAGGTTTTGGAAAAATACTTATACTTGTTTCTACTGTATGATTCTAGGGATGTCAATTACTTAACAGTTTATAGATGAATGAACACATCAATACTAAAATTGAAGGATTGTACATGACTAACTGAGACAAGAGCAAAATATACTAAACCCTCTGTCTGGTACATAGCTCCAAATACATGTTAGCTCTTTTAATGTTCTCATGTGATTGAGAAAGTAGACAAATATTAAAGTCAGTCCTTCACCCAAAATTTACTCATTTCTTTTAACTTCTCTGTGAATTATATAACAATTATATCTCATTAATTTTTAGATATTTTGGTACAGTATCAATACTCTGAAGACTGAAAAGCTATATGTTTAGCAAATGCTATAGAGAGATTAAAGATAACAATGTAATGCGGACGAATAACGCAAATACCGACTTTTACTATGTATTTAAATTAAGTAAACCATAAAGCTTCACTAAATAATTGCAACTTACCACTTTTCTTTTTTATATGTTCCCATCAAACTCACTACTTCAACTCAGATATTTTTTATCAAAAACTTTATTCCAGTTGCTCCATCTCATCTCTAAATGTTCAAATGTCTAGGAAAATTTTAGGATAAAATTTACAATTATTAAAATTATTCAATGAAGTATTGAACTCCCTCTTATCTCATAAATGTTCTGTTTCACTTGGGCAAGTCATCTGAACTTTCTCAGACTGTAAAACTTGGGCTTAGAGTAGAAATCTCCCTTATTTGTTCTGGTTTCAAAAATTTTTGCTCAATATGAAGGGATTCTGTTTACACATTTAAAGAGTGTGACTGTGGCAATTCCAAGACTAATTTTGACCACCATTGACACTGGCTAGAAGGGGTCTAAAATCTTTTCTGACATTATGTTTCTGACATATCAGTAGGTCAGAACTATATTATTTCCCTATGAATAATAAAATGTATGCCCATGTTCTTAAGATGAGTCTGAAGAGTATTATTTAAATTGTTTTCTTTATTTTCAATGGATATTAAAATGCAACCTAATATACCATTAATTTAAATCCTTTTTAATAATAATGATAACAAAACTACAACTTTTTTCAACTCATCCTGTGTTGTGAATTATACATGGTGCTTTACATATGTTGTTTCATTTATCCCCATGGGCCACACTGACTGCTACCATTTTCTGAGGGTTAAAAATAAAGCAACCATAGTAAAAGCTGTTTATATAATTTATTTCTGGCAATTACCCAAGAGGCAGCCATTGTGTACCTATTACCATACATATTATTTCCTACCCTGATGAACAAGGACAATGCAGCATATATTTAACATGAAATTTTAAAACTGGGGAAATAAGCACATTGAAATAAGGAACTTATTGAAGATTACAAATCAGATGATTTTGAATAGATTAAAATTTTTATTGGGAAATTAAAAATATTTAGTGGTTAATAACAAATATTTAGGGTGGAGGTGGAGCAAGATGGCTATATAGAACCCTCTAGTGATCCCAGCATCATCAAACTGAACAATTATCCACACAATAAGGCACCTTTGTAAGAAACAAAAATCAAGTGAGAGATCACAGCACCTGGTTTTAACACTGTATCAAGGAAAGAAGCACTGAAAAGGGTGGGAAAGACAGTCTTGAATTGTCTATGCCACCCCTCCCCCGTCTCCTGGAAGCACAGCCTGGCATAAAGAAAGAACCTGTGTGCTTGGGAAAGGAAGAGTAAGGTGACTGCTGCGCTTTGCATTGGAACTCAGTGTTGGTCTGTCAAACTGGAATTTTGTCAAAGCAGAATTCAGCTGGCACCCACAGAGGAAGCATTTAGACCAGCCTTAGCAAGAGGGGAATCGTCCATCCATCCCAATGGTTGGCACCTGAGTTCTGGGTAGCCCTAAAGTGCTAAAGTATTTAGTATGATAAAGTACTTAGTATGCTAACGTGCTTTGGAGTGTTAAGTTAATTTGAAAGGCAGTCTAGGCCACAATGACTGCAATTCCTGAATAAATTGTAGGTCCTGTGCTGGGCTCAGAGCCAGTGGATTGGGGTGGATATGATCACTGAGATACCAGACAGGACAGCCAAGGGAGGACTTACTCCACCCCTCCCTGACCTCTGAACAGTGTAGTTTGCCGCTTCAAGATAAACTCCTTCTGCTAGAGGAAAAGAGAGGGAAGAGTAAGAACTTTCTCACACAACCTGTGAACCAGCTCAGCCACAGTGAATTAAAGTGCCAAGCAGAGGCTTGAAGTCTACATTCAAGATGAAGTCCCCATTCATACAGCCCCTAGCTCCTGTATGATATTTTTAGACCTTCTCTAGACCAGAAGAGAACTCTCTTCTGTGAAGGGAGACCCAGTCCTGGCAGGATTCATCACCAGTTGCCTAAGGAGCCCTTGGGCCTTCAATAAAGATAAGCAGTAGCCAGGCAGTAATTGTCATGGGCTTTGGGTGAGGCCCAGCACCGTGCTTGCTTCAGGTGTGACCCAACACATTCCCAGCTGTGGTAGCCATGGGACAGACATCTGCTTGAGGAAAGGAGAGAGAAGAGTTAAAATAACTTTATCTTGCAACCTGAGAACTAGCTCAGTCACAATAAAATAAAGCACTAAGCACAGTCTTAAAGTCCTCAATTTCAGGCCTTAGTTCCTGGATGGCATTTGTAGACCCGCCCTGGGCCAGAAGGGAGACTGTTACTCTGAAGGGAAAGTCCCAGGCCTGGCAGGCTTCATTATCTGCTTACTAATGGATCCTTGGGCCTTGGATAAGCATCAGCCTAGCTAGGCAGTAGTAACTGTGGGCCTGGGGTGGTGATGACCACAGGGAGAGACACCAGGTTGTGGTAAAAAAGAAGGAAAAATAAAGAGACTTTGTCTTGCAACTTGGTTACCAGCTCAGCCACAGTGAAATAAAGCACCAGCCAGACTCCCATAGTTCCTGATTCCAAGCCCTAGCTCCTGGAAAGACCCATCCTGAGCTGAAAGGGAACCTGCTCCCATGAAGAGAAAGACCCAGTCTTGGCAGGATTCATCAACTGCTGACTAATGAGTCCTTGGGCTTTGAATAAACATTGGTGACAACCAGACAGTAGTTGCCATGGGCCTTGGGTGAGGCCCAATACTATGCTGGCTTTAGGTGTGACCCCATGAATTCTCAGTAGTGACGGTCATGGGGAGAGGCTCCTTTCGCTTGAGGAAGAGAGGAAAGAATAAAAAGAACTTGGTCTTGACATTTGGGTACCAGCTCTGTCCCCACAAAACAAAACATGAAGTAGATTCCTAAAGTTTCCAGGCCCTAGTTCCTGGAAAGTATTTGTAGACCCATCCTTGGTCAGAAGGGAACCTTCTGACCTGCAGGGAAACGCCCAGTACTGGCATCCTCTACTCCAGTCTGTTTCCGTGATATCTGTGCTCATGATACATTGATTACATTGATACAGCTTTTTTTTTTTTTTTTTTTTTTTTTTCATTGCTTTATAACGTTTAGGTCAGCTATTGCCCTTAACTCTATTTTGAGTCTGTTCGTAATAGAGTCAAAATAGAGTCAGGCCATAGGTCAAGGGCAAAAGCTCAGTCACTCAATTTTATATTAAGTGTACTTTTATTGTGAATGTGTTTTATTTATTTTCTCATTAAAAAGTAATTGTTAGTTCACTATCCCTAATACATGTAATAGAAAACACGAAAGTCCCCAGCAGTAACTCAGAAAGATCAGTCATAGCTTTACTCACATGATTTTCAATTTTAAAACATGTTATTAAGTGAACATACAAATACAATGTATAAAATGTTATCTGTGAATATATATTTGAGTACTTACTGAGGCCAGACACTGTTGCATTTATGAATATTAACTCACTTATTTATCATAACCTCAAGAGGTGTATCCTTGTGTTTTGTCCATAAATTACCCCCCATTCTGGACTAATTGCATGTGCTTAACCATCATCATTTCCACTTTATCTTTCTTCTCCCAATTCCATTGTCGATCATTTAATTCTGCTGGGAAATAAAGCTGTTTAGGCCTTCCTCTCTTCTCTTTCTAATTTGTTGTTACTACGCAAATTCTGAATAGTATCTCTTTCAATGTCTCACTGCTCATTTTTCAAGTTTTCTCCCACCTCAGTTGGTAGCATGACTCAAGAAATTCCAGCCCTTGCATATTACAAAGTTTAGAATTTGAAAGTCTTTTTGCTCTTTAGCAGCAAGAAAATTTTGCTTTAGAAGCTGAAAACAACATAGACTGGTTTTCCCCTTTGGATTTCTGCTGTAAATTACGCCAATTATACTTGAGTAATAGGAATGACTTTAACTCTCATTCAGAAATAAAACACAAAAGATTCAGGAAAAAACATTGCAAAGATTAGTATTTCAAGATATCTTATTGTATAGGTATTCCATGTACCAATGAAAATAGGCCGGGTGCTGTGGCTCACACCTATAATCCCAACACTTCGGAAGGCCAAGGCAGGCAGATCACCTGAGGTCAGGAATTCGAGACCAGCCTGACCAACATGATGAAACCCTGTCTCTACTAAAAATACAAAAATTAGCCTGGCGTGATGGCATGCACCTGTAATACCAGCTATTCAGAAGGCTGAGACAGAAGAATTGCTTGAACCCAGAAGGCAGAGGTTGTGGTGAGCCAAGATGGTTCCATTGCACTGTAGTCTGGGAAACAAGAGCAAAACTCTGTCTCAAAAAAAAAAAAAATAAATAAATAAATAATGAAAATAATTGTAAATATATTAGCCATGTGCCTATCATATTTATTAAAATTGCTTCATTTAAATTCTCCTGTAACTTCTTTTTCTTTTATTTTTTTATTATTTTAATACAGCTTCTTCTTTGTGATTTTCTTATAACACCCATGTCAGCTATTAAGTTATGCTTGACCTCATAGCCTGACCCTGTTTTGACTTATAGAAACTTTGACTTGAAAATTAAACCAAGTATTTCACATATGTCATAATACTAGAGTACTACAATTTTGAAAGTTTTGGAGGACTCAGAATGAGGGGCACATAATAGTATGGATCGCATTTACCAATTCTCTAATAAATTTGAATTTACTCGGAGTAAGTACTTTCCACAGTTCATAGCTGAAGAAAAGTTCATTGGTTTTTAACCCTCTTCTACTTTGTGTGTAACCTCGCTTCTCATCCATTGCTCTTGTTTGTGATAATATATTATGCTTTCTTCTTCATATGTTATTCAGAAGTCAATAATATTCACTGCATACCACATTCTAAAAACAGAAATCATACTGAAGTACATTTATCCTAGAATAAAGATCAAAATCGGAAGTTCCAGCACTTACTTTTGTCTTGTTTCTTAAATTTGAGCTATAAGCCAATTATTAATTTTAAATAAGTGGTATAATTAAACCCATCTGTCAAACAGAAGCATTATTATTTTGTGGCCTATGTTATAATAAAAGATCATAATAAAAATAAAAATAAAACAACACATAAATCAAGATACATTATGCTGCCTAGGGCTATTTTTCACCAATACTGTTAAGAGAAAAAGGTATTTTCTTTCCTGTAACATATGGGTTTGTGGTGTCTCTTTTTAGTACTTAAGGATCATCTCTGAACAAATATAATTTCTTGTTATAAGCATTCAGATGAGGATAAAAGAGAAACAATGTCATTTGTGGCAGCCTCTTGTTGTCATTTTTTATTTTTATTTTTATTTTATTTTATTTTTAAAAGTACTTAAGTCATATTTCCTTTTTTTTTTTTTTTTTTGAGACGGAGTCTCGCTCTGTCGCCCAGGCTGGAGTGCAGTGGCCCGATCTCAGCTCACTGCAAGCTCCGCCTTCCGGGTTCCCGCCATTCTCCTGCCTCAGCCTCCCGAGTAGCTGGGACTATAGGCGCCGCCACCTCGCCCGGCTAGTTTTTTTTGTATTTTTTAGTAGAGACGGGGTTTCACCGTGTTAGCCAGGATGGTCTCGATCTCCTGACCTCGTGATCCTCCCGTCTCGGCCTCCCAAAGTGCTGGGATTACAGGCTTGAGCCACCGAGCCCGGCAAGTCATATTTCCTAGTTCACATCTCCATTATCTAAAAATGTAGATGGCTCTAGTTCTATAATGTGTTGTCTCCTTTGGCATTTAAAGTAGCTTGTTTCCTCATATTTGTTTTGTTAGTGAGTTTACATCCTTTGGCATTTAAAGTAGCTTGTTTCCTCATATTTGTTTTGTTAGTGAGTTTACATTGTCCATGCCTCATCTGGGTCTTCATCTTGGGTTGAACACGGATCCTTTCAAGAATATTTGTACTTGCTTCTCCCAGATACCCTGCACTACTTAGTTTCCTAGTAGTAGTTTCTCTGGTTGAGATGTCCTGGAATTCACAGAGAATGTAAATTTGAAGCCCAAACTGCTGGAATAAATAATAATTAGATATAATTATATAATAATAATTAGAGTTGAATACCCCACTGTCAACATTAGGCAGATCAATGAGAAAGAAGGTTAACAAGAATATGCAGGTCTTGAACTCACCTC
This sequence comes from Macaca mulatta, assembly GCF_049350105.2. Lineage (NCBI taxonomy): Eukaryota > Metazoa > Chordata > Mammalia > Primates > Cercopithecidae > Macaca > Macaca mulatta. Next base: position 55,541,977 of record NC_133422.1, on the reverse strand, counting down.
TGCACCAAGCGGACCTCATAGACATCTACAGAACTCTCCACCCCAAATCAACAGAATGTACATTCTTCTCAGCACCAAATCACACTTATTCCAAAATTCAACACATAGTTGGAAGTAAAGCACTCCTCAGAAAATGTAAAAGAACAAAAATCACGACAAATTGTCTCTCAGGCCACAGTGCAATCAAATTAAATTCCAGATTAAGAAACTCACTCAAAACGCAAAAATACATGGAAACTGAACAACCTGCTCCTAAATGACTCTGGATAAATAATGAAATGAAAGTAGAAATGAAGACATTCTTTGAAACCAATGAGAACAAAGACACAACATGCCAGAATTTCTGAGAAGCATTTAAAGCAGTGTGTAGAGGGAAATTTATAGCACTAAATGCCCACAAGAGAAAGCAGGAAGGATCTAAAATCGACAACCTAGCATAACAATTAAAATAGCTAGAGAAGCAATGGCAAACAAATTCAAAAGCTAACAGAAGGCGAGAAATAACTAAGATCAGAGCAGAACTGAAGGAGATAGAGACACAAAAAAACCTTCAAAAAATCAATGAATCCAGGAGCTGGTTTTTGAAATGATCAAGAAAATAGACCACCAGCAAGACTAATAAAGAAGAAAAGAGAGAAGAATGAAATAGATGCAATTAAAAATGATAAAGGGGATATTACTACCAATCACCCAGAAATACAAACTATCATCAGAGAATACTATAAACACCTCCACGCAAATAAACTAGAAAACCTAGAAGAAATGGATAAATTCCTGGACACATACACCCTTCCAAGACTAAACCAGGAAGAAGTTGAATCCCTGAATAGATCAATAACAGGTTCTGAAATTGAGGCAATAATTAATAGCCTACCAACCAAAAAAAGTCCAGAACCAGACGGATTCATAGCCGACTTCTACCAGAGGTACAAATTTGAGTTGGTACCATTCCTTCTGAAACTATTCCAATCAACAGAAAAAGGGGGAATGCTCCTTAACTCATTTTATGAGGCCAACATCATCCTAATGCCAAAGTCTGGCAAAGACACAGCAAAAAAAGAGAATTTTAGACCAATATCCCTGATGAACATCGATGCAAAAATCCTCAATAAAATACTGGCAAACCGAATCCAGCAGCACATCAAAAAGCTTATCTATCACGATTAAGTTGCCTTCATCCTTGTGATGCAAGGCTGGTTCAACATAGGCAAATCAATAAACGTAATCCATCACAGAAACAGAACCAAAGACAAAAAACACATGATTATCTCAATAGATGCAGAAAAGGCCTTCAAAAAAACTCAACAGCCCTTCATGCTAAAAAGTCTCAATAAACTAGGTATTTATGAGACATACCTCAAAATAATAAGAGCTATTTATGACAAACCCACAGCCAATATCATACTGAATGGGAAAAAACTGGAAACATTCCCTGTGAAAACTGGCACAAGACAGGGATGCCCTCTCTCACCACTCCTATTCAACACAGTGTTGGAAGTTCTGGCCAGGGCAATCAGGCAGGAGAAAGAAATAAAGGGTATTCAAGTAGGAAAAGCGGACGTCAAATTGTCCCTGTTTGCAGATGACATGATAGAATATTTAGAAAACCCCGTCGTCTCAGCCCAAAATCTCCTTAAGCTGATAAGCAACTGCAGCAAAGTCTCAGGAGACAAAATCAATGTGCAAAAATCACAAGCATTCCTATACACCAATAAAAGACAAACAGAGAGCCAAATCATGAGTGAACTCCCATTCACAATTGCTTCAAAGAGAATAAAATACTTAGGAATCCAACTTACAAGGCATGTGAAGGACCTCTTTAAGGAATACTACAAATCACTGCTCAACAAAATAAAAGAGGACTCAAACAAATGGAAGAACATTCCATGCTCATGGATAGGAAGAATCAACATCATGAAAATGGTCATACCGCCCAAGGTAATTTATACATTCAATGCCATCCCCATTAAGCTACCAATGACTTTCTTCACAGAACTGGTGAAAAACTACTTTAAAGTTTATAAGTAACCAAAAAAGAGCCCTCATTGCCAAGATAATCCTAAGCCAAAAGAACAAAGCTGGAAGCATCATGCTACCTGACTTCAAACTATACTACAAGGCTACAGTAACCAAAACAGCATGGTACTGGTACCAAAACAGAGATATACATCAATGGAACAGAACAGAGCCCTCAGAAATAATACCACACATCTACAACCATCTGATCTTTGACAAACCTGACAAAAACAAGAAATGGGGAAAGGATTCCCTATTTAATAAATGGTGTTGGGGAAACTGGCTAGCCATACGTAGAAAGCTGAAACTGGACCCCTTCCTTACACCTTATGCAAAAATTAATTCAAGATGGATTAAAGACTTAAATGTTAGACCTAAAACCATAAAATTCCTAGATGAAAACTTAGACAATACCATTCAGGACTTAGGCATGGGCAAGGACTTCAGGACTAAAACACCAAAAGCAAAGGCAACAAAAGATAAAATAGACAAATTTGATCTAACTAAACTGAAGAGCTTCTGCACAGCAAAAGAAACTACCATCAGAGTGAACAGGCAACCTACAGAATGAGAAAATTTTTGCAATCTACCCAGCTGAAAAAGGGGTAATATCCAGAATCTACAAAGAACTTATACAAATTAAAAAAAAAAAAAAATCAAACAACCCCATCAAAAAATGGGCAAAGGATATGAACAGACACAAAGAAGACACTTATGCAGCCAACAGACACATGAAAAAATGCTCATCATCACTGGTCATCAGAGAAATGCAAGTCAAAACCACAATGAGATACTTTCTCACACCAGTTAGAATGGCAATCATTAAAAAGTCAGGAAACAACAATTGCTGGGGAGAATGTGGAGAAATAGGAACAGTTTTACACTGTTAGTGGGACTGTCAACTAGTTCAACCATTGTGGAAGACAGTGTGGCAATTTGTTAAGGATCTAAAACTAGAAATAAAATATCATTTGACCCAGCCATCCCATTACTGGGTATGTACCCAAAGGATTATAAATCATGCTACTATAAAGACATATTCACACATATGTTTATTGCGGCACTATTCTCAATAGCAAAAACTTGGAACCAACCCAAATGTCCATTGATGATAGACTGGATTCAGATAATGTGGCACATATACACCATGGAATACTATGCAGCCATAAAAAAGAATGAGTTGTTGTCCTTTGTAGGGACATGGATGAAGCCGGAAACCATCATTCTGAGCAAACTATCACAAGGACAGAAAACCAAACACCACATGTTCTCACTCATAGGTGGGAATTGAACAATGACAACACTTGGACACAGGGCGGGGAACATCACACACTGGGGCTTGTCGTTGGTTGTGGGGACGGGGTAGGAATAGCATTAGGAGAAATACCTAATGTAACCAACGAGTTAATAGGTGTGGCACACCAACATGGCACATGTATACATATGTAACAAACCTGCACATTGTGCACATGTACCCTAGAACTTAAAGTGTAAAAAATAAAATTAAATAAAAAGTAAAAAATAAAGAGGGAGTCATTTATTGTCTTACATTATAGGGGATTTTAAGAAACTGGCTTGTTTTAGGGAAGGAATTCTATGTCTCCATCAGTATGCTTTGCCTCCTATAAGTTGGTTTTATTCTTAATGAGGCTTTTACTTGGATACTGAAAATTTTTTGGTAGATCGGGCATAGCAGTATTCTCATAATCCTTGAACAATGATTGCCCAGGAGAATAGTGTACCATGACTGAATTGTGTGGCATGTGTGTTATAAATGAAGGCAAGGCCATGGAATTGATATCTTCATGAGCTCCATTGATAGAAAAACAAAAAAAATATATATATATATACACATAGTGGATGATGGCAGTGTTTCCAGGTAAGGGGATAATATAAGGTAGCTGAGGCCACCAGGTAGCCTATGAGAGCAAATACTCAGTCGAAGCCTCTGCATTCTAGTACTGACTCCACTTTCCAAAGTCATTTGTGAGATCAAGCCTAATACTTGGCGAGAGTTCTTTTAAGAGTGATGGAAATGTCCTAAAACCAGATAGTGTGGTTGTTTAACTCTTTAAACTTACTAAAAGCGTTAAATTTATCCTAACAACACATGAATTTATGGTATATAAATTATATTTCATTAAATCTGTTTAAAAAACAAGGAACAATTTTAAAGAAAATCATCTCTCCACACCAGATTCCTGATTTTCCTCATTTCTCCATTTACCCTGAGCCTCAGTGATTTCCACTTAGATGTTAGTTTAATTCTCTGGGATGCTCAATTTTATTCTCATCCATCCAGACATTTCTATTAGTCAAAATTATTAGACTGGTTGGCCTTTCCAGTAGATTCCTCCCTTTTTAATTATGTATCAAATACTTTTCTTAATATTGCTAGAATATCTATGGTGACCTTTTTATGTTACAGAATGGATGTAGAATTTATTTGATAATTTTCATTTTTGATTATTTTAATTGTTTGTCAAGAAAAACTCAATTGAATGCATAGGTTTAGACTTGTGTTTTGAGTGATAACTTCAATATTCTTTTAATAAATATCTTGATTAAAGGTCTACACAGCATCTGTTACCATAATTGATAATCATATGCATTTGCTATGGCTACCATAAAAAGTATCAGAAATTGGGTGGGTTAGACAACAGAAATTTATTTTTTCCCACTTCTGGAGACTTGAAGTCCCAGATAAAAGTTTTGTCAAAATTTCGTTTTCTGAGGATCATGAAGGATCAATCTTCTACAGGCTTCTCTCCTTGACCATTTTCATCTTGTGTCTTCCTGTCATCTTATTTCCCTGTATGTTTTGTCTACAAATTCTCTTCCTCTAAGGATACTAGTTATATTGGATTAAGACCTACCCTAATGGCCTTATTTCACCTTCACTACTTCTTTTACAACTCTATAGTCAAATACAGTTTACATTCTGAATTACCAGGGGCTAGGAATTCAACATATGAATTTTAGAAGGAGCACATTTAGCCCATGACAATATTTTCCTCTTTTTAAAACAAATTTTAATCAATGATATTATTTCAATAACTAATAGGCTGGATTAATCATGTGCCAAAAATAGTGAAGAATTTCACTTAATGGGAAAGTTCTACTTCTGACCAAAATCAATATTTTGATTACCTGCAGAAGTTCCAATATCAATATTATACTTTGCTTTTATATGTCTATTTGCCTTCTTTCTTACATTATCTCTTATGAAAGAAATACTAAATTAGAAGCAATTAATAAAATATATTTAAAACCTATCTGTTTATCTCTCTACACATTAATATGTCTTCGTATTTAAGCCATTCTAGTGATACAAAAAAATCTTCTGCCAGATCACGGACTCCAAACTTGAAAGGCACTAAATGCTGCAGTGTGCATGTAACGTGCCACAACTATTTTAAGTTTTAAATCTAACAGCAGAATGTAGATGGACACTGCGACTGTTGAGTGTGAAAAGAACATGATCTTGTATGCAGCTTTTATTCCTTTTTGCAGGCTGCTGCCACTGCTGTCAGATTTTCTAACTGAGATCTATGGTGTGACGCTCTCACTGATACCTAAGGGCATTTCCAAAGTAACCACAAAAAACACAATCGCAAAGAGCAATCAGCTCCCCCGACTCATGCAAGGATCTGCTTTAAATAATCAAATGCCCTCTTTTAGGAGACTTTTCTCTAGTTATTAATCAGTTGCAAAGAGACTTTGAAATATATATGCACCAAATTTATCCATAAAATTGGAACAGCTAATACCGCAGAGAGATAAAATTAGTGATTTTACTACTATTTATCAATTCATCATGAGGTCTCTAATGGGAGGAAGATATCACATTTTCACCAAATCTGTTTAATTTAAAATGACTAGTAGAACATATTATAAAGATAAAATACTTAAGTCCAATAAGAAGAAATTCGATATTTAAGTTAATTTAAATTCCTGAATTTTTCTTACATATATGATAAAATATATTACCTTTGGGTGTTCAGTTACACTTGGTGACTGCAGTTACCACAAATTCATCAGTATTATAGTGAATAATAAAATAGGAGGAAGAAACAGAACCAGCAGTCACTGTACTACTAGATACAAATATGGCTTTTTTACAGACTCTGGAACATTCCACATCAAGGGTTATATAATCTCTTGTGCATTAAAACAAACAAAAACACACTGTAGTCAAAAAATTTAACTTAAATAAAAATGCAATTATGGGAAAAAACAAATGGAATTAGTATTGGTAATTATGTCATAAAAATTATTGGAGATTATCTCATTCTTAGCTGTGTGATTAACAGTTGGAAGAATTTCATATGCAGTTTATTTTACATAAAACATGAAAAATAAACTACAAAGTTTCTTGTTCATTATGAAAAGATCACATATATGAGCACCCACCTTCTTGATTTCTTCACATAATTTAAAACTCACAGCCCTTAATTTGTGATTATGCTACCTTGACACTAACCTACTTTTTAAAATGATGTAACATGACTACAAATGCCACTCGTAAATAGGAAAAGAAAAAAAGCACAAACTAAATGGAGCTCACAATCATATAGTGCTCTATGGTACTAATCAAATCATATAGAGTTTGAATAGTGCATAAACTATTCAAATACAGTGTTCTTCATATTTACTCTTATGCCTGAAAAAATTTTTCTATGTTAATAAAATATAGTTTTATTATGTTCTATTTTCTATTACTTAATGCAGCATTTTAGTGACATTTGCATAGTGTTTTACAGAATTACAAGTCACTTTCATATTATTTCACAATGTTACTTAGGTTTTGTTATGCTTTTTTTGCCTAATAAGGATTTAAAGTCTCAGAGTGGTTAAGTAAATTGCTTGATATTGTATAGCCAGTAAAGATCGCTTTTTTCGTCTGCTCCTTGAAAACACATCTCTTTTCAGTGCTGTTCTATCTTTTTGCAGGCAAATCTCATGACTAATTCATTTATAGTCACTAGGTTTACTTTCTCCAACCATATCTCAATTATTGCAATAAAGCTGTAACTTCAGTACTTACAATGTCATTACTCTCATGAAGATCACTAATGTCATATTTGTAGTTAAATTCAAAAATTCTTTTTTAAATAATTGTACATCTTTCCACATTTAACACTGTCAGTAACTCCTTTCCCCTGATTTACATGGTCTTACAAACTCCTTACATTTTTCTTAAATCTGATTACTCCTTTCTGGTCTTGCTGCTTTATCTTCTGCTCTCTGAGGATTAGCTTATCCCAGAGTTCTGCCTTTCTGCCTCTTTATTCTTCATATTCTCCATAAGAATTATATTTTCTTTTAAGACTTCAGTTTCTATGTGCTCAGCACCCCAGAATTCAGAGTCCTCTCCTGAGTTCCATAATTTATATTTGAATATAATTTACATTTGTTCTTTTATTTTGTAAGAAAATATTTCTTTTAGAGTATCACATGTGTAAAAAGCAAGTGCAAATATCATATATGTGTGGCTCGATGTTTTTTTCAAAGACTGAACACAGATATGTTACCACAATCCAGTTCAGGAAATGGATTATTATAACACTGCAGAACTCATGAAGCCCTGTTCAGTGACTACCCACCAAAGCAAATTCCATTCTGACTTTTATTACCATATATTAGCATTGCCTAACAGTATATTTATATAGATAAAATCTATATTCTTTTTTGTATATTTTGTAATATACTTTTTTTGTATATGCCTGTGATATTCATACATACAATGTGTATAACAATGTCTTATATTCATTTTTCTGTAGAATTTGGTTTTATTCATATATTTTTAAATTAAGTCAGCTGTTGAAGGTCATTTTTACTGGAGCAAGTCAATTAAGATTGTTTCTATGTTTGAGTCATTATTTGCACATTTCCTCCAAATATTAATTTATGTGTTTTTTTTGGTGCAAATATCCATGCATTTCTGTTAGGATTTATCTAAGAATGAAATTAGAGGGTCATATGTGTAGGTTCACATGAATGAAATTAGAGGGTCATAGTCTATGTATAGGTTCACATTTAGAAGTTACTAAAAAAGGCTTTTTAAAGCATTGTATCAGCATACAATTTTTTAAAAAAAATCTCAAACTCAAAATTGTATTTTATTTTCTGAGAGATTAGTCCTCCGAAGGAGAGTTTCAACAGATGTTGAGCTCCAGACTGCTCGGATTATGCATAGAACATGGGGCTTTCTCCTCAGTGTCTTGAAGTTATTTGCCACTGCACTCATTTTGACAGCTGAGCTAAATCTCCTTATGGCCTTGTTGAAACACCAGGGAGAAGAAAACTCCGTCCTGCAAACTTCTTGCCACAATGGTATCCTGCTTTTAATCACAAAATTGCTTCGTGGCTTCATTTAATCAAAGGCTTAATGATCTGGAATCAGCATTAAGGAGTGATCAATATTGATGAGCCCTCAGAAGGTTTCACGGCATCAGCCTATGAAGTTGCAATCCTTTCATATTCCTTCCTGACGGGCAGAAATACTAGGGATTTCTGAGAGAAACTAATAGTAGGCATTTCATAAATGTGTGGGCTTTGCATAAAGATTTTTGTGTAGAGATTTACATTTTACCTTATACATATCATACGTAGGTGTAAGTAAAGAATTAGTCTACCCAGAATCCAGGAAAACTCAGGGTCAGAGTACTGCATTGTTTTATTCTATTCTTTTAGATTATCTTTCATAGAGGATTAGCCTTCGTCTACATTTAATTTTTGAGGTTCTCTTAAGGAAATAATTCAATAGTATTCTGAAATGTTTTGAATATAGTAAAGGGCAAATCATTAATTTATCATACTACTATTTTTAAATAATATAAAATAGTGTTTTTATAGAACTTCTTATGAAGTTATTTCCCTGAAATGAACATAGAAGTATGCAGGTATTTATTTTAGTCATCATTAGAAAAAAACTCTTTGCATCCATAGGTAATTATGATCCATGGAGTTATTCAGTAATATCTAGGCAATGAGATAGTCTTGAATCTGCTATAAAATAGTTAAAAGTTTTTCATTGAATCATTATTCAATACATATTTACCTAAAACCAGTTATATTTCAGGTATAGAATTATCCTAGGAAGGGCTCAGTATCTTGTGTAATAGATACAAAGTAAATAAGAAAAGATTCATGAAAAAATAATAAATTGAATTACTTTATTATATTAAGAAAATTGTTAAGCTTCTTTGAACACAGCCTTAAATTTGATATTTATTTATTTATTTATTTTTATTTATTTATTTTTATTATTATACTTTAAGTTCTAGGGTACATGAGCATAGCGTGCAGGTTTGTTACATATGTATACTTGTGCCATGTTGGTGTGCTGCCCCATCAACTCGTCAGCACCCATCAACTCGTCATTTACATCAGGTATAACTCCCAATGCAATCCCTCCCCCCTCCCCCCTCCCCATGATAGGCCCCGGTGTGTGATGTTCCCCTTCCCGAGTCCAAGTGATCTCATTGTTCAGTTCCCACCTATGAGTGAGAACATGCGGTGTTTGGTTTTCTGTTCTTGTGATAGTTTGCTAAGAATGATGGTTTCCAGCTGCATCCATGTCCCTACAAAGGACACAAACTCATCCTTTTTGATGGCTGCATAGTATTCCATGGTGTATATGTGCCACATTTTCTTAATCCAGTCTGCCACTGATGGACATTTGGGTTGATTCCAAGTCTTTGCTATTGTGAATAGTGCTGCAATAAACATACGTGTGCATGTGTCTTTATAGCAGCATGATTTATAATCCTTTGGGTATATACCCAGTAATGGGATGGCTGGGTCATATGGTACATCTAGTTCTAGATCCTTGAGGAATCACCATACTGTTTTCCATAATGGTTGAACTAGTTTACAATCCCACCAACAGTGTAAAAGTGTTCCTATTTCTCCACATCCTCTCCAGCACCTGTTGTTTCCTGACTTTTTAATGATTGCCATTCTAACTGGTGTGAGATGGTATCTCATTGTGGTTTTGATTTTCATTTCTCTGATGGCCAGCGATGATGAGCATTTTTTCATGTGTCTGTTGGCTGTATGAATGTCTTCTTTTGAGAAATGTCTGTTCATATCCTTTGCCCACTTTTTGATGGGGTTGTTTGTTTTTTTCTTGTAAATTTGTTTGAGTTCTTTGTAGGTTCTGGATATTAGCCCTTTGTCAGATGAGTAGATTGCAAAAATTTTCTCCCATTCTGTAGGTTGCCTGTTCACTCTGATGGTAGTTTCCTTTGCTGTGCAGAAGCTCTTTAGTTTAATGAGATCCCATTTGTCAAGTTTGGCTTTTGCTGCCATTGCTTTTGGTGTTTTAGACATGAAGTCTTTGCCCATGCCTATGTCCTGAATGGTACTACCAGACCTAATACCATAAAAACCCTAGAAATTTGATATTTAAAGACAAGAAAAGGACTGTCAGTTTTAGGCTAGTGAACACGTATACAACGAGAATAATGAGTACGATAGTTTTTAACCCATATAATTCAGGCAGAACCGTGTGAATGACATTGTAATTATAAATCAAGATACATTTGGAGGCAAGGAAAGAAAGATGGATGAACAGAAGGAAAAAAGGAAGGAAGAAATAGAGAATTCAAGGAAGGGAGATCAGTTGGATATTAGTGAAGTCCTGTATAAAAGAAACTGTAAGAACTAAATTAGAATGATATCAACCAAAATGAAAAAGAGGACCATATTTTTATAAAACTTAAAAGAAATAATTGGCATATTTAAAGCAATAGTTTTATATGTAATACAAAACAGGTAGCTGTCAAAATTGTTTCTGAAATTTGAAAACTGAAAGAATGAGAGGACTCTAGTAAAATATTAAAAGTATGAGGAGGAGCTATTTTTGGTAAAGATGAAGAATTTCGTTTTACACAAGTTGTCATTTCTTAAGAAGGGGGAGTGGGAAATAGGACTTACTGTGTTCTAAATTGTTCTGTCCTTTCTTCTTTATTGTTAATACCTTTAAATTGTTTCTAATCAGATGGTTTTATAGATGTAAAAAGAAAGAAGCAATCAAAATTGTAAGAAAAATTGAACAAGACTACTTGTTAGGATATGTTTCAGGAGTCCTGCCATTCAAAAATGTCCTTATTTGCCTAACTGCTGAATGAAATATTCTAAGAGCAAAAATAGGTTTTTCTCTTCTAATAAGCAAACTTAGTAGTGTTCCACATACCATTATTTACATCCTGAAAGAGATTTTTATTTAGCAGATATCAATCACTTTTTGTATTCTGTCCCACCTTTCAATTCAGGACTTTATTTTAAATGTCATTGTACTGCACTTCTTTTACTTTCATGAATTTAATACAAATACAGTCAATGGTGTTATTTTGCATCATCAAATATAACAACAATACTGATGAAGGATTTTGAGATCCTATGAAAACTTTTTACTGACTTAGAAATAAACCCATAGGAAAAAGGAGGATTTTACAAGTTCATGAAATAAGGTTTAGAAAAGACAGTTAAAATTCAACAGAGTGCAATGAGTTACAAAATTCACCTATTTATATTCAGCGAATCCAGTGTTTCCTAAGATTTATCTGTATAGTGCTCCTCATATAATTGCCAGTCATCACTGTCTATATTTCCACTGTTTTCATCTTTTCATGTAAATTTTGATTATCTTCAAAAAATCTATGCTAATTTTTGTGAAACAATTCTTTCCTTTCATTTTTATGGACTTTCTCCTTTCCCTCATAACTTACAGGTCTCATAGTCATAAACATTGTTTACATAGATCTGTGGACAGAAATTGGTTTGATTAGAATAAAATTAATGAGGAGTGATGGCAAAGAGAAAAGAAACAATGAACATTTAAAATTAAAGTTTTAAAAATAATTTCTTATAAAAGATTGACGAGAACAGGAGGAGATAGTAGATCTAGTACAACTTCAGCCCCAAATGCAGAAGATAACTAAAACCAAAAAGCAATGATTACATTTCATTCTTCTTACTCTTACATTTAAGCATCATTTAGATCCATAATAAAATCTTATTAAACACTTGTTATATTTAAAGATAATTTTTACTCTGAAAGAGATAACAATTATATCTAAAATGTTTCCTCAGACCCTCACCATATATAGTCTTGTTTCATCTGAATAAATAACAACTTCATCTTTCCTGTTTCTCATTCCAAAACTTGAGTTATTCTTGAGTACTGAGTCTCAGTTTTCCCTAAATACAATTTTTAGTATTTCTAAAAAGTATTATTTGATATAAATCCTATTGTTATTTGAATTTCATATTACACATTTATGTAATTGGAATTTCTAAATTTTGTGTTTAGCTAATTTTTTTTGATGTATCTGTGTTTTTGATTTTGTATGGGGGACACATTGAATTTTGTTTTTTAACATTTTGGTACTTACTTTTTAATATTTTCAACAACGTAGAACCATAAAGAAGAGTTCTTTAAACATCCAAGGCAAATTTGTAGAGATATTGTACCGATTTCTGCAGTAATTTGAGAAAATATGTCTTCATATTGTGTTTTATTTACAACAGGTCACTGAGATTGCATAAATGCACCTCACATTGCACATTCACCACATAGTTGTGTTCTAAATGTGGTAGAGAGAATTCTACGATGGCCCATAGAATTCTTGTCCCGTGCCCTATTTCCTGATTGTAGATGGGATTTGTGAATATGTTGGGATAGTCTTTCCCTTGATTCAATTATGTTATTTAAGACCCTGTGATAATAGACTGGAGTGAGATCCCTCTGTTGGAAGTGAAGAAGCCAGCTACTATATCATGAGAACGCCCGGTGCCTAGGATCTGAGGGAGGCTTCTACCAGCTGAGAGGGATCTTTGGCTAATATCCAGTGACAAAACAGGAACCTCAATTCTACAACCACAAGAAACCAAATTCTGCCAACAACTTGAATTAGCTTGAAAGAGGACAGATATACTTAGGTGAAAGCGCATTCCTGGCAGACTCCTAGATTTTGACCTGAAAAGATGCTAAGCAAAAGATCTTGCTATGCTGTGCCTGGATTCATAAAAACAGGATAACAAGCGTTATATTGTTTCCAGCTGCTAAAATTGTTTTAACTAGTTAACCAACAGTATAAATATACATATACATAATAAATATAAATTACATAAATATAAATATAAATTTGCATAATATATAAATATAAATAAATAATACTTATATATGTATACATAAACATATAAATGTATACATAAATATACGTAAACATATGTATACGTAAATATACATAAATATAAATTTACTTAATAAATATAAATATAAATTACATAAATATAAATGTAAATAAAACTAATTACACAACACTTTACATTTTGTTGCTATGTTAAGTAGTGTTGATTTTCATTACATTTGATGCTACTTTAATGTTTTTTAACTTCTTTCAATCAAGTTGGCAGCGATTTGGACCAACGTGTATTTAAGCCAGATCACATGCAAGGCTGACAGTCAGCAGGTACACATTACAGTTCCATTATCTTTTTTTGGCCAGCATTCATTCTGCTTGTTTGTGCATCCATATGAATTGGTTGGTACCTATCCTATATTATTTGTAAAGCATCTAGGATAACTTCTAGTCACAAGGATGTGAGTATGATATAAAAATTGTGACTACAAACAAAAAATAAACAGCACAAATTGTATTTTCACCAGGGCATTTGTTCAAGGAGATTTATATTATGCAGCGCTTTACTCATAAGTATGATTCATTCCATATCCCAATATATTTAGAAATGTCAACATTAGGATTGAAAGATTTGTCTTAATTAGGGAACATTTTCTATAAATTGCTGTTAACTAGAGAACTACTAAACACATTTCCAAAAACATAATAATATTTACAAAATGTACCTATAAGTTAACTTATACTAGGTAATCAGTCTATGGTTTTAAAGTATTTAAAATAAAAAATAGAACATTTATACATGGCAATCTACAATATGGAAGTGGAATTTTGAAGCTCATGTTATTTAAACACAAACTGCATATATTCTAGAAAGAAGCACTGCTCCTAGATCATAGGAATAAATAGCATGATTTTCAACATGCTACACAGTGGAATGTAAAGAATTATAGTTATTATGCTACCCTTGATCAAAGCCACACATCAAAACATAAATAATGCTCAAGGAGTACTTCAAAAATTGCTTAACATCAATATATTAGAAAATGAACTGCGTCCTTTCCATTTCTCACTCAGTCTTTGAGTAACAATTGATTCCTGGAAATCTTGAAGTCCAGATCAGAAATGACATACAGTGGCACCCTAGGACAAGCTTACAGGATCTATCTCACTTGACATCTAATGTAATTTATTTTACTTATTTTAATTTTATATTCATCTGTAAAATGAAGATCGAGCCCACAAAAAATTCGTTAAGTGGGATCCTGACAGAAACAATATGAACTCGTTTTTTTAGTATAGGACATTTTCTCTCTCTGTGTCTCACTCCTTCCTCTATCTATTTCCTCAATATTATTAATATAGACTAAGAAAAGAAATATATATATTAAATTTCACTTTGAAAATGCTTGATAAAAATAAATAAAAGCACAAAAATTTGTATTTTATTAAAATATATTGAAGGAAATTACATTTCTAAAAATACCCACTAAAATTTTTGTTCTTTGGTTTAACAGAGAGTATATGTTTTTAAAAATATTAGGGAGAAAGCTCCACAAATTTCTGTTTTTGAAAGCATAGCACACAATAGGCAGTTCTTCATGCTTGGGAAATTTATAATTTTTTTGTTCTACATTTCCAAAAGGAAAAAAGCAATCTAAATTTAAGATAAAAATTGTATATCTTTAAATACATTATTTCTTTCTTCCTACTGCATTTTTATTGGTTTCCATGTATTTATTTCATCTTTGAATCCAATTAGTGTGACTATATTAGTCAGAAACTTCTTTGTAAGTTGTAAGTTTTCTGTATGATATGTTACCATATCTGGTCATAAATTCATCAAGAAAAGATAGTGTCATGCTAATAGATCCTAAGGTTACCAATTGCATTATCTGTCACAGTTTTCAGTGCAGAGTTCAGTTTCTCATGAGGTACATCTATACTGCAGAGAATTCTAATAATAGATTTTTAAAAATGAAGTCAACATTAAATCAACAAATTGATAGAGAAGTTGTTCTCTGTCTCAAAGACATTAGGAAGTCAGTGTTTGCACCAAATTTTTATCCAAATTTTCATAAAATAATAAAAATAACTGATTTTTTAGAAATGTAAGGCAGAACCCATAGCAGTTTACTAAAAACTAGAACTTTATTGGATTACTGCATATCTTTAAAAATGTGAATTTTACATTGTCAAATATATCTTTTTAAAGAAAAACGTTATCAAATATATCTTTTATAGAAAAAGTGATGCTTTAAGAAGATATTCTATGTTTTCCCTGGGCTTCTTGTTACATTATTATGTAACTAAATGAATATAATATATATTTTATATATATATATATTTTATATATATATATATATATATCTATCTTAATTTTGGTAAGCAAGGGAATTTTTGAGAGATTGTATCATTGTACCAATATATCAGTCCTATCATAATTACAACTTCGTTGGCAGTGCAGTACCATAAAAACCATCTGTTTTTTCTAATGTAATTTTTCACATTGCTCTTTATATGATTCAGATATTGTTATAAGTATACTGTCTTCATCTATCCATTTAATTATCACAAGAGCGGTATGTGAGCTATGATAAATCTTTATTCTGCAGATGAAGTAACTGAGAAACAATATCCCAAAGGCACACAGCCAGTATTATCAGGACCAGAATTAGGATCCTGGCCATGCCCCTCAAGAGTCTGTGCTCTCAAACACTATGCTCAGCCGCTACTTTGGGGTTGTCACATTTTAACTCTGACATTTAAAGCAAGTTACTTTAAGTTTCTTGTGTCATTTCTCTTTTTGGAATCTGTAAAATAGGGCAGTAATGGCTTCCGTTTGATGCTATTCAGAAGATTGTCATATGTGTGTTTATCAGGATTAAGATGAGTATAATAAAGTTAAAAAGTGCCTCATACACTGTGACTATTAAATTTTTGTCTTTGATTCCACTGCTAGCAAAATAAGTTTTCTTAAAAAAAAAAAAAAAGCAAAAAAACAGTAAAGAGTTGTTGACCTGTCAATTCCCATGATTCTGTTCATACACATTCTTATTATGTTTCTTTCTTTAAAATGTCAAGATACACTTATCACTTATGATGGGAATGTTTAAACTTTGAAGCCTTTCACTTGTCTGACTAATTAAAAAAACATAAAATGTGGCATTTCTAACACATTTGGAGGATGGAAACAATGTACAATTATGTAGGTCTCTATCTGAAGACTTTCGAGGCTACTTTTAAAAAAGAAGTTTAAAATAATTTTCATAGTTAAAGGCTTCTGAAAAAAGAACTACTGTTTAGAAAACTCATTTTCTGCAAGCATTGTTTTTCCTACAAATATATTAAGGAAGGCAAATGTTAAATATAATTTACAGAATTACAGATAAATACACATTTTGAAATAAAAGGCTTATTGCATTGTATATAGATCTGCAAGCATACAATTTGACCAGGCATTTTTTTCAGTCAATCCTGATTAAATAATAACATTTTTAGTACCATCTTTCTTAACTTTGAAAATTGATACTAAGAATTTGGATCTTATATGAGGAAGACGTCCCACATTATTTGCTTTTTTAAATATTATGCTTGGTAAAATGTGAAACATTTAAACTGTCTTACTGGATATTTGCATAGAAAACTAGGAAACCACAGTTTGTTTGGTTATTTTGAACTGAAGTAAAGAGATTTCAAGATTGTCTCTTGATGTAAATATATTTTTTAATTAACACACATGCCCTTATATCTCTTCTTAAGAGTACTAAATTTTTCAAACTGTAAGGTTCGAGTAGAATTGACTCTCCCATCCCAAGTCCAGGGTAGATTCTGAATAGGTTGCCCATAATGATTTGTTGAGTTTGACAAATAACCTAAGTGATTCCAACTTGAATGTATATAATATTATTTACTAGAAATATGATTAAATACATTAGCTTTCTCCAACTGCCTTGGAAACATAAAATATGAGGCTGAGACCTATTTCATTCTTAAAACTTCCAAGAAGCCCCTCCTGGAGTTGGAAGTGAGGTCAATATTACATCACAGGAAGATATTAGAGAGAGAGAGAGAGAAAACACATTTACAACAAAATATTGGTAGTCCTTTTGCATTCCAGATGAAGCCTCAACTGATACCTAAAGTATCCCTGGCTTCTCAGATTTATGATTTAGTATAGTGCATCTAAAACAGTCTGAGTTAGGTTTATAACTGATAACATGCATTAAAATAACTGATAAGCATTCTGTTTTTTTTTTTTTTTTTTTTTTTTTTTTTTTTTTTTTTTTCTCCCTGGGCAAAGAACTGACTTATTAGAAATGACCTTCAACACAGTCCTTGATACAGCTGTCGATTATTGGAGGATTACAATAATGGGTTATAAGTTTAATTACTTGACAAATTTTTTTCCCCAAAATTTAATTTGAGCCCTTGTCTATTATCATTAGAACCATCAATAGTAAATGAAAACAGTGAGATGCCTCATTTACAGTTTTGACAATCGTGGAAGGACTGATAAGGCAGAACAAAAATGATAATAATATGCTCTCATAATATGCTTTACATAGATACATTGTTAAAAATAGTATGTAGGCTTTTTGGTATTAGCAGCACTGTGCATCAACTATGAAACAGGAAGCATATTTTTCAAACTGGCTGGGGAATGTTAGGACAATATTAAATATTACATAATTATTCCAAAATGGGTTTTACCCTGAATTCCAAGCTCTCCTCAATAGAAGTGTAGACTTTTCATGTAAGTTATTCTTCAATTAGGTCCTATTTCCCTTCACTTACCATACCCTAGTACCACTTCTTGAGAAATCCCAGAAATTGGCAAAATTAAAAGAATTTTTGCCCATAACAAAAGGTGAGACAAGACAATTGGGTGTCAGAGAAAATAAAATTATTCACTTGGATTTCAGGACACCTGCCTGCTGCTCAGAATCTGATCAAGTTGGCTTGATGATTTTTATCCAAACCTTTAGGCCTTAGCCCTATGATTTTCTTCGCTAGAGCACTAGAATAGTCTAAGATACTTTCAGGCTCAAAATTCTGTGATCTGAGAGTGCATCAATAGGTGCTTTCTTCAGCTCAATTTTTAGTTTTGAACTTGATTTTCTGTCTGTTAGAATATTTTTCATGCTAGTTTAAAGGATTCACAGTTCTCAGAGAAAGTGAGATCCTCAATAGATTCACAGAAATCACAGGGCTGTTCATTTACAGCACTAATAGGTGACATTCACTGGCAGAAAAACCCAATCCCAGAAATAAAGAATATTTGTGGCACTTCCTCAGTTTATTTGGATCAAATCGTTCAGCTATAATCTGCTTTTCCAAGCATCATTTTCTGTTGGACTGAATGCCAGATTCAGGATGTATAAAGGAATTACCTACACTAAACACCAAGAATATTAAGAACAAAAACAAAAGCAAAAAAAAAAAAAAAAAAAAAAAAAAGAAAGAAGACAAATAATTTGTTTACTTTCTATATTCTCATTATATCATTTTAATTCATCTATGTATGCACCTGAATGTAAAAGCATAACCATGATTTTATTTAAAATAAGATGAAAATGCTAAGTCATGGGCCAGACATTTCATTAAACACAATGTATACTCTATCTTAATGCTCACATGGATTCAGGATACAAGTTTGTTAATATTTTCATTTTATCAGTTAAGAATTATTGAGTGTCCAATGTGATTAGGGTCACAGAGCTTGTTAGTGGAAGAACATTGTTCAAGCATAGCTTTATACATTCCCAAGGCTCATGTTCTCTCTGCAACATCTAGCTGTCCCAGGGGTAAAATGTGATGTTACAAATCCAGCGACAGCAAGGTATGTTCTTCCTGATATTTGCTTCATATTTTGTGGTAACTTATTGTGCTGCATGGTAAACAGGACTGGGATTTCATTCAGCAGAATTGGGGATATAGAATCACAGTCACACAGATTGTTATTTCAAGGGAAGTCAATAGAATACCTCAAGTTCTATGCTCCTTTGTCAGTTCAAAATATTGTTCTCATATTTCATTTTTCTTATCACAAAAAGTAGGTGCTTTTTGAATAGGAGTACTAGAACAGCTTGCAAAACTGGAATTGAGGTAAAAAACAATGCAGGAGTTAATATTTAACAGATACCAGGTTTTGTATACAGGTGATTATATATATGCACATCTGTGAATACTTGTGCTATACATTTGGAAAAATTATGATATTATTATTGTAATCAATAGAGAACTAATTTGTAAAAATCAAAATGTATTGGCCATTTATGCTGTTGAAATTTATAATTTTTGCATTGACTGACAGGCCAAACTGTGATCTTTGCATATTAAATTACTTGTAGAACATTTAAAATGCTAACCTAAGGAAGTGCTTTATTTATAAGTACAATCACAACCACTTGTTGATCTTCCAACTTTTCAGACAGGTTACAGCATATCGTTTACTGTTGTTATTTGAACTTAGCTTAATTTTTTGTATTGTTCATAAAAATAAAGTAATTTATTCAGAGGTTCAATCTAAACTATTCTACTCTAGGGAGAAAATGTTCCATAAGTTCTAAAAATACAATCCAAATACTTCTTGTGCTCTCATTTTTATTAGCCTTTGTGTAGTCTGAAATCTAATTCACTTTGACCTTCAGGCTCATAAACTTTTTTTGATCATCTTTATCATTACATTTTTTGAAGTTTATCATGGCAATTTAGAATTGAGCTTTGATTGCAAAATAGGTGGTGTATTTGTTATTATTTTAGTGTGGGAAGAAAAATAACTTATTTTATGTATTTTTAAGATGACCCAGAAAATTATACCTGTCAAGTCAATTAAAGAAAATGTATCACTCAAATTAAAAATGTGCTTTAAAACAATTTAAGTTATAAAATGTGCTTTACAACAATTCAAGTTATACAACAATTCAAGCTATAAAACAATTCAAGCTATAAAATATGCTTTAAAACCATTTTCAGTATATTAAGTTTAATTTTTACCATTAAAGTAATAACATTTTTATCATTAAGTATGTAGTGAATCAATTCCATTTTTCTATTTCTCGTTATCGTTAATAAATGTCGATTTATGTGCTGACATAATTGTTTAGTAATTAGGTAAAATTATCAAAATAACTACTAATACTACCAATGTTTTATGGTGTATTTCAGAGAGATCAATTGCATGACAATAATCTCCAAATGAACACAGCTTAAAAACTTGTATCTCCTTTACTCCTGAACACATAATTGAAAAATAAAAGGAAATGTTTACTTTTTGTTCTTTTGAGAGAGGGTCTTGCTCTGCCACACAGGCTGAAATGTAGCGGCATGATCATAGCACATTGCAACCTTGAACTCCTGAGTTCAAGCCATCCTCCTGCCTTGGCCTCTCAAAGTGCTGGGATTAACGCTGTAAGGTACCGCACCCAGCCAAAGATAATGTATTATAATAAAAACCTACTTCATTGAGGATCAGAAACCCTAAAAATGTTAGCTGTAGTGTTCCTTTTCACTACTTGAAGACTTTTGGAAAATAACCACAAGTCTTTAATGTGTTTATCTTTCTTCATCTATAAAATGCAGAATCTATGATCAAGTGCTATCTAAGTAAATTAAGCACATCAAGTGCTATCTAAGTAAATTATATATGATTTTCCATCTATCTACTGTAAATTGGTACTCAGTTAAACTTTGTTACTGGCATTGTGCAGTGGAGAAATAAAAAGTTAAAACTATAGCAAAAATGTTCAATAGATTTTTAGTTTATTGGAGGTTTACTGTAGATTATTAGGGTAAATAATTTAACTTGTTTTTATAATTTGCCAATAATAAAATATATTTGTTGAAATTACATAAATGTTCTATAGATTTCAAAGCAATTCAATGAAACCAAGTCACAGTATCTGAAGGTTTAGGAGGACTGGAAGGTAAAAAACGGATTCAGTTGGCATAAATTTATATGATGTCTTATTATCATAGTCCAAAAATATGACTGCTACTTGATATTTTTACAATGTTTAAAAAACAAGTTAATTGAGACTCATATAACTTACTGCATTTATCTCATATCTTTTCATGAACTATTCTACAGCAGACAATTTGCAACATATTTTGTTTAAAGAATAAAAACTACCAAATAGAGCTCCTTCATCTTCCTATTAAAAAATACAAATCCCCATGTTTCTTGACCTACTTTCTTTTTTGTTATTTTCTTTTTAATAGAGAAAGTACCTCTCTTCTTGTCAAAGGATAATTATCTGTTTTGAATTATTTCACATTTCTCTCACAGTTTTTAATCAAGAATCTGCATTTATATCTTCATTCTTCCTTTCCACGAACATATATAGTCATGGTCCAGCAACTCCTATATTACAAAAATCCTGTTCTGACTTCAAGTCTCTTTCAACTATTATAATATTTATCTTCTCTTATAAATAAAAGCCGAGAAAACATTGTCTTTATATTTGCTTTTACCTTTGTCACCCTTTATGCTGTTTTTATCCAATTTATTCTAACATAACTTTCCATCTTACATTAGGGTCCACTCTTGTCAATGTTAGCTATTAATGTCTTGCGTTAAAATCCTGGAATTGTCTCATTCTTCATCATTCTTGACCTTTTATTGCCTCTCCAAAGCTGTTTAAAATGTTACAATTCTTAAAATTATTTATTACTTTCTCTTCTGACACCACAGTTACTGATTTTTTCTCCAAGCTGTCTACTATATTCTTCCTCTTGATCCAAACTATAGCTATTGGAGTTCTTCAGATTCTGTCATAAGCCTTCTGATTTCTCTACACTTTCTCATTTAATCATGACATTTATTTCCATAGATTTAAAATCATATAAAGTAAGAGTTTCATGCCTATTTATTGTCTTCTTATCCTTGTACTCAGCACCTGTCTATGTGACATTGACACTTTGATGTCATAGAAATATGACATAACTAACTTATTCTCATTCTTTCCTTTCCTTACTGTGTCTATCTCTGTTTCCCCAGTTTCTTCAACCTTATTACATGTCATTTTCTCCTTTACCCACTCTGGTTGGGTCACTCAGATTTTGTGCAATATGGTCTCTCTTCCTGAAATTGTAAACTCACAATTAATCTCATGGCTGGGTCTTTCTTATTTTTTTGTGCTCAACTTAAACATTTTTCCCTGGAGAATTTCCTCAACCATCTAATGTAAGGCTAGCTTCTCCTGCTATTTTCATTCTTCAAAATCCATCTATTTCCTTCATTACAAAGTATATTTAATATCCCCGGTATCATTTAATTGTTGACTGTCTGCATTTCCTATAAAGCATTATATTCCTTGAGATCAAATGCCATTAACTTTTTAATCATTATATACTTGGTACCTAGAATGAAAAAATGAATAAATTAATGAATAAATCAGAATTTCCCTTCAAAGTTTTCTGAGTCCAAAACCTATAGGTTTTCACTGTACTAGATAACCTTCAGATCCCTCAACACAGTAACAACAACATCAAAAAATCATGACTTTTTACAATGACCTTAAAACAAAACAAGTTTTAAAAAGAATTCGACACATAAAGAACTGGTATGCAATTAGCTATGTAGTGTCCCAGGATCTGCAATTGAAATGTTAGCTTTTGTAATATCAGAATACACAAACAGTTCATGTATACGTAATTTTCCAGTCTTGTAAAATTGTTTCTAGCTGTAACAGAAGGAAACAAATGAATCTCATTTTTCTCTTAGTATATAGTGTGGAAAATAAATAAATAATTGTTTTTGTATTAACAACTTACTTAAACAGGTAGTAAGAATTGATTTAAAAGTCAAGTTTTCTGCAGGAAGAAAATTAATTATAGCAGATTTCTGACTTCAAGGCACATGTTGACATATTTTATATTCAGTTTTTACTAAGAAATGAAAATGAGAATGGGGAATCGGATCATGCTTAAAGGAGTCTGCTTCCATTGTTAGACAAAGCAGTTCTAACTGTTGGTAACCACGAAAAATCCAAAAACACAAAAAATGTTTGTACAGAGACTTTGAAGCTCATTGAAAGGTACACATCAACTTATAGATCACTCTCAATAGTTCTCAACATGGGTCTTCTACTGGAACTAGAAATTTCCAACTTTCCATTAAAGCCCTCAAAACAAACACACAAATAAACAAGAAACAATTAAATATTACCTCCATTTAATCAAAGCAGTAGAATTTAAACTCCATCCCTTCTTCTGCCAGATTTCTGGCAAAAAGAAGTATAGGCACTTTGTTTTTTACTTCTTTGTATAAATGTGATTTGTTTGTGAGTCACTATTTACAGGAAGCTGTGAGAAATTATGTATTCAAATAATGTATGACTGTATTTCAACTGAAGTAATGGTAATTTTTGACTTACAGGCATTGGTGTAAAATGCTACATTTGAATTGCTATATTGTTAAAATTATCTGTTCTTGAACATTTTAAATGTAGTTGTAAGGGACCTTACTTAGTGACTCTCAGATTACAGAGTTCTTAATTCCCATTCACTTATTTCCTGTCATATTGATGTATCTATTTACAATATATTCATTATAGTAGTCCATTGAACAAACATAGACAGAAAATCTAAACAAAATACAATGATATACATTTCTTTCACAATTAATGCAATGTGTTTAGTTAGATGTGGAAAAGTCTTAAGGGTGAGACTGCTCAGGACAATAAAAGGATTTCAGTGAGGAAATAATCTTTGAATAGAGTTAGAAATAACAACTTTTTTTCATAAATTAGGAAATTTTTATTAAAATTAACTACATGTATGTTTCTTTTTTAAAAAATTTGTATACCATTGATATTTTCTTTACTTTATCATTTAACAATTGAGGTCTCCAGTTACGTGCTCTAGGTACTTAATTAATCACCAGTGCATAAAATACACTTGAGGAAAGGATTTCTTGTCTAAATTTAATGTATAATAAGTCAATGAGATTACCTCTATTCATAATTATGTTTGCTCTTCATCAGTATTGAAAAGCCTGTGTGAGGTAAGAAAAAGTTCCCACTTGAATTTTTATTAGACTTTGTCTCTGATTTTATAATAATGAAATAGCTAAGTTGAGAGCCTTAGAACCAGTAGGTAATTGTAGCTCCCTCTACACACAAATGTCTCCTCCCAAACCAAAAAAAAAAAAAAAAAAAAAATCCCATGAAAAAGCCTTCCAAAGTCAGTAGAGTTTTGAGGAAATGGTTTCGAACTATTGTAATAGTACATAATTTTGCTCTCCTTTAAAAAATATTCTAGTAAGTTCAATGACTTATAAATGAGTTTGATGTATATCTAACTCTCAATTCCACTGTAAAGATAGAAAACATGTGCCTTATAAGATAAATTTTATCATTTTTAAAATCTAAACCTAGACTGGCTCCGATGAAAACCTGCCTTTCTCTCTAATCAGTATCAGAAAAAAATGGTGTGAAATAAACTCCTTCAAAGTAGAAAATAAAAAAAAAAATCTTCTGGAAAATATTTTCCAAGTAATGTTTGGCAGATGTTGAAATTTATCAATGGGCCAGTGTAGCTAGTTTGCAAATACTTATTTTACAAATATTTTAATTTAGAATGTTTTCATAATAATATTGTCTTAAATATCATAGCGACAAGCTATGGCAGTTCCTTGGTTCCAGGCCTATCCTGCCAGCTCAGCATTTACATGTGCCAAGATCACGAGCCCCTTCCCTCATCTTTCTAAAAAGAGTCTTTTACTTCTTGACTGGCTGCTTCAGTGGCTTCTCAATATCGTTTAGTGTGGTATAACACTCTTTATATCTTAAAACATCTTTTCTAAACGTATCAAGATGCTTTTTACTGCAAGTCACACTAACAAAATTAATAGCAGATTAAACAGTGAGGCTATTTACTTAGATAATAAAATGACATGTGGAAAGTTTCTGAGATTCATTCATTGATTCAATAATCAAGTACCTGGTGTGCTCTATATTTCAACCCTTCCAGTCTCAGTGTGTTACAGCATCTTTATTCACATTTGTAAGATGGCAATATTTGTAATATGGCAATAACAAATTGCATGTACCCCTTTGGTAGCATCTAAAGGGAGAAAGAAGAAAGCTTCCCCCTGCTTTTCCTCCATCTAATTACATTCTAAAGAGGGCACAGGTACAGTTTATGCTACTTGAAAAGGGAACATTTTATTATTTTTGAGGACTGTTGTACATATTCTAGGTTAAATTATGCAATACTTAGGTCAAGATATAAATCATGAAAATTGTGTTTACCTCTCTAGCTTAAGGCTTAAATAATAATAATAATAATAATAAATCCTGTTTCTCCTATATTCTAGATAGGGAGATTTTGAGGTAAGGAGTCGCTCAAAATTCAGAAGTCCTGATACATTTTAGTTTATCTGTTAACCAATACTCAAATAATAATCAATTCAAATGAAAAATGAGACTAAAAGGGAAATATTTCTAATGTAAGCTGATTCATTAGCAAATGGCCCACTATGTGAAATAAGGATCTGCTGAACTCTCTATGCCTTTCTTGGAAAAACAAAATAAAATTCCTGTAATATTTAGGATTTTGCAGCAGTGGGTATATTTCTAAATATTACAGAAATTTTATTTTGTTTTTAAAATCTGGGGCTCACTAGCCCTAAAGTCTCCTTGCTCTTATCATAGCCCATTTTGTTGTTTTAATCCCTTGCGATGTTTTAACATGTGAACTCTCAAGTTTAACCAAGTTGAATGACTTTTCTTCTTTATAATGCAAGGCTTTGAGCCAAGGCTGAATTAGAGGACAGAAGAAGGAAATTGAATTACCAGAGCCCAGCAAAATCAAGCTCATTACTTATACCACCAAGCTTTGTCTATTTCGAACAGAATACAATTTAGCCTTATTTCTTAGATTTTCTGCTTGCTTAAAATCATGGACGATCCATTAGTCATGCGTATGTTGTTGCTATTTAGTTGAAATTGATTTTGATATGACTTTGTATATGATTTACTTTCTGGGTATATATGAAAATATTCACTAACCTGTAATTTGAGTCTCAAATTAGTTTATCTGGTCCTAAAAAAACAAGGAATAATTAAAAAATAAAGTAGTGAAACATATGGTCTAGCAATTCAGGCACTTTCCTGTATGTAAGGGGCTGGTTGTTTTAGACATGCAGCTGCTTTTGAAGTTCCTGCTTGAGTCCACTGCAAGGATGCTCCCGTAAGCTTGCCAAGCTGCACCAGATGTCAGTCATATCTCCTGAGAAAAAAGATTTGGCCAGTTTCTTCAACCCCTGAATTGTCATCCAGCTGTATGCTGTGGCGACAGCCAGCCCTGTTACTCTATTGGCTGATGGGTGCACAGAAGGCACCTCAGATATATGCACATATTTATCCTAAAGAGGAACATGGTTGCCAACTCCTCTGTTGTCTATTCCCTAATGAACTCAGCTGGAACTTGCTTTGAACATTTTTTTTGGCTCTCTTTTGCTCATCTAGCTTAAGACTTAAAACGTGAATTCAGCTTTTAAAACCAGTTACCTCTACCTTTCCCCTGGTATAACCCTAGTTTGAATTTGAATCCCAAATAAATAGCGGACAGTTACAGAAGATGATGGGATGGTGAATAATTATTAAGTGAGTAGTGTTTCTTAGATATATTACTTCACCAGGTATTGAAGAAAATTATTTGATAAAAGAGTTTGAAAGAAGATATATCTCAAAAAAGAATGCAAAGTAATGAGGAAAGATGGAAGAAAAATTATTAGTAGAGGGAGAAAGAGAGAGAGAGAAAGATTCTACATTGATATTAAATCAATTTTCTCCTCTTAGTCAAAACTGGAACTATATTTATGTGGAGGTAGAGTTTCATTGACTTTTCTTGGGACTCTTTTTCTTTGGAATTGGGAAAATTGAGATTGAGATGGGTAGAAGAAGCCATGACAAGCTAGCCTTCACTTCCTTCTAGAGGTTAGACAATACATATTAATATTAGTAACTAATACCAATAAATATTTTAATGTCACTTTTTTTCTAGGAAACTGTCTTAGTCTGTTTGTGTTGCTATAACAAAATGCTATAAACTGGATAGTTTAGAAACAACAGAAATTTATTTCTTACAATACTGGAAGCTGGAAAGTTCATGATCAAGTCCCCAGCAGTTCATCATCTGGTGACAGACTCTTCCTGGTTGTATTAGCCTGTTATCACACTGCTATAAGTAAATACCTAAAACTGGGTAATTTATACAGAAAAGAGGATTAATTGGCTTATGTTTCTATAGGCTGTAGAGGAAGCATAGCAGCTTCTGCTTCTGCGGAGGACTCGGGAAGCTTCCAATCATGGTGGAAGGCAAAGGTGGAGTGAGGTGTCTCACACGGCAGAAGCAGGAGCAAGAAGAGTTGGGGAGATGCCACACACTTTTAAACAACCAGATCTCATGAGAACTCACACATCATTATGGAAACAGCACCAAGGAGATAGTGCTAAACCATTCATGAGAAACCGCCCTCTTGATTCAATCACCTCCCCACAAGCCCACTTCCAAAACTTGGGATTACATTCAATATGAGATTTGGGCAGGGACACAAATCTAAACCATATCACTGGTTCACAGATCATGCCTAGAAGTTGTGTCCTCACATGTTGGGTATCCTAGCTCCTTCAGACCTCCTTAGAATGGTACTAATTTTATTTAGAGGGCTCTGGAATCATTATCCAATCACTTCCCAAAGTCTTCAGCTCTTAACACCATCATCTTGTGAGTTAGGATTTCAAATCATAAATTTGGGGGCAGTGAGGGTAAACAAACATTCAGATCATGGCAAAACACATGGCTATCTGGAATAATGGTCAACATACTAAGACTCAGTTAATTATGAATGGAAGATTTCTTTCTGATCTACCTATATAAGAAGTCAGGTATTCCATTCCATCTAGGGGCAATAATCCAAATTATAGACATAGTGTCTTAGGGGAAAATAACCTTGTGAATCTTAATCAAATAAATAATTCTAAATGTAAACTATTATATCATAAATTATTTTAATGTTCACTATTTAGCATTAATAAAAGTGTAAATTTATTTTTCCTTAATTCTTTTCTTAAAAATAAACTTCATCAATTGGAACATTGGTGAATAATTATATTTTCAGTTCATTCCTTTCGAAGGTCTTAGTATAGAAAAAAAATGGTTTGTGATCAGCCTGGGTCAGATAGTGAGACCCCGTCTCTACTAAAAACACAACAATTAGCTGGATGCAGTGGTAGATGTCTGTAGTCCCAGTTACTTGAGGAGTTCGCTAAAGTGGAAGGATTGCTTGAGCCCAGGAGGTCGAGGCTGCAGTGAGCCATGCTCATGCTACTGCACTCCAGCCTAGATGACAAGGTGAGATCCTGTCTCAAAAAAAAAAAAAACAAAACCATAAGTGATGTATTTTCCTTAAGCAGCTATTTTTGACTTTTTTTTCTCTTTGTTGTAATTCCCTAAAGCCCTGTTAAAACAACTTTTTTCAATGCCCCTTCAGGAAATTTTATTATAAGTATACTGAGTATCTGTTTATGTACTGTATGTATTAATATATCTATACTCTATAAGCAAAAATAACAAATATTATAATCTAATTCAATGCATAGTTAAGAGCGATTAGAAAATTAAAGCAGAGACATTACAATGAATGCCTCAGGAATAAAAAGGATTATAAGGGACTATTATGAAAAATCATGTGCCAACAAATTAGACAACATAGAAGAAATAGATATATCCCCAGAAAAATATAATCTGCCAAGATTAAATCAAGAATAAATACAAAACCTGAAAAGAAGTAATAACAAATAAAGAGATTGAAAAAGTAATTAAAAACCTCCCAACAAAGACAACCCAGGGCCAGATGACTTCAAAGCCGAATTCTACCAAACATTCAAAGAAAGTTATTACCAATACTTCTTAAGCTCTTCCAAAAACACAGGTAGAGAAAACACTTCCAAACATGTTTTATAAGGCCAACATCACCTTAATCTATAAGCCAAAGACATTGCAAGAAAATAAAACTATAAGCCAATAACTCTGATGAACATCCATTGTAAAACTCCTGAATGAAGTATTAGCAAACTGAATTTGAAAACACATCTAAAAGATTATACATTATTGTTATGTGGAATTTATGCCTGGCAAACAAGGCAAGTTTAACATGCAAACCAATCAATGTGATATACCACATTAACGGAATGTAAGAATAGAAACTACATGATCGTCTCAATTGATGCAAAAAACGCATTTGACAAAGTTCAGCCCTTTTCTTGATTAAAAAACAAAAAAACAAACAAAAAAAAACTTGTAACAATTTTGCTATAGGAGAAAATTTTCTTAACAGAATAAAGTCCATTTATGAAAAACCCACAGCTAATATCATAATCAATGAGAACAACTGAAAGTTTTCTTACTGAGTTCCCACATAAGACAGAGATTCCCAGTCTCACCACTTCCATCAACATAGTATTAGAAGGATTAGCCAGATAAGTCAGATAATAAAAGGAAATAAAAGGCATTCAAATCAGAAAAAGGAAATAAAATTACTTCTGTTTGTGAATAACATAATCCCTTATGTAAAAGTCTTCAAATATTTAATAGAAACTTGTTAAAACCACTAAACAAATTCAGCAAAGTTGCAGGTTACAAAATCAACATGCAAAAATCAGTAGCAGTTCTATGCACAAAAAATGACTTAACTGAAAAAGAAATCAAAGAAACAATATCATGTATAATTACATAAAAACACCATCAAATAAATTTAACCAAGGAGGTGAAGATTTGTACACTGTAAGCTATAAAACTTTAATGATAGAAATTGAAGAAGACACAAATAAATGGAAGGTATCCTGTGTTCATGAATGGGAAGAATTAATATTGTTAAATGTCCATACCAGCCACACAGATTTATGGAAACCTTAACAAAATTGCAATGGCATTCTTCACAGAAATAGAAGAAACGATCTTCAAATTAATAGGGAAGCATCACACTACCTGATGTAAAATTATAGTACAAAGTGATAGTAATCACAATAGTATGATACTGCATATAAACAAAATATAGACCAATGGAAATAAATAGGAAATCAAAAAAAAAATTCAAACATATATTATGGTCAACTAACTTTTAGTGAGAACACCAAGGGGAATAGTTAGTCTCTTCAATAAATGATGGTTGGAAAACTGGATTTCCATATGCAAAACAATAAAATTGGACTTTTGTATTAAACCACACCCAAAGATCAACTCAAAAAGGATAAAAGAGCTAGACTGTTGAAATCATAAAACTTCTAGAAGACAACTTAGGATAAAACTCCTTGACATTGGCCTTGGCATTGGTTTACTGAAAATCACATCAAAAGTTCAGGCTACAAAAGCAAAATTAAATAAATAGGACTACATCAAATTAAAAAACTTCTACACAGCAAAGGAAGTAGCTAGCAAAATAAAAAAGTTACCTATGGACTGAAGAAAAATAATTGTAAATCACGTATCTGATAAGAGGTTAATTACCAAAATGTGTGTATGTATATATATATATAAACACTTACAGCTCAAGAGCAGAAAAGCAAATAACCCAGTTTAAAAATGGGCAAAGAATCTAAACAGACATTTCTTCAAAGAAGACATATATATGGTGAATAGGCACACGTAAAGGTGCCCCAAATCACTAATTATAAGGGAAATGTAAATTAAAAGCACTGTGAGCTATCACCTCATGCCCATAATGATGAGTATTGGTGAGGGTATAGAGAGAAGGGAACACTAGTGCACCGTTGGTGGGGATGTAGACTGGTACAGTCATTATGAAAAACAGAATGGAAGTTCCTAAATAAATTAAAAATGCAATGGCATATGACCCAGCAATCCCTTTTTTGGGTATATACTAAAAGGAGTTGAAACAACCTCCTTTTAAAGTTATCTGCCCTCCCGTTGCATAGCAACATTATTCAAAATAGCCAAAACATGGAAACATATTAATTATCCATTGATGGACAAATGGATAAAGCAAATGGTCAGCCTTAAAAAAGTAGATCTTGCAGTTTGCCATATCATGAATGCACCTGAAGGACATTATGCTAAGCAAGGTAAGCCGGACACAGAAAGAAAAATATTGCATGATCTCACTTATCTGTTGAACACTTTTTAAAAAGAGCCTAGAAACACTGAGATAGAGTTTGAAACAGTGGTTACCACAAGTGGTGGGAGCAGAAAATAGGGAGATGTAGGTCAAAGGATACCAAACTGCAGATATGTAAGATAAACAAGACTAGATATCTAATGTACGGTATTAGAATTAAGGTTGATAAAATAGTGTTTTACGAGGAAGTTTTATTAAAGTATAGTTTAGCTGCTCTTCTCACAAAATAAGTAGTATGAGTTGTTAGATATGTTAATCTACTTCTCTGTAGTAACCGTTTTACTATGTATCCTGCAACATCATATTGTAAACCTCAAGTATAGACAGTAAAAATTGATATTAAAAAAGTGACTAATATAAAGAACAAAATATAATTTTGTTAAAAGCAAAATTAAAATGTAAAAGTAACATCAAACATCTTTATAACTGAATTTGCTACATAATTTTAATATAGTATACATATAAATTGGAATGTATGAAATTACATGTGAAATGGCAATTTATATAAACAATAATAATAATTTAATCAACTTATAAAAGCTATTCAAAATTATTTTCATAAGCAAAATTAAAACAATTTAATGATTAAATTATTAAAAATTATCTTATTGTCAACTTTGAGCTTTTGCTTGCAAGAAGATAATACGTAATAATGTGTAAGTAACTAGGTGCAAGTTATTTATTCAGATACTGTGAATACTTTTTTTTTTCTGTACCTGCCAAAGTTAACAATGAGTTGAATAAACACTGTAGAATTAAGAAATGAAATATAAGGGGCGGAGCAAGATGGCCGAATAGGAACAGCTCCAGTCTCCAACTCCCAGCACGAGCGACACAGAAGACCGGTGATTTCTGCATTTTCAACTGAGGTACTGGGTTCATCTCACTGGGGAGTGCCCGACGACCGGTGCTGGTCAGCTGCTGCAGCCCGACCAGCGACCAGCGACAGCTGAAGCAGGGTGAGGCATTGCCTCACCTGGGAAGCGCAAGGGGGAAAGGAATCCCTTTTCCTAGCCAGGGGAACTGAGACACACAACACCTGGAAAATCGGGTAACTCCCACCCCAATACTGCGCTTTAAGCAAACAGGCACACCAGGAGATCATATCCCACACCTGGCCGGGAGGGTCCCACACCCACGGAGCCTTCCTCATTGCTAGCACAGCAGTCTGCGATCTCCCGGCAAGGCAGCAGCGAGGCTGGGGGAGGGGCGCCCACCATTGCTGAGGCTTAAGTAGGTAAACAAAGCTGCTGGGAAGCTCGAACTGGGTGGAGCTCACAGCAGCTCAAGGAAACCTGCCTGTCTCTGTAGACTCCACCTCTGGGGACAGGGCAATAACAAACACAGCCCAAACCTCTGCAGACGCAAACGACTCTGTCTGACAGCTTTGAAGAGAGCAGTGGATCTCCCAACATGGAGGTTGAGATCTGAGAAGGGACAGACTCCCTGCTCAAGTGGGTCCCTGACCCCTGAGTAGCCTAACTGGGAGACATCCCCCACTAGGGGCAGTCTGACACCCCACACCTCACAGGGTGGAGTACACCCCTGAGAGGAAGCTTCCAAAGCAAGAATCAGACAGGTACACTCGATGTTCAGAAATATTCTATCTTCTGCAGCCTCTGCTGCTGATACCCAGGAAAACAGGGTCTGGAGTGGACCTCAAGCTATCTCCAACAGACCTACAGCTGAGGGTCCTGACTGTTAGAAGGAAAACTATCAAACAGGAAGGACACCTACACCAAAACCCCATTAGTACATCACCATCATCAAAGACCAGAGGCAGATAAAACCACAAAGATGGGGAAAAAGCAGGGCAGAAAAGCTGGAAATTCAAAAAATAAGAGCGCATCTCCCCCAGCAAAAGAGCACAGCTCATCGCCAGCAACGGATCAAAGCTGGATGGAGAATGACTTTGACAAATGAGAGAAGAAGGCTTCAGTCCATCAAATTTCTCAGAGCTAAAGGAGGAATTACGTACCCAGCTCAAAGAAACTAAAAATCTTGAAAAAAGAGTGGAAGAATTGATGGCTAGAGTAATTAATGCAGAGAAGGTCCTAAACGAAATGAAAGAGATGAAAACCATGACACGAGAAATACGTGACAAATGCACAGGCTTCAGTAACCGACTCGATCGACTGGAAGAAAGAGTATCTGCGATTGAGGATCAAATGAATGAAATGAAGCGAGAAGAGAAACCAAAAGAAAAAAGAAGAAAAAGAAATGAACAAAGCCTGCAAGAAGTATGGGATTATGTAAAAAGACCAAATCTACATCTGATTGGGGTGCCTGAAAGTGAGGGGGAAAATGGAACCAAGCTGGAAAACACTCTTCAGGATATCATCCAGGAGAACTTCCCCAACCTAGTAGGACAGGCCAACATTCAAATCCAGGAAATACAGAGAACGCCACAAAGATACTCCTCGAGAAGAGCAACTCCAAGACACATAATTGCCAGATTCACCAAAGTTGAAATGAAGGAAAAAATCTTAAGGGCAGCCAGAGAGAAAGGTCGGGTTACCCACAAAGGGAAGCCCATCAGACTAACAGCAGATCTCTCGGCAGAAACTCTCCAAGCCAGAAGAGAGTGGGGGCCAATATTCAACATTCTTAAAGAAAAGAATTTTCAACCCAGAATTTCCTATCCAGCCAAAGTAAGTTTCATAAGTGAAGGAGAAATAAAATCCTTTACAGATAAGCAAATGCTTAGAGATTTTTTCACCACTAGGCCTGCCTTACAAGAGACCCTGAAGGAAGCACTAAACATGGAAAGAAACAACAGGTACCAGCCATTGCAAAAACATGCCAAAATGTAAAGACCATCGAGGCTAGGAAGAAACTGCATCAACTAACGAGCAAAATAACCAGTTAATATCATAATGGCAGTATCAAGTTCACACATAACAATCTTAACCTTAAATGTAAATGGACTAAATGCTCCAATTAAAAGACACAGACTGGCAAACTGGATAAAGAGTCAAGACCATCAGTCTGTTGTATTCAGGAGACCCATCTCACATGCAGAGACATACATAGGCTCAAAATAAAGGGATGGAGGAAGATTTACCAAGCAAATGGAGAACAAAAAAAAGCGGGGGTTGCAATACTAGTCTCTGATAAAACAGACTTTAAACCATCAAAGATCAAAAGAGACAAAGAAGGCCATTACATAATGGTAAAGGGATCAATTCAACAGGAAGAGCTAACTATCCTAAATATATATGCACCCAATACAGGAGCACCCAGATTCATCAAGCAAGTCCTTAGAGACTTACAAAGAGACTTAGACTCCCATACAATAATAATGGGAGACTTCAACACTCCACTGTCACCATTAGACAGATCAACGAGACAGAAAGTTAACAAGGATATCCAGGAATTGAACTCATCTCTGCAGCAAGCAGACCTAATAGACATCTATAGAACTCTCCACCCCAAATCAACAGAATATACATTCTTCTCAGCACCACATCGTACTTACTCCAAAATCGACCACATAATTGGAAGTAAAGCACTCCTCAGCAAATGTACAAGAACAGAAATTATAACAACATTGCACAAATTATAACATTGCACTGTCTCTCAGACCACAGTGCAATCAAACTAGAACTCAGGACTAAGAAACTCAATCAAAACCGCTCAACTACATGGAAACTGAACAACCTGCTCCTGAATGACTACTGGGTACATAACGAAATGAAGGCAGAAATAAAGATGTTCTTTGAAACCAATGAGAACAAAGATACAACATACCAGAAACTCTGGGACACATTTAAAGCAGTGTGTAGAGGAAAATTTATAGCACTAAATGTCCACAAGAGAAAGCAGGAAAGTTCTAAAATTGACACTCTAACATCGCAATTAAAAGAACTAGAGAAGCAAGAGCAAACACATTCGAAAGCTAGCAGAAGGCAAGAAATAACTAAGATCAGAGCAGAACTGAAGGAGATAGAGACACAAAAAACTCTCTAAAAAATCAATGAATCCAGGAGTTGGTTTTTTGAAAAGATCAACAAAATTGACAGACCACTAGCAAGACTAATAAAGAAGAAAAGAGAGAATCGACGCAATTAAAAATGATAAAGGGGATATCACCACCGACCCCACAGAAATACAAACTACCATCAGAGAATACTATAAACACCTCTACGCAAATAAACTGGAAAATCTAGAAGAAATGGATAATTTCCTGGACACTTACACTCTTCCAAGACTAAACCAGGAAGAAGTTGAATCCCTGAATAGACCAATAGCAGGCTCTGAAATTGAGGCAATAATTAATAGCCTACCAACCAAAAAAAGTCCAGGACCAGATGGATTTACACCTGAATTCTACCAGAGGTACAAGGAGGAGCTGGTACCATTCCTTCTGAAACTATTCCAATCAATAGAAAAAGAGGGAATCCTCCCTTACTCATTTTATGAGGCCAAAATCATCCTGATACCAATGCCTGGCAGAGACACAACAAAAAAAGAGAATTTTAGACCAATATCCCTGATGAACATCGATGCAAAAATCCTCAATAAAATACTGGCAAACCGGATTCAGCAACACATCAAAAAGCTTATCCACCATGATCAAGTGGGCTTCATCCCTGGGATGCAAGGCTGGTTCAACATTCGCAAATCAATAAACATAATCCAGCATATAAACAGAACCAAAGACAAGAACCACATGATTATCTCACTTGATGCAGAAAATGCTTTTGACAAAATTCAACAGCCCTTCATGCTAAAAACGCTCAATAAATTCGGTATTGATGGAACGTACCTCAAAATAATAAGAGCTATTTATGACAAACCCACAGCCAATATCATACTGAATGGGCAAAAACTGGAAAAATTCCCTTTGAAAACTGGCACAAGACAGGGATGCCCTCTCTCACCACTCCTATTCAACATAGTGTTGGAAGTTCTGGCTAGGGCAATTAGGCAAGAGAAAGAAATCAAGGGTATTCAGTTAGGAAAAGAAGAAGTCAAATTGTCCCTGTTTGCAGATGACATGATTGTATATTTAGAAAACCCCATTGTCTCAGCCCAAAATCTCCTGAAGCTGATAAGCAACTTCAGCAAAGTCTCAGGATACAAAATAAATGTGCAAAAATCACAAGCATTCTTATACACCAGTAACAGACAAACAGAGAGCCAAATCAGGAATGAACTTCCATTCACAATTGCTTCAAAGAGAATCAAATACCTAGGAATCCAACTTACAAGGGATGTAAAGGACCTCTTCAAGGAGAACTACAAACCACTGCTCAGTGAAATCAAAGAGGACACAAACAAATGGAAGGACATACCATGCTCATGGATAGGAAGAATCAATATCGTGAAAATGGCCATAGTGCCCAAGGTAATTTATAGATTCAATGCCATCCCCATCAAGCTACAAATGAGTTTCTTCACAGAATTGGAAAAAACTGCTTTAAAGTTCATATGGAACCAAAAAAGAGCCCGCATCTCCAAGACAATCCTAAGTCAAAAGAACAAAGCTGGAGGCATCACGCTACCTGACTTCAAACTATACTACAAGGCTACAGTAACCAAAACAGCATGGTACTGGTACCAAAACAGAGATATAGACCAATGGAACAGAACAGAGTCCTCAGAAGTAATACCACACATCTACAGCCATCTGATCTTTGACAAACCTGAGAGAAACAAGAAATGGGGAAAGGATACCCTATTTAATAAATGGTGCTGGGAAAATTGGCTAGCCATAAGTAGAAAGCTGAAACTGGATCCTTTCCTTACTCCTTATACGAAAATTAATTCAAGATGGATTAGAGACTTAAATGTTAGACCTAATACCATAAAAATCCTAGAGGAAAACCTAGGTAGTACCATTCAGGACATAGGCATGGGCAAAGACTTCATGTCTAAAACACCAAAAGCAATGGCAGCAAAAGCCAAAATTGACAAATGGGATCTCACTAAACTAAAGAGCTTCTGCACAGCAAAAGAAACTACCATCAGAGTGAACAGGCAACCTACAGAATGGGAGAAAATTTTTGCAATCTACTCATCTGACAAAGGGGTAATATCCAGAACCTACAAAGAACTCAAACAAATTTACAAGAAAAAAACAAACAACCCCATCAAAAAGTGGGCAATGGATATGAACAGACATTTCTCAAAAGAAGACATTCATACAGCCAACAGACACATGAAAAAATGCTCATCATCACTGGCCATCAGAGAAATGCAAATCAAAACCACAATGAGATACCATCTCACACCAGTTAGTATGGCTATCATTAAAAAGTCAGGAAACAACAGGTTCTGGAGAGGATGTGGAGAAATAAGAACACTTTTACACTGTTGGTGGGATTGTAAACTAGTTCAACCATTATGGAAAACAGTATGGCGATTCCTCAAGGATCTAGAACTAGATGTACCATATGACCCAGCCATCCCATTACTGGGTATATACCCAAAGGATTATAAATCATGCTGCTATAAAGACACATGCACACGTATGTTTATTGCAGCACTATTCACAATAGCAAAGACTTGGAATCAACCCAAATGTCCATCAGTGACAGATTGGATTAAGAAAATGTGGCACATATACACCATGGAATACTATGCAGCCATAAAAAAGGATGAGTTTGTGTCCTTTGTAGAGACATGGATGCAGCTGGAAACCATCATTCTTAGCAAACTATCGCAAGAACAGAAAACCAAACACCGCATGTTCTCACTCATAGGTGGGAACTGAACAATGAGGTCACTTGGACTCAGAAAGGGGAACATCACACACCGGAATATCATGGGGAGGGGGGCGGGGGGAGGGATTGCACTGGGAGTTATACCTGATGTAAATGACGAGTTGATGGGTGCAGCACACCAACATGGCACAAGTATACATATGTAACAAACCTGCACGTTATGCACATGTACCCTACAACTTAAAGTATATAATAAATAAATAATAAATAAATAATAAATAATAAATAAATAAATAATAAATAAATAAAAAGAAATTGAATGTAAACTATTTTTATTTAATTCTCAAAGCCCAATTCAGTCATGAAATCCGAATATCAAATATAAACATTTACAAAGCAGTTAGTGACAGCCAATAAGTTTGTTATGTGCAGACTTCCTCTTACAACTCTCCAATCACAGCCTTGCATTCATAATAATATATCTTCCAATCTCAATGTCAGTGCTGCTCACTTGATAACCAAGAAAATGAAACAAGAGTAACTAAATTCCAAAAAAATGTTTTTTTTTTTTTTCCCTTTGGTACAGATGAATCTGGAGGCCAAGAACAATTACAATGTCTAAAATTTTTTGACCCCTTGCAAAAAAATAAATCTAGTTTCTTCTTTTTGAGAGCTATATTGCCTCCATTAAGACTTAATATCCTAGAGTCATAGATATTTTAAGCTGTAAAAACCTAGTTCAATGATGTCCTTACATGACAGAAAATAAGAATTATGTCATGAAATATTATTTTTTTGTGATTATAAAAATATGAATTAATACCTGATTCCAATATATTGTCTGATATGAAGATGACTGTTTTACTCCTTGACATTGTTTTATCATGTATCTTATTAATGTTACAACAAAATCTGATAATTTAGGAAGACTAGAATAAAATTATTTTTTACTTATTTAACATATTGGTTAAGTTACCTTGGCTTCATAAAATAATTTCTCAAGTTCTCTATAGCAGCTTACTATTAAATAACTGCATCAATTAAATATCCTCAGTTAAAGAACTGCTTGAAACTATGTATTTAATACATAGTTTATTTAAACTATTTAATGTTTATACATTAAAATACGTATTTATTCTAGAAAGAGGGTGCAATTCAGAATGAGAGTGGCATACTTTCTTTAATGCCAGAAAGACAGCAGCTCTTATTTGTAATGAAGAAGCATTTTTCATATACTCATTGGCTATTTGTATGTCCTCTTTGAAAACTGTCTGTACAGATCTTTTGCCCATATTGTAATTTGGTTATGTGGGGTTATTTTTTATTTATTTATTTATTTATTTTTGCTGTTGAGATTTTGAGATATCTAACAAATGGTACCATATGAGAGGAGACAATTATCAATAATCATAAAGAATCTTGTGACAAGACTAAAGCATACAATGGTTCACAAAATCCATGGAGCCTCATTAAAATATTGTAAAAAATAAAGTAGCAATTTGTGTTTTGGTAAATTTGGGGCTGTTTGAAGAATACACATGAGGCAGTAAAGTTTATTTCAACTCGAGGTTCTGATTTTTAGTTTTGGCACAATGATTTGGGTGGACTAATTATTATAGATAACAACTATACAATCTCAGATACATGATAGGGGGCTAGAGAGAGAGAGAGAGAGAGAGAGAGAGAGATAGACGAAAACACATATTTGAAGGTGCTAAAGAGTGACAGAAATAACAGAAGTACTAGAGAAGAGTTAATCTTAAAAAGTTAGCCTGGAGGACAGAGGGAGAGTGAGTGAGCTTCTCCAGCTTGCCATTTAAAGAAAAAAAATTCAGCTCATTTTCAATCTACAAAATTTGATATAAGCAGTGGCAAGCTGCAGCCTTACTGACTTGACAGGTGAATGGACGCCTGTCAGGGCAAATAGAGCAGGTCAAAAATTAAAGAAGTAATGGAAGAAAGCTGCAGATATGCATATAAACTCCACCAAATATGTGGCTGGTTGCTAAATTATGCATGTACTTGAGAGAGACAAGAAGGACCAGAGAGTAGGCAGACAGAAAAAGCCAAAATCACTGAATAGGTCTTTCAGTTGTTGACCACCTGAGAGAGGCATAGTTTGAAGTTTGATTACAGACAGCAAACTGCCTGCCTGAAGAAAAACAAATACACTTCAGAAGAACATAACAGAATTCTGAACCAGTAAGATATACCATTCATAATGTCTAGTATACAATTACAAATTTACCAAATCTGTATAGAAACAGAACAATGTGGCCAGAGTTGAGAGAAAAATCAGACAATAAAGAATGAACCTAAAACAACTAAGACATTGCAATTAGCAGATAAGAACTACAAAGCAGTGTGTAAGTGTGTGTGTGTATTTTTTCAAGGACTTAAAGGAAAATATGAAAGAAGGAATAAATGAATTAAAAGGGAAACTCAGAAGGAAAATGGGAACTGGAAACAATCAAATAAAACTTTTAGAGTTTAAAAATTTATTCAAATGAAAAGCTTACTTGATGTACTTAATAGCAGATCAAAGATGGCAGATGATAAAGTTATTGAACTTGAAAATAAATCATTTAAATTATTGAGTCTAAAGTTGAAGAAAAAACATTCAAGCAAAAATATTCACTGATATGTGAGAAAATATCAGTCATCAAACATATTTGTAATCAGAGTCCCAAAAAAAAGACAGTAAATGGACGGATTAAAATGTTTTATAATCAGTAGTGAAAATATCCCAAAATTGGTACAAACCTTAAACTTATATATTCAACAAATTTAATGATCCTAAAGAGAGGTACAAATGCATTCAAATGAAATACACCTAGGCAAACCACAACTATGCAGCCAACATCTAAAGATGAAGACAAAAGCATGGACGTATCCAAAGAAAAATGATACAATACATTCAGAGAAACTACAACATATTTAATGTCTGACTACTCATCAGAAAGAACTGAGGCAGGGTGGAGACCGCATCCACCCCACAAGCAAAGACCCTCTCTTCTTGCCACTTCCCACGGGTCCACACCTACCTGCCATTCAGCTTACCATGGATGAGGCTACTGCTGAGCTCATCATTAACAGATAGCAAGAGCAAGGGCTGCTTGGCTGCTTGGCGGGCAAGTGTTCCCCACCCTACTCCAGACAGTCTTCCCTTCTTCTACGGTGGGGCACCCACTGGCACCAAGGCATGATGGTGGGCATGGGGTAGAAGGACCCTTACAGGGGCAGTGAGGCCCAGAGCAAGTGCTGCATCCTGACCCTGAAGTTGCCCATGGAGCACCGCATCACCACCAGCTAGCATGACATGAAGACGGTTTGGCACTGCACCTTCTACATTGAGGTGTGTGTGGCTCCCCAGGAGCACTCTGTGCTGCTGGCCCAAGCGCTCCCCGGCCCCAAATCCCAAGTCAGTCCTGAGGAGATGACCCAGATCATGTGTGAGACCTTCAATACCCCAATACCTGGATGGTCCTGGATGTATAGGACCATCCAGGCTGCACTGTCCCTATATGCCTTTGGCTGTACCACTGGCCTCATGATAGACTGCGATGATGGGGTCACCCACACTGTGGGTGTCTACAAGGGGTATGCCTTCCCCCACACCATTCTGGGTCTGCACCTGGCTGGTGGGGATCTGAGCGACTACCGCATGAAGATCCTCAGGGAATGCAGCTACAGTTTCACCACCACTGCCCAGTGGGAAGCAGTGCATGACATCTAGGAAAAACTGTACTTTTTCACC
Organism: Macaca mulatta; assembly: GCF_049350105.2. NCBI lineage: Eukaryota > Metazoa > Chordata > Mammalia > Primates > Cercopithecidae > Macaca > Macaca mulatta. Next base: position 55,500,241 of record NC_133422.1, on the reverse strand, counting down.
CTGTACTTCAAGCAGGAGATGGCCACCACAGCCTCCAGGTCCTCCTTGGAGAAGAGCTGTGAGGTGCCCAATGATCAGGTGATCACCCTTGGCAACAAGTGGTTCTGCTGCCCAGAAGCTCTCTTCCAACCTTCCTTCCTAGGCATGGAATCTTGTGGCATCCATGAAACTGTCTTCAATTCTATCAATCTGTTTTCAATTCAATTCTATCTGCAAGGACCTATATGTCAACACAGTGCTGTGTGGTTGCACTATTGTGCATCTAGGCGTCACAGGCAGAATGCAGATCACCAGCCTGTCTCCTAACATAGCGAAGATTGACTTCATGACTACCTATGAGATCAACTACTTGGTGTGGATCAATGGCTCCATCCTAGCCTTGCTGTCCACCTTCCAGCAGATGTGGATCAGCAGACAGGAAGAAGACTATGGTTACTTAATTGTGTTACACTTTTTATTAACTTACACAGAAAACAAGATGAGATTGGGTATGATTTTATGTTATTTTATTTTATTGTTTTTGCTTGACTTGGGATTTTAAAACTGGAATGGTGAGGTGACCGCAGTAGTTTGGAGTGAGCATCCCCAAAGTTCTATAATATGGCCATGGAGTACTTTAATTGTACATTCTTATTGTTTTTGTCTTTTTTTCCTCTTCTTTCTTTCCTTTTTCTTCCAGATAGGGACCTCATTCTGTTGCCCAAGCTCAAGTGTAGTGCAGTGGCACAATCGTAGATCACTGTAGCCTCTCTAACTCCTGGGCTCAAACAGTCTTGTAGCCTCAGCCTTTGAGTAGTTGGGAAAATAAGCATGCACCACCACATCCCACTACTGTTTTTTTTGTTTTTGTTTTTGTTTTTTTGTTTTTTTTTTGTAGAGATAAGGTCTCCCTATATTGCCCAGGGTAGTCTCCAACTTCCGGTTTCAAATGATCCTCCTCCTCAGCCTCCCAAAGCATTAGAATTACAGATGTGAGCCAATCTGCCCTGTCCATTGTTCTTTTTTTTTTTTTAATAGACATTACAAATATCTGAGAAGTATTGTTATAGGAGGTCCCTTGACCTTTCAATACCCACCTCATTTCTCCCTCAGAAAAACAGCCCAGGCCTCTCCTGATTCCACAGAAGACAGATGTCAGTATTGCTTTTGTGTAAATTATATGATGCAAATCTTTAAAAATTTCATCTTAATTGATTTTTATTTTGAATGGTCAACCTTCATTGCTCTCTTTTTTGTCCTCCAACTTGAGACATATAAAGGCTTTTTGTCTCCCTGGTGGAGGTGTGGAAGCACCCAGGGCTTACCTGTATACAGACATGAGATCTGTTCAGTCAAAGTCCACATCTTAAAAACAAACAGCTCACAAAAGTAAATGAATAAATAATAAATAAATAAATACATCAAAATGGAGGCAAGAAGGCCATGGAATTGCATTTTTCAGTATAGAGAGAAATATAAATACATGCCAATGCAGAAGTCCATAAGTGGGCAAAACAACCCTTTAAAATAAAGAAGAGAGTTTGACTGTAGGCCGTGGGGACCAGATTCCCCCTCTGCTGTAAACAATGAAGAAAACAACTAAACAAACAAAAAGCAAAACATAAGGAGCAAGAACAGAAATAAAACTCTAGCTTTCAGGCATTAGAAACTGACTAAGAAAATGTTCCTTTAGGAAGGGAAATAGATGAAGTGAACCCTACAATTGCTCCATCTCACCTCCTGGAGAGAGTTTTAAGACAGGAGGCGTCCAAAGAAATCTTGAAACTCTGAATCGAAACAACAAAGTTGAGTTATGTTGGGGGTCAAATTAGCTAAAATTCAGGGGTAAACGAATGCGAGAAGAGGAAGCTCCTGAGAAAAAAGACAGGGATCAAGAGCTCTACAAAACATTTCCCTAAAATTTTTTCTTTGATTAAAAGTCTTGAATATTGTATACCTGTGAGAAAGTATGCAAGGATAAGGGGGAAAAGACCTCCAAAATGAAACAGAGAAAAACTCTGGTTGCCCACAGAGAGTATGTAAAGTTTATGTTCTCATCACCTAGCTTGGAAAAAATAAAACTGATATGACAGGGAGAATTGGGTAGAATAAACAGAAGGACATTATTCAGTAATCAGGAAAAATAACCCTGGACTACAGTTCTGCATAAAAAAAAATTCAAAGACTGCCCTAGAACATTAAAATTGTTTTCTAATGATTTAATTTTTCTAAATAAACTGTGAGAATATTTAAAGAATAACAAAAATATACAGTCCACAGAATAAAACACAAAATCTGACATCTAACCAAAAATTACAAGGCATACAAATACACACACACACAAATAATCCATTAGGAGAAAAATTAATATAAACAGACAAAAAAATGACACATGATAAAATTCATATACAAGGACATTAAAACAGTTCTTATAATTAAATTCATATGTTTTAGAACACAGAGGAAATAGTAATCCTATTAATTAGACATATGTTAGGCACAGATATTCAATTTAAAATACATGAGTAAAAATTACAATGGCTAAGGTGAAATATACCCTAAATGGGGTTAACATGCATGGGAGATAAAATGTAAGATAATTTGGTGCAGAGAGAGAAACCACCAAAATGAAACAGAGACAGAAGAAACAAAAAAGGCCTGGCGAGGTGCCTCACGCCTGTAATCCCAGCTCTTTGGGAGGCCGAGGCGGGCGGATCACGAGGTCAGGAGATCGAGACCATCCTGGCTAACACGGTGAAACCCCGTCTCTACTACAAATACAAAAAAATTAGCCAGGCGAGGTGGCGGGCACCTGTAGTCCCAGCTACTCGGGAGGCTGAGTCAGGAGAATGGCGTGAACCCGGGAGGCGGAGCTTGCAGTGAGCCGAGATCGCGTTACTGCCCTCCAGCCTGGGCAACAGCGCGAGACACTGTCTCAAAAAAAAAAAAAAAAAAAAAAAAAAAAAAAAAAAAAAAGAAGGTTAGAAACAAAAAAAAAAAAAGACTAAAGAGAGCACCAGTGACCTATGAAACAACTTCAAGCAGCTTAAGGTATTCATGTAATTAGAATCCTGACAGGGAATGAGAGAGGGGAAAATATCATATTTGAAGAAATGATGGCAAAAAAATATTAAGTATTTGATGAAACTTGAACTCATAGATACAAGAAGCTCAATGAACCCAATCAAAACCAACAATAGCAATGCTAAGGTCATCATAATTAAATTGCTTAAAACCCATTATAAAGAGAAAATCCTAAAAAAAAAATGACATTTACGACACATTATTTACAGAGAAAAGCAGATGAGAATTACAATAGACTTCCCATGGAAACAAGGAAAATGAGAGAATACTGAAGTTAACATATTTTAAGTTCTGAAAAGAAAAAAACTTAAATTTTATACTCCCAAAATATATCTTTCAAACATGAAAATAAAATGACATTTTCAGACTCAAAAAGAGCTAAAAACAAATCATGTATTGTAAGTATACTTCCACGACAAGAAATAAAAGAAATTAAATTTTTTGGAAAGGAAAAAAAATGATCCTAGATGTAAAGGTGGAATGTTGTTAATAAGAGGCAAAGTAGATTTCAGATCAAAGAATATTTAGAGGGATAAAGACGATCATTTTACAGTGATAACGAGATCAAATCATCAATAAACCATAACAGTTCCAAATATTTACACAACTAATAACAGAACTTCAAAATATATTAAACAAATTAAACTGTAATAAGAAACTGAAAAATGTGCAGTCATAATTAGAAACTTAAATACCTCTATCCAAACCATTGTAATAATATGTAGACAGAAAATCAGAAAGAACACAAAACTTGAACCATTAACCAGCTTGATCTAATTGATTTCCACCTATAGAAATCTAAATGCAGTAACAGAAGGGTAGGCACTTTTATTTTCAAGGCACCAAGCTAAATATATTATGGTCCTAGTGTCTAATACCTTTAAATATTGAATATGATATAAGTTATGCACCTTTACTATATCGAACCCATTAGAAATACAAAGCAACTCTGGAAAACTCTACATATTTGGAAGATGTACATGTGGTGTAGGTTTGAAATATTAGAAAAATAATTTTCATATATGCACTTCTAAGTATTTCATTGAAGAAAAAATCCAAAGAGCAATTAAAATGTAGTTTAATATAAATTATTAGGAAAATAAAACATTAAAATCTATGAGTTAAAACTGAAGCAGGTCTTTGAAAAGAATTTGTAACCTTAAGTAAAAGCTTAATATGAATTTTGTAAGTTTTTACCTTAAAAACCTAGAAAGAGCATAGAAATTTCGGTTTTAACAATGAATTAAAGAATATAAAAACAGGAAAAGTAAAATATAATGCAACTTCCTTTATTTCATTTATTTGAAGATACTACATTGGACAATGCCTTTAGAAGACTAAGAAAGGGAGAGAGATTTGTGAAAGGACAAAAATTTTAGCTAAATAGAAATTCTAGCGTTCTATAGCAATGTAAGAATGCTATAGTTAGCAATATTAGTTTCAAATATCTAGAAGAAGGATACTGATTGTTCTCAACACAAAGAAAGAAAAAATCTGAGATTATGGATATGCTAATTACTCTGACCTGGTCACCACATTATATGTATCAATACATCACTATGTATCCCATAAATATGTATGATTATTTTATGTTAATTTTAAAAATTAAACTGAATTTTTTAAAATGCACACTTAAGAAAATTGAGGCATGCCAGAGACGGCAAGAATGTACAGTAACTGGGAATCACATATTTGTGATATACAAAGCAATATACTAGAATATATAATGACCTCTTTTAAGTTGTCAGTAACAACTTGAATAGACACTTAACAAATATAAATGAATGACCAACAAAAATTAAATAGTCATTAAGGAAATGCAAATTTACATCATAATATTTTACTACTGTATACTTTTTAGAATTATAAAAATTAAAATAAGTCAATAATACCAAATATTAGGGAATGTATAGAGCAAGCAGAACTCATGCACTTTGCTAGCGGAAATGTAAAATTTTACAAATGCTTTGGAAAACATTTTGTCAGTTCTTTATAAACTGGAATACATTTATATACTTTGACCTAGCAAGGCAATGTGTATATATTTATCCAAGAGATACAACATTTATCACTTTATTCATATATGCCAACACAGGAAACAACCAAAAGTTCCTTCTATAGGAGAATAAATGGGTAAACTGTAGTATTCACAGAATGGTACACAAATCTCATTTTAAAAACTAATACATAATATAATATTAGCAAGTTTTGCAGATATGTTCCTGAGCCAGAAAAGCCACACACTGAAGCATGTATTGTATGATTCCATTTATGTAAATTTCTAGAGCAAGCAAAGGATAGATGATTGCTGGACTGATAGGTGTCTCTGACCATAGTAGTTTCCTCTGAAGAGATTAAGAAAGTTACAAGATGGAATTTTCTGGTTTGATAACTTCATAGGATGCGGAAAAAAACAGGTATATCTTTTAATCCGAAATGTATTATTAATATTTCTGCATTTCAAGGGGAGATTATTGCTAGGTGATAAAGCTTGATAACTTGCTGAATAAATAAAGGGAATGGGTAAAAAGTAATAAATAACAAGAAGGTGTTTTGACTACTTGCAAGTTTTTGGCTTGAATATATGAATGGATTGATAATTATTTATGGCTGCAAGATAGAATATCCAAGGACTTGTTGATGTGTAATAAGAATACCCCTGTTTTGGACATGATGAATAAAAAATTTCTTTTGATTATCTGTAGAAGTGTCCAGTAAACTTTGATTAAACAATTAATCAGCAATTTAAACCTATATCTTCCGATTTTAGAGTAACACACAAACACACACACCCACACACACCCACACACACACACCCACACACACACACCCACACACACACTGAGCTTACATCTAATCCTACTTGGTAACTGTAAGAAGCTGAAACAATATACCTTTAAATTACAGGGTTACGTAAACTCTAAACAGTTGAATTTTTGAATAATGTTAAAGTTGCCTCAGGTATAATTTAGACAAACATTATATATTTATTAATTCATATTTGTATCATTTTTATACAAGAAATCTGATTCAAGTTATTTTAAAATCTGCCATTAGTATCACACTGCTTGTATCTATTTTTGTGTTTATAATCTCCATGCTGAATTTTTAAAAAAAATTAAACTCTACATTTCCATATGTAGAGATCTCAATTTCATATTATTTGACATATATTCTTTGTTGTATTAGAAATACATTGGAAATGCAATTCTATTTTTCCAGATGCTTTACAATGAATTCACATTTTATTTAAAATCCCCATAGACTCAACATAAATATTCAATAAATCCGTTTTATCTGTCTCTAGGTAAAAGTGCTTTGCAAAACAAGGGATTCCTTGTCAATTATTGATGTACACCAAGAACTTTTGTTATTTTACATGCCTCCAAGGAATACTACCCATAAGGTAACAAAAGGAATAAAAAATGCTGAATAGCACCCAACAGAAGTGGTATCATATTTGAAAACAGCACTTTAAATTGACAAATAAAAATGAATAACTGCACACACAAATATAAGGTGAAGAAAAAATTCACCAGGTACTATGGAGTGAATGTTTGTGTTCACCACAAAATACATATATAAAACCCTAATCTTGTTACACAACTAAACATACTCATAACATATGATCCAGCAATTGTGTCCTTTGTTATTTATCCAAGGGAGTTAAGAATATGTCCACACAAAATCCTGCACCTGCATGTTTATAATAACACCTTTATTCATAATTGCCAAAACTTGCATGGACAATATTTCCTTTAGTAGGTGGATTGATAAATGAGATGTGGTACATACAAACAAAGGAATGTTAATGTTAAAAAAAAGGGCTATCGAGCCATAAAAAACCATGGAGCAACCAAATGCATACTGAGAAGGGAAGAAAGCCAGTGTGAAAAGGCTGCATACTATATGATTCCAAATATATGTCATTCTGTATAAACAAAGCTATGGAGATAGTAAAAAGATCAGTGGTTGCCAGGGGCTGGGGGGAGGGTTGAGTGAAGAGGTAGAGCACAGATTTTTAGGACAGTGAAAATACCCTGTATGATACTATGGTGGTGAATGCGTGTCATTGTATGGTTGTCCAAACCCATAGAATGTACAATATTAATACTGAACCCTCATGAAAATGATGGGCTTTGGGTGATTATGTAGTAGCAGTGTAGGTTCATCAGTTGTAACAAATGTACCTCTGTGCTACAGATGTTGATAATGAAGCAGGTTATGTATGTGTCAGGGAAGGGACACCTGGGAAATCTCCGTACCTTCTACTCAATTGTGCTATAAGCCTACATTGTCATAAAAAATCAAGTTTATTTAAAAATAAACAAACAAAACCTGTCATCCCCAGTATGATAGTATTTAAAGATGGGGCTTTGGGGCATAATTAGGTCATGGGAATCGAGTCCTCATGACGGGATTAATGCCCTTATGAGAAGACATACAAGAGATTTGATCTCTCTGTCAGCCATGGGAGGACATATGGAAAAAGTGGCTATCTACGAGTCAGGAATTGGGCCCTCACTAGACACAGGATTTGCCAGCACCTTGATCTTGAATGTCCTCTGCTCCAAAACTGTGAGAAATAAATGTTTATTGTTTAAGCCACCCAGTCTGTATTAATGTGTTATAGGAGCCCAAACTGACTAGGACATCAGAGATTAAAATATTTTAAGATGTCAAAACGAATTAGATTGACAAGAAATGGGAATATATCCAAACAGAAAAGAAAATATTGGGGAAATAATGGTTGTTTCTCTATAGTTTTCTAGATGGTTAAGGAAAAACAGTAAGTCCATCAACACAATGCTGGTATATACAACTATTTTAAGAGGGTATATATTTTAAAGAATACTTCATGAATTTTAATATTCTGTAAAAAGATTCAGAATTTAATATATGAGACCCATGTTATTTATAAAAATCAAGTAGAAAATAGCATTCAGAATTTACAAAATTCGAGTCAGTTTGTAAATTGCAGCATAAATCCCACCATTTTAAAAAGTTTATATGTAGTTAGAAGAATATAAAAACATAAATTAAAAACTCCATATAGTTACTATCAGGGATGTTAAAAAAATAATTCAAAATAGTACTCAACAACTCCATTGATAACTTAGAGATAACTAAGGTAAACTACTTCCCCACAGAAATTTAGAAATACTTTGTCCCCCTAGGTAGAATCTGTGTGAACAGCCTGTAAAACAAGACTGCTAAGTCAAAGGTAAAGGTGGGTATTTAAAAAGCTGTATTGCTGATAGCCCTGAAAGGACAAATTGCCTTTGAAATGAAAATCCTTGACCAGCCAAATGGGATTTTTCCCCTTTTCTCTTTATGAGCGGGAAAAGAAAGAAAGAAGCCCTTTCACAACTAAACTATATATTGGTGCTGAGTGATGGATTTGTGGACTCTTAGTCATTTCTCAGAGTGAAACAGAATCAATCAGCTCTTTTGTTATGAGGAAAGATTTATAGCACTTGATTAACTTTGAGAGGCTCAGCTCAATCTGAGGGCCACAAGACAAGTCTTGGATTTGTTGAATGTAGGGCTTCTAATAGAGTATGATAATGTATTCCTCATCAATAATTTCTGAAAACTACTTAATGGTTGTCTATCAGCCTATGTACTGTCCAAACAATACATGTGAAATGGTATAATTTTACTAATAAGAAAATGTACTGCATTTGTGCAAAGGATCATCAAATTCCTTGTATCGCTGGACTTGGTTGGAGTCTTTTTATGCTGCAGTTATAGAAGTGTGTATGGGACAAAATATACCCAAGAATTGCTCACAAATTCTCCTTAAAAAAATAGCAGGAGACTGAGGAGGGTGGATCACAAGGTCAGGAGACTGAGACCATCCTGGCTAATGCGGTGAAAACCCATCTTTACTAAAAACACAAAAAATTAGCAGGGCGTGGTGGCAGGTGCCTGTAGTCCCAGCTACTCGGGAGGTTAGGCAGGAGAATGGCGTGAACTCGGGAGGCGGAGGTTGCAGTGAGCAGAGATCCTACCACTGCGCTCCAGCCTGGGCGACAGAGCAAGACTCTGTCTCAAAAAAAAAAAAAAAAAAAAAAAAAGGGGGGGTAAAATTAGGAAAGTAAATACATAACATACAATTTTCTTAAATGATATTTAATAAAAGCAATGACAAGAAGCATTAATTTCTATTTTATTAATTTTATCAATATGCATTTATTAGTACGTGTCCTCGATAAAGCCTCAGGGAGCAGCAAAGTGTTGAATCACAGTATAGCTTGAAAATCTTTATCAGTGCTCAAACTGTTAACCATGTATTTAGCCTATGTAGAAATAGTTGTTTGGGATAACTTTATCAAATATAAAAGTAAATGAAAAAATCTGAGCTAACATTTCCTATAATAATCTAGATTCCTGGATTCTGCTTGCTCTCCAGCTCATCCCAGTATCTCCACTTAAAGAATAAATGTAAGGCTCTATATTATTTTAATTATCCCTCATCCTGACCTGTGTCTATCAACTTTTGAGGTATTAAGACTGATTTCTGATCCAAGTCATACTTCTGAACTATCACTAATAAACTGGATAAATATTATCAATGTATTTAAGCACTGTATTCCTCAGTGAGTCTGAGTTCATTTTCAAGAAAATGAACTAAATTATCATACAATTTCTCTCTGATATCTTTTTAATCTTCTGTGAAGCATTCCCTTTGCACTTAGGCAGACAAAAACTCACCTTCTTCAATGATCCTGTTCAACTTGGTACAAAGAGCCATTTGTGAATATTGTGCCATTATTATTAATAATATGTCTCTTCAGTAAATTATAGAGAAAAAGCAGGACCATCTTCCCTTGAGCCACAGTTTCTGATAAACCATAGGCATCCTGAGGCTTTGCTCAATAAATATATGGTTGTCTTAGTCACTCTCACTCCCTGAATGAGGATATCTCTTATTCTACAAAGTGCATTTCAATGAAATAGTTCAAGTAGTTAATATCTATAACTATTTTTGAAGACTAATTTTTATATTGAAATAATATTACAAAACATATCAAAAATCAAAAATGTGTATAAGAACAAATAAAAGCCTAACATGATGTGAAATGGAAAAATCTCTGCAACAATAAGGTACTGGAAAAGAGCCATGTTTGAACAAGTTTAAGAGGGTTAGTTTAGATGAAGGGAAAGGAAACTTCCCACATTAGGAAAGAGCAAGAAAGCAGAAAGGGGAAAGAGTTGAAAAGCTGTGATATAGGTTGCAAAATATCCTCAGAGTGTCTTAAAATAATAACAGCAATTTTGAATCAGGTCTTGTATGAATGAGGAGCTAAGCCACTACAAAGTGTAAGGATAGAGTGATAATGCTTTTTTTTATATGCATGAGCAGAGGTCAGTAATATTGTGTGTTTCAACAAGCAGGATGTAAGGTAATTAATAAGAAAAATGTGAAAATAGACCATCTCTAGGACTCAGTTTCTTGAATATCACTAAGGTATTTCATTTCTGTGTTTAATGATACAAGAGATGTTTTTACTCCCATATCTCCTAACATTATGTGGATAATTAACTGTCATAGAATTTGTTTGCCATATCTATATTACCTTCCTTGATATGGAGAATAGTTCCCAACCAAAATGAGGACTTTTAAAAAACAATAATAGGAAAAGCATGTACTAAATCCAAGTAATTTGTATCCATTATTTTAATTCTAAGACTAACAAGTAAAAACAATTGTTATAGATTTTTGTTATTATTACTTGTGTTGATTTTCATTTTTATGAACCAAATATTTGAGCAGCATATTTCAAAATTATTTTTATAAACAATGTAAAGTACATGAGAATTTACTACAGTTCTTGTACATTTCTTGTTAAATAACATGATAGCTTTTGTTTTAAAGTTTACATTGTAAACTTCTGTTAGCCAGTGAAGAATCAGTTTTTAATGGTCACATGTTGTTGAACACATTACAGTTGACAGGGATCTGTAACAGACATGTAGTGTTCTTTGATCATGAGAAAAATCACCTGCCCACCCCGTTCTCCATTATTATATTATTATTTTTTAATTGTTAGATTTTTTCTTTTTTTTTATTATTATACTTTAAGTTCTAGGGTACATGTGCATAACGTGCAGGTTTGTTACATATGTATACTTGTGCCATGTTGGTGTGCTGCACCCATCAACTCGTCAGCACCCATCAACTCGTCATTTACATCAGGTATAACTCCCAGTGCAATCCCTCCCCTGTGCCCCCTCCATAATAGGCCCCGGTGTGTGATGTTCCCCTTCCCGAGTCCAAGTGATCTCATTGTTCAGTTCCCACCTATGAGTGAGAACATGCGGTGTTTGGTTTTCTGTTCTTGCGATAGTTTGCTGAGAATGATGGTTTCCAGCTGCATCCATGTCCCTACAAAGGACACAAACTCATCCTTTTTTATGGCTGCATAGTATTCCATGGTGTATATGTGCCACATTTTCTTAATCCAGTCTGTCACTGATGGACATTTGGGTTGATTCCAAGTCTTTGCTTTTGTGAATAGTGCCACAATGAACATATGTGTGCATGTGTCTTTATAGCAGCATGATTTATAATCCTTTGGGTATATACCCAGTAATGGGATGGCTGGGTCATATGGTACCTCTAGTTCTAGATCTTTGAGGAATCGCCATACTGTTTTCCATAATGGTTGAGCTAGTTACAATCCCACCAACAGTGTAAAAGTGTTCCTATTTCTCCACATCCTCTCCAGCACCTGTTGTTTCCTGACTTTTTAATGATCGCCATTCTAACTGGTGTGAGATAGTGTCTCATTGTGGTTTTGATTTGCATTTCTCTGATGGCCAGTGATGACGAGCATTTTTTCATGTGTCTGTTGGCTGTATGCATGTCTTCTTTGAGAAATGTCTGTTCATGTCCTTTGCCCACTTTTTGATGGGGTTGTTTGTTTTTTTCTTGTAAATTTGTTTGAGTTCTTTGTAGGTTCTGGATATTACCCCTTTGTCAGATGAGTAGATTGCAAAGATTTTCTCCCATTCTGTAGGTTGCCTGTTCACTCTGATGGTAGTTTCTTTTGCTGTGCAGAAGCTCTTTAGTTTAATTAGATCCCATTTGTCAATTTTGGCTTTTGTTGCCGTTGCTTTTGGTGTTTTAGACATGAAGTCCTTGCCCATGCCTATGTCCTGAATGGTATTACCTAGGTTTTTTTCTAGGGTTTTTATGGTATTAGGTCTAATATTTAAGTTTCTGATCCATCTTGAATTAATTTTCGTATAAGGAGTAAGGAAAGGATCCAGTTTCAGCTTTCTACTTATGGCTAGCCAATTTTCCCAGCACCATTTATTAAATAGGGAATCATTTCCCCATTTCTTGTTTTTCTCAAGTCTGTCAAAGATCAGATTCTTAAGGCCAAATAGCTTTGGGCAATCACAGGGGCCCATGCTGGTTGTTTTTGTTTTTGTGTTTTGAGATGGTGTCTTGCTGTGTTCCCCAGGCTGGAGTGTAATGGCAGGATCTCGGCTTACTGCAACCTCTGCCTCCCAGATTCAAGTGATTATCCTGCCCTAGCCTCCCGAGTAGGTGGGGTTACAGGTGCACGCCACCACACTCTGCTAATTTTTTGTAGAGATGGATTTCACTATGTTGGCCAGGCTGGTCTCAAACTCCTGACCTCAAGTGATCCACCTGCCTAAGCCTCCCAAAGTGCTGGGATTACAGGCATGAGCACCAAGCCGGCCAAAACACTATTGTCTATCTTTCATGGCCAGCTTAATTGCAAAAGCATTCCTGTTATCTTTACTTTGTCTGATAGGAAAAGTCTTTATTGATATGTAAAATGTAAGTAGTTCAGCACTTGTTTGTGAATTACTGAATGACTCCATAACTCTGATTTTATATCATAAAGTTGGCCCTCTTGTAAATTTATAAGGAACTGTAAGGATTAAAATGAGACCAATGAGGAATAAGTAATAAATAGTGGAATATAAAATATTTTAATTTTTTTCCCTAAGTCCGGATATTTCCTGACACCTAAAAGTCATGCCGTCATTGGTGTTTTGTAAGATGCTGCTGGACAAATCATTGTTGAATTCTGTTAAATTACACTGGGGCTCCAAGAACCATAATTATAAGAGATAATGGCTTGTGGTACTGGAAGCATTTTAAGAGGTTATTAGAGAATCAAATTTCTATTTTGACTTAATCTTTAAGTATTTGGTAGTATGTGTTATATGTTAATTAATCTGAACATTTATAGAGCATTATATGCCTTTTTCCTATTATAATATCTGCCTGAAATATATTTAATAAACTCTGAGAAACTGTGCCTGAACCTCTAACATTTACTTATATACAGACTATCTGAAGTGTTACATGAAGTGTTGCCATGTCAAAGGCAGAATTAATCCATTGCTGTTATATATTCCCACTTGATATTTTTTAATGCTTGTAATCACAACTTTTACAGAGTTATTTGTTTAGATATCAATGACATCTGCAACTGTAATCTGAGCCATTTGAAATTATCTCCACTTGTAACTGTGTCATTATTCAAAGTATTTATTAATATAACTTATGGGATAAGTTTATTAATATAACATGGGATAACTTATGTGTTTTGACATAATTATAAACTTACTCATTTGCTTTATAATTCTCTCATCCTTTATTTTCCCCTCCCTCCCTCCCTCCTTCCCCCTTCCCCTCTATTTGTTTGTGTGTGTATATAGAGACACACGTGCACACACACAGGCACACACACACATTATTCCAGATATCTATTTATTTTTACTTTAGTTTACTTTCAGGGGTTCATGTGTAGGTAAATTGCATGCCACTGAGGTTTGGTTTACAGATTATTTAACCACCCAGGTAATAAACAAAATACCCCATTCGTAGTTTTTCAATCCCTACCCTCCCACCTCCCTCCACCCTCAAGTAGCTCTGGTGTCTGTGGTGTCTGTTGTTGTCTTCTTTGTTTCCGTGTATACTCAATGTCTCACTTCCACTTATAAGTGAGAACATGTGGTGTTTGGTTTTCTGTTTCTGTCTTTTTACACACACACACACACACACTTTTATGTATGTGTGTTTTACATTTATCTAGAATTTATTAATATACATCCTGATTATCCTGATAAGCACTACAAATATGACATAAAAATACAAAATATGCTTTTGCCTATTCAAGAAACTCGTTGGTACGACAAGGCCTGTAATGCATTTTCCTTTTTTTTTCAACTTTTATATTAGCTTGAGGGGGTACGCGTGCAGGTTTGTTACCTTGGTATAGTGCATGATGCTGAAGTTTGGGGTACGAATGTATGAGTAATCCCATCATTCAGGTACTGAGGATCATACCCAATAGTTACTTTTTCAACCCTTGTCTCCCTCCTCAACTCACCCTTCAAGGAGTCCCCAGTGTCTATCTCTATGTTTGTGAATACCCAATGTTTCTGAGTTATTTTACTTAGGATAATGGCCTCCAGCTGTATCCATGTTGCTGCAGAGAACATTTTCTCCTTCTTTTTAATAACTGTGTAGTATTTCATGTTGTGTATGTACCACATTTTTGTTATCCAGTCTACCATTGATGGACACCTAGATTTATTCCATGTCTTTGCTATTGTGAATAGCACTGCAATGAACATATGAGTGCATGTGTCTTTTTGGTATATTTTCCTTTTGGCATATACTTAGTAATGAGATTGTTGGGTTGAATAGTAGTTCTGTTTTTTAAGTTCTTTGAGAAATGTCCAAACTTCTTTCTACAGTGGCAGAACTAATTTACATTCCCATCAGCAGCATACAAAGCATTTGCTTTTCTCCACAGCCTCACCAGTATCTGTTGTTTTTTGACCTTTTAGTAATAGCCATTCTGATATGGGGAAGATGATATCTCATTGTGGTTTTGATTAGATTTTCTCTAATGAGTAGTGATGATGAGCATTTTTTCATATATTTGTTGACTGTACATCTTCTTTTGAAAAGCATCTGTTCATGTCTTTTGACTACTTTTTAACAGGGTTATCAAACTAGATCAATGAGTTTTTAGCTAGCTTATCTATTGAAGTGACTTATAGATTTTGTTGATCCATTTAAGTTCCTTATAGATTCTAGATATTAGACTTTTGTTGGATGCATAGTTTGTGAATAGTTTGGGAATGCATAGCTTTCTCCCATTCATTAAGTTGTCTGTTTACTCTGTTGATAATTTATTTTTCTGTGCAGAAACACTGTAGTTTAATTAGGTCCCACTTGGCAATTTTTGTTGCAAACGCAATAAGGACTTTAAATGAAATGATTTGGCGGTTTTGCAATATCAGAACAAGGTGGCCAAGAGCCAATTTAGAGATAATGTGCATTTTTGATCTTTTAAGTTAAATTTCAGCCTGCACATTTTTATTTTCTTAGAAATATTACTTGTTATTCTTCCCATTCCCCTAGCTGTCTAGTTACTGATGTCCATCTTAGTCTCTGTCTTTATCGAAGGAAAAATAAGCAAATTCAAAAAGTTGACTTCTTAATTGAGGTATTTCAAATGCCATTGTTTTTACTATGCAGCATGTCATCTATATCAAGCTATATTCAAAACTGATGTTTAAATTATAAAAGATAAATTAAATATTTTATTTGTATAAAATGACAAGAAAAACTATTCATATCTTGGACTTTGCCTATATGCTTTCCATACCCTCTCTCTTCCTCTACCAAAAGTAATTTATCATACATACCCCATATATTCCTAAAGAAATATTTTATTGTTTTAAGCTTATACAATTATACTGTATGAGATCTTCCATCACATACTATTTTGTGATCAGTTATATATTTGATTTTTAACAAACTTTTTTCCAGGTGCAATTTTTTTTTAACATTTTAATTTGCAACTTAAATGGCACCAATTTCTCTATGGCTTTACTTTGGTGACTTCTAATTACATACCACTCAATAGTAAGCCTTATATTTGAACTGGTTAAATCAACCAATGTTAGTCAAATTTCCAAATCAGGGAGGGGCTTTAGAAAAGCCTGAATAACTACCCTTTCCTTTATTTATGAAGAACATGACAAGTTCTAAATCTATACATTTCAAATGTAGGCAATGTAGAATACATAAATGAGAATAAAGTATTTTATCAGAAATGACTTATTGTTGAAAGATTTTAAATAAAGAACTCTCAGATTATCTGGCCTCTTTGGGCCAGAATGTGCCCACTTTAGAAACTTTTAAGAAATATTTTTGTTCCTTTTTGATTTCCCAAGAGGATTGGAAATGTACTAAAAGGAAAATGAATCAGAATAAATCAGTTCACTCACAAGAAATACTCCTGGGTAATGATGAAAATATCCAACACATTATTTCAAAGTGACAAAACTCGGGATGAAACTGAAGAAATAACTCAAAAGTGACAGTTACTTTGACTCATAGTTCCACATGGAATCCACATGCATACAACTCCCATCCTTTCCAGTGTATTTGTTTAGAAGGAATCACTATTAAAATTATTTTGTGCGTTACTTTACAGCATAAATTGTGTTATGCATATAGCGTGTTACTCTATGTACAGTTACATACAGTACCCTGAATTTTGTGTATTACAATGCTCAAAACAAGATAAGAAAAGATTTTCTTGGCGCATGAACAGAAGACATTTTGTAAGACATTTCCATCTCCGAGAAATGGAGAAATTTCAATCCAGTGTCAATAGACATTATTTGCTTATTCTCTCTGTTTTTAGTTGCAGTAGCTCCCGCAGTTTCCTTTTTTGTTGTTGTTGTTTTTTTGTTGTTTGTGTTTTTCTTTTTCTAGTTTGCTAGCTCCTTCTCCTCTCCTTCTTTCTCTCTTATCTAATAATACAGACCAGATGTTCTACTTGGCCTAGAACTTGTCTGCACAGCTTAACCCTTTGACTTTCTCTGGGTTGCAGTGGAAGCAGGAGTAAAGGGATCGAAACCCTTCAGTCAGGGGCTTCTGGCCTGAAGCCACAGATGGTTCCAGTTAATGTCTCCATGCAGCAGCATCAGTCTTTCTGCTGGCAATAGTCCCTGTCTGCAGCCAGCGGTCTGACCTCACAGTGGTGGTGGTGGCAGCTCCGTGCTATGACCTCTCTTGCAGGTCAGGCAGGCTGCTGTTGGGACCACATAGACACACAACTTCCACATCTGTATGCTGGGTTTCTAACCTTATATTTTTTAGATTAAGCTATATTCATTCAACATTCTGTCTTAAGTATTCTGTAGAATGTATGTATCCAATTTGGTTATGTAGTCTTCTAGTCTTTCTGCTACGATTAAAAATAAAAAGTTTTCACACTATTTTTTAGGATATAAACTAAATAGTTAAGTAGAAAGTTTAGTGTGTAGACAGGCATGCTTTCTCCATTATAACTGTTTGTTTCACTAAAATTATGGTAGTTGTCTGTATCACATATTTTCCTCTCTCCCCTCTTGTGGTTAAGAACACCTCTCTAGCTCATTATTCCATTTACTTTGGACTTGGCTACATGCCTTGTGTTGGCCAATGGAATGTTAAGAGGCTTGTGTAGGCCTAAGCAGAAGGTTTAAATGTTATTGTGTAGTTCGGTTTGAGATTATGTATTAGTCTCTTTTCATGCTGCTGATAAAGATGTACCTGTGACTGGGTAATTCACAAAAGAAAGAAATTTCTTTAACAGTTCCACGTGGTTGGGAAGGTCTCACAATTATGGTGGAAAGTGAAAGGCATGTCTCATATGGCGGCAGACAAGAGAAGAGCTTGTGCAAGGTAACTCCCGTTTTTAAAACCATCAGATCTTGTGAGACCCACTCACTATCAGAGGAACAGCATGGGAAAGACCTGCCCCTAATTCAGTCATCTCCCACCAGTTCCCTCCCACAACATGTTGGAATTATAGGTGCTACAAGATGAGATTTGGTTGGGGATACAGCCAAACCATATCATTTTCTCACTGGTCCCTCCCAAATCTCATATCTTCACATTTCAAAACCAATCATGCCTTCCCAATAGTTCCCCAAAGTCTTAACTCATTTCAGCATTAACTCAAAAGTCCACAGTCCAAAGTCTCATCCCAGACAAGGCAAAGCCTTTCTGCCTATGAGTCTGTAAAATCAAAAGCAAGTAAGTTACATCCTAGATACAATGTGAGTACAGGCATTGGGTAAATACAGCCATTTTGAATGGGAGAAATTGACCTAAACAAAGAGGCTACAGACCCCATACAAGTCTAAAATTCAGCAGGGCAGTCAAATCTTAAAGCTCCAAAATGATCTTCATTGACTCCCTGTCTTGCATATGGGTCACGCTGATGCAAGAGGTGGATTCCCATGGTCTTGGGCAGCTCCAATCCTGTGGCTTTGTGGAATATAGATCCCCTCATGGCTGATTTCATGGGCTGGTATTGAGTGTCTACAAATTTTCCAGGAACACAGTGTAAGCTGTCAGTGGAGCTAACATTCTGGGATCTGCAGGATGGTGACCCTCTTCTCACAGCTCCACTAGGTGATGCCCCAGTAGGGACTCTCCGTGGGGACTCCAAACTTTTTCCTTCTGCCCTGCCCTAGCAGAGATTCTCTATGAGGGTCCCATCCTTACAGCAAACTTCTGCCTGGGCATCCAGGTGTTTCCATACATATTACGAAATCTAGGTGGAGGTTCCCAAACCTCAATTTTTGACTTATATGCACTTGCAGGCTGAAAACCATGAGGAAACTGTCAAGGCTTGAGGCTTACACACTCTGAAGTGAAAGCCCAAGCTTTACATTGCCCCCTTTCAGCCATGACTGGAGCAGCTGGGACACAGGGTACCAAGTCCCTAGGTTACACACGGCTCAGGGACCATGATTCTGGCTCACAAAACCACCTTTTCCTCCTAGGCCTCTGGACCTGTATGGGAGGGGCTGCCCTAAAGATGTCTGACATGCCCTGGAGACACTTTCCCCATTGTCTTGGGGATTAACATTTGGTTCCTTGTTACACAAGTTTCTGCAGCCAACTTGAATTTCCCCTTAGAAAATGGTATTTTCTTTTCCATTGCATTGTCAGGCTGTAAATTTTCCAAACTATTATGCTCTGCTTCCGTTATAAAACTGAATGCTTTTAACAGCACCCAAGTCACCTCTTGAGTGCTTTGCTGCTTAGAAATTTCTTCCACCAGATTCCCTAAATCATCTCTCTCAAGTTCAAAGTTCCACAAATCTCTAGGGCAGGGGCAAAATGCCACCAGTCTCTTTGCTAAAACATAACAAGCATCACCTTTGCTCCAGTACCCAGCAAGTTCCTCATTACTATCTGAGACCACCTCAGCCTGGACCTTATTGTTCATATCACTATCAGCATTTTTTTGGTCAAAGCCATTCAACAAGTCTCTAGAAAGTTCCAAACTTTCCCACATTTTCCTGTGTTTTTCTGAGCCCCCCAAATTGCCCAAATTGTTCAAACATCTGCCTGTTAACCAGTTCCAAAGTTGCTTCCACATTTTCAGGTATCTTTTCAGCAAAGCCCCACTCTACCACTACCAATTTACTGTATTAGTCTGTTTTCATGCTGTTGGTAAAGAGGTACCAAAGACTGGGCATTTTACAGAAGATAGGAGTTTATTGGACTCACAGTTCCATGTGACTGGGGAGGCCTCACAATCATAGCAGAAGATTAAAGGCATGTCTCACATGGCAGCAGACGAGAAGATCTTGTGCAAGGAAACTCCCATTTTTAAAACCATCACATCTTGTGAGACACATTCACTATCACAAGAAGAGCATGGGAAAGAACCACCACTCATAGTTTAATAATCTCCAACTGGGTACCTCCCACAACAGGGGGGAATTATGGGAACAACAAGATGAGATTTGGGTGGGGACTCAGAGCCAAATCATATCAGCTTACTTTCCTCTGTGCGTGTCACATAGGAGCTCTTTCATCCCAAAATACAGAAAGAGAAAGTAGATGAAGACTTGAACTTGACTCACAGCCTAAACAGTGCCACAGAAGTTAAACTACAGCTTTTGATATGGGATATTATCAATCAACAAATATTTGCTGCTAAAGCTGCTGATGTAGAATGCATTGCATATAGCTTAGCAAAATCTGACCACTCTGTGATTGTGACAAAGACAACTTTAGCAGGGAAAAACAGTTGACCATCAGCAATTCATTTTTTACTCCATGGTTTGTATTGATTATTTAAGTGGCTACCAATCCAGAGGCTATGTTTCCCAACATTCTTGATGAATATATAGATAGACCATGTGACTAGCCCGAATGAATTATTATGAGAAATGTTTCATATCATTTGCATGCCAAGATTGTTAAGGGCCATTTGTGTCATCTTTAGGTCTTTAACATCTATAGTGACATCAGAAACCATGTGTGGAAATGGCACCTTGAAAACAGGAAGAAACTTGAACCCCTTTATCATTGCTTTGAGGTAGGCCCATTGGAAAAAGGATATGTTCATGGGTATTAGTATTTTCCTGAGTGAGTGATAAAATTTCTTTATATTATGCTATTAATATTTGGGAACCGCTTTTTATATTGATTAACCTATCCTAATTGAAAGATGGTTGTACTAACCTCTTTGCTTCATACCGTAATTGGAAAGTGGTTGTACTAACTTCTTTGCTTCATACACTTGTTAATAGTGGAAAACATTTTGTTTTTAATGTTTTTGAATATAGCTGAGTATTGATTGGGATATCATTGTAGCTTAAATTCTCATTTGTATGATTGTTAATTATGCGAAGGATTATTCTGAACATATTCTATTTTCCCTTCTGGAAAGTTCCTCATCTGCTCATGTCCACCAAGGATGGCCTACAGTTGATGCCTGTGTCTTTTGCCTTTGATGGGAAGCTCAGAATAAACCAGAAAATGGAGAACTGATAATTTTACACTGTGTCTATCACCTGACCCAAAGTCACTTCTACTCACAAGTCAAATTTCTTGACACTACCCTCCCCTTTTAGTTTTGAGCTATTACTACCTTCGACTTGTCATCTTTTATTAGATGTATTCCTTGTGAATTATAATTTTATCACAATCATGGTTTGTATTTTCTTTTAAACTGCATTTTGTCACTATTTGTTTATGGTTATAGAAATATAATTAACTTTTGTATAAATAGTTTGCTAAATCATTTTTAGTTCTAATATTATTTATGATAATTCATATGTAGATGTATTCTTTTTTTACATAAATCATCTTTTACATATGATTGGCCTTAAATACATTATACAAACTCATTCATAGGAAAACGCAGACATTTCTAAGCATACCATTCATATTCATGGATCCTTGTTAAAAGTCATAAAAAACATTGATTAGGTTATTATCTAGAGCTTTTATTATAATGATAACATAAATGCTATTCAGAAATAAAACATATAGCACAAAAAATGAATTTCCCCCTTTTCCCTACTACTTGTTTTAAATGGAATTAGTGAGTTTTGTTTGTTTCTTGTTTGATCAAGCATATGTATTTATCCCTAAATCATTTCCAGACCTTTCCAGAAAAGTAACTCTATTCTCAGTACACTCAATAACATCAAATTGTTCTGTCAATGTCTTCTTTTTGGAAATCTATTTCATTTTTTTGGAGACATCTCTAGAGCATCTTTCTGAAGTTTTCCAAAGTGGACTGGGTGCTTTGGGCCTGCTTTGAAGCCTGTATCTTTTTCTTTGTTACTACCCAGTTTTGCTAAGCCATTTACTCCATCTTTTCTCCTGATGAAAATCATGAAAGGTAAAAAATTTGAGAAATTGCATGCATAAATGCATTTATTCTATTAATATACTTCATTTATATTTAGATTGGTACAGATTATAATATTTCAAATCATCTTCACTCAGAATTTTGAAGACTTTTTTTTTTCATTTTTCTCTGGCTTCCAGGGTCATTATTGGGAAGTGCAATGACAATCTGTATGTATGTGAAAGGGTGTATGAGTGATTTTTACCCCAGAAACTTAGAATCTTCCATTTGTCCCCAGTTTCTAATATTTCAGGATAGCATGCATTTGTGTAAATATATTTTCTTTCATCTGCTTGTCACTTTATCAACTCTTTGAATCTAAAAACTCTTAACTATATTCTGGTAAATTTTACGGAGGTTTTGATATTGTTTCCTTTACTATTATTTCCTTACATTGTATTACTTTTTCTTTTTTTAAATAATGTCAAATGGATATTTAGATCTACCAGAGTACTAATTTTTAAAAGCTATTTGCTCTGTTTTATGGGAGGTAAAATATACTTTATTTTTAAATTATTGTGTTGAATTTTTATATTTGAAATCAGACTTTTTAAATCGCAGTCTTTAAAAATTAATATTATTAAATTCTTATATGTTATGATATATATACACATGTGCAGATATATATGCAGGAGATACTTAGAATAGATATATAGAATACAGATAGATACATAGGTAGATAGATGATACATAGAGAGAGAGATAGATAGATAGATAGATGATAGATAGATAGATAGATAGATAGATAGATAGATAGATAGATAGATAATGTTTCATTCTCCCTGTACTATTTAGGTTTCTTTTTTTTCCTCTTTGTTGTGGTTCCTCTCATCCATGAAAATGACTCCCTAAGATTTCTGTATCTTTGTATGTTTACTCTTAAGTATAAATTTTTTTAAAGATCATTGTAAACTTTCTGGCCTGAAAATAGAAGTCCAAGAATGAACTTCACTATTTGGTGATCCAGCTTCTTGTGGAGACCTTTGATTTTCAAATGCAGGGTCTTAGATTCTGTTTCTTTCCACTGTGTAGCTATGAAATGAAACCATAGGGTCCCTATATATTATCTGGTCCTCAATGCACTTACTGGCTTTTGTCCCAACCACTCTTTTTGATTCATGCTTTTGCAGTTTTTAGCCTCCATGTTTTTGTTTTGCTGAATTTTGGCTTGCTTAGCTGAGCTGTGGATTTGTTAACATGAAATGTTTTATATAGCTGTTTGGCATTTTTATAGGAATATTTCTATAGATATCTAGGCCATGATATTGAAGAAATGGAATACATAAATAGGTAATTATAAGGCAAAAATTTTACTATTTCCCGATAGGAGACCTTTAAGTTGAACTTAGGAGTTTGGGACTCTCACATGTACCATAATAGTTTATGTCATGCTTCCTTATCCCTGCCTCACAACTCACTAAGTCGAAAGTAAGGTGAAAATCCAGTTGCTCTAATACTGTAAATTTCAACCATCTTGGCCTATTGGACACAAGCAGAAAGAGCTTTCGTTTGCAAGTCCACATTTTCCTTTCTCTGTACTTCCAGACCCATCATTTATGATTATACAGATTCCTTTTCTACAGAAATTTACAAGGATAAGGAGAAATGGTTACAACAGTCCCACATAATGACTCTCTTTCTTCTCACCACAGTCACTCCCTACTGTTTTCCTGTTTCCAACCTAGACAGGTAAACGCTTCCAGTTGCACATTTAAGTAATGTCGTTTCCCTACCCCTTAACATTTCCTCTTCCACAGGGAATGCAGGAATCCTCACTGCTCCTCAACTTCTCCTGACTCAGGCAGTTCTAATTTGTATAGTCCAAATAATGTCACCTTTTTTTTTTCTATCTATGTGGGCATACTTCAATATTATTAGTTTCATGTGATAAAGGCATAATTTAAATTAAAAGACTTTGTGTGCATCTGACTTCAAGTAAGCTCTGTTCAGTGTATAGAACAGTACAGCAATTTCTTAAAGAACTAAAAGTAGAATCAGCATTTGATCCAGCCATCCCATTACGGGATAGCTACACAAAGGCAAAGAAATTATATAAAAAAGGTACCTGCAGCCATATGTTTATTGCAGCATTATTCACAATAGTAAAGATAGAAATTCAACCTAGGTGTCCACTGACATATAATTAGATAAAGAAAATGTGATATATAAATACACACACACACACACACACACACACACACACACACACACACAGAGCACAGAATATACTAAGTCCTGAAAAACAGTGGAATTATCTCTTTTGCAGCAACATGAATGCAACTGGAGGTCATTATCCTAAATGAAATAACTTAGAAACAGAAAATCAAATACCACATATCCTCACCCATAAGTGGGAGCTCACCAATGAATACACATTGACACACAGATTGGAATAATAAACCCTGGAGACTCTTAAAAGCTGGGAAAGTGGGAAGGGGGTTAGGTTTGAAAAATTACCTACTGTGTATTCAAAGTTCACTGTCTAGATGATGGGTACACTGAAAGCCCATGCTTCACCACGATGTAACATATGAATGTAAGAAATTTGCAGTCCAGGCGCAGTAGTTCACACCTGTAATCCCAGTGAGAGGTGAAGCCAGCTGGACTTCCTGGGTGCAGTGTAGACTTGGGGAACTTTTCTGCAGCTAGCTAGAGATTCGTAAAATGCACCAATCAGTGCTGTGTAAAAACACACCAATCAGTACTCTTGGCTAGCTAGAGGTTTGTAAAACGGACCAATCAGCAGGACATGGGTGGAGACAAATAAGGGAATAAAAGCTGGCCACCCCAGCCAGCAGCAGCAACCCCCTGAGTTCCCCTTACCTGCTGTGGAAGCTATGTTCTTTGGCTCCCCACAATAAATCTTGGGGTTGCTCACTCTTTGGGTCCACACTATCTCTAAGAGTTGTAACACTCAGGCAAACTCTGGGGCTTCATTCCTTAAGTCAGTGAGACCACGAACCCACTGGAAGTGACAAACTCCGGACACACCAGCACTTTGGGAAACTGAGATAGGAGTATTACTTGAGCTCAGGAGTTCAAGACCAGCCTGGGTAACACAATGAGACTCTGGTTCTACAAAATATGTAAAATGAAAGATTAGCTGAGCGTGGTAGCATGTGGCTATAGTCGCAACTACTTGAGAGGCTAAGGCAGGAGGACTGCTTGAGACTGGCTGGTCAAGACTGTAATGACATAGTGAGACCCTGTCTCAAAAAAAGAAAAAAAGATATCTGCACTTTTACCCCCTAAATCTATAAAAATAAAAAATAAATAAAATTTAAAATTTAAAAGTAAATGAAAATATATTTTTAAATGGCACTGCTACTAAATATGTCTCTCTAGCTAAAGATTCTTTTTTCTCCATAATGAATTAATTAAGGGACATTTGGCCAATATATTTTGGTAAATGTTGCACCATACCTACAGAGTTACAAATCACCAACATCGTACTAGAAAATATTTCCCAATAATTTCAGCCAAAGTACCTACATTGATTTACACTGGTCTAAGTTGGATCATTCACTTGTATCTGAGTCAGTCATGTTTTCTAGCATACAGAATATATGGACTCATGAAGCTGAGACCATTCTTGGAGACAAGAAAGGATCAGCTCTAAAATTACTGTTGCCTAGGAGGAAAAGGTGATTCTTCAATGAGCTCTTTGAGCAAACAGATGCCTAAAAAATATTGTTGAAGATACCCATTCAGACAAAAGTTAAGAGACTAGTCTAGTTTAATTAACCATGTTCCAGGTTACAAGCTGTTAGAAAAACGCTACATTGCAGCAAGCATTTTAATACATTATTTTGATTTTTTTTTTTTTTTTGCTTTTTCAGTTGAAACAATATTACCAACTACAAGTCTGAATTCCAGCAAAATAGTTAGACATTTAGCATTTTATGAATAACAAACTATCAGATTATTTTCCACTTTATATTCTCCTTAGAAAGTATTTTATTAAATCAGACCCATGAATTTATTAGTTAATAGAATTACTCTGTTTAGAAAAGTATTTTGTTAAATAAATAAACTTTTAGAGATAAGACCATTCTACTAAAGTGTATACATACATCAGCATGTAGCAGATCATTCTAACATGGTAAGAGAAATTCAGTAACAGTCTGGAAGTATATGATTTTTGAGATTATATATAGTTTAGTTTTGTCTTTTCTGCACAGGCTTTTTAAAACTCAAAGTAGTTCTATTTTGTTGCTGCTATAATTTTCACTATAATAGTTTAAGAAGTATAGCAATAAAAACAGTTTACTTCTTGTAATCTATGGGTTCATTCAAAACCTATTATCAACAAGCTTCCTAGACAATAGTGAGTCTTGTAATACCTATTTTTTCCATGTGCCCTACAAACACCTTCAGGTAGAAACATTAATATTTTTTAAACATGATATTTTCACAGAACAAATATATACAATGTTGCCTACATTCTAAATAAATCAGATACACTGATGATAATTGAATATCATTGCATCGAAAGGTCCAGATTCACCACCAATCTTCTAAAGTTGCTACCCTACAATTTTTTTAAAAATATGGAATTCTTAATGTAACTTGGAGCTCAATATATTTATAGGGACATAGACATAAGGTCCATGTTTATTTTCTTCTAATCTAATCTTAGGGTATTTAATATATAATATTCACATTTTAACCCTAGTTATAATTATATTGATATCTACAGAGTTTCAAGGAAACCTTTTGAAGTTAAAAGATCATAACCAGGAAGATGCAGCACTGATGTCACTGATTACTCAAAAGTGCACGTATTTATTCTTCTTTTGAAAAAAAAAAAGTGAGAAAAGTCAGTGTTCCAGCATTGGTGCTAGTTTATCACTTGCTTATGGAAAAATTCTAGCCCTTTTTGTAATTTATATTCTTTTTTATTATTAATTGATATTTTAGAATTGTATCTATATAAGGTATGCAATGTAATATTATGGTGTATGTATGCAATGTAGAATGATTAAGTCAAGGTAACTAAAATATCCATTATCTCAAATACTTACAATTTTTTTTGTGGTGAGAACACTTAAAATGTACTATTTTGGCAATTTTGAAATAAACAATACATTTTCATTAACTATAGTCACCATGCTGCATTATATATCTCAAAAAATGTATTCCTCCTAACTAAAACTTTGTCCCCTTTGACCAACATCTCCCCATTCTCCCTACCCTCCAGCTTCTGGTAACCCCCATTCTATCCTCTGCTTCTGTGAATTTTGTTGTTTTAGATTCCACATCTGAGTGAAATCATACAGTATTGGTTTTTCCGTGCCTGGCATATTTCATTTCATGAGATGTCCTTCAAGTTCATTCATGTTGTCACAAGTGACAGAACTTCCTTTTGTAAAGCTGCATAGTATTCCATTGTGTGTGTATATCTAAGTGTGTGTGTGTGTATATATATATGTATGTATATACATAAATGTATAAAACATAAGAATAGGTACACTGCATTTTCTTTATCCATATATTGGGGGACACTTAGGTTGATTTCATATCTTGGCTACTGCGAATAATGCTGCATTGAAGATAGGGGAGCACATATGTCTCTGACATACTGATTTTATTTCCTTTGGATATATCCTTAGAAATAGGATTCTTGGATCATTTAGTAGTTCTGTTGATCATTTCTTAAATAACCTCCCTTCAGTTTTCCATAATAACTGTACTACTTTACATTTTTACCAAGAACATCTCTCAAAACTCACATGATTTTGTGGAAACTATACAACTTCCTCCTGAATGAATTTGGGGTAAACAACAAAATTTAGGCAGAAATTAAAAAAAAAAAAAACTTTTGAAAGAAATAAAACCAGAGACAACATACTAAAAATCTCTGGGATGCAGCTAAAGCAGTGTTAAGAGGAAAGTTTGTAGTGCTACAAGTCTATATCAAGAAAATGAATAGATCTCAAATTAACAATTTAATACTGCACCCAGAGGAACTAGCCAAAGAAAAGAAATAACTAAAATCAGTAGAAATCAACAAAGTTCAACTTTGTAATGCTGAGCATTTTTTATATGTCTGTTAAGTGTTTGTATGTCATCCTTGAAAAGTGTTCATTCAAGTCCTTGGCCTATTTCTACGTTTTATATTTTTATTTTTCATGGGCAGCTTCTATCAGTATTTTACTATTTATTCTTCTGGTTTCTTCCATATTTTAAAATACTGTTTATATTTTACTCATTGTTTAGCTTAACCATTTTTAATGCTTTCTGACTCAGAATAACAATTATTTAACCCTTCCTGTACTCTTTCTGATCTACTTAAATACATTTTCTCTTACCTCGTTTTCCCAATAAAGTCATATCATAATTTTGAATAAATTAATAAATTATGTTATTATTACTATTAAATTCTATTCACGATGATGTAGTGTGTTATAAGTACTATCATTTGTCTAAAATAACTTTTTTGCTTTTCCTACTGTATAAGCGGTAGACTCCATTTTTGTTTATGTCTCCATATACATTTATCTGTTATTAAAGCATCTCCAAACTTTTCCCCAGAGGAGAAAGTTTACTCACATTCATAAAGTACTCTACCAATTATATGTGTATTCATTCTTGGAACTATTCCTCCTTGAATACTCTATCCTGTTTCCCCTGCAGAATCTATAGTATCTAATATACACAACTTTTCATCTGGGGCTCTCTTTTCACCATCATCCTGGGAGTGACAATTATTCCTCTTCTGTATGTGACATTGTGATTTGAATCCCATGTATTAAGCTTTCTTAATTCAGCTTCCACCTTTTCTCTAACTAAATGTTTAATCAGTCATTCCTCAGTAAAAGTACAAGTAAAGTACAAAGGAAGTCAATTTTTAAAGAACTTATGAGTCTGACACTGTGTTTTATTTTCTTCCATATTTACACTTCATTAGTGTAGCTATAGCTTGGAACTCTTTCCCTGAAATTTTTCTTCTTGTTTTCTAGTATCTAATGTTTATGGTAAGAGGTTTGATATTTTTATAATGCTTGGTTCTTCATAGGTTTAAAAACATTTTTGGAGGCATTTACAATCTTATCTTGGCTCTCAGTGTTCCAGTGATTTACTGTGACACTGAGTATTGCTTTTATTGTTTTTATATATTTTCTTGAGAACTTGGGATTTTTTAATCGGAGTACAACCTATTTCTTGGAAATTTCTTGAATTATTTCTGTAAGAACATACTACTGTCTTCTTTCCTTATTCTCCTTTTCCAGGAAAACTTTACTTCAAATATTTGACTGAAATTTGGAATGAGATTCTGCATTTTTTATATTTTTCATCCACTCCCCTATTTTCAATTTCTTGATAGATAAGTTCTACATTTTATGAACATTCTATAATTATATTTTGCATTTATCATTGACAGTTTCTCTTCATCCTTCTATCATCATACTTATTAACATAAAAAACTCTTCCTTGTTCTTTGAATGCTCCTTTCTGACACCTCATATTTTCATTCCAAGGATAGAATAGAATAATCTGTTTTTCTGCAACTTGTTGAGGATTTCAGTTACAGATATTTGAAACTTTGTTCAGCTTCCTGTATCTTCTCTGTCACTTCTGCATTCCTGTATTCTGTTTATTTATTTCAATGTGTCTTTGGTGTTACAGACTGCCTTGGAATGTCCCCTAATCTGCAGCTATTCATTTCCAAGAACAAGGCCCTGAGAAGCAGACATGAGCATTCTGTGCATGAGCAGGCCTGGCTCAATTGTGGCCCTCACTCCTGGGTGAACTGACTGCCTGGTTGCTGAGGAGACTCTGAGTTCTCTGTTTCTCTCTGCCCTCCTGTCAAATGGTTGCGTGACTGGCACAAGTGTTTCAGAGCTAAGTGGGAGAAAAAGAGGGAATGCTTGATTCAGATCTCAAACAGATGTTCATTTATTCTGCCTGTTTCAGTGTAGAACTCCTGCCCTCTGGTGTGACTGGTGTCCCCATTCCCACAGATTTATATTTTCTGAGAATAAGCCTGAAGTTTTGTTGTTGTTCCTTTAGCATGATATTTAATATTCTGTCTTGTTTACTAATTCCCACCTCTATCTCCCACCTCTATCTGTATAATCTGTCTCAGAAGTGTTACTATTTCTAGTTTTCTATGATTTTGTCCTGCAAGCATCTTTGGCTTCGGGCTTCTCCACTTATTCATGAATGTTAGCTTTTTGGGGATATGCTAAATAAGCTATCACTAATTCTGCTGTCTTTCAAATTTGTTGGTATGGTTTTCTTGCTGTTCTCTTTGCTATTGAGATTCTTTGCCCTTGTTTACGATTTTTATCATTTTATTAAAGTTTCAGGGACAGCAGAAAGATCACGTTTAGAAAAATAGAAGTAGGCCAGGCACCATGGCTCACGCCTGTAATCCCAGCACTTTGATAGGCTGAGGCGGGTGGATCACCTGAGGTCAGTAGTTTGAGACAAGCCTGACAAGCATGGTGAAACCCTGTCTTTACTAAAAATACAAAAAATTAGCCAGGCTTTGTGGCGGACGCTTATAATCCCAGTTACTCAGGAGGCTAAGGTAGGAGAATCACTTGAACCTGGGAGGCAGAGGTTGCAGTGAGCCAAGATTGTGCCACTGCACTCCAGCACTCCAGCCTGGGCGATAGAGTGAGACTCAAAAACAAAAACAAAAACAAAAAAAAGGAAGGGAAAAAAGAAAAATAGAAGTAAAACACTGGGCTTCCCAGGGCAAGTCTTCATTGCCTTTACCACATACCCTCCTTTTGTTTTATAAAGCTGAGAAGAAAACTTTTAAGGACCCAAAATTTTGCTTTAATTAGATGATCAAGATAGGAGGATAAGGAACAGGTACCAGGAGGAACAACAAAAAGCATTCTAGTTATGTTCTCAGGAACTTTAACACATCCTCCATAGGGCACCCAGCCAAGGCATTTGTGAGACAGATTCTGAACTGTGCTAACCAAGAAGGCTGCCACTCCTCATGAGTGTTGTTAGTAGACTTCTTAGTTTTCAGAGCAGTGTTATATTTATAAAATTGAAAATATAGTACAGAGAGTCTCCATACATCTCTCACCCAATGTTTTCTCGTTTTAACATGTTTTGTTAATATAGTGCATTTATTGAGGTTAATGAGCCAATGTAAGCTTGTTGTTGTTAGCTGAAGTCCTTATTTAATTCAGATTTCCTTTGATTTCACCTAATGTCTTTGCTATTACCCAGAATTCCATCCAAGACACTATATTATGTATAGCCATTACATCTTCTTAACTTCCTCTTGACTGTGGCAGTTTTTCAGAATCTCTTTGTTTCTGACGACCTTGATACTTTTGATTGGTTATGTTGTATGATAACCCAATGAAATTTGCTGATGTTTTTCACATGGTTAGACTGGAGTTACGGGTTTTGAGGATGAAGATTACAGTAGTGAAGTGCATTTTAATCACATTAGCCCAAGTACACATATTATCAATGGGATTTACCACTGTTGATATTGACCTTGGTCGTCTTAGCGGTTGTTGAGGTTCACCATTGTAAAGTTAATTATTTTTCTTTACAAACTACACTCTTTGAAAGGACATTAGTATGCACAGCTCATACTTATGTAGTTGGGAGTCATGCCCCCTTAAGGATGGAGTATCTATATAAGTTATTTGAAAATTTTATGCATAAAATAAATGTACATGTCCACATAAACTCATGAATATTTATTTTAAATTTTGAGTGATCATCTAACAGTGCTTTATTTGGTTAAATTATTCAAACATTAGAGGCTGCTTTCTGTGCCATCTTGGATCTAACTGCATAAATAGTTCTTTTGTTCTGATTTGCTACACATCCTTATTTTCTGGCATTGCAAGATGTTCCAGGCTTATCTTGTCTCTGTCTTGCCCCAGCCTAGAATCATCCATTTCCTCAAGGAACCCTGGTTCCTACTGGAGATTGGCATTAGTCCATCATTTAAAAATGACTTCACAATAAGCTGCGTAGTTTAGTCAGAAAATGTTAAAATAAACTTATTGATATTTAATTTTTAAGTACATAAGTCCTTGTAAAATTTAGTGTTCACAGTTGATAAAATTAACATATCCTCCTCAAAGAATTTGACAAAAGGATATACGGCAAAACATCACTGAATAATATTATGTGAAAAAGTCAGTACACAACTGTTTATATACAGTACTATATTGTATAAAAATTTTATATGTGTGTGCATGTTTTTACAAAATGCCTATGAAAGCATATACCCATGACTTGTAACACTGGTTACTTCTGTAGAGAAAAAATGGTAGTTATGCACAAAAATTATTTTATTCTATATGCTTTTTTACAATTTATTTTTTTCATGTACCTGTGTACCTATTGAAAATGAGCTAATCAATTAAAATGATAAGATATCCCTACCAGTATTATTTTGTGAATATGATATGGACTAACCTATTATCAGTACTGTACACATATTACTGGAGTTGAGCTATGGTTTGAGAAGTCTAAAGAGAAATATGACACACAGAGTCACAAAAGTATAAAAGAAGAGAAATGTAAAAGTGTAAATACTTTGGATTGTATAGACCTAGTTGACATCTTTGATACTACTCTTCGTAAACAATAAAATTCTCAATTAATTTGATGCTTTGTTTTCATGTAGTTGAAGTAAGATGTAATTCTACTTTGTTAATAATATTCAAAAAATAGTTTTGAGAAAAGCAGTGATGAAAATGTGCTCTCTTCAATAAACAGAGGAAGACAGATGCTATTATACATATTTCATTCTTGTGGACTACACTGATGAAGAATTCCCTTACTGAAATCGAAGAAGGGAATGGCTGTGAACTGATGAGCAATCAGGAATGCCTAGGCCCAAATAAAAAATTATGTTTCTCATCTATACCCATTAAAACTAGAATACTATCTTGAAGAACACTTTTATAAGACCACCTTAATAGAATTCAGTTGAGAATGTGTACCACTGTACACTGGCTGCTTAAAGAATTCCCTGTGATAATACTCAAGTTGAGTAATAGAGTTCATCTCATTTTGGTTTTTCTTTCTTTGATAGTCAGCTGCTAGTCACTATTGTAGTGTAATCATAGCTATGCTCAATCATAAAATAGTAATTTTCAGCCATTGTGCAATGTTCCTGGGTGCCAAGTCTCCACTGAATTCTCCAAATTACTCCTGGCTTTCTGACACATTCATTTATTCAGACAAACAACTCATTGTGATCTGGTTGAAATCAAGAAAAAAAAAATAACAAAACAAAACATTATGAAGAATATTTTTCTAATTCACAAAAATAGATAAAATTACATTTATATCTTAGAAAATACGTTCAGCCTTATTGCATATGTGAATTCATTTCATCTGTGACACACAAAAAAACAGAATATAAGATGAAGCATAAGCATATTTTTAGAATTGCAAATAAATCACACGCTGTATTAATTATTGAGCTTAAATTGTCACAATTACCTTGTGCATATCAATTTTAAACTTTTTAATCAGAAGTATAAGACTTATAGAGAAAAGTACATCTAAAAA
Organism: Macaca mulatta; assembly: GCF_049350105.2. Classification (NCBI taxonomy): domain Eukaryota; kingdom Metazoa; phylum Chordata; class Mammalia; order Primates; family Cercopithecidae; genus Macaca; species Macaca mulatta. The sequence continues at coordinate 55,466,933 of NC_133422.1, read as the reverse complement.
AATTAAATCTAAACTATGTAGCTCAAAGAATTATCACAATTTAAATACATCCATGTACTCACCACCCAATTAAAAAACACATAATATTACTTAACACCAGAAACCCATTTCTTGAACCTCTCAATAACCATTATTTGTATCATCCTCAGTATTATCTGTTTTCGAACTTAATAAATAAAATAATAAAATATGCACTCATAATTTCATTCAATATTATGTTTGTGAGACACTTCAGTGTTTTTTATATAATTATACTTTATTCATATCTCATTATTTGATAGTATCTTCTTGTATGACTATATAAGAAGCTAATATTAATCTGCATAGTTGATGTATATTTTGGTTGATTTTACATTTTGTCACTACGAAGAAAAAATATCCTGAAAACATGATATCACAATGATTTCCCAAGTGATTCTGTCAACTTACACTCCCTCTTCTATAATAGGTCCTTTTGCTCTACATCCTCAAAATTGATTGGTATTTTCTGTCTTTTTATTTTTGTGACTTCGTGTGATTTCTCTTTGTAAATTTATTTTCCATTTTCTTTATGATTGAGGCTGAGCAATGATATGTCCACTGGCCGCTGGGATATTATCTTTGCTGAACTGCATGTTCAAAACCCTTCTACGATTACTTATATTTTGGATTAATTTTGTCTTTCCTGCATCACCAGCTTCCCTACTCAACCACACAAAAATTTTATTTCACATTTATTGCTATAATGCTTGTAGAGTTAAACTGAAGATTTAAGCCTTTGCTCCATTTCAAGTTTATTTTATTTATTTATTTATTTATTTATTTATATTATACTTTAAGTTTTGGGATACATGTGCAGAACATGCGGGTTTGTTATGTAGATATACATGTGCCATGTTGGTTTGCTGCACCCATCAACCCATCATCTACATTAGGTATTTCTTCTAGTGCTATCCCTCTCCTAGCCTCTGACCCACTGACAGTCCCCAGTGTGTGATGTTCCCTTCCCTGTGCTCATATGTTTTTATTATTCGACTCCCACTTATGAGTGAGAACATGCAGTGTTTGGTTTTCTGTTCCTGTGTTAGTTTGCTGAGAATGATGGTTTCCAGTTTCTTCCATGTCCCTACAAAGGACATTAACTTATTTCTTTTTTATGGCTGCATAGTATTCCATGTGGTATATGTGCCACATTTTCTTTATCCAGTCTATGATTGCTGGGCATTTGGGTTGGTTCCAAGCCTTTTCTATTGTGAATAGTGATCATGTGTCTTTATAGTAGAATGATTTATAATCCTTTGGGTATATACCCAGTGATGGGACTTCTGGGTCAAATGGTAGTTTTAGTCTTAGATCTTTGAGGAATTGCCACACTGTCTTCCACAATGGTTGAATTAATTTACACTCCCACCAACAATGTAAAAGTGTTCCTATTTCTCCACATCCTCTCCAACATCTGTTGTTTCCTGACTTTTAAATGATCACCATTATAAATGGCGTGAGATGGTATCTCATTGGGGATTTGATTTGCATTTCTCTAATGATAAGTGATGATTAACTTTTTTTATGTTTGTTGGCTACATTAATATCTTCTTTTGAAAAGTGTCTATTCATATTCTTTGCCCACGTTTTGATGGGGTTGTTTGTTTTTTTTCGTATAAATTTGTATAAGTTCCTTGTAGATTCTGGATATTATCCCTTTGTCAGATGGATAGAGTGCAAAAATTTTCTCCCAGTCTGTAGGTTTCCTGTTCACTCTAATTATAGTTTATTTTGCTGTGCAAAAGTTCTTTAGTTTAATTAGATCCCATTTGTCTATTTTGGCTTTTGTTGCAATTGCTTTTGGTGTTTTAGTCATGAAGTCTTTGCCCATGCCTATGTCCTGAATGGTATTGCCTAGGTTTTCTTCTAGGGTTTTTATGGTTTTAAGCCTTACATTTAAATCTTTAATCCAGCTTGAGTTAATTTTTGTGTAAGATGAAAGAAAGTTTTTTGCATATGGCTAGCCAGTTTTCCCAGCACCATTTGTTAAATAGGGAATCCTTTCCCATTGCTTGTTTTTTGTCACGTTTGTTAAAGAGCAGATGGATGTAAATGTGTGGTGTTATTTCTGAGGCCTCTATTGTGCTCCATTGGCCCATATATCTGTTTTGGTAACAGTACCATGCTGTTTTGGTAACTGTAGCCTGGTAGTATAGTTCGAAGTCAGGTAGCGTGATGCCTCCAGCTTTGTTTTTACTTAGAATTTTCCTGACTATATGGGCTTTTTTGTTGTTCAGTGTGAAATTTAAAGTAGTTTTTTCTAATTCTGGGAAGAAAGTCAATGGTAACTTGATGGGAATGGTATTGAATCTATGACTTAATTTGGGCCAGTATGGCTATCTTAATTATATTGATTCTTCTTATCCATGAGCATGGAATGTTTTCCCATTTGTGTCCTCTCTTATTTCCTTGAGCAGTTGTTTGTAGTTCTCCTTGAAGAGGTCCTTCACATCCCTTATAAGTTGTCTTCCTAGATATTTTGTTCTATCTGTAGCAATTGTAAATGGGAGTTCACTCATGATTTGGCTCTGTTTATCTATTATTAGTGTATAGGAATGCTTGTGATTTTTGCACGTTGATTTTGTCTCCTGAGACTTTGCTGAAGTTACTTATTAGTTTAAGGAATTTTGGGACTGAAATTATTGGGTTTTCTAAATATACAATCATGTCATCTGCAAACAGAGATAATTAGACTTCGTCTCTTCCTATTTGAATGCACTTTATTTCTTTCTCTTGCCTGATAGCCCTGGTCAGAAATTCCAATACTATGTTGAATAGGAGTGGTGAGAGGACATCCTTGTCTTTGTGCTGGTTTTCAAAGGGAATGCTTCCAGCTTTTGCCCATTCAGTATGATATTGGCTGTGGGTTTGTCTTAAATATCTCTTAGTATTTTGAGATCATCAATACCTAGCTTATTGACTGTTTTTCAGCATGAAGAGTATTGGATTTTATCAAAGGCCTTTTCTGCATCTATTGAGATAATCATGTGTTTTTTGTCATTGGTTCTGTTTATGTCATGGATTATGTTTATTGATTTGCATATGCTGAACCAGTCTTGCATCCCAAGAATTAAGCCAACTTGATCCTGGTGGATAAGCTTTTTAATGTGCAGCTGGATTCAGTTTGGCAGTATTTTATTGAAGATTTTGCATTGATGTTCATCAGAAATATTGGTCTGAAATTTTTTGTTGTTGTTGTGTCTCTGCCAGGTTTTAGTATCAGGATTATGCTAGTCTCATAAAATGAGTTAGAGAGGAGCCCCTGCTTTTCTATTGTTTGGGATGGTTTTAGAAAGAATGGTACTAGCTCCTCTTTGCACCTCTGGTAGAATTTGACTGTGAATTCGTTAGTCCTAGGTTTTTTTGGTTGGTAGATTATTCATTACTGTCTCAATTTTAGAACTTGTTATTGGTGTATTCAGGGATTCAACTTCTTCCTGGTTTAGTTTGGGAGGGTGATGTGTCTAGAAATTTATCCATTTCTTCTAGATTTTCTAATTTATTTGTGTAGAGGTGTTTATACTATTCTCTGTTGGTAGTTTGTATTTCTGTGGGATCAGTGGTGATATCCCCTTTACCATTTGTTATTGCATCTATTTGATTCCTCTCTTTTATTATTTATTAGTCTGGCTAGCAGTCTATCCATTTTGTTCATCTTTTCAAAATACCAGTTCCTGGCTTCATTGATTTTTTGAAGGGTTTTTTGTGTCTGTCTCTCTTTTTCAGTTCTGCTCTGATCTTAGTTATTTCTTGTCTCTTGCTAGCTTTTGAATTTGTTTGCTCTTGTTTCTCTAGTTCTTTTAATTGTGATGTTAGGGTGTCAATTTCAGATCTTTCCCACTATCTCTTGTGGGCATTTCATGCTGTAAATTTCCCTCTGAACACTGCTTTAGCTGTGTCCCAGAGATTCTGGTATGTTGTGTCTTTGTTCTCATTGATTTTAAAGAACTTATTTCTGCCTTAATTTCGTTATTTACTCAGTAGTCTTTCAGGAACAGATTATTCTATTTCCATGTAGTTTTTTAGCTTTGAGTGAGTTTCTTAATCCTGAATTATAATTTAATTGCACTGTGGTCTGAGAGACTGTGTTATAATGGATCAAGCAGAAGAAAGGATTTAAGAGATTGAAGATCAACTTAATGAAATAAAGCGTGAAGACAAGATTAGACATAGAAGAATGAAAAGGAATAAAAAACGTCTCCAAGAAATATGGGAATATGTGAAAAGACCAAACCTAAGTTTGATTGGTGTACCTGAAAGTGATGGGGAGAATGGAACCAAGTTGGAAAACAGACTTCAGACTATTATCCAGAAGAACTTCTCCAACCCTAGCAACACAGGGCAACATTCAGATTCAGGAAATAGAACACCCCAAAGACATTCCTCAAGAAGAGCAACCCCAAGACACATAATCGTCAGATTCACCAAGGTTGAAGTGAAGGAAAAAATGTTAAGCACAGCCAGAGAAAAAGACTGGGTTACTCACAAAGGGAAGCCCAAGAGACTAATAGCAGATCTCTCTGCAGAAACCCTATAAGCCAGAAGAGAATAGGGGCCAACCTTCAACATTCTTAAAGAAAAGAATTTTCAACTCAGAATTTCGTATCCAGCCAAACTAAGCGTCATAGTGAAGGAGAAATAAAATCCTTGACAGATAAGCAAGAGCTGAGGGATTTTCTCAGCACCAGACCTGCCTTACAAGAGCTTCTGAAAGAACAACTAAATATGGAAAGGAAAAACCAATATCAGCCACTGCAAAAACATAACAAAATGTAAAGACCATTGACACTATGAAAAAACTGCATCAACTAATAGGCAAAATAACCAGCTAGTATCATAATGACTGGATCAAATTAACCCATAACCTTAAATGCAAAATGGGCTAAATGCCCCAATTAAAAGACACAGACTGGCAAATTGGTTAAAGCGTCAAGAGACCCATCTCATGTACAAAGGCACACGTAGGCTCAAAATAAAGGGATAGAGAAAGATTTACCAAGCGAAAGCAAAAATAAAACAAAATAAAAAAAGCAGGGGTTACAATCCTAGTCTCTGATAAAACAGACTTTAAACCAACAAAGATCAAGAAAGACAAAGAAGGGCATTACATAAAGGTAAAGGGATCAATGCAACAAGAAGAGTTATCTTAAATATACATGCACCCAATATAGGAGCACCCAGATTCATAAAGCAAGTTCTTAGAGACCTACAAAGAGACTTAAGATTCCTACACAATAATAGTGGGAGACTTTAACACACCACTGTCAATATTAGACAGATCAATGAGTTAGAAAATTAACAAGGATATTAAGGACTTGAACTCAGCCCTGGGCCAAGCCGACCTAGTAGACCTCTACAGAACTCTCCACCCCAAATCAACAGGATATACATTCTTCTCAGCACCACATGACACTTATTCCAAAACTAACTGTATAATTTTAAGTTAATTTTTTATGTAGTTTGAAATATGCAGTAAGGAATAGACAGACAGCTATCCAATATTCCCAGCACCTTGAGTCTCTATTTTCTTTGATTGGTCTATATAAGTATTTTTACACTAAAATCATACTGCCTTTATTATTAAAGTTACATCATGAGTTTGGAATAAGATAGTAGCAGTCATCCTTGCTTTTTTTCCAAATTGTTTAGAATAATTATTTTTACATACATAAAATACCCATAGGTTTCCAGGGAATAAAAATTGTTCAGAATTTTCATTGGCATTACATTGAATCTATAGTTAAATAAAGCTAACTGCTATATTAAGAATAGTGTCTTCCAATTCATAAATCTGTTTATAGAGGTCTTATTTATTAGTCAATGGTACTTTCCATCATACTTTTTTATAAATTTATACTGAAATACTAGAGTTTTTGGTGCAATTGCATATTGTGTTATGTTAAAATTTTGGTTTCCAAATGTTCATTGTTTTATTTAGCCATACGATTATTTTTGCTTATTTTTATATAGTGCAAAAATGTTTAATATACTTAATTCTAATAAAATTTTTGTAGCTTCTGTTCGCCTTTTTCATGGAGACAATCTCATGTCATCTAGAAAAAGAGAAAGTATCTCTTTCTCTCCAATCTACATTCCTTTCGTTTCTATTTATTGCACTGGTTAGAATCTCATGAACAATGTTAAATAGAAGTGGTGATAAAAACTTCTTTGCTTTTTTCTACCCAAATAAGGGATAAAATTCCAATTTCTCATCATGAAGTACTGTGTCCAGAATGGGTGGGTTCTTGGTCTTGCTGACTTCAAGAATGAAGCAGCAAACCCTTGAGGTTGAGCGTTACAGTTCTTAAAGATGGTGTGTCTGGAATTTGTTCCTTCATACATTCAGATGTATCTGCAACTTCTCCCTTCTGGTGGGTTTGCAGTCTCTCCCAAAGGAGTGAAGCTGCAGACCTTCGCAGTGAGTGTTACAGCTCTTAAACACAGCATGCACCCAACAAATTAGCAGCAGGAAAATTTATAGCAAGCAGCAACATCACATCCCCACAGGTTGCCTCTGGCTGGCTTAGTCAGGCAGCCTGCTTTTATTCCCTTATCTGGCCCCACCCATATCCTGCTGATTGGTTCATTTTACAGAGAGCTGACTGGTCTATTTTACAGAGTGCTGATTGGTTCATTTTACAGAGAGCTGATTGGTCCATTTTACAGAGAGCTGATTGGTGAATTTTACAAAGAGCTGATTGGACTGTTTTGACAGGGTGCTGATTGGTGTGTTTACAATCCCTGAGCTAGATACAGAGTGTTGATTGGTACATATACAATTCTCTAGCTATACATAAAAGTTCTCGGAGTCCCCACTAGATCAGCTAGATACAGAGTACTGATTGGTGTATTTACAAACCTTGAGCTAGACACAGAGTACTGATTGGTGTATTTGCAAACCCTGAGCTAGACACAGAGTGCTGATTGGCGGATTTGCAATCCTTTAGCTAGACACAGAGTGTTAGAAAAGTTCTCCAAGTCCCCACTACCTTAGCTAGATACAGAGTGCTGATTGGTGTATTTACAAACCCTGAGCTAGACACAGAGTGCTGATTGGTATGCTTACACTCCCTAAGCTAGACATAAAGTTTCTCCAAGTCCCCACTAGACTCATGAGCCCAGTTGGCTTCACCTAGTGGATCCTGCATGGGGGCTGCAGGTGGAGCTGTCCTCCAGTATGGGGTCAAGCACCAGCACTCCTCAGCCCTTTGGGCGGTTGATGGGACTGGGCACCACTGAGCAGGGGGCAGTGCTCATCAGGGAGACTCGGGCTGTGTGGGAGCCCACCGTAGTGGGGGCAGGGTTCGGGCATGGCACACTGCTGGGGGACCCAGCACACTCTCTGCAGCTGCTGACTCAGGTAGGGGCTGCCGGCGGTGGCGGCTGGCTGCTACGGTGCAGGGCGGGGGAGCCCACACCCACCCAGAACCCGCACTGGCCCTTGAGTGCCTCAGGCAGCCCCAGTTCCCGCCTGTGCTTCTCCTTCCACACCTTCCTGTAAGCAGAGGGAGCCAGCTACAGCCTCGGCCAGCCCAGAGAGGGGCTCCCACATTGCCGTGGTGGGCTGAAGGGCTCCTTAAGCACTGCCAGAGTGAAAGCAGTAGCCAAGGAGGTGCGGAGAGTGAGGGCTGCTAGCATGTTGTCACCTCTCAGTATCATGTTATTGTTATTTTTTTTGTTGGGTTCTTTATCAGTTGAGGTAGCTGGCTTTTACTACTTGCATACTGAGAATTTTTATTAAGAATGAGTATTGATTGGGCGGAGCAAGATGGACGAATAGGAACAGCTCCAGTCTCCAACTCCCAGTGCGAGCGACACAGAAGACCGGTGATTTCTGCAGTTTCAACTGAGGTACTGGGTTCATCTCACTAGGGAGCGCCGGACAATCGGTGCTGGTCAGCTGCTGCAGCCCAACCAGCCAGAGCTGAAGCAGGGCGAGGCATCGCCTCATCTGGGAAGCACAAGGGGAAAGGGAATCCCTTTTCCTAGCCAGGGGAACTGAGACACACAACACCTGGAAAATCGGGTAACTCCCACCCCAATACTGCGCTTTAAGCAAACAGGCACACCAGGAGATTATATGCCACATCTGGCCGGGAGGGTCCCACGCCCACGGAACCTCCCTCATTGCTAGCACAGCAGTCTGCGATCTCGCGGCAAGGCAGCAGCGAGGCTGGGGGAGGGGCGCCCGCCATTGCTGAGGCTTAAGTAGGTAAACAAAGCCGCTGAGAAGCTCGAGCTGGGTGGAGCTCACAGCAGCTCAAGGAAACCTGCCTGTCTCTGTAGACTCCACCTCTGGCGACAGGGCACAGTAAACAACCACAAAAGCAGCAGAAACATCTACAGACACAAATGACTCTGTCTGACAGCTTTGAAGAGAGCAGTGGATCTCCCAACACGGAGGTTGAGATCTGAGAAGGGACAGACTGCCTGCTCAAGTGGGTCCTTGACCCCTGAGTAGCCTAACTGGGAGACATCCCCCACTAGGGGCAGTCTGACACCCCATACCTGACAGGGTGGAGTATACCCCTGAAAGGAAGCCTCCAAAGCAAGAATCAGACAGGTACAGTCGCTGTTCAGCAATATTCTATCTTCTGCAGCCTCTGCTGCTGACACCCAGGCAAACAGGGTCTGGAGTGGACCTCAAGCAATCTCTAACAGACCTGCAGCTGAGGGTCCTGACTGTTAGAAGGAAAACTATCAAACAGGAAGGACACCTACACCAAAACCCCATCAGTACGTCACCATCATCATCAAAGACCAGAGGCAGATAAAACCACAAAGATGGGGAAAAAGCAGGGCAGAAAAGCTGGAAATTCAAAAAATAAGAGCGCATCTCCCCCGGCAAAAGAGCACAGCTCATCGCCAGCAACGGATCAAAGCTGAACGGAGAATGACTTTGACGAGATGAGAGAAGAAGGCTTCAGTCCATCAAACTTCTCAGAGCTAAAGGAGGAATTACGTACCCAGCGCAAAGAAACTAAAAGTCTTGAAAAAAAAAAGTGGAAGAATTGATGGCTAGAGTAATTAATGCAGAGAAGGTCATAAACGAAATGAAAGAGATGAAAACCATGACACGAGAAATACGTGCCAAATGCACGAGCTTCAGTAACCGACTCAATCAACTGGAAGAAAGAGTATGAGCAATTGAGGATCAAATGAACGAAATGAAGCGAGAAGAGAAACCAAAAGAAAAAAGAAGAAAAAGAAATGAACAAAGCCTGCAAGAAGTATGGGATTATGTAAAAAGACCAAATCTACATCTGATTGGGGTGCCTGAAAGTGAGGGGAAAATGGAACCAAGTTGGAAAACACTCTTCAGGATATCATCTAGGAGAACTTCCCCAACCTAGTAGGGCAGGCCAACATTCAAATCCAGGAAATACAGAGAACGCCACAAAGATACTCCTCGAGAAGAGCAACTCCAAGACACATAATTGCCAGATTCACCAAAGTTGAAATGAAGGAAAAAATCTTAAGGGCAGTCAGAGAGAAAGGTCGGGTTATCCACAAAGGGAAGCCCATCAGACTAACAGCAGATCTCTCGGCAGAAACTCTACAAGCCAGAAGAGAGTAGGGGTCAATATTCAACATTCTTAAAGAAAAGAATTTTCAACCCAGAATTTCCTATCCAGCCAAACTACGTTTCATAAGTGAAGGAGAAATAAAATCCTTTACAGATAAGCAAATGCTGCCTGCCTTACAAGAGACCCTAAAGGAAGCACTAAACATGGAAAGGAACAACCGGTACCAGCCATTGCAAAAACATGCCAAAATGTTAAGACCATCGAGGCTAGGAAGAAACTGCATCAACTAATGAGCAAAATAACCAGTTAATATCATAATGGCAGGATCAAGTTCACACATGACAATATTAACCTTAAATGTAAATGGACTAAATGCTCCAATTAAAAGACACAGACTGGCAAACTGGATAAAGAGTCAAGACCCATCAGTCTGCTGTATTCAGGAGACCCATCTCACACGCAGAGACATACATAGGCTCAAAATAAAGGGATGGAGGAAGATTTACCAAGCAAATGGAGAACAAAAAAAAGCAGGGGTTGCAATACTAGTCTCTGATAAAACAGACTTTAAACCATCAAAGATCAAAAGAGACAAAGAAGGCCATTACATAATGGTAAAAGGATCAATTCAACAGGAAGAGCTAACTATCCTAAATATATATGCACCCAATACAGGAGCACCCAGATTCATAAAGCAAGTCCTTAGAGACTTACAAAGAGACTTAGACTCCCATACAATAATAATGGGAGACTTCAACACTCTACTGTCAACATTAGACAGATCAACGAGACAGAAAGTTAACAAGGATATCCAGGAATTGAACGCATCTCTGCAGCAAGCAGACCTAATAGACATCTATCGAACTCTCCACCCCAAATCAACAGAATATACATTCTTCTCAGCACCACATCTCACTTATTCCAAAATTGACCACATAATTGGAAGTAAAGCACTCCTCAGCAAATATACAAGAACAGAAATTATAACAAACTGTCTCTCAGACCACAGTGCAATCAAACTAGAACTCAGGACTAAGAAACTAATCAAAACCGCTCAACTACATAGAAACTGAACAACCTCCTCCTGAATGACTACTGGGTACATAACGAAATGAAGGCAGAAGTAAAGATGTTCTTTGAAACCAATGAGAACAAAGATACAACATACCAGAATCTCTGGGACACATTTAAAGCAGTGTGTAGAGGGAAATTTATAGCACTAAATGTCCACAAGAGAAAGCAGGAAAGATCTAAAATTGACACTCTAACATCACAATTAAAAGAACTAGAGAAGCAAGAGCAAATGCATTCAAAAGCTAGCAGAGGCAAGAAATAACTAAGATCAGAGCAGAACTGAAGGAGATAGAGACACAAAAAACCCTCCAAAAAATCAATGAATCCAGGAGTTGGTTTTTTGGAAAGATCAACAAAATTGACAGACTGCTAGCAAGACTAATAAAGAAGAAAAGAGAGAAGAATCAAATTGATGCAATTAAAAATGATAAAGGGGATATCACCACCGACCCCACAGAAATACAAACTACCATCAGAGAATACTATAAACACCTCTACGCAAATAAACTGGAAAATCTAGAAGAAATGGATAATTTCCTGGACACTTACACCCTTCCAAGACTAAACCAGGAAGAAGTTGAATCCCTGAATAGACCAATAACAGGCTCTGAAATTGAGGCAATAATTAATAGCCTACCAATGAAAAAAAGTCCAGGACCAGATGGATTCACAGCTGAATTCTACCAGAGGTACAAGGAGGAGCTGGTACCATTCCTTCTGAAACTATTCCAATCAATAGAAAAAGAGGGAATCCTCCCTAACTCATTTTATGAGGCCAACATCATCCTGATACCAAAGCCTGGCAGAGACACACACAAAAAAGAGAATTTTAGACCAATATCCCTGATGAACATCGATGCAAAAATCCTCAATAAAATACTGGCAAACTGGATTCAGCAGCACATCCAAAAGCTTATCCACCATGATCAAGTGGGCTTCATCCTTGGGATGCAAGGCTGGTTCAACATTTGCAAATCAATAAATATAATCCAGCATATAAACAGAACCAAAGACAAGAATCACATGATTATCTCAATAGATGCAGAAAAGGCTTTTGACAAAATTCAACAGCACTTCATGCTAAAAACGCTCAATAAATTTGTTATTGATGGAATGTACCTCAAAATAATAAGAGCTATTTATGACAAACTCACAGCTAATATCATACTGCATGGGCAAAAACTGGAAAAATTACCTTTGAAAACTGGCACAAGAAAGGGATGCCCTCTCTCACCACTCCTATTCAACATAGTGTTGGAATTTCTGGCTAGGGCAATTAGGCAAGAGAAAGAAATCAAGGGTATTAAGTTAGGAAAAGAAGAAGTCAAATTGTCCCTCTTTGCAGATGACATGATTGTATATTTAGAAAACCCCATTGCCTCAGCCCAAAATCTCCTTAACCTGATAAGCAACGTCAGCAAAGTCTCAGGATACAAAATTAATGTGCAAAAATCACAAGCATTCTTATACACCAGTAACAGACAAACAGAGAGCCAAATCAGGAATGAACTTCCATTCACAATTGCTTCAAAGAGAATAAAATACCTAGGAATCCAACTTACAAGGGATGTAAAGGATCTCTTCAAGGAGAACTACAAACCACTGCTCAGTGAAATCAAAGAGGACACAAACAAATGGAAGAACATACCATGCTCATGGATAGGAAGAATCAATATCTTGAAAATGGCCATACTGCCCAAGGTTATTTATAGATTCAATGCCATCCCCATCAAGCTACCAATGAGTTTCTTCACAGAATTGGAAAAAACTGCTTTAAAGTTCATATGGAACCAAAAAAGAGCCTGCATCTCCAAGACAATCCTAAGTCAAAAGAACAAAGCTGGAGGCATCACGCTACCTGACTTCAAACTATACTACAAGGCTACAGTAACCAAAACAGCATGGTACTGGTACCAAAACAGAGATATAGACCAATGGAACAGAACAGAGTCCTCAGAGATAATACCACACATCTACAGCCATCTGATCTTTGACAAACCTGAGAGAAACAAGAAATGGGGAAAGGATTCCCTGTTTAATAAATGGTGCTGGGAAAATTGGCTAGCCATAAGTAGAAAGCTGAAACTGGATCCTTTCCTTACTCCTTATATGAAAATTAATTCAAGATGGATTAGAGACTTAAATGTTAGACCTAATACCATAAAAACCCTAGAGGAAAACCTAGGTAGTACCATTCAGGACATAGGCATGGGCAAAGACTTCATGTCTAAAACACCAAAAGCAACAGCAGCAAAATCCAAACTTGACAAATGGGATCTCATTAAACTAAAGAGCTTCTGCACAGCAAAAGAAACTACCATCAGAGTGAACAGGCAACCTACAGAATGGGAGAAAATTTTGGCAATCTACTCATCTGACAAAGGGCTAATATCCAGAACCTACAAAGAACTCAAACAAATTTACAAGAAAAAAACAAACAACTCCATCGAAAAGTGGGAGAAGGATATGAACAGACATTTCTCAAAAGAAGATATTCATACAGCCAACAGACACATGAAAAAATGCTCATCATCACTGGCCATCAGAGAAATGCAAATCAAAACGACAATGAGATACCAACTCACACCAGTTAGAATGGCAATCATTAAAAAGTCAGGAAACAACAGGTGCTGGAGAGGATTTGGAGAAATAGGAACACTTTTACACTGTTGGTGGGATTGTAAACTAGTTCAACCATTATGGAAAACAGTATGGCGATTCCTCAAGGATCTAGAACTAGATGTACCATATGACCCAGCCATCCCATTACTGGGTATATACCCAAAGGATTATAAATCATGCTGCTATAAAGACACATGCACATGTATGTTTATTGCGGCACTATTCACAATAGCAAAGACTTGGAATCAACCCAAATGTCCATCAGTGACAGACTGGATTAAGAAAATGTGGCACATATACACCATGGAATACTATGCAGCCATAAAAAAGGATGAGTTTGTATCCTTTGTAGGGACATGGATGCAGCTGGAAACCATCATTCTCAGCAAACTATCGCAAGAACAGAAAACCAAACACCGCATGTTCTCACTCTTAGGTGGGAACTGAACAATGAGATCACTTAGACTCCAGAAGGGGAACATCATACACCGGGGCCTATCATGGGGAGGGGGGAGGGGGGAGGGGGGAAGGATTGCATTGGGAGTTATACCAGATGTAAATGACGAGTTGATGGGTGCTGACGAGTTGATGGGTGCAGCACACCAACATGGCACAAGTATACATATGTAACAAACTTGCACGTTATGCACATGTACCCTAGAACTTAAAGTGTAATAATAATAAAAAATAAAAAAAAGAATGAGTATTGAATGTTGTCAATTTTTTTTGTTGCTGTTTCTTGCATCTATTTATATAATCATATTTTTATCTTTATATCCTCAATATGGTATCTTACATCAATTGGTTTTCTAGTATTGAACAAATTTTTAGCTTCTATGAAAAACACTACATGGTCATGATGCATAATACTTTTTATAAATGTGTTAACCTCACATGATTTTCAACAGGAGAGTGAAATAATATTAACTTGGTCTTCAATTATTTCTCTGGCCACTAGTTTGATAATAACCATCTGGGGTTACATGTGGAAGCAGATATTCCTGTTGAAGCCTATTACAAAAATTCACTTGAGTGACTAGTGTAGCTTCACTCATAGATGTAACAGGAGACTTGTGGAACTGTGGCTGGAGTTTTACATAAATTTCAAAGTTAGAATCATAGAATTCCTATTGAATTGAATACGGGGTATAAGAGAAAGAGAAATGTCAAATTTTTCAACCTAACTTAAATTATAGAATTACTGCCAACAATGATGGGAAAAATATGAATGGTTAAAAGCTGAGAGAGAAGAACAAAATTCAATTTTGAACAAATTAAGTGTAAGACTTAAATTAGGTATATAATTGTAGTTATCAATATAGTGTTTAATATATAAGTATGGAGTTCAGGAAGATGACTAATGATAAAATTAGGGACTTATTATTATCCAATTAATGAAAAAACATGCAATTTTTTTGATTTACTATGATGACATTTTATAATAGTTGCTGGAATGCTAATATTCTTTGTCCTTTTTCCGATATGAAGATTCTATTCACATCAAGTTAGCAATCACATTTTTCATGAGAAAGTTATTAAAATCCAGGGAGAACATGTTGATACCTGATGAAATATCTTTACTCTGCAATTTGGAACCCCTCCAGTAATTGTGCACACATACTCTCATAGAAATCCAAGGTCTTTCTCCTGGCAGTGCTATGAAAATGCTGATACATTCTGACTGGTTAATATCCTCCTGGCTTTAATAGTGAGCAACCATAAGAAGTCACTTAGGATTACTTTGCTTTCAGTTCTCTAAATTAGAATCACTGACACCTTCGAATTAGCTACATCACATCAGTTAGAATTTTCAGTGTTTTACAATCTTTTCCATGACAGGTTTCTGAACATTCCATTGGGTAAATACTATGCATGTATTTTAAGAGGGAACCTTTCAGAAATAAAATATAGTTCAAAATTATTTAAGAAAACTCTCCGTTGTTACCTTCATTCATATTTCAAATAATATATACTCCACTATGACAATAAATCTCTATCAAACTAATATCCCAACAATTTAATTTTAACATCTTGTCCTTTCAGAAATACATCCACATTCAGGCTTTGTAACATTTGTCAATTTTATTACATATATCTACTGATTTTTCAGTCAAATGTAAGAAGTTAAATAACGTTACTTATACAGTAACACAGTATATGCTGCTGTTGGTAAAGCAACACTAAATTTAAATACCTTAGTCATTTACATGAGCAAGGAATATCATATTTATGAAATTACTTGGACTACAGCTTTGAAAATATTTATTCTTGATAAATATTAATTGACTTATTATTATTAGTGAAAATAATAAACAGATTTATTGAATCAGCAGTCTTTCCATCACAACATTTTGAAGTTTAATTATTAGGCCAGTACATAACCCACTAAGGTTCCTCTTTATTTTTCCTATGTCGGTGTACATCTGTGCTTAATAAGACCAGCTCATGAGAAACTGAAGAAAGTACGGCCGGGCGCGGTGGCTCAAGCCTGTAATCCCAGCACTTTGGGAGGCCGAGACGGGCGGATCACGGGGTCAGGAGATCAAGACCATCCTGGCTAACACGGTGAAACCCCGTCTCTACTAAAAAGTACAAAAAAAAAACCTAGCCGGGCGAGGTGGCGGGCGCCTGTAGTCCCAGCTACTCAGGAGGCTGAGGCAGGAGAATGGCGGGAACCCGGGAGGCGGAGCTTGCAGTGAGCTGAGATCTGGCCACTGCACCCCAGCCTGGGTGACAGAGCGAGACTCCGTCTCAAAAAAAAAAAAAAAAAAAAAGAGAAATTGAAGAAAGTACTTGTTGCGGTAAATTCTACCATATCTTAAAAGAATGAACATCCTTGCTTTGCAAGAACTTTTCTAATTTTGCAAGAACTTCCAAAATTAGAACACGAGGGAACAGTATTCAACATATTTTATGAGACTAACATTAACCTGATACCAAAACCATACAAAGATGTTACTTGATGCCAGAAGACTATATGCCTAAAATCAGGAACAAAATAATAATGCCTTTACCACTTATATTTGAAGTTGCACTGGAGAATCTAGCCAGAAGAATTAGTCAATAAAGAAGCAAGTAAAAAGTACTCAGATTAGAAAGAAAAAATAAAACTGCCTGTATTTGCAGATGACATGGTCTTGAATATAGAGCTACAGCAACAACAACTATTAAAACTAATAACTGAGCCCAGCAATTTTGTAGGGTATACAATTAACATACAAAAATCAACTGTATTTCTATACACTAGAAATGAAAATTTCACAAGTGAAAGTAAGAAAATAATTCAATTTTTAATAGCATCAAAAAGAGTAAAATACTTGAGATTATTATTAATAAATGAACTGCAAGACTTGCTCACTCAAAACTATAAAGCATTGTTGAGAGACAATAATTGAGAGCTAAATAAATGGAAAGCATTGCATGTCAGGATCAGAAAAAAAAAACAAATTTAAATGACCATAACCGCCCAAATTATTCTAAAGATTCAACAAAATCCTTATCCCAATATCTGCTACCTTGTTTTTTTGTTTGTTTGTTTGTTTTTTTTTAGAAATTGACAAACTAATACTAAAGTGAATAGGGAAATTCAAGGGACCCAGATTAATCAAAAAAAATCTGGATGAAGTACAACAAAATTTTCCTCGTTGCAAACCTTACTACAAATGGACAGTAACCAAGACAGTGTAGTAATGGTAAAGTTAGACATATAGGTCAATGGACTAGAATCAAGAGTCCGGAAATAAACTCTTACTTTTATAGCCAATTGATATTCAACTGGGTGCCAAAACAATTTAATGGGAAAAAAATACTTCTTTTGGCCGGGCGCAGTAGCTCACGCCTGTAATCCCAGCACTTTGGGAGGCCGAGGCGGGTGGCTCACGAGGTCAGGAGATCGCAACCATCCTGGCTCACACTGTGAAACCCCATCTCTACTAAAATACAAAAAATTAGCCGGGCATGGTGCTGGCGCCTGTAGTCCCAGCTATCTCGGGAGGCTGAGGCAGGAGAATGGTGTGAACCCAGGAGGCGGAGCTTGCAGTGAGCCGAGATTGCCACTGCACTCTAGCCTGGACAACAGAGTGAGACTCTGTCTCAAAATAAATAAATAAATTAATTAATTAAATTGAATTTTTAAAATATATATTTTTTTCAACAAATGATACTGGTACAACTGGTTATACACCTGCAAAGAAAATAATAGTAACTTGGACTGCGACCACACTAATTTAAACCAAAAATGAAATTCTAAGGCCACCCACCTATCTGAATTGACTCTTTCTCTCCGCCAAGGGCATTCTGGAGTTAACCTAAAAACCTAGTACAAGCCGTGATGGAAGAGGGGTTGGACATGCCTCATTACACTCCTCCAGCATTAACATCAACACAAACCTTACATCTGATAAGAAGCATTCACAATCAATTCTCTCTGAAGCCTGCTACCTGGAGGCTTCATCCATAGGATAAAACCTTGATCTCCACAACCCCGTCTTAACCCAGACATTCCTTTCCACTGATAATAACTCTTTCAACCAATTTCCCATCAGAAAATTTTTAAATCTACTTATGACCTGGAGGCACCTGCTTCTAGTTGTCCTGCTCTTCCATATCAAACCAATGTATACCTTACTTGCATCGATTGATGTATTATGTCTCCCTAAAATGTATAGCAAGTCATACCTTGGCCATCTTGGACACATACTGCCAAGATTTCCTGAGGCTGTGTCATTGGTGCGTACTTAACCTTGGCAAAATAAACTTTCTAAATTAATTGAGACCTGTCTCAGATGTTCTGAGTTCACACTAATATGTAAAAATTTACCGAAATGGATCATAGATTTAAATGAAAGACGAAAAAGTACAAAACTTTTAGCAGAAAACAGAAAAAAAAAAGTATGACATAAGCAAAAGCTTTTGTGGAAACACATACACCACACACACATGCACACACGCACTAACAACGACAAAATAGACAAACTAGACTTCATTAAAGACAAATTTTTGTTCATAAAAGGACACTACTCAATAAATGAAATGAAAATAAATGAAAAGAAAAACCATAGAATGGGGGAAGATATTCGCAATTTGTATGTTTGATGAGGGACTTTCATCCAGAACATATAAAGAACACGTATAATTGAACAACAAAAAAGGCAAACAACCCAATTATAAAATGGAGAAAAAAGAATCTGAACAGACATTTCTTTAAAGACATACAAATGAACAATACACACATGCAAAGAAGCTCCATATTATGTATTAGGGAAGTATAAATCAAAACTACAGTGAAACACAATGTTACACCCAGTAGAATGGCTAAAACAAAAAGTCAATAAAAAATGTTGATAAGGATGTGAAGAAACTGGAAACCTCATTCATTTCTGTTAAGATTATAAAATGGTTCAGCCACCTTGGAAATAGTTGGACAGTTCCTAAGCATGCTGAACGTATGACCCAGCGAATTAACTCTTTTTAGGTATATCTTTCAATATAACAGGTATATAATGGAAAGCACATGTCCACTCAGACACTTAAACATTAATGTCAATAGCAACAATATTTTAACAGCTCAAAGTGAAAACAACTCTTTGGGAGGCCAAGGTGGGCAGATCATCTGAGGTCAGGAGTTTGAGACCAGTATGGTTAACGTAGTGAAATCCCATCTCTACTAAAAATTCAAAAATTAGCCTGACGTGGTGGCATGCGTCTGTAATCCCAGCTACTTGCGAGGTTGAAGCAGGAGCATCGTGTAACCCCGGGAGGCAGAGGTTGCAGTGAGCAGAGATAGAGACATAGCACTCTAGCCTGAGCTACAGAGTGAGACTGTCTCAAAAAAAAAAAAAAAAAAAAAAAAAAAAAAAAAAAAATTAATTAATTTAACAAAAGACACAGTGATCACAACTCAAATGTCTTCAACTGATTTGAAGAAATTCCATTAGCATAGAAAGTCCAAATTAGGCAAATATGTAGTGATAAAAAGTAGATTCCTGGATGCCAGGGCCTGAAAGCTGTGAAAATGGAGTGTGGCTGCTAATGGGCATGAGGTTACTGCAGGCATGATAAAAACGGTTTAGAATTAGATAGTGATAGTTGTGCAACTCAGGGAATATAATTGGAATATACAATTTAAAAGTGTACATTTTATAATAATGAGTTATATCTCAATAAAGCTGTTATTTTAAAAAGTACAAAGCAGTTTATGAGAATTTATGTCTTCCCATGTGTGCATTCCTAGAGAAAATATATTTATTTACAAATGGTAGTTAAACTCAACCAAAATATTAGATTCTCTATAACTTAATGAGTGACATTAAAAGAAAAAATTGATTAGCCATTGTAATGTAAATACAACACTCTGAAGATAAATACAAGCCACAGAAGGAGAAAGTTAGTAAAGAAATCATCTCTTGCAGTTTCAAGTATCAACATGTCAGCTCAGTTCCCACTCTTCCTTGCATTTTGGCACCACAGGATACCAATGGCAGAACTGTAACTTTGTGCCAAAATTCTTCTAATTAGCACACAATATGCAAAGTACAGGAAAGTATTAAACATAAAATATAGATTTATGTAAAAATGTCATTCCTTGAACTGCAATTAGCTATGTCTGTTTTTATTATGCTTCCCAAATAACTCCACATATAGGTTGGAAAATATTTATATAATGGAAATGTTAAGTTCTAGTTAACCCAAAAAGTTAGAAATCTTACATAGCTATGGTTTACTGTAGAGAACCAGATTTCACCTTTCAATGGCTGGTATTAAAAATCAGCTCCACCACCCACACAAACAAAAATGATTCCCTTCTATCATGCTTGCCTTAACTGTCTGTGCTTCTGTGTTTTCATCTATATTTAAAAAACAAAAATAACGCCTAGTACTAAGCATTCCTGTGAAGTGTAAATGAAAATCAAATGTTGAAAGAGTCTAACATATGGTTGGCCATCCAACAATATTTGTAAGATCTGATTAAATTTTTTCAGATAGCATATGATACAAAGACATTAATAAAACCGTACTGAACACAATCAACACATTTTAATTATTTAGAACATATTTTTTATTTTGAAAAATTTAAGCGTCATTCTTATGAAACTGGACCACTTGCTATTGCATTATAGATGCCTGAAAGATCTTTAATATAGTAAAAGATAACTTGCAGTGTTTTGTATTATGCATCACTGAACTGGCAGAAGCCCAAACTTATGAAAACATCCTCTGAAATCTTGTGATTAAGATAACAAACAAGGAGAATTTTGAAGTCTAACATGTAAGATCCAAGCCTTTGTGACTCTTATAAGGGACCACTGAGCACAATAAAATAAATAATACTCTTCAAAAACAGATGTCTTTCAAAATAACTCTAAGAATGTAATTTTTGAACAATGAAGGACAAGGACAGACTCAGTATAGCAGTGTGGCAAAATGATCACTGACTAGCAGCATAACAGATATAAACCATGAATCATAATATAAAATTCAAAAGGATTAACATAGTGCTACAAATCAATACTTTGTTGTAATGAAATATAAAATATTATATTCTCCTGTATCTAAAAATAGTTTCCTGTAAGGGGAATAAAAACCCCAAAAATATTTCTTTCCTTTTCAGCTCAATGGGAAAAGTAATATAAATCAAAATATCATTAGTGAACTGGCAGCACTGTAACGTCCAACCCATTGCAGTCTTCACGGTATCTCAAATAGGTATCACGGAGGAAAAGACACGAAATAAAACCCCATGAGGTGCAATATAAGAACACATATGATAAATGGAGGAATACCCAATACTGTCCTCCGGGAGGAATTAAATCACTGAAAGTAGGAGTGCATCAGGTCTGACTTCATAGCTCATGGTCATTGGTGTACAATAGTACTGACATGAGGTGTCATGTTATTTATTTATTTATTTATTTATTTACTTATTTATTTATGTATTTGTGTATTTACTGAGATGGAGTCTTGCTCTGTCATTAGGCTGGAGTAAGTGGCACCATCTCAGCTCACTGCAACCTCTACCTTCTGGGTTCAAGCAATTCTTTCACCTTAGCCTCCCAAGTAGCTGGAACTACAGGAATGCACCAACATGCCTAGCTAATTTTTATGTTTTTAATAGAGATGTTGCTACAGGAGGAATTAAATCACTGAAAGTAGAAGTGCATCAAGCCTGACTTCATATCTCATGGTCGTTGGTGTACAGCAGTCCTGACAGGAGATGTCATGTTATTTTTACTTATTTATTTATTTTTGAGACATAGTTTCGCTCTGTGCCAGACTAGAGTACAATGGTGCGATCTCACCTCCGCCTCCCAGGTTCAAGCAATTCTTTTGCCTTAGACTCCCGAGTAGCTGGGACTATAGGCATGCGCCAACCACGCCCCAACTAATTTTTGTATTTTTAGTAGAGATGGGGTTTCACCATATTGGCCAGGATGGTCTCAATCTCCTGATCTCCTGATCCGCCCGCCTCGGCCTCCCAAAGTGCTGAGATTACAGACATGAGCCACTGTGCCTGGCCGGTCATGTTATTAAACATGAGAAGTTAATAGAGAGCAACTGACTTTCTTTCTAAATATCTATTTCGTTTTCCAAATGCCCATGGGTGTACCTTATTGCTTTCATTATAAAGTTATTTCAAAGTAATGTCTACAGATAAACCTCTAAATTTAGGGTCAAATGTAAAAATCTGAGTGTGTATATTTAAAGAAAGTTTTAAAAAGTCTAAAAAGCAAAATAAAGCCTTTAGATTCTACAGTCTAGTAAAATGATGTAGTATTGGGGTTTATGTAGCATATTTTATTTTCATATAAGATATTTTTCCTGTAGAGATAACTTTAACCAAAGTGATGTTTATGATTTGACAAAGAAGGACCAGATAATACACAATTCATACAGAAGTTGGATCAGGTGAAAATTTTACTCTTAAAGAAATATAGGTTGAGAAGATTTGGGGATTTCATTTTTTTTTTTAATGTTAAGGAAAATTAAGAAAAAAATAGAAACAAAGTTTATAAATTCTTCAAGTTCAAATTTTCTGCATATGTTACATATATGTAATTATATATATAATTGATTTTTATCACCTCATTTTTGAAAGTGATTTTGCCATTTACTTGTCATATATTTCAGTTAAAAGTAGTAGAGCCAGTCTTTTAGGTCTCAACTGTATTTACTTGCTCTTGTAACCGATTTTGTACTCTATCAAACTTATGAAACATACTCCCATTTTGTACTCTCTTTTACTACAAGGAAATTAAAAAGAAATGTTACTGTGTGTAAATAATATAAATTATTCAAAGGACAGTTTAGTAACTTTAGTTGCATAATTTTATAAATTGTCTAGGTGTATTTTGTCATGATTTGTTCTGGATTTCATTATGTCAAAATATAATGTGTAATATTAAATATTTCTTTAAAATTTAGCAAAAGTTGAAAATAATGTGTAATATAAAATATTTCTTAAAAATTTAGCAAAAGTTGAAAATCCTCTGTTGTTCAGTCAGGAAACAAAAGCTTATAAGATTCCATGTCCTGGCAGCTTAGATTGAGACAAGAGATTTGTCAAGCATTCTTGTTACTGAAATACTTGCAGTTTAAATTAATTACTATGTAATAAAAACAATATGCGAACATTGTTCATAGTTTTAAAATGGAGAAAATAATTGATTTCTCTTTGGAATTTTCAAGTTAAAGATTCTTCAATACCAGGCTGGTCTTATTAGGTGAAGTGTCAGCCCACCTTCAGTGATGGTAGAGGTATTTTTCATTTACCCAGGCCAATGAGTTTCAGGAAAATGAGAAACTTTGTGATAAAATTATATAATATGCAAAATTACTGGTTTTAAATAGAGTCAATTAATAGGAAGATATGCTTTCTAATCAAAAAGTACATGAAAAAGCAAGAATTAACTTAGAAAAATCAACATCATTTGGTATGAGGATACATTCCAAAGATATGCAAAAATTCCATTTCTTTTTGCATTCAAGACAGCATAAAAGAGAAAATTATATCAAATGTGAATTTTGGGGTGACTGGAATTGTGTCTTATGATAACAGGCTGTATATTAATGCTTAGATCCTGTTTATGGTTTAAGTACTGCTTTGACAAAAATGCTGACAGTGACATGGATGATAAAATCCAGGCTGAGGTGGTCTCATATGGAGAGGAAGAAGTTGTTCTGGTGGCATTTTTTTCCTTTCCCTAGAGATCTGTGGAACTTTGAACTTGAAAGAAATGATTTAGGGCATCTGGCAGAAAAAAAATTGTAAGCAGCAAAACATTCAAAAGATGATTTGGGTGCCGTTAAAAGCATTCAGTTTTGTGTATTCACAAATATATGGTTTGGAATTTGAATTAATGTTTAAAAGGGAAGCAGAGCATAAAAAGTTCAGAAAATTTGCAGCCTGAGAATGTGAAAAGAAAAATCCATTTTTTGGGGAGAAATTCAAGCCCACAACAGAAATTTGCATAAGTAACAATGAGCCTAATGTTAATCACCAAGACAATAGGAAAGATGACTCCAGGGCATGTCAGAGACCTTTGTGGTAGACCCTCCCATCACAGGCTTTGAGGCCTAGGAGGAAAAAAATGGTTTTCTGGGTTGGGAACAGGCACCCCCCTGCTGTGTGCAGCCTAGGGACTTGGTGCCCTATGCCCTAGTTGCTCCAGCCATGGCTAAAAGGGGACAAAGTACAGCTTGGGCCATGACTTCAAGGGGTGCAAGCCCCAAACATTGGCAGCTTCCATGTGGTATTGAGCCTGCGGATGCACAGAAGTCAAGTATTGATTTTGGGAACCTTGGCCTATATTTCAGAGGATGTATGGAAACATCTAGATGTCCAGGCATCCAGTTTGTAGCAGAGGCAGAGCCCTCATGGAGAACCTCTGCTAGGGAAGTGCAGAAGGGAAATGTGGGGTGGGACCCCCACACAGAGTCCCCAGTGGGGCATTGCTTAGTGGAGCTGTGAACAGAGGGCCACCATACTGTAGTCCTCAGAATGGTAGATCCACCAACAGCTTGCATCATGTGCCTGGAAAAACCACAGACACTCATTGTCAACCTGAGAAAGCAGCCTGGGGAGGGAGGTGTACCCTGAAAAGGAACAGGGGCAGAGCTTCCCAAGGCCATGGCAGCCCACCTCTTGCATCAGCATGACCTGGAAATGAGACGTGGAGTAAAAGGAGATAATTTTGGAGCTTTAGGATTTGACTGTCCCATTGAATTTTGGACTTACATGGGGCAAGTGGCCTCTTGATTTTGGTCAATTTGTCTCATTTGGAATGGGTGTATTTACCCAATGCCTGTACTTCCATTGTATCTAATGCTTTTGATTTTACAGGCTCATAGGCAGAAGGGACCTGCCTTGTCTCAGATAAGATGTTGAACTGTGGGCATTTGAATTAATGCTGAAATGAGTTAATACGTTGAAGGACTGTTGGGAAAGCATGGTTAGTTTTGCAATGTGAGCACTTGAGATTTGAGAGTGGTCAGGGGCAGAATAATATGGTTTTTCTTTGTCCCCACCCAAATCTCATCTTGAATTGTAGTTCCTATAATTCCCATGTGTTGTGTGAAGGATCTAGAGGGAGGGAATTGAATTGGAGTTGAGTCTTTCCCTTACTTTTTTCATGGTAGTGAATAAGTCTCACAAGAACTGATGATTTTATAAAGGGGAGTTTCCCTGCAAATGCTCTCTCTTGCCTGCTACCACGTAATACATGCCTTTGCTCTTTGCATTCTGCCATGATTGTGAGGCCTCCCCAGCCATGTGGAACTGTGAGTCCATTAAACTTCTTTTTCTTTATAAATTACCCAGTCTTGATACCTGACAAAGACATACCATCTTTATTAACAGCATGAAAACAGACTAATACACTCCCCATGAAGCAGAGAAGTTGAAACTTTGGCATTAGGGTCAGCCAGCTTAGAGGTCACATTTTGGACAGGTTGCTTACTAGTGGACAAGTTACTCAAATTTTCTAAGTATAAATCCTTAAGTGTTAAATATTTTTGAAAAATGTGATAGGTATCAAAATTAAAAGAGAGTGCGTGGTATGTATTATAAGTCAATAAATAATCTTATAGTATGCTAGCTACAATAAGTGACAGCTTTAGATACTTTATAATAGGCATATAGTTTTCCTGTTCTTTTTGGAAGTGTTCTTTCCAAAAATTTCTTAGAAATCACCTTTAAGTGTATATTTATTAGACTACAGAGAATTATCAAGAGGTACACCAGAGACAAGTCTTGCTATTTGGGAGAAAAAAAAATACATCTACATATAAATGTTTTGTGCTAAGAAGGTTTGGGTCTTAGTGATGTAATCTTTCCCATCTTAAACATCACTTCTTTCTTAAGCTCAAATAGATTTTCTTTATTTATGTAATTATTGTTTTAAGTCCCTTAGTCTTTTTTCTTTTACTGCAGCTACATTTGTTCTAACAGCATATATTCTATTTTATTTCCCTCCATATTTTATTGCTTTTACTTTTATTATTTTTCAAATAATTAGTTCTGGTTTTGGAAATTTGATTCCATTTACTACCTAAACACACACACACATACAAATATAATTTTAGTAGTCCTATTTTGTCTTTTTATTAAAACAATATTTTCTATTCTCAGACTGTTACCTTCTTAAATTACTTTTTATTTAAAAATATTGGTGCATTATTTTACAAGTCAAATTGAAAGATATTTGTCTATGACCAAGTAACAGGGACAGAATTTACTCTCTCCTCACTTAAAAACTCAAAAATTAGATGATTTATATGAAACACACATGTTCACTATCATTAGAGTCACTAACATTTTTAAAAAACAGATAAAGCCAAGTACTGGAAAAAAGGTGGTACAATCAGATCTTTCAGGCTAAAAATAGTATAGTTTCTTTAGAAAACAGTTTAGCAATTTCTCACTTTCAAAAGTTAAAGTTATCAAACTATCCAGCAATTCCACTTTCAGATACTTGTCCTAAAGTAAATTATTATATTTGATTTATTAATAATAGCCATTTATTTTTGTATTCTCATTTAAATTCAGGATATATTATATACATGATGGTACTCAACTTATGTACTTAATATGACCAATATATTGATATCATCTATGAATATTCAGTAACAGAACTGTTAATTAATAAACTAAAAGGAAAGGAAACTACTATTTTTTAAAAAACAGTTAAGTAATCAAAATAAAATGATTCAACAAAGGAAAGGAGAAATTATTTTGTTCATAAATCAAGAAATCTATCACAATGTATAAATATATAATTTCTTATACTGATATATCAAATCAACTTTTCCGTTAATATTTTCATCATTTTAATATTAAATATTAATAACTTATTTTACTTAGTTTTTAGTGATAAAAATTGATACATTTTAAATTAATATATATGTAAATTTTAGTATTTTTATAAATGTCCTAAGACAATGTATTTCACACAAAACTAGCATTTGCTAATCTATTTGTATGTGAGTACTTGAGGTCATAGCTTTATATGACCTCAATAAACATGCAACTTACAAGAAAAACAGAAGCAAATTAACAAAAGGATGATTTTGTACTGATTAGCATTAACATTTTTAGGATAAAGGATGTGATTTTTTTATTTGTTATTATGAGAAATTATAATCGCTAGTTTTTTTTCATTAAAGGAATTAATTGGGTGTACGTTGGAAATGTAAAGGTTTTCTGAATAAATCATTTGGCAATCTTTAAGAAAGCATTTGTTGATAAAGTTTAGTTTATTTTGTGTATGGCTTTGGTTTTGTTTTTTAATCTAGGAATTGGTGTCGACAAAAAACACAACTGACATTCTTCTCATCTGATAAACTATCGTTAATAATACAGTTTTCGGCCGGGCGCGGTGGCTCACGCCTGTAATCCCAGCACTTTGGGAGGCTGAGGCGGGCGGATCACAAGGTCAGGAGATCGAGACCACGGTGAAACCCCGTCTCTACTAAAAATACAAAAAATTAGCCGGGCGCGGTTGTGGGCGCCTGTAGTCCCAGCTACTCGGGAGGCTGAGGCAGGAGAATGGCGTGAACCCGGGAGGCGGAGCTTGCAGTGAGCCGAGATCGCGCCACTGCACTCCAGCCTGGGCGACAGAGCGAGACTCCGTCTCAAAAAAAAAAAAAAAAAAAAAAAAATACAGTTTTCTATCAACTTTTTTCTTCCAAGTCCAAGAAAATGTAACTGCAGGTAATATTTTTTTTTTTTAAATAAAGATCATTCTGGTATGATGTTGCATATAAGGTTATTTTTATAAGCAGTTTTAAGAAGTACTTCCCAACTGAGTTAATACTATATGATGGGATCCTATTGACATACACAGGGGTTGCTGCTCTATAATGAATTCTCTCTTTATTCAGAGAGATTTTATTTCTTCCATTCCTGTCTCTTTTTAGATTTTGCCCATTTTTTCCTAGTGTTATTTTTCAGTTTCAGGACACCATCCTGAATACCATATTTTGTTCATTTTTTGTTTTTTTCTTGTTATCATTTTCTTGTGTGAGAGTTTTTCAGACTTTCCTTGTTTTTGATGACCTTGACAGTTTTGAGGCCTACTGGTAAGGTGTTTTGTTACAATATCCTTCTATTGGAATTTGCAGATTATTTTCTCATGATGAAAATATGTTATATATATTTTTGGCATAAGACAGCAGAAGTTAGTTGCCATTTGCATCATATCATATAAAGGTTTCGTATAATCGACATGACTTATGACTATTCATGCTAACTCAGAATATCTGTATGAGATAGTGTTTGTCAGCTTTCTCCATTGTAAGGTTAATACTTATTTTTGACTTTCAATACAGTACTCTTTAGAAAAAAGTCGCTATATGTAGATCATGTATGATGAGCCTTTGCTCATCATATTGGAAAGGCATTAGAAACTACGACCTAGATTCTTGATGTGCTTGTTGCTAATGGAGTGTCATTGCTTGTTGACCCTCTCAGCTAACAATTATACACACACACACAACACACAGACACACATGGATATATAAATTAGAATATAAGTATTCTAATTGGTGTATATACATATGTATTTCTATATATAAGCATTTGTATTTAAACTACAAAGGAGTTCATCCTTAGTCATGATATATAATGTACACATTTTTGGGACTGAACTTGCTAATAGTGAGACTTTTTGCTTCTAAGTTCATGAGAAATATTGATCTATAATTTTTTCTTTTTTTCAATGTCTTTAACTGGTTTTAGTATTAAAGTAATGCATGCCTCATAGAACAAATCAAGATGTGTTCTCTCTGCTTCTGTTTTATGGAATAATTGGTTGAAAATTGGTTTCATTTTTTTTCTTTAAATGATAAGTGGAATACACAAATGGTACCATAGGTTTCTGATGCTTCCTTTTGTGGAAGATTATTGATTCCATTTCCTTAATAGAAACAGGCTAATCAGGTTGCGTATTCTCCTTATGCGGATTTTGATACTTAATGTAATTCAAATAATTTTTCTAACTAACATGTTATCTAATTTGTGAATAGAGGTGTTAATAGAATCTTTTTTATGATTCAAGGATTTATTTTCATTTTGTAAAATGTATCACTAATTGCCTTAGCAAAGTCAGTGTAAACACACTCCATAGTTCTGCAACTATCAATTCAAAATATTTTCTTCTAGTGATTGAAAGGCTCAACATTGTAATCTTGCTAGTGGGTAAGTTATACAAAACATTATTAGAGTTACGACTGTATTACAGAACCACACAGACTCAAAGTAGCATTGTTAAGCAAAACAGCTATATAAAGCATTTTTCTTTGTAGGTAAGGTAAAGAGTAGTTGTTAGTGATCATCAATTTACAACATTGGTAATCTGGCAAGACAATGATGTTAAAGTTTGTATTAGTCTATTCTCACACTGCTATAAAGATACTACCAGGGATTGGATGATTTATATGAGAGGAAGTTGAATTGACTCACAGTTTTGTATGGCTGGAGAGGCCTCAGGAAACTTGCAATCATGGCAGAAGGTGAAGGGGAAGCAAGGCACATCTTACATGGCAGCAGGAGAGAGAGAACACAGGGGAAGCATCAGATCTCGTGAGAACTCCCCCGTTATCAGGAGAACTGCATGGGGGAAACTCCCCCCATGATCCAATCACTGCCCACAGGTTCCCCTCTACATGTGGGGATTACAATTTGAGATGAGATTTGGGTGGGGACACAGAGCCAAGCCATATCAAGGTTTATAGTTGAAAAATAACTAAAATAGTTTATAAACTCTAAACTGGAACATATGAATTTTGTACTTATTTACCAGAAAATTGAAGAAAGCACATATTAAGTTAAAATAACTTAAAAACAAGAATACACATTTACTAATCTACCAAACGAACAAACCACAAAGTTTTATTGTTTTATAATAAAAACATAATCCATGGAGATATATTATCATCAAGAAGCGATTCTATAAGGAAAACATTTACTAGCAACTATGGGAATGACTAGTTCAAAGATGAATTAAATGCCCAATTTGAAGAGGAATGGCAGATGCAAGAAAAAGAAAAAGCTTAAGCAAACACTGATATTTCCCAACTTTCTTCATCATCTACTGAATTTGACAAAAATGAATCTTTTAAAAGTTGTACACATGTCACTTGTATTCAGTTCAACTATTCTGAATATAATGCAGTATAAATTAATCTCTCTACTTCACTTTTTGTCAAAATACTGTCTTTATCATTTGATCATATCAAATGTTTCACACTCCCCTCCCAGTACATATTGGACTAGAACCAGCATATTTCATTAGAGGAAACAAACACACGAATAAGATTTCTCTTCAAAATACCAGCAATGCTAAAAAACTATCAAGATTTTTTATATTAGAAAATTAAAAAGTTTGATCCAGAGAGCTGAGTTGTTATACTCATTCCATCTTGATATACAGCACAAAGTTATATAATGAACATGGGATAACAAATGATTAAATGCATTAAATGGCACCATTTTCTTAAGGAGGATGTTTTGCTTCACTTATCAGAAAACTAGTTAGAAAGTGTCTGCTTTTCCTCATATTAGAAGATAGAATTTTCTTGAAAGCAATTTTTATTCAGTTTCATACTTAGTGTTCCTGGTGCACAGTGCAACTTAGGGTATTTTGGCAACTCAATCTTAGTTAGACTGGAACTATTGAAAAATAAATGTTAGTGGTTAAGATGGCTTGTCATTTTATGGCTGAGTTTTAATAGAATGAAAATGTTAATTCTTACACTTTAAAGAAATAAAGCTTTGAGATTACTTATTGGCTCAAAACAGTTTTATAGAAAAAAGTACTCTGTAACAAAAACTTGGCACTGAGTTTCAAGACTCCACAATTTTTATGCGAAGTGTACAAAGGTTTTACAAGGATGAAGCAGGGCAAGAATATCAACAGCAGGCATCTCCTCTCCTTTTTCTGTATGGGGTGGCCAGATGACTGATGGGATAACTTCATTAAACACTGTCTTGAGGCCTCACAGCTCAAGCACTATAGGTGTTTTAGAGTTCTCATCTCCTTAGTTATGGTTAATCCCTGTGGACAGGTGATAGGAGCCAGCTTCTTCACCTCTAGTTTCTTAATATGACTTTATCATCTCTAAGATCCTTTGGTTCACAAGGGTTAATGGGTTAATGGGAGTGTTGGGACAATGGTGTCACACTTCAGGATACCACTTAGCAAAGACATTTTCAAATAATGCAGGACTCGTAAAGGAAAAAACAAAATCTGTTTGAGGATAGGATAGGATAGGATAGGAGACGTTATCTGTGATGGTCTTATAAATTAGCTGTATCTCATAAACCCAGATTTACCAGTTTTCTATCTATCATAATATTGAAAGAAGAGTTTTCAGAAACAGTGGACATATATTCTCCACAAAATACATTGGTGTGTAATTGACCAGCAGGCAAATTTTACCTAAAACTCCAGTTCCCACCACCACATACTTAATGACCTGCACCTGGGCCACTCTGGACACTGCTGCAGGCATGAAGGACCAAGCCTGCCAGACTGGTTAAGTTCAAAGCTCAAAGCTTCTCACTTATACTGTTACTTGCCAGGTCAGCTGTTTAAGGACTAGCTCCTTCCCAGTTAATATTGTATGTTTGAGAGGGAAAGCCTCAAGTAAGAACACCTTTCCTAAAATCTTTCATTCGCTATCTAACACTGGGAGTTGACTTTGCATCTCTTTGAGATAGTTCCTTCATCTATCCAATAGCATCATATGTAAATATGGTTAATTTTTGGTTATGGTTCATAAGCAAATATGGTTGTGGGTACAAAATAAGATTATATATGTGCAATGTCAAAATAGTGCTTTGGTAGAAATAAGCATTCAAGAGATTTAAAATTTTATGAATTTGGCATTACTACAAATTTTTAATTTGTTTTCCTCAATTCCTGAACTGAAATATCTATCATTATTGTTGTTCTCCTGGAATTTAGCTGGAACATCCCCTGAAAAAAATTAACAGTCATTAATCATAGGTTATCTATCTGTAGTCTCTTGTCCTTTTTACATAACAGAGAAACATTTTTATCCTCTTTGTTCAAAGAAGGGTCATGATGATTAAGGTGACATTACCTCAACTTACAATGAAACCATATCTCTTACAGAACTCTAGTTAGGACTTCAGAGCCAAAACTGCGATTCAATTTTCCAGAAATAAATAATCAGTATGACAGTTCTCAGACAGCAACTGATTTTTCATAAGATTATATTCATCTATTCTGGGATATTGTTCCCTGATTAAATATTAAGAACAAATTGTTTACAGATTATTTTGCTTAAAAAGAGAGACTATTTCTATGAGGTTCAGTTTAGATTTTGCAGAGTGGCAAGTTTTTTGACCATTCATTACTTATGAACAGATTTCAATATTATAGTGACAGTATACTCAGCTAGAATAACAATGACATACAACTTGACTTTTATAGAGGGCAAACATATCACAGAAATGCTAACAAATCCATAATGCGTAAGCACTCAAAACATCAAAGAGCGAAAAAAAATGTATTCCAATCAAGCCTCTCCAGATCAGTCAAGAAAGTGTATAATGAAATTTCTTATCATTATTTACATTTTGTTTGGACTGCGTTTAGCATGATAAATTTGTATTTTTTATGTGTAAAACCGAGACTGGTCAGGATATATGCCCTATTCTATGGGAAAAGAGTAACGTACTGCTACTTAAATAACTAATGTTCTAAATATTCAGCAGTGTATTAAATGGTCTGTGACCTGTTGAGACTAAAGAGAAAGAAAAAGAAAGAGAAGAAAACGAAAAAAAGGGGAAAACAACTGTGGTTTAAAATTATCCTAAATTAAATACAGTTTTCCAGTTTTGCATATAATTATTTACAAATTAAAGCATACATTTTAGCTTCTCTTTCTCCAAACGTTTTTATTTTAAAAACCATTAATAGAAAAAAGGTACCTACTAAGATATGTGTGTGTGTGTGTGTGTGTGTGTGTGTGTGTGTGTGTGTGTAGTGTAGATTCTAGGAGTCCCAGATAAAGATAAACTATGACATAGATGATTTTTACTTAGAATGTGTGGTTAATTGTTGGTCAGTTGATATTGATTCTCCTTCACGAGAGCAATTTATTTTTATTCTAAGGATTGTGAAGCCCAGTGTTCTAGCCTAGTCCAGACATTTTGCTTTACCCTTTAGCTAAGTGGCGAGAATCAGATTCTGTTACTTATATCCAAGGCACTAAAACTAATACGAAATCTACCAGAATTTTATTGTCTGCATAGATTCCATTACAATATGGAAGTCAAGCAATTCTGACACAAAGAGGAGGATTTTATAAGCCTGAATATTATAATAATTTCTTTACACTATGCCAAGTTGTAATATCTGGATTTCTGTAGCAGTGCATATAACAAATGAAACCAAAAAGTCTTTAACATTTCAGGGAACATTTTTCTTAATATTGCTTGATTTAGAGCATCAGCAATAAGTTCAGCAATGTACACTGAGTATATCACTTTATCTATATTGTATATGTTACTACCCAGAGGTATGTGAACAAATGTTTGTTAATTTAAGCAATTAGTTTGGATGCAAAAATGAGCTGTAGAAACAGCAACAAATATCTCTCATGAATTTCGTGCTTTGAAGAGAAAATAGTAGTTTAGAGAATGGTAGGATTTAAGAGTCTTTTTCCTAGTCAAATTCTATTTGAATCTAAGTATTTTTATGAACTGTTAAACTCTCTGTAACCTGCAAATCAATAGTTTTCAACTATTTCTTTTTACATAAATTAAAATCAATACAGAATTAAGTAAATTGCCTGGAGAAATTACAGGAAAATTATTTTCTCTCTAATTATCTGACCAATTGCCAAGGCATTGTTTAACTACAGTTATCATGTCATTCAGTTATCTGGATGTTATTAAGAGATAGCAGGAATGATTGAGAAAAGTAATACATTTGGAATTAGAATTCTAGCTGTAGTATTATGCAACATCTGATCCTGTCTTCTCATGAAGTAAATGAGCGTAATATGTCATTCAATTGAGTGTAAAAGTATTAGGTACATTATAAATGCACATACATTTGGCAGGGCTTGAGATGTGAAGTCATGTATAACCAGTTACATAAAATGTCTGGGATCATTTGTAAAATAAAACAATAAAAAGATTAAATAATTCTTTGGGCCTAAAACCAACCCTCAGTGTAGACTCTTGAAATATTAGGATAAAAAGTTACCATTTAATTGTTTGCATACTATGCTGTTTTTATTTTTATAATTTATTTGTATTTATTGTTTTATTATGGTAAGAACACAATGTGAGAGCTATCTTCAATATAATTTTAAGTGTACAATACAGTATTGCTAAGCATAGGCACAGAGTTGTAGAGTAGGCCTATAGAAATTATCCATCTTGCATAACTGAAACTTTATATTACCTGAATAGCAACTCCTTGTTTGCCCTTCCCCGCAGCCCTGGAAACCACCATTCTATTCTGCGTTTCCATTAGTCTATTTTAGATATTTCATATAAGTGCAAGCATGCACTATTTGTCCACCTGAGACTGATTTATTTTGCTTTACATAATGTCCCCCAGGTTCATCCATGTTGTCTCATATGGCAGAATTCCTTTTTGTTCAAGGCTGAACAGTATTTCACTGTATGTGTATCGATATTTCTTGACCTATTCATATGTTGAATTTGTAGCTTGTTTCCATATCTTGACTATGGTAAATAATGTTACAATGAAGATGGAAGCGCATATATCTTTTCAAGAAACAGTTTTCAATTGTTTTGGATTAATACCCCAAAGGGAGATTTTTGGAACATACGGTAGCTCTATTTTAATTTTTGAGGAATTGCCATGCTATTTTCCACACCAACCACACCATTCTACATTTCCACCTACAGTGTACCAGGGTTCCAATTTCTCCACCTTCTTACCATCACATGTTCTCCTTCTCTGTTTTTCTCTTCCTTATTCTCTCTCTCTCACAATAGCTGTGCCATCAGATGTGAGATGAAATCTCGTTGTGATTTTAATTTGCATGTTACTGATGATTAATCGTGTTGACCCTATTTCCATATACCACTTGGCCATTTGTATGTCTTGTTTTTTAGAGAAATACTGTTCAAATACTTAACTCATTTTTTAAAATGTGGTTATTGGTGTTTTTGCTATTGTGCTATAGCTGTTCCTTACATATTTTGGATAATCTCGTATCAGATGTATGGTTTACAAATATTTTCATTATTTAGGTTATATGTTGTTGCTTGTTTCCTTTGCTGTTCAGAAGACTTTTACTTTGATATAGTTAAATTGATTTGTCAAATTTTACTTTTGTCACCTGTGCTTTTTGTGAAATATCCAAGGAATCATTACCAAGCCAATGTCGTGTGGCTTTTTCACGAATTACAGGTTGTAATTCAATTTAGCTTCTTTTAAAAAAATAAACATTGAGTAAGGCAATGTGTTGGAAGAAATCACCTCTGTTTGAAGACTTACTGTTATTTTCATATCAATGAAAATCACTACTTGAGTGATGGCATCATTCATATCCCAAACCCAGTGTCATGTAATATACCTATGCAACAAATCTGCACGTGGACCCTTTGAATTTAAAATACAAGTTGAAATTATTTCAAAAAATCATTAGAAATTTAATAAGGCCTAAAAAATGAAAATCCTCTTTTACATTTTAATGACTGATTAGAATATTCAGAAAGAATATGATTCTTAAAAAGTTTATAAAATATATTAACTACTGTGGAAAATGTATTCTATCTTGAATAATATATACAGATATGAATAAAACATGCAAGATATATATACACACATACGTTTATATGTCTAAACTTACCTCTTTCCTGCAATGATAAGTAAAATATTTAAATATTAAGGATAACTAATTTTATAAATAAATATCTCAAAATTCAAAATTTTTAATTAGTATAATTTTGGCAGGTCCTAGTGTAGAAACTAATATCAGTTCACTTTGGTGTAATGCCTATACATTCTCTATAATTTTCAAATATAAGGTAATGGTTATTTATTTTTAATGAATTTGACATGTTTGATGGTGGAAGCATGAAGATCCTACTCCCCTGTATACAAGCATTTAAAGTCCCCTTATATTATTGTAACTTATACTAAGAACACCTGAAATGACAAGATATGTAGAACAATCTGATATTAATAGTTTATCCTAGTTATTGTTTATATCCATGTCAAATGTCTGAATGAATAACTACTTGAATGAATGATTATCATAACCAAAAATCTAATGTTTTCCTTCTATTTCTAGTTTCCTTACTCCACTTTAGGTAATACCCATTCTGGCTTGAAGTATTCATTTTTGCAAAATGTCGTATTTATCTCTCTGTCTTCTTCGTTATATTATTCATTATGCACACATATTTTTCATCTTTTTTTTTGAAAAATCAATTGTATGATTATGTCATTTTCCTCCTTAAATTTCGCAATGGAATGCCATTGTCCTCAAGTTAAAACTCCTACATTCAACCTAGCTTAAAGCATATGGCTTCTACATTTTCAGTTTTATTTTGAGCTATTCTCCTTCTCATTCTCCATGATATTTTATTTTTTATTTCTATGATGCACTGCATTCTTTGATGACTTAAGTATGTATTCTATTCTCTTATCTCTTCCTGATACACTTTCCCTCCCTTATGCCCTGCCTTCCACACAGTAGATTAGCTTAATCAGTTTGTTTCTTCTTTATCAGTTTACAATTCATGCCTTCACACTCTACACCACTTTAAAACCCTTCCCCATGCATTGCCGTACTACACTGTATTTTCCCTATTCAATTCACTTGTCCAAATTATTTATTTAATTTTTGCCTTATCTTGTTGACGTCAGACTTTATAAACTTACCATTTTCTTATCAACTATCAGAGTACCTAGGACATAATTTGTGATTAATTAGTATTTTAAAAATTGAACTGAAGACTGTAGGAAGCTGCTGAATGTTATAAGCAATATACAGACATAGCAAGTGAACTGAAAATAGAAGTTACACACTTGTAATCATTTATAACTTCTTCTGTGTCTCTTTTTAATGTAGAAACTAGAAAACACAAACCAACTCTTACAGACTCTTTAGTTGGAGTTTGGATGCAAATTAAATTTCATCAATTGACTGAATTCATAACATATTTGAATGCAAAAAAGGACGAACAGATACATTTTTTTCCTGTTTTAAAATCTTCTAATGAGCCAAATCACAGATGCTGTTTCTTGAGACAATTTTGATGACGGAGTTTGTGCTTAGCATTTACATATCAAGTTTCTTTCTTCTTGGACAGCAAGAGAAAGATATGGGAGAAGAGGAGGAGTGGCTGCCTATTTCCGTTTGATTTGCCTTAACTTAAGCAATTGCAGTTTGTTTGTTCTTGCTTTGAATTCACTAGTTAGAAGAATAGCCTATTGAATCCCTTTCCCCAGAGCTCAAAGATTGTATCATTTATATTCTTATATTAATACTTTTACCCTAAAATATTAACAGTAGTTGCTTTTTTTCATGATCTCATTTTTAATGGTGCAATATTGGCACCAGAAGTGGTTGCAGACACTTAAAGAAGAATACTAATTTTATTATTTGATTGGGTATCATTAAAGCAATTATCCTCTAGTTATTGCTGGAAAATGGGACACTAGTAGATCATGACATACATAAAATAGTTGCATAAATTATATTATCTGGTTACCTGGAATGAAGAACCAATTAACATAACTCTCCAAAAAGAAAATGTTTGCTGCAATAAGACATATTAGTGGTAACATGAATTATACATTGTCTGCCTCCTTCAATCTGTACCACAAGGAGCAGAGAACAAACACAAAACTGAAATTAAGGACTCAAAGCACAAAAAGCCTAGGAAATTCAACTCTCCAAAATAATTTATTTCTTGTAATTGCAGAACTGTTTTCACACAGCATATTCTGGATCTGATACTTTGAGTTGGTGACTTACCATATGTTTTATTTTATTTCATTATTTCATTATTTATTTTAATTTTCTTTTTTTCCCTTTTATTTATTTATTTATTTATTTATTTTGAGACGAAGTCTCGCTCCATCTCCTAGGCGAGTGCAGTGGCACGATCTTGGCTCACTGCAAGCTCCGCCTCCCAGGTTCAAGCGATTCTCCTGTCTCAGCCTCCGGAGTAGCGGGGACTACAGGTGCCTGCCACCACGCCCAGCTAATTTTTTGTATTTGTAGTAGAGACGGGGTTTCAGCGTGTTAGCCAGGATGGTCTCTATCTCCTGACCTCGTGATCCACCTGCCTCGGCCTCCGAAAGTGCTGGGATTACAAGAGTGAGCCACTGCACTCAGCCCTTTATTTATTTATTTATTTATTTATTTATTTATTTATTTATTTAATAGAGATGGGGCCTCACTATTTTACTCAGGCTGGTCTCGAATTCCTGGGCACAAGCAATCCTCCCTCCTCTGCCTCCCAAGGTGCTAGGATTACAGGTGTGACACTGCACCTGGTCAAGTTACCATATACATTTAATTCATGTTCTTGTCATATCTGTTGTTTCAAATTAGGAAACTTTTGAAATAAGGTGGAACAGTGAGAACTGGAATGAGGTCTTTAGATGAATTTATACCATGAATATAATTATGTGTAATGAGCTAGGCTTGGCTTATTTAGAAACAATGTAGTGACTGCTCCTCGGGGAGTTAACTTGCAAGGGAATGCCAGTTAACCTCACACTGCACCCAAATTGTTCCAATTGCCATCACATCCATATGTCAGCCCAGATCTCAACATATCCTCAGGGAGACAAGTGCAAAATTCTGCCTGAAAGAAGTTTCATACGTCAATAATATTGTAGCATTATTGTAACTTATAACTCAGTATTATTTGTAGAAATTGATTTTTCATTTGTTACAACCATAAAAAAGAAACATATTTTAGATGAGACAAAAATATCTGTCTATAAGGATGTATTAAAAACAATGTTCTCCATTCAAAGAATTCATTTGAGTATCTTCAGATGGTTTTGAAGATTACTCAAATGATTGACTGAAATCTGGTCTACTTGAGATTAGAAGACCAATTTTATATTCTAATAAAGAAAATGCAAACAATTAATAAAATAAAATAAAGCGTTCATGTAGATTATCATAAAAGGGATCTTCCCATCTTAACTATATACTTCAGGAGAGGCTAAACAGATAATTCTGCAAGGTGACAAAAAGTAGATTAGAGAAGTGAATACTATCATCCTTAAAATGGTCTGCAATGGCTAGACTCATAGCCTGTGAAAGACACTGGAAGAAAAACGTGATTTTTGAAGCAGCAGAAGCTAAAAGGCAACCTATGATTATCAGATACTTTTCTATGAAAATCAGCCATGCTGATTAGTTATCTCATATATATATATACACACACACATACACACACAAACACACATACACACACACACACGAGCAAAAGTCAGAGATGTTGAGTTTCTTGAGACAATTTTGATAATGGAGTCGATATATTTTGTATATATATACACACACACACGACTAAAGTCTTTAGACATATATATGTCTACAGTTACATATATAATATATGTGTGTGTGTATATACATATATACACACATATAATTTTAAACTTAGTAAATGAGGTCCAGATATTACCCACTACAATAGAGTAAAATCGTCTTCTGCAAACAGACATGTATTAGTTCACAGACTCAAAGTACAGACCCAGGACTCGAAGAAAGATTGCATGACAGTACACAAGGATATAATTCAAGTATTCCTTCTGTCATTTGCCAGTGGCACTCAGAATCATTTCCAAAGATATAATATATGGAGAAAAGTAATATACTGAGATGTTTGTATGGTTACTTGTCACTGGCTCTCAAACATCATTAACCCTTGGATGCACAGAAAGCTACTGTCATCCATGGGTTAGAGAGGGCCCATGGAGTCCTGTGATAAAAGCAATGTTTGCCAATTTCCATCACACAGTGGACCCAGAATATCCATGGGTTCACCCTGTGCTTATTTCAGCAGCTCCTGAATCATAAAGTTGCCAGGTCAGTGGATTTCAAAATCTGATGCATGTTTCTGTTTACAATAATTTTAAAAAATAATACTGAGATTTCATTGATGTATTTTTTTTGACTGGGTTAGGATTTTCGTTGATGAAGCAAAAGCAACCATGCATCGACCTGCTGGCAATTTAACATGAATAAAAACAGTGGCACTGACAGTACTAGCAAGTCGTCATATTCTTCTCCATCTTGCATTTACAGCACACACACGCACACACACACACACACACACACAAATGACAGCTTTACTTTAGAATGTTCTAATGAAGTAGCACAAATTGTTATTTTATTAACTCCTTAACATATGTGACATGGCCGGGCGCGGTGGCTCAAGCCTATAATCCCAAAACTTTGGGAGGCCAAGACGGGTGGATCACGAGGTCAGGAGATCGAGACCATCCTGGCTAACACGGTGAAACCCCATCTCTACTAAAAAATACAAAAAACTAGCCGGGTGAGTTGGCGGGCGCCTGTAGTCCCAGCTACTCGGGAGGCTGAGACAGGAGAACGTGAACCCGGGAGGCGGAGCTTGCAGTGAGCTGAGATCAGGCCACTGCACTCCAGCCGGGGCGACAGAGCGAGACTCCGTCTCAAAAAAAAAAAAAAAAAAAAGAGACTGTGTTAAAAAGTATTTTTGCTGAATATCAATGTTCACGAATTTCCTAGAGAAAAAGCACTTACGCACCTCGTTCAGTTACAAGCTGAACTAACTACTTATTTCGTGGAAAAAGGTTTTCACTTGAAAGAATTGCTGGAACAAAATTATAGTAGTCAAGATTTAGGCACTGGGAGATATTTCCTTGAAAATAAATAAAGCAAGTTTATCTTTTCAAAAAACAGAGAGCATTTGTTGCCAATGATAACATTCTAGCTTTCAAGTGGAAAATTGAATTTCATAAAGCTTATATCTGCCACCATGAGCTTGACAATTTCCCCACACTTCAAGTCTTTTCAAATAAGATTTATGGTATTATTTATGAATGAGATATTTGATGTTGCTTAATAAAATGTGTCAGAATTGGAATGTTTTGCACAACACCATGAATTAATATTTTCCAAATGATCAGTGCATGATGTTACAAAATCATGCAGGCATAAAAGATCCATTCAAAGTTCAAATGGGCTAATGAAAAAGAGTATGAAATTTATAAATAAGGTTGCAGGTTCCACATTGCAACTAACGTTTGAAAAACTACCTCTTTTTAAGTTTTGTTGTAGTATTGAAGAAGTAGAGGCACAATTATCTGAAAAAGCTATTAATGTATGCTTCCCTTTTCTAGTAACATGTCTGTGTAAGACCAGATGGTCTTCACGTCATTTAACCCAAACAGCATGTAACTGATTATGAAAACTCAAGAGCATTCTATTAGTCCAGATATTAAAGAGATATGGAAAATTATAAAACAATGCTGCTCTCACTATTTTAGGCAATTATAGTCAGATTTTCAAAAAAAATGCATGATAAGCTTCTTGTAATGGCTTACCATTGTTTATTTTCAGTGAATTGACAAATATATATTTAATTTTTTTTGTTTTAATGTCTAATATAATAAATATCAATAGATTTTACCCACATAAATAAAATCTCTTTGGAATCCTCAGTAGCTTTTATAGAGTGTAAAGTGACTGTAGGCCAAAAATGTTTGAACCATTCTACACAGATTCAGCAACAAAAGTTTTGCTTTTTTTTTTAACTTTTAAGTTCAGGGGTACATGTATAGGTTTGGCATATAGGTAAATTTATGTCATGAGGGTTTGTTGCTCAGATTATTTCATCAACCAGGTATTAAGTTCAGTATCCATTAGTTATTTTTCCTGATCCTCTCCATCCTCCCATCCTCTGCCCTCTGGTAGGCCCCATTGTGTGTTGTTCCCCTCTCTACGTCTATGTGTTCTCATCATTTAGCTCCAACTTATAAGTGATAACATGAGGTATTTGAATTAGTAAATAAGATAAATAGTAACTTCCTGCATTAGTTTGCTAGGGATAATGGCCTCCAGCTCCATCCATGTCCCTGCAGAGGACATGCTCTCATTCTTTTTATGGCTGAGTAGTATTCCATGGTGTATATGTACCACATTTTCTTTATCCAGTCTATCATTGATGGGCATTTATGTTGGTTCCATATGTTTGCTATTGTGAATAGTGCTGCAGTGAACATACATGTGGATGTGTTCTTGTAATAGAATGATTTATATTCTTTCTGGTATATACCCAGTAACGGGATTACTGTGTTGAATGGTATTTCTGTCTCCAGGTCTCTGAGGAATTGCCATACTGTCTTCCGCAATGGTAGGACTCATTTACACTCCCACCAACAATGTAAAGGTGTTCCTTTTTCTCCACAAAGTCGCCAGCATCTGTTAGTTTTTGACTTTTTAATAATAGTCATTCTGATTTGTGTGAGATGGTATCTCACTGTGGTTTTTATTTGCATTTCCCTAATGACAAATCACGTTGAGCTTTTTTTATGTGATTGTTGGTCGCATACATTTCTTCTTTTGAGAAATGTGTGTTCGTGTCCTTTGCCCACTTTTTAACGGGATTTTTTTTCTTGTAAATTTGTTTAAGTTCCTTATAGATGCTGAATATTAGACCTTTGTCAGATGTATAGTTTGCAAAATTTTTCTCCCATTCTGTAGGCTCTCTATTCACTCTGTTGATAGTTTCTTTTTCTGTGCAGAAGTTCTTTGGTTTAATTAGATCACATTTGTCATTTTTTGCTTTTGTTGCAATGCTTTTGGCATCTTCATCATGAAATCTCTGCCCATGCCTGTGTCCTGAATGCATTGCCTAGATTTTCTGCTAGAGTTTGTATAGCTTTGGGTTTTACACTTAAGTCTTTAATCCATCTTGATTTGATTTTTTATCTGGTGTAAGGAAGAGATCAAGTTTTTTGAAACCGGCCTTCTATGCTAAATAACAAATTCAAACTAATAATGCCAGTAAATTTTATCGGTTTTATTTTCAAATTATCTCTAGAATTCAACCCTTTCTTACCATCACCACTGATACATCTCAGGTGTAATCTCTGTCATCTCTTATCTAGATTTTATGATTTTCCTGAATGATCATCCTCAACTTACTGTTCTTTTTAGTAATTTAATAATCATAGGAGGTGAGTTTATTGTTAAAATATATCAGGTAATGTTCTGGTTGTTCAAATTTCCAGTTATTTTATTTATGTGGGAATGGTATTTAGAGCATTAGATTAAGGAGGAGTAAATGTAAGATTCAAATGGGTAAAATTCCTTACAAATATGTACTGTTCTAGAAACCAAGATTAAATATTTTGACTCGAGTTCCCTGGAGTGTAACTCAAGAAGAGTCTGTTAGGTTGTGTAGTCAAAGCCTAAACTAAATATTGGACTACATTTAATAACTTTGAAATTACTGAATTTTCTAGGTCTACTATAGAGAGGAAAATCTTAGGTTGTAGAAAACAGGTTTCTGAGATCAAATCTATTATGTGCAAACTACGTAGTGAATTCTACAAATTACTAGAGGATGTTCCATTATCTAGGCTGAGTGGGCACCAGCAACTTTGAAGGCTTTTGTGGTGCCTCACCTTTGTAGGTCAGAGACAATGTGTGAGATCCTGGGATGGAATTACATTTCATTACCTCAGTAGAAATGACATGATGATCCTGGAGGAGTAGAAGGTGATTTGTGTTAACTGTCTGATATTACTTACATGAGCACAAGAATCACAGTAAACCATAGGGTTAAAATAGTTGCAAAGTACTATTTAATGAGTGATCTCCAGCAATGGCTAACTAATCACAGGGTCTCTAAAAATAAATGTATACCAGGTTAAGGTGTTGCTTGACATACATCAAAGGAAAAATTTAAGAAGCATAGTTCATGATAGAGGGAATTTATGTCTCTAACACAGTTTTTAGCACTAAACTAGTTTCCAGACCTGGAGTTCCTTGATTGAAGAGGAGACTGTCTTTTCAAGGAAAGACCCTGCTTCATAGTCACAAGTGTATTCCGTAAATATTCCTTTAGTTATCCTCCATTTTCTGGGTGAGAGTAGACTTGGAAAACATTAATGGCTGTATTTGTATTAGACATTAACTCTGAGCATACACTAACCATTAGAGACTCAAAATGCCACTGAGGTTCAGGAGTGACAATGGAGACTTGAAGAAATCATAGATTAAATAGAGAGCTCAAGTCCATCTAACACTACTTCTAGTGGAATTATGAACCCATTAATAGTTGCTGGACTCACGTGAGGGCTCCTATGGTGGTAAAGGCTTAATAGAAGTCCCAGTAACTTCCCACACTCACTTTAAATTAAAGGTATTGGTTTAACTCCTTTTGGAAGAAGCATCAAAGATTAATGCCACTGTGAAAATTCTGAGAGACGAAGAGGTGATGACTCCCATCTTAGCCCCATTGCCCAGAGAAAGTAATTTGTGGGGCAGAGAACAATAACAGATTATTAGAACTATAATTATATGGTGATGCCAATCAGATGCAATTCAAGATCTGTGACCTCTTTTTGAGTAAATCTACAAAGGTTTAGAGAATATAGCTACTCACTCACTAATAAATGAAATCTGAAGCAGGCCGCATTTGTAGAACGAGCAGCAACATTTATTACCTTATCTCTCTTTGTCACATCATAGTCCAGAGGAATTTTATTAATTTTGTTAGTTGTCTTAGATTAGAATTTTCCAAAAGCAACCAAAAATTTGAATGTAGAGTTTATTTGCACATTAGTCCAGGAAACAACAAAAAAAATAGGGCAGGTCATCAACAATATCTTATCCAATATCA
Organism: Macaca mulatta; assembly: GCF_049350105.2. Classification (NCBI taxonomy): domain Eukaryota; kingdom Metazoa; phylum Chordata; class Mammalia; order Primates; family Cercopithecidae; genus Macaca; species Macaca mulatta. The sequence goes on along the minus strand of NC_133422.1, from coordinate 55,422,314 downwards.
AAAAATAATCACACTGTACCTTTAATTTATAATATTATAATAATTAGACCTATCTTAGTCTTATATTTAAAAAGTCTTAGAACTAAGTAAGTTGTAAACAACAGAAATATATTGCTTATAGTTCTAGAGGATGAGAAGTGCAGATTTGGTGTCTAGAATAGGGCCTCTTCCCCATAAATAGCATTTCTAATTGTGTCTTCACTTGGTGGAAGAGGAAAATAACCTCCTTTGAACTTTTCTATTATAAGGGTGCTAATCCCATTTATGAGGGCTCTGCCCTCATGACTTAATGACCTCCTAAAATGCACCACCTCTTAATATTATCACATTGGGGATTAGGTTTCCACATAAGAATTTCAGGAGAACACAAACATTCCGACCATAGGAGGACTTTATGAGCAGAAAACTAGCAATCACACTTTAATATTTATGAGTACTATGCTTATAGAGATTGGAAAATAAGGGCTTATCATTGAAGTATTTAAAGCTAGAGTAGTCTGTTGCATTTCAGGAAGTCCTTTCTAAAACTAAGAGATAAATTGCTTTGCTTTGCATTGCCCATCATGAATAAAGAGACACACTACTTGGTTGTAGTGTTTGCTCTGTGGAATTCCTTTTAAACCTCAGTAGGAAAATAATAGTAGAGATCCCTAAAGATTTGACATAAGGCCATACTCTTTTCTGCCATTTAAAGACTAGTCAGTCTGAGTCCTGACTAGGTACTTAGCAATGGTAAAAACAGAATTACTGACCATAGGACATCAAATGAATCTCTGACTGGAATGCCTAGTCATGAACCTGATGTGTTTGATACATGAAACCGTAAAATGATATTTGTATAACAATATTCCAATAAAAAAATGCATGTGATGTATCCAACAAATAAACCTAACAGATATAGAAAGCACAAATAAATTGTAGGCCAATGGCATAGGCTCTCATTGCTTTACTGTCTCTTCTTCAGCTGAACTTCGTGGAGAATACCCTATGACTAATGGAGAAGGAAATGCAAGGATTTGGTTGATAGAGATCCATAGCATGGCAGCACCACTTTGAAGAGAACAGTTGTAATACAATTATAGCTAGGGATGACTCTGAAAGATGGCAGGAAACAGGAATTTTGACAGCAGGCAGAACTGTAGGCTTTAAATGTAATTTTTCATTGTGTTACTGATGATCTGAGATACAGATTTACACTCACTCATGAGCAGTGGCCAATGGGTTTGTCAGGTTGTCAGATTCTTAGGAAGAAAAGAATTAGAATATTAATGACAAGAAATTTTAGGTGTATAATATATGGTTACACTTCTTGGGCTAGGCCAAGATAGTTCTGCACTGTTTAGATGCCTACTAGAGAGCATCAACAGTCTAAAAGACTAACTGTTCAGGTAGAAGAGATGATATTGGATGTTTGTTATGCTTGTCAGTTAGTGTTTTTCACAAATGCCCTCAATTTTTGTACAATGGGCCCTCGTAAAAAGTCGCTATTTTCGTTACAGTGATGCGTAGACATAGAAAATGGTCTTACCATCACAACAGTTTATTAGACAACAACAGAAACAACATAGAAGCTTTAATACAGTAGCATCACCTGTAGAAATTTGCAATTATCTGATGCCAGGTTGATAACACTGAAGTTTTCCCTTTATGGAGAGAGCTTTGCTTTGTCCTCACTGGGATATATATTCTACATTAGTATTTGCCTTTTCTGGCCAAACCCTGCCTGTCAGCACCTCTATTTGTGGCCTTATGGACAGATGGATATTCCACACAACATCACTTCTAACCAGGGGAAATTTTATTACAATTTAAATGTAGCAAAAACGTATTCCTTAATTATTCACAGGCATTTCTGCATTTTATATCACATGGAAGCAGCTGATTTGATAAGATGATTATGGAAACTCCTACGGACTCAATTATGTTGATGACTGGGAGACAAATGTAAGTTTCAGTTGCTGTCCTGCAGAATGTGCTATGTGCCTTTAGCGCTAATTATATGGTGTATTCACATCAAGATGCATCAGCTGGGAACCAAAAGAATATGTGGGAGTGGTCATTCTCACTATTGTACTTCACAATCAATTAAAAAACTATTTAGAAATGTCAACTAAAGCTAAACATATCTTTAATTCCATTCCTAGTTATTTCCCCAACAGAAGTGCACAAGGTAACAAGCAAATATTCATTAGAATATTTTTGGCATCATTATATGTAATACACAAGTGGACCTCAAGGAGAGATATCTGATGTTTATTCTGAATAAAAAGGTATGCCCATGTCAAACTCTAGAAAATTTTCAAAGAAAACGTTCATCTCAATAGTTTAAACTTTAAATCTCACTGTTAGACTATAATATGTGCACAGGACATACTTTTTACAAACTCTGCAATAACTTTTTCAATGGAAAATCATGATTTTGTTGCAATTCTAGTTCACTTCATTAATTTGTTAGGCACAAACTTTGTTTACATTAAATACCAACAATAAACCAATTTTTTCACTCACTATTTTGCATTTACATCTTGTATATTACTACAACCTCAAAAATTAGAAGTGACTCAGATTCCTATTCAACTTTTGAAATGTGCAGAAACAGGATATTGGTGGTTAAAAAGATGAACCATGAAATCTAGATTAGGTAGAAGATAAATTGAAAAAAAAAAAAAGAGACTTGTGGATAAGGCAATTATACATTAATGGGTTGGAGGGCCTAATGCAACCCAAGAATATTGTCATCAAACAGTGAGATAAAACAGTGAGGAAAGAAAATAATCTTGGGGTTTTAACCAAGGTCCAGGGGCATAGATTGGAATTTGTACCATGTGCTATTATTGCCTCAAACAAAATCTTTATTCTTTTTTTAACCTTTATTTTAAGTTTAGTGGTACATGTGCAGGTTTGTTATATAGGTAAACTTGTATCATGGTGGTTTGCTGGACGGATTTTTTTGTCACCCAGGGTTTAAGCCTAGTACCCATTAGTTATTTTTTCCTGATCTTTTATTGATCTCTACACATTGAAGGCTACTTTCTTTGAACCCTTGTCACCAAGTGACTTAGAGTCTTATTTTGTCCTGCAATGCACACCTGCCCTGTGTATAGGGTAAGCTAGAAATACCTCAGTTAATCTCTGGAAGCATCCTTCAACCAATGATATTCATGATGTCGGTAAATAAATACCATAGCTTTCTCATCCCCTATTTGATTTGTCATAACTCACAAATATGTAAAATTGTCTTGCAACATTTCCTAAAGGAATTAACCTTCAGCCACATACAGTATAAAAACAATTAATGAAAAAAAATTTGTTGTATTTTTTCCATTTTTTGCCTTACTCATTTCTCTGTATTTCCTAAAATTATTTCCTAAAAAGCCATTCAGACTTAAATCTTTGTCTCAGTTTCTGCTTCTAAGGAATTCCAAACTAGTATAGAGGTTTTCTCAAAGAATGATGGTGAAGATAATTAGGAATGAGAATGTCAAAAAATTTAAAGCCAAGATTATTCATTATGTAAACTGTAATAATTTTGAGGTTATTTTGAATGACTACAAGAGCCAAGATGAGGAAGAAACTGGTGAGTCTGATAGCAAAGTCTAGATTTTTATTTTATTTATCTATTTATTTAGTTATTTATTTAGTTAGTTATTTTTGAGACACAGTCTGGCTCTCTCGACCAGGCTGGAGTGCAGTGGCGCGGTCTCCGCTCACTGCAAGTCCGCCTCCCGGGTTCATGCCATTCTCCTGCCTCAGCCTCCCGAGTAGCTGGGACTACAGGCGCCGGGCACCACGTTTTGTATTTTTAGTAGCCACGGGATTTCACCGTATTAGTCAGGATGGTCTCCATCTCCTGACCTCATGAGTTGCCCGCCTGGGCTTCCCAAAGTGCTGGGATTACAGGCGTGAGCCACCTTGCCCGGCCGATATTTTTATTTATAAGAGTAAATAATAATAATAAAGAATGGTTACAAGGATGAGCCTAGAAAGTCATAAATTTTCACTTGTTTTATGGAAGTTGAAAAAAGACATTCTGGAAGTGGGGGATAAATAGAATGCTACTGATCCACTCCCTCAAAGCAAGAGTAATAGTAGTCTGGAATCAAGAACCAAAAGGGAAATATCATATTGAGAATAAGAGAAGATTTTTTTGTGGCTTTTTTTGTTTGTTTGTTTTTTGTTTTGTGGCCGGGGGCAGGGATGAATGCATCTAAGAAAGCTTCATTCAAGAGGATGAAGGTGTAGGTAAGTTTCTTGTGCATTGAAGGAACATTCTTTAGAAATTCTGTAGTGAAAAAGAGCGGGGGCAAGAATGTAGAATATCTGAGGGAAGAGGACATGTTTGTACACACACATACAATGGGTATATTTAGCTCCCTTCTTGTTTAGCACGTTCTCTGCTGAAATCCAATATTTTTTTAAGTTTTAAAAAGGGCATAATAAATGAAAGTAATTTATTGTCATAATACTGCTAGTACTGCTACATAATAACAAAAAATTATAGTGGCTTGCCTGAAAAAATGTTACTTGATCTTCCATTTGAAATATTTATATGTATATGTGTGTGTGTGTATATATATATATATATATATATATAGAGAGAGAGAGAGAGAGAGAGGAAGAGAGAGAGAGAAAGTATAATTTATAACAGCAAAATGTTTGGTTTATTGTTTGTATTTAATGTAAACCAAGTTTACGCTTAACAAATTAATGAAGTGAATAGAAGTGATACAAAAACATAATTTTCCATGAAAAGATTATTGCAAAGTTTATTTAAAAATTCTTAAAATCTTATACATATACACACACACACACAGAGAGAGAGAGAGAGAGAGAGAGGGAGAGAGATGCAGAGAGAGAGAGAGCGCTAAACAATTAGGGAGCTGAATATAGCCTATCTATCTATCTATCTATCTATCTATCTATCTATCTATCTATCTATCTATCTATCTATGTATCCATCCATCTATCTATCTATCTGAGATCACTGTTCCAGGCTAACATATGCACTTTTATTTTATTGACCTTGCATATTCTTTAGGTAAAGTCCAAATCCCTAAACTGTAAATAAATTCCATTATGGTTTAAGGGTCTTATCCTTTAAGGCATTCTTTCTAGTTTTGGCATTTACTACTCCACCTCTAACACTCTATGCTCTAGCTCACCTGTTCTTAACCTAAGATATGTCTTTGAATCACTTAACACGTTATTTTTTTCTGAAATATCTGAGGAAACCTGACATTTGACTTTCAGTTGCCCAGAAGCAGATACAAAATACATTTGTATTTCGAACAAGTTTTGCAGATGATCATGGTAATAAACCTTGATTTATCAGTTTTTCATGTCTTTTCCTCTTGTCTGAAGTGTGCTTCTCTCTGAAGTCCTTAAACAATTCATCTCAACATATTGTGCTGAACTAAGTTATAATCTCCTGCAGGAAATTGTCCATTGCCACTTGTATGTGAATTTTGTCCATTTTATGTGTCATTAGTCTTCTTATGCCAAACCCTATTATGAGTACATTGTAAAGTTTGCTTGCCTTTATACTATGAGGCAGCTGTGGGAAGGGACTTTGTCTAAGTTTGAATTTCCAAAGTAAGCAACTTTATATGGTGCTTGGTGGACAGTAAAAAAAAAAAAAAAAAAAAGTTCTTGGCTGGGCATGGTGGCTCACATCTGGGATTCCAGCACTTTGGGAGGTCGAGGTGGGCAGATCACTTGAGGTCAGGAGTTCAGGACCGGCCTAGCCAACATGGTGAAACCCTGTCTCTACTAAAAATAAAAAAAAAAAAATAGCTGGGTTTGGTGGCATGCGCCTGTAATCTCAGCTACTGGGGGTGCTGAGGCAGGAGAATCGCTTGAGTCTGTTAGGTAGAGATTGCAGTGGGCCGAGATTGCACCACTGCACTCCAGTCTGGGTGACAGAGGAAGACTCCATCTCAAAAAAAAAAACAGTTCTCATAATAAATAAGTAGAGACATAAATTACACAGAATGGAAATAAGTTTACCAGTTCAGTGTCATCTTGTTGGAAACATATCTATTTATAAGCGTCTTACCAAGGGGTAGAAAAATTTGTGAAAATAAAGAGATTAAAAGAATTGCTAGGATTTTGTTAATTTTATATTTTAGATATGTTTATGGAATTTTCTGAAACACTAGGGTAGGGCACAAACTCTCTCTCTCTTTATATATATATGTGTGTGTGTATATATATGTATACACACACATATGTATATACACACACACCAGAATGTGTATTTGTGTGTGTGTGTGTAAGCTGATGAAAAAATTAAAATTGATTTTATCTTAAGTTAAATAAGTTTGTTTTTATAAAGTTTCCCCTAATTTTAAGGCTTTTTTGGTTTAACTAAAGTTATTCGTGATGGATAGTTTTAGTTATGATAAAACTTACTCTCTTTAGCCATTAGGAATAAGTAAGAAACTTGTAGTATCTAAATGTTTCATTACTTTTTTGAACATTTAGTTCTATGAATTGTAGATCTTTTATGAAACATGGCAAATGAGTAAAATGAGTAAAACAAGTGTTTACATCAAGAATCCTTTCTATCAAAAATCCTCTTCCATCTCTATTGAGAACTGTAGTCAAAAGTGTTTGAATTCAGTTCTGAATAATTTTAAGTAGCTTTCAGATGGCTATAACTAAATGTAAACAACTTTACTTCTTTAGAGTTTCTGTCTGAGCGATCATATTTAAATTATAAATATGGTGATAATTTTCAAAGATTCAGTTGTCATTAATAATGAGTTGACAAAACTTCAGAAATTTGCTTCTGTTAAAAATGTGAACAAAATATATCTGTTACTCATTTAGTAAACAATGCCCTGTTGAAATCCAAAAAAAAAACCAAACAATATTTTTTGAGTTTTAAAAAGGGCTTAATAATTAGAAGTAATTTATTATTATAATACTGCTATATAACCATGTAAAAATTCTGTCGGCTTGCAGAAAAAATGTTTCTTGCTCTTACATTGAAAATCACCTGGAGTCAGGAGATCCTGTCATCTTGACTGGATTAATTGGTTACTGATTAGCCTATACTGGCTTTGGATAGGGCCAATATGGCAACTCCCCTCAACTTGTATTTTATCATTCAATAGGTTCTCATAGTATCTTAATTACTGTTCTCTAGAGAAACTGAATCAATAGGATGTGTACATGTATATATGCAGAGAAAACAATTTATTCTAAGGAATTGACTCACATGATTATGGAGGATACCAAGTTCAAAATGTGCAGGTTAGGCTTGTAGTCTGAAAAGCCAGTAGAGGTCCTGCTGCAGCTTCTCATGGCCCAGCAAGTTGAGGCATAATATTCACACATAAGAATACGGGAGGCATAGGAACACACGAGAAAATATGCAAAACTTCTTCAGGCATAGGCTCAGAACTGATATATCATTTCTACTACAATCTCTGTGATAACATAAATCACAAAATCAGTCCAAGTTGAAGGAATGAAGGACACTAATTCTTCAATAAGATGAATGGCAAAATCATATCGCAAAGTACATGGACACAGAAAGAGGGAAACAATTGAGGCTGTTAATGCAATCACTCTAAAACAATTTTTTAAATCTTTTTAATCTGGTATAATTTTATTTTAACAGACGCTTTTTTTATTGCCTAATTTTATCATACACTTAGATAAATAATTCTTAGATGAACAACACCTGTTTTCTTTTTTCTTTTCTTTTTTTCTTTTTTTTTTTTTTTTCTTTTTTTTTTATACGGAGTCTCGTTCTGTCGCCCAGGCTGGAGTGTGCAGTGGCGCGAACTTGGCTCACTGCAAGCTCCGCCTCCCGGGTTCATGCCATTCTCCTGCCTCAGCCTCCCGAGTAGCTGGGACTATAGGCGCCCGCCACCACGCCTTGCTAACTTTTTGTATTTTTAGTAGAGACGAGGTTTCACCGTGTTAGCCAGCATGGTCTCGATTTCCTGACCTCGTGATCCTCCCGCCTCAGTCTCCCAAAGTGCTGGGATTACAGCGTGAGCCACCGCGCCCGGCCAACACCTGTTTTCTTACAGGTGAATTCACATAAGATTTGTTAGATTTGAACTTGAAAGATATCTGTTTTTAGTTGAAGATGATTAACCACCATATTATATAACACGCCAAATTTGCAAAAGTTAGAATTTTTAATTGTTATATCAAAGAGGCCAGATGTTTAGCTACTAACAATAATTTTGTGAGCCTTAGAGTATTTACTGCTAAGCTGACTGAGCATTTATACACTTTATGCCTTTATTTAAAGCCGGGTCCCCAATGCTTAAAGATTGTTTGACTCAAACAATGAGTATTTAAATTTCAAGTTTTTGCCTTGAAATGGTGTTGTTTATTTTATAGAAGGAACAGTTTATAAATTTCCATACAAATAATGCCAAAGTAAATTTACAAAATTAAAGTATTTAAGAAACTTATATAAATGTTGACAGCAATTATTTTAGGTTAAGAGAAACTGTAGTAATCATTTAGCTTATGGCCTAGTACAACAATTTTTTGTTTTTTTTTCTGGCGGGAGGGACAAAGTCTCGCTTTGTCACCCAGGCTGGAGTGCAGTGGCATGATCTCTGCTCACTACAACCTCCACCTCCCAGGCTCAAGTGATTCTCCTGCCTCAGTCTCCTGAGTAGCTGGGATTACAAGCGCCAGCCACCACGTCCAGCTAATTTTTGTATTTTTAGTAGAGATGGGGTTTCACCATATTGGTCAGGCTGGTCTTGAACTCCTGACCTCAAACAATCCACCTGTCTTGGCCTTCCAAAGTGCTGGGATTACAGACGTGAGCCAATGCACCCAGCCCTAGCACAACAATATTTGAAAAATTATGTAAAAGCAAGAAAATATAAAATAAATACATAAAACATATGAGGAGATTTTCTGATGATGTCTGAAAATGAAAACTATGTAGCCAGAAGAAAATTTAATTGTTGTAAAGTATGTCTTTAAAATTTCAAAATATCTGTTGGAAATGTTCATGTGATTTTATTGTATTTTAAGATTTCATTAGTCATGATGAGTTACGTTCTCTCAGGATTATTTCCATCCACATGAACACACACACTCACACTCTCATATAGCAAAATGTCTTCAGTTTTATAATCTTTTAAACTTCAAAACAAAATTTGAGATTCTATCGACAGATGGTGAAGTGAAACAGATTGGAATTTCTTATTCCAATAACTGTTGAAATTCATACAACGGCAAAAAAAAAAAAAATATCAAACAGCCAAATAAACAGGAGCATAACTACATGCTGTGAATTTTTTTAAAAATCACAGCTAAGACAGAAAAATAATATTCTGGCATAGGGTGTCTGTCCCCAGCTCTGAACAGAAGATGGAGCACTGAGTGAGAAATAAAGGTAAATAAACACTCAGATTGTCAAAAACTCTTTGCTACTTGGAGCAAAGTAGAATAGGGGTAGGGGATGATATAAGAACAATTATACCTTTCTCTCCTCTATGATTCTTTTCTGAGTTCTGGTGGTGTCTGTTAGTGGAAATATCAGCTAAAAAGAGTAATACCAAATAGGCAACATCTACAAAGACAAGGGTTGCCCATAGTAGAAGCATAAGAATTAGGCTCCAGATATTTATTTATTCATTCATTCATTCATTCATTTATTCATTCAACATAGCATTACTGAGTGCTTTCTAGGTAGTAGCAACTATTCCAGACATTAACACTACTCATAAAAATGTTCCAGCACAAATCTCTACTCTTATGTAGTTTAAACTCTAGTATGTGAGAGATACATAGCATAAGAATTTAGAACATAAAATTATTTCATGTCATGATAAATGATTGAACTATATCATTAAGAATAATGTGATGGAGAGTAACTAGGGTGAGAAAATGGGCACCATTAGACAGGGTAGCCAGGTGTCTCTATGGAAAAGATATTTGAATTATAGTCAGAATGATGAGGAGGAACCAGGTGGGAAAAGATCAGGAGGGAGAGTTATCCAAGCAGAGGCAAGAAGACGAACAAAAGACCTGGGCAGAAAACACGTTCATCATGTTTCCTGTCAAGATTGGTCTGTTCAAGGGTAAAACCGAGAGAAAATAAGCTTAGAGATAAGTAACAATCCAGCTGATGCTTGCCACAGAAGAGTCAGAGTTTTATTTGAAGTGGAATTGGAAGACATAGGTATATTAAAAACTGGATAGTGATATGATGTGTTTTGCATTTTTAAAAGGTCATTTTGAAGGCTGTGTGGAAAAAGCGTTTCAGAATAAAGAGGAATGAAAGCACAAAGGTCAGTTCAAAGACTATGTCAGAAGTCCACATGAGTGAAGATGAGAGGTTGTAAAATTGATAACACTAACTATGGAAGAAGTTGCAGACTGGGGAAATTTTTTAGTGTTTGTGAATAGAGTGGACAGAAGGTGGATAAAAATAGGATAGAATCGGAAATCCAGGTTATATCTTCAACTATATAAAATGCATTTCTGACTCTATACAGAGGACCCGAAACAGGATATTTAATTTCAAATTACAAAATGAAGCTCAGGTGCCACAACAAAAGCCTCAGAAGGTTCCATTTTAGCTCTCCCTCATCTTCAACCGTCCTGCAGAGGATGCTACAGAAGCAATAGAAGCAACAGATGGTGTTGAATCCTTCTTCTACCAGCTATTGAAAAGACAGAAAGAAAGAATGCAGCCAAAGACCACCAAAGAACATGCTCTTCCATGAGACCAGATTCAAGCACATGGCACAGGAAATAAAGGACATGATGGAACACATCTCACTGGGCCTGGTGAGACTGGCAGAGGCAGTGGCTCAACAGCCTGTTCTTCAAGCTGTCTCGGTAATAGGCTTCCTGCTTCATACTTCTTGTCTTTTTGGAGATCTCCTTGATCCTGATTATTCCTCAGCCTCATCTTCTGGCCTTTCGTAAAATGTGCAAGCCCTTTAATATGCTTTAAATAAATTGACTTGTACTTGTCAACCATGTTAGTTTTGTTGCTGCCAGTGTTCACAGAGAAATACCCAACTGATATATTAAAAAGCAAGAATAGCTGGCACTCCAGAATAGAAAAATCCAGTGATGAGAATGGAAAAACAGGAAATAATAAACATGTAAAGACATTAAGAGGCTATGATCACCTGAAAACTCGAGATAATTAAGAAAAAAAGGTGTACCAGATCCACAACTTATTCATTAAACAATGCCAATTAAAATATTTGGGACTGACATACTAACAAATGAGTTAATCAATAGGCAGATAAATGAAACAGACTAGGAGTACAGAAATACAATCTCATACATTTGGGAATTTGATGGCATCACATTTCACATTAGATTAAAAAATAGATTATTCTGTAAACAGGATATAAAATTGTTTCTCCAAAAATTAAATCTGAAAAATAAATACATGACTCTATAGACAGATAAAATCTGAGGTGAATTAAAATTTAAAATATAAGAAAAATATAAAACTCTAATGTTATCACTTTTTTTACTTAAAGCACAAATCTGTTCTACAGAGTGACAATGTAAACATAGTTAAATGACAAACCACAGAAATTTAGTAGATGTTTATAACATAAACAAGTAAAATGTTCAACAATTGCAATATATAAAAATTTATTCACAAATATTAAAAATAAGCTAAATGTATAAACAGAAGTTTTTAAGTAGAAGACACAAGAATACGCAAAGTTGTTTGGCCTTGCTACTATTTATGGAAACACAACCGTGGGTTACCATCTTGTGGTGCCAAGTATGACAACAGCAATTGATGGTAATGTTGTAGTTTAACTTTATGTCTTACACACTGTTGGTATGAGTATAAGCAATTACAACTATATTGAAGAACAATTTTACGGTATCCAGAAAATTGAAGATAGACCTACCCTGTGGCATAGGATATATAGGAATATATACCAAGGAGGAACATCTTGTTCAAAAGTGCATACAATGTTTATTGCCACTTATAAAGAGTGTTTGTGGCAGTGTTGTTTAAAATAGTGCAAAATTGATAATATAAAAGTCCATCCAGGAGGATATAGATAAATAACACCACCATCAGTGGAATAATAATAATAATTTATTATATTATTATAATAGCATTTAGTCCAATTAAGCAATTGCATTTCTAAAATATTGCATTGTTTACTTGTATTTAAGTTATTTAATCATTATAAATCCCTGAAAAGAAAAACGGTATTATTAATCCCATTCTGAAGATAAGAAAACTGATACAGAATTTAATTATACAAATTTTTTGAGAGCACAAAACTAGTAAAAAACAGAACCAAGATTCAGGTTACTCTCAATATGCTCTAGAAGCCACTCTGTTAACTCTATCATTGTAATATAATATAGCATTTATGTAATATTTACCAAGTTTGTTTTTATATATATGTATATATATACACACAAATGGAGATAGAAATATAGATAGATAGATAGATAGATAGATAGATAGATAGATAGATAGATACACACAAACGGAGAGAGAGAGAGAGAGAGAGAGAGAGAGATCCATCCCATGGAATAATATTCAGCCATTTAAAAAAATGAACTGGAGTTTTATGAATCAACATGAGTAGTTCTTTAAAACTTAATATTAGCAACAAATCACATTGTAGAACAATCTGTGTTCTCCTCACACAGCTGCTGTGTTGAGCAATCTCAAAGAGTGCCATTGGCTTTGTGCCCTAGGAGCTGCAGTCCAGTTTTAACACTATAGTCAGAAACCAGCCCTGTCACAGTTAACCTGTGGATCCACACCTGGATTACTTTAATGACTAATAGTTCCCCCCTTCTACCCTATAATCTTTTCCAATATAGAATTAATGAGATCCCCTTACATATTGTCAGATAATCTTACTTGTCCACATAATACCTTCCCATGTATTTTTTTTTAAATCTCACTTGGGGTAAGGTCCCCAAGTTGTGCATGTACAACTTATAGTGACCTGCAACCTGCTAGGAAATATGGTTTTGAATTACCTCACTGACCCTTATCTCCTGTGGCCCTCCCTGCTACTCATCCCAGGATTGACATACTGGCCTCGTTTGCTTTTTTAATCAGAAAGTCACACTTCTTCCTCAGGGTTATCTTACTTCCTATTTCTTCTGGCTGTAACACTCTCTGCCCCAGATATCTACAAGGACCATTCTCTCAGCTCATCAAAGGATTGTTGCGAATGTCATCTTTTGACTAAAACCTTCACTGGTAACACTATTTAATTTGCCTAGAAACACGATTTAACTAAAACCTTCCCTGGAAACACTACCCCCTCACAGGAGGTTTTCTCTATTATACTTATCAGCATGTAATATGCTGCGTATGTTAATCATTTTTAATGGACTATTGCTCACTTCAATGTAAGGTGCATGAAAGTAGAGAGATTTGTCTGTGTTGCTCTCTGCTGTATTCCTAGCATCAGTTTCTTCTACATAACAAAATTTATACTGAATGAACAAATGTCATAGGGATTATATCAATTTAATAGCAAATATAAAATAACATTGTACTATTTCTTTGGATGTACATATTTATGGGATATATATAACATGTGCTATAAGAGTATCAAGTTCATGCTTATGTATTATTTTTTCAAAAATTTTATTTGCTTATTTATGTTTTTCTGATGGGAGAGTAAAAGAGTCTGAGATAATGTAGCAAATCCTGTCAGTTTTGTTGACAAGGAGTTCAATACATTTACAGAATGGTATCTTGAAGTCTTGAATAATCTGTGGGCTACAGTAATTGTGGTTTAAAAATTTCATAACTTATTGGAAGAGTATAAGGAAACATTTCAGAACACTTAGAGAAAAAAGCATATTAGAATCGATTTAGTATATAAGACTAGAGAATCCACCAGATGACAATGTCCCCTGGGATATTGGGCCCTCCCTTCACTAAACTAATGAAGAGTCCACTAATAAAATTGTTACAGTAGGTAGCTAGTAGGAGAGGGCTGCCCCCAACACACACCAGGAGTGACAGGTGATCATCAGGTGATGGTCAGGCAGTTGTTAACTGTCTCTCTAAGTAATAACTGGTCACAGCTAGCATCAGGGAAAGGCAGGCTTCTAAAAGTAGAAAACACCTGAAACTGATGATCAGCCACTTCCCAGTAAGATCTCAGGAGCAGGGAGAAGTAATGCAGGACCCCAGAAGTATGCCAACGTATAAAACCCCAAATCAAAAGGTCCAACCCTTCACTTCTGTTTCAAATCGCCCACTTGTCTCTCTTACAAGCGTACATTGTTTCCTTCCTTTCATTCCTGATCTAGAGCTTTTTAACAAACTTTCTCTCCTGCTCTAAAGCTTGTTTGGTCTTCCATTCTGCTTTATGCTCTTTGGTTGAATTCTTTCTTCTGAGGAGGCAAGAATTGAGGTTACTGCAGACCTGTTAGAATACATTTGCCACCGCTAACATATTTGGTGCCATGTACTTCAGATAACTTCCACTGCTAACAAAATGTGAGTGAGACTGGTGGATTGAATCAATCTCCATATTCTTGTTGTGATACTGTACTGTAGTTTTGCAAAATGTCATCACTGAGGAAAAGTAAAAGGTAGAGGGGGATCTTCCTGTATGAATTCTTTAAATTCTATGTAAATTTACAATCGTATCAAAATAAAACATTTAATTTAAAAATAAAAAGCAATTCCTCTTATCCTACAGAGCTTGGGTAGAAACTAAGAGTGTTATCACAAGATATTTATGCCCAGATTTGTTCATCATGTGCTGGGTTTTATAAATTATCCCAAGTGATTAGGTCAAGCAGTTTCCACAGTAGTCCATTATATGATGAAAACAGTATATGCAAGATCAAGTCCAAGCAGGTCTGAGAGAACATCAAAGGGTGACCAAGACTCTCACTAGCCTCTGTTACACTCAAGTCTCTTCATCAAGTCCCACATATAGCCCCATGAGTAGTTTCCCTAGAAAAACTAGTGAAGAAGAAAAAAATCCAGGTCTGATTTTAAGAAAATTCAACTGAATATGTGTGATGGTTAATACTGAGTGTTAACTTGATTGGATTGAAGGATGCAAAGTATTATTCCTGGGTGTGTCTGTGAGAGTGTTGCCAAAGGAGATAAACATTAGAATAAGTGACTGGAAGAGGCAGACCCACCCTAAGTCTGGATGAGAACCATCTAATAGGCTGCCACTGTGGCTAGAGTAAAACTAGACAAAGGAATGTGGAAAGGCTAAACTAAGTCTTCTAGCCTTCATCTTTCTCCCGTGCAGGATGCTTCCTGCCCTCGAACATTGGACACCAAGTTCTTCTGCTTTTGGACTCTTTGACTTATACAAGTGGTTTCCTAAGGGCTCTGGGGTCTTTGGCCACACACTGAAGGCTACACTGGTAGCTTCCCTACTTTTGAGGTTTGGGGACTCAGACTGGCTTCCTTGCTCCTCAGCTTGCAGACAGTGTATTGTGGGACTTCATCTTGTGATCGTGAGAGTCAATTCTCCTTAATAACCTCCCTTTCATATATACATCTGTCTTATTAGTGTTGTCCCTCTAGAGAACCCTGACTAATAAAAAATGTTACTGTGAACTGAAGATGACTGGCCCCATGTAGAGATTAACTGAAAGAATGAATGAAAATGATTTTGGTGAATATCAACACATCGGTTCAGAGTTCTGGGGAGAGCAGAATAGGAGAACCGGAAAAGGAATGTTCTGTGATAGGAGAATATGGATAAATCTAGGGAAGTGCAATGCTCACCAGACATCATTTGCTGTAGAGGAGGTATTCCATAAACAGGAAGACAGAATTCTTCTCCAGCAGATGTCACTCAGTCTCTGTCCTTAGCCATCCTGAGTGTATTCACAGTAAGACAAGAACATCACAGCCATGTTATTAGAGATGAAAGGTATGCATGAGTCCAACAGTGTGAGCTTCTTCTGGTTAAGGGTGGTCTATCTTCTGCATTTGCTGAATGTGTAACCTATCAGCAGTAGACACCAATGCTGAGTCCCTGACATAGTAACATAGCTCAATGGTAGCAACCAATTTCTTACTGGAAACTTGATTACATTGGACCCCTTCAATTCTAAAGGAAATAGTAATTGCTAGACTGATGCATGTGTTTTTAAAGGATTTGTCTAATCTGCCTGCAAAGTCTATACTAGCACCACCACCTCTGGGTAAATAGCATATGATTTAACATAATATCTCACATAACCTCACTTTAGAACAAAAGACCCATTTATAGATATGAAAATGAGCACTCACTTACTCACAAGATCCACTGGATGCACCTTATACTGCTTTAGTTGGAAATGTCTGGCCTGACAGCACCTTGAAATGATCTCTTCAAGACTGAAATAATACATCATTGGCAATGTTATTCTGTAGGATTAGAACATTATCATTTAGAATCTGTATGTAAGTTAAACAAAAAGTCATTATATAATACTGTGTCTCTCAATATAGTAAAAGACTGAACCTATGAAACAACCGTAGAATTAGCAGTGACCTTTGTCATCATTATTGTCTTTGATTAACTTATTGTTTTGTACTTCATTGTTTCTAAAACTTTAGAGTTAGCAGAATAAGAGGAGCTGGAATCAAAAGATAGTATGTTTTCATCAGGTTGCACTGAACCTAACCTGTGATATTACATGGTCGTTTTGGACTCCTCAAACCAATGCACCAGTAGGCTAAGAAGTGAATCACTATATAGTCATGTGCCACTTAACGGCAGGGAAATATTCTGAGAAATGCATCATTAAGTGATTTTATCATTGTTCATATATCACAGAGTGCACTTATACAAACCTAGATGGCATAGCCTACTACACACCTAGACTATGTGCTATAACCTATTGCTCTTAGGCTACAAATATGTACAACTGGTTTCTTTACTAAATACTGTAGACAATTGCAACACAATGGTAGTATTTGTGTATCTAAGCATGTCTAAACATAGGAAAGGTACAGTGAAAATGTGGTATAGTCTTATGAGACTACTGTCATTTGTGCAGTCCATCATTGGCTGAAATTTTATTATACAGTACATGACTGTTTATTTGAAGTTAGTCAACCCTGAATATCATGAAAAGAGAGAGTTGATACTACAGCATGGAGGCAGGGAAGAATATATGCAGAATTGAAATGTATTCATCAGGGTGTGTTTGTGTTCTCATACTTAGTAAGAGGAAAAACTGTAGCAATCATAGCCAGACAAAAACAAGATGACCGGAGCTCAGAATCCCACTGCATAAAGTTCTGAGTAACTCTACCTGGCAAACAATCTAAAACAGACACATTATCTCCCTTTTTAAACCATTTATTTTTATTTCTTAATTATTAATTTTAACAACCTATTAGTACATAAAATGAATTAGCCCTATATCTGTTATATGTATGGTAAATTACTTTTCCCAAAGTGTATGTGATTAATATTTGCATAATGTTCCAAGAGACCTCATCTGTTATTGTTCTTTACATCCCTTGGAGAGAAGCTCTACTGTATTGTCACCTTGGTGCGTCTGTAACTTAAATAATAAACCTCACAGATCCACATCCCAGTTTTCTGCATTCTTAGTACAATGGAGATATTGAGGAGTACACTTTCATTTATTTTATTTATTTATTTATTTTGAGATGGAGTCTTGCTCTGTTGCCCAGGCTGGAGTGCAGTGGCCGGATCTCAGCTCACTGCAAGCTCTGCCTCCCGGGTTTATGCCATTCTCCTGCCTCAGCCTCCCGAGTAGCTGGGACTACAGGCGCCTGCCACCTCGCCCGGCTAGTTTTTTGTATTTTTTTTTAGTAGAGACGGGGTTTCACCGTGTTAGCCAGGATGGTCTGGATCTCCTGACCTCGTGATCCGCCCGTCTCAGCCTCCCAAAGTGCTGGGATTACAGACTTGAGCCACCGCGCCCGGCCCGAGAAGTACACTTTCAATACATCCTATGATTTTCCAAAACCGTCAACATTTACTTAACCAGCTGAAGAAGTTTCTCTAAGATTTACTTAACCAGCTGAAGAAGTTTCTCTAAGATTGGTTGTATCTATTTTCACACTGCTATAAGGAAATTCCCAAGACTGGGTGATTTATGAAGGAGAGAAGTTTAATTGACTCACAGTTTCACATGGCTCGGGAGGCCTCAGGAAACTTACAATCATGGAGAAAAGTGAAGGGGAAGCAAGAGCCTGGAGAGAAGGAGTGTATGTGGGAGGAAATGTCAAACACTTAGAAAACCATCAGATCTCATGAGAACTCACTCACTATGAGGAGAACAGCATGGGCTAAACTGCCTCCATCATCCACCTCGTTCCAGGTTCTACCCTTGACATGTGGGGATTATGGGGGTTACAATTCAAGATAAGTTGTGGGCAGAACACAGAGCCAAACTATGTGATTGGTCTACCCCTTACACCAGAGTGCTTCAAGCTTTATTGGGGAAGAGCCAGAATTATGAGGGAAACCCTGGCTTACTTCAGCATTAGAGGTGATTGTTATATTAATAAAAGCTGTTTGTGGGTTGGTGATATACTAGCCCTGTATTGATGTATTTATTCTACACTGTTGTAACAATTTTGAAAGATATCAGGTAGCCATTGACAAAATAAGAGACATTTGGACATCATTAAATAGTTTTCATATTATGAGAACAACTCAAATTTCCTTGTTATAATGCATATGAGTCTTGGATGAAATACTTAGCATTTTGAATAGTTTGATTGATATGTAATTTAGCTACCACAGATAATATAGATTGATATATAATTTGTGTACACACTTATTGTTGTACACAATTCAATGATTTTGAGTATATTTACAGAATTTATCGCAACAGTCTAAGTTTTAAATATTTTCATTGTCCTAGAAATAAATGGCATGCCCATTTGTAGTCCCTCTTCATGCTCACTACCAGCTGTAGGCCACCAAAAATCTTTTTTCCTTATAGATTTTCCTTTTCTGAACACTTTGTCCAAATAAAATCTTACAAAATGTACAATATTGTGTTTTTTGTGTCTGGCTTCTTTCACTTAGTGTTATGCTTTTGAGGTTTTTACTGTGAAAGGAAAATAAATATCAGGACCCCCAAAATCACTAAGCCAAATGGAAAAATCAAACTGGGAACTGCATAGGGCAAACATGCCTCCCATTTTACCCCTAAATAAGGTAGCTACAAACACAAAAAAGCCACATACCTCCCTCGCAATCTGCCCACAAGGCAATTCCTCCTGGACAAAGGACACACAGAACTCAAAGTCATCCCTTTGCTCACGTGAGACAAATGTATTATCTGATTGCTCCCTTTGCCCTATGGTTTCACTAAACCAGACTAAAGCATAAGTGATTATTTCTGTAAATTGCATGATCAGTGAAAGACTAATCAGAAACTCAAAAGAATGCAACCTTTTGTCGTTTATCTACCTATGATCTGGAAGCCCCCTCCCCTGTTCGAGTTGTCCCACCTTTCGGGACCAAACACCTGTCCATCTTACATATCTTGATTGATGCCTCATGCTTTCCTAAAATGTGCAAAACCAAGCTGTGCCCGGACTACCTTGGGCACATGTGGTCAGGATGTCCTGAGGCTGTGTCATCGGTGTATCCTTAACGTTGGTCAAAAAATATTTCTAAATTAAATAAGACCCGTCTCAGATATTTGGAGTTCACAATACTTGACACTTACAAAACAAAGAAACAAAGTAAACTACACTATAATATTGACAACCTTTGAAATGCTCAAAGCAGAAAACATTTTATAATTAAGAGGAACAAAATTTAATTTGCATTTTGTTTTTTATGATGGAATTTTATGATTTCATGAGAACACCAGTACGAAGAAGAGCATGCTGCTGTTATTTATCAACTGGCAATACATCCCACTCAGGAAATTATGTCATTTCCTTTTATGGAATATTTCCAAGGTCTAGAATCCACTAAGCATATTCATTAGAAAGGTACAAGCATTTACAAAATGAAACCCGGTAAATACTTTAGGATCAAAAAACTTAAAAACTAACTGCACCCTAAAATATCCCAGTTTCATAACTTATATGGGAAGCAAAGAACAATTTTCTACATCTACACAGTGTTGTAATACTGATGTTCGAAAGAGTGCTAAAATCTGTCAAAAAATCTTCAAAATGCAGCACCCTTTCAGTTCCTTTTTGTATCTATGTGGAAGAGTATAATTTTCTGTAATTTTTAACAGAGTTTCTGGATGAAGCTATTAAGTATAAAACCTAGAATGCATTTGGGAAGGTAAGAAAATGAAACACAGAAGACGTCTATGCTGGAATCATTTACACTTTTAAGATGTTCCCCAAGTTAACATCAATAGAATTAACTCTAAAACTACCTTAGTTCCATATCTTAGTCTCCCTGATATACATTACTGAAATGCCTTAAGACCTGGGTATTTCTTTTCGGCTCCCTGGCCATGCTCTGAGTGGTGCCAGCAATTGAGAAAGGATAGCTGTGTAATGAGCCCAGGCAGGAGGGATAGACCTGCTGGGAGAGCTCAGTCTTGTCAGATTCTCATGTTAGAGCTAGGCTAAGCACAGCCAAGTCACTGCCCTTGTGAGACCATGTGAACTTGGGCATGAAACCAGTGTTTCATAGTGATTATTGCCTAATGGTCTCCAGACAACCTTGGCTAACTCAGTATTTCTCCTGTCTTCTTCTTGTCTGTAATTCTCAGATAACTATAGAATGTGCTGGTAATGCAAAACCCTGACCTAAGGCAAAATTGTCCCCAACAGTCCAAGTCTTCTTCCTCTTCCTCGTAGGGAATGTAACACCTCGATTTAGAGAGAAACGTCCTGGGACAGCCCAAACTTTGTTCTTCTCACCTCTGGAAGCAAGGTATCCTTCAACGTTTTGTGCAGTGAGTCCTGTGACCGCTGTGTTATATAAGCAGTCTGCCATTCCAGGTTCCACATCTGTGGTACAATTGGGCCATGCACAGTCAAAACTCAATCTGCCCCAGCCAGTTTTTTTGAGCCCTTGGGGGACCAGCCCACAATGGATTGTAGGCTTTTTTTTGCCCCTTGCTGCCTATCTATAAGTAGTAAATCTCCTTTATATAACTTGTTGCATGTAAATGTGTTCTGTCTCACCAGACATAGTCTGTTGGTGAAACTGCAGCCCAGGATGCAGTGGATGTAAGTGTTCTGACTCCTGTTCCTGGTGGTTGGCATGGTGACAGTATTTGCTATCTTCCACATGTGAGTGTCCTTTCTTAAAATTGGTTACTAGTGAACCTGCTTCACAGTTATGATGGATTGAAGGCTTGCAACCTGTACTCTTGTTTTCTGGTCCCAGCATTAAGATAGAAAAACAAAGCATTTAGAAAAAAGAGTCAGGAACATGTAAAAAAGGCAGAAAGAAGCACAATCATATCAACATACAAGAACAAATTCAAATATCATGCATTAATTTTAATTCATGATATTTTCTGTGGAAAAGTGCCAAATTGGTTTATTGTCTCAAATCAAAAAATGTATAATAGGCATTGTCTTAAATTAATTAGAATTGTTTTCTGTTATGATTCAAGCAAAAGTTAATGCAAGAGCATAAATTAATATAATCACAGTTGTCAATTATCACCCCAAGATTCCTAAAGATAAGGATTGTCTCTATAAGCCAATTATCATAATATATGCCAAGATAGGAATTTAGCATCTATTAGGTAATAAATGCAGTAGTCTATTGCTATTTTTGAAAAATCAAGTTTTTGTTTTTATCTCGCTTTGAGAAATGTGGACACTAGCCTCTACAAATTGCTAAATATATTTAAGCAGTGACTGCGCTACTCTGACAAAAGAGAAGCTACTACATCTGTGTTAATAACTACCAATGCAAAATGTGCTAGTTCAACTGAATAATCTTGTTAATGGCATCTGAAGAACATGAACTAAAAATTAAAAACCTTTTCTTCAGGTAATAGAAGGTGATGGGGCAAATATACATGGCATATGACTAGCATGTTTCTAGCCATGGAAAGAAACTATAAATAAGGAAAACAAACTATAAGAAAATGTTCTAAAGTCTGTATGAATCTCTTTCACACATTTTGTCTCCCTGAAGGAAAAGAAGCAAGCAAATTAGAGTCATTTGGATGGCTAATTAAAATTTTGATTTTAATTTGTAGTTTAATTATTTCAAAAAATATTTATAAAGGCCATTTATGCTGCACGGGAGTTTGACATTATAATACAAAACTCTACATATTCAAGGAACTTACACACTGGCATGAAAGATAGGCAAAACCATCGTAAAATGTTAGTATAGAAAGCAGTGAAATAAGATACTTATAGGAGACTAAAAACAAAAGTGTCATACTACTGGAGAAGGTTTGGTGTAGGGCTAGTTTCCAAAATAAAAACTTGGTAAGTTTGAAATAATTAAATGTATTCAATCTAGAGAAACGATAGATTTTGTGTTTTCTGATTTTGTGTTAAAATGTTCTTTGTTTCATGTCATTAGGTTAATTATGAATGATGACGTTTTAATGAACTTACTTGGAGCAATAAAATGTTGGCAGCCTTCTTTCAACCCCCTTTCTGGGAAATACTGATTTGGCATAGAGTGTGTGCCAGCTAATACCAAAATTCATCTTTTCCCAGGAAACTCAAAGTATGTAAGTACCTGTGTGAAAGGATCTATGAGTTTGAGTTGAAGAATAAATTATTAAACACTTTAAACTTTCAGGAGTCAAGAATCTTTGTAATGTTTGCCCACGATCTCAGAGCTTAGCAAACACAGAAGGATGTTTGGACTCAATTCAAAGGTATCACAAAAAGAATAGTTCATATCAAGGATCACCATTATTCCCCTCCCACCACCAATGGGACAGCTTGGAAAACAACAATGGAATAGATTGTCATCCTCAAAGCTCACCCCAGTGAAGACAAAATGGCTTAGAAATATATATACAGTCCTGGCTCTGCTGGTCCAGTTTATGATAATACACAAATAGGCTTGTGTTTTCAGAAATATAAGGTGAATTTTACAAAATTCAAGCTAACATACCATAGAAAGAAAGAAGACAGGGTCTGGAAGGCATTTCGATGGGTCTTCTAGAGGAATAGGGAAATGGGAATTAGTATCAATATGACTGTATAATTTGCTTTCTTATTGCTATAAATAATTTTTTACATATTTTTTCTGCAATTCTTCCAACTAATAACCTTGCATTCTGCTTGTTGAGAAAATAGAAGCCACATTTAGAAAATACTTTCATCTGAAAATTCTAGAATTTATGGACCTACCTTGATTTCAAACTTTGCTCTCTATCTTCTCTCCTTTTATAGAAGAGATTGTTGCTTCAATCGAACACATATTACCCTCTCCTTACCCCATCCCCACCTGGAGCTCAGGATACTTACTTACCCATGATTTCTTATGGATGTCAATTCTATCACACTCCATTTATACCTACCTAAGTGTGTGCGTGTGTGTGTTTCATTCTTAAGTCAATCATTCCCCTTAAAAGCATTCTCTAGTATCTCTAGCATTATATATATATATATATATATAAATAATATATAAAACTATATATATATAATATATAAAACTATATATATATAAAACAACTATAACTCGCATCCCCTTGCTGCTTCTCTGATTCTCTTCACAAAATAACTTATCTGTTAGGCTGCTCATCTCATCCCCTAGCCTCAACCCAATCTACTAGAGCAACGTTTTGGCCCTATTTTGCTGAAACCGCTCTTCTATAGGTCTTGGATAACTAGTGTGAATCTACTTTCCAATTTTCATTGGACAGTCTTGGCTTACCCCTGTTGCACTAGCTAATTGTTAATGATTCACTTTTCACTCTCAAAGTTTCCAAGATACACAATAAGTTACATATGTTACTCCACTAATGGCATCCATATCATCACATAAAGTTTACTTTGGACCATAAATCAGTAGCAGCCTGCAAATATAATCTATCTCATGTTCTTTCAAAATTTTCTTTTTTTTGTTTCTGTGACATTACATTCTTCTGGTGGATCAGTAGTAGTGATGCTTACCAAATCTTCCAAGTACTTCATTACATTTCCAAGACATTTTCAGTTAGGCATATGATTCTAGCCAATAAAATGTGGAAAGAATATGAGTCTCTTACATGCTCAGTGAAAAATCATATAATATGACTCTTTATTATTTTTTAATAGAAAGCTGCATGTTCCAAGTAGTGCATCTATGAGCTATATCAGCCTCTATCAGTCTTGTTCCTGTGCGATTTTATACTTCATAGTCCCCACTGACCTTGCCGGGACAGAAACCATGAGTGAGAAACAAGCTTTTGTAATATTGAACCCTGAAATATGAGAGTCCTTTGTTACAGAAACATACCCTAGCCTGTCCTGAATAATATACCCACCTTAATATTTTCTCATTCTCATTTTTCATCCTGGCTCTGATGCCTTTGACTGACTTTAAATACATCACATTAGCATATTAAAGGATTCTATTTTCTTTGAACATTTATTATTGCTTATCTATTTGTTTGTTTGAGTGATTCTTTAACCCCTCACTAGAATGCAAACTTCATAAGAGTTTCAAATGTATTTGCATTGTTTACCACTGTTATCATTAACCTTAGAATATCGCCTGCCACAAAGTAGTTGCTTCTTATTTTCAGCTAAATGAAAGTACACTGTGGATGGAAAATTGAGAAATGTAACACAGCAAATTTAGAAAATTTCTATTTTTGCAGCTATTTTGTATTTTTAAAAATTCTTGAAAATATCCAACCCATGAAATTTTGATTAATGGGCCAATTATTTTCAGTTCAGAGATGTTTCCTGCTAATGTGAATCAATGTAGATAATTATTCAGTTCCATTTGTCTTAACCCATTTTTCAGGAATATGAGTTAACAGTGTTTATATAAAGCTATCTTGAACATATTTTGTCTGAGTTGCAAAATGTCTGAATATGTATTTATCCTCTGTCACAATATGGACAACTTGACTAAATTTAACATGTCTAAGTCACAACTCTTTTCTTTCAAATTGTTGCACTTTGTTCTATCAGTGTCTGTTATTTTGCAATAGTACAGAAAATACTGAGATCAATATGATTTGTATTCTCCTAAAGAAGCCTCATATTTTAATATTCTTACTTAAAATATATTTTATGTGTAACTTTTGAAAATTCAAAAATATTGCTATCTAAATATGGATCCTTTTCATTAAGTTTGAGAGATGAACTGATGTAAATGGCCAATAATAAGAACAGGCTGTTTTTGTAAGAAAAAAATAGTTTTCAAATATTGTATTTTTTATGCATCTTCTAATCTCTTTTCAACTTAGAAATCATTATTATATGTGGGTCTAATCTTCATTTTACTTCACATTTTAATATTTTATCTTTCTGTCATATTCATTTATGTGTATGAGGGATTCTTTTTTTTTTTTTTTGGAGGGGTCTCCTGAGTCCTTGATTCACTTGTGTTTATTTCCAACAACCATTCATTTTACTAAATGTATTAAGTCAAGAATTACTTTGTTTAATACAAAAATTTCAATTTTATGTTTGTATTTAACTTTGATAATTGAAAGCTTTGTTATAATTCACAGATATAAGTGAGCCTTGCAATTTTTAAAAGATGAATCAGGTTTCCTAAAATGTTACAATTTTTTAGTCAATAAATTTAGGAAAGGCAGTGCTTCGGTTATTCAGAACATGTTAGTCATCTCATTTTCTACCACAGATCATTTTCATACATACTTGATGTCTACATTTTTCTCATCAGTGCAAGAAAAGAACTTCACTTAGGTGGAGTTGACATAGAGTTTTTAGAAATTGATGTCTGCTGTTTCTATGTATGCTTATACCCATATCTTTCTTGGAGATATATGATAAAAATGGCAGGAATGGAAATGGTGATTAAAAAAACAAAACAAAAAAGACAAGACACACAAACACAAAGTAGTTTGTAACTGCAGTGTTTCATCATTCTCGTGTGGAAATAATGCTGTCTAGTATTAGTAGTAAGCAATGTTTTGTTTGTTCTGTTTTTCTTTCTGCTTATCTGCACAGATATTCAGAATCCAGTGCCTCTTTGCCATATCTGATTTTCTGCTTGGTGGGGCCATTTAAAAAGAAACATATTCCAAGGCTTCAGAGTATTGTGTTTTCTGTATAAAAGAGACAAATGAGAGAAAGTTTCAGTGGCTGCTTATCTACAGTTCTGAAAACCATTCTTATTTTACAAACTTAATCTGTCAACTAAAAGTTAATAGGATGATAGATTCTCTGCCTCATCTCCAGGCAGGCAGCCATCTTGCAAAATATAACTAGTTTCTGAAAATGTTTTTTACAGTTGTATACTTTTCTCTCACCCTTATGAGACTTTAAGCCTTATATCACACAGGACTTGGGAATTTTCCCCCAGTGGGTCATGGATTCCTATGGTGACTTTAAACACTGTAGACAGTCACTGTTTATAAATGAAGCTTGATTGTCTTAAGTGCAAAGGACTTAAGAAAGTTTAAAACACAAGAGCGTCAGGAGCCTCAGCAAATATAGGTGGCCCTGGCTTTGAGACAGCTGTTTCCTAGAGGCCAGGACAGCTTCAGCAAGGAACAGACAGGCACAGCCGTGGAATGTTCCGACTTCAGGGTTCTCACTGCAGCACGTGTGCAAGGTGAGGCAGATGCAGCTAGCATAAAGAACCCAAGATCTTATCGAAGGGAAGAATCTTCCCCTATACAGGCTCTTGCTACTTTAAAGGGAAGAAGTAAATTTTATATTTGCTGGATTAACATTTTTTAAATAACAGGTATGTAACCTGTGATTCTAAACAGCAATTAAGTTTCACTGGTAAACAGCACAAAGGATCCACAGAAAAAATGGACAAGAGACTTGAACAGATATTTCGCAGACAAAACGGAAATGACCAATAAATATGTAAAGTAATGTTTAATATCTTTGCTAGTCAAGGAAATGCAAATCAAGACCACAAAAATAAAATTCTATACCTATTTTCTTGGCAGAAATTTAAATGTTAAAGAAATGGTCAAGAATGATGATTTACAGATTGCTGATGGTATTTTGAATTGGTGCAAATGCTCTAAAAGAGTTTAGCATTGCCTTTTAAATTCAATCATTTCATACTTCATATATTGTGTGATTCATGAATCCTTTTCCTTGGAATAATAGTCGTTAAGAGAAATGTGTATTAGAGTTCCTAGTCTTCTTTCCTTCTCTACAATTTGAAGACTTATTTTATATATTCCAGATGCAAGTCCTTCAGTTATTATAGGCACTGCAAGTGTTAATAACTTCTCAAACTCTTTACTTGTCTTTTCCCTTTTAATTGTTTTTTAAATGGGCAAATATCTTTATTAGTAGTATAATAAATTTATTATTTTGTGGATAATGTTTTTGTGTGTTTTAAAACAAATTTTAACAACCTAAGATATTGAAGATATTATATATGTAGTATGTAATTATATAAATTAAAATTTATGTGATTTTCAACAAATTACATGTAATTTATGGTTTTATTTGCTCATTTAGATCTATAATCTACCAATAATTGATTTTGTGGCATACTTAGAGATAAGTCAAATTTTGTTTTTATGCAAATATTTAATAGATAGAGCACTACATTAAATAAATTTCTTTACTCATATTAAATATGTATACTTCCAGACTTCTAAAGTAATAATAATTATTAGTTTCACAATATTTCAATATTCTTTCATTGGGTACCCTAAAGGTTGCAACATATATCCTCATCTTATAAAGTCTAGCATATATTAGAACATTCACTAAATACTTTTGAGCATTGTAACTTTAGTCACTTCCTTCCCGCTGGAGTATTCTCAGTTTCATTTTATATGATATTTTATATAAAAAAGCAGCATACAAGACATAACTTTTTAAAATATAATCAATCATTTTTTGTTATATTTTCTATCACATTTCATTGTTCCATGTTTTTTCTCTTCTTCCCACTTTTATCTTTCAGTTGCTTCAGTTCACAATTTTTTCTCATAAATATGAGCCCTTACATATATATTCCTTTTCTGTTTCCTTTCTTGGAAACGTTTTATTTAATTTTTAAGAGGTTTTTAAAGGTTATTTTCAGTATTAGTTCCTCCATGTTCTTCCCTGCCTTTTACTAAGAAACATAATATTTTTCTCAGATACCCTTACCAAACCCCATCAAATTTCCAAGATAATAAATATTATATTGTATTTAGTCAGGTATTTTTTACAATTGTTCCCTCTCTAGGTATTGCAAGTTATGAAATGTGTGCTTCATGTTTGTAACTCTAATGTCTTACATATAACAATTATTTAGTAAATATTTGTTAGATCCACAAGTAAATTAATTATCTGCTACCAATAATGTCCAACACTACAAAAGATGTCAACCAAATCCAGCAATTAACAGGGTAAAATTCACAGTATAGCATTCTATCCAAAACTGTAAATATGAAAATGACTGGTATAATATGCCCCAAGAATGGAAAAGAAAATTAATACAAATATGCAGAGATAAAATTAACAGAGAAACATTTAAATAAGTTACTCTAAATATTATAAATATGCTTAATGGTTTAAGTAAAACATTAATATAATGAGATTAAATGTAAAGAGTATTAAAAATAAACATTTTGGAGATATAAATTTTTAATTAATTTAATTAAAAATTCGCCAGATGAGATTTATGATAAATACATATCAGGAGAAGAAAAAAAATTGGGGCACCAGAAGCCACAGCAATGGTAACTATTCAAATACAACACAGAGAGAAGAAAAGAATTTAAATAATGAAAAGACCACTAGAGATGACGAAGATAATATCAAGCAATCTCTAGAAGTCGGTTGGTTGAGGGAACATAAAAGTATTTGAAGAAAAAATTATCAAATATTTTCTAAATTGGACAACAACCTAAATTTACAAACTCAAGAAAATCAGTAATTCCCATAAACATAAAAAAACAAACCAAGGTACATTATATTCAAATTTCAAAAAATCAGTGATTACATTTTTTTTTTTTTTTTTTTTTTTTTTTTTTTTTTTTTGAGACGGAGTCTCGCTCTGTCGCCCAGGCTGGAGTGCAGTGGCGCAATCTCGGCTCACTGCAAGCTGCGCCTCCCGGGTTCACGCTATTCTCCTGCCTCTGATTACATTTTAAAATTAAAGGGAAGAAGGGAAAACAATTGGTGCTGAGTAACATTGTGCAATGCTTCCTCAGACTTCTCTGAATTTCCACAAACCAACAGACATAGTACAGACAAAGGGAAAAATGAAGCCAAACTGTCCACTTACAATTCTATGTCCAGGGCCGGGCACCGTGGCTCACGCCTGTAATCCCAGCACTTTGGGAGGCCGAGGCGGGTGGATCACGAGGTCAGGAGATGGAGACCATCCTGGCTAACACTGTGAAACCCCATCTCTACTAAAAATGCAAAAGAAAAAAATTAGCCGGGCATGGTGGCGGGCACCTGTAATCCCAGCTACTCGGGAGGCTGAGGCAGGAGAATGGCGTGAACCCAGGAGGCGGAGCTTGCAGTGAGCTGAAATTGCGCCACTGCACTCCAGCCTGGGCAACAGGGTGAGACTCCATCTCAAAAAAAAAAAAAAAAAAAAAAGAAATCTATGTCCAGGAAAACATTAGAAAATCAAAATAAATTTTAAAAAGACAAACACAGAGAATATGCATCACAATTAGATCTGAATAACAAATGTTGCAGGAAGTTGTTCATACTGTAAGAAAACTATTCCAGATATATATTCTGTTCTACACAAATGAATGAAGTGTTTCAAAATCATTGAAACAGGAAGAGTGATAACAGTTATATCAACACTTTAAAGTATCATATGTGGAGAGGTTAGCAAAGTTCAGAATAAAGGCAAACCAAATTTTCCATGAACTAACTCCTATGATAAGTAGATTTCAAAGCAGAAGAGCACGTCTTTATCAGAAGTAACAGGAAAAAAACAATAGATGAATTGTAGATACAATAGATGAATAGATGAGCATTTAGATAGAATGGCTGCCATAGTATAATTCTCTAAGGATTCCATAAATGTTAGCTACTAAATATCAGAGAAGTCCCTCATTTTCTCCCTTTCCCTTTCACCTTACTTTATATTGGCAGATTTCTGGTCTTGGACCAGCAAATCCTACAAATAATCACCATGCTAGCCTTAAACTACATAGTTGACTTCTGTTGGTAATTTATTTGAAACTGTCATTTTAGGACAAAATTAAAAGAAATTGTATATATTTTTTAGATGATCTGATTTTTATGAATCAAATGTATATACACAAACCCATTGTTTGAATAAATATAATGTTTTATATTTATTATAGAGAAGAATTAGTTCTGGAACAATTGGGTTCCATTCTTAACCAAAAATTATATTTTAACTGTTTCTCTAAATGGAAACACAGGAATTTTTAAAATCAATATACTAACTATATAGTGAATTACATATGCAAAACAGTTTATAAAGCATTTAAGATACTCACTTTTGAAAACAAAACTTTATGTGGCTAGCAACTAGGTTTATTCTTAAGGAATAAGCGTTTGATTTGGCTTTGCTTTCCCCTCTTTTTTAAAATTTAGCTCATTATGTCGCCATGTTGAGAATAAAAATGAATTGCTTCTCGGCCTTTTGATTAAGATCAAGTGGAGAATAACAATGACACATTTTAATTTTATAATATTTCTGAATGATTTATAATTAAAATTGCTTTTTTCCTGAGCTATAAAATATTAAATTGATCTTTTCGGGGTTAGCAGTAACTAAAGTTTTTACTCCACTTTGGTGCATATCTTTATCATGCTGCTTAAGAAAATATTTTTATGAGTTTGTAAAGAAATAATATTTGCACAGATAGTCATTTATTTTTAAAAGTCATATAATTTTTCCTGCACCTTTTTTTCTAACTGACCAAAAGAAAATTAGAAAAAAGGTGATAGAGTTGTTCATGCTGATGGCATCAGTGACCTGTCTGGAGCGGCTGCTGCAACCGGGGAGGCACAGAGGGGCCTGCACGCTCCACAGAGTTGGCAGGAGCTGGGAACAGGCGGAAGCCCAGCCGCCTTCTGAGTTGGCAGGGCAGGAGCTCTATCCCAGCTGCAGCCTCCCACCTGAGGCTGTGGACCTGGGCATCCCTGTACTCCTGGAGGCCAGGAACAGGCAGAAGCCTCACTCTCCCTGGGCGCATCTGCAGCCGTCCAGGCAATGGCTGTGAACCCAAGCAACTCGACACTGTTAGGAGCTCAAAAAGGCCTTCCTTCTCTGCGCAGGTTTATCAGTACCTGTTCTCACTCCCTGGCGTCTCCCTGCTCCTGGCACCTGCTCGACAGGCTCAGAAATGCCTACTCCCACTGCTCGGCATCTCCCCGCTCCTGGCGCCTGCTCCAAAGGCTTGGAACTGCCTGCTCCCTCACCCTGGCGTCCTCCCGCTCCGGTGTCCACTTAATCGTGGAGCAAAGTTGAGGCGAAACCCAGGAGCTGTTGCAACCCAGCTGGATGTGTGCAAGCTTGAGGCAGTGCTGACACGCTAGCCCCCTGCGCCTCAGCCCTCTCCAGATTTGGGGTGCCAACAAGCACAGAAGGGAGGCCGAAGGGGTGTTGAGGGTGGCTTAGCGCTGGCCTGCAGGTGCCCCTTGGCACAAATAGCCTGGGCAACCTCAGGAGGCAGACAAGCTCCCGGGTAGAAAGTGGGGGTCCCCAGTGAAACCATCAAGTGATGGACAGCCTGAAGCCTAGGGTCTGGGCTGATGGGCCAGAATGGGAACTTATGGTGTCTTTTCTGAGCTCACCCATGTCGCCCAAGAACCCATCGGCACACAGTTCCTCCCCTCTGAAGCCCAACACCCCGGCCCCCTACCCTCAGCCAGACTCAGAGGCAACTGGCAACCTGACTGTGGAGAGGAACTACCCACTTCAGGGTCTCCTCTCCGCTGAAAGCTGAACACTTGTCGGGACGCCCTGCCTGCACAGAGGAGCTACCCAATGCAGATCTCCTCGGAGCTGTTACTTCCCTTAATAAAGCTCCTCTTCAGCTTGGTCACCCTCCACTTGTCTGCATACTTCATTCTTCCTGGATGCAGGACAAGAAATTGAGCCCTGCCAAATGGCAGAGCTAAAAGAGCTATAACACAAACAGGGCTGAAACATGACCCTTGCTCACCATGTTGCAGGTGATGAGAAGGAGGGAAGAAAGAGGAAGAGAACAGCTGGAACCCTTGAGAGTGCCCAGACCTAGGAGTTCCCTGAGTCAGGGCTGTGACACCCTTTTGGGGACTCTGCGGTTCCTGCAGTCTCCAAGTTTCTGGGCGGCCCACTTTGCCAGGTGTCACCGCGTTCCCCGTGCCAGCTGTGGAAGCTGCTTGCAGTACACCTGGTCAAGCTGCAGCCTCAAAAAGAGCCAGTGCCAGGAGCTGCCCGCCCCGCTGCAGCCAGTGTGCCTGGCTGTGTGCAGTGGCTGGACCCCATGCTTGCTTGCACACACAGTCCTTGCTGCTTCACTCGCTCTTGGCAGGCATGGGATTCAGGATGAGAGTGCGAGCTGAGTGCAGCCTGCCAGACCAAGTGGGTGGAACGAACCTAGCTGGCACGAACAAAACTTGGGCAAAGGTACCACCGACCACAGAGATTTCCAGCCAGAAAAGCGTCACCCCATGAATCCTAGGACTTTGTTACTCTGTCTGGTTTTCTACTCCACATCTCTTGCCCAGCAATATAATCACTCAAAATACCTGCATTAGTCCATTTTTGCATTGCTTTAAAGAAATACCTGAGGTTGGGTAATTTATAAAGAAACAAGAGTTATTCATCTCATGGTACTTCAGGCTGTACAAAAAGTACAGTGCAGGCATCTGCTTCTAATGAGGGTCTCAGGAAACTTATAATCAGTACAGAAAGCAAAGGAGGAGCCATCAAATCACATGGCAAGTAAGGAAGCAAGAGAGAAGGGAAAAAATGTGCCACACTATTTCAAACAACCAAATCTCACATTTTAAAAACAATCAGTTGTTGTTTTAAACAAGTCAGAGCAAAAAATCACTCATTACTGCCAGGAGGGCACCTGTCTGCAAGACCCAAACACCTCCCACTAGGCCCCACCTCCAACACTGAGGATCACATTTCAACATGCCATTCGGAGGAAACACACATGGAAACCGTACCTACATCTTAACAATACAGAACAAGTTGGAGCATGAGAATCCAACACTAATATCCTCTACTACAGATCACCTTCTATACCTAGGAATGACTAAAAACTTTAAAACAATAGGTAAATTGGTAGATAATTAGAGCAAAGATAGATAATATCCATTGAATGGAGTACTTACAAGATGGTCAGCAAAGATAGCCTAACACATAGAAAAATCAATAAAGACAGTGGTGAAAGAGCTGTGCATTGATCTTCAGCAAAGGATTATGTAAATGATCAGATTAGCAAATTAGTTCACCATACATTAAATATTGCCTATTTCTATGATAAAGAGAATATGACAATAACAGAATGGCAAGTTTTGTTCTGATTATTTTGGTTTGCACATATTTAGTACATACAACTAAGGAAGATAATATACTTTGCAATAATATACTAATGATATACAACTTCAAAACCTTGAAGTTTTCTAATGTACATATTCATTCTAACTCAATTTTCTCTGCAAGCTAATCAATTATTAGCACTTCAAAATATCCTTGCCTTTTGAAGCGATTTATACCCTCACTCTCACCACTCCATAGTAAGTTTATCAGGAGGCTTAAAAAAATAATCAAACTAATTGAAAAACACTGATGGCTATTTCATTATAAATCATTTACTGGTATGTCAAATACCATGTGTACATTATGTTATTTTAATCTTAAATATCTTAAGATACATTTCAGAAAAAATATTTCCCCCTGTATTATTGCAATTACTTATCTTTAGTTGGTCAATCATTCCTTAATGTAAATTCAAGAACTCTTTATCTTAAATCCATATTGGGTCTACATAGCTCTTATTAATGTGGAATACTGCAATACCAGGCCATCAAAGTAGTAGAATACAATCAAATAGTGATTACTTATTTTTTGTAATATTACATCTCTGCTTTTTAAATTTTTTTTACAAATAAAATATATTTATTTATTTTTTAAAAAACTATGAGTACACAATAGTTGTATAAAAATATGGGGTATATGCGACACTTTGATACAGGCATATAATGCATAATGATCAAATCAGGGTAATCGTAGCAACCATCACCTCCAGCATTTATCACTATTTTTTGTATTAGGAACATTCCAATTCCACTCTTTTAATTATTTTTAAATATATGTAAGTTATTGTTAACTCTAGTCACCCTATTGTGCTGGATCTTATTTACTCTATCTATCTACCTGTATTTTTACACCCATCAAAATCCCTATTTTATCCCCTGCTTCCTTTCACCCTTCCTAGCCTCTGGTAACCATCTATCTTCCCTTTATCTCCATGGGCTCAATTTTTTTTTTTTTTTAATTTTTAGCTCCCACATATAAGTGAGAACATGTTAAATTTGTCTTTCTGTTCCTAGCTTATTTCACTTAACATGATTGCCTCCAGTTCTATCCATGTTGCTGCAAGTCATGGAATTTCATTCTTTTTATGGCTGAATTATATTCCATTGTATATATGTACCTCATTTTCTTATCCATTCATCTGTTGATGGACACTTATGTTGTTGATTTCATATCTTGGCTATTATGAACAGTGCTGCAATAAATATGGCATGCAAATGTCACTTGGATATGCTGGTATTCTTTCTTTTGGTTGTATATATGTAACAATGAGATTGCTGTATCACATGATAGTTGTATTTTTAGTTTAGTGGTTTGTTTTTGCTTTTGTTTTTGAGACGGAGTCTAGCTCTGTCGCCCAAGCTCGAGTGCAGTGGCGCGATCTCCTCTCACTGCAAGCTCCGCCTCCCGGGTTCCCGCCGTTCGCCTGCCTCAGTCTCCCAAGTAGCTGGGACTACAGGCGCCCGCCACCACGCCCGGCTAATTTTTTGTATTTTTTTATAGAGACGAAGTTTCACCGTGTTAGCCAGGATGGTCTCTATCTCCTGACCTCGTAATCCGCCTGCCTCGGCCTCCAAAAGTGCTGGGATTACAGGCATGAGCCAACGCGCCCGGCCTAGCATTTTTTTTTTTTTTTTTTTTAATTCAGACAAAATGTCATCAAAAAACTTAGAGTTTCTAATTTTTCGCATTATTTTTAATGAAGTCAGTGATCACTTATTAAATAAACCATTAGATTGAAACTGTCAAATTAGTATCAATCTGCTAATTTTCAGTTGCTGGTAAATATTAGCCAGCTGACAGATTTTTGTTAATTATATTGGTAAAATACATTTTACACCATTTTTACTAATTTATAAACACATAGATATTTCAAAAAATATTTTCTGTTACAAAACTCAATCAGCAGTTTTTCTCAAAAGTTATAGAGTTCACTCATGGACTTGCTACAAATATTTCAGTTCACACAATGTGAATATTAGCACTTCAAAACACCCTTGCTGTCTGAGGTGATTTATACCCTTACTCTCACCCCTTGCAAGTCCGTGATAAGTTTATTAGGAAGAATAAGAAAGGAGTTCACTCTTAAGCTCTGTATTTTTTTGTGTGATCTTAGGTGTTTATATTATATGATAAAAATGACTCAGCTTTTCTTTTAAAAAATTTAGATTTATTGAGGTATCATGTCAATACTGTAAAATTCAGCCTTTTTAGGTACAGTTCCATGAGTTTTAGCAAACACACAGTTATGTAACCACTAACATAATTGACAAACACTTTCATTACCCAAAAAATTTCCCTTATGCCCCTTTGTTGTCAGTTTCCCCCACTGACCAGCCATTGGCAACCACTGATCTATCCCTCTAGCTTCCAGTGTCTGTGGTTTTACCTTTTCCAAAATGTTGTAGAAGTGAACTGACTGCAAATAGCCCTTTGTGTCTGGATTATTTCATTCAGTATAATGTTATTGAGATTTATTTATGTCATTGTATATATCATCAATTTATATCTTTTTTTCTTATTTAGTAGTAATCTTTTGTATGTAGATACCACAATTTGTTTATCTCTTTACTAGCTGATGGACTTTTAGGCTGTTTTTCAGTTTGGACTATTACAAATAAAATTGCTCTCAACATTTGGGTATGACTTTCTATAAACATAATGTTCATTTCTCCTGGGTGAAGTGGAATTGTTGAGTCTCTTGTTAGGTATATGTTTAACTTTATAATAATCTGCAAATTGTTTTCCAAAATGACTGTACTATTTTCCAATACTATTAGTTCCTGTCCACACCAGAACTTTTTATTGTATGTTTTTAATGTTATCCATACTTCTCAGTGTGTTGGCTTTAATTTGTATTTCACTGATAACCTATGATATTAAATGCCATTTCATGTTATTTCCCATTTGTATATCTTTTTTGACAAACAGTCTGCTCACACATTTGTCAATGTTTTAATTTAGTAGTCTTCTTGAGTTGTAAGAGGTTTTTACATTTTGGATAAAAGACATTTAACAAATATGTGATTTGCAAATATTTTCTCTCAGTTGCGGTTAGTCTCTTCATTTTTCTTTAGATAGTGTATTTCAAATATCAGTAGCTTTTAAATTTTGATGAAATAAAATTTTTCATTGTTTTCTTTTGTGATTTGTTATACCAGAACGTTTTGCCGAACCCAATGTTACAATAATGTTTTTCTGTGTTTTTGTATAGAAGTTTATAGTGTTAGCTCTTACATCTAGATCTATGATACAGAACCATCTGAATCCAGTCAAGCTGATTTCATAATAAAACGAGCTAACAAAAATTAACATTCTACAGAGAATTTTAACAAGCATGAGAGACTCACAACAGAACATTTAAATTGTCCAGGATACAATCCAAAGTATTGTACAAAAAGCCAAGAAACTGTGAAAAATTCTCAAGGCAGAATGAAATCAAGATATTTCAACCTTAGGATGACTCAGATGAAAATATCAAACAAAGACTTCACATTTCAGAAATTTGATATTTTTAACTGTTTATATAGGAAAAATTAAATTCATTCAATAAGTAATATTTTCCTACATCACTATACATATATCTTCTCTAATGATCAAATTCATTGTATGAAATGGCATGCACAGACATATAAGAATGGAGTAGTATTAAGTTGTTGCAAAAGTAATTGCGGTTTTTGCCATTGACGCTAGTG
The DNA here is from genome assembly GCF_049350105.2 of Macaca mulatta. Classification (NCBI taxonomy): domain Eukaryota; kingdom Metazoa; phylum Chordata; class Mammalia; order Primates; family Cercopithecidae; genus Macaca; species Macaca mulatta. The sequence goes on along the minus strand of NC_133422.1, from coordinate 55,385,101 downwards.
GCAAAAACCGCAATTTCTTTGGCACCAACCTAACAGAAACAAGAAGGAAGAAAAAGTCATTTGTATGTGCCACCAGAAAAGAACTTTGCTTTCCTGCATCCATCATGTAGATTAAAACTATACATAATTATCTACACATTTATGAAAGTGAATCAATTATGCAGATAAGTAACAGGTATAAAGCTTTTTTTCAATTAGTTCTCAGTAAAAGAGATATTCAAAATTGTAATTATTCCTGAAGAATTGCCTTGATTATTCAGTTAGAACTTGTACAGATATCCTTAAAAAAATTAGTATAAACTATAATGCCAACAGTTTTCAAACTGTTTTGCTTAGGAAGCACCTAAAAGAATTTGAAAAACCACGTGCTCACTTGCACGTTTTAATTTTACATCTAAATTTTTCATCAGAAATTGAAAGTGGCAAAGGATACAATTTTCCAAAATTTAAATATAAAAGCATTACATCATTTTTCCAATACCTGATGGAATAGTAACTTAATAGTCATAATTTGTTTTAAAAATATGAGAACAAAAATTATTGGGAAGGGTTACATTCTTTTTCCTTCCTCTTGAAGTTACCTTCTCTCACCTCACAAAATTTTGTTACCTTAATATATTTTCATGTTTGAAAGTCTGTATTGATGATCTATCACATTTCTCTGAAACGAAATATTTGTTATTTGAATTTGAATTTTTTAAACCTCTGTGAGTAAAAGTCTCTATGTATTAAAAACATTTTTCCCTTTGGGTTGAGTTGTTATTATAACTTTTCTTAAATAAGTAATAAAAACAACTTTAAAAAACCATGAATTTTCATGAATGCTTATAAATAAAATCTTTTTCATTTTAAAATTGATATATAATAGTTGTACATATTTGGAAATACATGAAATATTTTGATCCTTTATACAGTGTGTAATTATCAAATCAGAATAATTGAAATAACCATCACCTCAAATCTTTTTCTTGAGAAAACACTACAATTTCTCTTTTAACTCTTTTGAAATATACACAAATTTTTGTTAACTACAATTTTCTCCTATACTATTAAATATTAGAACCTATGTAGAGAAATAGGAACACTTTTACACCGTTGGTGGAACTGTAAACTAGTTCAACCATTGTGGAAAACAGTGTGGCGATTCCTCAAGGATCAAGAACTACAAATACCATTTGACCCAGCCATCCCATTACTGGGGATATACCCAAAAGATTATAAGTCATGTTGCTATAAAGACACATGCACACGTATGTTTATTGCGGCACTATTCACAATAGCAAAGACTTGGAATCAACCCAAATGTCCATCAGTGACAGACTGGATTAAGAAAATGTGGCACATATACACTATGGAATACTGTGCAGTCATAAAAAAGGATGGGTTCCTGTCCTTTGTAGGGACATGGATGCAGCTGGAAACCATCATTCTCAGCAAACTATCGCAAGAACAGAAAACCAAATACTGCATGTTCTCACTCATAGGTGGGAACTGAACAATGAGATCACTTGGACACAGGAAGAGGATCATCACACACCGGGTCCTATTGTGGGGAGGCGGGGGTGGGGGGTGGAGGGATAGCATTAGGAGATATACTTAATGTAAATGACGAGTTAATGGGTGCAGCACACCAACATGGCACATGTATACATATGTAACAAACCTGCACGTTGTGCACATGTACCCTAGAACTTAAAGTATAATAACAACAACAACAACAACAACAAAAAACAGTAGGAAGAAAGTACACAAATTCACCTGCAGTTGCATATACCCAATAAACCTGTAAAACAAGAATCAAACAAACGGACAAAAATATATTAGAACCTAGTCATTTTAACTAACTGTATTTCTGTAATCCTTAACCAATTCTTTACATTCCACCTACCCCTTTTCCTCTAGCCTCAGGTTACCAGCATTCTACTCACTATCTCTGTGAGATATACTTTTTTAGCTCTCAAATATTAAGGAAAACATGTGATATTTGTCTTTCTCTACCTGTCTTATTTCACTTAACATAATGACTTTCAAGCAAGAGAATATATTTTATGGTTTTTCTTATTTTTTTATTTAATGATTAATCTACTAATGTCTACTCTCTCTTCACTAATATATGAATGATGACATATGCATAATGTTACCCTGCTGTTTCCTGTTTTTGAGAGCACTTCTTATTATAATAATGTCTTTATATAAACAATAAAATTAAACAGGGACACAGTAACAGATTACTCTGAGTTATAGAACTATATATCCATCATGAAATTCTAGCAATATCATAAAACATAAAAATATGTTTCATTTTTATAGACTCACTATGACACACTAAATTGTAGCTCTGTCATTCATCTTTTCTGACTCTCATACCATTTATGAAACATGCAATTATCAGATTTATTTTCTACATAATGTTGACTTCTTTTCTGATTTTTTGTAAATGCTATAAATCACGACTTTTGTATACAAAGGCCCTATAAGTGTATACTAGAATATAAAATCCCTACTCATCTTCCAAAATTTAAACGGGATATAAAATAAATAAATACTGTGGGAATGAATGAGCTCAGTTTAGTCTTAAAAAGATAAATTGAATTCATGGCTACTCGAATATCTTAAATTGTTTTATTAACATTGCTTCCCATTGAAATCTGAGGAGACTTATAGTCAACAATAAAATAATAAAAAAATTCCTCAGAGAAGATAATAAACAACATAGGTTCCAATGTAAAAATATGATTTTCCCCTAGAACACACAACACACACAAACAAAATACTAATGGCATTCAACAGCAATACCTAGAAGCCACTGGGGATATTTATTAACGAAATTTTCCTCTGGGGATTGCCTGCTCCCTTAACAACTTGAAAGGATATTTTAGGCATTAAGCTCATTTGAGACTGACTCAGGCAGGTCAAAATATATATGAATCAAATATTAAATTCAGTTTAGGTTCAACCTGAAATATGAATTACTTAATGGAAAATAAAAAAGTTCTAGAATAAATTAATTTATGAGTTTCCTAGAATTATAGAAAACAAAACATATAGAACTCATTATAGATACCTAGACTGATAATTTTAATTTGCTCACTTGCTTATCAGAGATCTAACTACAAAAATTTACTAAAAGTACTGTTAGTAGAAAAATTTATAGTGGTAAACACCTGCACTGAGAATTTAGAAAGATCTCAAATTAATGATCTAACATTGCACCTGGAGGAAATAGAAAAACAAGAATAAACTAATCCCAAAGCTAACAGAAGAAAATAAATAGCCAAAACCAGGGCAGAAGTGAATAAGATTGAGACCCAAAATATTCATACAAAGTATCAACAGATCCAAAAGTTGTTTCTTTCAAAGGAAACCAAGATCAACAGATAGTTAGCTAGATTAACAGAATAAAAGGAAAATCCCCAAATAAGCACAATCAGAAACAACAAAAGTGACATTACAACCAATCCCACAGAAATACAAAAAATTCTCAGAAAGTATCTATGCACACCGACTAGACAATCTGGAAGAAATGAATATAGTCTTGGAAACACAAACCTCTGAAGTTAGAATAGGGAAGAAATCGAAAGCCTGAATATATCGAGATCATGTATTGAATCAGTAATTAAAAAAAAAAAAAAAAACCCTATGAATGAGAAAATAAAAAAGCCCTGGACCAGATGAATTCACAGCTTAATTCTGCCAGATATACAAAATGTGTTGAAACCAATTCTGCTGAAACTATTTCAAAAATTGGAGGAAGAGAGATGCTTCTGTAATTCATTCTATGAAGCTAGCATCACCCTGATACCCAAAGCTGAAAAAGGCACAATCAAAAAAGAAAATTACAAGCCAATATCTCTAATGGATATAGACACAAATATTCTCAAGAAAATACTAGTCACCTGAATTCATCAGTACATCAAAAAGTTCATTCATCATAATCAAGTAAGCTTTATTCCTGTGATACAAGCCTGGTTCAACATATGTAAATCAATAAATGTTATTTATCACATAAAATTAAAAACAAAAATTATATTATCATGTCAATAGATTCAGGGAAGTCTTTCAATAAAATCCAACATTCCTTCATGATACAAACCCTTAACAAACTAGACATTGAAGGAGCCTTCCTCAAAATAATAAGAGCCAACTATGACAAGCCCAGAGCCGACATCATACTGAATGGGCAAAAGCTGGAAGCATTCCCCTTGAGAACAGGAACAAAAGAAGGATGGCCACTCTCACCACTCCTATTCATCCAAACAGGAAAAGGGGAAGTCAAACTATCTGTCTTCAATGGCAATATGGTCCTATACTTAGGAAACCATACAGACTCCACCAAAAGGTTTTTAGAATTGATAAATGACTTCATTAACATTTCAGGAGACAAAATCAGCAGTATTTCTACACTGACAGCATTAAACTGAGAGCCAAATCAAGAACACAATTCCCTTTATAAGAGCCAAACAAATACATAAAATATCTGGGAATACATTGAACCAAATACATAAAAGATATCTACAAGGAGAACTGGAAACGACTGCTTAAAGATATCACAGATGACACAAATAGAAAAGCATTCCATTCTAATGTATTGGAAGAACCAATGTTGTTAAAATGGCCATATTGCCCAAAGCAATTTATAGATTCAATACTATTTCAATCAAACTCATTTTGAACATCATTTTCCCACAGAATTAGGGGAAAAAACTATTCTAAAATTCATATAAAGCTACAGAAGATGCAAATGGACAAAGCAATCCTAAGTGAAATGAACAAGGCTGGAGGCATTACACTACCCAAATTCAAACTATACTACAAGGCTATAGTAACCAAAAAAGCATGGTATTGCTACAAGAACAGACACACGGGCCAATTAAATAGTGTTGAGATCCCAGAAATGAAGTTGTGTACCTGCAGTGGTCTGATCTTTGACAAAGTTGATAAAAATGAACAACTGGGGAACGACTTCTTATTTAATAAATGCTGTTGGGATAACTGGCTGGTCATATGCAGAAGAAACTGGACTTCTACTTTTCACCATATAAAAAAATAAACTCGAGGTGAATCAAAGATTTACATGTAAGACCTAAAAGCATAAAAGTCTTAGAAGAAGACCTTGGAAATACTATTCTTGACATCAGCTTTGGAAAATAATTTGTGGCTAAGACCTCAAAAGTCATTGCAAAAACAAAACAAAACAAAAACAAAAATGGACTATTGGAATCTAATTAAACTAAAGAGCTTCTGCACAGCCAAAGAAACACTGAACAAAGTAAGCAGACACCCTACAGAATAAGATAAAGTATTCACAAACCATGCATCTGACAAAGGTCAAATATCCAGAATCTATAAGAAACTTAAATCAACAAGCTAAAACTAGATAATTCCATTCAAAAGTGGGCAAGGAACATGAACAGAAACTTCTCAAAAGAAAACATACAAGCTTCCAACAAACATGAAAAAAATGCTCAACATCACTAGTCACTAGAGAATTGCAAAACAAAACCAGAGTGAGATACCATCTCACACTAGTCAGAATGGCTCTTGTTTAAAAATCAAAACACAGGCTGGGCATGGTGGCTCACGCCTGTAATCCCAGCACTTTGGGAGGCCGAGGTGGGTGAATCATAAGGTCAAGAGATTGAGACTATCCTGGCCAACATGGTGAAACCCTGTCTCTAGTAAAAATGCAAAATTTAGCTGGGTATGGTGGCACACACCTGTAGTCCCAGCTACTAGGGAGGGTGAAGCATGAGGATCTCTTGAACCTAGAAGGCAGAGGTTGCAGTGAGCCGAGATTGTGCCACTGTACTCCAGCCTGGTGACAGAGTGAGATTCCGTCTCAAAAAACAAACAAACAAATAAACAAAAACAACAACAAAATAATTAAAACGCAGATGTTAGCAAAGCTGTGAAGAAAATGAAATGCTTGTACACTATTAGTGGGGATGCAAATTAGTTTAACCTCTGTGGAAAACAGCTTGAAGATTTCTTGAAAACTTAAAACATAACCACCATTTGACACAGCAATCCCATCATTGGGTATACACCCAAAGGGAAATAAATCATTCTATCAAAAGGACACTGCATTCATATGTTTATTGCAACACTATTTAAACATGCATTTATTTGTTCATGACACAAAGACATGGAATAAACCTAGGTGCCCTTCCACAGTGGATTGTATAAATAAAATATGGCATATATACACCATGAAGTACTGTGCACCAAAATAATGAATGAATTCATGTCCTTTTCAGTAACATGGATGTAGTTGGAAGCCATTATTCTAAGCAAATTAATGCAGGAAAAGAAAATCCAGTACTACATGTTCTCTCCTGTAAATCGGAGCTAAACATTGGGTACCCAGGGACACAAAGATGGGAACAATAGACATTGGGGATTCCAAAATATGGGATGTAGGGAGGAGGGAAAGGATTTATAAAGTATCTATTGGGTACTACGTTTAGTACCTAGGTGTCGAGATCATTTGTACCCTAAACGTCAGCATTATGCAACATACCAATGTAACAAACCTGCACATGTAGACCCTGAATCTAAAAGTTAAAATACTTTTTAAAAGTCTATTATATTATCACACAACGACCCAGTGGATTTTGCCATAAACAACAACAACAAAAAAAGTGAAAGTAAAAAAACGCAAGGTCTTTAGACGTAGGAATCAGAATGATATAAAGAAGGAAAAGAGATTTATACTAATATAGAACCTTTTTGGACATGAATTTTAAAAAAGTGATACCTAGGTTATCAAGTTACTTTTGTGTCCACCTAATATTTATACACTGTATCCCTAACCACAACTGGCTGTATTTGAAGACAGAGCCTCAAAGGAAGTAATTCAGGTTTGGTGTCCCTATAAGAGGAGACACTAGAGATCTCAGCTTCTCTCCACGCCACCCCCAACCCCACAAAACATGTAAGAAAGCTTATGTGAGGACACAGTGAGAAAGGTGCCATCTGTAAGTTATGAATAGTCCTCATTAGAAATCAAATCAACTGAAATTTTGATTTTAGCCTCCAGAACTTTGAGAAATAAATTTCTGTTGTTTAATCTACCCAGTCTACGGTATTTTGTTATGGCAGCCTGAGCTAATACAATCATGTATTTCAGCTTGAGGAGAATCTGTGTATTTGTTTATATATTTCCAGTATACATTGATGTATGTTCAAGACTTAACTTTATATTATAGAAATATTTGAAAAAATTTAAATCTATCAAGTAAATTAAATTATGTATATTCATTTTATATTAGTTCATTCTTACAATGCTTTATAAAACTACCACAGACTGGGTAATTTATGAAGAAAAGAGATTTAATTGACTCACAGTTCCAGAAGCATGACTGGGAGGACTCAAGAAACTTACAATCATGCGGGGAGGTGAAGAGGAAGCAAGAGCCTTCTTCACACAGCAGCAGGAGAGAGAGAGAAGGAGGAAGTATCACACGCTTTTAAACCATCACATCCTCATAAGAACTTACTCACAGTCATGAGAACAGCAAAGGAGAAATCCATCCCCATTATCCAATCACCTCTCCCCAGGTCCCTCCTCTAATTCAACATGAGATTTGGGTGGGGACACAAATCCAAACCATATCAATTATATATATATATAGTATATATATAATGTATAAGGGCATTCCAAAATCAGCCATGAGTTACTACTCAAAAATGCCTTAGTCTAAGTTTACAGAAAGTGAAAAGTTGAATATTTTCTAGAGGTGCTTACTTCATACTTGAGAACACAAATTTAGATCTTTCTTTGGAGGTAAAATGATAAAATGAGGGGAAAGCATGATTAAGATTCATTCTAAGTTTTTGAAAGCAAAGGACTTGGAATGCTTTTTGTAGATAGTAAAGAATCTGTGAAGAACATTAAGGAGAGGAGTAACATGATAAATATGTGCATTAAGATTTCTCTAACTTTAAAGAAAAGAATGGATTGAGGCAGATACGGGAGGGGGAAGTAAACCCAAGATCAGAGCCATATAAGCTAGAACCATAATAAAATCTATATGAGAGATAATGAAGGCTTGACACCATGCAATTGCCATTTGATTAAATAAGTCTTTATAATATTTTGTTGTAGAATTCATTTAATTTTAGTTTTATACCTAAACAACAGCACATAAAAATAAATGTTTCTGTATATAATGACTGGAAAATTTCTGAAACTGAAATAATAGCAAAATAGGGGAAAATATATACAATTGAATTTCAAATTTTAGAATTATTGATTTTGAATTGTCAAATGTAAAATTGTACAAATTCATTACCTAAAAGATATATAGGATTGAAGGTGAGGCTGGAGAAAACACTGTTTTAGAGAAACAAATTTGAGTTTCCTCTGTAGAAGACTGAGAATACAAGATGAGCACTCACTATATCAACCAGCAATATCTTCAGTGTGATACAAAAAAAGAAAAAATAAACTTTATAAATGATTCATATGTATTAGGTACCCATTTCTTCAAAACAGATAAACCCAAAGTTAGTGATGTAATGAAATAAACAGATTGCCTGTAGTTTCTGTGGGCCGTGAATTCACACAGGGCACATTAGGATGGCTTATATCTGCATGACAGTGTCCGCGTCTCAGTAGTAATACTTGAAGACTGAGACTGGACTAATATGAAATCTCATTCATTCACACGTCTAGCAGATAATACTGATGATCACCTGGAGGCCTAGGTCAGACACAACACCAATACTTGGCCCAAGGCTGTTCCATATAGCCTGACTTTTTTCACATTGTTGTGATTGGACTATAAGGTATGCTTCCTTAAACAAAGAGAAGTGAGAGAAAGAGAGTCATTTGGGAGCCATAATGCATTTTATGATCTTTAGTTTTGGAAACAAAGCAGCAATATTATATTGGCTTTAGCTTTAAAAGTCCACCAAGGTTCAACATTATATTCCACCATTTGAGGAATATCAACATCACACTCTAAAAAATTTGAATATGAAACAGACAATAATAAACATATGACTACAAATAGATGTTAATCAAAAAGGAAAACAATTTAAAACATGAGAATAAAGTGTGGTTCTTTGAAAAAAGTCAATAAAATTGATAATCCTTTAGGCAAGGTAACTAGGAAAAAAAGAGTAAAGAAATTTCCAATATCAGGAAAGAAATGGAGGACTTTGCTGAAGACCCTACAGCTGTTGCATAATAATAAAAAATAGAGGAGAGGGAAATTGGCAATGTTCATCAAACTTTCAGCTATACAATGATTAACTTCTGGGGCTCCAATGTAGAGCATGGTTACTATAGTTAACAACACTGTTTAGTACACTAGAAATGTGTTAAGAGAATAGATCTTAAATGTTCTCATCATACACATAAAAAAATGGAACTATATGAGATAGGTTAATCAGCTTAATTGTGGTGATCATTTCCCAACATATATGTATATCAAATTATTACATTGTATGTCTTAAACATGTACAATTTGCATTTGTAAATTTTACCACAATAAAGCTGGAAAAAAATAAAGAACTCTGAAAAAACTAAACTTGTGATTTTGAAAATTTTATTGGACCAATTCCTTGAAATAAACAAACTGCCAAAGCTCACTCAAGAAGAAATAGATAAGCTGAATAGCTCAAGATCAACTAATAAAATTTAAGTAAACTAAAGACCCAGATGGCTATACTGGGAAGTATTCCAAATATTAAAAAATGAATAATACCAAATTCACTAAACTATTTCCAGAAAAAATAAAAGGAACACATCCAAACTTATCTTATGAGGTCAGAATTATCCTGACATCAATACCTGCCATTACAAGAATGGTTAACTGAAGACCAACATGTCTTATAAATACAGACACATTCTTCATAAAACATTGCCAAATTGTGTCCAGGAATATGTATAAAGAATTCTACACAACAACCAAGTAATGGTGTGCTAAGAATACAAAGATGGTTTACCTATGGAAAATAAATGTAAGACATTCTTAACAAAACCAGGCTAAAAAAGAAAAGCCATATGATCATCTCAATAAAAGAAGCACTTCACAAATTTTAGTATCCATACATGATAAACACTCCCAGCAAACTAGGAATAACAGGGAATCCATATAACCCTATAAAAAGAGATCTACAAAATTCTACTGCTGATTCTACATATAATTATGAAAAATTGAATACACCCCTTCTAAGATCAGTAACAGACAAGGTGTCAACTCTCCCCACTCCTACTAGACACTATACAGAAAGTCCCAGGTAACACAGTATGGAAATTTAAAAACAGTTTACAATAGTTTAAATGGATGAAGTAAAAGTGTCTCTATCTTTAGGTGAAATTGGTGATTTTAGAGAAAATCTGAAGGAACTATAAAAATGTTTTAAAAGATTATTGAACTAATAAGTGAATTGAAGAAAGTTTCAAGATTCAAAAATAAACTGTATTTCTATATACTGTAAACAACTTGAAATTGAATGATAAATAATATCATTTGCAATAGCATCAGAAACATAAAATAGTTACATATGTAACAAAATACGAGAAAAACCTGTTTGCTGAAAACTACAAAACAATAATGAAATAAATTTTAAACTGTCTAAATGAATTCCAGCAGAGTAATTTGCAATATTTTAATTTTTAATTTTAAATTGGTTTTTAAAATTACATGAAAAAGTGAAATAAACAGAATACTCAAAACATTCTGAAAAAGAATAAAGCAGTAGACAACTCACTACTTTTCCTTAAGAATTATTATAAAACTACAGTAATCCTGATTGTTTAATGTTGACAAGAGATAGATATGGACATCAGTGGAATACTATAGAGAGCCAAAAAATTTATCTCCATAAATATGGTCAATTGATATTTGAAAAAGGTGCCACAGCAAGTCGATGGAGAAATAATACTCCCTTTAACAAATAGTGCTGGAACAACTGGATATCCATGTACATAAAACTGAACTTTGTTCCACACATCACATAATATACAAATATTAACTCAAATGGATCCTAGAACTAGCTCTAAATCCTAAAACTATAAAACTTCTAAAGAAAATATAGGAGAAAATCTGTGTCTTTGGATTAAGTAAGGTTTTTTTAGATAGACTAACAAAGGACAATCTCACGAAAGAAAAAGAGAAATAAGAATTCATCGGGGGGCGGAGCAAGATGGCCGAATAGGAGCAGCTCCAGTCTCCAACTCCCAGCACGAGCGACACAGAAGACCGGTGATTTCTGCGTTTTCAACTGAGGTACTGGGTTCATCTCACTGGGGAGTGCCGGATGATCGGTGCTGGTCAGCTGCTGCAGCCCGACCAGCGAGAGCTGAAGCAGGGCGAGGCATTGCCTCACCTGGGAAGTGCAAGGGGGAAGGGAATCCCTTTTCCTAGCCAGGGGAACTGAGACACACAACACCTGGAAAATCGGGTAACTCCCACCCCAATACTGCGCTTTAAGCAAACAGGCACACCAGGAGATCATATCCCACACCTGGCCAGGAGGGTCCCACACCCAGGGAGCCTCCCTCATTGCTAGCACAGCAGTCTGTGATCTACCGGCAAGGCAGCAGCGAGGCTGGGGGAGGGGCGCCCGTCATTGCTGAGGCTTAAGTAGGTAAACAAAGCCTCTGGGAAGCTGGAACTGGGTGGAGCTCACAGCAGCTCAAGGAAACCTGCCTGTCTCTATAGACTCCACCTCTGGGGACAGGGCACAGTAAACAATAACAAACTCAGCCGAAACCTCTGCAGACGCAAACGACTCTGTCTGACAGCTTTGAAGAGAGCAGTGGATCTCCCAACACGGAGGTTGAGATCTGAGAAGGGACAGACTCCCTGCTCAAGTGGGTCCCTGACCCCTGAGTAGCCTAACTGGGAGACATCCCCCACCAGGGGCAGTCTGACACCCTACACCTCACAGGGTGGAGTACACCCCTGAGAGGAAGCTTCCAAAGCAAGAATCAGACAGGTACATTCGCTGTTCAGAAATATTCTATCTTCTGCAGCCTCTGCTGCTGATACCCAGGCAAACAGGGTCTGGAATGGACCTCAAGCAATCTCCAACAGACCTACAGCTGAGGGTCCTGACTGTTAGAAGGAAAACTATCAAACAGGAAGGACACCTACACCAAAACCCCATCAGTACATCACCATCATCAAAGACCAGAGGCAGATAAAACCACAAAGATGGGGAAAAAGCAGGGCAGAAAAGCTGGAAATTCAAAAAATAAGAGCGCATCTCCCCTGGCAAAAGAGCGCAGCTCATCGCCAGCAACAGATCAAAGCTGGACGGAGAATGACTTTGACGAGATGAGAGAAGAAGGCTTCAGTCCCTCAAATTTCTCAGAGCTAAAGGAGGAATTACATACCCAGCGCAAAGAAACTAAAAGTCTTGAAAAAAAAGTGGAAGAATTGATGGCTAGAGTAATTAATGCAGAGAAGGTCCTAAACGAAATGAAAGAGATGAAAACCATGACACGAGAAATACGTGACAAATGCACAAGCTTCAGTAACCGACTCAATCAACTGGAAGAAAGAGTATCTGCGATTGAGGATCAAATAAATGAAATGAAGCGAGAAGAGAAATCTAAAGAAAAAGAAGAAAAAGAAATGAACAAAGCCTGCAAGAAGTATGGGATTATGTAAAAAGACCAAATCTACGTCTGATTGGGGTGCCTGAAAGTGAGGGGGAAAATGGAACCAAGTTGGAAAACACTCTTCAGGATATCATCCAGGAGAACTTCCCCAACCTAGTAGGACAGGCCAACATTCAAATCCAGGAAATACAGAGAACGCCACAAAGATACTCCTCGAGAAGAGCAACTCCAAGACACATAATTGCCAGATTCACCAAAGTTGAAATGAAGGAAAAAATCTTAAGGACAGCCAGAGAGAAAGGTCGAGTTACCCACAAAGGGAAACCCATCAGACTAACAGCAGATCTCTCGGCAGAAACTCTACAAGCCAGAAGAGAGTGGGGGCCAATATTCAACATTCCTAAAGAAAAGAATTTTAAACCCAGAATTTCATATCCAGCCAAACTAAGTTTCATAAGTGAAGGAGAAATAAAATCCTTTACAGATAAGCAAATGCTTAGACATTTTGTCACCACTAGGCCTACCTTACAAGAGACCCTGAAGGAAGCACTAAACATGGAAAGGAACAACCGGTACCAGCCATTGCAAAAACATGCCAACATGTAAAGACCATCGAGGCTAGGAAGAAACTGCATCAACTAACGAGCAAAATAACCAGTTAATATCATAATGGCAGGATCAAGTTCACACATAACAATCTTAACCTTAAATGTAAATTGACTAAATGCTCCAATTAAAAGACACAGACTGGTAAACTGGATAAAGAGTCAAGACCCATCAGTCTGATGTATTCAGGAGACCCATCTCACACGCAGAGACACACATAGGCTCAAAATAAAGGGATGGAGGAAGATTTACCAAGCAAATGGAGAACAAAAAAAAGCGGGGTTGCAATACTAGTCTCTGATAAAACAGACTTTAAACCATCAAAGATCAAAAGAGACAAAGAAGGCCGTTACATAATGGTAAAGGGATCAATTCAACAGGAAGAGCTAACTATGCTAAATATATATGCACCCAATACAGGAGCACCCAGATTCATCAAGCAAGTCCTTAGAGACTTACAAAGAGACTTAGACTCCCATACAATAATAATGGGAGACTTCAACACTCCACTGTCAACATTAGACAGATCAACGAGACAGAAAGTTAACAAGGATATCCAGGAATTGAACTCATCTCTGCAGCAAGCAGACCTAATACACATCTATAGAACTCTCCACCCCAAATCAACAGAATATACATTCTTCTCAGCACCACATCGTACCTACTCCAAAATCGACCACGTAATTGGAAGTAAAGCACTCCTCAGCAAATGTACAAGAACAGAAATTATAACAAACTGTCTCTCAGACCACAGTGCAATCAAACTAGAACTCAGGACTACGAAACTCAATCAAAACTGCTCAACTACATGGAAACTGAACAACCTGCTCCTGAGTGACTACTGGGTACATAACGAAATGAAGGCAGAAATAAAGATGTTCTTTGAAACCAATGAGAACAAAGATACAACATACCAGAATCTCTGGGACACATTTAAAGCAGTGTGTAGAGGGAAATTTATAGCACTAAATGCCCACAAGAGAAAGCAGGAAAGATCTAAAATTGACACTCTAACATCGCAATTAAAAGAACTAGAGAAGCTAGAGCAAACACATCCGAAAGCTAGCAGAAGGCAAGAAATAACTAAGATCAGAGCAGAACTGAAGGAGATAGAGACACAAAAAACCCTCCAAAAAATCAATGAATCCAGGAGTTGGTTTTTTGAAAAGATCAACAAAATTGACAGACCACTAGCAAGACTAATAAAGAAGAAAAGAGAGAAGAATCAAATCGACGCAATTAAAAATGATAAAGGGGATATCACCACCGACCCGACAGAAATACAAACTACCATCAGAGAATACTATAAACACCTCTACACAAATAAACTGGAAAATCTAGAAGAAATGGATAATTTCCTGGACGCTTACACTCTTCCAAGACTAAACCAGGAAGACGTTGAATCCCTGAATAGACCAATAGCAGGCTCTGAAATTGAGGCAATAATTAATAGCCTACCAACCAAAAAAAGTCCAGGACCAGATGGATTCACAGCTGAATTCTACCAGAGGTACAAGGAGGAGTTGGTACCATTCCTTCTGAAACTATTCCAATCAATAGAAAAAGAGGGAATCCTCCCTAATTCATTTTATGAGGCCAACATCATCCTGATACCAAAGCCTGGCAGAGACACAACAAAAAAAGAGAATTTTAGACCAATATCCCTGATGAACATCGATGCAAAAATCCTCAATAAAATACTGGCAAACCGGATTCAGCAACACATCAAAAAGCTTATCCACCATGATCAAGTGGGCTTCATCCCTGGGATGCAAGGCTGGTTCAACATTCGCAAATCAATAAACATAATCCAGCATATAAACAGAACCAAAGACAAGAACCACATGATTATCTCAATAGATGCAGAAAAGGCTTTTGACAAAATTCAACAGCCCTTCATGCTAAAAACGCTCAATAAATTCGGTATTGATGGAACGTATCTCAAAATCATAAGAGCTATTTATAACAAACCCACAGCCAATATCATACTGAATGGGCAAAAACTGGAAAAATTCCCTTTGAAAACTGGCACAAGACAGGGATGCCCTCTCTCACCACTCCTATTCAACAAAGTGTTGGAAGTTCTGGCTAGGGCAATTAGGCAAGAGAAAGAAATCAAGGGTATTCAGTTAGGAAAAGAAGAAGTCAAATTGTCCCTGTTTGCAGATGACATGATTGTATATTTAGAAAACCCCATTGTCTCAGCCCAAAATCTCCTTAAGCTGATAAGCAACTTCAGCAAAGTCTCAGGATACAAAATTAATGTGCAAAAATCACAAGCATTCTTATACACCAGTAACAGACAAACAGAGAGCCAAATCAGGAATGAACTTCCATTCACAATTGCTTCAAAGAGAATAAAATACCTAGGAATCCAACTTACAAGGGATGTAAAGGACCTCTTCAAGGAGAACTACAAACCACTGCTCAGTGAAATTAAAGAGGACACAAACAAATGGAAGAACATACCATGCTCATGGATAGGAAGAATCAATATCGTGAAAATGGCCATAGTGCCCAAGGTAATTTATAGATTCAATGCCATCCCCATCAAGCTACCAATGAGTTTCTTCACAGAATTGGAAAAAACTGCTTTAAAGTTCATATGGAACCAAAAAAGAGCCCGCATCTCCAAGACAATCCTAAGTCAAAAGAACAAAGCTGGAGGCATCACGCTACCTGACTTCAAACTATACGACAAGGCTACAGTAACCAAAACAGCATGGTACTGGTACCAAAACAGAGATATAGACCAATGGAACAGAACAGAGTCCTCAGAGATAATACCACACATCTACAGCCATCTGATCTTTGACAAACCTGAGAGAAACAAGAAATGGGGAAAGGATTCCCTATTTAATAAATGGTGCTGGGAAAATTGGCTAACCATAAGTAGAAAGCTGAAACTGGACCCTTTCCTTACTCCTTATACGAAAATTAATTCAAGATGGATTAGAGACTTAAATGTTAGACCTAATACCATAAAAATCCTAGAGGAAAACCTAGGTAGTACCATTCAGGACATAGGCATGGGCAAAGACTTCATGTCTAAAACACCAAAAGCAACAGCAGCAAAAGCCAAAATTGACAAATGGGATCTCATTAAACTAAAGAGCTTCTGCACAGCAAAAGAAACTACCATCAGAGTGAACAGGCAACCTAGAGAATGGGAGAAAATTTTTGCAATCTACTCATCTGACAAAAGGCTAATATCCAGAACCTACAAAGAACTCAAACAAATTTACAAGAAAAAAACAAACAACCCCATCAAAAAGTGGGCAAAGGATATGAACAGACATTTCTCAAAAGAAGACATTCATACAGCCAACAGACACATGAAAAAATGCTCATCATCACTGGCCATCAGAGAAATGCAAATCAAAACCACAATGAGATACCATCTCACACCAGTTAGAATGGCGATCATTAAAAAGTTGGGAAACAACAGGTGTTGGAGAGGATGTGGAGAAATAGGAACACTTTTACACTGTTGGTGGGATTGTAAACTAGTTCAACCATTATGGAAAACAGTATGGCGATTCCTCAAGGATCTAGAACTAGATGTACCATATGACCCAGCCATCCCATTACTGGGGATATACCCAAAGGATTATAAATTATGCTGCTATAAAGACACATGCACACGTATGTTTATTGCAGCACTATTCACAATAGCAAAGACTTGGAATCAACCCAAATGTCCATCAGTGACAGATTGGATTAAGAAAATGTGGCACATATACACCATGGAATACTATGCAGCCATAAAAAAGGATGAGTTTGTGTCCTTTGTAGGGACATGGATGCAGCTGGAAACCATCATTCTTAGCAAACTATCACAAGAACAGAAAACCAAACACCGCATGTTCTCACTCATAGGTGGGAACTGAACAATGAGATCACTTGGACTCAGGAAGGGGAACATCACACACCGGGGCCTATCATGGGGAGGGGGGAGGGGGGAGGGATTGCATTGGGAGTTATACCTGATGTAAATGACGAGTTGATGGGTGCAGCACAGCAACATGGCACAAGTATACATATGTAACAAACCTGCACGTTATGCACATGTACCCTACAACTTAAAGTATAATAATAATAAATAAATTAAAAAAAAAAGAAAAAAAAAGATTTCATCAAAATTAAAAAGATGTGATCTACAAAAAACAGTAAGAAAATGAAAAGACAAGTCACCAGTTAGTTTGAAATAGAACATCTAACAATGAACTTGTACTAAGTGTATACAAAGGACTCTCAATATTCAGCAATAAGAAAGCATAAAAACACAATTTTGAAAAATGTGTGAAGTACTAATAAGGATCCATACCAACCCAGTGTCTTATGCCTCTCTTGTGGAAATGGAAAATGGCACAGCCCCTTTGGAAAACAGTTTGTCAGTTTCTCATAAAATGAAACATACTCTTATCATACCAGTATTCTCAGCAATTGTAGTATTTGTCTAAGAGAAATGAAAGTTTATTTACATAAAACATGTATGAAAATATTATAGCACCTTCATTCGTAAATCACAAAAAACTCAAAATGGGACAAATACTTAACAGCTGGTGAATGGATGAACAACTCCTGGTATATCCACACAAAGGAATACTGTTAATAGACTTACGTCCAATGAACTAGTGATACACACAACAATACAGATGGATTTCAAATGTGTATTGCTACTTCAAAAACCTGGGCTCAACAGATTTTACGCTTTATGATTCCGTTAAATGGCTTTCTGAACCAGTAAAACTAGAGGAACAGAAAACAAATCAGTAGCATCCAGAGAACTGAGGATAGGTGAGATAGGTGAGTAAAACAGGCCGAGATACCTTTTAAATTTACAGAACTGTTCTATATTTTGATTTTAGTGGTGGTGACATGACAACATGTACTTGCCTAAACTCATAACACTGTGTAACACAAAGAGTTAATTTGACTCTATAAACTATAACACAGAAAAAAAAAATGCAAAGCTACTGGCATCAAAACAATATAATCCAAACTATATAAAAATGAATGACTTAATTTTTAAAATTTCACTGTGCTTAAGCAAAATACCCTTAAAAATCTGAAAACCAAAATAAATGTGTTATATTTTTATGACATTATTGACTTAACAGGGTGTTTTTTAGCTTCCAATTGCTGTGTAACTAATTATCATAAGCATAGTGGTAGAAAACAGCTCCATTTGTTAGTTCATAGGTGAGAAATTCAGCATATCTTGGGTTTTCAGTGGAAATCTGAACACTGGTGAGGCTGTTTCTTCTGAATGCCCTGGGGAAATGATCCACTTCCAAACTGATCTTTTTTGTTTCCAGAATTCTGTCTGTGACTTGACTCTTTTGGATTCTAATCCATCATGACAGCCTACATGAAGCTACTAGATGTTTGTTAGATATTAAGTTAGTTTTCTTTCCCCTTATCCATGTCTATAGCAGATTTCTCTTCTTCCTGCTTTGCCAGTGAAAATAGTAGCTAGCAGTCCTTGAGTTTTATATACATGTCATTATAATTTCTGCTCTAATTAGTTTCAAAGATATTATTTTTTATTTTATTCCATTTTGTATTATTTTTTATGGAGAGTGTGACAGGTTTTTTTTTTTTTGTTCTCTTTTTCTTCTTTTTTTGTGAATTTATATATTCTAATCAGAGTGCAAAACCCACTATTAGGTAAAGTTTCAAATCAGAAAGCAAAACAAAACCAAAACATGTTTCTCAGAGAGACAGTAATGAGTTTTCTATTGCCACTGAATAATAAGTTATAGTAGAAATATTCTCCACATTTTGAGTGCCTACTCTGTGTCAGTCACTGTTCTAAGCATTTGTATTAACTCATGCTTCAACTCTTACACTGTCAAAGGAGGAAAAGATGTTATATATTTTTCTCAATGTTATACGGTTTTTAAGTAGCAGAATTTATAGTTGAACATATGCAATCTAATTCCGGAGAGCAGTTCATCTGTACAGATTCTGCTTAATCAAAATCTGGTAGTTTAAACAGTGAATGCATTTCATAGTCAAATCTACAACACTGAACCATATTTGGTTATTTGGTTTAAAAATATGGAAAGAAATATATCTTTAAATATCTATATTTAGTTAAAAACATATAAAAGCAATCTCAGGTAAATACGTTCTCAAGAGTTTATGATTCTGTATCTTTAATAATACTGTCAGAAAGCTGAAATATTTACCTACAGTCAACAGAAATACTGTTATGCACTGGTATGTGCTTGTATTCCTTAATTTCACCTCATCTTTATCTAATAATTAAATATACAGCAGAGTCTGCACTGATATTTCCCTCCAAAACCTTGTTACCAATAGGATGTCATGCCACTATCATCTCTGTAAATCCCAGAATCCAAAAATGTCATTTTTAAAGGTCATTTTAGATCTGTCATTCTGGATAGGTGTATCTTCTTTCTTGAAAAGGCCAAGTTAAGTATCTTTATTAAAATTATAGTTACTCCATTTCTTTCTTCAATGCTCATATACAAAACATGGTCAAACTAGCCACATGAAAAGCTTAGATATTTTTGTCAAACTTGAAGCATGTAATACATAAGAAATTGTTTCATAATTTATTATTTTATAATTTACAAGAATTCTTTCTTTTAGAATATTGACAACTATCCTTGTATATATTCATATACTTATGGTGTACAACGTCATGCTATGATATATGTATACAATGTGGAATTAATGAATCAAGCTTATTAACATATCTATCAACTTAAATGCTCATCACTTATTCCTCCTAACTGAAACATTGTACCCTTTGACCAATATCTCCTCATTACCCCCGGCCCCAGCCACTGGTAACCACCATTCTGCTCTGTGCTTCCATGAGTTTGTTTTAGATTCCACATATAAGTGAGAACATGCAATAATTGTCTTTGTATACCTGAATTGTCTTTGTGTGCCTGCCTTTCACTTAGCATTTTGTCTTCCAGGTTCATCCATGTTGCTCTTTAATGACAGAATTTCCCTTTCAATTAAAACTGAATTGTACTCATTCTGTATATATACACAATTTATTTATCCATTCATGAAGACATTGTTTGGTTCCATATATTGGCTATGGTAAAGAATGTTGCATTAAACATGGAAGTGTAGCTATCCCTTTGACATGATTTCAGATCCTTTGGATTTTCACCCATATATAGGGATCTCGGTAAAAAATGATCCATAATGTAGTTTTTTGAGAAAATTCTATTTAAGTATTTCATAATAGCTGTACTAATTTACAAGCCTGCCAAAAGTGTGCCAGGGCTCTCTTTTCTCTTTTCTCTATGTCCTCCCCAACATGTGTTATCTTTCATTTCTTTGATAATAGCCACTCTGACAACTGTGAGGAGATATCCCATTATAGCAGGTTTATATTTAAGTATTTAATTCATTTTGACTTGATTTTTGTATATAGTATGAGATATAGGTCCAAGTACTTTTTTTTGCACATTCATATCCAGTATTCTGTTAACGCAGTATGTCACATTTATATATTTGTGTATGTTAAACTATCCTTGCATCCCTGGGCTAAATCCCTCTTGACATGACAAATGATCTTTTTAATGTGCTGTTGAATTGAGTTTGCTAGTATTACATGAATTCTTATGTAACTTCCTTGGTGAAACCCAAGCTTCACATGCTATATTGCAATATGCCATAAATCCAACAACTAAGATGTTTAAAAAGGTATCAGTACTAAATAATAAATTCCAAACTTTTCCAAAATTATTATTTAATGAATATTTTCATTTTCGACTATTAAAGTTGTAAGTTTACATTTAGGAAATACATGAAGCAAAAAAAAGTCATCCTTGATTCTAACTATTCAGAGCTTTGGATAGCCTTGATTATGAATGGATGATCACTTCATTGTCTAATATTCATGGTACTTAAAGACATTAATGTACTTAAAATATTTTCATAGCATAAGCAATTATTTTACTCAGAAAACTAATTTTTTTATAATACTTTAAGTTCTAGGGTACACGTGCACAACGTTCAGGTTTGTTACATAAGTATACATGTGCCATGTTGTTTTGCTGCACCCATCAACTTGTCGTTTACATTAGGTATTTCTCCTAATGCTATCCCGACCCCAGCCCCCTACCCTCTGAGAGGTCCCAGTGTGTGATGTTCCCTGCCCTCTGTCCATGTGTTCTCATTGTTCAACTCCCACTTATGAGTGAGAACATGCGGCGTTTGGTTTTCTGTCCTTGCAAAAGTTTGCTTAGAATGATGGTTTCCAGCTTCATCCACGTCCCTACAAAGGACACGAACTCATCCTTTTTATGGCTGCATAGTATTCCATGGTGTATATGTGCCACATTTTCTTAATCCAGTCTATCATTGCTGGATATTTGGGTTGGTTCTAAGTCTTCGCTATTGTGAATAGTGCCACAATAAACATACGTGTGCATGTGTCTTTATAGTAGCATGATTTATCATCCTTTGGGTACATACCCAGCAATGGGATTGCTGGGTCAAGTGGTATTTCTAGTTTCTAGATCCTTGAGGAATGGCCACACTGTCTTCCACAATGGTTGAACTAATTTGCACTCCCACCAAACAGTGTAAAGTATTCCTATTTCTCCACATCCTCTCCAACATCTGTTGTTTCTTTTTTTTTTAATTTTTTTTTTGTATTTTCTTTTTTATTATTATTATTGTTATACTCTAAGTTCTAGGGTACATGTGCATAACGTGCAGGTTTGTTACATGTGTATACTTGTGCCATGTTGGTGTGCTGCATCCATCAACTCGTCAGCACCCATGAACTCGTCATTTACATCAGGTATAACTCCCAATGCAATCCCTCCCCCCTACCCCCATGATAGGCCCCGGTGTGTGATGTTCCCCCTTCTCGAGTCCAAGTGATCTCATTGTTCAGTTCCCACCTATGAATGAGAACATGTGGTGTTTGGTTTTCTGTTCCTGCAATAGTTTGCTGAGAATGATAGTTTCCAGCTGCATCCATGTCCCTACAAAGGACAGGAACTCATCCTTTTTTATGGCTGCATAGTATTCCATGGTGTATATGTGCCACATTTTCTTAATCCAGTCTGTCGCTGATGGACATTTGGGTTGATTCCAAATCTTTGCTATTGTGAATAGTGCTGAAATAAACATACATGTGCATGTGTCTTTATAGCAGCATGATTTATAACCTTTTAATGATCACCATTCTAACTGGTGTGAGATGGTACCTGTTTGTGGTTTTGATTTGCATTTCTCGGATGACCAGTGAAGATGAGCATTTTTTCATATGTTTATTGGCTGCATAAACGTCTTCTTTTGAGAGTTTCTGTTCATATCATTTACCCACTTTTTGATGGGGTTATTTTTTTCTTGTAAATTTGTTTAAGTTCTTTGTAGATTCTGGATATTAGCCCTTTGCCAGATGGGTAGATTGCAAAAAGTTTCTCCCATTCTGTAGGTTGCCTGTTCACTCTAATGAGAGTTTCTTTTGCTGTGCATACACTCTTTAGTTTAATTAGATCCCATTTGTCAACTTTGGCTTTTGTTGCCACTGCTTTCGGTGTTTTAGTCATGAAGTCTTTGCCCATACCTATGTCCTGAATGGTATCGCCTATGTTTTCTTCTAGGTCTTGTCTTCTAGGTCTTCTATGGTGTTAGGCCTTACTTTTAAATCTTTAATCCATCCTTACGGTGTAGGGAAGGCATCCAGTCTCAGCTTTCTACATATGACTAGCCAGTTTTCCCAACACCATCCATCAAATAGGGAAACTTTTCCCCATTGCTTGTTTTTGCCAGATTTGTCAAAGATCAGATGGTTGCGGATGTGTGGTGTTATTTCCGTGGTCTCTGGACCACTGTTCTGTTCCATTGGTCTATATCTCTGTTTTGGTACCAGTACCATGCTGTTTTGGTTAGAGTAGCCTTGTAGTATAGTTTGAAGTCAGGTAGTGTGATGCTTCCAGCTTTGTTCTTTTGGATTAGGACTGTCTTGGCTATGCAGGCTGTTTTTTGGTTCCATATGAACTTTAAAGTAGTTTTTCCCCAATTCTGTGAAGGAAGTCATTGGTAACTTGATGGGGATGGCATTGAATCTATAAATTACCTTGGAAAGTATGGCCATTTTCACGATATTGATTCTTCCTATCCATTCGCATGGAATGTTCTTCCATTTGTTTGTGTCCTCTTTTATTTCATTGAGTAGTTTGTAGTCCCTTTGAAGAGGTCCTTCACATCCCTTGTAAGCTGGATTACTATGTATTTTACTCTTTTTGTAGTAATTGTGAATGGGAGTTCACTCATGATTTGGCTCTCTATTATTGGCATATAGGAATACTTGTGATTTTTGCACATTGATTTTGGATTCTGAGACTTTGCTGAAGTTGCTTATCAGCTTAAGGAGATTTTGGGCTGAGACGATGGGGTTTTCTAAATATATAATCATGTAATCAGAAAACTAATTTTTTAAAGGAATTCTGTGAAGAAAAACATTAAGCTGTTTAGGTTTACATATTATGAATACCTGTGTCTACTTTACATTCTAACCAATTCAACATTGTTTCCTAGGCACAGCTTTCTATTCTCAAGTGTATCCATTAGGCTAGACCTAAAAATATAATTGAAATAATTTGTGTAATATTTGTGGTAAGCAGAATTCCAAGATGGTCAGCTAAGAGTCCCGGCCTCTGGTTATTAAACCCTAAAGAAGTTACTACTATAAAGGGATTTTTCCAGTATAATTAATGTTACTGAGTTTTTTTGTTTCACAGATTATCTGTGTACACCTAAATGAGCCCTTTATAACCAGAATGTTTCCCAAGTGGCAACAGGGGGAAAAATTGGGAAGATTCAAACTTAAGAAGGATTTAAAAATTTGATATGATGTTGAAAGATGCAGGGTGAAAGATGATGAAAGATGAAAGATGTCCATGCAAAAACTGGAATTTCCTACATGCTGAGAACAATCCCTGCTGAAAGCCAACAGAAAAATAAAATATTTAATTCTATCAGTGCATTGTAATGCGTAAGAGATATAACAAAACTATTAAACATTTTTTTCAATTTGGAAGGCTGAGGTGGGTGGATCACGTGAGGTCAGGAGTTTGAGACCAGCCTGGCCAACGTGACGAAACCCCATCTCTACTAATAATCCAAAAATTAGCCAGCCCTGGTGGCGGGCACCTGTAATTCCACCTACTCTGGAGGCTGAGGCAGGAAAATCGCTTTAACCTGGGAGGCAGAGGTTGCAGTGAGATGAGATTGCTTCACTGCACTCCAGCCTGGGTGACAGAGCGAGACTCCATTTCAAACAAACAAAAACATTTGCCAGTTCTTTTTTAAAAAATTCATTGTAATTTTGTACCGTGTTCTTCTCTTCCAGTTATTATTTTGAATAATACTGAGGTGGAATAATAGATACAAATTAGGTTTAGCAGGAATGTTCTAGATGCAATGGCAGTAATTCTCTATCATTCATCATCTGTGTTGCAAATTATATGTTTTAAAGCATACTAATCCATTTATCTTATGTATTATGAATATTACACCTATAAATCAGAAACTTAGGTATTTATGTTGTACTACTAAATTAAATTATACAAAAATTATTTATTCTCTAACTACAACCTGCCAGACACTTGAGCAGTCACTGGGTTTTTAATGTTCAGCACAAAAGATAGGGTTCTGAATTATGATTTTCAATAAAGTTATTATAAACATAAATATAAATAAATAAATTATTTTGTAAAACCTTATGGAGAAAAAAATATATACTGCTGTGAAAATACATAACATTAAATTGTTTCTAGTTGAGGATTTCAGGACAAAGCTCCTCTGAAGAAGTAAATTATTGAGCTGAAACTGGATAGATGAAATATAGTTGTATAGATGAAAAACGGGAGGAAATTTTTTCAGGCAAAAAAAAAAAAAAAGATGTGTGCAAAGCTTGGTGACACCAGAAAGCATAGTTTCTTTAAGAAATTGGAAAAAGTCTATTGCACCAAAATGGAAAGGCATACCTGAGAATAAGCTTCAGATTTATAAGCAACAGCCTGATCACAGAACATTGACGTTTTTGTTAAGTATTTTTGATATTCATCTGAAACAAAATTGAAGTTTTCAAGTCCGAATTATTTTGATAATATCAAACTAGGATTCCAGAAAGACTGCTTTTCCGGTGATTTGAGTCTGTATTGAAGGGGTGGCTAGAGAAGTGAAAGATTAGTAGAAAGAAATTAATGTATTTTAGGTGAGAGATGTTTAATTACAACAAAGTAGTGTTACTAGAAATAGAAAAAGACTACTTGAGCTTGGGAGGTATTTGGGAATAAAATAGATATGACTTTTGATAAATTTAACAGAACAACTCAGGGATACGAAAACCATGATAATTTTTAGATTACTTTTTAAAATAACTGTGTCTTTGGTGTGTCATATGCTGAGGCAGATAACAAGAGAGAATTCTACTGGATAAGAAATATTATGAGGTTGTTTGAGACATGTTTAATTCGCTATTTTATTTGGAACATCTAGATAAAAATATCAAGTAGTGAATGGGACATATTATTCAAGAACTTTAGAAAAGATTTGAAAGTTGGAAATATAAATCTGGATATCATTGGTGCATATACAATATTGGGACTGGTTATATAAGTGAGAAAATAGAGTTAGGGAGAGGGTCTGGGACTTGCTTGTTGTGATATCCCCAATGTTTAATGTCAGAATACACGATGAGATTTAAATAGATCTGTCAAAAAGGTGGGAGAAATTCCAGGGAGAGTGTAGTCATGGAAACTAGGGAAAGATCATGTTTCAGAAAGAAGCAGGGGCTCAACATTGTCAAATATTGCTGAGAGTTCAAGTGAGATAAAAGACTAAATTACAGCATGAGATGAAGAAAATAGATTCATTGTAGCTCATAGAAAAAGCTATGTTCCATAGGATGATGGTGGTGGTGAATGGGTCGAGGATTGTTTGCAGAAAGAGAAAAGCTTCACTGACTATTGATTCTATTTTGTGTAGTTAGTTCTGAAAGTCTGCAGAGAAACTGAGCAGAAGTTGAAGTGAAATATGTGTTATGATGATTTTCTTTTTTCATTTTTTAAAGATAAGCAGGACTTTGAAATTATCAAATGTTTTTGGAAAAGATTTAGAGACCTCATTAAAAAAGAGATCAAATGTAGAGAATAATGAAATAATAATTTGTTCTTCAATTATATTGAGAATGGAAGTGAAGAAAATTACGGATAGAGAGGGAAGAAGCATTTTCTTTACCATTATAGAAGGAAAGGAATAAAACACTGATGTGGAAGGAGACAGACTGGGAAGTTAGTTACATTGTTAGAGAGTTTTGTTCTGATGTTATATAATGGCAATACTGCATTTGAAAAGAGATGAAAATGATTCAGACATTCAGGGATAAGAGTCTATTTTAGATTGTGGATCATATATGCACACTGATAACAATTTACCCATATATGCAAAATTTTTCCAGCTGTCCTTTTCTATGTCAATACAATCACAGACTGCAAAATGAAAAAGAAAGGAACAAAGAAATTGAGAATGTGCGTAGTGATGTTGCAATCGTGAACAGTAGTTCTAAGCTGGATAGAGAAGAAGCTTAATAAAGCAGAGGGATTACAGATAGAAAGACATAAAAAATGTATATTTCCAAAATTCCCAATGAAATAGAAGAGTAATAATGAACATAGTTCAATAAAAAAGTAGAAAAAGAATTGTTGCATTCACAGAACAGAATGTTTGATTTCATAATAGTAAAGACCATTAGGTTTGACGTGAAAATGTGCATTGGTTACTTTAATCAATATCTATTTAGCACACTTATGAGTACAGAAGTCATATCGTAGTGGGCTTAAGAGTTGAAGTTGATGATGTAGAAATTGCAAGTTTTCAAGTCCTGTCAGAGAGTTTAAAGATAAGTTGTCTTAATGAAAAGTGAGATCACTTGGACTCGGGAAGGGGGACATCACACACCGGGGCCTATTATGGGGGGGGAGGGGGGAGGGATTGCATAGGATTTATACCTCATGTAAATGACGAGTTGATGGGTGCAGCACAGCAACATGGCACAAGTATACATATGTAACAAACCTGCACGTTATGCACATGTACCCTAGAACTTAAAGTATAATAATAATAAAAAATAAAAATTAAAAAAAACAAAAACAAAAAACAAAAAAAAACTAGGAAGACATAAATGTGTTTGGGGGCTAAAATTTATAAGATAGTAGACATAGAAATATCAGAAATAGATTAAAAGCATAGACAGATGTTCTCTGAGGAGGGAAAATACAATGAATAAAAATCACAAATGATCATTTTAGCCTTGCCAGAGAATGATGTAAAATCCTTCTTCAGAAGCACCCAAGGGAAAGAAAGTGAGGAAAATAAATACACAAACAGTACAGACATGGAGGTGGAGAAGAAAAAAGTGATAAGAAGTTATCAAACATAAATTCTCATTTCAGGGAGTTGAACTGAGGTTCTCTGTGGAAGGTGGGAAGCTCAAATATATGATTGGCAGCTTCAAATTTTTTATAAAGTGACATGTTTTCTATTTACTTTCACATCATGGTGATATCTCATCTATCTGGGAAACAGGAGATTTGGATACCAGTTGTACCTCTGATGTACAATGGGCCAAAACCCTTAATACTTTTTTTTTTTTTATGTGTGTAGATTCAAGGAATTTGTCACATGGATATATTGTGTAGTGGAGAGCTTTTGGATCCTAGTGAAGACATTACCTGAATAAAGAACATTGTATCTAATAGTACTTTTCAATCCTCATCTCCCTCCCATATCCCTAACTTTTGGTATCCCAAGTATCTATTTCCCTCCGTATTCCCCATGTGTACCTGTTCTTTATATTCTACTTTATAAGTGAGAACCTGCAGTGTTTGATTTTCTGTTTCTGAGTTATCTTACTTATGATAATGGCCTCCAGCTCCATCTGTGTTGCTGCAAGACAGGATTTCAGTTTGTCATTATTTCAAAAAGACACCTGTATTCGTATGTTTATTAGAGCATTATGCCCAATAACAAAGTCATGAAATCAACCAAAGTGTCCATCCACAGATGATTGGGTAAAGAAAATATGGTATCTATGCACCATGGAATAATAAACTGTGATGAATAAAAGACTGGGACTTGCTGTTGTCTAAATGCTGAAAACAACCTCTTGGGCAGCCAATAAAGAAAAATAAAATATTTAATTATATCAGTGTGCCATAGTGGATAGCAGGTGTAAAATAACTCTTAGAAATGTTTCATTTTGGGAGGCTGAGGTGTGTGGATCACATGAGGTCAGGAGTTTGAGACCAGCCTGACCAACATTGCAAAACTCTGTCTGTACTAAAAATACAAAAGTTAGCTGGGCTGGTGGAGGGTGTCTGTAATCCCAGCTACTTGGTAATAAACAGTGATAAAGAAAACTGTTTAGGCCGGGCGCGGTGGCTCAAGCCTGTAATCCCAGCACTTTGGGAGGCCGAGATGGGCGGATCACGAGGTCAGGAGATCGAGACCATCTTGGCTAACACGGTGAAACCCTGTCTCCACTAAAAAAATACAAAAAACTAGCTGGGTGAGTTTGCGGGCGCCTGTAATCCCAGCTACTCGGGAGGCTGAGGCAGGAGAATGTTGTGAACCTGAGAGGCGGAGCTTCCAGTGAACTGAGATCCCGCCACTGCACTCCAGCCTGGGTGACAGAGCAAGATTCCGTCTCAAAAAAAAAAAAAAAAAAAAGAAAGAAAAAGAAAACTGTTTATTATTCTGTGGTATATAGATATCATATTTTTTAATCCAATTATCTGTAGTTGGAGACTTGTGAACAGTGTTGTAATAAACATAAGCACGCAGGTGTCTTTTTGAAATAATGACTTGTTTTTCATTTGGTAGATACCTAACAGTGGGGTTGCTGGGGTTGAATGATATTTCTACTTTTGACTCTGAGAAATTGCCATACTATTTTCCATAGAGGCTATACTAACAGTGTGTAAGTGTTCTCTTTTCTCTGTAACCTTTCCAACATCTGTTGTTTCTTGACATGTTACTTTCATGACCAGATTTCATCGCTTCTGGTATTTGAAGAATCTAGGCAGAAGGTAAAGCACTGGGGTGAGATGGGGCATGCCCATCTCCTGTGTGGAATGTCTATATAGGTGCAGGCAGTTAGACTAAGAATTTAAACTAGTTTAAGTCTTGCTCTACACCAAAGGCAAGAAAAGTAGTATTCATAAACATTTCCCTTTGACCCACACTCTGGACCTTGGCTTTTGAATCACAATTACCATGATGTCAAGAAATGGCAACCGAAGCTGTTTCCAAGAAAAACTGAGCCTAGGGAAAAAGAGAGGAGTTACTCTAAAGTTTAAAAAGAAAGCCGTAGTCACCCATCCCTTGCTTCTTTTCCCTAAGACATAAGTGTAAATTCATTAGAGTATTTGGAGATCGAGTTATCAACATAGTAATGTACTAAGTTCTGGCAGTACATTGCATTAAGTGCTAAGATGATGTAATTTCTGTGTGCTTTGGAAATCCAAAGGAGAAATGTTTAATGTATGTTTTGGCATAGGTTGCTTAGCAAAGTCTTCCTGAAGAAAGTGCTTAAATAGAAAGAAATCTAATTATAAAAGTTTATTTTCTTGTTTTACCATATTAAATTAGAATCTCTAAGGGAATGTCTTGACCCGTCTTATTCACTATTTTATCTCCACTAGATATCCCTGTGTGTTTGACACATACTAACTGCTCAATGAGTAGTGATTAATAAGAGTGAAAGAAAGAGTTAAAATAAAAGTTTAAAAAAGTTTAAATAAATTATGATGGCAATATTCATTTTACAGATGAGAAAATAGTAACATCTGATATGTGGGACTTAACATGTGTAAAGCACTACTCTAAGTGATGTAAATATTAACTAATTTAACCCTTGTAACAAAAATACAAGGGAGGCACTATTATTATTATCTTCATTTGATAGTTTTAAGAGCTGAGGCACAGAAAACTTAAATGACTTTCCCAATATATGTATATAAGCAGTCTCTTCACTTTGAGTTTTGCCTCTCTTTTCCACTCCATGACATCTCATTTCTCAGAACATCTCCATGTAGCTTAGGTTTCTCACTACATGATGGTCTCAGGTGGTCACATATCTCATCTGGTAGCTGTCTTCTAAAAAAGACTAAGGCAGAAGTTCTAGTACTCAACCAGAGCACAGTAGGGCTTTCATTGTACTTTATTAGTCAAAATGGTCACTGGCCATCCCAGATGCAAGAGAAGGGAAAATAGACACTTTTAATGCATATAAGAGAAGTTTCTGCCAATTGCAGTCTGCAACAAGAGAATAAGAACTTGCTTTGTATTACGTAGCTATTTTCTTCAAGTACACCGCTCTTCTCAATATTCTACACATCTAGGACATATTTCCCATCAGATATAAATTTTTGAATACCTGAGTGTAGAGAATTACATAATTATATAATTAATACCATTCCCTATTTTGGGGAGAAAAGCTTACCTTTCTTACATTCTCTACCTATCAATTTCTATGTGTCCTTTTCTTACTCAAAACCTCACTCTCTACAACCAGGTAACTCATGTTATCAAACTAGTATTATCTTCATTGTGCTTATGATTTTTTTTTTTGTGTACATATATATAGATATAGATAGATAGATAATAGAGAGAGGAGAAAGAGAGAGAGATATATATATTTCTATGTATAAATGTTTATATTGATTACAGATATATATATATATGTTTTTACACATGTGTATGCTTGCACATCACATGTATAATCAAGGTAATAAAATTTTATGCATACTTCCATACATCTTGTTTACCTTTTATGCAATAATGATTTTTGGAAAACTATGAACTTTATATTTATTATTAATTATTTTTAAAAGTTACATAATACTCCATATTATGGACATACCATACATTATTCAAACATAATCTTTTATTAAAAATTAAAAATATATACCAATATAAAAAAAATTAAACATTGCTCTGAGTTTTCCAGAGCTTTAAAAAAAATAAATTTAAGAAGGGAAAATGCAGTTTTGTTACATGGATATATTGCATAGTAGTGTACTCTGGGCTTTCAGTGTAACCATCGCTGGTGTAATGTACATTGCACCTATTAGGTAATTTCTCACCCATCTCCCTCCCACCATTCCACTCTTCCAAGTCCCAAGGGTCTATTATTCCATACTGTTTGTCTATGTGTACACGTTGTAGCTTCTACTTATAAGTGAGAACATGTGGTATTTGACTTCATGTTTCTGAGTTGTTTCACTTAACATAATGGGCTCCGGTTCCGTTATTGCTGTTTCAAAAGACATGATTTTATTCTTTCTTGTAGCATTCCACTGCATTCCGCTGTGTGAGTATATGTATTTATTTATATTTCTGTATGAAGATTTCCACATTAAGATGTCAACAATCACTAGAGTCTGCGAGTATGTTACCTTGTGTGGCAAAAGAATTTTGCAGATGGAATTAAGGTTGCTAATCAGCTGACCTTAAAATAGATTAATTTTCAATTAGCCACATGGGCCCACTGTAATCACAAGGTTCCTTAAAAGTAGAAAGAGAAGCAGATGGAAAGAGTTTGAAGGAGATGTGACTATGGAAGAAAGGCACAAAGAGATACAATATGACTGGCTTTGCATGGCAGGTATAGGGTTACAAGCCAGGGAATGTGGAAGGCCAGTAGGAGTTAGAAAAGTAAATAAATTGATTCTTCCCTAGAGGCTCCAAAACAGTATGTAGGTCATGCAAAAATTCAATAATTTTAACCCAGTAAGACCTCTTTCAGACTTTCTGTCCACCATATTGTAAGGTAATAAATGTGTGTTGCTTTAAGCCTCTAAATTTCTGTAACTTGTTAAGGCAGCAATAAGAAATCAGTGCAATACACCAATACTTACTGGGCTTTTTATTTTTATGAGACATATTCACAAGAGTAGGATTGCAGGGTCAGAACATTTTTTAATTTCTTGACTGATTACCTTTACTTTGCTTCCAAAAACTTTAAGAATTTCGGACTGACATAGTTCTCTGCAGAATTGTGTTGAAAAAAACTAGGTCACATGTCTTTCATTGACATTATAAAACATGACCCAGAAAATTTGAAGTTCATCAAATATGATTAGAATAAGAATTCTAGTTTCTGAGACAGACTCTTCAGACAACTGTTTACTAACTTGTATTAAGCATGTGATAATTCATAGTTTTTCTGGAGAAATAAATTCACTACCATTGTATGATATTTGAGAATGTAATAAGGACATTTTAAAAATAAAATTTAAATTAACATAGCTTTTTGTAATTTTGCATAATATGAATTTTAAGAAACTTGAAAATCAATGTTTATTTTACTTTAAAATATGAAAATACTTTAATTTTCAAAAGTATGTTTACTATTGTGAAATTTTACATTTGGACAGTTTTTAACAATGATCAAAGCTGAAGGCATGACAGTTCCGGATTTAAAAATATAGCTACAGTAATCCAAATAATATGGTGCTAGAATAAAAACAGACATAGTGTCCTGGAATAGAACAGAGAGCCTAGAAATGAATCCATGCATTATGCTCAATGACTCTTTCACACTGTGTCAAGAACACACCATGTGGAAAAGATAGTCTCTTCTGTAAATGGTGCTAGGGAAGCTGGAGATCCACATTGCATAGGAAAGAAATTGGAGCCTTATCTTGTCCCATATACAAAAACCACTCAAAATGCATTAAACACCTAAACCTAAGATCTGAAACCATAAAACTACTAGAAGAAAATATAATGAATGGTCTTCTTGACAGTAGTCTGTGCAATGATTCTTTATTTTTTTGATCTGATCCCAAAAACACAGGCAACAAAATAAAAAATAGACATGAGATTTTATCAAATCAAAAAGCTGTATAGCAAAGGAAAAAAATCAACAATGAAAAGGTAACCCATGAAAAGAGAACACACTTGCAAACTATGTATCTGATAAAGTGTTAATTTCCAAACTGTATAAGGAACGCAAAAAACTCAATAGCACAAATAAATAAATCCTGTCTCGGTTCATTCAGGTTTCTGTAACAAAATACTATAGATTGAGAGGTTTAAAAACAACAGAAGTGTACTTCTCACCATTCTGGAGACTGAGAAGTCCAAGATCAAGACTCTGGCAAATTCAATGTCTAGTGAGGGCCAGTCTTTTCTGTGTGTCCTCACATGGCAGAAGGAATAATGAAGTTCTCTGGAGCCTCTTTTCTAAAGGCACTAATCTCATTCATAAGGGATTTACTCTCAGGACCTTATTACCTCCTAAAGGCCCCACCTGCTAATACCATCCCCTTGGAGGTTAGGATTTTAACATATAAATTTGAGGGATACACACATATTCAGCCCGTAGCAAATCTGATTTAAAACTGGACTAAGAACCTGAAGATACATTTCTCAAAAGAAGACATATAAATGGCCAACAGGTATATGAAAAAGTGTCTAATATCTTTAATCAACAGAGAAATGCAAATTAAAACCGCAATTAGATATCACTTCACACCTGTCAGAATAGTTAGTACCAAAATGATGAATGATACCTGTTGGTGAGGGTGTAGAGGAAAGGGAAGCTTGTACAGTCTTGGGGTGAGTATAACTTGCACAGTCATTATGAAAAACACTATAGAGGTCTCTACAAAAATTAAATATAGATTTACCATATGATCCAGCAATCACACTTCTGTTTATGTATCCAAAGTAAATGAAATTAGTATTTCAAAGACATATCTGCACCCCATGTTTATTGCAGCATTATTCACAATAACTAAGAGAGAAATAACCTAAGTGTCTATAAGTTGAAGGTATAAAGAAAATGTGATATATATATAGTATGTATATATAATTAACAGAATGTTATTCAGCCTTAAAGAGAAGAATATCTTGCCTTTTTTTTTTTTTTTTTTTTTTTTGAGACGGAGTCTCGCTCTGTAGCCCAGGCTGGAGTGCAGTGGCCGGATCTCAGCTCACTGCAAGCTCCGCCTCCCGGGTTCACGCCATTCTCCGGCCTCAGCCTCGCGAGTAGCTGGGACTACAGACGCTGCCACCTCACCCGGCTATTTTTTGTATTTCTTAGTAGAGACGGGGTTTCACCGGGTTAGCCAGGATGGTCTCGATCTCCTGACCTCGTGATCCGCCCATCTCGGCCTCCCAAAGTGCTGGGATTACAGGCTTGAGTATCTTGCCATTTTTAACAACATAGATAAACGTAGAAGGTATTATGCTAAGTGAAATAAGCTAGACACAGAAAGACAAATACCGCATGATCTCACTTATATGTGAAATCTAAAAACACTGAACTCATAAAAACAGAGAGTAGAATGGTGGTTGGCAGGCGTGAGGGTGAGGAAAACAGGGAAATGTTGGTGAAAGAGTACAAATGTCCAATAACGCTGAATAAATGAGCTTTGAGATCTAATATATATGATTATATACATTATATCATATATGATGACTATATATACTAAATACTATATCGTATACTCGAAATATGTTAGGAGAGTTTAACTTAAGTATTCTAAACACATAAAAAATCATAACTATGTGAGGTCATGGATATGTTAATTAGTTTGTGGCAATAATTTCTTTTTTTTTCTTTCTTTTTTTTTAATACTTTAAGTTATAGGGTACATGTGCATAACGTGCAGGTTTGTTACATATGTATACTTGCGCCATGTTGGTGTGCTGCATCCATCAACTCATCAGCACCCATCAACTCGTCATTTACATCCGGTATAACTCCCAATGCAATCCCTCCCCCTTCCCCCCTCCCCATGATAGGCCCCGGTGTATGATGTTCCCCTTCTGGAGTCTAAGTGATCTCATTGTTCAGTTCCCACCTATGAGTGAGAACATGCGGTGTTTGGTTTTCTGTTCTTGCGATAGTTTGCTGAGAATGATGGTTTCCAGCTGCATCCATGTCCCTACAAAGGACACAAATTCATCCTTTTTTATGGCTGCATAGTATTCCATGGTGTATATGTGCCACATTTTCTTAATCCAGTCTGTCACTGATGGACATTTGGGCTGATTCCAAGTCTTTGCTATTGTGAATAGTACCGCAATAAACATACATGTGCATGTGTCTTTATAGCAGTATGATTTATAAACCTTTGGGTATATACCCAGTAATGGGATGGCTGGGTCATATGGTACATCTAGTTCTAGATCCTTGAGGAATCGCCATACTGTTTTCCATAATGGTTGAACTAGTTTGCATTCCCACCAACAGTGCCAACAGTGTAAAAGTGTTTCTATTTCTCCACATCCTCTCCAGCACCTGTTGTTTCCTGACTTTTTAATGATTGCCATTCTAACTGGTGTGAGATGGTATCTCATTGTGGTTTTGATTTGCATTTCTCTAATGGCCAGTGATGATGAGTATTTTTTCATGTGTCTGTTGGCTGTATGAATGTCTTCTTTTGAGAAATGTCTGTTCATATCCTTCTCCCACTTTTTGATGGGGTTGTTTGTTTGTTTCTTGTAAATTTGTTTGAGTTCTTTGTAGGTTCTGGATATTAGCTCTTTGTCTGATGAGTAGATTGCAAAAATTTTCTCCCATTCTGTAGGTTGCCTGCTCACTCTGATGGTAGTTTCTATTGCTGTGCAGAAGCCCTTTAGTTTAATTAGATCCCATTTGTCAATTTTGGCTTTTGTTGCCATTGCTTTTGGTGTTTTAGACATGAAGTCCTTGCCCATGCCTATGTCCTGAATGATATTACCTAGGTTTTCTTCTAGGGTTTTTATGGTATTAGGTCTAACATTTAAGTCTCGAATCCATCTTGAATTAATTTTCATATAACGAGTAAGGAAAGGATCCAGTTTCAGCTTTCTACTTATGGTTAGCCAATTTTCCCAGCACCATTTATTAAATAGGGAATCCTTTCCCCATTTCTTGTTTTTCTCAGGTTTGTCAAAGATCAGATGGCTGTAGATGTGTGCCATTATTTCTGAGGACTCTGTTCTGTTCCATTGGTCTATATCTCTGTTTTGGTACCAGTACCATGCTGTTTTGGTTACTGTAGCCTTGTAGTATAGTTTGAAGTCAGGTAGCGTGATGCCTCCAGCTTTGTTCTTTTGACTTAGGATTGTCTTGGAGATGTGGGCTCTTTTTTGGTTCCATATAAACTTTAAAGCAGTTTTTTCCAATTCTGTGAAGAAACTCATTGGTAGCTTGATGGGGATGGCATTGAATCTATAAATTACCTTGGGCAGTATGGCCATATTCATGATATTGATTCTTCCTATCCATGAGCATGGTATGTTCTTCCATTTGTTTGTATCCTCTTTATTTCACTGAGCAGTGGTTTGTAGTTCTCCTTGAAGAGGTCCTTTACATCCCTTGTAAGTTGGATTCCTAGGTATTTTATTCTCTTTGAAGCAATTGTGAATGGAAGTTCATTCCTGATTTGGCTCTCTGTTTGTCTGTTACTGGTGTATAAGAATGCTTGTGATTTTTGCACATTAACTTTGTATCCTGAGACTTTGCTGAAGTTGCTTATCAGCTTAAGGAGATTTTGGGCTGAGGCAATGGGGTTTTCTAAATATACAATCATGTCATCTGCAAAGAGGGACAATTTGACTTCTTCTTTTCCTAACTGAATACCCTTGATTTCTTTCTCTTGCCTGATTGCCCTAGCCAGAACTTCCAACACTATGTTGAATAGGAGTGATGAGAGAGGGCATCCCTGTCTTGTGCCAGTTTTCAAAGGGAATTTTTCCAGTTTTTGCCCATTTAGTATGATATTGGCTGTGGGTTTGTCATACATAGGTCTTATGATTTTGAGATACGTTCCATCAATACCGAATTTATTGAGCGTTTTTAGCATGAAGGGCTGTTGAATTTTGTCAAAAGCCTTTTCTGCATCTATTGAGATAATTATGTGGTTTTTGTCTTTGGTTCTGTTTATATGTTGCATTACGTTTATTGATTTGTGTATGTTGAACCAGCCTTGCATCCCAGGGATGAAGCCCACTTGATCATGGTGGATAAGCTTTTTTATGTGTTGCTGGATCTGGTTTGCCAGTATTTTATTGAGGATTTTTGCATCGATGTTCATCAGGGATATTGGTCTAAAATTCTCTTTTTTTGTTGTGTCTCTGCCAGGCTTTGGTATCAGGATGACGTTGGCCTCATAAAATGAGTTTGTATACTGATTGGAATAGTTTCAGACAGAATGGTTCCAGCTCCTCCTTGTACCTCTCGTAGAATTCAGCTGTGAATCCATCTGGTCCTGGACTTTTTTTCATTGGTAGGCTATTAATTATTGCCTCAATTTCAGAGCCTGCTATTGGTCTATTCAGGGATTCAGCTTCTTCCTGGTTTAGTCTTGGGAGAGTGTAAGTGTCCAGGAAATTATCCATTTCTTCTAGATTTTCTAGTTTATTTGTGTAGAGGTGTTTATAGTATTCTCTGATGGTAGTTTGTATTTCTGTGGGGTTGGTGGTGATATCCCCTTTATCATTTTTTATTGCGTCTATTTGATTCTTCTCTCTTTTCTTCTTTATTAGTCTTGCTAGTGGTCTATCAATTTTGTTGATCTTTTCAAGAAACCAACTCCTGGATTCATTGATTTTTTTGGAGTTTTTGTGTATCTATCTCCTTCAGTTCTGCTCTGATCTTAGTTATTTCTTGCCTTCTGCTAGCTTTTGAATGTGTTTCCTCTTGCTTCTCTAGTTCTTTTAATTGTGACGTTAGAGTGCCAATTTTAGATCTTTCCAGCTTTCTCTTGTGAGCATTTAGTGCTATAAATTTCCCTCTACACACTGCTTTAAATGTGTCCCAGAGATTCTGGTATGTTGTATCTTTGTTCTCATTGGTTTCAAAGAACATCTTTATTTCTGCTTTCCTTTCGTTATGTACCCAGTAGTCATTCAGGAGCAGGTTGTTCAGTTTCCATGTAGCTGAGCGATTTGGATTGAGTTTCTTAGTTCTGAGTTCTAGTTTGATTGCACTGTGGTCTGAGAGACAGTTTGTTATAATTTCTGTTCTTGTACATTTGCTGAGGAGTGCTTTACTTCCAATTATGTGGTCAATTTTGGAATAAGTGCGATGTGGTGCTGAGAAGAATGTATATTCCATTGATTTGAGGTGGAGAGTTCTATAGATGTCTATTAGGTCTGCTTGCTGCAGAGATGAGTTCAATTCCTGGATATTCTCATTAACTTTCTGTCTCGTTGATCTGTTTAATGTTGACAGTGGGGTGTTGAAGTCTCCCATTATTACTGTATGGGAGTCTAAGTCTCTTTGTAAGTCTCTAAGGACTTGCTTTCTGAATCTGGTTGCTCCTCTATTGGGTGCATATATATTTAGGATAGTTAGCTCTTCCTTTTGAATTGATCCCTTTACCATTATGTAATGACCTTCTTTGTGTCTTTTGATCTTTGATGGTTTAAAGTCTGTTTTATCAGAGACTAGTATTGCAACCCCGCTTTTTTTCTTTGTTCTCCATTTGCTTGGTAAATCTTCCTCCATCCCTTTATTTTGAGCCTATGTATGTCTCTGTGTGTGCGATGGGTCTCCTGAATACAGCAGACTGATGGGTCTTGACTCTTTATCCAGTTTGCCAGTCTGTGTCTTTTAATTGGAGCATTTAGTCAATTTACATTTAAGGTGAATATTGTTATGTGTGAACTTGATCCTGCCATTATGATATTAACTGGTTATTTTTCTCGTTAGTTGATGCAGTTTCTTCCTAGCCTCGATGGTCTTTACATGTTGGCATGTTTTTGCAATGGCTGGTACCGGTTGTTCCTTTCCATGTTTAGTGTTTCCTTTAGGGTCTCTTGTAAGGCAGGCCTAGTGGTGACAAAATCTCTAATCATTTGCTTATCTGTAAAGGATTTTATTTCTCCTTCACTTATGAAACTTAGTTTGGCTGAATATGAAATTCTGGGTTGAAAATTCTTTTCTTTAAGAATGTTGAATATTGGCCCCCACTCTCTTCTGGCTTGGAGAGTTTCTGCTGAGAGATCTGCTGTTAGTCTGATGGGCTTCCCTTTGTGGGTAACCCGACCTTTCTCTCTGGCTGCCCTTAAGATTTTTTC
This sequence comes from Macaca mulatta, assembly GCF_049350105.2. NCBI lineage: Eukaryota > Metazoa > Chordata > Mammalia > Primates > Cercopithecidae > Macaca > Macaca mulatta. Next base: position 55,345,812 of record NC_133422.1, on the reverse strand, counting down.
CTTCATTTCAACTTTGGTGAATCTGGCAATTATGTGTCTTGGAGTTGCTCTTCTCGAGGAGTATCTTTGTGGCGTTCTCTGTATTTCCTGAATTTGAATGTTGGCCTGCCCTACTAGGTTGGGGAAGTTCACCCGGATGATATCCTGAAGAGTGTCTGTTTTTCCCCTCACTTTCAGGCACCCCAATCAGATGTAGATTTGGTCTTTTTACATAATCCCATACTTCTTGCAGGCTTTGTTCATTTCTTTTTCTTCTTTTTTCTTTAGATTTCTCTTCTCGCTTCATTTCATTTATTTGATCCTCAGTCACTGATACTCTTTCTTCCAGTTGATGCAGTCAGTTACTGAACCTTGTGCATTTGTCACGTATTTCTCGTGTCATGGTTTTCATCTCTGTCAGTTCGTTTATGGCCTTCTCTGCATTGATTATTCTAGTTATCAATTCTTCCACTCTTTTTTCAAGATTTTTAGTTTCTTTGAGCTGGGTACGTAATTCCTCCTTTAGCTCTGAGAAGTTTGATGGACTGAAGCCTTCTTCTCTCATCTCATCAAAGTCATTCTCCATCCAGCTTTCATCCATTGCTGGCGATGAGCTGCGTTCCTTTAGAGGTGGAGATGAGTTCTTATTTTTTGAATTTCCAGCTTTTCTGCCCTGCTTTTTCCCCATCTTTGTGGTTTTATCTGCCTCTGGTCTTTGATGATGGTGACGTACTGATGGGGTTTTGGTGTAAGTGTCCTTCCTGTTTGTTAGTTTTCCTTCTAACAGTCAGGACCCTCAGCTGTAGGTCTGTTGGAGATTGCTTGAGGTCCATTCCAGACCCTGTTTGCCTGGGTATCAGCAGCAGAGGCTGCAGAAGATAGAATATTTCTGAACAGCACGTGTACCTGTCTGATTCTTGCTTTGGAAGCTTCCTCTCAGGGGTGTACTCCACCATGTGAGGTGTGGGGTGTTGGTCTGCCCCTAGTGGGGGATATCTTCCAGTTAGGCTACTCAGGGGTCAGGGACCCACTTGAGCAGGCAGTCTGTCCGTTCTCAGATCTCAACCTCCATGTTGGGAGATCCACTGCTCTCTTCAAAGCTGTCAGACAGAGTTGTTTGCGTCTGCAGAGGTTTCTGCTCTTTTTGTTGTTGTTGTTGTTCTTGTTGTTGTTTAGCTGTGCCCCGTCCCCAGAGGTGGAGTCTACAGAAACATGCAGGCCTCCTTGAGCTGCTGTGAGCTCCACCCAGTTCGAGCTTCCCAGTGGCTTTGTTTACCTACTTAAGCCTCAGCAATGGCAGGTGCCCCTCTCCCAGCCTCACTGCTGCCTTGCTTTTAGATCGCAGACTGCTGTGCTAGCAATAAGGGAGGCTCCGTGGGTGTGGGACTCTCCCAGCCAGGTGTGGGATATAATCTCCTGGTGTTCCCGTTTGCTAAGACCCTTGGTAAAGTGCAGTATTGGGGTGGGAGTTACCCGATTTTCCAGGTGTGGTGTTTGTCTCAGTTCCCCTGGCTTGGAAAAGGGATTCCCTTCCCCCTTGCACTTCCCAGGTGAGGCAATGACTCGCCCTGCTTCAGCTTTTGCTGATCGGGCTGCAGCAGCTGACCAGCACCGATTGGCTGGCACTCCCTAGTGAGATGAACCCAATACCTCAGTTGAAAATGCAGAAATCACCTGTCTTCTGTGTCTCTCACGCTGGGAGCTGGAGACTGGAGCTGTTCCTATTTGGCCATCTTGCTCCACCCCCTTATGCAAATTTTATAAGTCAGGTATGCTAGCTCTAGTTAAGACCAAGGAAATTAATATAGTTTAAAAAGCTAGTATATATACTATGTCATTATGTTATAGTTAATGTGCATTGTTGTTTTTAGTGGGGCATTGACATTAAATCATGAAATTTACTGAAATTTATCTACCTTTTAAACAATAGATAGTAATAAACATCAATTTAATACTTAGATAGCAAAATGATGACAGCCTTTATTTCTGATAATAATTACAAGTGGAGTTATATCATATAATATATGTGTTGCTCTGTATGTCTAGTACTAGAGTTTCTTCATAAACCAGAAAAAATATTAGTCTATATCTTCCTTGATAATGATTTTAGGAGAAAGCTAAGAAGGTAATGAATTCAAAAATATTTAATATTAATGTGCAAATTTTAGGTGACAGAAGGACAAATATATAAAAATTCGAGGATCTTTGTGCAGGAAATGATCTTTATGCTAGAGATAACATAAAATCCATGATGCAAGCATAGGTAAAAATTTAAAGGAACTTTTACTTTCTTCAAATTTCTTCAAATATGAAGAAGATAATTTTGTAGTTTTTAGTCTTTCCAGAGAAAATCAACATGCAGGTAAGGGTATGATTAAATTATTTTTGCTCATGCAGATTATATGAATAAATAGCATATCTGGTATCAAAGCACAATAGTTTCCATGGACACCAGATTTAATGACTAGGTAGGAAAATTATGTTCCCAAATCCATAAGTTACATTTCTAATAGAGTTCTGACTGATACTTCAATTTATAAATTTCTCTTATTTAGTTTTTTTAAAGCCATAAATATTTGGGGAAGGTTTTTTACCGATGTATTTTAATTGTGTGTTTTAAAATTACATGTGTGCTACATGTCTATGTGTGACATGTCTATATGTGTGAATAAAACACGTTATTAGTTATTAGATGGTTGGACTTTTCAACATATCACTGAAATAGGCACTGAAGCCATAAAATACTACAGTATGTGGTACTAAAATCAATATGTGCTTTCAAAAATAATATTGGTACATAGCTTCTCTTCTTATATTAATTCAAAATTCCTTCACTCTTAAAAAAAATTTACAGTTCTAAATCAACACATTCAATTAAATATGAGGATATAATCTGATATTTAATTGTATTACTTTCTAAAATATAAATATAATATGAGTTTGTTAAATATTTAAATATAATGAAAACAAAATATTTATTTAGTTATTTAGTAATTTTTAGTTAAATGATACTTCAACATCAAATTGAACTATTTTTATATGAGGTGGAAAAAAACTCAAGACTCGACAAGGTTGTGTGCTTTATCCAAGGTGAACAAATAAAAATTGATTTAATATGATCTCATTAATTTTGTAAGTGAACCTTTTTTTAAGCAAATGCCATGTAAGAAGTACTGGATGAATAATGAGTTTAGAGAATTGTTATGTGTTTGTGTATGTATGTGTTTGTGCATATAGACATTTTTAAATTGTATTCATACATATGGATATGATTTAAAATTGAATTGGATGTACATCCAAAGCTGCATGTATACAATGATTATATGGCACCAGATATAGCTCTTTTAATTAAGTTCATTATTTTTAAACTAACTCCATAGCTTATTGAAATATGAACATTATTTATTTATGGTATTTGTAGAAAATTCTACAGAATCTGATATTGTCATTTCATTTTGTTGTGATTTATTAACTTTTTGATAAATATTTCATAAGATACTTATTTCTAAAGCTAGTAGAGTGTTCTGAGTTAGGGAGTGTCTGTTTAGTAATGTCAGTGTCCACACACTTTGGGCAGCATTTGCATTTAGGGTACATTGACTGAAGAATGCAGGATCATGAAAAAGCACACACTAATCCTTAATTTAATTTCTTGCAAAGCTCAAACCAATATGTATATGTCATCTTCAATGCACAAAGGACTTGATACTAAGAACTCCAGAATCCTAGCCTTAGAAAACTGAGCATTCATACTTAGGAGAAAATGTAAAACATATTTAGGAATTAAATCAAAACATGTTTTCTGCCTCTTAACTGTCTTAAGCAAAAACAAAAAACCTTCAAATGTGGTTCATAGAGTAAAAAACAATACAGAGGCATCAACAAACAAATTAGCCAATATCTGAAGGTCCTAACATATTAGCCAAGAATGAAAATCACGTCACTACATGAAATTTTCATGTGTCTAATTATTTGAGAATCTCTCTCTTAACTAACAGCACATGTTTAGGCAAATATTTTCAATTAGGCCGGGCGCAGTGGCTCATGACTGTAATCCCGGCACTTTGGGAGCCCGAGGTAGGCAAATCACCTGAGGTCAGGAGTTTGAGACCAGCCTGTCCAACACGGTGAACACACACGGTCTCTACTAAAAATACAAAAATACAAAAAAAAAAAAAAACCAAACCAAAACAAACAAACAAAAAAAACTTAGCTGGGCATAGTGGCTCATGCCTGTAATCCCAGCTACTCAGGAGGCTGAGGCAGGAAAATCGCTTGAAACCAGTAGATAGAGGTTGTAAGTGAGATGAGATCGCGCCACTGCACTCCAGCCTGGGCAACAAGAGAGAAACTCCGTCTCAAAAAAATAAATAAAAATAAAAATACACACACACACACACACACACACACACACACACACACACACACAAAATTAGCCGACAGTGGTGGCAGACGCCTGTAATCTCAGTTACTCTGGAGGCTGAGGCAGGAGAATTGCTTGAAACCGGGATGCAGAGGTTGCAGTGAGCCGAGATTGCACCTCTGCACTCCATCTTGAGTAACAGAGGAGACTCCGTCTCAAACATATATGTGTATATATATATTCAATTAAATTGTTACATTGTGAGGAATAATTAATAGAATCATAATACTAAAAATTCCCAGAGCAACCACCATAAAACCTCAGAAAGGAAGTTAATATGTGGTCATTGTCATTAACTGAGACTATTCATGTTATCATTTATTATTTTATTTTATTTTTATTTATTCTTAACAGTATTATTTTTAAGAGTATGCTGATCAAAGGACATGAAATTTCAGCTGGACAGAAAGAAAAAATTCAAATGATCTGTTGTACAGTATGGTGCCTATAGTCAATATATTGTATATTTGAAAATTGCCAAGAGAGTGGGTTTTAACTATTTTTGTCATAAAAAAGTATGTGAAATAATACATATGTTAATTGGATGGATTTAGCCATTCCAAAATGTATACATTATGAAAAGATCATAAATATATACGCCTTTTACTTGCCAACTTAAATAAATAAAATGTTTAAAAAAAAGGATAAATACTCTGTATTTTTAATGCATTAAATTGTGGTAAAATATTCAATTTGAATAAAATTATTGAAATATATATGAGGTGTCTTCTGCTGCTAACCACAGAGCCAAGAATATTATAGGTTCTTAATCAAATACTAGCAAATGAAAGAAGTAATGAAGGAATGTTTACATTATTTGGGGAGTAGTAGAAAATTTAGTGGGAAGATGATACCAGTCACTCTCCTTCTTCTCTCCACAAATGGAGGGTAAACTTAGCTACAATTACATGAAGTTTAGAACCTCGGTAGGTACATACAGAGTTATTCAAGGGGTAGAATCGCATTTTGCTTATGCCTTATCATCATGCGTATATACAGCAGCAGAATGTAACACTGACCAAAGAAGTACAAAAAGAAGAAAATTAATGGCAATCCAAGATTGGAAACATAGCATACTTCAGGAAAATAGTCAAGCACCCTTGATAATGCCCTGTAGATATTTTCCTATGCACAGTATTGGTGCACACATGCTAGTAGCTGCCTAACACTTCAGAATGAAGAATGTGGCTGCAGGATGAAGCAGCTGATTCTGGGAGAGTGGCCAAAGGGAAATAAAATTTGCCTCGTGGGAATTATTGCTAGTGCAGTCCCAGAAGCAACAAGAATTGCTTAGCCAAAATTTTTCTTAGAGCCAGTCTTTTTCCATTTCCCTGTAAATGCAATTTTCTACATTAAATGCACACATACACATTCAATAATATTGTAATTACATGTGAGTGAGCTTTTCTTCTGAAAAAAAGTAGAAAATATACAACCTGTCCAAACTTCCAGTGTGCAAATTCTACTTATCAAGAAAAAAAAAAAAACTGTACTCATAAGGACATATGTGCTGTTGCTTATTATCTAAATCTTTTGTGTGTTTGAAGTATGTGTGCCCTTCTAATTAATGACTTTGGTAAAACGTCATCATTAAAAAATAATATAACATGGCCACAGATGCAGAGAATTTATATTTGTTTCTGAACTCCAACCGCTAATTAGTGTCAAGATACTGTCTGTGACACAGTGCATTCATATTAACTGGATGCAACGTATTTCATTTTGAAATAAGTACTTGCTGTCAGAGAAAACTGTATAAATGTGACATATTCAGGCTATAGGCCTGATGGGCCATTTGCAGTGAGAGAGAAACCTTACAAGCATTAGAGTCAGCCTTTCTCTGAGAAATGAGGGCAGGGTAATACATATCTGTCCTGAGAAAAGCTCTGAGACGTGGTAGAAGGCTAATGTTCACACTCTATCTAATTGCTAAATAAGATGACTTTTTGTTTGGAATCTGTATGTGAATATCTTTCCTGACAGTCTCAGGCAATGTGTTGCTGTTTTACCTAGTCCTGCAAGACTCCATATGATTCGTGAAAGAATGTTAGATTCTTGCCTGAAACTAGTTATGGTTATCATAGTAAATAAATTAATGAAAAATTATGTGCTATAGGTAATTAAAAGAGCTATGCAATGTATGCAGGCCTGCTTCCACTCAAATCTATATAGAATTGATGGTTTAATGTATATTATTTAATTCAAACATAAATGTAAATTTTATTGTATGTTAAAAATAAGAGGGAGTTTATAGTCATAAATATGAATAAATAAACGATTTATCTTATCAATGTAGAATATAAAGCACATCATAACAAAACATAATGCCATGAAGGGATTAAAGGCATGAAGATGAACAGAATACAACCATTTTTTATGATTACTTACATTCTATGTTCTGCAAAAGTACAAGTAGCACACTGGGACTTTACAGTAGAAATATTTTCCATAGACATAATACAAACACAATTGAATATCTTCTGCTGCCATGTAACTAACTACATTATGGACTTATTTTAAATAAAACACAATTTACTACAAAAAAAATTTTCATTTCCAATTTTGCAAATATAAACAATTACTATTAGAAAAATCTTCCCAAATCTGACCAGTATGATAACATAAAATTGTTTCAAACACAAATTAAAGAGAGCTATATACCAAAAGCATATGACAAAAAAATGCAATAATGCCAGTGGTTAAATTTTTGTTTTTAAAGCTATAGATTCATGTCCTAATTCAAAGTTTTAAGTTTGCTAATTTTTCCTTGTGTCATCTTCAACTAAGCTAAACCACATATCAGCTTCTACTGAGCTATTTGATTTATGCCAAATGGATTTAATAATTTATTCTAAATTAAAATAATATACTTTTAATCTGAATGATCCTTCACAATTCACCAGCACTTTTATATACATTTTATCATGTGACCTTCGCAACAACCATTGTCTGTCAATTTGATATGGAAACTGAAATCTGAGGCCTGAAGTACACAACTTTTATGCTCCAGCCATAGTACATGATTTGGCTCTTGGTGCCCACCCAAATCTCATCTCAAATTGTAATCCCCAAGTGTCGAGGGAGAGACCTATAATCTCCATGTGTCGAAGGAGGAAGGTGATTGGATCATGGGGGGGGGGGCGTGTTGCACCCATGCTGTTCTCTTGATAGTCAGTTCTCACGAGATCTGATAGCTTTATAAGTGTTTGAACATTCCTCCTTCATTCTTCTCTCTACCACCACTTTGTGAAGAAAGTGCTTGTTTCTCCTTTGCCTTCTGCCATGTTTATAAGTTTCCTGAGGCCTCCCCAGTCATGTTGACCTGCGAGTCAATTAAACTTCTTTCCTTTATAAATCACCCAGTCTCAAGTATTTCCTTTTAGCAATGTGAAAATGGACTAATACAGTTAACTTGTACAAGGAGTGGGGTACTGCTGTAAAGATACAGAAAATGTGGAAGCAACTTTGTAACAAGGCAATGGGCAGAAGCTGGAACAATCTGGAGAGCTCAGAATAAGATAGGAAGATGTGGGAAAGTTTGGAACTTCCTAGAGACTTGTTGAATGGTTTTGACTAAAGTGTTGATAGTGATATGGACAATGAACTCCATGCTGAGGTGGTCTCAGATGGAGATGAGAAACTTATTGGAAACTGGAGCAAAAGACACTCTCACTATGCTTTAGAAAAGAGACTGCATCATTCTGCCTCTGCCCTAGAGATCTGTGGAACTTTGAACTTGAGAGACATAATCTGAAATAAGAACTTATGTTTAAAAGGGAAGCAGAGCATAAAGTTGGGAACGTTTGCAGTCTGACAATATGATAGAAAAGAAAAACCACTTTGCTGAGGAGAAATTCAAGCCTGCTGCAGAAAGTTGCATAAGTAGTGAGGAGCCGAATGTCCCATATTGGGGACTTTCACAGCAGCTCCTCCCATCACAGGCCTGGAAATCTAGAAGGAAAAATTAGTTTTTGGGTGGGGCCCAGGGCCCTGCTGCTTTGTCTCAGAGAATACTTTGGACTGTGAACTTTTGACTTAATGCTGAAATGAGTTCAGACATTGAGGGACTGTTGGGAATGCATGATTGGTTTTGAAATGTGAGGACATGAGATTTGGGAGAGGACAGGGGCAGAATGATATGGTTTGGCTCTGAGTCCCTACCTAAATCTCATCTCAAATTGCAATTCCCACGTGTGGAAGGAGCGACCTGTAATCCTCACATGTCAAGAGAAGGAGGTAATTGGATCATGGGGGCAGTTTCTCCTATGATGTTCACTTTATAGTGAGTGAGTTCTCAGGCGGTCTGATGGTTTTATAAGTGTTGGAAGCTCTTGCTTTGTTTTTCTCTCTCCTGCCACCTTGTGAAGAAGGTGCTTGCTTCTTCTTCCCCTTTCACCACGACTGTAAGTTTCCTGAGGCCTCCCCAGACATGCGGAACTGTGAGTCGATTAAACCTTTTTTCTTTATAAATTACTCAGTGTCAGGTATTTCTTTATAGCCGTGTGAAAATCAACTAATACACACAGTCTCTCAATATCTCTCTCTCACACACTCTCTAACACACGCACACACACACTTACTTTTGCACAGAAATGACAAAAATGAAAAAGTCTTCCAGGCTTAAAAAATAATCATTAATTTTTCTCACATACACTTATGGTAAATCTTTCTAATTCAAATTTTGATAGCCTGTTAAACAATTTATGGAGTAAAAGACCAGTTGCCAAGCCCCACACCCACTACTGAATGCAATCCAGGCAGGGATGGGTAAGATTGAAACCAAGTGATAGGAATACAGCCTGACTTTAAGTTCCCTGTCTAGAGTGGAGTGAAGATCCAGGACCACTGCTCTGACAAGGGCCTTGATTCCTAGGGAACATGGAACCAGCTTTGAAGTGCCATGTCTCTTCCATCTGACCAACACAGACAAAGCATTTGAGCTTTTTACTGAGTGGTCTATTTTTCAGACATAAAGGATGAGAAATATTTGAAATATTACAGATGCTTGGTAATCTCTTAGATAAGCTTTCTCCTTGCTTCTTTCTAGAAGTTAGACTCTCCTTTGAAGAAATGTATGTATAATTAACTGATTTTCCTGAATGCCGCAAGAAAATCTACTTAAAAACTCTCACCATTTCACTCCTTTACTTTTTGTTTCTCAGAAAGCTTTTGCCATCAATACTAATATTTACTCTATATTTTATGTTTGCTCTGAAAAGTATAACAGAAAGTACTGTGATTGCATAATGAATTCTATTCTTTTTGAATGCTGGTATACAATAACATAAATTTTGATAAGCCAAAAGGTGATTCTTATCTCAGAGAGAAGCCTACTCGCTCTCTGATTATCATATTTTGTACATAAATATAACTTCTTACAAAGTAAAATTCCTTCATCTATGAACTTAGTTAAGAGTGTTGAGTGCCAACTATTTCTCAGACTACCAGTAAATGACTTAGTAAGATTTGTATCCAGGAACTAAAGTAGATGCTTAAACTATTTGTGGTGACTTATATTAGTCATAAAATTTAACATTTATATGCTAACTCATATGGCAACATTATTGATGAAAACAAAATATTGAGGTATGAAGAACATTTTATGTTGAAAAGATAGCAAATTGTTCACTAGAATTCCTTTCTCCCTCTCTCCTTTCATTTGGTAATTAAAAACACCTGTCTTTGAGTTTTAGCTGTATGCATGTTGTTCCAACTATATCCTACATTGTATAGGTTTTCATTCATTAGCTGTAACCATGTGGAATAAGTTATGACCAAAAGAATGCAAGCAAAAATAATGTGTACAAATTTACATATGTATTAGTTGAAGGAGGTGTATGTATTTTATATATGTATATATACTCAATGCCTGTTCATTATTTATTGCATGCTAGCTTAAAAAAAAATGCTGACTTTGGGACTCCCTAGATTATAAGGAGACAACTTTCTCTAAGGTGAATATAGAGGATATATACCTGGAACTGGGCAATTTACAAAAGAAAGATGTTTAAATTATGGCAGAAGCCAAGGAGGCACAAGTCACATCTTATGTGGATGGCAGCAGGCAAAGAGAGACTTTGTGCAGGGCAATTCCCATTTTTAAAACCATCGGATCTCATGGGACCCATTCACTAATACGAGAACAGCACAGGAAAGACCCACCAATGATTCAATCATCTTCCACCAGGTCCCTCCCACAACACATGGGAATTATGGGAGCTATCGCATGAGATTTGGGTGGGGAAACAGAGCCGAACCATATCAGGATTATTGACACTTTTAAATTAGTTTAGCTATTAAATCAACTATAGCTGTATATGCACGTTAGGTATATATATGCCACGAGTAGATAGTTGTATATACCCATATATACACAGAGAGAAATATACACATGGGGGAAAGGAGGATTTTTTTAATTTTTATTTTTTAAAGGGAACATGTTTTCACAAATGTTAGTATCGAGTTTGGAGTCACAAGCTTAATATTTTCAAACTGTCCTATACAAATAGTATGTAATGGTTTCCTTAGGCTCCTCACTGGCTTTAAATCATATTTGCATGCATTTTGCTGGTATTCCTATGGAATGTTAACTTTAAATACATAAAACAGAATTGCTGTTTAGAGGAACCAAGTTTATTTCATTGCATACTCTTCAGCTATATTTTATGTGCTACCAAACGGATCAGGAAACAATAAAATCCATGTTTTACTCTATTGAGAAGTTTATATTTCCAATGATAAAATGAGAATTTCTGGTATATATTTGATGAAAACTGCAGAACTAATAACATTTTACTCTTAAGAAGTGAAAACACAATGATTCTTTTTTAAAGGCAATGTGATATAAATAAATTTTAATTTTGTGGGGACTATACCAATTGCACTGATGACAACACTCCTGCCAAAAATAAGACTCAATGAAAAATACAAGGACTATATGCATGAGTCACTTATTCTCAATACACTATTTTGATGTCAGTCATTATCTTTTTTGGTGGTTGTTGGGGTAAGTATAATCAGAACCATATATTGAACAAGTTTAACAGTTGATCCTACACATCTACATATTTAAAAATTAGCATAATTTATCATATATCATTTGCAAATAAGCAGTGTTTTGGCATTGATGTTCCCCCTGAATTTTACAGTGCTTGAACAAAATCCAGCTGTATAAAATTCTGAGTATATTATGGTCTATTCCAAGCTCGTGCTCACAATAACTAATAGGTAGATTCAGTCAATATACATTTAATTTGCTTAAAACTGCCCCTGGTACCTTGCTAATATTATACATATACACATACTCATCTGCTATATTATCAGAGACTTTTGAAAAAAAATTCTCTATGCAGAAAATTTGATGCCAAGCCAGAGTAAAATGAAATGCTGTAGGAGGATCCTAGAAGATTTAGTGAGAAATTTGAAGCTGTTAAGAAAGAATCTGAAGTTGGGAAAATGTGTTTCTCTCTCTCTCTCTCTCTCTCTCTCTCTCTCTCTCTCTCTCTCTCTCTTTCTGTTTTCTACTCTTAAATGCTGTCTTTGTATTTTCTTATGTGAGTGATGTGGCAAGGCAGGCTGAGAAGGCATCACACTTATAAGTTTATGGGCAATCAGGATGGGTCTCAGGGAAGATAGAACATACTTTACACACAGACTCTTGTCTGAAATTTTGGAAAGTGAGATAAAAATAATGCCAATTTTGGCCAGGCGTGGTGGCTCACACCTGTAATCCCAGCACTTTGGAAGGCCGAGGCGGGCAGATCACCTGAGGTCGGGAGTTTGAGACCAGCCTGACTAACATGGAGAAACCCCATCTCTACTAAAAAACAAAAAATTAGCTGGGTGTGGTGACGCATGCCTGTAATCCCAGGTACTCAGGAGGCTGAAGCAGGAGAATCGATAGAACCTGGGAGCAAGATGTTGCGGTGAGCCGAGATTGCGCCATTGCACTTCAGCCTGAGAAACAAGAGCGAAACTCTGTCTCAAGAAACAAACAAAACAAAACAAAACAAAACAAAAAAAAACAGCAGGTTTTTTTTTAAGCATGAGTAGTAAGAGAAAATGAAACAAGTATTATAACTGCTTAAATTTATTTATTTTAAGCTTAAAGCTGAGGGGGCTCACAGGTGGTCACAAAAAGTGGACTAAGACAGCAAAGTGCATTTTAAGATGTGTAATTACTTTTTTCCTATTTTTATTGGTGTAAAATACATAATATAGGTATATAAATCTGAAGCTAATGAATGCTTATATTCATATACATCTGTGTGATCACGCTCAGATTTAGATGTGTATCTTTTCCATCACACCTGAATGTTCCTTCATATCCTCTCATTCAATACCTTTGCCCAGGGGTAGCAGCTATTCTGACTATCACCATTGATTTGTTAGTTTCATCAGCCCTTAAGTTTCATATATATGGGGATACATGGTATATATAATGTGGTATTTAGTTTCTTTCATACACTTCTACTTTTTTTTTTAAGCCTCTGTTAATTAGTCATTATAGAATATAAACATTTAGCTCTCATCCATGGGCCCCAATTCGTCTCACTAAAATCAGTGTTCATGTTTTTAAAGCTAGGTAAACAATACAAATCTGAGTCTTGAACTATATAATGATTATAATTATTTTCTATTTATATTTCCTTTGGAGGTAATGTTTCATTTTTCATTTGCTTTGCTCTCCATGTGCCTGTCACTAATTTGTTTCCAAACATTCTCCACTAAGTGTCAAGTTTCTCCTAAAACATTGAGACCTGGGATATAACAGGAGTTTCATCTTCTTGGAGCTATTTTCTCTGGAGCCATTAGTTCTGCCCCAGTCTGGTCAGGTATTAATACAGACCATGTACTTGTCCCATAGGTGCTCTCTGTAAATATCAGTTGAAGCCCAGATATACTAGAACAGAAGAAGGAGAAAAAGATACAGGAAGACAAAAAAAAATGGAATGTCAGGAGAAGCAAATGAAGGCCAGATATAAAAGGAAAGAAATGAAGGAAATTAAGGAAGGGGGAAATGAAAACGAAAGGAAAGAGAAGAGAATGAAGGAAGTAAACCACAAAAATCTCATCCTGGTTAATCTTATTTCATCATTGCTGCATTTATCCTCCCATTTTGTAATAAGGTATGGGGAACTCATGACACAAAGAATATTATGTCATCCAGGAAATATTCAATACTGACTTTGTTTCTTACTCCCACCTCAGCCCAAACACAGATATAACATTAATTGAGATATCACCTTGTGATAGGTGAAATATAGTGCATAATATTGTACTCATTAATATTAGAACGTATTTCTTTTTATTTTCAACTTGTATTTTATGTTCTGGGTTACATGTGCAGGATATGCAGGTTTATTACATAGGGAAATGTGTGCCATGGTATTTGTTGCACTGATCAACCCATCTTCTAAGTATTAAGCCCAGGATACATTAATTATTCTTCCTGATTTTCTCCCTCTTCTCTGCTGACAGGCCCCAGTGTGTGTTGTTCTCCTCCATGTGTCTATGTCTTATAATCATTCAGCTCCCACTTACAAATGAGAACATGCAGTGTTCGGTTTTCTGTTCTTGTGACAGTTTGCTGAGGATAATGGCTTCCAGCTCCTTCCATGTTCTTGCAAAGTACATGCTCCCATTCTTTTTTATAGCTGCAGAGTATTCCATGGTGTATATCTACCACATTTCCTTTATCCCGTTTATCATTTATGGGCATTTGGGTTGATTCCATGTCTTTGCTATTGCGAAGAGTGCTGCAATGAATATATGCATTCATGTATCTTTATAAGAGAATGATTTATACTTCTTTGGGTATACACTTAGTAATGGGCTTCTGGGTCAAATGTTATTTCTGCTTCTAGATCTTTGAGGAATCGCCATACTGTCTTCCACAATGGTTGAACTTACATTCCCAGCGGTGTCAAAGTGTTTCTTTTTCTCTGCATCCTTGCCAGCATCTATTGTTTCTTGACATTTTAATAATTGCCATTCTTACTGGCATGAGATGGTGTCTCACTGTGGTTTTGATTTGCATTTCTCTAATAATCAGTGATGTTGAGCTTTTCTTCATGAGTTTGTGGTTACATGAACGTCTTCTTTTGATAATTGTCTGTTTATGCTCTTTGCCTACTTTTTAATGTGACTGCATGTTTTTTCTTGTAAATTTGTTTAAATTCATAGTAGACTCTTGGTATTAGACCTTTGAAAGATGGATAAATTGCAAAACTTTTTTCCCCAAATGCTCATCAATGATTGACTGGATAAAGAAAATATGGTGCATATACCCATGGAATATTATGCAAATAAAAAGGAACCAGATCAGGTACTTTGCAGGGACATGCATGGAGCTAGAAACCATTATTCTCAGCAAAGTAACACAGCAACCAAAAAACAAACACCACATGATCTTACTTACAAGTGGGAGCTGAACAACAAGAACACATGGACACAGGGATGGGAACAATACACACTGGGCCCTGTCAGAGGAGAGCAGGGGGTGGAGAGCATCAGGAAAAATAGCTAATTCATGCCGGGCTTAATACCTAGGTGATGGGTTGATGGGTGAAGCAAACTACCGTGGCACACATTTACCTATGTAACAAACCTGCACATCCTGCAAATGCACCACAGTACTTAAAATAAAATGCAATAAAAATTTTGTTTTCCATTCTGTAGGTTGTCTGTTCACTCTGATGATAGTTTCTTTTCCTGTGCAGAAGTGGAACAGAATAGAGAACTCAGAAATACGACCACACTCTTTACCTGATCTTTGACCAACCTGAGAAAAATATGCAATGGGTAAAGAATTCCTTGTTTAATAAATGATCATGGGAGAACTGGTTAGTCAAGTGCAGAAAATTGGAACTGGACCTCTTCTTTACACCTTATATAAAAATTAACTCAATATAGATTAAAGACTTAAATGAAAAACCCAAAACTATAAAAATCCTAGAAGACACTCTAGGTAATACCATTCAGGACATAGACACCAGCAAACATTTCATGGCAAAAACACCAAAAGCAATTGCAACAACAACAAAATGACACATGGGACATAATTAAACTAAGGAACATCTTCCAAATTATCCAGACAATTAATTTCTGAGTCATACAAATCTGAATACCCAGGTTAGCTAGTGCTATGAATGTCACAGGCTTCTCCATTTTAACAACATATTTCTGTTGTCTTAATTTTGTACTGCTAGGATAGCTCAATTTGTGAATTCTAAACTCACATCAACTATGGCTTCAGAAGCAAATTCTTATTAATGGCCCACTGCTGATCAATCCACAAGCTGATAGAAAAGGAAAAAAACAAAAAAAGTAAATGACGTGCAAAAATAAACATTTCAAAATTAATCTGAAATTATATCTAAAAGTTGATTTTTAATTTCGAAAGGCTCTTTAACTATTTTTTCTAATATTATGTAGCCATTTTTAGAAATGTGTTTATATTTTGCAAAAACATCAAAAAGAAATTACCAACAGAGTAAACTGACAGCCTGCTGAATGGGAGAAAATATTCACAGACTATGTATCTGAAAGAGGTCTAATACCTAGAATCTACAAGGAACTTAAACAAATTAATAAGCAAAAAGCCGAATTAAAAAATGGGCAAAGGACATGAACAGACACTTCTTAAAAGAAGACATACAAGCAAACAATAGGCATATGAAAAAATGGTCAACATACTAATCATCGTAGAAATACAAATCAAAACCACAATGAGTTACTATCTCACATCAGTCAGAATGGCTATTAATTAAAAATAAAACAAACAAACAAAAAAACCGATGTTGGAAAGGCTATGGAGAAAAGGGAACACTTACACACTGTTGGTGGGAATGTAAGTTAGTTCAGCCGCTGGTGAAAGCATCTTGAAGACTTCTCAATGAACTTAAAATAGAAGTACTATTTGGCCCAGCAATCCTACTATTGGGTATATAACCAAAGGAAAAGAATTCATTTTGTCAAAAAGACACATGCACCCATATATTCATCACAGCACTATTCACTATAGGAAAGATGTGGAATCAGCCTTGGTGCCCAACGAAAGTAGTTTGGATAAAGAAAATGTGGCACATTTACACCATAGAATACTATGCAGCCATAAAAAAGAATAAAATCTTGTCCTTTGCAGCAATGTGGATGGAGCTAGAGGCCATAATCCTAAGTGACAAAACTCAAGAACAGAAAACCATATACCACATGCCCTCACTTATAATTAGGAGCTAAACATTGTGTTCTCATGGACATGAAGATATAAACAATAGTCACTGGGACCACTATATGGGAGAGGGAAGAAGGTGTGGGCTGAAGAAACATCTGTTGGGTACCATGCTTACTGCCTGGGTGATAAGATCACTGGGACCCTAAACCTCAGAATCACTCGGTTTACCCATGTAACAAACCAGCACATGTACCCTTTAACCTATAATAAAAGTTGAAATTAACAATAAAGCAGAATTCTAATATATATATATATGTCCACCCAATCAAAATGATATTTTTCATAAAATTACACATAGTAAAAATGAATGGATAATATTTTTGAACAAATTATTGTTTTTACATTTATATCATTCATAAAATCTACTATAAAATATAATAAACATTGAATATGTGAAACATGCCTTATGCTAATAATTTCTACTTGTATTTCTGTGCTGTATTTCACTAATATTATCTACTGGTTTGTTAAATAGTTTTTGTCTTGATATATACTAATTTGGGCTAATAATTTTTCTGTCAGGACTTACATATAATCTTTTGGCCAATTCAGTTAATTCACCTGCCACCTAAGTAAAATAATGAAATTCAGCTTATGCAGTGACAACTATGGCTTTGACTACATCATACTAAATTGCATATATGACTGCTTTTATACTTTTCAACTATTCTGTCATTGTGTACAAAAAAGAGTTTGAAAAAGCCTTTTGCTAGATGGCAAGGACTGTTTATCTGTTTACAATAACAATGATGAATACTAGTGCTTTGGATAACATCACACTTATCTTTCAACTGTCATCTCCTAGTACAGTGCTTAATACACAGTATGGAAACACACTTCTTTGCTGAATAAATAATTATTTTTTCAATAAAGAAAATAATTAGACCCCTACGTTTTCTGGGCAGAGATGTAAATAAGAACAATTGAATTTTGTAAGTAAAAGTTAATAGATATTTTCTCCTAACAATCCTTATAATAGTATAATCCTTTAGTTTTTCATCATTCAGGTTACTTCTTTCTACAACAGAGACTACTTTGAAATATATTGGCTTAAAAAATGACGACCTTTTTGGAGTAAGTGTGATGTGGTGATGTGGTGCTGAGAAGAATGTATATTCTGTTGATTTGGGGTGGAGAGTTCTGTAGATGTCTATTAGGTCTGCTTGCTGCAGAGATGAGATCAATTCCTGGATATCCTCGTTAACTTGCTGTCTCGTTGATCTGTTTAATGTTGACGGTGGGGTGTTGAAGTCTCCCATTATTATTGTATGGGAGTCTAAGTCTCTTTGTAAGTCTCTAAGGACTTGCTTGATGAATATGGGTGCTCCTGTGTTGGGCGCACATATATTTAGGATAGTTAGCTCTTCCTGTTGAATTGATCCCTTTACCATTATGTAATGGCCTTCTTTGTCTCTTTTCATCTTTGATGGTTTAAAGTCTGTTTTATCAGACACTAGGATTGTAACACCTGCTTTTTTGTTGTTGTTGTTCTCCATTTGCTTGGTAGATCTTCCTCCATCCCTTTATTTTGAGCCTATATGTGTCTCTGCATGTGAGATGGGTCTCCCAAATACAGTAAACTGATGGATATTGACTGTTTATCCAATTTGCCAGTCTGTGCCTTTTAATTGGAGCATTCAGTCCATTTACATTTAAGGTTAATATTGTTATGTTTGAACTTTATCCTGTTATTATGATGTTAGCTGGTTATTTTGCTCGTTGGTTAATGCAGTTTCTTCCTAGCATTGATGGTCTTTACATTTTAGCATGTTTTTGCAGTGGCTGGTATACCGGTTGTTCCTTTCCATGTTTAGTGCTTCTTTCAGGATCTCTTGTAGAGCAGGCCTGGTGGTGACAAAAATCTCTAAGTATTTGCTTGCCTGTAAAGGATTTTATTTCCCCTTCACTGATGAAACTTAGTTTGGCTGGATATGAAATTCTGGGTTGAAAATTCTTTTCTTAAAGAATGTTGAATATTGGCCCCCACTTTCTTCTGGCTTGTAGAGTTTCTGCCAAGAGATCTGCTGTTAGTCTGATGGACTTTCCTTTGTGGGTAACCCAATCTTTCTCTTTGGCTGCCCTTAACATTTTTTCCTTCATTTCTTTGGTGAATCTGACAATTATGTGTCTTGGAGTTGCTCTTTTTGAGGAGCATCTTTGTGGCGTTCTTTGTATTTCCTGAATTTGAATGTTGGCTTGCCTTACTAGGTTGCGGAAGTTCTCCTGGATGATATCCTGAAGAGTGTTTTCCAACCAGGTTCCATTTTCCCCCTCACTTTCAGACACCCCAATCAGATGTAGATTTGGTCTTTTCACATAATCCCATATTTCTTGGAGGCTT
The DNA here is from genome assembly GCF_049350105.2 of Macaca mulatta. Lineage (NCBI taxonomy): Eukaryota > Metazoa > Chordata > Mammalia > Primates > Cercopithecidae > Macaca > Macaca mulatta. The sequence continues at coordinate 55,326,834 of NC_133422.1, read as the reverse complement.
TGTTCATTTCTTTTTCCTTTTTTTTCTCTAGACTTCTCTTCTCACTTCATTTCATTCATTTGATCTTCAATCTCTGATACTCTTTCTTCCAGTTGATTAAGTCAGTTACTGAAGCTTGTGCATTTGAAATGTATTTCTCGTGTCATGGTTTTTATCTCTGTCAGTTCCTTTATGGCCTTCTCTGCATTACTTATTCTAGTTATCCATTCTTCTATTCTTTTTTCAAGATTTTTAGCTTCTTTTTACTGGGTATGTAGTTCCTCCTTTAGCTCTGAGAAGTTTGATCAACTGAAGACTTCTTCTCTCCACTCATCAAAGTCATTCTCCCTCCAGCTTTGAACCGTTGCTGGCGATGAGCTGCATTCCTTTAGAGGGGGAGATGCACTCTGATTTTTTGAATTTCCATCTTTTCTGCCCTGCTTTTTCCCCATCTTTGTGGTTTTATCTGCCTTTGGTCTTTGATTCTGGTGACATACTGATGGGGTTTTGGTGTGAGTATCCTTTCTGTTTGTTAGTTTTCCTTCTAACAGTCAGGCCCCTCAGCTGTAGGTCTGTTGGAGATTGCTTGAGGTCCACTCCAGACCCTGTTTTCCCGGGTATCAGCAGCAGAGGCTGCAGAAGATAGAATATTGCTGAACAGCGAGTGCTGCTGTCTGATTCTTGCTCTGGAAGCTTCGTCTCAGGGGTGTACCCTGCCGTGTGAGGTGTGAGGTGTCGGTCTACACTTAGTGGTGGATGTCTCCCTGTTAAGCTAGTCGGGGGTCAGGGACCCACTTGAGCAGGCAGTCTGTCCTTCTCAGATCTCAACTTCCATGCTGGGAGATCCACTGCTCTCCTCAAAGCTGACAGAGAGGGTCATTAACATCTGCAGAGGTTTCTGCTGCTTTTTGTTAACTATGCCCTGTCCCCAGAGGTGGAGTCTACAGAGACAGGCAGGCCTCCATGAGCTGTGGTGGACTCCACCCAGTTCGAGCTTCCCCATGGCTTTGTTTACCTACTTAAGCCTACCTACTTTGTTTACCTCCCCCAGCCATGCTGCTGCCTTTTCAGTTAGATCTCAGACTGCTGTGCTAGCAAAGAGGAAGGCATCCTGGGAGTGGGACCTTCTGGGCCAGGTGTGGGATATAATCTCCTGGTGTGCTGTTTGCTAAGACCCTTGGTAAAGCACAGTATTAGGGTGGGAGTTACCCGATTTTCCAGGTGTTGTATGTCATAGATTCCTTTGGCTAGGAAAAGGGATTCCCTTCCCCCTTGTGCTTCCCAGGTGAGGCGATGCCTCGCCCTGCTTCAGCTGTGGCTGCTCAGGCTGCACTAGCTGACCAGCACTGATTGTCCAGCATTCCCCAGTGAGATGAACCCAGTACCTCAGCTGAAAATGCAGAAAGCACTCCTGTGTCACTTGCGCTGGGAACTGGAGGCTGGAGCTCTGTCTATTCGGCCATCTTGCACCCAACTCTGCTTCTTACTAGTTTTTATTTGAGGATATTTTCTTTTTCACTATGGGCTTCAATACAATCTAAAGTATCCCTTCTCAGATTCCACAGAAGAAGTGCTAATAAACTGCTCCATGAACAGAATGGTATAACTCTGTGACATGAATTCACATATCAGAGAGCAGTGTCTCAGAAAGCTTCTTTCTAGTTTTTCTCTGAGGATATTTCCTTTGTCATGATAGGTTTCAAAGCAATCAGAAATGTCACTTCTCAGAATCCATAGAAGCAGAGCTAACAAACTGCTGCAGATAACATTGGTGTAACTCTGTGAGATGAATTCACACATCACAAGGAAATTTCTCTGAAGGCTTTTCTCCAGTTTTTACTTGATATTTCCTTTTTCAACATGGGCATCAAAGCAATCTAAACTATTACTTCTCAGATTCCACAGAAGAAGTACTAATAAGCTGCTCCATGAACAGAATGGTGTAAATGTGTGAGCTGAATTCACACAACACAGAGCAGTTTCTCAGAAAGCTTCTTTCTAGCTTTTATATGAGGATATTTCTTTTTTCACCAGAGGCTTCAAAGCAATCCAAAATTTCCATTCTCAGATTCCACAAAATCAGTGCTAGCAAACTGCTCCATGAAATAGTGGTGTGACTCTGAGGGATGAATTCACATATTACAAAGCACTTTCTCAGAAAGCTTGTTTCCAGTTGTTATCTGAGGACATTTCCTTTGCCACGATAGGATTCAAAGAGATCAGAAATGTCCCTTGTCAGATCCCACAAAAAAGTGCTAGCAGTGGGCTCCATGAAATATTTGTGTATCTCTGTGAGATGAATTCACACATCCAAAGCAGTTTCTTGGAAAGCTTCTTTTAAGTTTTTAACTGAGGACATTTCCTTTTTCACCATCAGCATCAATGCCCTCCTGAATATCCCATTGTAGATTCCACAAAATTGGTATTAGCAAACTGCTCAACGAAAGAATGGTGTAACTCTGTGAGATGAGTTCAAACAGCACAAAGGAGTTTCTCAGAAAGCTCCTTTCTAATTTGTATCTGAGGGTACTTCCTTTTTCATCATGGGCTTCCTTGCAATCCAAATTATCCCTTCTCGCATTCTACAGAAGCAGCATTAAGAAACTGCTCCATGAAGAGAATGGTGTAAATTCTCTGAGGTGAATTCACATATCACACAGCAGTTTCTCAGACAGCTTCTTTCTATTTATTATCTGAGGATATATCCTTTGTCTCTGTAGGCTTCATCACGATCCAAATTATCCCTTCACTGATTCCACAGAAACAGTGCAATCAGGCTGCTCCAGGAAAGAGTAGTGTACCTCTGAAAGATGAATTCACCAATCACAAAGCAGTTTCTCAGAAAGCTTCTTTTTAGGTTTTCTATGAGGATACGTGTCTCTGAATGCTTCACTTCAGTTCTTATCTGAGGATATTTCCTATTTCACTGTAACAATGCACTCGGAATAGCCCAGTGCCAATTCCAGGAAAACAGGGTTAGTAATCTGATACAGGAAAAGGACGGTGTTACATTGTGAGATGAATACACACACGACAAAGTAGTTTCTCAGAAAGCTTCTTTCTAGTTTTTATCTGAGAATATTTCCTTTGTCATGAGAGGATTCAATGCCATCAGAAATCCCACTTCTCAGAAACCACAGGACCACAGGTAACAAACTATTTTGGATAAGATTGGTATAACTCGGTGAGATGAATTCACATATCACAAAGCAGTTTCTCAGAAAGCTTCTTTCACGTTTCTATCTGAGGACATTTCCTTTTTCACAATCGGCCTCAATGCTCTCACGAAATTCCAATTGCAGATTCCACGAGAAGAGTGTCAGGAAAACTTCACAATGAAAGAACGATGTAGTGCTGTCAGGGGAATTCACACATCACAAAGAAATTACTCTGAAGTCTTCTCTCCAGTTTTCATTAGAGGATATTTCCTTTTTCACCATGGGCTTCAATGTAATCTAAACTATCCATTCTCAGAATCCACAGAAGAAGTGCTAATAAACTGCTCCATGTACAGAAAGGTATAAATCTGTGAGGTGAATTCACAGATCACAAAGCAGTTTCTCAGAAAGCTCTTTCTAGCTTTTCCTTGAGGATATTTCCATTTTCACCGTTGGCCTAAAAGCCATCCAATATGTTCCTTCTCAAATTACACGAAATCAGTGCTAGCAAGCTGCGCCATGAAAGAGTGGTGGAACTCTGAGGGATGAATTCACACATCACAAAGCACTTTCTCAGGAACCTTGTTTCCAGTTATTATCTGAGGATATTTCCTTTGCCACGATAGGATTCAAAGCAATCAGAAATGTCCCTTGTCAGATTCCACAAAAAACAGTGCTAGCAAAGGGCTCCATGAAAGATTTGTGTGACTCTGTGAGATGAATTCACACATGACAAAGCAATTTATCAGAAAGATTCTCTTAAGTTTTTATCTGAGGACATTTCCCTTTTCACCATCGTCCTCAATGACCTCCCAAATATCCCATTGCAGATTTCACGAAAATAGTGTTAGCAAACTGCTCAATGAAAGGATGGTTTCACTGTGTGTGGAGATTAATTCACACAGCACATAGCAGTTTCTCTGAACGCTTATCTCCATTTCTTATCTGTGGACATTTCATTTTTCACCATAACACTCAAAGTGCTCCAAATCTCCCATTGCTGATTCCATGAAAACAGTGTTGGTAATCTGTTGTATAAAAAGGACGGTGTTACATTGTGAGATGAATACACACATAGTAAAGCAGTTTCTCAGAATGCTTTTTTCTACTTTTTATATCAGGATACTTCCTTAGTCACCATAGGCTGCAAAGCGATCCAAAATATCCTTCTCAAATTTCAAAAAATCAGTGCTAGCAAGTTGCTCCATGAAAGAGTAGTGTAACTCTGTGAGACGAATTCACACAACACCAAGCGGTTTCTCAGAAAGCCTCTTTTCAAATTTTATCTGAGGATATTTGTTTTTTCACCATGGGCTTCAATACAATCAAAAGAATCACTACTGAGATACCACAGAAGCAGTGCTAACAAACTGCTTCATGAACAGAATGGTGTAATTCAATGAAATGAATTCACGCATGACATAGCAGTTTCTCAGAAACCTTCTTTCTAGTTTTTATCTGAGGATATTGCCTTTGTCATCATAGGTTTCAAACCGATCTAAAACATCCCATCTCAGATTTCAGAGAAGCAGTGCTAACAAACTGCTCCATGAAGAGAATGGTGTAACTCTGTGCGATGAATTCACACATCACAAACAAGCTTCTCAGAAAGCTTCTGGCTACTTTTTATTGGAGGATATTGCCTTTGTCACCATAGGCTTCAAACCGATCGAAAATATCCCTCCTCCGATTCCACAGAAGAAGCGCTAACAAACGGCTCCATGAACAGAATGGTGTAACTCTGTAAGATGAATTCACACATCATGAAGAAGTTTCTCAGAAAGCTTCTTTCACGTTTCTATCTGAGGACATTTCCTTTTTCACAATCGACCTCAATGCCCTCCCGAAACTCTCATTGCAGTTTCCATGAGAATAGTGTCAGCAAACTACACAATGAAAGAATGATGTAATGCTGCGAGGGGAATTCACACATCACAAAGAAATTTCTCTGAAGGCTTCTCTCTAGTTTTCTTTAGAGGATATTCCCTTTTTCACAATGGCTTCAATGCAATCTAAAGTATCTATTCTCAGATTCCACAGAAGAAGTGCTAATAAACTGCTCCATGTACAGAAAGGCGTAAATCTGTGACATGAATTCACATATCACAGCAGTTTCTCAGAAAGCGTATTTGTAGCTTTTATATGAGGATATATCCATTTTCACCATTAGCCTAAAACCGATACAATATGGCTCTTCTCAGATTCCACGAAATCAGTGCTAGCAAGTTGGGCCATGAAGGAGTGGTGGAACACTGAAGGATGAATTCACACATCACAAAGCAATTTCTCAGAAAGCTTGTTTCCGGTATTTATCTGAGGATATTTCCTTTGCCACGATAGGATTCAAAGCGATCAGAAATGTCCCTTGTCAGATTCCAGAGAAACCAGTGCCAGCAAAGGGCTCCATGAAAGATTTGTGTGACTCTGTGAGATGAATTCACACACCACCAAGGAGTTTCTCAGAAAGCCACTTTTCAGCTTTTATCTGAGGACATTTCCCTTTTCAACGTCAGCCTCAATGCCCTCCTAAATATCCCATTGCAGATTCCACGAAATTAGTGTTAGCAAACTGCTCAATGAAAGAATGATGTAACTCTGTGAGATGAATTCACACATCATGAAGCACTTTCTCAGAAAGTTTCTTTCTCGTTTTTACCTGAGGATATCTCCTTTGTCACAATAGGACACAAGGCGATCAGAAATGTCACTTCTCCGAATTCACAGAAGCACAGGTAACAAACTGTTATGGATACCATTGGTGTAACTCTGTGAGATGAATTCACACATCACAAAGCAGTTTCTCAGAAAACTTCTTTCACGTTTTTATCAGAGGACATTTCCTTTTTCACCATCGGCCTCAATGCCCTCCTGAAACTCACATTGCAGATTCCACCAGACGAGTATCAGAAAATTCACAATGAAAGAATGATGTAGTGCTGTGACGGGAATACACACATCACAAAGAAATTACTCTGAAGGCTTCTCTCCAGTTTTCATTGGAGGATATTTCCTTTTTCAACATGGGCTTCAATGTCATCTGAACTCTCCATTCTCATATTCCACAGAAGAAGTGCGAATAAACTGCTCCTTGTACACAAAGGTGGAAATCTGTGAGGTGAATTCACACATCACAGAGCAGTTTCTCAGAAAGCTTCTTTCTAGCTTTTCTATGAGGATATTTCCATTTTCACTGTTGGGCTAAATGCCATCCAGTATGTCCCTTCTCAGATTCCACGAAATCAGGGCTAGCAAGCTGCGCCATGAAAGAGTGGTGGAACTCTGAGGGATGAATTCACACATCACAAAGCACTTTCTCAGGAAGCTTGTTCCCAGTTTTTATCTGAGGAAATTTCCCCTGCCATGATAGGAGTCAAAGCTATCAGAAATGTCTCTTGTCAGATTCCAGAGAAACCAGTGCCAGCAAAGGGCTCCATGAAAGATTCTGTGACTCTGTGAGATGAATTCAAACATCACCAAGCAGTTTCTCAGAAAGGTTCTTTCTCGTTTTTATCTGAGGACATTACCCTTTTCACCATCAGCCTATATACCCTCCCAAATATCCCATTGCAGATTTCACGAAATTAGTGTTAGCAATCTGCTCAATCAAAGAATGGTGTAACTCTGTGAGATGAATTCACACATCTCAAAGCAGTTTCTTGGAAGGCTTATCTTCAGGTCTTACCTGAGGATATTTCCTTTTTCACCATAACACTCAAAGTGCTCCGATTATCCTATTGCCGATTCCATGAAAACAGTGTTGGTGATCTGCTCCATGGAAAGGACGTTGTTATATTGGGAGACGAATACAAACAGCATAATGCAGTTTCTCAGAAATCTTCTTTCTGGTTTTTATCTCTGGATATTTTCTTTGTCAGCACAGGCTGTCAAGGGATCCAAAATATCCCTTCTCAGATACCAGGACGTCAGTGCTAGCAAGCTGCTCCGTGAAAGAGAAGTGCAACTCTGTGAGACGAATTCACACAACACCAAGTAGGTTCTGAGAAAGCTTCTTTTCAAATTTTTAATCTGAGGATATTTCCTTTTTAAGCATGGGCTTCAGTGCAATCCAAAGTAATGCTACTGAGATTCCACAGAAGCAGTGCAAACAAACTGCTCCAAGAACACAATGGTGTAACGCTGTGAGATGAATTCAAACATCACCAAGCAGATTCTCTGAAAGTTTCTTTCTACTTTTTATCTGAGGATATTGCATTTTTCACCATAGGTTTCAAACCCATCGAAAATATCCCTTCTCAGATACCACAGAAGCAGTGCTAACAAACTTCTCCATGAAGAGAATGCTGTAACTCTGTGAGATGAATTCACACATCACAAAGCAGTTTCTCAGAAAGTTTCCTTCTCTTTGTTATCTGAACATATTTCCTTTGTCAAATATGTACACAAGACGATCAGAAATGTCACTTCTCCGAATTCACAGAAGCACATGTAACAAACTGTTCCGGATACCATTGGTGTAACTCTCTGAGATGAATTCACACATCACAAAGCAGTTTCTCAGAAAGCTTCTTTCACATTTCTGTCTGAAGACATTTCCTTTTTCACCATCGGCCTCATTGCCCTCCTGAAACTCCCATTGCAGATTCCACGAGAAGAGTGTCAGCAAACTTCACAATGAAAGAATGATGTAGTGCTGTGAGGGGAATTCACACGTCACAAAGAAATTAATCCGAAGGCTTCTCTCCATTTTTCATTGGAGGATATTTCCTTTTTAACCATGGGCTTCAATGCCATCTGAACTTTCCATTCTCAGATTCCACAGAAGAAATGCTAACAAACTGCTCCTTGTATAGAATGGTGGAAATCTGTGAGGTGAATTCACCCATCAGAGAGCAGTTTCTCAGAAAGCTTCTTTCTAGCTATTCTATGAGGATATTTCCATTTTCACCATTGGCCTACAAGCCATCCAATATGTCCCTTCTCAGATTCCACGAAATCAGTGCTAGCAAGCTGCACCATGAAACAGCGGTGGAACTCTGAGGGATGGATTCACACATCACAAAGCACTTTCTCAGGAAACTTGTTTCCAGTTTTTATCTGAGGATATTTCCCTTACCACGATAGGATTCCAAGTGATCAGAAATGTCCCTTGTCAGATTCCACAGAAACCAGTACCAGCAAAGGGCTTTATGAAAGATTTGGGTGACTCTGTGAGATGAATTCAAACATCACCAAACAGTTTCTCAGAAAGCTTCTTTCTCTTTGATATCGAAGGATATTTCCTTTGGCCCTGTAGTCTTCAAAGGGATATGAAATATCAGTTCTCAGATTCCACAGGAATAAGGCTAGCAAACAGATCCAAGAAATAAAGATGTAACTCTGTGAGTGGAAGTCACACATCACAAAGCAGTTTCTCAGAAAGCTTCTTTCCAGTTTTTCTCTTAGGATATTTTCATTTTCACCATAGCCCTCTATGGGCTTCCAAATATCACTTTGGTATTTCCAAAAGAACAGGCTTCGCGAACGGCTTCTTGAGGGGAAAGCTGTAACGATGTGAGATGAATTAACAGAACACTAACCAGTTTCTCAGAAAGCTTCTTTCCAGATTTCATCGGAGGATATTCCCTTTTTCACCGTAGCCCTCTATGGGCATCGAAATATCTCTTTGTCAATTCCTCAAGAACAGCCTTAGCGAAGGGCTTCTTGAGGGGAAAGCTGTACTCCGATAGATGATTTCACAGAACACAAAGAAGTTTCTCAGAAAGCTTCTTTCTCTTTGTTATCGCAGGATATTTCCTTTGGCCCTATAGTCTTCAAAGAGATATGAAATATCAGTTCTCAGATTCCACAGAAATAAGGCTAGCAAACAGATCCACGAAATACAGATGTAATTCTGTGAGTGGAAGTCACACATCACAAAGCAGTTTCTCAGAAAGCTTCTTTCCAGTTCTTCTCTGAGGATATTTTCTTTTTCACCATAGCCCTCTATGGGCTTCCAAATATCACTTTGCCAATACCACAAGAACAGGCTTAGCGAACGGCTTTTGAGGGGAAAGCTGTAACTCTGTGATATGAATTAACAGAACACTAAGCAGTTTCTCAGTAAGCTTCTTTCGAGATTTCATCTGAGGATATTTCCTTTTTCACCGTAGCCCTCGTTGGGCCAGGAAATATCACTTTACCAATTCCACAAAACAGGCTTAGTTAAAGGCTTCTTGAGGGGAAAGCTGTAACTCTGTGAGATGATTTCAAAGAACACAAAGAAGTTTCTCAGAAAGCTTCTTTCTCTTTGTTATCGGAGGATATTTCCTTTGGCCCTATAGTCTTCAAAGGGATCCGAAATATCAGTTCTCAGATTCCACAGAAATAAGGCTAGCAAACAGATCCACGAAATACAGATGTAACTCTGTGAGTGGAAGTCACACATCACAAAGTAGTTTCTCAGAAAGATTCTTTCCAGTTTTTCTCTGAGGATATTTTCTTTTTCACCATAGCTCTCTATGGGCTTCCAAATACCACTTTGCCAATTCCACAAGAACAGGTTTAGCAAACGGCTTCTTGAGGGGAAAGCTGTAACTCTGTTAGATAAATTAACAGAACACTAAGCAGTTTCTCAGAAAGATTTTTCCAGACTTCATCTCAGGATATTTCCTTTTTCACCATAGCCTTCTATGGGCATTGAAACATCACTTTGCCAATTCCACAAAAACAGGTTTAACGAATGGCTTCTTGAGGGGAAAGCTGTAACTCTGTGAGATGAATTAACAGAACACTAAGCACTTTCTCAGAAAGCTTCTTTCCAGATTTCATCTGAGGATATTTCCTTTTTCACCGTAGCCCTCTATGGGCATCGAAATATCACTTTGCCAATTCCTCAAGAACAGGCTTAGCGAAAGGCTTCTTTAGGGGAAAGCAGTACTCTGAGAGATGATTTCAGAGAACACAAAAAAGTTTCTCAGAAAGCTTCTTTCTCTTTGTTATCGGAGGATATTTCCTTTGGCCCTATAGTATTCAAAGAGATATGAAATATCAGCTCTCAGATTCCACAGAAATAAGGCTAGCAAACAGATCCACGAAATACAAATGTAACTCTGTGAGTGGAAGTCACACATCACAAAGCAGTTTCTCAGAAAGGTTCCTTCCAGTTTTTCTCTGAGGATATTTTCTTTTTCACCATAGCCCTCTATCGGCTTCCAAATATCACTTTGCCAATTCCACAAGAACAGGCTTAGCGAACGCCTCTTGAGAGGAAAGCTGTAACTCTATGAGATGAATTAACAGAACACTAAGCAGTTTCTCAGAAAGCTTCTTTCCAGATTTCATCTGAGGATATTTCCTTTTTCACCGTAGACCTTTCTAGGCATCGAAATATCACTTTGCCAATTCCACAAGAACAGGCTTAGCGAAATGCTTCTTGAGGGGAAAGCTGTAACTCTGTGAGATGATCTCACATAACACAAAGAAGTTTCTCAGAAAGCTTCTTTCTCTTTGTTAACGGAGGATATTTCCCTTGGCCCCATAGGCTTCAAAGGGATCCGAATTATCAGTTCTCAGATTTCACAGAAATAAGGCGAGCAAACAGATCCACGAAATACAGATGTAACACTGTGAGTGGAAGTCACACATCACAAAGCAGTTTTTCAGAAAGCTTCCTTCCAGTTTTTCTCTGAGGATATTTTCTTTTTCACCATAGCCCTCTATGGGCTTCCAAATATCACTTTGATATTACCAAAAGAACAGGCTTCGCGAATGGCTTCTTGAGGGGAAAGCTGTAACTCTGTGAGATGAATTAACAGAACACTAAGCAGTTTCTCAGAAAGTTTCTTTCCAGATTTCATCTGAGGATATTTCCTTTTTCACCGTAGCCCTCGTTGGGCAAGGAAATATCACTTTACCAATTCCACAAAACAGGCTTAGTTAAAGGCTTCTTGAGGGGAAAGCTGTAACTCTGAGAGATGATTTCACAGAACACAAAGAAGTTTCTCAAAAAGCTTCTTTCTCTTTGTTATCCGAGGATATTTCCTTTGGCCCTATAGTCTTCAACGAGATGTGAAATATCAGTTCTCAGATTCCACAGAAATAAGGGTAGCAAACAGTTCCACTAAATACAGATGTAACTCTGTGAGTGGAAGTCACACATCACAAAGCAGTTTTTCAGAAAGCTTCTTTCCAGTTCTTCTCTGAGGATATTTTCTTTTTCACCATAGCCCTCTATGGGCTTCCAAATATCACTTTGCCAATTCCAAAAGAACAGGCTTAGCGAAGGGCTTCTTGAGGGGAAAGCTGTAACTCTGTGATATGAATTAACAGAACACTAAGCAGTTTGTTAGAAAATTTTTCCAGACTTCATCTGTGGATATTTCCTTTTTCACCGTAGCCCTCTATGGGCATCGAAACATAACTTTGCCAATTCCACAAGAACAGGCTTAGCGAAACGCTTCTTGAGGGGAAAGCTGTAATTCTGTGAGATGATTTCACAGAACACAAAGAAGTTTCTCAGAAAGCTTCTTTCTCTTTGTTATCCGAGGATATTTCCTTTGGCCCTTTAATCTTCAAAGGGATTTGAAATTTCAGTTCTCAGATTCCACAGACATAAGGCTAGAAAACAGATCCACGAAATACAAATGTAACTCTGTGAGTGGAAGTCACACATCACCAAGCAGTTTCTCAGAAAGCTTCTTTCCAGTTTTTCACTGAGGATATTTTCTTTTTCACCATAGTCCTCAAGAGGATTCCAAATATTACTTTGCCAATTCCACAAGAACAGGCTTAGCGAACGCCTCTTGAGGGGAAAGCTGTAACTCTGTCAGATGAATTAACAGAACACTAAGCAGTTTCTCAGAAAGCTGCTTTGCAGATTTCATCTGAGGATATTTCCTTTTTCACCGTAGCCCTTTATGGGCAACGAAATATCACTTTGCCAATTCCAAAAGAACAGGCTTAGCGAAAGGCTTCTTGAGGGGAAAGCTGTAACTCTGTGAGATGATTTCACACAACACAAAGAAGTTTCTCAGAAAGCTTCTTTCTCTTTGTTACCGGAAGATATTTCCTTTGGCCCTATAGTCTTCAAAGGGATATGAAATATCAGTTCTCAGTTTCCACAGAAATAAGGCTAGCAAACAGATCCACGAAATACAGATGTAACTCTGTGAGTGGAAGTCACACATCACAAAGCAGTTTCTCAGAAAGCTTCTTTCCAGTTTTTCTCTGAGAATATTTTCTTTTTCACCATAGTCTTCAAGGGGCTTCCAAATATTACTTTGCCAATTCCAGAAGAACAGGCTTAGCGAACGGCTTCTTGAGGGGAAAGCTGTAACACTGTGGGATGAATTAACAGAACACTAAGCAGTTTCTCAGAAAGCTTCTTTCCAGATTTCATCTGAGGATATTTCCTTTTTCACCGTAGCCCTCTATGGGCATCGAAATATCACTTTGCGAATTACACAAGAACAGGCTTAGCGAAAGGCTTCTTGAGGGGAAAGCTGTGACTCTGTGAGATGATTTCACACAACACAAAGAAGATTCTCAGAAAGCTTCTTTCTCTTTGTTATCAGAGGATATTTCCCTCGGCCGCATAGTGTTCAAAGGGATCCGAATTATCAGTTCTCAGATTTCACAGAAATAAGGCGAGCAAACTGATCCACGAAATACAGATGTAACTCTGTGAGTGGAAGTCACACATCCCCAAGCAGATTTTCAGAAAGATACTTTCCAGTTTTTCTCTGAGGATATTTCCTTTTTCACCCAAGCCCTCTATGGGCATCGAAATATCACTTTGCCAATTCCACAAGAACAAGCTTAGCGAAAGCCTTCTTGCGGGGAAAGCTGTAACTCTGTGAGATTGTTTCAAAGAACAAAAAGAAGTTTCTCAGAAAGCTTCTTTCTCTTTGTTATCGGAGGAAATTTCCGTTGGCCCTACAGGCTTCAAAGGTATCCGAAATATCAGTTCTGAAATTCCACAGATATAAGGCTAACAAACAGATCCACGAAATACAGATGTAACACTGTGAGGGGAAGTCACACATCACAAAGCAGTTTCTCAGAAAGCTTCTTTCCAGTTTTTCTCTGAGGATATTTACTTTTTCACCATAGCCATCTAAGGGCTCTCAAATATCACTTTGCCAATACCACAAGAACAGGCTTAGCGAACGGCTTCTTGAGGGGAAAGCTGTAACTCTGTCAGATGAATTAACAGAACACTAAGCAGTTTCTCAGAAAGCTTCTTTCCAGATTTCATCTGAGGATATTTCCTTTTTCACCGTAGCCTGCTATGGGCATCGAAATATCACCTTGTCAATTCCACAAAACAGGCTTAGTTAAAGGCTTCTTGAGAGGAAAGCTGTAACTCTGTGAGATTGTTTCAAAGAACATAAAGAAGTTTCTCAGAAAGCTTCTTTCTCTTTGTTATCGGAGGATATTTCCTTTGGCCCTGTAGTCTTCAAAGGGATCTGAAATATCAGATCTCAGATTCCACAGAAATAAGGCTAGCAAACAGATCCACGAAATACAGATGTAACTCTGTGAGTGGAAGTCACACATCACAAAGTAGTTTCTCAGAAAGCTTCTTTCCAGTTTTTCCCTGAGGATATTTTCCTTTTCACCATAGCCCTCTAGGGGCCTCCAAATATCACTTTGCCAATTCCACAAGAACAGGCTTCACGAACGACTTCTTGAGGGGAAAGCTGTAACTCTGTGAGATGATTTAACAGAACACTAAGCAGTCTCAGAAAGCTTCTTTCCAGATTTCATCTGTGGATATTTCCTTTTTCACCGTAGCCCTCTATGGGTTTCCAAATATCACTTTGCAAATTCCACAAGAACAGGCTTAGCGAAAGGCTTCTTGAGGGGAAAGCTGTAACTCTGTGAGATGATTTCACAGAACACAAAGAAGTTTCTCAGAAAGCTTCTTTCTCTTTGTTATCGGAGGATTTTTCCTTTGGCCCTTTAGGCTTCAAAGGGATCCGAATTATCAGTTCTCAGATTCCAAAGAAATAAGGCTAGCAAACAGATCCACGAAATACAGATGTAATTCTGTGAGTGGAAGTCACACATCACAAAGCAGTTTCTCAGAAAGCTTCCTTCCAGTTCTTCTCTGAGGATATTTTCTTTTTCACCATAGCCCTCTATGTGCTTCCAAATATCACTTTGCCAATACCACAAGAACAGGCTTAGCGAACGGCTTTTGAGGGGAAAGCTGTAACCTGTGATATGAAATAACAGAACACTAAGCAGTTTCTCAGAAAGCTTCTTTCCACATTTCATCTAAGGATATTTCCTTGTTCACCGTAGCCCTCGTTGGGCCAGGAAATATCACTTTACCAATTCCACAAAACAGGCTTAGTTAAAGGCTTCTTGAGGGGAAAGCTGTAACTCTGTGAGATGATTTCAAAGAACACAAAGAAGTTTCTCAGAAAGCTTCTTTCTCTTTGTTATCGGAGGATATTTCCTTTGGCTCTATAGTCTTCAAAGGGATATGAAATATCAGTTCTCAGATTCCACAGACATAAGGCTAGCATACAGATCCATGAAATAAAGATGTAACTCTGTGAGTGGAAGTCAAACATCACAAAGCAGTTTCTCAGAAAGCTTCTTTCCAGTTTTTCTCTGAGGATATTTTCTTTTTCACCATAGTCATAAAGGGGCTTCCAAATATCACTTTGACAATTCCACAAGAACAGGCTTAGCGAACGGCTTCTTGAGGGGAAAGCTGTAACTCTGTGAGATGAATTATCAGAACACTAAGCAGTTTCTCTGAAAGCTTCTTTCCCGATTTCATCTGAGGATATTTCCTTTTTCATCGTAGCCCTCTATGGGCATCGAAATATCACTTTGCAAATTCCACACAGGCTTAGTTTAAGGCTTCTTGAGGGGAAAGCTGTAACTCTGTGAGATGATTTCAAAGAACACAAAGAAGTCTGACAGAAAGCTCCTTTCTCTGTGTTATTGGAGGATATTTCCTTTGGCCCTATAGTCTTCAAAGATATCCGAAATATCACTTCTCAGATTCCACAGAAATAACGCTAGGAAACAGATCCACGAATACAGATGTAACTATGTGAGTGGAAGTCACACATCACAAAGTAGTTTCTCAGAAAGCTTCTTTCCAGTTTTTCTCTGAGGATATTTCCTTTTTCACCCTAGCCCTCTATGGGCATCGAAATATCACTTTGCCAATTCCACAAGAACAGGATTGGCGAAAGTCTTCCTGAGGGGAAAGCTGTAACTCTGTGAGATGAATTAACAGAACACTAAGCAGTTTCTCAGAAAGCTTCTTTCCAGTTTTCATCTGAGGCTATTTCCTATTTCACCGTAGCCCTCTATGGGCATCGAAATATCACTTTGCCAATTCCTCAAGAACAGGCTTAGCGAAAGGCTTCTTGAGGGTAAAGCTGTACTCTCTGAGATGATTTCACAGAACACAAAGAAGTTTCTCAGAAAGCTTCTTTCTCACTGTTATCAGAGGATATTTCCTTTGGCCCTATAGTCTTCAAAGGGATATGAAATATCAGTTCTCAGATTCCACAGATTAAAGGCTAGCAAACAGATCCACGAAATACAGATGTAACTCTGTGAGTGGAAGTCACACATCACAAAGCAGTTTTTCGGAAAATTTCTTTCCATTTTTTCTCTGAGGATATTTTCTTTTTCACCATAGCCCTCTATGGGCTTCCAAATATCCCTTTGATATTTCCAAAAAACAGGCTTCGCGAACGGCCTCTTGAGAGGAAAGCTGTAACTATGTGAGATGAATTAACAGAACACTAAGCAGTTTCTCAGAAAGCTTCTTTCCAGATTTCATCAGAGGATATTTCCTTTTTCACCGTAGAACTCTATGGGCATGGAAATATCACTTTGCCAATTCCACAAGTACAGGCTTAGCGAAAGGCTCCTTAAGGGGAAAGCTGTAACTCTGTGAGATGATTTCACAGAACACAAGGAGGTTTCTCAGAAAGGATATTTCTCTTTGTTATCAGAGGATATTTCCTTTGGCCCTTTAGGCTTCAAATAGGTCCGAAATATCAGTTCTCAGATTCCACAGGTAAAAGGCTTGCAAACAGATCCACAAAATACAGATGTAACTCTGTGAGAGGCAGTCACATATCACAAAGCTGTTTCTCAGAAAGCTTCTACCAGTTTTTCTCTGAGGATTTTTCTTTTTCACCATAGCCCACTATGGGCTTCCAAATATCACTTTGCCAATTCCACAAGAACAGGCTTAGCGAACGGCTTCTTGAGGCGAAAGCTGTAACTCTGTGAGATGAATTAACAGAACGCTAAGCAGTTTCTCAGAAAGCTTCTTTCCTGATTTCATCTGAGGATATTTCCTTTTTCACCGTAGCCCTCTATGGGCATCGAAATATCACTTTGTCAATTTCACAAGTACAGGCTTAGCGAACGGCTTCTTGAGGCGAAAGCTGTAACACTGTGAGATGGATTAACAAAACGCTAAGCAGTTTTTCAGAAAGCTTCTTTCCTGATTTCATCTTAGGATATTTCCTTTTTCACCGTAGCCCTCTATGGGCATCGAAATATCACTTTGCCAATTCCACAAGAACAGGCTTAGCGAAAGGCTTCTTGAGTGGAAGTCTGTAACTCTGTGAGATGATTTCACAGAACACAAAGAAGTTTCTCAGAAAGCTTCTTTCTCTTTGTTATCGGAAGATATTTCCTTTGGCTCTATAGTCTTCAAAGGGATATGAAATATCAGTTCTTAGATTCCACAGACATAAGGCTAGCAAACAGATCCACGAAATACAGATGTAACTCTGTGAGTGGAAGTCACACATCACAAAGCGGGTTTCTCAGAAAGCTTCTTTCCAGTTTTTCTTTTTCACCATAGACATAAAGGGGCTTCCAAATATCACTTTGACAATTCCACAAGAACAGGATTCGCGAACGGCTTCTTGAGGGGAAAGCTGTAACTCTGTGAGATGAATTAACCGAACACTAAGCAGTTTCTCTGAAAGCTTCTTTCCTGATTTCATCTGAGGATATTTCCTTTTTCATCGTAGCCCTCTATGGGCATCGAAATATCACTTTGCTAATTCCACAAAACAGGCTTAGTTAAAGTGTTTTTGAGGGGAAAGCTGTAACTCTGTGAGATTCTTTCAAAGAACACAAAGATGTTTCTCAGAAATCTTCTTTTTCTTTGTTATCGGAGGATATTTCCTTTGGCCCTACAGTCTTCAAAGGGATCCGAAATATCAGTTCTCAGATTCCAAAGAAATAAGGCTAGCAAACGGATCCACGAAATACAGATGTAACTCTGTGAGTCTAAGTCACACATCACAAAGCAGTTTCTCAGAAAGCTTCTTTCGCGTTTTTCCCTGAGGATATATTCTTTTTCACCATAGCCCTCTTTGGGCTTCCAAATATCACTTTGCCAATTCCACAAGAACAGACTTAGCGAATGGCTTCTCGAGGGGAAAGCTGTAACTCTGAGAGATGATTTCTCGGAACACAAAGAAGTTTCTCAGAAAGCTTCTTTCTCTTTGTTATCGGAGGATATTTCCTTTGGCCCTATAGTCTTCAAAGGGATCCGAATTTTCAGTTCTCAGATTTCACAGAAATAAGGCAAGCAAAGAGATCCACGATATGCAGATGTAACACTGTGAGTGGAAGTCACACATAACGTAGCAGTTTCTCAGAAAGCTTCTTTCCCGTTTTTCTCTGAGGATATTTTCTTTTTCACCATAGCCCTCTATGGGCTTCCAAATATCACTTTGCCAATACAACAAGAACAGGCTTAGCGAACGGCTTCTTGAGGGGAAAGCTGTAACTCGGTGAGATGAATTAACAGAACACTAAGCAGTTTCCCAGAAAGCTTGTTTCCAGATTTCATCTGAGGATATTTCCTTTTTCACCATAGCCCTCTAGGGGCATCGAAATGTCACTTTGCCAATTCCACAAGAACAGGTTTAGCGAAAGGCTTCTTGAGGGGAAAGCTGTAACTCTGTGAGATTGTTTCAAACAACACAAAGTAGTTTCTCAGAAAGCTTCTTTGTCTTTGTTATGGAGGAAATTTCCTTTGGCCCTATAGGCTTCAAAGGTATCCGAAATATCAGTTCTCAGATTACACAGATATAAGGCTAGCAAACAATTCACGAAATACAGATGTAACTCTGTGAGTGGAAGTCACACATCACAAAGCAGTTTCTCAGAAAGCTTCTTTCCACTTTTTATCTGAGGATATTTTCTTTTTCACCATAGCCCTCTATGGGCTTCCAAATATCACTTTGCCAATTCCACAAGAACAGGCTTAGCGAACGGCTTCTTGAGGGGAAAGTTGCAACTCGGTGAGATGAATTAACAGAAAACTAAGCAGTTCTTCAGAAAGCTTCTTTCCAGATTTCATGTGAGGATATTTCCTTTTTCACCCTAGCCCTCGTTGGGCAAGGAAATATCACTTTAACAATTCCACAAAACAGGCTTAGTTTAAGGCTTCTTGAGGGGAAAGCTGTAACTCTGTGAGATGATTTCACAGAACACCAAGAAGTTTCACAGAAAGCTTCTTTCTCTGTGTTATCGGAGGATATTTCCTTTGGCCCTATAGTCTTCAAAGGGATCCGAAATATCAGTTCTCAGATTCCACAGAAATAACGCTAGCAAACAGATCCACGAATACAGATGTAACTATGTGAGTGGAAGTCACACATCACAAAGTAGTTTCTCAGAAAGCTTCTTTCCAGTTTTTCTCTGAGGATATTTTCTTTTTCACCGTAGCCCTCCATGGGCTTCCAAATATCACTTTGCCTATTCCACAAGAACAGGCTTAGTGAACGGCTCTTTGAGGGGAAAGCTGTAAATCTGTGAGATAAATTAACAGAATACTAAGCAGTTTCTCAGAAAGCTTCTTTCCAGATTTCATCTGAGGATATTTCCTTTATCAATGTATCAATCGATAGGCATGGAAATATCAATTTGCCAATTCCACAAAACCGGCTTAGTTAAAGGCTTCTTGATTGGAAAGCTGTATCTCTGTGAGATGACTTCAAAGAACACAACGAAGTTTCTGAGAAAGCTTCTTTCTCTTTGTTATCGGAGGATATTTCCTTTGGCCCTATAGTCTTCAAAGGGATCCGAAATATCAGTTCTCAGATTCCACAGAAATAAGGCTAGCAAACAGATCCACGAAATACAGATGTACCTCTGTGAGTGGAAGTCACACATCACAAAGTAGTTTCTCAGAAAGCCTCTTTCCGGTTTTTCTCTGAGGATATTTTCTTTTTCACCAAAGCTCTCTATGGGCTTCCAAATATCACTTTGCCAATTCCACAAGAACAGACTTAGCGAACGTCTTCCTCAGGGGAAAGCTGTACTCTGTGAGATGAATTAACAGAACGATAAGCAGATTCTCAGAAAGCTTCTTCCCAGATTTCCTCTGAGGATATTCTTTTTCACCGTAGCCCTCTATGGGCATCGAAATATCACTTTGCCGATTCACAAGAACAGGCTTAGTGAAAGGCTTCTTGAGGGGAAAGCTGTAACTCTGTGAGATGATTTCACAGAACACAAAGAAGTTTCTCAGAAAGCCTCTTTCTCTCTATTATCAGAGGATATTTCCTTTGGCCCTATAGGCTTCAAAGGGATATGAAATATCAGTTCTCAGATTCCACAGAAATAAGGCTAGCAAACAGATCCACGAAATACAGATGTAACTCTGTGAGTGGAAGTCACACATCACAAAGCAGTTTCTCAGAAAGCTTCTTTTTCGTTTTTCTCTGAGGATATTTTCTTTTTCACCAGAGCCCTCTATGGGCTTTCAAATATCACTTTGCCAATTCCACAAGAAAAGGCTTAGCGAACGGCTTCTTCAGGGGAAAGCTATAACTCTGTGAGATGAATTAACACAACACTAAGCAGTTTCTCAGAAAGCTTCTTTCCAGATTTCATGTGAGAATATTTCCTTTTCCCCGTAGCCCTCTATGGGCATGGAAATATCACTTTGCAAATTCCACAAAACCGGCTTAGTTAAAGGCTTCTTGATTGGAAATCTGTAACTCTGTGAGATAACTTCAAAGAACACAACGAAGTTTCTCAGAAAGCTTCTTTCTCGTTGTTATCGGAGGATATTTCCTTTGGCCCTATTATCTTCAAAGAGATCCGAAATATCAGTTCTCAGATTCCACAGAAATAAGGCTAGCAAACAGATCCACGAAATACAGATGTAACTCTGTGAGTGGAAGTCACACATCACAAAGTAGTTTCTCAGAAACCCTCTTTCCAGTTTTTCTCTGAGAATATTTTCTATTTCATCAAAGCTCTCTATGGGCTTCCAAATATCACTTTCCCAATTCCACTAGAAAAGGGTTAACGAACGGATTCTTGAGGGGAAAGCTGTAACTCTGTGAGATGAATTAACAGAACACTAAGCAGTTTCTCAGAAAGCTTCTTTCCACATTTCATCTGAGGATATTTACTTTTTCTCCGTAGCCCTCTAAGGGCATCGAAATATCACTTTGCCATTTCAACAAGAACAGGCTTAGCGAAAAGCTTCTTGAGGGGAAAGCTGTAACTCTGTGAGATGATTTCACAGAACACAAAGAAGTTTCCCAGAAAGCTTCTTTCTCTTTGTTATCAGAGGATATTTCCTTTGGCCCTATAGTCTTCAAAGGGATCCGAATTATCATTTCTCAGATTCCACAGAAATAAGGCTAGCAAACAGATCCACGAAATACAGATGTAACTCTGTCAGTGGAAGTCACACATCACAAAGCAGTTTCTCAGAAAGCTTCTTTCCAGTTTTTCTCTGAGGATATTATCTTTTTCACCAAAGCCCTCTAGGGGCTTCCAAATATCACTTTGGCAATTCCACAAGAACGGGCTTAGCGAACGGCTTCTTGAGGGGAAAGCTGTAACTCTGTGACATGAATTAAGAGAAAACTAAGCAGTTTCTCAGAAAGCTTCTTTCCAGATTTCATCTGAGTATATTTCCTTTTTCACCGTAGCCCTCTATGGGCATGGAAATATCACTTTGCTGATTCACAAGAACAGGCATAGCGAAAGGCTTCTTGAGGGGAAAGCTTTAACTCTGTGAGATGATTTCACAGAACACAAAGAAGTATCTCAGAAAGCTTCTTTCTCTTTGTTATCGGAGGATACTTCTTTGGCCCTATGGTCTTCTAAGGGATCCGAAATATCAGTTCTCAGATCCCACAGAAATAAGGCTAGCAAACAGATCCACGAAATAGAGATGTAACTCTGTGAGTGGAAGTCACACATCACAAAGCAGTTTCGCAGAAAGGTTCTTTCCAGTTATTCTATGAGGATATTTTCTTTTTCACCATAGTCCTCAAGGGGCTTCCAAATATTACTTTGTCAATTCCAAAAGAACAGGCTTAGCAAAAGGCTTGTTGGGGAAAAGCTGTAACTCTGTGAGTTGATTTCACACAACACAAAGAAGTTTCTCAGAAAGCTTCTTTCTCTTTGTTATCGGAGTATATTTCCCTTGTCCCCTTAGTCTTCAAAGGGATCCGAATTATCAGTTCTCAGATTTCACAGAAATAAGGCTAGCAAAGAGATCCGCGAAATACATTTGTAACTCTGTGAGTGGAAGTCACACATCACAAAGCTGTTTTTCAGAAAGCTTCTTTCTAGATTTTCTCTGAGGATGTTTTCTTTTTCACCATAGCCCTCTATGGGCGTCCAAATATCACTTTGATATTACCAAAAGAACAGGCTTCGCGAAAGGCTTCTTGAGGGGAAAGCTGTAACTCTGTGAGATGCATTAACAGAACACTAAGCAGTTTCTCAGAAAGCTTCTTTCCAGATTTCATCTGAGGATATTTCCTTTTTCATCGTAGCCCTCGATGGGCATGGAAATATCACTTTGCCAATTCCACAAAACAGGCTTAGTTAAAGGCTTCTTGAGGGGAAAGCTGTAACTCTGTGAGATGAATTAGAGAACAGTAAGCAGTTTCTCAGAAGGTTACTTTCCAGATTTCATGTGAGGATATTTCCTTTTTCACCGTAGCCCTCTATGGACATGGAAATATCACTTTGCCAATTCCACAAGAACAGGCTTAGCGAACGGCTTCTTGATGGGAAAGCTGCAACTCTGTTAGATGAATTAACAGAACACTAAACAGTTTCTCAGAAAGCTGCTTTCCAGATTTCATGTGAGGATATTTCCTTTTCCCCGTAGCTCTCTATGGTCATGGAAATATCACTTTGCTAATTCCACAAGAACTGGCTTAGCGAAAGGTTTCTTGAGGGGAAAGCTGTAACTCTGTCAGATGATTTCACAGAACACAAAGTAGTTTCTCAGAAGCTTCTTTCACTTTGTTATCGGAGGATATTTCCTTTGTCCCTATAGTCTTCAAAGGGATCCGAAATATCAGTTCTCAGATTCCACAGAAATCAGGCTAGCAAACAGATCCACGAAATGCAGATGTAACTCCGTGAGTGGAAGTCACACATCACAAAGCAGTTTCTCAGAAAGCTTCTTTCCAGTTTTTCTCTGAGGATATTTTCTGTATCACCACAGCCCTCTAGAGGTTTCCAAATATCACTTTGCCAATTCCACAACAACAGACTTAGCGAACGGCTTCTTCAGGGGAAAGCTGTAACCTTGTGAGATGAATTAACAGAACACTAAGCAGCTTCTCAGAAAGCTTCCTTCCAGATTTCATCTGAGGATATTTCCTTTTTCTCCGTTGCCCTCTATGGGCATCGAAATATCACTTTGCCAATTCCACAAAACAGGCTTAGCGAAAGGCTTCTTGAGGCGAAAGCTGTAACTCTGTGAGATGATTTCACAGAACACGAAGAAGTTTCTCAGAAAACCTCTTTCTCTTTATTATCGGAGGACATTTCCTTGGAACAATAGGCTTCAAAGGGATATAAAATATCAGTTCTCAGATTCCACTCAAATAAGGCTAGCAAACAGATCCACGAAATACAGATGTAACTCTGTGAGTGGAAGTCACACATCACAAAGCAGGTCCTCAGAAAGCTTCTTTCCAGTTTTTTTCTGAGGATATTTTCTTTTTCACCATAGCCCTCTATGGGCTTCCAAATATCACTTTGCCAATTCCACAGGTACAGGCTTAGCGAACTGCTTCTTCAGGGGAAAGCTATAACTCTGTGAGATGAATTAACAGAACACTAAGCAATTTCTCAGAAAGCTTCTTGCCAGATTTCATCTGAGGATATTTCCTTTTTCACCGTAGCTCTCTATGGGCATGGAAATATCACTTTGCCATTTCCACAAAACAGGCTTAGATAAAGGCTTCTTGAGGAGAAAGCTGTAACACTGTGAGATGATTTCACAGAACACAAAGAAGTTTGTCAGAAAACTTCTTTCTCTGTGTTATCGGAGGATATTTCCTTTGCTCCTATAGTCTTCAAAAGGATCCGAAATATCAGTTCTCAGATTCCACATAAATAAGGCTAGCAAACAGATCCACGAAATACAGATGTAACTCTGTGAGTGGAAGTCACACATCATAAAGCATTTTCTCAGAAAGCTTCTTTCCAGTTTTTCTCTGAGGATGTTTTCTTTTTCAACATAGCCCTCTAGGGTTTTCCAAATATCACTTTGCCAATTCCAGAAGAACAGGCTGAGCGAACGGCTTCTTGAGGGGAACGCTGTCACTCTGTGAGATCAATTAACAGAACACTAGGCAGTTTCTCAGAAAGCTTCTTTCCAGATTTCATCTGAGGATATTTCCTTTTTCACCGTAGCCCTCTATGGGCATCGAAATATCACTTTTCCAATTCCACAAGTACAGGC
Source organism: Macaca mulatta (assembly GCF_049350105.2). Classification (NCBI taxonomy): domain Eukaryota; kingdom Metazoa; phylum Chordata; class Mammalia; order Primates; family Cercopithecidae; genus Macaca; species Macaca mulatta. The sequence goes on along the minus strand of NC_133422.1, from coordinate 55,303,005 downwards.
TTAGCGAAAGGCTTCTTGAGGGTAAATCAGTAACTCTGAGAGATGATTTCACAGAACACAAAGAAGTTTCTCAGAAAGCTTCTTTCTCTTTGTTATCGGAGGAGATTTCCTTTGGCCCTATAGTCTTCAAAGGGATATGAAATATCGGTTATCAGATTCCACAGGAATAAGGCTAGCAAACAGATCCACGAAATACAGATGTAACTCTGTGAGTGGAAGTCACACATCACAAAGCAGTTTCTCTGAAAGTTTCTTTCCAGTTTTTCTCTGAGGATATTTTCTTTTTCACCATAGTCCTCAAGGGGCTTCCAAATATTACTTTGCCAATTCCACAAGAACAGGTTTAGCAAAAGGCTTCTTGAGGGGAAAGCTGTAACTCTGTCAGATGATTTCACAGAACACAAAGTAGTTTCTCAGAAAGCTTCTTTCTCTTTGTTATCGGAGGATATTTCCTTTGGCCCTATAGTCTTCAAAGGGATCCGAAATATCAGTTCTCAGATTCCACAAATATAAGTCTAGCAAACAGATCCACGAAATAGAGATGTAACTCTGTGAGTGGAATTCGCACATCACAAAGCAGTTTCTCAGAAAGCTTCTTTCCCGTTTTCCTCAGAGGATATTTTCTTTTTCACCATAGCACTCTATGGGCTTCCAAATATCACTTTGCCAATTCCACAAGAACAGGCTTCGCGAACGGCTTCTTGAGGGGAAAGCTGTAATTCTGTGAGATAAATTAATAGAACACCTAGCAGTTTCTCAGAAAGCTTCTTTCCAGATTTCATCTGAGGATATTTCTTTTTCCACCGTAGCCGTCTATGGGTATGGAAATATCACTTTGCCAATTCCACAAGAACAGGCTTAGCGAAAGGCTTCTTGAGGGGAAAGCTGTAACTCTGTGAGATGATTTCACAGAACACCAAGAAGTTTCACGTAAAGCTTCTTTCTCTTTGTTATCATAGGATATTTCCTTTGGCCCTATAGTCTTCAAAGGGATCCGAAATATCAGTTCTCAGATTCCACAGAAATAAGGCTAGCAAACAAATCCACGAAATACAGATGTAACTCTGTGAGTGGAAGTCACAGATCACAAAGCAGTTTCTCAGAAAGCTTCTTTCCAGTTTTTCTCGGAGGATATTTTCTGTTTCACCACCGCCTTCTAGGGGCTTCCAAATATCACTGTGCAAATTCCACAAGAACAGGCTTCGCGAACGGCTTCTTGAGAGGAAAGCTGTAACTCTGTGAGAGGAATTAATAGAACACTAAGCAGTTTCTCAGAAAGCTTCTTTCCAGATTTCATCTGAGGATACTTCCTTTTTCACCGTAGCCCTCTATGGGCATCGAAATATCACCCTGCCAATTCCACAAGAACAGGCTTAGAGAAAGCATTCTTAAGCGGAACGTTGTAACTCTGTGAGTTGATTTCACAGAACACAAAGAAGTTACTCAGAAAGCTTCTTTCTCTTTGTTATCGGAGGATATTTCCTTTGGCCCAGTAGTCTTCAAAGGGATCCGAAATATCAGTTCTCAGATCCCACAGAAATAAGGCTAGCAAACAGATCCACGAAATACAGATGTAACTCTGTGAGTGGAAGTCACACATCGCAAAGCAGTTTCTCAGAAAGCTTCTTTCCCGTTTTCCTCAGAGGATATTTTCTTTTTCACCATAGCACTCTATGGGCTTCCAAATATCACTTTGCCAATTCCACAAGAACAGGCTTCGCGAACGGCTTCTTGAGGGGAAAGCTGTAATTCTGTGAGGTAAATTAATAGAACACCTAGCAGTTTCTCAGAAAGCTTCTTTCCAGATTTCATCTGAGGATATTACTTTTTCCACCGTAGCCGTCTATGGGTATGGAAATATCACTTTGCCAATTCCACAAGAACAGGCTTAGCGAAAGGCTTCTTGAGGGGAAAGCTGTAACTCTGTGAGATGATTTCACAGAACACCAAGAAGTTTCACGGAAAGCTTCTTTCTCTTTATTATCATAGGATATTTCCTTTGGCCCTATAGTCTTCAAAGGGATCTGAAATATCAGTTCTCAGATTCCACAGAAATAAGGCTAGCAAACAAATCCACGAAATACAGATGTAACTCAGTGAGTGGAAGTCACACATCACAAAGCAGTTTCTCAGAAAGCTTCTTTCCAGTTTTTCTCTGAGGATATTTTCTGTTTCACCACCGCCTTCTAGGGGCTTCCAAATATCACTGTGCAAATTCCACAAGAACAGGCTTCGCGAACGGCTTCTTGAGAGGAAAGCTGTAACTCTGTGAGAGGAATTAAGAGAACACTAAGCAGTTTCTCAGAAAGCTTCTTTCCAGATTTCATCTGAGGATATTTCCTTTTTCACCGTAGCCCTCTATGGGCATCGAAATATCACCCTGCCAATTCCACAAGAACAGGCTTAGAGAAAGCATTCTTAAGGGGAAAGCTGTAACTCTGTGAGTTGATTTCACAGAACACAAAGAACTTTCTCAGAAAGCTTCTTTCTCTTTGTTATCGGAGGATATTTCCTTTGGCCCGGTAGTCTTCAAAGGGATCCGAAATATCAGTTCTCAGATCCCACAGAAATAAGGCTAGCAAACAGATCCACGAAATACAGATGTAACTCTGTGAGTGGAAGTCACACATCACAAAGCAGTTTCTCAGAAAGCTTCTTTCTAGTTTTTCTCTGAGGATATTTTTTTTTCACCGCAGACCTCTACGGGCTTCCAAATATCACTTTGCTAATTCCACAAGAACTGTCTTAGCGAACGGCTTCTTGAGGGGAAAGCTGTAACTCTGTGAGATGATTTCACAGAACACTAAGCAGTTTCTCAGAAAGCTTCTTTCTCTTGTTATCGGAGGATATGTCCTTTGGCCCTATAAACTCCAAAGGGATCCGATTTATCATTTCTCAGTTTTCACAGAAATAAGTCTAGCAAACAGATACACGAAATACAGACGTAACACTGTGAGTGTAAGTCACACATCACAAAGCAGTTTCCCGTAAAGCTTCTTTCCAGTTTTTCTCTGAGGATACTTTTTTTTTCACCATAGCCCTCTATCAGGTTCAAAATATCACTTTGCCAATTCCACCAGAACAGGCTTAGCGAACGGCCTCTTGAGGGGAAAGCTGTAACAATGTGAGATGAATTAACAGAACACTAAGCAGTTTCTCAGAAAGCTACTTTCCAGATTTCATCTGAGGATATTTCCTTTTCACTGCAGACCTCTAGGGGCTTCCAAATATCACTTTGCCAATTCCACAAGAACAGACTTAGCGAATGGCTTCTCGAGGGGAAAGCTGTAACTCTGAGACATGATTTCTCGGAACACAAAGAAGTTTCTCAGAAAGCTTCTTTCTCTTTGTTATCGGAGGATATTTCCTTTGGCCCTATAGTCTTCAAAGGGATCCGAATTTTCAGTTCTCAGATTTCACAGAAATAAGGCAAGCAAAGAGATCCACGATATGCAGATGTAACACTGTGAGTGGAAGTCACACATAACGTAGCAGTTTCTCAGAAAGCTTCTTTCCCGTTTTTCTCTGAGGATATTTTCTTTTGCACCATAGCCCTCTATGGGCTTCAAAATATCACTTTGCCAATACAACAAGAACAGGCTTAGGGAACGGCTTCTTGAGGGGAAAGATGTAACTCGGTGAGATGAATTAACAGAACACTAAACAGTTTCCAAGAAAGCTTGTTTCCAGATTTCATCTGAGGATATATTCTTTTTCGCCGTAGCCCTCTATGGGCATCGAAATATCACTTTTCCAATTCCACAAGAACAGGTTTAGCGAAAGTCTTCTTGAGGGGAAAGCTGTAACGCTGTGAGATTGTTTCAAAGAACACAAAGTAGTTTCTCAGAAAGCTTCTTTGTCTTTGTTATCCTAGGAAATTTCCTTCGGCCCTATAGGCTTCAAAGGTATCCGAAATATCAGTTCTCAGATTACACAGATATAAATCTAGCAAACAATTCACGAAATACAGATGTAACTCTGTGAGTGGAAGTCACACTTCACAAAGCAGTTTCTCAGAAAGCTTCTTTCCAGTTTTTATCTGAGGATATTTTCTTTTTAACCATAGCCCTCTATGGGCTTCCAAATATCACTTGGATATTTCCAAAAGAACAGCCTTTGCCAACGACATCTAGAGGGGAAAGATGTAACTTTGTGAGATTAATTAACAGAACACTAAGCAGTTTCTCAGAAAGCTTCTTCCAGATTTCATGTGAGGATATTTCCTTTTTCATCTTAGCCCTCTAGGGGCATGGAAATATCACTTTGCCAATTCCACAAGAATAGGCTTAGCGAAAGGCTTCTTGAGGGGAAAGCTGTAACTCTGAGAGATGATTTCACGGAACACAAAGAAGTTTCTGAGAAAGCTTCTTTCTCTTTGTTATTGGAGGATATTTCCTTTGGCCCGATAGGCTTCAAAGGGATCCGAAATATCAGTTCTCAGATTCCACAGATATAAGGCTAGCAAACAGATCCACGAAATACAGATGTAACTCTGTGAGTGGAAGTCACACATCACAAAGCAGTTTCTCAGAAAGCTTCTTTCCAGTTTTTCTCTGAGGATATTTTGTTTTTCACCATAGCCCTCTATGGGCTTCCAAATATCACTTTGCCAATTCCACAAGAACAGGCTTAGCGAACGGCTTCTTGAGGGGAAAGCTGCAACTCTGTGAGATGAATTAACAGAAAACTAAGCAGTTCTTCAGAAAGCTTCTTTCCAGATTTCATGTGAGGATATTTCCTTTTTCAGCCTAGCCCTCGTTGGGCAAGGAAATGTCACTTTACCAATTCCACAAAACAGGCTTAGTTTAAGGCTTCTGGAGGGAAAAGCTGTAACTCTGTGAGATGATTTCAAAGAACACAAAGAAGTTTCACAGAAAGCTTCTTTCTCTGTGTTATCGAAGGATATTTCCTTTGGCCCTATAGTCTTCAAAGGGATCCGAAATATCATTTCTCAGATTCCACAGAAATAACGCTAGCAAACAGATCCACGAATACAGATGCAACCATGTGAGTGGAAGTCACACATCACAAAGTAGTTTCTCAGAAAGCTTCTTTCCAGTTTTTCTCTGAGGATATTTTTTTTTCACCGCAGAGCTCTACGGGCTTCCAAATATCACTTTGCTAATTCCACAAGAACTGTCTTAGCGAACGGCTTCTTGAGGGGAAAGCTGTAACTCTCTGAGATGATTTAACAGAACACTAAGCAGTTTCTCAGAAAGCTTCTTTCTCTTGTTATCGGAGGATATTTCCTTTGGCCCTATACTCTCCAAAGGGATCCGATTTATCAGTTCTCAGTTTTCACATAAATAAGGCTAGCAAACAGATCCACGAAATACAGACGTAACACTGTGAGTGTAATTCACACATCACAAAGCAGTTTCTCATAAAGCTTCTTTCCAGTTTTTCTCTGAGGATACTTTTTTTTTCACCATAGCCCTCTAGGGGCTTCCAAATATCACTTTGCCAATTCCACAGGAAAAGGCTTAGCCAGCGGCTTCTTCAGGGGAAAGCAGTAAATCGGTGAGATGAATTAACAGAAAACTAAGCAGTTTCTCAGAAAGCTTCTTTCCAGTTTTTCTCTGAGGATACTTTCTTTTTCACCATAGCCCTCTAGAGGCTTCCAAATATCACTTTGCCAATTCCACAAGAACAGGCTTAGCGAACGGCTTGTTGAGGGGAATGCTGTAACTCTGTAAGAAGAATTAACAGAACACTAATCAGTTTCTCAGAAAGCTTCTTTCCACATTTCTTCTGAGGATATTTCCTTTTTCACCGTAGCCCTCTATGGGCATCGAAATATCACTTTGCCAATTCCACAAGAACAGGCTTAGCGAAAGGCTTCTTGAGGTGAAAGCTGTAACTCTGTGAGATGATTTCACAGAACACAAAGAAGATTTTCAGAAAGCTTCTTTCTCTTTGTTATAGAAGGATATTTTTTGGACCTATAGTCTTCAAAGGGATCCGAAATATCAGTTCTCAGATTCCACTGATATAAGGCAAGCAAACAGATCCACGAAATACAGATGTAACTCTGTGAGTGGAAGTCACACATCACCAAGCATTTTCTCAGGAAGTTTCTTTACTGTTTTTCTCTGAGGATATTTTCTTTTTCACCATAGCCATCTAGGGGCTTCCAAATATCACTTTGCCAATTCCACAGAAAAAGGCTTAGCGAACGGCTTCTTGAGAGGGAAAGCTATAACGCTATGAAATAAATTAACAGATCACTAAGCAGTTTCTCAGAAAGCTTCTTTCCAGATTTCATCGGAGGATATTTCCTTTTTCACCGTATCCCTCTATGGGCATCGAAATATCACTTTGCCAATTCCACAAGAACAGCCTTTGCGGAAGGCTTCTGAGGGGAAAGCTGTCACTCTGTGAGATGATTTCAGAGAACACAAAGAAGATTCTCAGAAAGCTTCTTTCTCTTTGTTATCGGAGGATATTTCCTTTGGCCCTATAGTCTTCAAAGGGATCCGATATATCAGTTCTCAGATTCCACAGAAATAAGGCTAGCAAACAGACCCACGAAATACAGATGTAGCTCTGTGAGTGGAAGTCACACATCACAAAGCAGTTTCTCAGAAAGCTTCTTTCCAGTTTTTCTCTGAGCATATTTTGTTTTTCAACCTAGCCCTCTATGGGCTTCCAAATATCACTTTCCAAATTCCACTAGAAAAGGGTTAACGAACGGATTCTTGAGGGGAAAGCTGTAACTCTGTGAGATGAATTAACAGAACACTAAACAGTTTCTCAGAAAGCTTCTTTCCAGATTTCATCTGAGGATATTTCTTTTTTCAACCTAGCCCTCTATGGGCATCGAAATATCACTTTGCCAATTCCACAAGAACAGGCTTAGCGAAAGGCTTCTTGAGGGGAGAGCTGTAACTCTGTGAGATGATTTCACAGAACACAAAGAAGTTTCTCAGAAAGCTTCTTTCTCTTTGATATCGGAGGTTATTTCCTTTGGCCCTATTGTCTTCAAAGGAATCCGAAATATCAGATATCAGATTCCACAGATATAAGTCTAGCAAACAGATCCACGAAATACAGATGTAACTCTGTGAGTGGAAGTCACACATCACAAAGCAGTTTCTCAGAAAGCTTCTTTCCAGTTTTTCTCTGAGGATATTTTCTTTTTCACCAAGGCCCTCTATGGGTTTCCAAATATCACTTTGCCAGTTGCAAAAGAACAGGCTTAGCGAACGGCTTCTTGAGGGGAAAGCTGTAACTCTGTGAGATGAATTAACAGAACACTAAGCAGTTTCTCAGAAAGATTCTTTCCAGATTTCACTGAGGATATTTCCGTTTTCAGCGTAGCCGTCTATGGGCATGGAAATATCACTTTGCCAATTACACAAAACAGGCTTAGTTAAGGCATCTTGAGGGGAAAGCTGTAACTCTGTGAGATGATTTCACAGAACACAAAGAACTTTCTCAGAAAGCTTCTTTCTCTTTGTTATTGGAGGATATATCCTTTGGCCCTATAGTCCTCAAATGTATCAGAAATATCAGTTCTCAGATTCCACAGAAATAAGGCTAGCAAACAGACCCAGTAAATACAGATGTAGCTCTGTGAGTGGAAGTCACACATCACCAAGCAGTTTCTCAGAAAGCTTCTTTCCATTTTTTCTCTGAGGATATTTTCTTTTTCACCATAGTCCTCTAGGGTCTTCCAAATATCACTTTGCCAATTCGTCAAGAACAGGCTTAGCGAACGGCTTCTTGAGGGGAAAGCTGTAACTCTGTGAGATGAATTAACAGAACACTAAGCAGTTTCTCAGAAATCTTCTTTCCAGATTTCTTCTGAGGATATTTCCTTTTCCCCGTAAGCCTCTATGGGCATGGAAATATCACTTTACCTATTCCACAAGAACAGGCTTAGCGAAAGGCTTCTTGAGGGGAAACCTGTAACTCTGTGAGATGATTTCACAGAACACAAAGTAGTTTCTCAGAAAGCTTCTTTCTCTTTGTTATCGGAGGATATTTCCTTTGGCCCTATAGTCTTCAAAGGGATCCGAAATATCAGTTCTCAGATTCCACAAATATAAGTCTAGCAAACAGATGCACGAAATACAGATGTAACTCTGTGAGTGGAAGTCAGACATCACAAAGCATTTTCTCAGAAAGCTTCTTTCCCGTTTTTCTCAGAGGATATTTTCTTTTTGACAGTAGCCCTCTATGGGCTTCCAAATATCACTTTGCCAATTCCACAAGAACAGGCTTCGCGAACGGCTTATTGAGAGGAAAGCTGTAACTCTGTGAGGTAAATTAATAGAACACTTAGCAGTTTCTCAGAAAGCTTCTTTCCAGATTTCATCTGAGGATATTTCCTTTTTCACCGTAGCCGTCTATGGGTATGGAAATATCACTTTGCCAATTCCACAAGAACAGGCTTTGAGAACGGCTTCTTGAGAGGAAAGCTGTAACTCTGTGAGAGGAATTAAGAGAACACTAAGCAGTTTCTCAGAAAGCTTCTTTCCAGATTTCATCTGAGGATATTTCCTTTTTCACCGTAGCCCTCTATGGACATCGAAATATCACTCTGCCCATTCCACAAGAACAGGCTTAGAGAAAGGATTCTTAAGGGGAAAGCTGTAACTCTGTGAGTTATTTTCACAAAACACAAAGAAGTTTCTCAGAAAGCTTCTTTCTGTTTGTTATCGGAAGATATTTCCTTTGGCCCGGTAGTCTTCAAAGGGATCCGAAATATCAGTTCTCAGATTCCACAGAAATAAGGCTAGCAAAGAGATCCACGAAATACAGATGTAACTCTGTGAGTGGAAGTCACACATCACAAAGCAGTTTCTCAGAAAGCTTCTTTCCAGTTTTTCTCTGAGGATATTTTCTGTTTCACCACCGCCTTCTAGGGGCTTCCAAATATCACTTTGCAAATTCCACAAGAACAGGCTTCGCGAACGGCTTCTTGAGAGGAAAGCTGTAACTCTGTGAGAGGAATTAAGAGAACACTAAGCAGTTTCTCAGAAAGCTTCTTTCGAGATTTCATCTGAGGATATTTCCTTTTTCACCGTAGCCCTATATGGGCATCGAAATATCACTCTGCCAATTCCACAAGAACAGGCTTAGAGAAAGGATTCTTAAGGGGAAAGCTGTAACTCTGTGAGTTGATTTCACAGAACACAAAGAAGTTTCTCAGAAAGCTTCTTTCTCTTTGTTATCGGATGATATTTCCTTTGGCCCCGTAGTCTTCAAAGGGATCCGAAATATCAGTTCTCAGATTCCACAGAAATAAGGCTAGCAAACAGATCCACGAAATACAGATGTAACTCTGTGAATGGAAGTCACACATCACAAAGCAGTTTCTCAGAAAACTTCTTTCCCGTTTTTCTCTGAGGATATTTTCTTTTTCACCGCAGACCTCTATGGGCTTCCAAATATCACTTTGCTAATTCCACAAGAACTGTCTTAGCGAACGGCTTCTTGAGCGGAAAGCAGTAACTCTGTGAGATGATTTAACAGAACACTAAGCAGTTTCTCAGAAAGCTTCTTTCCCTTGTTATCGGAGGATATTTCCTTTGGCCCTATACTCTCCAAAGGGATCCGATTTATCAGTTCTCAGTTTTCACATAAATATGGCTAGCAAACAGATCCACGAAATACAGACGTAACACTGTGAGTGTAAGTCACACATCACAAAGCAGTTTCTCATATAGCTTCTTTTCAGTTTTTCTCTGAGGATACTTTTTTTTTCACAATAACCCTCTAGGGGCTTCCAAATATCACTTTGCCAATTCCACAGGAACAGGCTTAGCGAGCGGCTTCTTCAGGGGAAAGCTGTAACTCTGCGAGATGAATAAACAGAACACTAAGCAGTTTCTCAGAAAGCTTCTTTCCATATTTCATCTGAGGATATTTCCTTTTTCAACGTAGCCCTCTATGGGCATGGAAATATCACTTTGCCAATTCAACAAGAACAGGCTTAGCGAAAGTCTTCTTGATTGGAAAGCTGTAACTCTGTGAGATGATTTCACAGAACACAAAGAAGTTTCTCAGAAAGCTTCTTTCTCTTTGGCATCGGAGGATATTTAGTTTGGCCCTATAGTCTTCCAAGGGATCCGAAATATCAGTTCTCTGATTCCAAAGAAATAAGGCTAGCAAACCGATCCACGTAATACACATGTAACTCTGTGAGTGGAAGTCACACATCACAAAGCAGTTTCTCAGAAAGCTTCTTTCCAGTTTTTCTCTGAGGATATTTTCTTTTTCACCATAGCCCTCTATGGGCTTCCAAATATCACTTTGCGAATTCCAAAGAAGAGGCTTAGCGAACGGCTTTTCGACGGGAAAGCTGTAACTCTGTGAGATGAATTTACAGAACACTAAGCAGTTTCTCAGAAAGCTTCTTTCAAGAATTCATATGAGGATATTTCCTTTTTCAGAGTAGCCCTCTATCGGCATCTAAATATAACTTTCAAAAACTCCACAAGAACAGGCTTAGCGAAAGGCTTCTTGAGGGGAGAGCTGTAACTCTGTGAGGTGATTTCACAGAACACAAAGAAGTTTCTCAGAAAGCTTATTTCTCTTTGTTATCGGAGCATATTTCCTTTGGCTCTGTAGTCTTCAAAGGCATCCGAATTATCACTTCTCAGATTCCACAGAAATAATGCTAGCACACAGATCCACGAAATACAGATGTAACACTCTGAGAGAAAGTAACATATCACATAGCAGTTTCTCAGAAAGCTTCTTTCTAGTTTTTCTCTGAGAATATATTCTTTTTCACCATAGCCCTCTAAGGGCTTCCCAATATCACTTTGCCAATTCCACAGGAACAGGCTTAGCGAACGGCTTCTTGAGGGGAAAGCTGTAACTCTGTGAGATGAATTAACACAACACTAAGCAGTTTCTCGGAAAGTTTCTTTCCAGATTTCATCTGAGGGTATTTCTTTTTCACCGCAGCCCTCAAAGGGCATGGAAATATCACTTTACACTTCCACAAGAACAGGCTTAGCGAAAGGCTTCTTGAAGGGAAAGCTGTAACTCTGTGAGATGATTTCAGAGAACACAAAGAAGTTTCTCAGAAAGCTTCTTTCTCTTTGTTATGGGAGGATATTTCCTTTGGCCCTATAGTCTTCAAAGGGATCAGAAATATCAGTTCTCAGATTCCACAGAAATAAGGCAAGCAAACAGATCCACGAAATACAGATGTAATTCTGTGAGTGGAATTCACACATCACAAAGCTGTTTCTCAGAAAGTTTCTTTCCCGTTTTTCTCTGAGGATATTTTCTTTTTCACCGTAGCCCTCCATGGGCTTCCAAATATCACTTTGCCAATTCCACAAGAACAGGCTTAGCGAACGGCTTGTTGAGGGGAATGCTCTAACTATGTGAGATGAATTAACAGAACACTAAGCAGTTTCTCAGAAAGCTTCTTCCCAGATTTCATCAGAGGATATTTCCTTTTTCACCGTAGCCCTCTATGGGCATCGAAATATCACTTTGCCAATTCCACAAGAACAGGCTTAGCCAAAGGTTTCTTGAGGTGAAAGCTGTAACTCTGTGAGATGATTTCACAGAACACAAAGAAGATTTTCAGAAAGCTTCTTTCTCTTTGTTATCGGAGGATATTTTTTGGACCTATAGTCTTCAAAGGGATCCGAAATATCAATTCTCAGATTCCACTGATATAAGGCAAGCAAACAGATCCACGAAATACAGATGTAACTCTGTGAGTGGAAGTCACACATCACAAAGCATTTTCTCAGGAAGTTTCTTTACTGTTTTTCTCTGAGGATATTTTCTTTTTCACCATAGCCCTCTAGGGGCTTCCAAATATCACTTTGCCAATTCCACAGGAAAAGGCTTAGCGAACGGCTTCTTGAGAGGGAAATTTGTAACGCTATGAAATGAATTAACAGATCACTAAGCAGTTTGTCATAAAGCTTCTTTCTAGAATTCATATGAGGATATTTCCTTTTTCAGACTAGCCCTCTATGGGCATCGAAATATAACTTTGAAAAACTTCACAAGAAGAGGCTTAGCGAAAGGATTCTTGAGGGGAAAGCCGTAACTCTGTGAGATGATTTCACAGAACACAAAGAAGTTTCTCAGAAAGCTTCTTTCTCTTTGTTATCAGAGCATATTTCCTTTGGTCCTGTAGTCTTCAAAGGGATCCGAAATATCAGTTCTCAGATTCCAAAGAAATAAGGCTAGGAAACAGATCCACGAAATACAGATGTAACTCTGTGAGTGGAAGTCACACATCACAAAGCAGCTTCTCAGAAAGCTTCTTTCCAGTTTTTCTCTGAGGATATTTTCGTTTTCACCATAGCCCTCTAGGGGCTTCCAGATATCACTTTGCCAATTCCACAAGAACAGCCTTAGCGAACGACTTCTTGAGGGGAAAGCTGTAACTCTGTGAGATGAATTAACACAACACTAAGCAGTTTCTCGGAAAGTTTCTTTCCAGATTTCATCTGAGGATATTTCCTTTCCACTGCAGCCCTCTATGCGCATGGAAATATCACTTTGCCAATTCCACAATACAGGCTTAGTTAAGGCTTCTTGAGGGGAAAGCTGTAACTCTGTGAGATGATTTCAGAGAACGCAAAGAAGTTTCTCAGAAAGCTTCTTTGTCTTTGTTATCGGAGGATAGTTCCTTTGGCCCTATTGTCTTCAAAGGGATCCGAAATATCAGTTCTCAGATTCCACAGATATAAGTCTAACAAACAGATCCACGAAATACAGATGTAACTCTGTGAGTGGAAGTCACATATCACAAAGCAGTTTCTCAGAAAGTTTCTTTCCAGTTTTTCTCTGAGGGTATTTTCTTTTTCACCATAGCCCTCTATTGGCTTCCAAATATCACTTTGCCAATTTGAAAAGAACAGGCTTAGCGAACGGCTTCTTGAAGGGAAAGCTGTAACTCTGTGAGATGAATTAACAGAACACTAAGCAGTTTCTCAGAAAGCTTCTTTCCATATTTCATCTGAGGATATTTCCTTTTTCACCGTAGCCCTTTATTGGCATCGATTTATCACTTTGCCAATTCCACAAGAACAGGCTTAGCAAAAGGCTTCTTGAGGGGATAGCTGTAACTCCGTGAGATGATTTCAGAGAACAAAAAGAAGTTTCTCAGAAAGCTTCTTTCTCTTTGCTATCGGAGGATATTTCCTTGGGCCCTTTAGTCTTCAAGGGAACAGAAATATCAGTTCTCAGAATCCACAGAAAGAAGTCTAGCAAACAGATACACGAAATACAGATGTAACTGTGTAAGTGGAAGACACACATCACATAGCAGTTTCTCAGAAAGCTTCTTTCCAGTTTTTCTGTGAGGATATTTACTTTTTCACCATAGCCCACTATGGGCTTACAAATATCACTTTGCCAATACGAAAGAACAGGCTTAGCGAACGGCTTCTTTAGGGGAAAGCTGTAACACTGTGAGATGAATTAACAGAACACAAAGCAGTTTCTCAGAAAGCTTCTTTCCAGTTTTATCTGAGGATATTTTCTTTTGCACCATAGCCCTCTAGGGGCCTCGAAATATCACTTTGCCAATTCCACAAGAACAGGCTTAGCGAACGGCTTCTTGAGGGGAAAGCTGTAATTCTGTGAGATGAATTAACAGAACACTAAGCAGATTCTCAGAAAGCCTCTTTCCAGATTTCATCTGAAGATATTTCCTTTTTCCCTGTAGCCCTCTACGTGCTTCGAAATATCACTTTGCCAATTCCACAAGAACAGGATTAGCCAAAGGCTTCTTGAGGGGAAAGCTGTAACCCTGTGAGATGATTTCTCAGAACACAAAAACGATTCTCAGAAAGCATCTTTCTCTTTGTTATCGGAGGATATTTCCGTTGGCCCTATAGTCTTAAACGGATCTGAAATATCAGTTCTCAGATTCCACAGAAATAAGACTAGCACACAGATCCACGAAATACAGATGTAACTCTGTGAGTGAATTCACACATCACAAAGCAGTTTCTCAGAAAGCTTCTTTCCCCTTTTTCTCTGAGGATATTTTATTTTTCACCATAGCCCTCTAGGGGCTTCCAAATATCACTTTGCCAATTCCACAAGAACAGGCTTAGCGAACGGCTTCTTGAGGGGAAAGCTGTAACTCTGTGAGATGAATTGACATAACACTAAGCAGTTTCCCAGAAAACTTCTTTCCAGATTTCATCTGAGGGTATTTCCTTATAGCCCGAAGCCCTCAATGGGCATCGAAATATCACTTTGCCAACTCCACAAAAACAGGCATGGCGAAAGGCTTCTTGAGGTCAAAGCTGTAACTCTGTGAGATGATGTCACACAACACGAAGAAGTTTCTCAGAAAGCTTCTTTCTCTTTGTTATCGGAGGATATTTTTTTTTTGGCCGTATAGTCTTCAAAGGGATCCGATATATCAGTTCTCAGATTCCACGAAAATAAGGCTAGCAAACAGACAGACGAAATACAGATGTAACTCTGTGAGTGGAAGTCACACATCACAAAGCAGTTTCTCAGAAAGCTTCTTTCCAGTTTTTCTCTGAGCATATTATGTTTTTCAACCTAGCCCTCTATGGGCTTCCAAATATCACTTTGCCAATTCCACTAGAACAGGGTTAACGAACGGATTCTTGAGGGGAAAGCTGTAACTCTGTGAGATGAATTAACAGAACACTAAACAGTTTCTCAGAAAGCTTCTTTCCAGATTTCATCTGAGGATATTTCCTTTTTCAACCTAGCCCTCTATGGGCATCGAAATATCACTTTCCCAATTCCACAAGAACTGACTTAGCGAAAGGCTTCTTGAGGGGAAAGCTGTAACTCTGTGAGATGATTTCACAGAACACCAAGAAGTTTCTCAGAGCTTCTTTCTCTTTGATATCGGAGGTTATTTCCTTTGGCGCTATTGTCTTCAAAGGGATCCGAAATATCAGTCATCAGATTCCACAGATATAAGGCTAGTAAACAGATCCACGAAATACAGATGTAACTCTGTGAGTGGAAGTCACACATCAAAAAGCAGTTTCTCAGAAAGCTTCTTTCCAGTTTTTCTCTGAGGATATTTTCTTTTTCACCAGGGCCCTCTATGGGTTTCCAAATATCACTTTGCCAGTTACAAAAGAACAGGCTTAGCGAACGGCTTCTTGAGGGGAAAGCTGTAACTCTGTCAGATGAATTATCAGAGCACTAAGCAGTTTCTCAGAAAGCTTCTTTCCAGATTTCATCTGAGGATATTTCAGTTTCCAGCGTAGCCTTCCATGGGCATGGAAATATCACTTTGCCAATTACACAAAACAGGCTTAGTTAAGGCTTCTTGAGGGGAAAGCTGTAACTGTGTGAGATGATTTCACAGAACACAAAGAAGTTTCTCAGAAAGCGTCTTTCTCTTTGTTATCACAGGATATTTCCTTTGGCCCTATAGTCCACAAATGTATCAGAAATATAAGTTCTCAGATTTCACAGAAATAAGGCTAGGAAACAGACGCAGGAAATACAGATGTAGCTCTGTGAGTGGAAGTCACACATCACCAAGCAGTTTCTCAGAAAGCTTCTTTCCATTTTTTCTCTGAGGATATTTTCTTTTTCACCATAGCCCTCTGTGGGCTTCCAAATATCACTTTGCCAATACCACAAGAACAGGCTTCGCGAACGGCTTCTTGAGGGGAAAGCTGTAACTCTGTGAGATGAAATAAGAGAACACTAAGCAGTTTCTCAGAAAGCTTCTTTCCAGATTTCATCTGAGGATATTTCCTTTTTCACCGTAGCCCTCTATGGGCATCGAAATATCACTCTGCCAATTCCACAAGAACAGGCTTAGCGAAAGGATTCTTAAGGGGAAAGCTGTAACTCTGTGAGTTGATTTCACAGAACACAAAGAAGTTTCTCAGAAAGCTTCTTTCTGTTGTTATCGGAGGATACTTCCTTTGGCCCTAAACTCTCCAAAGGGATCCGATTTATCAGTTCTCAGTTTTGACAGAAATAAGGCAAGCAAACAGATCCACGAAATACAGACGTAACACTGTGAGAGGAAGTCACACATCACAAAGCAGTTTCTCATAAAGCTTCTTTTCAGTTTTTTTCTGAGGATACTTTTTTTTTCACCATAGCCCTCTATCGGGTTCAAAATATCACTTTGCCAATTCCACCAGAACAGGCTTAGCGAAAGGCCTCTTGAGGGGAAAGCTGTAACTATGTGAGATGAATTAACAGAACACTAAGCAGTTTCTCAAGAAGCTACTTTCCAGATTTCATCTGAAGATATTTCCTTTTTCACCGTAGACCTCTATGGGCCTGGAAATATCACTTTGCCAATTACACCAGAACAGGCTTAGCGAAAGGCTTCTTGAGGGGAAAGCTGTAACTCTGTGAGATGATTTCACAGAACACAAAGAAATTTCTCAGAATGATTCTTTCTCTTTGTTATCGGAGGATATTTCCTTTGGTCCTAAAGTCTTCAAAGGGATCGGAAATATCAGTTCTCAGATTCCAAAGAAATAAGGCTGGCAAACAGATCCACGAAATACAGATGTAACTCCGTGAGTGGAAGTCACACATCACAAAGCAGTTTCACAGAAAGCTTCTTTCCAGTTTTTCTCTGAGGATATTTTCTGTTTAACCACAGCCCTCTAGGGGCTTCCAAATATCACTTTGCCAATTCCACAAGAACAGGCTTAACGAACGGCTTCTTGAGGGGAAAGCTGTAAATCTGTGAGATGAATTAACAGAACACTAAACAGTTTCTCAGAAAGCTTCTTTCCAGATTTCATCTGAGAATATTTCATTTTTCACCGTAGCCCTCGTTGGGCCAGGAAACATCACTTTACCAATTCCACAAAACAGGCTTAGTTAAAGGCTTCTTGAGGGGAAAGCTGTAACTCTGTGAGATGATTTCAAAGAACACAAAGAAGTTTCTCAGAAAGCTTCTTTCTCTTTGTTATCGGAGGATATTTCCTTTGGCCCTGTAGTCTTGAAAGGAATCCGAAATATCAGTTCTCAGATTCCACAGATATAAGTCTAGCAAACAGATCCATGAAATAGAGATATAACTCTGGGAGTGGAAATCAAACATCACAAAGCAGTTTCTCAGAAAGCTTCTTTGTAGTTTTTCTCTGAGGATATTTTCTTTTACACCATAGCTCTCTGTGGGCTTCCAAATATCACTTTTCCAATTCCACAAGAGCAGGCTGAGCGAACGGACACTTGCGTGGAAAGCTGTAACAGTGTGAGATGAATTAACAGAACACTAATCAGTTTCTCAGAAAGCTTCTTTCCAGATTTCATCTGAGGATATTTCCGTTTTCTCGTAGCCGTCTATGGGCATGGAAATATCACTTTGCCAATTACACAAAACAGGCTTATATAAGGCTTCTTGAGGGGAAAGCTGTAACTCTGTGAGATGATTTCACAGAACACAAAGAAGTTTCTCCGAAAGCTTCTTTCTCTTTGTTATCGGAAGATATTTCCTTTGGTCCTATAGTCTTCGTAGGGATCCAAAATATCAGTTCTCAGATTCCACAGAAATAAGTCTAGCACACAGATCCACGTAATACAGATGTAACTCTGTGAGTGGAAGTCACACATCACAAAGCAGTTTCTCAGAAAGCTTCTTTCCTTTTTTTCTCTGAGGATATTTTCTTTTTCACCATAGCCCTCTATGGGATTCCAAAAATCGCTTTGCGAATTCCAAAGAACTGGCTTAGCGAACGGCTTCTAGAGGCGAAAGCCGTAACTCTGTGAGATGAATTAACAGAACACTAAGCAGTTTCTCAGAAAGCTTCTTTCCAGATTTCATATGAGGATATTTCCTTTTTCACAGTAGCTCTCTATGGGCATCGAAATATCACTTTGGAAAACTCCAGAAGAACAGGCTTAGCGAAAGGCTTCTTGAGGGGAAAGCTGTAACCCTGTGAGATGAATTAACAGAACACTAAGCAGTTTCTCAGAAAGCTTCTTTCCAGATTTCATCTGAGGTTATTTCCTTTTTCACAATAGACCTCTAAGGGCTTCCAAATATCACTTTACCAATTCCACAAGAACTGTCTAGCGAAAGGCTTCTTGAAGGGAACGCTGTAACTCTGTGATATGATTTCAGAGAACACAAAGAAGTTTATCAGAAAGCTTCTTTCTCTTTGTTATCGGAAGATATTTCCTTTGGCCCTATAGTCTTCAAAGGGATCCGAAATATCTGTTCTCAGATTCGACAGAAATAAGGCTAGCAAAGAGATCCACGAAATACAGATGTAACTCTGTGAGTGGAAGTCACACATCACAGAGCAGTTTCTCAGAAAGCTTCTTTCCAGATTTCATCTGAGGATATTTCCTTTTTCACCATAGCCCTCTATGGGCTTCCAAATATCACTTTGCCAATTCCACAAGAACTGTCTTAGCGAAACGCTTCTTGAGGGGAAAGCTGTAACTCTGTGAGATGATTTCATAGAATACAAAGAAGTTTCTCAGAAAGATTCTTTCTCTTGGTTATCGGATGATATTTCCTTTAACCCTATAGTCTTCAAAGGTATCCGAAATATCTGTTCTCAGATTCCACAGAAATAAGGCTAGCAAAGAGATCCACGAAATACAGATGTAACTCCGTGAGTGGAAGTCACACATCACAGAGCAGTTTCCCAGAAAGCTTTTTTCCAGATTTTATCTGAGGATATTTCCTTTTTCACCATAGCCCTCTATGGGCTTCCAAATATCACTTTGCCAATTCCACAAGAACTGTCTTAGCGAAAGGCTTCTTCAGGGGAAAGCTGTAACTCTGTGAGATGATTTGCTGAACACAAAGTAGTTTCTCAGACAGATTCGTTCTCTTTGTTATCGTAGTATATTTCCTTTGGCCCTATAGCCTTCAAAGGGATCCGAAATATCTGTTCTCAGATTCCACAGAAATAAGGCTAGGAAAGAGATCCACGAAATACAGATGTAACTCTGTGAGTGGAAGTCACACATCACAGAGCAGTTTCTCAGAAAGCTTCTTTCTCTTTGTTATCGGAAGATATTTCCTTTGGCCCTATAGACCTCAAAGGGATCCGAAATATCTGTTCTCAGATTCCACAGAAATAAGGCTAGCAAAAACATCCACGAAATACAGATGTAACTCTGTGGAATGAATTAACAGAACACTAAGCAGTTTCTCAGAAAGCTTCTTTCCAGATTTCATCTGAGGATATTTCCTTTTTCACCATAGCCCTCTATGGGCTTCCAAATATCACTTTCCCAATTCCACAAGAACGGTCTTAGCGAAAGGCTTATTGAGGGGTAAGCTGTAACTCTGTGAGATGATTTCACAGAACACAAAGAAGTTTCTGAGAAAGCTTCTTTCTCTTTGTTATCGGAGGGTATTTCCTTTGAACCTACAGTCTTCAAAGAAACCCGAAATATCTGTTTTCAGATTCCACAGAAATAAGGCTAGCAAAGAGATCCACGAAATACAGATGTAACTCTGTGAGTGGAAGTCACACATCACAGAGCAGTTTCTCAGAAAGCTTCTTTCTCTTTGTTATCGGAGGATATTTCCTTTATCCCTATAGTCTTCAAAGGGATCCGAAATATCTGTTCTCAGATTCCACAGAAATAAGGCTAGCAAAAAGATCCACGAAATACAGATGTAACTCTCTGAGTAGAAGTGACATATCAGAGAGCAGTTTCTCAGAAAGCTTCTTTCCAGATTTCATCTGAGGATATATCCTTTTTTACCATAGCCCTCTATGGGCTTCCAAATATCACCTTGCCAATTACACAAGAACTGTCTCAGCGAAGGGCTTCTTGAGGGGAAAGCTGTAACTTTTTGAGATGATTTCACAGAACACAAAGAAGTTTCTCAGAGAGCTTCTTTCTCTTTGTTATCGGAGGATATTTACTTTAGCTCTATAGTCTTCAAAAGGATCCGAAATATCTGTTGTCAGATTCCACAGAAATAAGGGTAGCAAATAGATCCACGAAATACAGTTGAAAGTCTGTGACATGAATTAAAAGAACACTAAGCAGTTTCCCAGAAATCTTCTTTCCAGATTTCATCTGAGGGTATTTCCTTTTTCACCATAGCCCTCTATGGGCTTCCAAATATCACTTTGCAAATTCCACAAGAACTGTCTTAGCGAAAGGATTCTTGAGGGGAAAGCTGTAACTCTGTGAGATGATTTCACAGAACACAAACAAGTTTCTCAGAAAGCTTCTTTCTCTTTGTTATCGGAGGATATTTCCTTTGGCCCTATAGTCTTCAAAGAGATCCGAAATATGTATTCTCAGATTCCTCAGAAATAAGGCTAGCAAAGAGATCCACGAAAATCAGATGTAACTCTGTGAGTGGAAGTCACACATCACAGAGCAGTTTCTCAGAAATCTTCTTTCCAGATTTCATCTGAGGATATTTCCTTTCTCACCATAGCCCTATATGGGCTTCCAAATATCACTTTGCTAATTCCACAAGAACTGTCTTAGCGAAAGGCTTCTTGAGGGGAAAGCTGTAACTCTGTGAGATGATTTCACAGAACACAAAGAAGTTTCTGAGAAAGCTTCTTTCTCTTTGTTATCGGAGGGTATTTCCTTTGAACCTACAGTCTTCAAAGAAATCCGAAATATCTGTTTTCAGATTCCACAGAAATAAGGCTAGCAAAGAGATCCACGAAATACTGATGTAACTCTGTGAGTGGAAGTCACACATCACAGAGCAGTTTCTCAGAAAGCTTCTTTCCAGATTTCATCTGAGGATATTTCCTTTTGCACCATAGACCTCTATGGGCTTCCAAATATCACTTTGCCAATTCCACAAGAACTGTCTTAGCGAAAGGCTTCTTGAGGGAAAAGCTGTAACTCTGTGATTGATTTCACAGAACACAAAGAAGGTTTTCAGAAAGCTTCTTTTTCTTTGTTATCGGAGGATATTTCCTTTGGCCCTATAGTCTTCAAAGGGATCCTAAATATCTGTCTCAGATTCCACAGAAATAAGGCTAGCAAGACATCCACGAAATAGAGATGTAACTCTTTGATATGAATTAACAGAACACTAAGCAGTTTCTCAGAAAGCTTCTTTCCAGATTTGATCTGAGGATATTTACTTTTTCAACAGAGCCCTCTATGGGCTTCCAAATATCACTTTGCCAATTCCACAACAACTGTCTTACCGAAAGGCTTCTTGAGGGGAAAGCTGTAACTCTGTGAGACGATTTCACAGAACACAAAGAAGTTTCTCAGAAAGCTTCTTTCTGTTTGTTATCGGAGGATATTTCCTTTGGCCCTATAGTCTTCAAAGGGATCCGAAATATCTGTTATCAGATTCCACAGAAATAAGGCTAGCAAAGAGATCCACGAAATGCAGATGTAACTCTGTGAGTGGAAGTCATACATCACAGAACAGTTTCTCAGAAAGCTTCTTTCCAGATTTCATCTGAGGATATTTCCTCTTTCACCATAGCCCTCTATGGGCTTCCAAATATCACTTTGCCAATTCCACAAGAACGATCTTAGCGAAAGGCTTCTTGAGGGGGAAGCTGTAATTCTGTGAGATGATTTCACAGAACACAAAGAAGTTTCTCAGAAAGCTTCTTTCTCTTTGTTATCGGAGGATATTTCCTTAGGCCCTATAGTCCTCAAAGGCATCCGAAATATCTGTTCTCGAGATTCCTCAGAAATAAGGCTAGCAACGATATCCATGAAATACAGATGTAACTCTGTGGAATGAATTAACAGAACACTAAGCAGTTTCTCAGAAAGCTTCTTTCCAGATTTCATCTGAGGATATTTCCTTTTTCATTTTTGCCCTCTATGGGCTTCCAAATATCACTTTGCCAATTCCACAAGAACTGTCTTAGCGAAAGGGTTCTTGACTGGAAAGCTGTAACTCTGTGAGATGATTTACCAGAACACAAAGAAGTTTCTGAGAAAGCTTCTTTCTCTTTTTTATCGGAGCATTTTTCCTTTGGCCCTATAGTCTTCAAAGGGATCCGAAATATCTCTTCTCAGATTCCACAGAAATAAGTCTAGCAAAGAGATCCACGAAATACAGATGTAATTCTGTAAATGGAAGTTACACATCACAGAGCAGTTTCTCAGAAAACTTCCTTCCAGATTTCATCTGAGGATATTTCCTTTTTCACCGTAGCCCTCTATGGGCTTCCAAATATCACTTTGCCAATTCCACAAGAACTGTATTAGTGAAAGGCTTCTTGAGGGGAAAGCTGTAAGTCTGTGAGAGGATTTCACAGAACACAAAGAAGTTTCTCAGAAAGCTTCTTTCTCTGTGTTATCGGAGGATATTTCCTTTGGCCCTATAGTCCTCAAAGGGATCCGAAATATCTGTTCTCAGATTTCACAGAAATAAGGCTAGCAAAGATATCTACGAAATACAGATGTAACTCTGTGAGATGAATTGACAGAACACTAAGCACTTTCTCAGAAAGCTTCTTTCCAGATTTCATCTGAGGATATTTCCTTTTTCACCATAGCCCTCTAAGGGCTTCCAAATATCACTTTGCCAATTCCACAAGAACTGTCTTAGCGAAAGGCTTCTTGAGGGGAAAGCTGTAATTCTGTGAGATGATTTCACAGAACACAAAGAAGTTTCTCAGAAAGCTTCTTTCTCTTTTTTGTAGGAGGATTTTTCCTTTGGCCCTACAGTCTTCAAAGGGATCCGAAATATCTGTTCTCAGATTCCACAGAAATAAGGCTAGCAAAGAGATCCACGAAATACAGATGCAACTCCGTGAGTGGAAGTCACACATCACAGAGCAGTTTCTCAGAAAGCTTCTTTCCAGATTCCATCTGAGGATTTTTCCTTTTTCACCATAGCCCTCTATGGGCTTCCAAATATCACTTTGCCAATTCCACAAGAACTGTCTTACCGAAACTCTTCTTGAGGTGTAAGCTGTAACTCTGTGAGATGATTTCACAGAACACAAAGAAGTTTCTCAGAAAGCTTCTTTCTCTTTGTTATCGGAGGATCTTTCCTTTGGCCCTATAGTCATCAAAGGGATCCGAAACATCTCTTCTCATATTCCACAGAAATAAGGCTAGCAAAGACATCCACGAACTACAGATGTAACTCTTAGAGTGTTAGTCATATTCATAGAGCAGTTTCTCAGAAAGTTTCTTTCCAGATTTAATCTGACGATATTTCCTTTTTCACCATAGCGCTCTATGGGTTTCCAAATATCACTTTGCCAATTCCACAAGAACTGTCTTAGCGAAAGGCTTCTTGAGGGGGAAGCTGTAACTCTGTGAGATGATTTCACAGAACACAAAGAAGTTTCTCAGAAAGCTTCTTTCTCTTATTTATGGGAGGATCTTTCCTTTGGCCCTATAGTCATCAAAGGGATCCGAAATATCTGTTCTCAGATTCCAACGAAATAAGGCTAGCAAAGAGATCCACGAAATACAGATGTAACTCTGTGAGATGAAATAACAGAACACTAAGCAGTTTCTCAGAAAGCTTCTTTCCAGATTTCATCTGAGGATATATGCTTTTTCAACATAGCCGTCTATGGGCTTCCAAATATCACTTTGTCAATTTCACTAGAACTGTTTTAGAGAAAGGCTTCTTGAGGGGAAAGCTGTAACTCTGTGAGATGATTTCACAGAACACAAAGAAGTTTCTCAGAAAGCTTCTTTCTCTTTGTTATCGGAGGATATTTCCTTTGGCCCTATAGTCTTCAAAGGGATCCGAAATATCTGTTCTCAGATTCCACAGAAATAAGACCAGCAAGGAGATCCATGAAATTCAGATGTAAATCTGTGAGTGGATGTCACACATCGCAAAGAAGTTTCTCAGAAAGCTTCTTTCCAGTTTGCATCTGAGGATATTTCCTTTTTCTCCATAGCCCTCTAAGGGCTTCCAAATATCTCTTTGCCAATTCCACAAGAACTGTCTTAGCGAAAGGCTTCTTGAGGGGAAAGCAGTAACTCTATGAGATGATTTCACAGAACACAAAGAAGTTTCTCAGAAAGCTTCTTTCTCTTTGTTATCGGAAGATATTTCTTTTGGCCCTATAGACCTCAAAGGGATCCGAAATATCTGTTCTCAGATTCCACAGAAATAAGGCTAGCAAAGACATCCAAAATAGAGATGTAACTCTGTGATATGAATTAACAGAACACTAAGCAGTTTCTCAGAAAGCTTCTTTCCAGATTTCATCTGAGGATATTTCCTTTTTCACCATAGCCCTCTATGGGCTTCCAAATATCACTTTGCCAATTCCACAAGAACTGTCTTAGCGACAGGCTTCTTGAGGGGAACGCTGAAACTCTCTGAGATGATTTCACAGAACACAAAGGAGTTTCTCAGAAAGCTTCTTTCTCTTTGTTATTGGAGGATATTTCCATTGGCCCTATAGTCTTCAAAGGGATCCGAAATATCTGTTCTCAGATTCCACAGAAAAAAGGCTAGAAAAGAGATCCACGAAATACAGATGTAACTCTGTGAGTGGAAGTCACACATCACAGAGCAGTTTCTCAGAAAGCTTCTTTCAAGATTTCATCTGAGGTTATTTCCTTTTTCACCATAGCCCTCAATGGGCTTCCAAATATCACTTTGCCAATTCCACAAGTACTGTCTTAGCGAAAGGCTTCTTGAGGTTAAATCTGTACCTCTGTGAGATGATTTCACAGAACACAAAGAGGTTTCTCAGAAAGCTTCTTTCTCTTTGTTATCGGAGGATATTTCCTTTGGCCCTTTAGTCTTCAAAGGGATCCGAAATATCTGTTATCAGATTCCACAGAAATAAGGCTAGCAAAGACATCCACGAACTACAGATGTAACTCTTAGAGTGGTAGTCATATTCATAGAGCAGTTTCTCAGAAAGCTTCTTTCCAGATTTAATCTGACGATATTTCCTTTTTCACCATAGCGCTCTATGGGTTTCCAAATATCACTTTGCCAATTCCACAAGAACTGTCTTAGCGAAAGGCTTCTTGAGGGGAAAGCTGAAACTCTCTGAAACGATTTCACAGAACACAAAGAAGTTTCTCAGAAAGCTTCTTTCTGTTTGTTATCGGAGGATATTTCCTTTGGCCCTATAGTCTTCAAAGGGATCCGAAATATCTGTTCTCAGATTACACAGAAAAAAAGGCTAGCAAAGACATACACGAAATAGAGATGTAACTCTGTGATATGAATTAAGAGAACACTAAGCAGTTTCTCAGAAAGCTTCTTTCCAGATTTCATCTGACGATATTTCCTTTTTCACCATAGCATCTAAGGGCTTCCAAATATCACTTTGCCAATTCCACAAGAACTGTCTTAGCGAAAGGCTTCTTGAGGTGGAAGCTGTAACTCTGTGAGATGATTTCACAGAACACAAAGAAGTTTCTCAGAAAGCTTCTTTCTCTTTGTTATCGGAGGATATTTCCTTTGGCCCTACAGTCTTCAAAGGGATCCGAAATATCTGTTCTCAGATTCCACAGAAATAAGGCTAGCAAAGAGATCCACGAAACACAGATGTAACTCTGTGAGTGGAAGTCACACATCACAGAGCAGTTTCTCAGAAAGCTTCTTTCCAGATTCCATCTGAGGATAATTCCTTTTTCACCATAGCCCTCTATGGGCTTCCAAATATCACTTTGCCAATTCCACAAGAACTGTCTTACCGAAACGCTACTTGAGGTGTAAGCTCTAACTCTGTGAGATGATTTCACAGAACACATAGAAGTTTCACAGAAACCTTCTTTCTGTTTGTTATCGGAGGATCTTTCCATTGGCCCTATAGTCATCAAAGGGATCCGAAACGTCTGTTCTCATATACCACAGAAATAAGGCTACCAAAAACATCCACGATATACAGACGTAACTCTGAGAGTGGTAGTTACATTCATAGAGCAGTTTCTCAGAATGCTTCTTTCCAGATTTCATCTGAGGATATTTCCTTTTTCACCGTAGCCCTCTATGGGCATCGAAATATCACTCTGCCAATTCCACAAGAACAGGCTTAGCGAAAGGATTCTTAAGGGGAAAGCTGTAACTCTGTGAGTTGATTTCACAGAACACAAAGAAGTTTCTCAGAAAGCTTCTTTCTGTTGTTATCGGAGGATACTTCCTTTGGCCCTAAACTCTCCAAAGGGATCCGATTTATCAGTTCTCAGTTTTGACAGAAATAAGGCAAGCAAACAGATCCACGAAATACAGACGTAACACTGTGAGAGGAAGTCACACATCACAAAGCAGTTTCTCATAAAGCTTCTTTTCAGTTTTTTTCTGAGGATACTTTTTTTTTCACCATAGCCCTCTATCGGGTTCAAAATATCACTTTGCCAATTCCACCAGAACAGGCTTAGCGAAAGGCCTCTTGAGGGGAAAGCTGTAACTATGTGAGATGAATTAACAGAACACTAAGCAGTTTCTCAAGAAGCTACTTTCCAGATTTCATCTGAAGATATTTCCTTTTTCACCGTAGACCTCTATGGGCCTGGAAATATCACTTTGCCAATTACACCAGAACAGGCTTAGCGAAAGGCTTCTTGAGGGGAAAGCTGTAACTCTGTGAGATGATTTCACAGAACACAAAGAAATTTCTCAGAATGATTCTTTCTCTTTGTTATCGGAGGATATTTCCTTTGGTCCTAAAGTCTTCAAAGGGATCGGAAATATCTGTTCTCAGATTCCACAGAAATAAGGCTAGCAAAGAGATCCACGAAACACAGATGTAACTCTGTGAGTGGAAGTCACAAATCACAGAGCAGTTTCTCAGAAAGCTTCTTTCCAGATTCCATCTGATTATAATTCCTTTTTCACCATAGCCCTCTATGGGCTTCCAAATATCACTTTGCCAATTCCACAAGAACTGTCTTACCGAAACCCTACTTGAGGTGTAAGCTCTAACTCTGTGAGATGATTTCACAGAACAAATAGAAATTTCACAGAAACCTTCTTTCTGTTTGTTATCGGAGGATCTTTCCATTAGCCCTATAGTCAATAAAGGGATCCGAAACATCTGTTCTCATATACCACAGAAATAAGGCTACCAAAGACATCCACGATATACAGACGTAACTCTGAGAGTGGTAGTTACATTCATACAGCAGTTTCTCAGAATCCTTCTTTCTAGATTTCATCTGAGGATATTTACTTTTTCACCATAGCCCTCTAAGGGCGTCCAAATATCACTTTGGCAATTCCACAAGAACTGTCTTAGCGAAAGGCTTCTTGAGGGGAAAGCTGTAAATTGTGAGATGATTTCACACAACACAAAGAAGTTTCTCAGAAAGCTTCTTTCTCTTTGTTATCGGAAGATATTTCCTTTGGCCCAATAGTACTCAAATGGATCCGAAATATCTGTTCTCAGATTCCACAGAAATAAGGCTAGCAAAGACATCCACGAAATACAGATGTAACTCTGTGAGATGAATTGACAGAACACTAAGCAGTTTCTCAGAAAGCTTCTTTCCAGATTTCATCTGACGATATTTCCTTTTTCACCATAGCCCTCTATGGGCTTCCAAATATCACCTTGCCAATTCCACAAGAACTGTCTTAACGAAAGGCTTCTTGAGGGGGAAGCTGTAACTCTGTGAGATGATTTCACAGAACACAAAGAAGTTTCTCAGAAAGCTTCTTTCTCTTTGTTATCGGAGGATATTTCCTTTGGCCTAACTGTCTTCAAAGGGATCCGAAATATCTGTTCTCTCATTCCACAGAAATAAGGCTAGCGAAGATTTCCATGAAATACAGATGTAAATCTGTGAGTGGAAGTCACACATCACAGAGCAGTTTCTCAGAAAGCTTCTTTCCAGATTTCATCTGAGGATATTTCCTTTTTCACCTAGCACTTTATGGGCTTCCAAATATCACTTTGCCCATTCCACAAGAACTGTCTTATCGAAAGGCTTCTTGAGGGGGGAGCTGTAACTCTGTGAGATGATTTCACACAACACAAAGAAGTTTCTCAGAAAGCTTCTTTCTCTTTTTTATCGAAGGATATTTCCTTTGGCCCTACAGTCTTCAAAGGAATCCGAAATATCTGTTCTCAGATTCCACAGAAATAAGGCTAGCAAAGAGATCCACGAAACACAGATGTAACTCTGTGAGTGGAAGTCGCACATCACAGAGCAGTTTCTCAAAAGGCTTCTTTCCAGATTTCACCTGAGGATATTTCCCCTTTCACCATAGCCCTCTATGGGCTTCCAAATATCCCTTTGCCAATTCCACAAGAACTGTCTTAGCGAAAGGCTTCTTCAGGGGAAAGCTGTAACTATGTGAGATGATTTCACAGAACACAAAGATGTTTCTCAGAAAGCTTCTTTCTCTTTGTTATCGGAGGATATTTCCTTTGGCCCTATAGTCTTCAAAGGCATGCGAAATATCTGTGCTCGAGATTCCTCAGAAATAAGGCTAGCAAAGACATCCACGAAATACAGATGTAACTCTGTGGAATGAATTAACAGAACACTAAGCAGTTTCTCAGAAAGCTTCTTTCCAGATTTCATCAGAGGATATTTCCTTTTTCACCATAGCCCTCTAAGGGCTTCTAAATATCACTTTACCAATTCCACAAGAACTGTCTTAGCGAAAGGCTTATTGAGGGGAAAGCTGTAACTCTGTGAGATGATTTCACAGAACACAAAGAAGTTTCTCAGAAAGCTTCTTTCTCTTTGTTATTGGAGGATATTTCCTTTGGCCCTATATTCTTCAAAGGGATCCGAATATCTGTTCTCAGATTCCACAGAAATAAGGCTAGCAAAGAGATCCACGAAATACAGATGTAACTCTGTGAGTGGAAGTCACACATCACAGAGAAGGTTCTCAGAAGGCTTCTTTCCCGATTTCATCTGAGGATATTTCCTCTTTCACCATAGCCCTCTATAGGCTTCCATATATCACTTTGCCAATTCCACAAGAAATGTCTTAGCGAAAGGCTTATTGAGGGGAAAGCTGTAACTCTGTGAGATGATTTCACAGAACACAAAGCAGTTTCCCAGAAAGCTTCTTTCTCTTTTTTATCGGAGGATATTTCCTTTGGCCCTATAGTCCTCAAGGGGATCCGAAATATCTGTTTTCAGAATCCTCAGAAATAAGGCTAGCAAAGACACCCACGAAATACAGATGTAACTCTGTGGAATGAATTAACAGAACATTAAGCAGTTTCTCAGAAAGCTCCTTTCCAGTTTTCATCTGTGGATATTTCCTCTTTCACCGTAGCCCTCTATGGGCTTTCATATATCACTTTGCCATTCCACAAGAACTGTCTTAGCGAAAGGCTTCTTGAGGGGAAAGTTGTAACTCTGTGAGATGATTTCACAGAACACAAAGCAGTTTCTCAGAAAGCTTCTTTCTCTGTGTTATTGGAGGATATTTCCTTTGGCCCTATAGTCCTCAAAGGGATGCGAAATATCTGTTCTCAGATTCCACAGAAATAAGACTAGCAAAGACATCCACGAAATACAGATGTAACTCTGTGGAATGAATTGACAGAACACTAAGCACTTTCTCAGAAAGTTCTTTCCAGATTTCATATGAGGATATTTCCTTTTTCACCATAGCCCTCTATGGGCTTCCAAATATCACTTTGCTAATTCCACAAGAACTGTCTTAGCGAAAGGCTTCTTGAGGGGAAAGCTGAAACTCTGTGAGATGATTTCACAGAACACAAAGGAGTTTCTCAGAAAGCTTCTTTCTCTTTGTTATCGGAGGATATTTCCATTGGCACTATAGTCTTCAAAGGGATCCGAAATATCTGTTCTCAGATTCCACAGAAATAAGGTTAGCAAAGAGATCCACGAAATACTGATGTAACTCTGTGAGTGGAAGTCACACATGACAGAGCAGTTTCTCAGAAAGCTTCTTTCCAGATTTCATCTGAGGATATTTCCTTTTTCACCATAGCCCTCTATGGGCTTCCAAATATCTCTTTGCCAATTTCAAAAGAACGGTCTTAGCGAAAGGCTTCTTGAGGGTAAAGCTGTAACTCTGTGAGATGATTCACAGAACACAAAGAAGCTACTCAGAAAGATTGTTTCTCTTAGTTATCGGAAGATATTTCCTTTGGCCCCATAGTCCTCAAAAGGATCCGAAATCTCTGTTCTCAGATTCCACAGAAATAAGGCTAGCAAAGAGATCCACGAAATACAGATGTAACTCTGTGAGTGGAAGTCACACATCACAGAGAAGTTTCTCAGAAGGCTTCTTTCCAGATTTCATCTGAGGATATTTCCTCTTTCACCATAGCCCTCTATGAGCTTCCATATATCACTTTGCCAATTCCACAAGAACTGTCTTAGCGAAAGGCTTTTTGAGGGGAAAGCTGTAACTCTGTGAGATGATTTCACAGAACACAAAGCAGTTTCCCAGAAAGCTTCTTTCTCTTTGTTATCGGAGGATATTTCCTTTGGCCCTATAGTCCTCAAAGGGATCCGAAATATCTGTTTTCAGATTCCTCAGAAATAAGGCTAGCAAAGACATCCACGAAATACAGATGTAACTCTGTGGAATGAATTAACAGAACATTAAGCAGTTTCTCAGAAAGCTTCTTTCCAGATTTCCTCTGAGGATATTTCCTCTTTCACCATAGCCCTCTATGGGCTTCCATATATCACTTTGCCAATTCCACAAGAACTGTCTTAGCGAAAGGCTTCTTGAGGGGGAAGCTGTAACTCTGTGAGATGATTTCACAGAACACAAAGAAGTTTCTCAGAAAGCCTCTTTCTCTTTGTTATCGGAGGATATTTCCTTTGGCCCCACAGTCTTCAAAGGGATCCGAAATATCTGTTCTCAGATTCCACAGAAATAAGGCTAGCAAAGAGATCCACGAAATACAGATGTAACTCTCTGAGTGGAAGTCACACAACACAGAGCAGTTTCTCAGAAAGCTTCTTTGCAGATTTCATCTGAGGATATTTCCTTTTTCACCATAGCCCTCTATGGGCTTCCAAATATCACTTTGCCAATTCCAAAAGAACTGTCTTATCGAAAGGCTTCTTGAGGGGGAAGCTGTAACTCTGTGAGATGATTTCACAGAACACAAAGAAGATTCTCAACAAGTTTCTTTCTCTTTTTTAACGAAGGATATTTCCTTTGGCCCTATAGTCTTCAAAGGGATCCGAAATATCTGTGTTCGAGATTCCTCAGAAATAAGGCTAGCAAAGACATCCACGAAATACAGATGTAACTCTGTGGAATGAATTGACAGAACACTAAGCAGTTTCTCAGAAAGCTTCTTTCCGGATTTCATCTGAGGATATTTCCTTTTTAACCATAGTCCTCTATGGGCTTCCAAATATCACTTTGACAATTCCACAAGAACTGTCTGAGCGAAAGGCTTCTTGAGGGGAAAGCTGTAACTCTGTGAGATGATTTCACAGAACACAAAGAAACTTCTCAGAAAGATTGTTTGTCTTTGTTATCGGAAGATATTTCCTTTGGCCCCATAGTCCTCAAAGGGATCCGAAATATCTGTTCTGAGATTCCACAGAAATAAGGCTAGCAAATACATCTACGAAATACAGATGTAACTCTGTCAGATGAATTAACAGAACACTAAGCAGTTTCACAGAAAGCTTCATTGCAGATTTCAACTGAGGGTATTTCTTTTTTCACCACAGCCCTCTACGGGCTTCCAAATATCACTTTGCCAATTCCACAAGAACTGTCTTAGCGAAAGGCTTCTTGAGGGGGAAGCTGTAACTCTGTGAGATGATTTCACAGAACACAAAGAAGTTTCTCAGAAAGCTTCTTTCTCTTTGTTATCGGAGGATAGTTCCTTTGGCCCTACAGTCTTCAAAGGGATCCGAAATATCTTTTCTCAGATTCCACAGAAATAAGGCTAGCAAAGAGATCCACGAAATACAGATGTAACTCTGTGAGTGGAAGTCAAACATCACAGAGAAGTTTCTCAGAAGGCTTCTTTCCAGATTTCATCTGAGGATATTTCCTCTTTCACCATAGCCCTCTATGGGCTTCCATATATCACTTTGCCAATTCCACAAGAACTGTCTTAGAGAAAGGCTTCTTGAGGGGAAACCTGTAACTCTGTGAGATGATTTCACAGAACACAAAGCAGTTTCCCAGAAAGCTTCTTTCTCTTTGTCATCGGAGGATATTTTCTTTGGCCCTATAGTCCTCACAGGGATCCGAAATATCTGTGCTCGAGATTCCTCAGAAATAAGGCTAGCAAAAAAAGCCACGAAATACAGATGTAACTCTGTGGAATGAATTGACAGAACACTAAGCAGTTTCTCAGAAAGCTTCTTTCCAGATTTCATCTCAGGATATTTCCTTTTTCACCATAGCCCTCTATGGGCTTCCAAATATCACTTTGCCAATTCCACAAGAACTGTCTTAGCGAAAGGCTCCTTGAGGGGAAAGCTGAAACTCTGTGAGATGATTTCACAGAACACAAAGAAGTTTCTCAGAAAGCTTCTTTCTCTTTGTTATTGGAGGATATTTCCATTGGCCCTATAGTCTTCAAAGGGATCCGAAATATCTGTTCTCAGATTCCACAGAAATAAGGCTAGCAAAGAGATCCACGAAATACAGATGTAACTCTGTGAGTGGAAGTCACACATCACAGAGAAGTTTCTCAGAAGGCTTTTTTCCAGATTTCATGTGAGGGTATTTCCTCTTTCACCATAGCCCTCTATGGGCTTCCATATATCACTTTGCCAATTCCACAAGAACTGTCTTAGCGAAAGGCTTCTTTAGGGGGAAGCTGTAACTCTGTGAGATGATTTCACAGAACACAAAGAAGTTTCTCAGAAAGCTTCTTTCTCTCTTTAAACGAAGGATATTTCCTTTGGCCCTATAGTCTTCAAAGGGATCCGAAATATCTGTTCTCTGATTCCACAGAAATAAGGCTAGCAAATAGATCTACGAAATACAGATGTAACTCTGTGAGTGGAAGGCACACATCACAGAGCAGTTTCTCAGAAAGCTTCTTTCCAGATTTCATCTGAGGATATTTCCTTTTTCACCTAGCACTTTATGGGCTTCCAAATATCACTTTCCCCATTCCACAAGAACTGTCTTATCGAAAGGCTTCTTTAGGGGGAAGCTGTAACTCTGTGAGATGATTTCACAGAACACAAAGAAGTTTCTCAGAAAGCTTCTTTCTATCTTTAAACGAAGGATATTTCCTTTGGCCCTATAGTTTTCAAAGGGATCCGAAATATCTGTTCTCAGATTCCACAGAAATAAGGCTAGCAAAGACATCCACGAAACACAGATGTAACTCTGTGAGTGGAAGTCACACATCACAGAGCAGTTTCTCAGAAGGCTTCTTTCCAGATTTAATCTGAGGATATTTCCTCTTTCACCATAGCCCACTATGGGCTTCAAAATATCACTTTGCCAATTCCACAAGAACTCTCTTAGCGAAAGGCTTCTTGAGGGGAAAGCTGTAACTGTATGAGATGATTTCACACAACACAAAGAAGTTTCTCAGAAAGCTTCTTTCTCTTTGTTATCGGAGGATATTTCCTTTGGCCCTATAGTCCTCAGAGGGATCCGAAATATCTGTGCTCGAGATTCCTCAGAAATAAGTCTAGCAAAGAGATCCACAAAATACAGATGTAACTCTGTGGAATGAATTAACAGAACACTAAGCAGTTTCTCAGAAAGCTTCTTTCCAGATTTCATCTGAGGATATTTCCTAGTTCACCGTAGCCCTCTAGGGGCTTCTAAATATCACTTTGCCAATTCCACAAGAACTGATTTAGCGAAAGGCTTCTTGAGGGGAAACCTGTAAATCTGTGAGATGATTTCACAGAACACAAAGAAGTTTCTCAGAAAGCTTCTTTCTCTTTGTTGTCGGAAGATATTTCCTTTGGCACTATAGTACTCAAAGGGATCCGAAATATCTGTTCTCAGATTAAACAGAAATAAGGCTAGCAAAGACATCCACGAAATACAGATGTAACTCTGTGAGATGAATTAACAGAACACTAAGCACTTTCTCAGAAAGCTTCTTCCCAGATTTCATCTGAGGATATTTTCTTTTTCAACATAGCCCTCTATGGGCTTCCAAATATCACTTTACCAATTCCACAAGAACTGTCTTAGCGAAAGGCTTCTTGAGGGGGAAACGGTAACTCTGTGAGATGATTTCACAGATCAGAAAGAAGTTTCTCACAAAGCTTCTTTCTCTTTGTTATCGGAGGATATTTCCTTTGGCCCTACAGTCTTCAAGGAGATCTGAAATATCTGTTATCAGATTCCACAGAAATAGGGCTAGCAAAGAGATTCACGAAATACAGATGTAACTCTGTGAGTGTAAGTCACACATCACAGAGCAGTTTCTCAGAAAGCTTCTTTCCAGATTCCATCTGAGGATATTTCCTTTTTCACATAGCACTTTATGGGCTTCCAAATATCACTTTGCCCATTCCACAAGAACTGTCTTATCGAAAGGCTTCTTGAGGGGGAAGCTGTAACTCTGTGAGATGATTTCACAGAACACAAAGAAGTTTCTCAGCAAGCTTCTTTCTCTTTTTTAACGAAGGATATTTCCTTTGGCCCTATAGTCTTCAAAGGGATCCGAAATATCTGTTCTCAGATTCCACAGAAATAAGGCTAGCAAGGAGATCCACGAAACACAGATGTAACTCTGTGAGTGGAAGTCACACATCACAGAGCAGTTTCTCAGAAGGCTTCTTTCCACATTTTATCTGAGGATATTTCCTCTTTCACCATAGCCCACTATGAGCTTCAAAATATCACTTTGCCAATTCCACAAGAACTGTCTTAGAGAAAGGCTTCTTTAGGGGAAAGCTCTAACTCTGTGAGATGATTTCACAGAACACAAATAAGTTTCCCAGAGAGCTTCTTTCTCTTTGTCATCGGAGGATATTTCCTTTGGCCCTATAGTCCTCAAAGGGATCCGAAATATCTGTGCTCGAGATTCCTCAGAAATATGGCTAGCAAAGAGATCCACAAAATACAGATGTAACTCTGTGGAATGAATTAACAGAACACTAAGAGGTTTCTCAGAAAGCTTCTTTCCAGATTTCATCTGAGGATATTTCCTCTTTCACCGTAGCCTTCTATGGGCTTCTAAATATCACTTTGCCAATTCCACAAGAACTGTCTTAGCGAAAGGCTTCTTGAGGGGGAAACTGTAACTCTGTGAGATGATTTCACAGAACACAAAGAAGTTTCTCAGAAAGCTTCTTTCTCTTTGTTATCGGAGGATATTTCCTTTGGCCCTACAGTCTTCAAAGGGATCCGAAATATCTGTTCTCAGATTCCACAGAAATAAGGCTAGCAAAGAGATCCACGAAATACAGATGTAACTCTCTGAGTGGAAGTCACACATCACAGAGAAGTTTCTCAGAAGGCTTCTTTCCAGATTTCATCTGAGGATATTTCCTCTTTCACCATAGCCCTCTATGGGCTTCCATATATCACTTTGCCAATTCCACAAGAACTGTCTTAGCGAAAGGCTTCTTGAGGGGAAAGCTGTAACTCTGTGAGATGATTTCACAGAACACAAAGCAGTTTCCCACAAAGCTTCTTTCTCTTCGTTATCGGAGGATATTTCCTTTGGCCCTATAATCCTCAAAGGGATCCGAAATATCTGTTTTCAGATTCCTCAGAAAGAAGGCTAGCAAAGACATCCACGAAATACAGATGTAACTCTGTGGAATGAATTAACAGAATATTAAGCAGTTTCTCAGAAAGATTCTTTCCAGATTTCATCTGAGGATATTTCCTCTTTCACCATAGCCCTCTAAGGTCTTCCAAATATCACTTTGCCAATTCCACAAGAACTGTCTTTGCGAAAGGCTTCTTGAGGGGAAAGCTGTAACTCTGTGAGGTGATTTCACAGAACACAAAGCAGTTTCCCAGAAAGCTTCTTTCACTTTGTTATCGGAGGATATATCCTTTGGCCCTACATTCCTCAAAGGGATCCGAAATATCTGGGCTGGAGATTCCTCAGAAATAAGGCTATCAAAGACATCCACGAAATACAGATGTAACTCTGTGGAGTGAATTGACAGAACACTAATCAGTTTCTCCGAAAGCTTCTTTCCAGATTTCATCTGAGGATAATTCCTTTTTCACCAAAGCCCTCTATGGGCTTCCAAATATCACTTTGCCAATTCCACAAGAACTGTCTTAGCGAAAGGCTTCTTGAGGGGAAAGCTGTAACTCTGTGAGATGATTTCACAGAACACAAAGAAGCTTCTCAGAAAGATTGTTTCTCTTTGTTATCGGAAGATATTTCCTTTGGCCCCATAGTCCTCAAGGGGATCCGAAATATCTGTTCTCAGATTCCACAGAAATAAGGCTAGCAAAGAGATCCATGAAACACAGATGTAACTCTGTGAGTGGAAGTCACACATCACAGAGCAGTTTCTCAGAAGGCTTCTTTCCAGATTTAAACTGAGGATATTTCCTCTTTCACCATAGCCCACTATGGGCTTCCAAATATCACTTTGCCAATTCCACAAGAACTGTCTTAGCGAAAGGCTTCTTGAGGGGAAAGCTGTAACTGTGTGAGATGATTTCACAGAACACAAAGAAGTTTCCCAGAAAGCTTCTTTCTCTTTGTTATCGGAGGATATTGCCTTTGGCCCTATAGTCCACAAAGGTAACCGAAATATCTGTGCTCGAGATTCCTCAGAAATAAGGCTAGCAAAGAGATCCACAAAATACAGATGTAACTCTGTGGAATGAATTAACAGAACACTAAGCAGTTTCTCAGAAAGCTTCTTTCCAGATTTCATCTGAGGATATTTCCTCTTTCACGGTAGCCCTCTATGGGCTTCTAAATATCACTTTGCCATTTCCACAAGAACTGTCTTAGCGAAAGGCTTCTTGAGGGGAAAGCTGTAACTCTGTGAGATGATTTCACAGAACACAAAGAAGTTTCTCAGGAAGCTTCTTTCTCTTTTTTATTGGAGGATATTTCCTTTGGCCTTATAGTCTTCAAAGGGATCCGAAATATCTGTTCTCAGATTCCACAGAAATAAGGCTAGCAAAGACATCCACGAAATAGAGATGTAACTCTGTGATATGAATTAACAGAACACTAAGCAGTTTCTCAGAAAGCTTCTTTCCAGATTTCATCTGAGGATATTTCCTTTTTCACCATAGCCCTCTATGGGCTTCCAAATATCACTTTGCCAATTCCACAAGAACTGTCTTAGCGAAAGGCTTCTTGAGGGGAAAGCTGTAAATCTGTGAGATGATTTCACAGAACACAAAGAAGTTTCTCAGAAAGCTTCTTTCTCTTTGTTATCGGAAGATATTTCCTTTGGCCCTATAGTCTTCAAAGGGATCCGAAATATCTGCTCTCAGATTCCACAGAAATAAGGCTAGCAAAGACATCCACGAAATACAGATGTAACACTGTGAGATGAATTAACAGAACACTAAGCACTTTCTCAGAAAGCTCTTTCCAGATTTCATCTGAGGATATTTTCTTTTTCACCATAGCCCTCTATGGGCTTCCAAATATCACTTTGCCAATTTCACAAGAACTGTCTTAGTGAAAGGCTTCTTGAGGGGGAAGCTGTAACTCTGTGATATGATTTCACAGATCAGAAAGAAGTTTCTCACAAAGCTTCTTT
Organism: Macaca mulatta; assembly: GCF_049350105.2. Lineage (NCBI taxonomy): Eukaryota > Metazoa > Chordata > Mammalia > Primates > Cercopithecidae > Macaca > Macaca mulatta. The sequence continues at coordinate 55,265,562 of NC_133422.1, read as the reverse complement.
CTCTTTATTATCGGAGGATATTTCCTTTGGCCCTACAGTCTTCAAAGGGATCCGAAATATCTGTTCTCAGATTCCACAGAAATAAGGCTAGCAAAGAAATTCACGAAATACAGATGTAACTCTGTGAGTGGAAGTCACACATCACAGAGCAGTTTCTCAGAAAGCATCTTTCCAGATTTCATCTGAGGATATTTCCTTTTTCAATATAGCCCTCTATGGGCTTCCAAATATCACTCTTCCAATTCCACAAGAACTGTCTTAGGGAAAGGCTTCTTGAGGGGGAAGCTGTAACTCTGTGAGCTGATGTCACAGAACACAAAGAAGTTTCTCAGAAAGCTTCTTTCTCTTTTTTATCGGAGGATATTTCCGTTGGCCCTATAGTCTTCAAAGGGATCCGAAATATCTGTTTTCAGATTCCACAGAAATAAGGCTAGCAAAGACATCCACGAAATACAGATGTAACTCTGTGAGATGAATTAACAGAACACTAAGCAGTTTCTCAGAAAGCTTCTTTCCAGATTTCATCTGAGGATATTTCCTTTTTCACCATAGCCTTCTATATGCTTCCAAATATCACTTTGCCAATTCCGCAAGAACTGTCTTAGCGAAAGGCTTCTTGAGGTGGAAGCTGTAACTCTGTGAGATGATTTCACAGAACACAAAGAAGTTTCTCAGAAAGCTTCTTTCTGTTTGTTATCGGAGGATATTTCCTTTGGCTCTATAGTCTTCAAAGGGATCCGAAATATCTGTTATCAGATTCCACAGAAATATGGCTAGCAAAGAGATCCACGAAATGCAGATGTAACTCTGTGAGTGGAAGTCACACATCACAGAACAGTTTCTCAGAAGGCTTCTTTCCAGATTTCATCTTAGTATATTTCCTCTTTCACCATAGCCCTCTATGGGCTTCCAAATATCACTTTGCCAATTCCACAAGAACTGTCTTAGCGAAAGGCTTCTTGAGGGGAAAGCTGTAACTCTGTGAAATGATTTCACAGAACACAAAGAAGTTTCTCAGAAAGATTCTTTCTCTTTGTTATTGGAGGATATTTCCTTTGGCCCTATAGTCTTCACATGGATCCGAAATATCTGTTCTCAGACTCCACAGACATAAGGCTAGCAAAGAGATCCACGAAATACAGGTGTAACTCTGCTACTGGAAGTCACACATCACATAGCAGTTTCTCAGAAAGCTTCTTTCCAGATTTCATCTGAGGACATATCCTTTTTCACCATAGCCCTCTATGGGCTTCCAAATATCACTTTGCCAATTCCACAAGAACTGTCTTAGCGAAAGGCTTCTTGAGGTGAAAGCTGTAACTCTGTGAGATGATTTCACAGAACACAAAGAAATTTCTCAGAAAGCTTCTTTCTCTTTGTTATCAGAGGATATTTCCGTTGGCCCTATAGTCATCAAAGGGATCCGAAATATCTGTTCTCAGATTCCTCAGAAACAAGGCTAGCAAAGACATACACGTAATACAGATGTAACTCTGCGAGTGGAAGTCACACATCACAGAGCAGTTTCTCAGAAGGCTTCTTTCAAGATTTCATCTGAGGATATTTCCTTTTTCACCGTAGCCCTCTAAGGGCTTCCAAATATCACTTTGCCAATTCCACAAGAACTGTCTTAGCGAAGGCTTCTTGAGGGGAAAGCTGTAACTCTGTGAGATGATTTCACAGAACACAAAGAAGTTTCTCAGAAAGCTTCTTTCACTTTGTTATCGGAGGATATTTCCTTTGGCCCTATAGTCTTCAAAGGGATCCGAAATATCTATTCTCAGATTCCACAGAAATAAGGCTAGCAAAGTGATTCACGAAAAACAGATGTAACTCTGTGTGATGAATTAACAGAACACTAAACAATTTCTCAGAAAGCTTCTTTCCTGATTTCCTCTGAGGATATTTCCTTTTTCACCATAGCCCTCTATGGGCTTCCAAATATCACTTTGCCAATTCCACAAGAACTGTCTTAGCGAAAGGCTTCTTGAGGGGAAAGCTGTAACTCTGTGAGATGATTTCACAGAACACAAAGAAGTTTCTCAGAAAGCTTCTTTCACTTTGTTATCGGAGGATATTTCCTTTGGCCCTATAGTCTTCAAAGAGATCCGAAATATCTATTCTCACATACCACAGAAATAAGGCTAGCAAAGTGATCCACGAAAAATAGATGTATCTCTGTGAGATGAATTAACAGAACACTAAACAATTTCTCAGAAAGCTTCCTTCCAGATTTCATCTGAGGATATTTCCTTTCTCACCATAGCCCTCTACGGGCTTCCAAATATCACTTTGCCAATTCCACAAGAACTGTCTTAGCGAAAGGCTTCTTGAGGGGAAAGCTGTAACTCTGTGAAATGATTTCACAGAACACAAAGAAGTTTCTCAGAAAGATTCTTTCTCTTTGTTATTGGAGGATATTTCCTTTGGCCCTATAGTCTTCACATGGATCCGAAATATCTGTTCTCAGACTCCACAGACATAAGGCTAGCAAAGAGATCCACGAAATACAGGTGTAACTCTGCGAGTGGAAGTCACACATCACAGAGCAGTTTATCAGAAAGCTTCTTTCCAGATTTCATCTGAGGACATATCCTTTTTCACCATAGCCCTCTATGGGCTTCCAAATATCACTTTGCCAATTCCACAAGAACTGTCTTAGCGAAAGGCTTCTTGAGGTGAAAGCTGTAACTCTGTGAGATGATTTCACAGAACACAAAGAAATTTCTCAGAAAGCTTCTTTCTCTTTGTTATCAGAGGATATTTCCGTTGGCCCTATAGTCATCAAAGGGATCCGAAATATCTGTTCTCAGATTCCTCAGAAACAAGGCTAGCAAAGACATACACGTAATACAGATGTAGCTCTGCGAGTGGAAGTCACACATCACAGAGCAGTTTCTCAGAAGGCTTCTTTCAAGATTTCATCTGAGGATATTTCCTTTTTCACCGTAGCCCTCTAAGGGCTTCCAAATATCACTTTGCCAATTCCACAAGAACTGTCTTAGCGAAGGCTTCTTGAGGGGAAAGCTGTAACTCTGTGAGATGATTTCACAGAACACAAAGAAGTTTCTCAGAAAGCTTCTTTCACTTTGTTATCGGAGGATATTTCCTTTGGCCCTATAGTCTTCAAAGGGATCCGAAATATCTATTCTCAGATTCCACAGAAATAAGGCTAGCAAAGTGATCCACGAAATACAGATGTAACTCTGTGAGATGAATTAACAGAACACTAAACAATTTCTCAGAAAGCTTCTTTCTCTTTGCTATCGGAAGATATTTCCTTTGGCGCTATAGTCTTCAAAGGGATCCGAAATATCTGTTCTCAGATTCCACAGAAATAAGGCTAGCAAAGACATCCACGAAATACAGATGTAACTCTGTGACATGAATTAACAGAACACTAAGCAGTTTCTCAGAAATCTTCTTTCCAGATTTCATCTGAGGATATTTCCTTTTTCACCATAGCCCTCTAAGGTCTTCCAAATATCACTTTCACAATTCCCCTTGAACTGTCTTAGCGAAAGGCTTCTTGAGGCGAAAGCTGTAACTCTGTGAGATGATTTCACAGAACACAAAGAAGTTTCTCAGAAAGCTTCTTTCTCTTTGTTAGTGGAGGATATTTCCTTTGGCCCTATAGTCTTCAAACGGATCCGAAATATCTGTTATCAGATTCCACAGAAATAAGGCTAGCAAAGAGATCCACGAAATAGAGATGTAGCTTTGTGTGTGGAAATCACACATCAAAGAGCAGTTTCTCAGAAAGCTTCTTTTCACATTTCATCTGAGGATATTTTCTTTTTCACCATAGCCCTCTACGGGCTTCCAAATATCACTTTGCCAATTCCACAAGAACTGTCTTAGCGAAAGGCTTCTTGAGGGGAAAGCTGTAACTCTGTGAGATGATTTCACAGAACACAAAGAAGTTTCTCAGAAAGCTTCTTTCTCTTTGTTATCGTAGGATATTTCCTTTGGACATATAGTCCTCAAAGGGATCCGAAATATCTGTTCTCAGATTCCACAGAAATAAGGCTAGCAATGACATCCACGAAATACAGATGTAACTCTGTGAGATGAGTTAACCGAACTCTAAGCAGTTTCTCAGAAAGCTTCCTTACAGATTTCATCTGAGGATAATTCCTTTTTCACCATAGCCCTCTATGGGCTTCCAAATATCACTTTGCGAATTCCACAAGAACTGTCTTAGACAAAGGCTTCTTGAGGGGGAAGCTGTAACTCTGTGAGATGATTTCACAGAACACAAAGAAGTTTCTCAGAAAGCTTCTTTCTCTTTGTCATCGGAGGATATTTCCTTTGGCCCTATAGTCTTCAAAGGTATCCGAAATATCTGTTCTCAGATTCCACAGAAATAAGGCTAGCAAAGTGACCCACGAAATACAGATGTAGCTCTGTGAGATGAATTAACAGAACACTAAACAAATTCTCAGAAAACTTCTTTCCAGATTTCATCTGAGGATATTTCCTTTTTCACCATAGCCGTCTAAGTGCTTCCAAATATCACTTTATCAATTCCACAAGAACTGTCTTATCGAAAGGCTTCTTGAGGGGAAAGCTGTAACACTGTGAGATGATTTCACAGAATACAAAGAAGTTTCTCAGAAAGCTTCTTTCTCTTTGTTATCGGAGGATATTTCCTTTGGCCCTATAGTCTTCAAAGGGATCCGAAATATCAGTTCTCAGATTCCACAGAAATAAGACTAGCAAAGAGATCCACGAAATACAGATGTAACTCGGTGAGTGGAAGTCACTTATCACAGAGCAGTTTCTCAAAAAGCTTCCTTCCAGATTTCATCTGAGGATATTTCCTTTTTCACCATAGCCCTCTACGGGCTTCCAAATATCACTTTGCCAATTCCACAAGAACTGTCTTAGCGAAAGGCTTCTTGAGGAGAAAGCTGTAACTCTGTGAGATGATTTCACAGAACACAAAGAAGTTTCTCAGAAAGCTTCTTTCTCTTTGTTATCGGAGGATATTTCCTTTGGCCCTATAGTCTTGAAAGGGATCCGAAGTATCTGTTCTCAGATTCCACAGAAATAAGGCCATCAGAGAGATCTATGAAATACAGATGTAACTCTGTGAGTGGAAGTCACATATCACAGAACAGTTTCTCAGAAAGATTCTTTCCAGATTTCATCTGACGATATTTCCTTTTTCCCCATAGCCCTCTATGGGCTTCCAAATATCACTTTGCCAATTCCACAAGAACTGTCTTAGCGAACGCTTTCATGAGGGGGAAGCTGTAAATCTGTGAGATGATTTCACGGAACACAAAGAAGCTTCTCAGAAAGCTTCTTTCTCTTTTTTATCGGAGGATATTTCCTTTGGCCATACAGTCTTCAAAGGGATGCGAAATATCTGTTCTCAGATTCCACAGAAGTAAGGCTAGCAAAGAGATCCACGAAATACAGATGTAACTCTGTGAGTGGAAGGCACATATCACAGAGCAGTTTCTCAGAAAGCTTCTTTCCAGATTTCATCTGAGGATATTTCCTTTTTCACCATAGCCCTCTTTGGGCTTCCAAATATCACTTTGCCAATTCCACAAGAACTGTGTTAGCGAAAGGCTTCTTGAGGGGAAAGCTGTAACTCTGTGAGATGATTTCACAGAACACAAAGAAGTTTCTCAGAAAGCTTCTTTCTCTTTGTTATCGGAGGATATTTCCTTTGGCCCTATAGTCATCAAAGGGATCGAAAATATCTGTTCTCAGATTCCACAGAAATAAGGCTAGCAAAAAGATCCACGAAAAACAGATGTAATTCTGTGAGATGAAATAACAGAACACTAAGCAGTTTCTCAGAAAGCTTCTTTCCAGATTTCATCTGAGGATATTTCCTTTTTCACCATAGCCCTCTATGGGCTTCCAAATATCACTTTGCCAATTCCACAAGAACTGTCTTAGTGAAAGGCTTCTTGAGGGGAAAGCCGTAACTCTGTGAGATGATTTCACAGAACACAAAGAAGTTTCTCAGAAAGCTTCTTTCACTTTCTTTTCCGAGGATATTTCCTTTGGCCCTATAGTCTTCAAAGGGATCCGAAATATCTATTTTCAGTTTCCACAGAAATAAGGCTAGCAAAATGATCCACGAAATACAGATGTAACTCTGTGAGATGAATTAACAGAACACTAAACAATTTCTCAGAAAACTTCTTGCCAGATTCCATCTGAGGATATTTCCTTTTTCACCATAGCCCTCTACGGGCTTCCAAATATCACTTTGCCAATTCCACAAGAACTGTCTTAGCGAAAGGCTCCTTGAGGGGAGAGCTGTAACTCTGTGAAATGATTTCACAGAACACAAAGAAGTTTCTCAGAAAGATTCTTTCTCTTTGTTATTGGAGGATATTTCCTTTGACCCTATAGTCTTCACATGGATCCGAACTATCTGTTCTCAGATTCCACAGACATAAGGCTAGCAAAGAGATCCACGAAATGCAGGTATAACTCTGCGAGTGGAAGTCACACATCACAGAGCAGTTTCTCAGAAAGCTTCTTTCCAGATTTCATCTGAGGATATTTCCTTTTTCTCCATAGCCCTCTATGGGCTTCAAATATCACTTTGCCAATTCCACAAGAATTGTCTTAGCGAAAGGCTTCTTGAGGGGAAAGCTGTAACTCTGTGAGATGATTTCACAGAACACAAAGAAGTTTCTCAGAAATCTTCTTTCTCTTTGTTATCGGACGATGTTTCCTTTGGCCCTATAGTCTTCAAAGGGATCCGAAATATCTCTTCTCAAATTCCACAGAAACAAGGCTAGCAAAGAGATCCACGAAATACAGATGTAACTCTGTGAGTGGAAGTCACACATCACAGAGCAGTTTCTCAGAAAGCTACATTCCAGATTTCATCTGAGGATATTTCCTTTTTCACCATAGCCCTCTAAGGGCTTCCAAATATCACTTGGCCAATTCCACAAGAACTGTCTCAGCGAAAGGCTTCTTGATGGTAAAGCTGTAACTCTCTGAGATGATTTCACAGAACACAAAGAAGTTTCTCAGAAAGCTTCTTTCTCTTTGTTATCGGAGCATTTTTCCTTTGGCCCTATAGTCTTCAAGGTATCTGAAATATCTGTTTTCAGATTCCACAGAAATTAGGGTAGCAAAGAGATCCAAGAAATACAGATGTAACTCTCTGAGATGAATTTACAGAACACTAAGCAGTTACTCGGAAAGCTTCTTTCCAGATTTCATCTGAGGACATATCCTTTTTCAACATAGCCCTCTATGGGCTTCCAAATATCACTTTGCCAATTCCACAAGAACTGTCTTAGCGAAAGGCTTCTGGAGGGGAAAGCTGTAACTCTGTGAGATTATTTCACAGATCACAAAGAAGTTTCTCACAAAGCTTCTTACTCCTTGTTATCGGAGGATATTTCCTTTGGCCCTATAGTCTTCAAATGGATCCGAAATATCTATTCTCAGATTCCACAGAAATAAGGCTAGCAAGGTGATCCACGAAATACAGATGTAACTCTGTGAGATGAATTAACAGAAGACTAAACAATTTCTCAGAAAACTTCTTTCCAGATTTCATCTGAGGATATTTCCTTTTTCAACATAGCCCTCAAAGTGTTTCCAAATATCACTTTGCCAATTACACAAGAACTGTCTTTGCGAAAGGCTTCTTGAGGGGAAAGCTGTAACTCTGTGAGATGATTTCACAGATCACAAAGAAGTTTCTCAGAAAGCTTCTTACTCCTTGTTATCGGAGGATATTTCCTTTGGCCCTATAGTCTTCAAAGGGATCCGAAATATCTGTTCTCAGATTCCTCAGAAATAAGGCTAGCAAAGAGATCCACGAAATACAGATGTATCTCTGTGAGATGAATTAACAGAGCACTAAACAATTTCTCAGAAAGCTTCTTTCTCTTTGTTATCGGAAGATATTTCCTTTGGCGCTATAGTCTTCAAAGGGATCCGAAATATCTGTTCTCAGATTCCACAGAAATAAGGCAAGCAAAGACATCCACCAAATACAGATGTAACTCTGTGACATGAATTAACAGAACACTAAGCAGTTTCTCAGAAATCTTCTTTCCAGATTTCATCTGAGGTTATTTCCTTTTTCACCATAGCCCTCTATGGGCTTCCAAATATCACTTTGCGAATTCCACAAGAACTGTCTTAGAGAAAGGCTTCTTGAGGGGGAAGCTGTAACTCTGTGAGATGATTTCAGAGAAAACAAAGAAGTTTCTCATAAAGCTTCTTTCTCTTTCTTATCGGAGGATATTTCCTTTGGCCCTATAGTCTTCAAAGGGATCCGAAATATCTCTTCTCAGATTCCACAGAAATAAGGCTAGCAAAGAGATCCACGAAATACAGATGTAACTCTGTGAGTGGAAGTCACATATCACAGAACAGTTTCTCAGAAAGCTTCTTTCCAGATTTCAACTGAGGATATTTCCTTTTTCACCATAGCCCTCTATGGGCTTCCAAATATCACTTTGCCAATTCCACAAGAACTGTCTTAGCGAAAGGCTTCTTGAGGGGAAACCTGTAACTCTGTGAGATGATTTCACAGAACACAAAGTAGTTTCTCAGAAAGCTTCTTTCTCTTTGTTATCGGAGGATATTTCCTTTGGCCCTACAGTCTTTAATGGGATCAGAAACATCTGTTTTCAGATTCCACAGAAATAAGGTTAGCAAAGAGATCCACGAAATACAGATGTAACTCTGTGAGTGGAAGTCATATATCACAGAGCAGTTTCTCAGAAAGCTTCTTTCCAGATTTCATCTGTGGATATGTCCTTTTTCAACATAGCCCTCTAAGGGTTTCCAAATATCACTTTGCCAATTCCACAAGAACTGTCATAGCGAAAGGCTTCTTGAGGGGAAAGCTGTAACTCTGTGAGATGATTTCACAGAAAACAAAGAAGTTTCTCAGAAAGCTTCTTTCTCTTTTTATCGGAGGATATTTCCGTTGGCCTTATAGTCATCAAAGGGATCGGAAATATCTGTTCTCAGATTCCACAGAAACAAGGCTAGCAAAGAGATCTACGAAATGCAGATGTAACTCTGTGAGATGAAATAACAGAACACTAAGCAGTTTCTCAGAAAGCTTCTTTCCACATTTCTTCTGAGGATATTACCTTTTGCACCATAGCCCTCTATGGGCTTCAAAATATCACTTTGCCAATTGCACAATAACTGTCTTAGCGAACGGCTTCTTGCGGGGAAAGCTGTAACTCTGTGAGATGATTTCACAGAACACAAAGAAGTTTCTCAGAAAGCTTCTTTCTCTTTGTTATCGGAAGATATTTCTGTTGGCGCTATAGTCTTCAAAGGGATCCGAAATATCTGTTCTCAGATTCCACAGAAATAAGGCTAGCAAAGACATCCACGAAATACAGATGTAACTCTGTGTCATGAATTAACAGAACACTAAGCAGTTTCTCAGAAATCTTCTTTCCAGATTTCATCTGAGGATATTTCGTTTTTCACCATAGCCCTATAAGGTCTTCCAAATATCACTTTCCCAATTCCACTTGAACTGTCTTATCGAAAGGCTTCTTGAGGGGAATACGGTAACTCTGTGAGATGATTTCACTGATCACAAAGAAGTTTCTCAGAAACCTTCTTTCTCTGTTATCGGAGGATATTTCCTTTGGCCCTATAGTCTTCAAAGGCATCCGAAATATCTGTTCTCAGATTCCTCAGAAATAAGCTAGCAAAGACATCCACGAAATACAGATGTAACTCTGTGAATGGAAGTCACACATCACAGAGCAGTTTCTCAGAAAGCTTCTTTCCAGATTTCATCTGAGGATATTTCCTTTTTCACCATAGCCGTCTATGGGCTTCCTAATATCACTTTGCCAATTCCACAAGAACTGTCTTAGCGAAAGGCTTCTTGAGGAGAAAGCTGTAACTCTGTGAGATGATTTCACAGAACACAAAGAAGTTTCTCAGAAAGCTTCTTTTCTCTTTGTTATCGGAGGATATTTCCTTGGCCCTACAGTCTTCAAAGGGAACCGAAATATCTGTTCTCAGATTCCACAGAAATAATGCTAGGAAAGAAATCCACGAAATACAGATGTAACTCTGAGAGTGGTAGTCACACATCATAGAGCAGTTTCTCAGAAAGCCTCTTTTCAGATTTCATCTGACGATATTTCCTTTTTCACCTTAGCCCTCTATGGGCTTCCAAATATCACTTTGGCAATTCCACAAGAACTGTCTTAGCGAAAGGCTTCTTGAGGGGAAAGCTGTAACTCTGTGAGACGATTTCACATAACACAAAGAAGTTTCTCAGAAAGCTTCTTTCTCTTTGTTATTAGAGGATATTTCCTTTGGCCCTATAGTCCGCAAAGGGATCCGAAATATCTGTTCTCAGATTCCACAGAAATAAGGCTAGCAAAGAGATCCACGAAATACAGATGTAACTCTGTGAGTGGAAGTCACACATCCCAGAGCCGTTTCTCAGAAAGCTTCTTTACAGATTTCATCTGAGGATATATACTTTTTAAACATAGACTTTTATGGGCTTCCAAATATCACTTTGCCAATTGCACAAGAACTGTCTTAGCGAAAGGCTTCTTGAGGGGAATCCTGTAACTCTGTGAGATGATTTCACAGAACACAAAGAAGTTTCTCAGAAAGCTTCTTTCTGTTTGTTATCGGAGGATCTTTCCTTTGGCCCTATAGTCATCAAAGGGATCCGAAATATCTGTTCTCAGATTCCACAGAAATAAGGCTAGCAAATTGATACACGAAATACAGATGTAACTCTGTGAGATGAAATAACAGAACACTAAGCAGTTTCTCAGAAAGCTTCTTTCCAGATTTCATCTGAGGATATTTCCTTTTTCACAATAGCCCTCTATGGGCTTCCAAATATCACTTTGCGAATTCCACAAGAATTGTCTTAGCGAAAGGCTTCCTGAGGGGAAAGCTGTAAATCTGTGAGATGATTTCACAGAACACAAAGAAGTTTCTCAGAAAGCTTCTTTCTCTTTGTTATCGGAGGATATTTCCTTTGGCCCTATAGTCTTCAAAGGGATCCGAAATATCTCTTCTCAGATTCCACAGAAACAAGGCTAGCAAAGAGATCCACGAAATACAGATGTAACTCTGTGAGTGGAAGTCAAACACCACAGATAAGTTTCTCAGAAAGCTTCTTTCCAGATTTCATCTGAGTATATTTACTTTTTCTCCATAGCCCTCTAGGGGCTTCCAAATATCACTTTGCAAATTCCACAAGAACTCTCTTAGCGAAAGGCTTCTTGAGGGGAAAGCTGTTACTCCCTGAGATGATTTCACAGAACACAAAGCAGTTTCCCAGAAAACTTCTTTCTCTTTGTTATGGGAATATCGTTCCTTTGGCCCTATAGTCTTCAAAGGGATCCGAAATATCTGTACTCAGATTCCACAGAAATAAGGCTAGCAAAGAGATCCACGAAATACAGATGTAACTCTATGAGATGAAAAACAGAACACTAATCAGTTTCTCAGAAACCTTCTTTCCAGATTTCATCTGAGGATATTTCCTTTTTCAACATATCCCTGAATGGGCTTCCAAATATCACTTTGCCAATTCCACAAGAACTGTCTTAGCGAAAGGCTTCTTGAGGGGAAAGCTGTAAATCTGTGAGATGATTTCACAGAACACAAAGAAGTTTCTCAGAAAGCTTCTTTCTCTTTGTTATCGGAGGATATTTCCCTTGGCCCTATAGTCTTCAAAGGGATCCGAAATATCTGTTCTCAGATTCCACAGAAATAAGGCTAGCAAAGAGATCCACGAAATACAGATGTAACTCTGTGAGTGGAAGTCGCACATCACACAGCAGTTTCTCAGAAAGCTTCTTTCCAGATTTCATCTGAGGATATTTCCTTTTTCACCATAGCCTTCTACGGGCTTCCAAATATCACTTTGCTAATTCCACAAGAACTGTCTTAGCGAAAGGCTTCTTGAGGGGAAAGCTGTAACTCTGTGAGCTGATTTCACGGAACACAAAGAAGTTTCTCAGAAAGCTTCTTTCTCTTTGCTATCAGAGGATATTTCCGTGGCCCTATAGTCTTCAAAGGGATCCGATATATCTGTTTTCAGATTCCAGAGAAATAAGGCTAGCAAAGACATCCACGAAACATAAATGTAACTCTGTGAGTGAAAGTCACACATGACAGAGCAGTTTCTCAGAAAGCTTCTTTCCAGATTTCATCTGAGGATATTTCCTTTTTCACCATAGCCCTCTATGGGCTTCCAAATATCACTTTGCCAATTCCACAAGAACTGTCTTAGCGAAAGGCTTCTTGAGGGGAAAGCTGTAACTCTGTGAGATGATTTCACAGAACAAAAAGAAGTTTCTCAAAAAGCTTCGTTCTCTTTGTTCTCAGAGGATATTTCCTTTGGCCCTATAGTCTTCAAGTGATCCGAAATATCTGTTCTCAGATTCCACAGAAATAAGGCTAGCAAAGACATCCACGAAATACAGATGTAACTCTGTGAGATGAATTAACAGAACACTAAGCAGTTTCTCAGAAAGCTTCGTTCCAGATTTCATATGAGTATATTTCCTTTTTCAACATAGCCCTCTAGGGGCTTCCAAATATCACTTTGCCAATTCCACAAGAACTGTCTTAGCGAAAGGCTTCTTGAGGGGAAAGCTGTAACTCTGTGAGATGATTTCACAGAACACCAAGAAGTTTCTCAGAAAGCTTCTGTCTCTTTGTTATCGGAGGATATTTCCTTTGGCCCTATAGTCTTCAAACGGATCTGACATATCTGTTCTCAGATTCCACAGAAATAATTCTAGCAAAGACATCCACGAAACACAGATGTAACTCTGTGAGTGGAAGTCACACATCACAGAGCAGTTTCTTAGAAAGCTTCTTTCCAGATTTCATTAGAGGATATTTCCTTTTTCACCATAGCCATCTAGGGGTTATCAAATATAACTTTGCCAATTGCACAAGAACTGTCTTAGCGAAAGGCTTCTTGAGGGGAAAGCTGTAACTCTGTTAGCTGATTTCACAGAACACAAAGAAGTTTCTCAGAAAGCTTCTTTCTCTTTGCTATCGGAGGCTATTTCCGTTGCCCCTATAGTCTTCAAAGGGATCCGATATATCTGTTCTCAGATTCCACAGAAATAAGGCTAGCAAAGACATCCACGAAACACAAATGTAACTCTGTGAGTGGAAGTCACACATGACAGAGCAGTTTCTCAGAAAGCTTCTTTCCAGATTTCATCTGAGGATATTTCCTTTTTCACCATAGCCCTCTATGGGCTTCCAAATATCACTTTGCCTATTCCACAAGAACTGTCTTAGCGAAAGGCTTCTTGAGGGGAAAGCTGTAACTCTGTGAGATGATTTCACAGAACACAAAGAAGTTTCTCAGAAAGCTTCTGTCTCTTTGTTATCGGAGGATATTTCCTTTGGCCCTATTTTCTTCAAAGGGATCCGAAATATCTGTTCTCAGATTCCACAGAAATAAGGCTATCAAAGACATCCACGAAATATGGATGTTACTCTGTGAGTGGATGTCTCACATAACAGAGCTATTTCTCAGAAAGCTTCTTTCCAGATTTCATCCAAGGATATTTCCTTTTTCACCTTAGCCCTCTATGGGCTTCCAAATATCACTTTGCCAATTCCACAAGAACAGTCTTAGAGAAAGGCTTCTTGAGGAGAAAGCTGTAACTCTGTGAGATGATTTCACAGAACACAAAGAAGTTTCTCAGAAAGCTTCTTTCTCTTTGTTATCGGAGGATATTTCCTTTGGCCCTATAGTCCTCAAAGGGATCCGCAATATCTGTTCTCTGATTCCACAGAAATAAGGCTAGCAAAGAGATCCACGAAATACAGATGTAACTCTGTGAGATGAATTAACAGAACACTAAGCAGTTTCTCAGAAAGCTTCGTTCCAGATTTCATATGAGTATATTTCCTTTTTCACCATAGCCCTCTAGGGGCTTCCAAATATCACTTTGCCAATTCCACAAGAACTGTCTTAGCGAAAGGCTTCTTGAGGGGAAAGCTGTAACTCTGTGAGATGATTTCACAGAACACAAAGAAGTTTCTCAGAAAGCTTCTGTCTCTTTGTTATCGGAGGATATTTCCTTTGGAACTATAGTCCTCTAAGGGATCCGAAATATCTGTTCTCAGATTCCACAGAAATAAGGCTAGCAAAGAGATCCACGAAATACAGATGTAACTCTGTGAGTGGAAGTCACGCATCATAGAGGAGTTTCTCAGAAAGCTTCTTTCCAGATTTCATCTGAGGATAGTTCCTTTTTCGCCATAGCCCCCTATGGGCTTAAAATATCACTTTGTCAATTCCACAAGAACTGTCTTAGCGAAAGGCTTCTTGAGGGGAAAGCTGTAACTCTGTGAGATGATTTCACAGAACACAAAGAAGTTTCTCAGAAAGCTTCTTTCTCTTTTTTATCGGAGGATATTTCCTTTGGCCCTAAAGTCATCAAAGGGATCCGAAATATCAGTTCTAGATTCCACAGAAAGAAGGCTAGCGAAGAGATCCACGAAATTCAGATGTAACTCTGTGACATGAATTAACAGAACACTAAGCAGTTTCTCAGAGCTTCTTTCCAGATTTCATCTGAGGATATTTCCTTTTTCAACATATCCCTTAATGGGCTTCCAAATATCACTTTGCAAATTCCACAAGAACTGTCTTAGCGAAAGGCTTCTTGAGGGGAAAGCTGTAACTCTGTCCGATGATTTCACAGAACACAAAGAAGTTTCTCAGAAAGCTTCTTTCTCTTTGTTAACGGAGATTATTTCCTTTGGCCCTATAGTCTTCAATGGGATTCTAAATATCTGTTCTCAGATTCCACAGAAATAAGGCTTGAAAAGAGATCCACGAAATACAGATGTAACTCTGTGAGATGAATTAACAGAACACAAAGCAGTTTCTCAGAAAGCTTCGGTCCAATTTTCATGAGTATATTTCCTTTTTCAACATAACCCTCTAGGGGCTTCCAAATATCACTTTGCCAATTCCACAAGAACTGTCTTAGCCAAAGGCTTCTTGAGGAGAAAGCTGTAACTCTGTGAGATGATTTCACAGAACACAAAGAAGTTTCTCAGAAAGCTTCGTTCTCTTTGTTATCGGAGGATATTTCCTTTGGCCCTATAGTCTTCAAAGGGATCCGAAATATCTGTTCTCAGATTCCACAGAAATAAGGCTAGCAAAGAGATCCACGAAATACAGATGTAACTCTGTGAGATGAATTAACAGAACACTAACCAGTTTCTCAGAAAGCTTCTTTCCAGATTTCATCTGAGGATATTTCCTTTTTCAACATATCCCTCTATGGGCTTCCAAATATCATTTTGCCAATTCCACAAGAACTGTCTTAGCGAAAGGCTTCTCAAGGGGAAAGCTGTAACTCTGTGAGACAATTTCGCAGAACACAAAGAAGTTTCTCAGAAAGCTTCTTTCTCTTTGATATCGGAGGATATTTCCTTTGGCCCTATAGTCTTCAAAGGGATCCCAAATATCTGTTCTCAGATTCCACAGAATTAAGGCTAGCAAAGAGATCCACGAAATACAGATGTAACTCTGTGATGAATTAACAGAACACTACGCAGTTTGTCAGAAAGTTTCTTTCCAGATTTCATCTGAGGATATTTCCTTTTTCACCATAGCCCTCTATGGGCTTCCAATCATCACTTTGCCAATTCCACAAGAACTGTCTTAGGGAAAGCCTTCTTGAGGGGAAAGCTGTAACTGTGTGAGATGATTTCACAGAACACAAAGAAGTTTCTCAGAAAGCTTCTTTCTCTTTTTTATCGGAGGATATTTCCTTTGGCCGTATAGTCTTCAAAGGGATCCGAAATATCGGTTCTCAGATTCCACAGAAATAAGGATAGCAAAGAGATCCACGAAATACAGATGTAACTCTGTGAGTGGAAGTCACACATCACAGAGCAGTTTCTCAGAAAGCTTCTTTCCAGATTTCATCTGAGGCTATTTCCTTTTTCACCACAGCCCTATATGGGCTTCCAAATACCACTTTGCCAATTCCACAAGAACTGTCTTAGCGAAAGGCTTCTTGAGAGGAAAGCTGTAACTCTGTGAGATGATTTCACAGAACGCAAAGAAGTTTCTCAGAAAGCTTCTTTCTCTTTGATATCGGAGAATATTTCCTTTGGCCCTATAGTCTTCAAAGGGATCCGAAATATATGTTCTCAGGTTCCACAGAAATAAGGCAAGCAAAAAGATCCACGAAATACAGATGTAACTCTGTGAGATGAATTAAAAGAACACTAAGCAGTTTCTCAGAAAGCTTCGTTCCAGATTTCATATGAGTACATTTCCTTTTTAACCATTGCCCTCTAGGGGCTTCCAAATATCACTTTGCCAATTCCACAAGAACTGTCTTAGCGAAAGACTTCTTGAGGGGAAAGCTGTAACTCTGGGAGATGATTTCACAGAACACAAAGAAGTTTCTCAGGAAGCTTCTGTCTCTTTGTTATCGGAGGATATTTCCTTTGGCCCTATAGTCTTCAAAGGGATCTGAAATATCTGTTCTCAGATTCCACAGACATAAGGCTAGCAAAGACAACCACGAAATACAGATGTAACTCTGTGAGTGGAAGTCACACATGACAGAGCAGTTTCTCAGAAAGCTTCTTTCCAGATTTCATCTGAGGATATTTCCTTTTTCACAATAGCCCTCTATGGGCTTCCTAATATCACTTTGCCAATTCCACAAGAACTCTCTTAGGGAAAGGCTTCTTGAGGGGAAAGCTGTAACTCTGTGAGATGATTTCACAGAACAAAAAGAAGTTTCTCAGAAAGCTTCGTTCTCTTTGTTCTCAGAGGATATTTCCTTTGGCCCTATTGTCTTCAAAGGGATCCGAAATATCTGTTCTCAGATTCCACAGAAATAAGGCTAGCAAAGACATCCACGAAATACAGATGTAACTCTGTGAGATGAATTAACAGAACACTAAGCAATTTCTCAGAAAGCTTCGTTCCAGATTTCATATAAGTATATTTCCTTTTTCACCATAGCCCTTAGGGGCTTCCAAATATCACTTTGCCAATTCCACAAGAACTGTCTTAGCGAAAGGCTTCTTGAGAGGAAAGCTGTAACTCTGTGAGATGATTTCAGAGAACACAAAGAAGTTTCTCAGAAAGCTTCTTTCTCTTTGTTATCGGAGGATATTTCCTTTGGCCCTATAGTCTTCAATGGGATCCGAAATATCGGTTCTCAGATTCCACAGAAAAAAGGTTAGCAAAGAGATAAACGAAATAAACATGTAACTCTGTGAGTGGAAGTCACACATCACAGAGCAGTTTCTCAGAAAGCTTCGTTCCAGATTTCATCTGAGGATATTTCCTTTTTCACCATAGCCCTCTATGGGCTTCCAAATATCACTTTGCCAATTACACAAGAATGGTCTTAGCGAAAGGTTCCTTGAGGGGAAAGCTGTAACTCTGTGAGATGATTTCACAGAATACAAAGAAGTTTCTCAGAAAGCTTCTTTCTCTTTGTTATCGGAGGATATTTCCTTTGGCCATATAGTCTTCAAAGGGATCCGAAATATCTCTTCTCAGATTCCACAGAAACAAGGCTAGCAAAGAGATCCACGAAATACAGATGTAACTCTGTGAGTGGAAGTCACACATCACAGAGCAGTTTCTCAGAAAGCTACTTTCCAGATTTCATCTGAGGATATTTCCTTTTTCACCATTGCCCTCTGAGGGCTTCCAAATATCACTTTGCCAATTCCACAAGAACTGTCTTAGCGAAAGGCTTCTTGAGGGGAAAGCTGTAACTATGTGACATGATTTCACAGAACACAAAGAAGTTTCTCAGAAAGCTTCGTTCTCTATGTTATCGGAGGATATTTCCTTTGGCCCTAGAGTCTTCTAAGGGATCCGAAATATCTGTTCTCAGATTCCACAGAAATAAGGCTAGCAAAGAGATCAACGAAATACAGATGTAACTCTGTGAGATGAATTAACAGAACACTAAGCAGTTTCTCAGAAAGCTTCGTTCCAGATTTCATATGAGTGTATTTCCTTTTTCACCATAGCCCTCTATTGGTTTTCAAATATCACTAAGCCAATTCCCCACTAACTGTCTTAGCGAAAGGCTTCTTGAGGGGAAAGCTGTAACTCTGTGAGATGATTTCACAGAACACAAAGAAGTTTCTCAGAAAGCTTCTTACTCTTTGTTATCGTAGGATATTGCCTTTGCCCCTATAGTCTTCAAAGGGATGCGAAATATCGGTTCTCAGATTCCGCCGAAATAAGGCAAGCAAAGAGATACACGAAATACAGATGTAACTCTCTGAGTGGAAGTCACATATCAGAGAGAAGTTTGTCTGAAAGCTTCTTTCCAGATTTCATCTGAGGATATTTCCTTTTTCACCATAGCCCTCTACGGGCTTCCAAATATCACTTTGCCAATTCCACAAGAACTGTCTTAGCGAAAGGCTTCTTGAGGGGAGAGCTGTAACTCTGTGAAATGATTTCACAGAACACAGAGAAGTTTCTCAGAAAGATTCTTTCTCTTTGTTATTGGAGGATATTTCCTTTGGCCCTATAGTCTTCACATGGATCCGAACTATCTGTTCTCAGATTCCACAGACATAAGGCTAGCAAAGAGATCCACGAAATACAGGTGTAACTCTGCGAGTGGAAGTCACACATCACAGAGCAGTTTCTCAGAAAGCTTCTTTCCAGATTTCATCTGAGGATATTTCCTTTTTCCCCATAGCCCTCTATGGGCTTCAAATATCACTTTGCCAATTCCACAAGAATTGTCTTAGCGAAAGGCTTCTTGAGGGGAAAGCTGTAACTCTGTCAGATGATTTCACAGAACACAAAGAAGTTTCTCAGAAATCTTCTTTCTCTTTGTTATCGGACGATATTTCCTTTGGCCCTATAGTCTTCAAAGGGATCCGAAATATCTCTTCTCAAATACCACAGAAACAAGGCTAGCAAAGAGATCCACGAAATACAGATGTAACTCTGTGAGTGGAAGTCACACATCACAGAGAAGTTTCTCAGAAAGCTACTTTCCAGATTTCATCTGTGGATATTCCCTTTTTCACCATATCCCTCTAAGGGCTTCCAAATATCACTTGGCCAATTCCACAAGAACTGTCTTAGCGAAAGGCTTCTTGATGGGAAAGCTGTAACTCTCTGAGATGATTTCACAGAACACAAAGAAGTTTCTCAGAAAGCTTCTTTCTCTTTGTTATCGGAGGATTTTTCCTTTGGCCCTATAGTCTTCAAGGGATCTGAAATATCTGTTTTCAGATTCCACAGAAATTAGGCTAGCAAAGAGATCCAAGAAATACAGATGTAACTCTCTGAGATGAATTTACAGATCACTAAGCAGTTACTCGGAAAGCTTCTTTCCAGATTTCATCTGAGGACATATCCTTTTTCACCATAGCCCTCTATGGGCTTCCAAATATCACTTTGCCAATTCCACAAGAACTGTCTTAGCGAAAGGCTTCTTGAGGGGAAAGCTGTAACTCTGTGAGATGATTTCACAGAACACAAAGAAGTTTCTCAGAAAGCTTCTTTCTCTTTGTTATCGGAGGATATTTCCGTTGGCCCAATAGTCATCAAAGGGATCCGAAATATCTGTTCTCAGATTCCTCAGAAATAAGACTAGCAAAGACATAAACGAAATACAGATGTAACTCTGCGAGTGGAAGTCACACATCACAGAGCAGTTTCTCAGAAAGCTTCTTTCCAGTTTTCATCTGAGGATATTTCCTTTTTCACCATAGCCCTCTAAGGGCTTCCAAATATCACTTTGCCAATTCCACAAGAACTGTCTTAGCGAAAGGCTTCTTCAGGGGAAAGCTGTAACTCTGTGAGATGATTTCACAGAATACAAAGAAGTTTCTCAGAAAGCTTCTTTCACTTTGTTATCGGAGGATATTTCCTTTGGCCCTATAGTCTTCAAATGGATCCGAAATATCTATTCTCAGATTCCACAGAAATAAGGCTAGCAAGGTGATCCACGAAATACAGATGTAACTCTGTGAGATGAATTAACAGAAGATTAAACAATTTCTCAGAAAACTTCTTTCCAGACTTCATCTGAGGATATTTCCTTTTTCACCATAGCCCTCAAAGTGTTTCCAAATATCACTTTGCCAATTCCACAAGAACTGTCTTTGCGAAAGGCTTCTTGAAGGGAAAGCTGTAACTCTGTGAGATGATTTCACAGATCACAAAGAAGTTTCTCAGAAAGCTTCTTACTCCTTGTTATCGGAGGATATTTCCTTTGGCCCTATAGTCTTCAAAGGGATCCGAAATATCTGTTCTCAGATTCCTCAGAAATAAGGCTAGCAAAGAGATCCACGAAATACAGATGTAACTCTGTGAGATGAAATAACAGAACACTAAGCAGTTTCGCAGAAAGCTTCTTTCCAGATTTCATATGAGGATATTTCCTTTTTCACCACAGCCCTCTATGGGCTTCCAAATATCACTTCGCCAATTCCACAAGAACTGTCTTAGCGAAAGGCTTCTTGAGGGGAAAGCTGTAACTCTGTGAGATGATTTCACAGAACACAAAGAAGTTTCTCAGAAAGCTTCTTTCACTTTGTTATCGAAGGATATTTCCTTTGGCCCTATAGTCTTCAAAGGGATCCGAAATATCTCTTCTCAGATTCCACAGAAATAAAGCCAGCAAAGTGATCCACGAAATACAGATGTAACTCTGTGAGATGAATTAACAGAACACTAAACAATTTCTCAGAAAGCTTCTTTCTCTTTGTTATCGGAAGATATTTCCTTTGGCGCTATAGTCTTCAAAGGGATCCGAAATATCTGTTCTCAGATTCCACAGAAATAAGGCTAGCAAAGACATCCACCAAATACAGATGTAACTCTGTGAAATGAATTAACAGAACAGTAAGCAGTTTCTCAGAAATCTTCTTTCCAGATTTCATCTGAGGATATTTCCTTTTTCACCATAGCCCTCTATGGGCTTCCAAATATCACTTTGCGAATTCCACAAGAACTGTCTTAGAGAAAGGCTTCTTGAGGGGGAAGCTGTAACTCTGTGAGATGATTTCACAGAAAACAAAGAAGTTTCTCAGAAAGCTTCTTTCTCTTTGTTATCGGAGGATATTTCCTTTGGCCCTATATTCTTCAAAGGGATCCGAAATACCGGTTCTCAGATTCCACAGAAATGAGGATAGCAAAGAGATCCACGAAATACAGATGTAACTCTGTGAGTGGAAGTCACACATCACAGAGCAGTTTCTCAGAAAGCTTCTTTCCAGATTTCATCTGAGGCTATTTCCTTTTTCACCACAGCCCTATATGGGCTTCCAAATACCACTTTGCCAATTCCACAAGAACTGTCTTAGCGAAAGGCTTCTTGAGAGGAAAGCTGTAACTCTGTGAGATGATTTCACAGAACACAAAGAAGTTTCTCAGAAAGCTTCTTTCTCTTTGATATCGGAGGATATTTCCTTTGGCCCTATAGTCTTCAAAGGGATCCGAAATATCTGTTCTCAGGTTCCACAGAAATAAGGCAAGCAAAGAGATCCACGAAATACAGATGTAACTCTGTGAGATGAATTAAAAGAACACTAAGCAGTTTCTCAGAAAGCTTCGTTCCAGATTTCATATGAGTACATTTCCTTTTTAACCATTGCCCTCTAGGGGCTTCCAAATATCACTTTGCCAATTCCACAAGACCTGTCTTAGCGAAAGGCTTCTTAAGTGGAAAGCTGTAACTCTAGGAGATGATTTCACAGAACACAAAGAAGTTTCTCAGGAAGCTTCTGTCTCTTTCTTATCGGAGGATATTTCCTTTGGCCCTATAGTCTTCAAAGGGATCTGAAATATCTGTTCTCAGATTCCACAGACATAAGGCTAGCAAAGACAACCACGAAATACAGATGTAACTCTGTGAGTGGAAGTCACACATCACAGAGCAGTTTCTCAGAAAGCTTCTTTCCAGATTTCATCTGAGGATATTTCCTTTTTCACCATAGCCCTCTAAGGGCTTCCAAATATCACTTTGCCAATTCCACAAGAACAGTCTTAGCGAAAGGCTTATTGAGGGGAAAGCTGTAACTCTGTGAGATGATTTCACAGAACACAAAGAAGTTTCTCAGAAAGCTTCTTTCAATTTGTTATCGGAGGATATTTCCTTTGGCCCTATAGTCTTCAAAGGGATCCGAAATATCTATTCTCAAATTCCACAGAAATAAGGCTACCAAAGTCATCCACGAATTACAGATGTAACTCTGTGAGATGAATTAACAGAACACTAAACAATTTCTCAGAAAATTTCTTTCCAGATTTCATCTGAGGATATTTCCTTTTTCACCATAGCCCTCTAAGTGTTTCCAAATATCACTTTGCCAATTCCACAAGAACTGTCATAGCGAAAGGCTTCTTGAGGGGAAAGCTGTAACTCTGTGAGATGATTTCACAGATCACAAAGAAGTTTCTCAGAAAACTTCTTTCTCTTTTTATCGGAGGATATTTCCTTTGGCCCTAGAGTCTTCAAAGGGATCCGAAATATCTGTTGTCAGATTCCTCAGAAATAAGGCTAGCAAAGACATCCAGGAAATACAGATGTAATTCTGCGAGTGGAAGTCACACATCACAGAGCAGTTTCTCAGAAAGCTTCTTTCCATATTTCATCTGAGGATATTTCCTTTTTCACCATAGCCCTATATGGGCTTCCAAATATCACTTTGCCAATTCCACAAGAATTGTCTTAGCGAAAGACTTCTTGAGGGGAAAGCTGTAACTCTGTGTGATGATTTCACAGAACACAAAGAAGTTTCTCAGAAAGCTTCTTTCTCTTTGTTATCGGAAGATATTTCCTTTGGCCCTATCGTCTTCAAGGGGATCCGAAATATCTCTTCTCAGATTCCACGGAAACAAGGCTAGCAAAGAGATCCACGAAATACACATGTAACTCTGTGAGTGGAAGTCACACATCACAGAGCAGTTTCTCAGAAAGCTACATTCCAGATTTCATCTGAGGATATTTCCTTTTTCACCATAGCCCTCTAAGGGCTTCCAAATATCACTTTGCCAATTCCACAAGAACTGTCTTAGCGAAAGGCTTCTTGAGGGGAAAGCTGTAACTCTGGGAGATGATTTCACAGATCACAAAGAAGTTTCTCAGAAAGCTTCTTTCTCTTTGTTATCGGAGGATATTTCCTTTGGCCCTATAGTCTTCAAAGGGATCCGAAATATCTGTTCTCAGATTCCACAGAAATAAGGCTAGCAAAGAGATCCACGAAACACAGATGTAACTCTGTGAGTGGAAGTCACACATCACAGAGCAGTTTCTCAGAAAGCTTCTTTCCACATTTCTTCTGAGTATATTACTTTTGCACCATTGCCCTCTAGGGGCTTCCAAATATCCCTTTGCCAATTCCACAAGAACTGTCTTAGCGAAAGGCTTCTTGAGGGGAAAGCTGTAACTCTGTGAGATGATTTCACAGAACACAAAGAAGTTTCTCAGAAAGCTTCTTTATCTTTGTTATCGGAAGATATTTCCTTTGGCGCTATAGTCGTCAAAGGGAACCGAAATATCTGTTCTCAGATTCCACAGAAATAAGGCTGGCAAAGACATCCACGAAATACAGATGTAACTCTGTGACATGAATTAACAGAACACTAAGCAGTATCTCAGAAATCTTCTTTCCAGATTTCATCTGAGGATATTTCCTTTTTCACCGTAGCCCTCTAAGGTCTTCCAAATATCACTTTGCCAATTCCACAAGAACTGTCTTTGCGAAAGGCTTCTTGAGGGGAAAGCTGTAACTCTGTGAGATGATTTTACAGAAAACAAAGAAGTTTCTCAGAAAGCTTCTTTCACTTTGTTATCGGAGGATATTTCCTTTGGCCGTATAGTCTTCAAAAGATCCGAAATATCTATTCTCACATTCCACAGAAATAAGGCTAGCAAAGTGATCCACGAAAAAAAGATGTAACTCTGTGAGATGAATTAACAGAACACTAAACTATTTCTCAGAAAGCTTCCTTCCAGATTCCATCTGAGGATATTTCCTTTTTCACCATAGCCCTCTAAGGGCTTCCAAATATCACTTGGCCAATTCCACAAGAACTGTCTTAGCGAAAGGCTTCTTGAAGGGAGAGCTGTAACTCTGTGAAATGAATTCACAGAACACAAAGAAGTTTCTCAGAAATCTTCTTTCTCTTTGTTATCGGAGGATTTTTCCTTTGGCCCTATAGTCATCAAAGGTATCCGAAATATCTGTTCTCAGATTCCTCAGAAATAAGACTAGCAAAGACATAAAGGAAATACAGATGTAACTCTGCGAGTGGAAGTCACACATCACAGAGCAGTTTCTCAGAAAGCTTCTTTCCAGATTTCATCTGAGGATATTTCCTTTTTCACCATAGCCCTCTAAGGGCTTCCAAATATCACTTTGGCAATTCCACAAGAACTGTCTTAGCGAAAGGCTTCTTGAGGGGAAAGCTGTAACTCTGGGAGATGATTTCACAGAACACAAAGAAGTTTCTCAGAAACCTTCTTTCACTTTGTTATCGGAGGATATTTCCTTTGGCCCTATAGTCTTCAAATGGATCCGAAATATCTATTCTCAGATTCCACAGAAATAAGGCTAGCAAGGTGATCCACGAAATACAGATGTAACTCTGTGAGATGAATTAACAGAACACTAAACAATTTCTCAGAAAACTTCTTTCCAGATTTCATCTGAGGATATTTCCTTTTTCACCATAGCCCTCAAAGTGTTTCCAAATATCACTTTGCCAATTCCACAAGAACTGTCTTTGCGAAAGGCTTCTTGAGGGGAAAGCTGTAACTCTGTGAGATGATTTCACAGATCACAAAGAAGTTTCTCAGAAAGCTTCTTACTCCTTGTTATCGGAGGATATTTCCTTTGGCCCTATAGTCTTCAAAGGGATCCGAAATATCTGTTCTCAGATTCCTCAGAAATAAGGCTAGCAAAGAGATCCACGAAATACAGATGTAACTCTGTGAGATGAATTAACAGAACACTAAACAATTTCTCAGAAAGCTTCTTTCTCTTTGTTATCGGAAGATATTTCCTTTGGCGCTATAGTCTTCAAAGGGCTCCGAAATATCTGTTCTCAGATTCCACAGAAATAAGGCTAGCAAAGACATCCACCAAATACAGATGTAACTCTGTGACATGAATTAACAGAACACTAAGCAGTTTCTCAGAAATCTTCTTTCCAGATTTCATCTGAGGATATTTCCTTTTTCACCATAGCCCTCTATGGGCTTCCAAATATCACTTGGCGAATTCCACAAGAACTGTCTTAGAGAAAGGCTTCTTGAGGGGGAAGCTGTAACTCTGTGAGATGATTTCACAGAAAACAAAGAAGTTTCTCAGAAAGCTTCTTTCTCTTTGTTATCGGAGGATATTTCCTTTGGCCCTATAGTCTTCAAAGGGATCCGAAATATCTGTTCTCAGATTCCACAGAAATAATGCTAGCAAAGAGATCCACGAAATACAGATGTAACTCTGTGAGTGGAAGTCATATATCACAGAGCAGTTTCTCAGAAAGCTTCTTTCCAGATTTCATCTGTGGATATGTCCTTTTTCAACATAGCCCTCTAAGGGCTTCCAAATATCACTTTGCCAATTCCACAAGAACTGTCATAGCGAAAGGCTTCTTGAGGGGAAAGCTGTAACTCTGTGAGATGATTTCACAGATCACAAAGAAGTTTCTCAAAAAGCTTATTTCTCTTTTTATCGGAGGATATTTCCTTTGGCATTATAGTCATCAAGGGGATCTGAAATATCTGTTCTCAGATCCCACAGAAATAAGGCTAGCAAAGTGATCCACGAAATACAGATGTAACTCTGTGAGATGAATTAACAGAACACTAACAAGTTTCTTAGAGCTTCTTTCCAGATTTCATCTGAGGATATTTCCTTTTTCACCATAGCCCTCTATGGGCTTCCAAATATCACTTTGCCAATTCCACAAGAACTGTCTTAGCGAAAGGCTTCTTGAGGGGAAAGCTGTAACTCTGTGAGATGATTTCACAGATCACAAAGAAGTTTCTCAGAAAGCTTCTTTCTCTTTGTTATCAGCGGATATTTCCTTTGGCCCTATAGTCTTCAAAGGGATCCGAAATATCTGTTCTCTGATTCCACAGAAATAAGGCTAGCAAAGAGATCCACGAAATACAGATGTAACTCTGTGAGATGAATTAACAGAACACCAAGCTGTTTTTCAGAAAGCCTCTTTCCAGATTTCATCTGAGGATATTTCATTTTCACCATAGCCCTCTACGGGCTTCCAAATATCACTTGGCCAATTCCGCAAGAACTGTCTTAGCGAAAGGCTTCTTGAGGGGAAAGCTGTAACTCTGTGACATGATTTCACAGAACACAAAGAAGTTTCTCAGAAACCTTCTTTCTCTTTGTTATCGGAGGATATTTCCTTTGGCCCTATAGTCTTCAAAGGGATCCGAAATATCTGTTCTCAGATTCCACAGAAATAAGGCTAGCAAAGAGAAACACGAAATACAGATGTAACTCTGTGAGTGGAAGTCACACCTCACAGAGAAATTTCTCAGAAAGCTTCTTTCCAGATTTCATCTGAGGATATTTCCTTTTTCACCATAGCCCTCTATGGGCTTCCAAATATCACTTTGCCAATTCCACAAGAACTCTCTTAGCGAAAGGCTTCTTGAGGGGAAAGCTATAACTCTGTGACATGATTTCACAGAATACAATGAAGTTTCTGAGAAAGCTTCTTTCTCTTTGTTATCGGAGGATATTTCCTTTGGCCCTATAGTCTTCAAAGGGATCCGAAATATCTCTTCTCAGATTCCACAGAAATAACGCTAGCAAAGAGATCCACGAAATACAGATGTAACTCTGTGAGATGAATTAACAGAAGACTAAGCAGTTTCTCAGAAAGCTTCGTTCCAGATTTCATATGAGTATATTTCCTTTTTCACCATAGCCCTCTAGGCGCTTCCAAATATCACTTTGCCAATTCCACAAGAACTGTCTTAGCCAAAGGCTTCTTGAGGGGAAAGCTGTAACTCTGTGAGATGATTTCACAGAACAAAAAGAAGTTTCTCAGAAAGCTTCTGTCTTTTTGTTATCGGAGGATATTTCCTTTGGCCCTATAGTCTTCAAAGGGATCCGAAATATCTGTTCTCAGATCCACAGAAATAAGGCTAGCAAAGAGATCCACGAAATACAGATGTAACTCTGTGAGTGGAAGTCACACATCACAGAGCAGTTTCTCAGAAAGCTTCTTTCCAGATTTCATCTGAGGATATTTCCATTTTCACCATAGCCCTCTATGGGCTTCCAAATATCACTTTGCCAATTCCACAAGAACTGTCTTAGCGAAAGGCTTCTTGAGGGGAAAGCTGTAACTCTGTGAGATGATTTCACAGAACACAAAGAAGTTTCTCAGAAAGCTTCTGTCTCTTTGTTATCGGAGGATATTTCCTTTGGACCTATAGTCCTCTAAGGGATCCGAAATATCTGTTGTCAGATTCCACAGAAATAAGGCTAGCAAAGAGATCCACGAAATACAGATGTAACTCTGTGAGTGTAAGTCACGCATCATAGAGCAGTTTCTCAGAAAGCTTCTTCCCAGATTTCATCTGAGGATAGTTCCTTTTTCACCTTAGCCCCCTATGGGCTTAAAATATCACTTTGTCAATTCCACAAGAACTGTCTTAGCGAAAGGCTTCTTGAGGGGAAAGCTGTAACTCTGTGAGATGATTTCACAGAACACAAAGAAGTTTCTCAGAAAGCTTCTTTCTCTTTGTTATCGGAGGATATTTCCTTTGGCCCTAAAGTCATCAAAGGGATCCGAAATATCAGTTCTAGATTCCACAGAAAGAAGGCTGGCGAAGAGATCCACGAAATTCAGATGTAACTCTGTGTCATGAATTAACAGAACACTAAGCAGTTTCTCAGAGCTTCTTTCCAGATTTCATCTGAGGATATTTCCTTTTTCAACATAGCCCTCTATGGGCTTCCAAATATCACTTTGCCAATTCCACAAGAACTGTCTTAGCGAAAGGCTTCTTGAGGGGAAAGCTGTAACACTGTGAGATGATTTCACAGAACACAAAGAAGTTTCTCAGAAAGCTTCTTTCTCTTTGATATTGGAGGATATTTCCTTTGACCCTATAGTCTTCAAAGGGATGCGAAATATCTGTTCTCAGATTCCACAGAAATACGGCTAGCAAAGCGATACACGAAATACATATGTAACTCTGTGAGTGGAAGTCACACATCACAGAGCAGTTTCTCAGAAAGCTTCTTTCCAGATTTCTTCTGAGGATATTTGCTTTTTCTCCATAGCCCTCTCTGGGCTTCCAAATATCACTTTGCCAATTCCACAAGAACTGTCTTAGCGAAAGTTTTCTTGAGAGGAAAGCTGTAACTCTGTGAGATGATTTCACAGAACACAAAGAAGTTTCTCAGAAAGCTTCTTTCACTTTTTTATCGGAGGATATTTCCTTTGGCCCTATAGTCTTCTAACGGATCCGAAATATCTGTTCTCAGATTCCACAGAAATAAGGCTAGCAAAGAGATCCACGAAATACAGATGTAACTCTGTGACATGAATTAACAGAACACTAAGCAGTTTCTCAGAAAGCTTCTTTCCAGATTCCATCTGAGGATAGTTCTTTTTTCACCATAGCCCTCTATGGGCTTCCAAATATCACTTTGTCAATTCCACAAGAACTGTCTTAGCGAAAGGCTTCTTGAGGGGAAAGCTGTAACTCTGTGAGATGATTTCACAGAACACAAAGAAGTTTCTCAGAAGGCTTGTTTCTCTTTGTTATCGGAGGATATTTCCTTTGGCCCTATAGACTTCAAAGGGATCCGAAATATCGGTTCTCAGATTCCACAGAAATTAGGCTAGCAAAGAGATACACGAAATACAGACGTAACTCTGTGAGTGGAAGTCACAAATCACAGAGAAGTTTCTCAGAAAGCTTCTTTCCAGATTTCTTCTGAGGATATTTCCTTTTTCTCCATAGACCTCTCTGGGCTTCCAAATATCACTTTGCCAATTCCACAAGAAGTGTCTTAGCGAAAGGTTTCTTGAGGGGAAAGCTGTAACTCTGTGAGATGATTTCACAGAACACAAAGAAGTTTCTCAGAAAGCTTTTTTCTCTTTGTTATCGAAGGATATTACCTTTGGCCCTGTAATCTTCAAAGGGAACCGAAATATCTGTTCTCAGATTCCACAGAAATAAGGCGAGCAATGAGAACCACGAAATAGAGATGTAACTCTGTGAGATGAATTAACAGAAAACTAAGCATTTTCTCAGAAAGCTTCTTTCCAGATTTCATTAGAGGATATTTCCTTTTTCACCATAGCTCTCTATTGGTTCTCAAATATCACTTTGCCAATTCCACAATAACAGTCTTAGCGAAAGGCTTCTTGAGGGGAAAGCTGTAAGTCTGTGAGATGATTTCACAGAACACAAAGAAGTTTCTCAGAAAGCTTCTTACTCTTTGTTATCGGAGGATATTGCTTTTGCCCCTATAGTCTTCAAAGGGATGCGAAATATCTGTTCTCAGATTCCGCAGAAATAAGGCTAGCAAAGAGATACACGAAATACAGATGTAACTCTCTGAGTGGAAGTCCCATATCAGAGAGAAGTTTCTCAGAAAGCTTCTTTCCAGATTTCATCTGAGGATATTTCCGTTTTCACCATAGCCATCTATGGGCTTCCAAATATCACTTTGCCAATTCCACAAGAACTGTCTTAGCGAAAGGTTTCTTGAGGGGAAAGCTGTATCTCTGTCAGATGATTTCACAGAACACAAAGAAGTTTCTCAGAAAGCTTCTTTCTCTTTGTTAACGGAGATTATTTCCTTTGGCCCTATAGTCTTCAAAGGGATTCGAAATATCTGTTCTCAGATTCCACAGAAATAAGGCTAGAAAAGAGATCCACGAAATACAGATGTAACTGTTTGAGATGAATTAACAGAACACTAAGCAGTTTCTCAGAAAGCTTCGGTCCAATTTTCATATGAGTATATTTCCTTTTTCACCATAGCCCTCTAGGGGCTTCCAAATATCACTTTGCCAATTCCACAAAAACTGTCTTAGCCAAAGGCTTCTTGAGGGGAAAGTTGTAACTCTGTGAGATGATTTCACAGAACACAAAGAAGTTTCTCAGAAAACTTCTTTCTCTCTGTTATCGGAGGATATTTCCTTTGGCCCTATAGTCTTCTAAGGGATCCGAAACATCAGTTCTCAGATTCCACAGAAATAAGGCTAGCAAAGAGATCCACGAAATACAGATCTAACTCTGTGAGATGAATTAACAGAAGACTAACCATTTTCTAAGAGCTTCTTTCCAGATTTCATCTGAGGATATTTCCTTTTTCAACATATCCCTCTATGGGCTTCGAAATATCATTTTGCCAATTCCACAAGAACTGTCTTAGCGAAAGGCTTCTCAAGGGGAAAGCTGTAACTCTGTGATATAATTTCACAGAACACAAAGAAGTTTGTCAGAAAGCTTCTTTCTCTTTGATATCGGAGGATATTTCCTTTGGCCCTATAGTCTTCAAAGGGATCCGAAATATCTGTTCTCAGATTCCACGGAATTAAGGCTACCAAAGAGATCCATGAAATACAGATGTAACTCTGTGAGATGAATTAACAGAACACTACGCAGTTTGTCAGAAAGATTCTTTCCAGATTTCATCTGAGGATATTTCCTTTTTCACCATAGCCCTCTATGGGCTTCCAATCATTACTTTGCCAATTCCACAGGAACTGTCTTAGGGAAAGACTTCTTGAGGGGAAAGCTGTAACTGTGTGAGATGATTTCACAGAACGCAAAGAAGTTTCTCAGAAAGCTTCTTTCTCTTTTTTATCGGAGGATATTTCCTTTGGCCCTATAGTCTTCAAAGGGATCCGAAATATCGGTTCTCAGATTCCACAGAAATAAGGATAGCAAAGAGTTCCACGAAATACAGATGTAACTCTGTGAGGGGAAGTCACACATCACAGAGCAGTTTCTCAGAAAGCTTCTTTCCAGATTTCATCTGAGGATATTTCCTTTTTCTCCATAGCCCTCTATGGTCTTCCCAATATCACTTTGCCAATTCCACAAGAACTGTCTTAGCGAAAGGCTTCTTGAGGGGAAAACTGTAACTCTGTGAGATGATTTCACAGAACACAAAGAAGTTTCTCAGAAAACTTCTTTCTCTTTGTTATCGCAGGATATTTCCTTTGGCCCTATGGTCTTCAACGGGATCCGAAATATTCGTTCTTAGATTCCACAGAAATAAGGCTAGTAAAGAGATCCACGAAATACAGATGTAACTCTGTGAGATGAAATAAGAGAACACTAAGCAGTTTCTCAGCAACATCTTTCCAGATTTAATCTGAGGATGTTTCTTTTTCACCAAAGCCCTCTATGGGCTTCCAAATATCACTTCGCAAATTCCACAAGAACTGTTTTAGCGAAAGGCTTCTTGAGGGGAAAGCTGTAACTCTGTGAGATGAATTTACACAACACTAAGAAGTTTCTCAGAAAGCTTCTTTCTCTTTGTTATTGGAGGATATTTCCTTTGGCCCTATAGTATTCAAAGGGATTCGAAATATCTGTTCTCAATTCCCACAGAAATAAGGCTAGCAAAGAGATCCACGAAATACAGATGTAACCCTGTGAGATGAATTAACAGAACACTTAGCAGTTTCTCAGAAAGCTTCTTTCCAGATTTCATCTGAGGATATTTCCTTTTGCACCATAGTCCTCTAAGGAATTCCAAATATCACTTCGCAAATTCCAAAAGAACTGTCTTAGCGAAAGGCTTCTTGAGGGGAAAGCTGTAACTCTGTGAGATGATTTCACAGAACACAGAGAAGTTTCTAAGAAAGCTGCTTTCTGTTCGTTATCGGAGGATAATTCCTTTAGCAAAATAGTCTTTAAAGGGATCCGAAATATCTGTTCTGATTCCAAAGAAATAAGGCTAGGAAAGAGATACACGAAATACAGATGTAACTCTGAGTGTGGAAGTCACACATCACAGAGTACTTATTCCGAAACCTTCTTTCCAGATTTCATCTGAGGATATTTCCTTTTTCACCGTTGCCCTCTAGGGGTTCCAACTATCACTTTGCCAATTCCACAAGAACTGTCTTAGCGAAAGGCTTCTTGAGGGGAAAGCTGTAACTCTAGGAGATGATTTCACAGAACACAAAGAAGTTTTTCAGAAATCTTCTTTCTCTTTGATATCGGAGGATATTTCCTTTGGCCTTTTGTCTTCAAATAGATCCGAGATATCGTCTCACAGAGTTACAGCTTTCCCCTGAAGAAACCTTTCGCTAAGACACTTCTTGGGGAATTGGCAAAGTGATATTTGGAAGCCCATAGAGGGCTATGGTGAAAAAGGAAATATCCTCAGATGAAATCTGGAAAGAAGCTTTCTGAGAAAGTGCTCTGTGATGTGTGACTTCCACACACCAAGTTACCTTGTATTTCGTGGATCTCTTTGCTAGCCTTATTTCTGTGGAATCTGAGAACAGATATTTCGGATCCCTTTGAAGACTCTAGGGCCAAACGAAATATCCTCCGATAACAAAGAAAAGAGGCTTTCTGAGAAACGTCTTTGTGTTCTGTGAAATCATCTCACCGAGTTACAGCTTTACCCTCGAGAAGCCTTTCGCTAAGACATTTCTTGTGGAATTGGCAAAGTGATATTTGGAAGCCTATAGAGGGCTATAGTGAAAAAGGAAATATCCTCAGAGGAAATCTGGAAAGAAGCTTTCTGAGAAACAGCTCTGTGATGTGTGACTTCCACTCACAGAGTAACATCTGTATTTCGTGGATCTCTTTGCTAGCCTTATTTCTGTGGAATCTGAGAACAGATATTTCGGATCCCTTTGAAGACTATAGGGACAAAGGAAATATCCTCCGATAACAAAGAGAAAGAATCTTTCTGAGAAACTTCTTTGTGTTCTGTGAAATCATCTCACAGAGTTACAGCTTTCCCCTCAAGAAGCCTGGCGCTAAGACAGTTTTTGTGGAATTTGCAAAGTGATATTTGGAAGCCCATAGAGGGCTATGGAGGAAAAGGAAATATCCTCAGATGAAATCTGGAAAGAAGCTAGCTGAGAAACTACTCTGTGATGTGTGACTTCCACTCACAGAGTTACATCTGTCTTTCGTGTATCTCTTTGCTAGCCTTATTTCTGTGGAATCTGAGAACAGATATTTCGGATCCCTTTGAAGACTATAGGGCCAAAGGAAATATCCTCCGATAACAAAGAGAAAGTAGCTTTCTGATAAACTTCTCTGTGTTCTCTGAAATCATCTCACAGAGTTACAGCTTTCCCCTCAAGAAGCCTTTCGCTAAGGCAGTTCTTGTGGAATTGCAAAGTGATATTTGGAAAGCCATAGAGGGCTATGGTGAAAAAGGAAATATCCTCAGATGAAATCTGGAAAGAAGCTTTCTGAGATACTGCTTAGTGTTCTCTTAATTCATCTCACAGAGTTACATCTGTATTTCGTGGATCTCTTTGCTAACCTTTTTTCTGTGGAATCTGAAAACAGATATTTCGGATCCCTTTGAAGACTATAGGGCCAAAGGAAATATCCTCCGATAACAAAGAGAAAGAAGCTCTCCTAGAAATTTCTTTGTGTTCTGTGAAATCATCTCACAGAGTTACAGCTTTCCCCTCAAGAAGCCTTTCGCTAATACAGTTCATGTGGAATTGGCAAAGTGATATTTGGAAGCCCATAGAGGGCTATAGTGAAAAAGGAAATATCCTCAGATGAAATCTGGAAAGAAGCTTTCTGAGAAACTCCTCTGTGATGTGTGACTTCCACTCACAGAGTTACATCTGTATTTCGTGCATCTCTTTGCTAGCCTTATTTCTTTGGAATCTGAGAACTGATATTTCGGATCCCTTTGAAGATTATAGGGCCAAAGGAAATATTCCGATAATAAAGAGAAAGAAGCTTTCTGAGAAACTTTTTTGTGTTCTGTGAAATCATGTCATCGAGTTACAGCTTTCTTCTCAAGAAGCCTTTCGCTAAGACAGTTCTTGTGGAACTGGCAAAGTGATACTTGGAAGCCAAAAGTGGCCTATGGTGAAAAAGGAAATATCCTCAGTTGAAACCTGGAAAGAAGCTTTCTGAGAAACTGCTTAGTGTTCTGTTAATTCATCTCACAGAGTTACATCTGTATTCCGTGGATCTCTTTGCTAGCCTTATTTCTGTGGAATCTAAGAACAGATATTTCGGATCCCTTTTAAGACGATAGGGACAAAGGAAATAACCTCCGATAACAAAGAGAAAGAAGCTTTCTGAGAAACTTCTTTGTGTTCTGGGAAATCATCTCACAGAGTTACAGCTTTCCCCTGAAGAAGGCTTTCGCTAAGACAGTTCTTGTGGAATTGGCAAAGTGTTATTTGGAAGCCCATAGTAGGCTGAGGTGAAAAAGGAAATATCCTCAGATGAAATCTGGAAAGAAGCTTTATGAGAAACTGCTTAGTGTTCTGTAAATTCATCTCACAGAGTTACATCTGTATATCGTGGATCTGTTTGCTAGCGTTATTTTTGTGGAATCTGAGAACAGATATTTCGGATCCCTTTGAAGACTATAGGACCAATGGAAATATCCTCCGATAACAAAGAGAAAGAAGCTTTCTGAGAAACTTCTTTCTGTTCTGTGAAATCATCTCACAGAGTTACAGCTTTCCTTTCAAAAAGCCTTTTGATAAGACAGTTCTTGTGGAATTGGCTAATTGATATTTGGGAGCCCATAGAGGGTTATGATGAAAAAGGAAATATCCTCAGATGAAATCTGGAAAGAAGCTTTCTTAGAAACTACTCTGTGATGTCTGATTTCCACTCACAGAGTTACATCTGTATTTCGTGGATCTCTTTGCTAGCCTTATTTCGGTGGAATCTGAGAACAGATATTTCGGATCCCTTTGAACGCTATAGGGCCAAAGGAAATACCCTCCGATAACAAAGAGAAAGAAGCTTTCTGAGAATCTTCTTTGTGTTCTGTGAAATCATCTCACAGAGTTACAGCTTTCCCCTCAAGAAGCCTTTCGCTAAGACAGTTCTTGTGGAATTGGCAAAGTGATATTTGGAAGGCCATAGAGGGCTATGGTGAAAAAGGAATTATCCTCAGATGAAATCTGGAAGGAAGCTTTCTGAGAAACTGCTTAGTGTTTTCATAATTCGTCTCACAGAGTTACATCTCTATTTCGTGGATCTCTTTGCTAGCCTTATTTCTGTGGAATCTGAGAACAGATATTTTGGATCCGTTTGAAGACTATAGGGCCAAAGGAAATATCCTCCGATAACAAAGAGAAAGAAGCTTTCTGAGGAACTTCTTTGTGTTCTGTGATATCATCTCCCAGTGTCACTGCTTTCCCCTCAAGAAGCCTTTCGCTAAGACAGTTCTTGTGGAATTGGCAAAGTGATATTTGGAAGCCCATAGAGGGCTATGTTGAAAAAGGAAATATCCTCAGAAGAAATCTGGAAAGAAGCTTTCTGAGAAACTGCTCTGTGATGTGTGACTTCCACTCACAGAGTTACATCTGTATTTCGTGGATCTCTTTGCTAGCCTTGTTTCTGTGGATTCTGAGAACAGATATTTCGGATCCCTTTGAAGACTATAGGGCCAAAGGAAATATCCTCCGATAACAGAGAGAAAGAAGCTTTCTGAGAAACTTTTTTGTGTTCTGTGAAATCATCTCACCGAGTTACAGCTTTCCCCTCAAGAAGCCTTTCGCTAAGACAGTTCTTGTGGAATTCGCAAAGTGATACTTGGAAGCCAAAAGAGGCCTATGGTGAAAAATGAAATATCCTCAGATGAAATCTGGAAAGAAGCTTTCTGAGAAACTGCTTAGTGTTCTGTTAATTCATCTCACAGAGTTACATCTGTATTTCGTGTATCTGTTTGCTGGCGTTATTTCTGTGGAATCTGAGAACAGATATTTCGGATCCCGTTGAAGACTATAGGGCCAAAGGAAATATCCTCAGATAACAAAGAGAAAGAAGCTTTCTGAGAGACTTCTTTGTGTTCTGTGAATTCATCTCACAGAGTTACAGCTTTCCCCTGAAGAAGCCTTTCGCTAAGACAGTTCTTGTGGAATTGGCAAAGTGATATTTGGAAGCACTTAGAGGGCTATGCTGATAAAGAAAATATCCTCAGATGAAATCTGGAAAGAAGCTTTCTGAGAAACTGCTTAGTGTTCTGTTAATTCATCTCAGAGAGTTACATCTGTATTTCTTGGATCTCTTTGCTAGCCTTACGTCTGTGGAATCTGAGAAGAGATATTTCGGATCCCATTGAAGTCTATAGGGCCAAAGGAAACATCCTTCGATAACAAAGAGAAAGAAGCTTTCCGAGAAACTTTTTTGTGTCCTGTGAAATCATCGCACAGAGTTACAGCTTTCCCCACAAGAAGCCTTTCGCTAAGACAGTTCTTGTGGAATTGGCAAAGTGATACTTGGAAGTCAAAAGAGGGCTATGGTGAAAAAGGAAATATCCTCAGATGAAATCTGGAAAGAAGCTTTCTGAGAAACTGCTTAATGTTCTGTTAATTCATCTCACAGAGTTCTATTTTTTGGATCTCTTTTCTAACCTTATTTCTGAGGAATCTGAGAACAGATATTTCGCATCCCTTGAAGACTATAGGGCCAAAGGAAATATCCTCCGATAACAAAGAGAAAGAAACTTTCTGAGTAACTTCTTTGTGTTCTGTGAAATCATCTCACAGAGTTACAGCTTTCCCCTCAAGAAGCCTTTGGCTAAGACAGTTCTTGTGGAATTGGCAGTGATATTTGGAAGCCCATAGAGGGCTATGGTAAAAAAGGAAATATCCTCAGATGAAATCTGGAAAGAAGGTTTCTGAGAAACTGCTTAGTGTTCTGTTAATTCATCTCACACAGTTACATCTCTATTTCGTGGATCTCTCTGCTAGCCTCATTTCTGTGGAATCTGTGAGGAGATATTTCGATTCCCTTTGAAGACTATAAGGCCATAGGAATATCCTCCGATAACAAAGAGAAAGAAGCTTTCTGATATACTTCTTTGTGTTCTGTGAAATCATTTCACAGAATTACAGCTTTCCCCTCAGGAAGCCTTTCGCTAAGACAATTTTTGTGGAAAAGGTAAAGTGATATTTGGAAGCCCATGGAGGGCTATGGTAAAAAAGGATATATCCTCAGATGAAACCTGGAAAGAAGCTTTCTGAGAACTACTCTGTGATGTGTAACTTCCACTCACAGAGTTACATGTGCATTTCGTGGATCTCTTTGCTAGCCTTATTTCTGTGGAATCTGAGAACAGATAATTCGGATCCCATTGAAGACTCTAGGGCCAAAGGATATATCCTCCGATAACAAAGAGAAAGAAGCTTTCTGAGAAACTTCTTTGTGTTCTGTGAAATCATCTCACAGAGTTACAGCTTTCCCCTCAAGACGCCTTTCGCTAAGACAGTTCTTGTGGAATTGGCAAAGTGATATTTGGAAGCCCATAGAGGGCTATGGTGAAAAAGGAAATATCCTCAGATGAAATCTGGAAAGAAGGTTTCTGAGAAACTGCTTAGTGTTCTCCTAATTCATCTCACAGAGTTACATCTGTATTTCGTGGGTCTCTTTGCTAGCTTTATTTCTGGGGAATGTGGGAAAAGATATTTCGGATCCCTTTGAAGACTATAGGGCCAAAGGAAATATCCTGCGATAACAAAGAGAAAGAAGCTTTCTGAGAAACTTCTTTGTGTTCTGTGAAATCTTCTCACAGAGTTACAGCTTTCCCCTCAAAAAGCCTTTCGCTAAGGCAGTTCTTGTGGATTTGGCAAAGTGATATTTGGAAGCCCATAGAGGGCTATGGTGAAAAAGGAAATATCCTCAGATGAAATATGGAAAGAAGCTTTCTGAGAAAGTGCTCTGTGATTTGTGACTTGCAATCACAGAGTTACATCTATATTTAGTGGATCTCTTTGCTAGTCTTATTTCTGTGGAATCTGAGAACAGATATTTCGGATCCCTTTG
This sequence comes from Macaca mulatta, assembly GCF_049350105.2. Classification (NCBI taxonomy): domain Eukaryota; kingdom Metazoa; phylum Chordata; class Mammalia; order Primates; family Cercopithecidae; genus Macaca; species Macaca mulatta. Next base: position 55,227,571 of record NC_133422.1, on the reverse strand, counting down.
AAGACTATAGGGCCAAAGGTAATATCCTCCGATAACAAAGAGAAAGAAGCTTTCTGAGAAGCTTCTTTGTGTTCTGTGAAATCATCTCACAGAGTTACAGCTTTCCCCTCAAGAAGCCTTGCGCTAAGACAGTTCTTGTGGAATTGGCCTAGTGATATTTGGAAGCCCATAGAGGACTATGGTGTAAAAGGAAATATCCTCAGATGAAATCTGGAAAGAAGCTTTCTGAGAAACTGCTCTGTGATGTGTGAGTTCCACTCACAGAGTTACATCTGTATTTCGTGGATCTCTTTGCTAGCCTTATTTCTGTGGAATCTGAGAACAGATATTTCGGATCCCTTTGAAGACTATAGGGCCAAAGGAAATATCCTCTGATAACAAAGAGAAAGAAGCTTTCTGAGAAGCTTCTTTGTGTTCTGTGAAATCATCTCACAGAGTTACAGCTTTCCCCTCAAGAAGCCTTTCGCTAAGACAGTTCTTGTGGAATTGGCACAGTGATATTTGGAAGCCCGTAGAGGGCAAGGGTGAAAAAGGAAATATCCTCAGATGAAATCTGGATGGAATCTTTCTGAGAAACTGCTCAATGTTCTGTTAATTCATCTCATAGAGTTACATCTGCATTTCGTGGATCTGTTTGCTAGCCTTTTTTCTGTGGAATCTGAGAACAGATATTTCGGATCCCTTTGAAGACTATAGGGCCAAAGGAAATATCCTCCGATAACAAAGAGAAAGAAGCTTTCTGAGAAACTTCTTTGTGTTCTGTGAAATCATCTCACAGAGTTACAGCTTTCCCCTCAAGAAGCCTTTCGCTTAGACAGTTCTTGTGCAATTGGCAACGTGATATTTGGAAGCCCATAGAGGGCTATGGTGAAAAAGGAAATATCCTCAGACGAAACCTGGAAAGAAGCTTTCTGAGAAAATGCTCTGTGATGTGTGACTTCCACTCACAGAGTTACATCTGTATTTCCTGGATCTCTTTGCTAGCCTTATTTCTGTGGAATCTGAGAACAGATATTTCGGATCCCTTTGAAGACTATAGGGCCAACGGAAATATCCTCCGATAACAAAGAGAAAGAAACTTTCTGAGAAACTTCTTGTTGTTCTGTGAAATCATCTCACAGAGTTACAGCTTTCCCCTCAAGAAGCCTTTTGCTAAGACAGTTCTTGTGGAATTGGCAAAGTGATATTTGGAAGCCCATAGAGGGATATGTTGAAAAAGGAAATATCCTCACATGAAATCTGGATGGTATCTTTCTGAGAAACTGCTCACTGTTCTGTTAATTCATCTCACAGAGTTACATCTGTATTTCGTGGATCTGTTTGCTAGCCTTTTTTCTGTGGAATCTGAGAACAGATATTTCGGATCCCTTTGAAGACTATAGGGCCAAAGGAAATATCCTCCGATAACAAAGAGAAAGAAGCTTTCTGAGAAATTTCCTTGTGTTCTGTGAAATCATCTCACAGAGTTACAGCTTTCCCCTCAAGAAGCCTTTCGCTAAGACAGTTCTTGTGGGATTGGCAAAGTGATATTTGGTAGCCCATATAGGGCTACGGTGAAAAAGGAAATATCCTCAGATGAAATCTGGAAAGAAGCTTTCTGAGAAACTGCTCTTTGATGTGTGACTTCCACTCACAGAGTTACATCTGTATTTCGTGGATTTCTTTGCTAGCCTTATTTCTGTGGAATATGAGAACAGATATTTCGGATCCCTTTGAAGACTATAGGGCCAAAGGAAGTATCCTCCGATAACAAAGAGAAAGAAGCTTTCTGAGAAACTTCTTTGTGTTCTGTGAAATCATCTCACAGAGTTACAGCTTTCCCCTCAAGAAGCCTTTCGCTAAGACAGTTCTTGTGGAATTGGCAACGTGATACTTGGAAGCCCATAGAGGGCTATGGTGAAAAAGGAAATATCATCAGAGAAAACCTGGAAAGAAGCTTTCTGAGAAACTGCTCTGTGATGTGTGACTTCCACTCACAGAGTTACATCTGTATTTCGTGGATCTCTTTGCTAGCCTTATTTCTGTGGAATCTGAGAACAGATATTTCCCATCCCTTTGAAGACTATAGGGCCAACGGAAATATCCTCCGATAACAAAGAGAAAGAAGCTTTCTGAGAAACTTCTTTGTGTTCTGTGAAATCATCTCACAGAGTTACAGCTTTGCCCTCTAGAAGACTTTCGCTAAGGCAGTTCTTGTGGAATTGGCACAGTGATATTTGGAAGCCCATAGAGGGCTATGGTGAAAAAGGAAATATCCTCAGATGAAATCTGGAAAGAAGCTTTCTGAATAACTGTTCAGTGTTCTGTTAATTCATCTCACAGAGTTACATCTGTATTTCGTGGATCTCTTTGCTAGTCTTATTTCTGTGGAATCTGAGAACAGATATTTCGGATCCCTTTGAAGACTATAGGGCCAAAAAAAAAAATATCCTCCGATAACAAAGAGAAAGAAGCTTTCTGAGAAACTTCTTTGTGTTCTGTGAAATCATCTCACAGAGTTACAGCTTTCCCCTCAAGAAGCCTTTCGCTAAGACAGTTCTTGTGCAATTGGCAACGTGATATTTGGAAGCCCATATAGGGCTATGGTGAAAAAGGAAATATCCTCAGATAAAATCTGGAAAGAAGCTTTCTGAGAAACTATTTAGTGTTCTGTTAATTCATCTCACAGAGTTACATCTGTATTTCGTGGATCTCTTTGCTAGCCTTATTTCTGTGGAATCTAAGAACAGATATTTCGAATCCCTTTGATGACTATTGGGTCAAAGGAAATATCCTCCGATAACAAAGAGAAAGAAGCTTTCTGAGAAACTTCTTTGTGTTCTGTGAAATCATCTCACAGAGTTACAGCTTTCCCCTCTAGAAGCCTTTCGCTAAGACAGTTCTTGTGTAATTGGCACAGTGATATTTTGAAGCCCTTATAGGGCTATGGTGAAAAAGGAAATATCCTCAGATAAAATCTGGAAAGAAGCTTTCTCAGAAACTGTTTAGTGTTCTGTTAATTCATCTCACAGAGTTACATCTGTATTTCGTGGATCTCTTTGCTAGCCTTATATATGTGGAATCTGAGAACAGATATTTCGGATCCCTTTGAAGACTATAGGGACAAAGGAAATATCCTCCGATAACAAAGAGAAAGAAGCTTTCTGAGAAACTTCTTTGTGTTCTGTGAAATCATCTCACAGAGTTACAGCATTCCCTTCATGAAGCCTTTCGCTAAGACAGTTCTGGTGGAATTGGCAAAGTGATATTTGGAAGCCCATAGAGGGCTATGGTGAAAAACGAAATATCCTCAGATGAAATGTGGAAAGAAGCTTTCTGAGAAACTGCTTAGTCTTCTGTTAATACATCTCACAGAGTTACATCTGTATTTCGTGGATCTCTTTGCTAGCCTTATTTCTGTGGAATCTGAGAACAGATATTTCGGATCCCTTTGAAGACTATAGGGCCAAAGGAAATATCCTGCGATAAGAAAGATAGAAGCTTTTTGAGAAACTTCTTTTTGTTCTTTGAAATCATCTCACAGAGTTACAGCTTTCCCCTCAAGAAGCCTTTCGCTAATACAGTTCTTGTGGAATTGGCACACTGATATTTGGAAGCCCACAGAGGGCTGGTGAAAAAGGAAATATCCTCAGATGAAATCTGGAAAGAAGCTTTCTGAGAAACTGCTCTGTGATGTGTGACTTCCACTCACAGAGTTACATCTGTATTTCCTGGATCTCTTTGCTAGCCTTATTTCTGTGGAATCTGAGAACAGATATTTCGGATCCCTTTGAAGACTATAGGGCCAACGGAAATACCCTCCGATAACAAAGAGAAAGAAGCTTTCTGAGAAACTTCTTTGTGTTCTGTGAAATCATCTCACAGAGTTACAGCTTTCCCCTGAAGAAGCCTTTCGCTAAGACAGTTCTTGTGGAATTTTCAAAGTGATATTTGGAAGGCCTTAGAGGGCTACGGTGAAAAAGGAAATATCCTCAGATGAAATCTGGAAAGAAGCTTTTTGAGAAACTGCTTAGTGTTCTGGTAATTCATCACACAGAGTAACATCTGTATTTCGTGGGTCTCTTTGCTAGCCTTATTTCTGTGGAATGTGAGAACAGATATTTCGGATCCCTTTGAAGACTATAGGGCCAATGGAAATATCCTCCGATAACAAAGAGAAAGAAGCTTTCTGAGAAACTTCTTTGTGTTCTGTGAAATCATCTCACAGAGTTACAGCTTTCCCCTCAAGAAGCCTTACGCTAGGAAAGTTCTTGTGGAACTGGCAAAGTGATATTTGGAAGCCCATAGAGGGCTATGGTGAAAAAGGAAATATCCTCAGATGAAATCTGGAAAGAAGTTTTCTGAGAAACTGCTCTGTGATGTGTGACTTCCACTCACAGAGTTACATTTGTATTTCGTGGATGTCTTAGCTAGCCTTATTTCTGAGGAATCTGAGAAGAGATATTTCGATCCCTTTGAAGACTATAGGGCCAAAGGAACTATCCTCCGATAACAAAGAGAAAGAAGATTTCTGAGAAATTTCTCTGTGTTCTGTGAAATCATCTCACAGAGTTACAGCTATCCCCTCAAGAAGCCTTTCGCTAAGACAGGTCTTGTGGAATTGGCAAAGTGATATTTGGAAGCCCATAGAGGGCTACGGTGAAAAAGGAAATCTCGTCAGATGAAATCTGGAAAGAAGCTTTCTGAGAAACTGCTTAGTGTTCTGTTAATTCATCTCACAGAGTTACATCTGTGATTCGTGGATCTCTTTGCTAGCCTTATTTCTGTGGAATCTGAGAACAGATATTTCGGATCCCTTTGAAGACTATAGGGCCAAAGGAAATATCCTCCGATAAGAAAGAGAAAGAAGCTTTCTGAGAAACTTCTTTGTGTTCTGTGAAATCATCTCACGGAGTTACAGCTTTCCCCTCAAGAAGCCTTTCGCTAAGACAGTTCTTGCGGAATTGGCAAAGTGATATTTGGAAGCCTTTAGAGGGCTATGGTGAGAAAGGAAATATCCTCAGATGAAATCTGGAAAGAAGCTTTCTGAGAAACTGCTCTGTGATGTGTGACTTCCACTCAAAGAGTTATATCTGTATTTCGTGGATCTCTTTGCTAGCCTTATTTCTGTGGAAAATTAACAGATATTTCGGATCCCTTTGAAGACTATAGGGCCAAAGGAAACATCCTCCGATAACAAAAAGAAAGAAGCTTTCTGAGAAACTTCTTTGTGTTCTGTGAAATCATCTCACAGAGTTGCAGCTTTCCATTCAAGAAGCCTTTCGCTAAGACAGTTCTTGTGGAATTGGCAAAGTGATATTTGGAAGCCCATATAGGGCTATGGTGAAAAAGGAAATATCCTCAGATGAAATCTGGAAAGAAGCTTTCTGAGAAACTTCTCTGTGATGTGTGACTTCCAATCACAGAGTTACATCTGTATTTCGTGGATCTCTTTGCTAGCCTTATTTCTGTGGAATATGAGAACAGATATTTCGGATCCCTTTGAAGACTATAGGGACAAAGGAAGTATCCTCCGATAACAAAGAGAAAGAAGCTTTCTGTGAAACATCTTTGTGTTCTGTGAAATCATCTCACAGAGTTACAGCTTTCCCCTCAAGAAGCCTTCCGCTAAGACAGTTCTTGTGGAATTGGCAACGTGATATTTGGAAGCCCATAGAGGGCTACGGTGAAAAAGGAAATATCCTCAGACAAAACCTGGAAAGAAGCTTTCTGAGAAACTGCTCTGTGATGTGTGACTTCCACTCACAGAGTTACATCTGTATTTCGTGGATCTCTTTGCTAGCCTTATTTCTGTGGAATCTGAGAACAGATATTTCGCATCCCTTTGAAGACTATAGGGCCAACGGAAATATCCTCTGATAACAAAGAGAAAGAAGCTTTCTGAGAAACTTCTTTGTGTTCTGTGAAATCATCTCACAGAGTTACAGCTTTTCCCTCTAGAAGCCTTTCGCTAACCAGTTCTTGTGGAATTGGCACAGTGATATTTGGAAGCCCATACAGTGCTATGGTGAAAAAGGAAATATCCTCAGATGAAATCTGGAAAGAAGCTTTCTGAGTAACTGTTCAGTGTTCTGTTAATTCATCTCACAGAGTTACATCTGTATTTCGTGGATCTCTTTGCTAGTCTTATTTCTGTGGAACATGAGAACAGATATTTCGGATCCCTTTGAATACTATAGGGCCAAAAAAAAAATATCCTCCGATAAGAAAGACAAAGAAGCTTTCTGAGAAACTTCTTTGTGTTCTGTGAAATCATCTCACAGAGTTACAGCTTTCCCCTCAAGAAGCCTTTCGCTAAGACAGTTCTTGTGGGATTGGCAAAGTGATATTTGGAAGCCCATATAGGGCTATGGTGAAAAAGGAAATATCCTCAGATGAAATCTGGGAAGAAGCTTTCTGAGAAACTGCTCTGTGATGTGTGACTTCCACTCACAGAGGTACATCTGTATTTCGTGGATCTCTTTGCTAGCCTTATTTCTGTGGAATCTGAGAACAGATATTTCGGATCCCTTTGAAGACTATAGGGCCAAAGGAAATATCCTCCGATAACAAAGAGAAAGAAGCTTTCTGAGAAACTTCTTTGTGTTCTGTGAAATCATCTCACAGAGTTACAGCTTTCCCCTCAAGAATCCTTTCGCTAAGACAGTTCTTCTGCAATTGGCAACGTGATATTTGGAAGCCCATAGAGGGCTTTGGTGAAAAAGGAAATATCCTCAGACGAAACCTGGAAAGAAGCTTTCTGAGAAACTGCTCTGTGATGTGTGACTTCCACTCAAAGAGTTACATCCGTATTTCCTGGATCTCTTTGCTATCCTTATTTCTGTGGAATCTGAGAACAGATATTTCGGATCCCTTTGAAGACTATAGGGCCAACGGAAATATCCTCCGATAACAAAGAGAAAGAAGCTTTCTGAGAAACTTCTTGGTGTTCTGTGAAATCATCTCACAAAGTTACAGCTTTCCCCTCAAGAAGCCTTTCGCTAAGACAGTTCTTGTGGAATTGTTAAAGTGATATTTGGAAGCCCATAGAGGGCTATGGTGAAAAAGGAAATATCCTCAGACGAAACCTGGAAAGAAGCTTTCTGAGAAACTGCTCTGTGATGTGTGACTTCCACTCACAGAGTTACATGAGTATTTCGTGGATCTCTTTGCTAGCCTTATTTCTGTGGAATATGAGAACAGATATTTCGGATCCCTTTGAAGACTATAGGGCCAACGGAAATATCCTCCGATAACAAAGAGAAAGAAGCTTTCTGAGAAACTTCTTTGTGTTCTGTGAAATCATCTCCCAGAGTTACAGCTTTCCCCTCAAGAAGCCTTTCGCTAAGACAGTTCTTGTGGAATTGGCAAAGTGATATTTGGAAGCCCTTAGAGGGCTACGGTGAAAAAGGAAATATCCTCAGATGAAATCTGGAAAGAAGCTTTCTGAGAAACTGCTTAGTGTTCTGTTAATTCATCTCACAGAGTTACATCTGTATTTCGTGGACCTCTTTGCTAGCCTTATTTCTGTGGAATATGAGAACAGATATTTCGGATCCCTTTGAAGACTGTAGGGCGAAAGGAAATATCCTCCGATAAGAAAGAGAAAGAAGCTTTCTGAGAAACTTCTTTGTGTTCTGTGAAATCATCACACAGAGTTACAACTTTCCCCTCAAGAAGCCTTTCGCTAAGACAGTTCTTGTTTGATTGGCAAAGTGATATTTGGAAGCCCATATAGGGCTATGATGAAAAAGGAAATACCCTCAGATGAAATCTGGAAAGAATCTTTCTGAGAAACTGCTCTGTGATGTGTGACTTCCACTCACAGAGTTACATCTGTATTTCCTGGATCTCTTTGCTAGCCTTATTTCTGTGGAATCTGAGAACAGATATTTCGGATCCCTTTGAAGACTATAGGGCCAACGGAAATACCCTCCGATAACAAAGAGAAAGAAGCTTTCTGAGAAACTTCTTTGTGTTCTGTGAAATCATCTCACAGAGTTACAGCTTTCCCCTGAAGAAGCCTTTCGCTAAGACAGTTCTTGTGGAATTGGCAAAGTGATATTTGGAATGCCATAGAGGGCTATGGTGAAAAAGGAAATATCCTCAGATGAAATCTGGAAAGAAGCTTTTTGAGAAACTGCTTAGTGTTCTGGTAATTCATCACACAGAGTAACATCTGTATTTCGTGGGTCTCTTTGCTAGCCTTATTTCTGTGGAATGTGAGAACAGATATTTCGGATCCCTTTGAACACTAAAGGGCCAAAGGAAATATCCTCCGATAACAAAGAGAAAGAAGCTTTCTGAGAAACTTCTTTGTGTTCTGTGAAATCATCTCACGGGGTTACAGCTTTTCCCTCAAGAAGCCTTTCGCTAAGACAGTTCTTGTGGAATTGGCAAAGTGATATTTGGAAGCCCCTAGAGGGCTATGGTGAAAAAGGAAATATCCTCAGATGAAATGTGGAAGGAAGCTTTCTGAGAAACTACTTAGTGTTCTGTTAATTCATCTGACAGAGTTACATCTGTATTTCGTGGATCTCTTTGCTAGCCTTATTTCTGTGGAATCTGAGAACACATATTTCGGATCCCTTTGAAGACTATAGGGCCAAAGGAAATATCCTCCGATAACAAAGAGAAAGAAGCTTTCTGAGAAACTTCTTTGTGTTCTGTGAAATCATCTCACAGAGTTACAGCTTTCCCCTCAAGAAGCCTTTCGCTAAGACAGTTCTTGTGGAATTGGCAACGTGATATTTGGAAGCCCATAGAGGGCTATGGTGAAAAAGGAAATATCCTCAGACGAAACCTGGAAAGAAGCTTTCTGAGAAACTGCTCTGTGATGTGTGACTTCCACTCACAGAGTTACATCTGTATTTCGTAGATCTCTTTGCTAGCCTTATTTCTGTGGAATCTGAGAACAGATATTTAGGATCCCTTTGAAGACTATAGGTCCAAAGGAAATATCCTCCGATAACAAAGAGAAAGAACCTATCTAGGAAACTTCTTTGAGTTCTGTGAAATCATCTCACGGAGTTACAGCTTTCCCCTTAAGAAGCCTTTCGATAAGACAGTTCTTGTGGAATTGGCAAAGTGATATTTGGAAGCCCATAGAGGGCTATGGTGAAAAAGGAAATATCCTCAGATGAAATCTGGAAACAAGCTTTCTCAGAAACTGCTCTGTGATGTGTGACTTCCACTCACAGAGTTACATGTGTATTTCGTGGATCTCTTTGCTAGCCTTATTTCTGTGGAATCTGAGAACAGATATTTCGGATCCCTTTGAATACTATAGGGCCAAAGGAAATATCCTCCGATATCAAAGAGAAAGAAGCTTTCTGAGAAACTTCTTTGTGTTCTGTGAAATCATCTCACAGAGTTACAGCTTTCCCCTCAAGTAGCCTTTCGCTAAGACAGTTCTTGTGGAATTGCAAAGTGATATTTGGAAGCCCTTAGAGGTCTATGGTGAAAAAGGAAATATCCTCAGATGAAATCTGGAAAGAAGCTTTCTGAGAAACTGCTTAGTGTTCTGCTAATTCGTCTCACAGAGTTACATCTGTATTTCGTGGGTCTCTTTGCAAGCCTTATTTCTGTGGAATGTGAGAACAGATATTTCGGATCCCTTTGAAGACTATACGGCCAAAGGAAATATACTCCGATAAAAAAGAGAAAGAAGCTTTCTGAGAAACTTCTTTGTGTTCTGTGAAATCATCTCACAGAGTTACAGCTTTCCCTTCAAGAAGCCTTTCGCTAAGACAGTTCTTGAGGAATTGGCAAAGTGATATTTGGAAGCCCATAGAGGGCTATGGTGAAAAAGGAAATACCCTCAGATGAAATGTGGAAAGAAGCTTTCTGAGAAACTGCTTAGTGTTCTGGTAATACATCTCACAGAGTTACATCTGTATTTCCTGGATCTCTTTGCTAGACTTATTTCTGTGGAATCTGAGAACAGATATTTCGGAATCCCCTGAAGACTATAGGACCAAAGGAAATATCCTGCGGTAAGAAAGAGAAAGAAGCTTTCTGAGAAACTTCTTTGTGTTCTGTGAAATCATCTCACAGAGGTACACCTTTCCCCTCAAGAAACCTTTCGCTAAGACAGTTCTTGTGGAATTGGCACAGTGATATTTGGAAGCCCATAGAGGGCTGGTGAAAAATGAAATATCCTCAGATGAAATCTGGAAAGAAGCTTTCTGAGAAACTGTTTAGTGTTCTGTTAATTTATCTCACAGAGTTACATCTGTATTTCGTGGATCTCTTTGCTAGCCTTATTTCGGTGGAATCTGAGAACAGATATTTCGGATCCCCTTGAAGACTATAGGGCCAAAGGAAATATCCTCCGATAACAAAGAGAAAGAAGCTTCCTGAGAAACTTCTTTGTGTTCTGTGAAATCATCTCACAGAGTTACAGCTTTCCCCTCAAGAAGCCTTTCGCTAAGACAGTTCTTGTGGAATTGGCAGAGTGATATTTGGAAGCCCATAGAGGGCTATGGTGAAAAAGGAAATATCCTCAGATGAAATCTGGAAAGAAGCTTTCTGAGAAACTGCTCTGTGATGTGTGACTTCCACTAACAGAGTTACATCTGTATTTCGTAGATCACTTTGCTAGCCTTATTTCTGTGGAATCTGAGAACAGGTATTTCGGATCCCTTTGAAGACTATAGGGCCAAAGAAAATACCTCCGATAACAAAGAGAAAGAAACTTTCTGAGAAACTTCTTTGTGTTCTGTGATATCATCTCACAGAGTTACAGCTTTCCTCTCAAGAAGCCTTTCGCTAAGACAGTTCTTGTGGAATTGGCAAAGTGATATTTGGAAGCCCATAGAGGGCAACGGTGAAAAAGGAAATATCCTCAGATGAAATCTGGAAAGAAGCTTTATGAGAAACTGCTTAGCGTTCTGTTAATTCATCTCACAGAGTTACATGTGTATTTCGTGGATCTCTTTGCTAGTCTTATTTCTGTGGAATCTGAGAACAGATATTTCGGATTCCTTTGAAGGCTATAGGTCCAAAAGAAATATCCTCCGATAAGAAAGAGAAAGAAGCTTTCTGAGAAACTTCTTTATGTTCTGTGAAATCATCTCACAGAGTTACAGCTTTCCCCTCAAGAAGCCTTTCGCTAAGACAGTTCTTGTGGGATTGGCAAAGTGATATTTGGAAGCCCATAGAGGGCTATGGTGAAAAAGGAAATATCCTCAGATGAAATCTGGAAACAAGCTTTCTGAGAAACTGCTCTGTGATGTGTGACTTCCACTCACAGAGTTACATCTGTATTTCTTGGATCTCTTTGCTAGCCTTAATTCTGTGGAATCTGAGAACAGATATTTCTGATCCCTTTGAAGACTATAGTGCCAAAGGAAATATCCTCCGATAACAAAGAGAAAGAAGCTTTCTGAGAAACTTCTTTGTGTTCTGTGAAATCATCTCACAGAGATACAGCTTTCCCCTCAAGAAGCCTTTCGCTTAGACAGTTCTTGTGGAATTGGCAAAGTGATATTTGGAAGCCCATAGAGGGCTACGGTGAAAAAGTAAATATCCTCAGATGAAATCTGGAAAGAAGCTTTCTGAGAAACTGCTCTGTGATGTGTGACTTCCACTCACAGAGTTACATCTGTATTTCGTGGATCTCTTTGCTAGCATTATTTCTGTGGAATCTGAGAACAGATATTTCGGATCCCTTTCAAGACTATAGGGCCAAAGGAAATATCCTCCGAAAACAAAGTGAAAGAAGATTTCTGAGAAACTTCTTGGTGTTCTGAGAAATCACCTCACAGAGTTACAGCTTTCCCCTCAAGAAGCCTTTCGCAAAGAAGGTTCTTGCGGAATTGGCAAAGTGATATTTGGAGGCCCATAGAGGGCTATGGTGAAAAAGGAAATATCCTCAGATGAAATCTGGAAAGAAGCTTTCTGAGAAACTGCTCTGTGATGTGTGACTTCCACTCACAGAGTTACATGTGTATTTCGTGGATCTCTTTGCTAGCCTTATTTCTGTGGAATCTGAGAACAGATATTTCGGATCCCTTTGAAGACTCTAGGGCCAAAGGAAATATCCTCTGATAAAAAAGAGAAAGAAGCTTTCTGGGAAACTTCTTTGTGTTCTGTGAAATCATCTCACAGAGTTAAAGCTTTCCCCTCAAGAAGCCTTTCGCTAAGACAGTTATTGTGGAATTGGCAAAGTGATATTTGGAAGCCCTTAGAGGGCTATGGTGAAAAAGGAAATATCCTTAGATGAAAACTGGAAAGAAGCTTTCTGAGAAACTGCTTCGTGTTCTGTTAATTCATCTCACAGAGTTACATCTGTATTTCGTGGATCTCTTTGCTAGCCTTTTTTCTGTGGAATCTGAGAACAGATATTTCAGATCCCTTTGAAGACTATAGGGCCAAAGGAAATATCCCCCGACAACAAAGAGAAAGAAGCTTTCTGAGAAACTTCTTGGTGTTCTCTGAAATCATTTCACAGAGTTACAGCTTTTCCCTCAAGAAGCCTTTCGATAAGAAATTTCTTGTGGAATTGGTAAAGTGATATTTGGAAGCCCATAGAGGGCTATGGTGAAAAAGGAAATATCCTCAGATGAAATCTGAAAAGAAGCTTTCTGAGAAACTGCTTAGTGTCTGTTAATTCATCTCACAGAGTTACATCTGTATTTCGTGGATCTCTCTGATTGCCTTATTTCTGTGGAATCTGAGTACAGATATTTCGTATCCCTTTGAAGACTATAGGGCCAAAGGAAATATCCTCCGATAACAAAGAGAAAGAAGCTTTCTGAGAAACTTCTTTGTGTTCTGTGAAATCATCTCACAGAGTTATAGCTTTCCACTCAAGAAGCCTTTCGCTAAGACAGTTCTTGTGGAATTGGCAAAGGGATATTTGGGAGCGCTTAGAGGCCTATGGTGAAAAAGGAAATATCCTCAGATGAAATCTGGAAAGAAGCTTTTGAAGAAACTTCTTAGTGTTCTGTTAATTCATCTCACAGAGTTACATCTGTATTTCGTGGATCTCTTTGCGAGCCTTATTTCTGTGGAATCTGAGAACAGATATTTCGGATCCCTTTCAAGACTATAAGGCCAAGGGAAATATCCTCCGAAAACAAAGTGAAAGAAGCTTTCTGAGAAACTTCTTGGTGTTCTGAGAAATCACCTCACAGAGTTACAGCTTTCCCCTCAAGAAGCCTTTCGCAAAGAAGGTTCTTGCGGAATTGTCAAAGTGATATTTGGAGACCCTTAGAGGGCTATGATGAAAAAGGAAATATCCTCAGATGAAATCTGGAAAGAAGCTTTCTGAGAAACTGCTCTGTGATGTGTGACTTCCACTCACAGAGTTACATGTGTATTTCGTGGATCTCTTTGCTAGCCTTATTTCTGTGGAATCTGAGAACAGATATTTCGGATCCCTTTGAAGACTATAGGGCCAAAGGAAATATCCTCCGATAAAAAAGAGAAAGAAGCTTTCTGAGAAACTTCTTTGTGTTCTGTGAAATCATCTCACAGAGTTAAAGCGTTCCCCTCAAGAAGCCTTTCGCTAAGACAGTTCTTGTGGAATTGGCAAAGTGATATTTGGAAGCCCTTAGAGGGCTATGGTGAAAAAGGAAATATCCTCAGATGAAAACTGGAAAGAAGCTTTCTGAGAAACTGCTTCGTGTTCTGTTAATTCATCTCACAGAGTTACATCTGTATTTCGTGGATCTCTTTGCTAGCCTTTTTTCTGTGGAATCTGAGAACAGATATTTCGGATCCCTTTGAAGACTATAGGGCCAAAGGAAATATCCCCCGATAACAAAGAGAAAGAAGCTTTCTGAGAAACTTCTTGGTGTTCTGTGAAATCATTTCACAGAGTTACAGCTTTCCCCTAAAGAAGCCTTTCGATAAGAAATTTCTTGTGGAATTGGTAAAGTGATATTTGGAAGCCCATAGAGGGCTATGGTGAAAAAGGAAATATCCTCAGATGAAATCTGAAAAGAAGCTTTCTGAGAAACTGCTTAGTGCCTGTTAATTCATCTCACAGAGTTACATCTGTATTTCGTGGATCTCTCTGATAGCCTTATTTCTGTGGAATCTGAGAACAGATATTTCGTATCCCTTTGAAGACTATAGGGCCAAAGGAAATAACCTCCGATAAAAAAGAGAAAGAAGCTTCCTGAGAAACTTCTTCGTGATCTGTGAAATCATCTCACAGAGTTACAGCTTTCCTCTCAAGAAGCCTTTCGCTAAGACAGTTTTTGTGGAATTGGCAAAGTGATATTTGGAAGCCCATAGAGGGCTATGGTGAAAAAGGAAATACCCTCAGATGAAATCTGGAAAGAAGCTTTCAGAGAAACTGCTCTGTGATGTGTCACTTCCACTCACAGAGTTACATCTGTATTTCGTGGATCTCTTTGCTAGCCTTATCTCTGTGGAATCAGAGAACAGATATTTCGGTTCCCTTTGAAGACTATAGGGCCAAAGGAAATATCCTCCGATAACAAAGAGAAAGAAGATTTCTGAGAAACTTCTTTGTGTTCTGTGAAATCATCTCACAGAGTTAAAGCTTTCCCCTCAAGAAGCCTTTCGCTTAGACAGTTCTTGTGGAATTGGCAAAGTGATATTTGGAAGCCCTTAGTGGGCTAAGGTGAAAAAGGAAATATCCTCAGATGAAAACTGGAAAGAAGCTTTCTGAAATACTGCTTAGTGTTCTGTTAATTCATCTCACAGAGTTACATCTGTATTTCGTGGATCTCTTTGCTAGCCTTATTTCTGTGGAATCTGAGAACAGATATTTCGGATCCCTTTGAAGACTATAGGGCCAAAGGAAATATCCTCCGATAACAAAGAGAAAGAAGCTTTCTGAGAAACTTCTCTGTGTTCTGTGAAATCATCTCACAGAGTTACAGCTTTCCCCTCAAGAAGCCTTTCGCTAAGACAGTTCTTGTGGAATTAGCAAAGTAATATTTGGAAGCCCTTAGAGGGCTGTGGTGAAAAAGTAAATATCCTCAGATGAAATCTGGAAAGAAGCTTTCTGAGAAACTGCTCTGTGATGTGTGACTTCCACTCACAGAGTTACATCTGTATTTAGTGGATCTCTTTGCTAGCCTTATTTCTGTGGAATCTGAGAACAGATATTTCGTATCCCTTTGAAGACTATAGGGCCTAAGGAAATAACCTCCGATAAAAAAGAGAAAGAAGCTTCCTGAGAAACTTCTTCGTGATCTGTGAAATCATCTCACAGAGTTACAGCTTTCCTCTCAAGAAGCCTTTCGCTAAGACAGTTTTTGTGGAATTGGCAAAGTGATATTTGGAAGCCCATAGAGGGCTATGGTGAAAAAGGAAATACCCTCAGATGAAATCTGGAAAGAAGCTTTCAGAGAAACTGCTCTGTGATGTGTCACTTCCACTCACAGAGTTACTTCTGTATTTCGTGGATCTCTTTGCTAGCCTTATCTCTGTGGTATCTGAGAACAGATATTTCGGTTCCCTTTGAAGAATATAGGGCCAAAGGAAATATCCTCCGATAACAAAGAGAAAGAAGATTTCTGAGAAACTTCTTTGTGTTCTGTGAAATCATCTCAGAGAGTTAAAGCTATCCCCTCAAGAAGCCTTTCGCTTAGACAGTTCTTGTGGAATTGGAAAAGTGATATTTGGAAGCCCTTAGTGGGCTATGGTGAAAAAGGAAATATCCTCAGATGAAAACTGGAAAGAAGCTTTCTGAAATACTGCTTAGTGTTCTGTTAATTCATCTCACAGAGTTACATCTGTATTTCGTGGATCTCTTTGCTAGCCTTATTTCTGTGGAATCTGAGAACAGATATTTCGGATCCCTTTGAAGACTATTGGGCCAAAGGAAATATCCTCCGATAACAAAGAGAAAGAAGCTTTCTGAGAAACTTCTTGGTGTTCTGTGAAATCATCTCACAGAGTTACAGCTTTCCGCTCAAGAAGCCTTTCGCTAAGACAGTTCTTGTGGAATTGGCAAAGTGATATTTGGAAGCCCATAGAGGGCTATGGTGAAAAAGGAAATATCCTCAGATGAAATCTGGAAAGAAGCTTTCTGAGAAACTGCTTAGTGTTCTGTTAATTCATCTAACAGAGTTACATCTGTATTTCGTGGATCTCTTTGATAGCCTTATTTCTGTGGAATCTGAGAACAGATATTTCGTATCCCTTTGAAGACTATAGGGCCAAAGGAAATAACCTCCGATAAAAAAGAGAAAGAAGCTTCCTGAGAAACTTCTTCGTGATCTGTGAAATCATCTCACAGAGTTACAGCTTTCCTCTCAAGAAGCCTTTCGCTAAGACAGTTTTTGTGGAATTGGCAAAGTGATATTTGGAAGCCCATAGAGGGCTATGGTGAAAAAGGAAATACCCTCAGATGAAATCTGGAAAGAAGCTTTCTGAGAAACTGCTCTGTGATGTGTCACTTCCACTCACAGAGTTACATCTGTATTTCGTGGATCTCTTTGCTAGCCTTATCTCTGTGGAATCAGAGAACAGATATTTCGGTTCCCTTTGAAGACTATAGGGCCAAAGGAAATATCCTCCGATAACAAAGAGAAAGAAGATTTCTGAGAAACTTCTTTGTGTTCTGTGAAATCATCTCACAGAGTTAAAGCTTTCCCCTCAAGAAGCCTTTCGCTTAGACAGTTCTTGTGGAATTGGCAAAGTGATATTTGGAAGCCCTTAGTGGGCTAAGGTGAAAAAGGAAATATCCTCAGATGAAAACTGGAAAGAAGCTTTCTGAAATACTGCTTAGTGTTCTGTTAATTCATCTCACAGAGTTACATCTGTATTTCGTGGATCTCTTTGCTAGCCTTATTTCTGTGGAATCTGAGAACAGATATTTCGGATCCCTTTGAAGACTATAGGGCCAAAGGAAATATCCTCCGATAACAAAGAGAAAGAAAGAAGCTTTCTGAGAAACTTCTCTGTGTTCTGTGAAATCATCTCACAGAGTTACAGCTTTCCCCTCAAGAAGCCTTTCGCTAAGACAGTTCTTGTGGAATTAGCAAAGTAATATTTGGAAGCCCTTAGAGGGCTGTGGTGAAAAAGTAAATATCCTCAGATGAAATCTGGAAAGAAGCTTTCTGAGAAACTGCTCTGTGATGTGTGACTTCCACTCACAGAGTTACATCTGTATTTAGTGGATCTCTTTGCTAGCCTTATTTCTGTGGAATCTGAGAACAGATATTTCGTATCCCTTTGAAGACTATAGGGCCTAAGGAAATAACCTCCGATAAAAAAGAGAAAGAAGCTTCCTGAGAAACTTCTTCGTGATCTGTGAAATCATCTCACAGAGTTACAGCTTTCCTCTCAAGAAGCCTTTCGCTAAGACAGTTTTTGTGGAATTGGCAAAGTGATATTTGGAAGCCCATAGAGGGCTATGGTGAAAAAGGAAATACCCTCAGATGAAATCTGGAAAGAAGCTTTCAGAGAAACTGCTCTGTGATGTGTCACTTCCACTCACAGAGTTACTTCTGTATTTCGTGGATCTCTTTGCTAGCCTTATCTCTGTGGTATCTGAGAACAGATATTTCGGTTCCCTTTGAAGAATATAGGGCCAAAGGAAATATCCTCCGATAACAAAGAGAAAGAAGATTTCTGAGAAACTTCTTTGTGTTCTGTGAAATCATCTCAGAGAGTTAAAGCTATCCCCTCAAGAAGCCTTTCGCTTAGACAGTTCTTGTGGAATTGGAAAAGTGATACTTGGAAGCCCTTAGTGGGCTATGGTGAAAAAGGAAATATCCTCAGATGAAAACTGGAAAGAAGCTTTCTGAAATACTGCTTAGTGTTCTGTTAATTCATCTCACAGAGTTACATCTGTATTTCGTGGATCTCTTTGCTAGCCTTATTTCTGTGGAATCTGAGAACAGATATTTCGGATCCCTTTGAAGACTATTGGGCCAAAGGAAATATCCTCCGATAACAAAGAGAAAGAAGCTTTCTGAGAAACTTCTTGGTGTTCTGTGAAATCATCTCACAGAGTTACAGCTTTCCGCTCAAGAAGCCTTTCGCTAAGACAGTTCTTGTGGAATTGGCAAAGTGATATTTGGAAGCCCATAGAGGGCTATGGTGAAAAAGGAAATATCCTCAGATGAAATCTGGAAAGAAGCTTTCTGAGAAACTGCTTAGTGTTCTGTTAATTCATCTAACAGAGTTACATCTGTATTTCGTGGATCTCTTTGATAGCCTTATTTCTGTGGAATCTGAGAACAGATATTTCGGATCCCTTTGAAGACTATATTGCCAAAGTAAATATCCTCCGATAACAAAGACAAATAATCTTTGAGAGAAACTTCTTGGTGTTCTGTGAAATCATCTCACAGAGTTACAGCTTTCCCCTCAAGAAGCGTTTCGCTAAGACAGTGTTTGTGCAATGGGCAAAGTGATATTTGGAAGCCCATAGAGGGCTATGGTGAAAAAGGAAATACCCTCAGATGAAATCTGGAAAGAAGCTTTCTGGGAAACTGATCTGTGGTGTGTGACTTCCACTCACAGAGTTACATCTGTATTTCGTGGATCTCTTCGCTAGCCTTATTTCTGTGGAATCTGAGAACAGATATTTCGGATCCCTTTGAAGACTATAGGGCCAAAGGAAATATCCTCCGATAACAAAGACAAATAAGCTTTCTGAGAAACTTCTTGGTGTTATGTGAAATCATCTCACAGAGTTACAGCTTTCCCCTCAAGAAGCCTTTCGCTAAGACAATTTTTGTGGAATTGGCAAAGTGATATTTGGAAGCCCATAGAGGGCTATGGTGAAAAAGGAAATACCCTCAGATGAAATCTGGAAAGAAGATTTCTGAGAAACTGCTCTGTGATGTGTGACTTCCACTCACAGAGTTACATCTGTATTTCGTGGATCTCTTTGCTAGCCTTATTTCTGGGGAATTTGAGAACAGATATTTCGGATACCTTTGAAGACTATAGGGCCAAAGGAAATATCCTCCGATAACAAAGAGAAAGAAGCTTTCTGAGAAACTTCATTGTGTTCTATGAAATCATTTCACAGAGTTACAGCTTTCCCCTCAAGAAGACTTTCGCTAAGACAGTTCTTATTGAATTGGCAAAGTGATATTTGGAAGCCCTTAGAGGGCTATGGTGAAAAAGGAAATATCCTCAGATGAAATCTGGAAAGAAACATTCTGTGAAAGTGCTCTGTCTTGTGTGACTTCCACTCTCAGAGTTACATGTGTATTTCGTGGATCTCTTTGCTAGCCTTATTTCTGTGGAATCTGAGAACAGATATTTCGGATCACTTTGCAGACTATAGGGCCAAAGGAAATATCCTCCGAGAACAAAGAGAAAGAAACTTACTGTGAAACTTCTTTGTGTTCTGTGAAATCATCTCACAGACTTACAGCTTTCCACTCAAGAAACCTTTCGCTAAGACAGTACTTGTGGAATTGGCAAAGTGATATTTGGAATCCCAGAGAGGGCTATGGTGAAAAAGGAAATATCCTCAGATGAAATCTGGAAAGAAGCTTTCTGAGAAACTGCTTAGTGTTCTGTTAATTCATTTCACAGAGTTACATCTGTATTTCGTGGATCTCTTTGCTAGCCTTATTTCTGTGGAATCTGAGAACAGATATTTCGGATCCCTTTGAAGACTATAGGGCCAACGGAAATATCCTCCGATAACAAAGAGAAATAAGCTTTCTGAGAATCTTCTTTGTGTTCTGTGAAATCATCTCACAGAGTTACAGCTTTCCCCTCAAGAAGATTTTCGCTAAGACAGTTTTTGTGGAATTGGCAAAGTGATATTTGGAAGCCCTTAGAGGGCTATGTTGAAAAAGGAAATATCCTCACATGAAATCTGGAACGAAGCTTTCTGAGAAACTGCTTAATGTTCTGTTAATTCATCTCAGAGGGTTACATCTGTATTTCGTGGATCTCTTTGCTAGCCTTAATTCTGTGGAATCTGAGAACAGATATTTCGGATCCCTTTGAAGACTATAGGGCCAAAGAAAATATCCCCCGATAACAAAGAGAAAGAAGGTTTCTGAGAAACTTCTTTGTGTTCTGTGAAATCATCTCACAGAGTTACAGCATTCCCCTCAAGAAGCCTTTCGCTAAGACAGTTCTTGTGGAATTGGCAAAGTGATATTTGGAAGCTCATAGAGGGCTATGGTTAAAAAGGAAATGTCCTCAGATGAAATCTGGAAAGAAGCTGTCTAAGAAACTGCTTAGTGTTCTGTTAATTTATCTCAGAGAGTTACATCTGTATTTCGTGAATCTCTTTGCTAGCCTTATTTCTGTGGAATCTGAGAACAGGTATTTTGGATCCCTTTGAGGGACTATAGGGCCAAAGGAAATATCCTCCGATAAAAAGGGAAAGAAGCTTTCTGAGAAACTTCTTGGTGTTCTGTGAAATAATCTCACAGAGTTACAGCTTTCCCCTCAAGAAGCCTTTCGCTAAGACAGTTCTTGCGGAACTGGCAAAGGGATATTTGGAAGCCCTTAGAGGGCTATGGTAAAAAAGGAAATATCCTCAGATGAAATCTGGAAAGAAGCTTTCTGAGAAACTGCTCTGTGATGTGTGACTTCCACTCACAGAGTTACATCTCTATTTCGTGGATCTCTTTGCTAGCCTCATTTCTGTGGAATCTGAGAACAGATATTTCGGATCCCTTTCAAGACTATAGGGCCAAAGGAAATATCCTCCGAAAACAAAGTGAAAGAAGATTTCAGAGAAACTTCTTGGTGTTCTGAGAAATCACCTCACAGAGTTACAGCTTTCCCCTCAAGAAGCCTTTCGCGAAGAAGGGTCTTGCGGAATTGGCAAAGTGATATTTGGAGGCCCATAGAGGGCTATCGTGAAAAAGGAAATATCCTCAGATGAAATCTGGAAAGAAGCTTTCTGAGTAACTGCTCTGTGATGTGTGACTTCCACTCACAGAGTTACATGTGTATTTCGTGGATCTCTTTGCTAGCCTTATTTCTGTTTAATCTGAGAACAGATATTTCGGATCCCTTTGAAGACTATAGGGCCAAAGGAAATATCCTCCGATAACAAAGAGAAAGAAGCTTTCTGAGAAACTTCTTTGTGTTCCGTGAAATCATCTCACAGAGTTAAAGCTTTCCCCTCAAGAAGCCTTTCGCTAAGACAGTTATTGTGGAATTGGCAAAGTGATATTTGGAAGCCCTTAGAGGGCTATGGTGAGAAAGGAAATATCCTCAGATGAAAACTGGAAAGAAGCTTTCTGAGAAACTGCTTCGTGTTCTGTTAATTCATCTCACAGAGTTACATCTGTATTTCGTGGATCTCTTTGCTAGCCTTTTTTCTGTGGAATCTGAGAACAGATATTTCGGATCCCTTTCAAGACTAAAGGGCCAAAGGAAATATCCTCCGATAAGAAAGTGAAAGAAGCTTTCTGAGAAACTTCTTGGTGTTCTGAGAAATCACCTCACAGAGTTACAGCTTTCCCCTCAAGAAGCCTTTCGCAAAGAAGGTTCTTGCGGAATTGGCAAAGTGATATTTGGAGGCCCATAGAGGGCTATGTTGAAAAAGGAAATATCCTCAGATGAAATCTGGAAAGAAGCTTTCTGAGAAACTGCTCTGTGATGTGTGACTTCCACTCACAGAGTTACATGTGTATTTCGTGGATCTCTTTGCTAGCCTTATTTCTGTGGAATCTGAGAACAGATATTTCGGATCCCTTTGAAGACTATAGGGCCAAAGGAAATATCCTCCGATAAAAAAGAGAAAGAAGCTTTCTGAGAAACTTCTCTGTGTTCTGTGAAATCATCTCACAGAGTTACAGCTTTCCCCTCAAGAAGCCTTTCGCTAAGACAGTTCTTGTGGAATTGGCAAAGTGATATTTGGAAGCCCTTAGAGGGCTGTGGTGAAAAAGTAAATATCCTCAGATGAAATCTGGAAAGAAGCTTTCTGAGAAACTGCTCTGTGATGTGTGACTTAAACTCACAGAGTTACATCTGTATTTAGTGGATCTCTTTGCTAGCCTTATTTCTGTGGAATCTGAGAACAGATATTTCGGATCCCTTGGAAGACTATAGGGCCAAAGGAAATATCCTCCGATAACAAAGAGAAAGAAGCTTTCTGAGAATCTTCTTGGAGTTCTGTGAAATCATTTCACAGAGTTACAGCTTTCCCCTCAAGAAGCCTTTCGCTAAGACAGTTCTTGTGGAATTGGCAAAGTGATATTTGGAAGTCCTTAGAGGACTATGGTGAAAAAGGAAATATCCTCAGATTAAATCTGGAAAGAAGCTTTCTGAGAAACTGCTTAGTGTTCTGTTAATTAATCTCACAGAGTTACATCTGTATTCCGTGGATCTCTTTGCTAGCCTTATTTCTGTGGAATCTGAGAACAGATATTTCGGATCCCTTTGAAGACTATAGGGCCAAAGGAAATATCCTCCGATACAAAGAGAAAGAAGCTTTCTGAGAAACTTCTATGTGTTCTGTGAAATCATCTCACAGAGTTACAGCTTTCTCCTCAAGAAGCCATTCGCTAAGACAGTTCTTGTGGAATTGAAAAAGGGATATTTGGAAGCCCATAGAGGGCTATGGTGAAAAAGGAAATATCCTCAGATGAAATCTGGAAAGAAGCTTTCTGAGAAACTGCTCTGTGATGTGTGACTTCCACTCAAAGAGTTACATCTGTATTTCGTTGATCTCTTTGCTAGCCTTATTTCTGGAAACTGAGAACAGATATTTCGGATCCCTTTGAAGACTATAGGCCAAATTAAATATCCTCCGATAACAAAGAGAAAGAAGCTTTCTGAGAAACTTCTTTGTGTTCTGTGAAATCATCTCACAGAGTTACAGCTTTCCCCTCAAGAAACCTTTCGCTAAGACAGTTCTTGTGGAATTGGCAAAGTGATATTTGGAATCCCTGAGAGGGCTATGGTGAAAAAGGAAATATCCTCAGATGAAATCTGGAAAGAAGCTTTCTGAGAAACTGCTTAGTGTTCTGTTAATTCATCTCACAGAGTTACATCTGTATTTCAGGGATCTCTTTGCTAGCCTTATTTCTGTGGAATCTGAGAACAGATATTTCGGATCCCTTTGAAGACTATAGGCCAAAGGAAATATCCTCCGATAACAAAGAGAAAGAAGATTTCTGAGAAACTTCTCTGTGTTCTGTGAAATCATCTCACAGAGTTAAAGCTTTCCCCTCAAGAAGCCTTTCGCTAAGACAGTTCCTGTGGAATTGGCAAAGTGATATTTGGAAGCCCATAGAGGGCTATGGTGAAAAAGGAAATATCCTCAGATGAAATCTGGAAAGAAGCTTTCTGAGAAACTGCTCTGTGATGTGTGAATTCCACACACAGAGTTACATCTGTATTTCGTGGATCTCTTTGCTAGCCTTATTTCTGTGGATTCTGAGAACAGATATTTCGGATCCCTTTGAAGACTATAGGGCCAAAGGAAATATCCTCCGATAACAAAGAGAAAGAAGCTTTCTGAGAAACTTCTTTGTGTTCATTGAAATCATCTCACAGAGTTACAGCTTTCCCCTCAAGAAACCTTTCGCTAAGACAGTTCTTGTGGAAATGGCGAAGTGATATTTGGAAGCCCATAGAGGGCTATGGTGAAAAAGGAAATATCCTCAGATGAAATCTGGAAAGAAGCTTTCTGAGAAACTGCTCTGTGATGTCTGACTTCCACTCACAGAGTTACACCTGTATTTCGTGGATCTCTTTGCTAGCCTTCTTTCTGTGGAATCTGAGAACAGATATTTCGGATCCCTTTGAAGACTATAGGGCCAACGGAAATATCCTCCAATAACAAAGATAAAGAAGCTTTCTGAGAAACTTCTTTGTGTTCTGTGAAATCATCTCACAGAGTTACAGCGTTCCCCTCAAGAAACCTTTGGCTAAGACAGTTCTTCTGGAATTGGCAAAGTGATATTTGGAAGTCCAGAGAGGGCTATGGTGAAAAAGGAAATATCCTCAGATGAAATCTGGAAAGAAGCTTTCTGAGAAACTGCCCTGTGATGTGTCACTTCCACTCACAGAGTTACACCTGTATTTCGTGGATCTCTTTGCAAGCCTTATTTCTGTTGAATCTGAGAACAGATATTTCGGATCACTTTGAAGACTATAGGGCCAAAGGAAATATCCTCCGATAAAAAAGAGAAAGAAGCTTTCTGAGAAACTTCTTGGTGTTCTGTGAAATCATCTCACAGAGTTACAGCTTTCCCCTCAAGAAGCCTTTCCTTAAGACAGTTCTTGTGTAATTGGCCAAGTGATATTTTGAAGCCCATAGAGGGCTATGGTGAAAAAGGAAATATCCTCAGATGAAATCTGGAGAGAAGCTTTCTGAGAAACTGCTTAGTGTTCTGTGCATTCATCTCACAGAGTTACATCTGTATTTCGTGGATCTCTTTGCTAGCCTTATTTCTGTGGAATCTGAGAACAGATATTTCGGATCCCTTTGAAGACTACAGGGGCAAAGGAAATATCCTCCGATAAGAAAGAGAAAGAATCTTTCTGAGAAACTTCTTTGTGTTCTGTGAAATCATCTCAGAGTTACAGCTTTCCCCTCAAGAAGCCTTTCGCTAAGACAGTTCTTGTGGAATTGGTAAAGTGATATTTGGAAGCCCATTGAGGGCTATGGTGAAAAAGGAAATATCCTCAGATGAAATCTGGAAAGAAGCTTTCTGAGAAACTGCTCTGTGATGTGTCACTTCCACTCACAGAGTTACACCTGTATTTCGTGGATCTCTTTGCTAGCCTTATTTCTGTGGAATCTGAGAACAGGTATTTCGGATCCCTTTGAAGACTATAGGGCCAAAGGAAATATCCTCCGATAACAAAGAGAAAAAAGCTTTCTAAGAAACTTCTTTGTGTTCTGTGAAATCATCTCACAGAGTTAAAGCTTTCCCCTCAAGAAGCCTTTCGCTAAGACAGTTCTTGTGGAAATGGCAAAGTGATATTTGGAAGCCCATAGAGGGCTATGGTGAAAAAGGAAATATCCTCAGATGAAATCTGGAAAGAAGATTTCTGAGAAACTGCTTAGTGTTCTGTTAATTCACCTCACAGAGTTACATCTGTATTTCGTGGATCTCTTTGCTAGCCTTATTTCTGTGGAATCTGAGAACAGATATTTCGGATCCCTTTGAAGAGTATAGGGCCAAAGGAAATATCCTCCGATAACAAAGAGAAAGAAGCTTTCTGAGAAACTTCTTTGTGTTCTGTGAAATCATCTCACAGAGTTACAGCTTTCCCCTCAAGAAGCCTTTCGCTAAGACAGTTCTTGTGGAATTGGCAAAGTGATATTTGGAAGCCCATAGAGGGATATGGTGAAAAAGGAAATATCCTGAGATGAAATCTGGAGAGAAGCTTTCTGAGAGACTGCCTAGTGTTCTGTTCATTCATCTCACAGAGTTACATCTGTATTTCGTGGATCTCTTTGCTAGCCTTTTTTCTGTGGAATCTGAGAACAGATATTTCGGATCACATTGAAGACTATTGGGCCAAAGTAAATATCCTCCGATAACAAAGAGAAAGAAGCTTTCTGAGAAACTTCTTTGTGTTCTGTGAAATCATCTCACAGAATTACAGCTTTCCCCTCAAGAAGCCTTTCGCTAAGACAGTTCTTGTGGAATTGGCAAAGTGATATTTGGAAGCCCATAGAGAGCTATGGTGAAAAAGGAAATATCCTCAGATGAAATCTGGAAAGAAGCTTTCTGAGAAACTGCTTAGTGTTCTGTTCATTCATCTCACAGAGTTACATCTGTATTTCGTGGATCTCTTTGCTAGCCTTATTTCTGTGGAATCTGAGAACAGATATTTCGGATCCCTTTGAAGACTATAGGGGCAAAGGAAATATCCTCCGATAACAAAGAGAAAGAAGCTTTCTGAGAAACTTCTTTGTGTTCTGTGAAATCATCTCACAGAGTTACAGCTTTCCCCTCAAGAAGCCTTTCGCTAAGACAGTTCTTGTGTAATTGGCAAAGTGATATTTGGAAGCCCATAGAGGGCTATGGTGAAAAAGGAAATATCCTCTGATGAAATCTGGAAAGAAGCTTTCTGAGAAACTGCTCTGTGATGTGTGACTTCCACTCACAGAGTTACACCTGTATTTCGTGGATCTCTTTGCTAGCCTTCTTTCTGTGGAATCTGAGAACACATATTTCGGATCCCTTTGAAGACTATAGGGCCAACGGAAATATCCTCCAATAACAAAGAGAAAGAAGCTTTCTGAGAAACTTCTTTGTGTTCTGTGAAATCATCTCACAGAGTTACAGCGTTCCCCTCAAGAAACCTTTGGCTAAGACAGTTCTTCTGGAATTGGCAAAGTGATATTTGGAAGTCCAGAGAGGGCTATGGTGAAAAAGGAAATATCCTCAGATGAAATCTGGAAAGAAGCTTTCTGAGAAACTGCCCTGTGATGTGTCACTTCCACTCACAGAGTTACACCTGTATTTCGTGGATCTCTTTGCAAGCCTTATTTCTGTTGAATCTGAGAACAGATATTTCGGATCACTTTGAAGACTCTAGGGCCAAAGGAAATATCCTCCGATAACAGAGAGAAAAAATCTTTCTGAGAAACTTCTTTGTGTTCTGTGAAATCATCTCACAGAGTTACATCTTTACCCTCAAAAAGCATTTCGCTAAGACACCTCTTGTGGAATTGGCAAAGTGATATTTGGAAGCCCTGAGAGGGCTATGGTGAAAAAGGAAATATCCTCAGATGAAATCTGGAAAGAAACTTTCTGAGAAACTGCTTAATGTTCGGTTAATTCATCTCACAGAGTTACATCTGTATTTCTTGATTCTCTTTGCTAGCCTTATTTCTGTGGAATCTGAGAACAGATATTTCGGATCCCTTTGAAGACTATAGGGCCAAAGGAAATATCCTCCGATAAAAAAGAGAAAGAAGCTTTCTGAGAAACTTCTTGGTGTTCTGTGAAATCATCTCACAGAGTTACAGCTTTCCCCTCAAGAAGCCTTTCCTTAAGACAGTTCTTGTGTAATTGGCAAAGTGATATTTTGAAGCCCATAGAGGGCTATGGTGAAAAAGGAAATATCCTCAGATGAAATCTGGAGAGAAGCTTTCTGAGAAACTGCTTAGTGTTCTGTGCATTCATCTCACAGAGTTACATCTGTATTTCGTGGATCTCTTTGCTAGCCTTATTTCTGTGGAATCTGAGAACAGATATTTCGGATCCCTTTGAAGACTATAGGGGCAAAGGAAATATCCTCCGATAAGAAAGAGAAAGAATCTTTCTGAGAAACTTCTTTGTGTTCTGTGAAATCATCTCAGAGTTACAGCTTTCCCCTCAAGAAGCCTTTCGCTAAGACAGTTCTTGTGGAATTGGCAAAGTGATATTTGGAAGCCCATTGAGGGCTATGGTGAAAAAGGAAATATCCTCAGATGAAATCTGGAAAGAAGCTTTCTGAGAAACTGCTCTGTGATGTGTCACTTCCACTCACAGAGTTACACCTGTATTTCGTGGATCTCTTTGCTAGCCTTATTTCTGTGGAATCTGAGAACAGGTATTTCGGATCCCTTTGAAGACTATAGGGCCAAAGGAAATATCCTCCGATAACAAAGAGAAAAAAGCTTTCTAAGAAACTTCTTTCTGTTCTGTGAAATCATTTCACAGAGTTAAAGCTTTCCCCTCAAGAAGCCTTTCGCTAAGACAGTTCTTGTGGAAATGGCAAAGTGATATTTGGAAGCCCATAGAGGGCTATGGTGAAAAAGGAAATATCCTCAGATGAAATCTGGAAAGAAGCTTTCTGAGAAACTGCTTAGTGTTCTGTTAATTCACCTCACAGAGTTACATCTGTATTTCGTGAATCTCTTTGCTAGCCTTATTTCTGTGGAATCTGAGAACAGATATTTCGGATCCCTTTGAAGAGTATAGGGCCAAAGGAAATATCCTCCGATAACAAATAGAAAGAAGCTTTCTGAGAAACTTCTTTGTGTTCTGTGAAATCATCTCACAGAGTTACAGCTTTCCCCTCAAGAAGCCTTTCGCTAAGACAGTTCTTGTGGAATTGGCAAAGTGATATTTGGAAGCCCATAGAGGGATATGGTGAAAAAGAAAATATCCTGAGATGAAATCTGGAGAGAAGCTTTCTGAGAGACTGCCTAGTGTTCTGTTCATTCATCTCACAGAGTTACATCTGTATTTCGTGGATCTCTTTGCTAGCCTTTTTTCTGTGGAATCTGAGAACAGATATTTCGGATCACATTGAAGACTATTGGGCCAAAGTAAATATCCTCCGATAACAAAGAGAAAGAAGCTTTCTGAGAAACTTCTTTGTGTTCTGTGAAATCATCTCACAGAATTACAGCTTTCCCCTCAAGAAGCCTTTCGCTAAGACAGTTCTTGTGGAATTGGCAAAGTGATATTTGGAAGCCCATAGAGAGCTATGGTGAAAAAGGAAATATCCTCAGATGAAATCTGGAAAGAAGCTTTCTGAGAAACTGCTTAGTGTTCTGTTCATTCACCTCACAGAGTTACATCTGTATTTCGTGGATCTCTTTGCTAGCCTTATTTCTGTGGAATCTGAGAACAGATATTTCGGATCCCTTTGAAGACTATAGGGGCAAAGGAAATATCCTCCGATAACAAAGAGAAAGAAGCTTTCTGAGAAACTTCTTTGTGTTCTGTGAAATCATCTCACAGAGTTACAGCTTTCCCCTCAAGAAACCTTTCGCTAAGACAGTTCTTGTGGAAATGGCGAAGTGATATTTGGAAGCCCATAGAGGGCTATGGTGAAAAAGGAAATATCCTCTGATGACATCTGGAAAGAAGCTTTCTGAGAAACTGCTCTGTGATGTGTGACTTCCACTCACAGAGTTACACCTGTATTTCGTGGATCTCTTTGCTAGCCTTCTTTCTGTGGAATCTGAGAACAGATATTTCGGATCCCTTTGAAGACTATAGGGCCAACGGAAATATCCTCCAATAACAAAGAGAAAGAAGCTTTCTGAGAAACTTCTTTGTGTTCTGTGAAATCATCTCACAGAGTTACAGCGTTCCCCTCAAGAAACCTTTGGCTAAGACAGTTCTTCTGGAATTGGCAAAGTGATATTTGGAAGTCCAGAGAGGGCTATGGTGAAAAAGGAAATATCCTCAGATGAAATCTGGAAAGAAGCTTTCTGAGAAACTGCCCTGTGATGTGTCACTTCCACTCACAGAGTTACACCTGTATTTCGTGGATCTCTTTGCAAGCCTTATTTCTGTTGAATCTGAGAACAGATATTTCGGATCACTTTGAAGACTCTAGGGCCAAAGGAAATATCCTCCGATAACAGAGAGAAAAAATCTTTCTGAGAAACTTCTTTGTGTTCTGTGAAATCATCTCACAGAGTTACATCTTTACCCTCAAGAAGCATTTCGCTAAGACACCTCTTGTGGAATTGGCAAAGTGATATTTGGAAGCCCATAGAGGGCTATGGTGAAAAAGGAAATATCCTCAGATGAAATCTGGAAAGAAACTTTCTGAGAAACTGCTTAATGTTCGGTTAATTCATCTCACAGAGTTACATCTGTATTTCTTGATTCTCTTTGCTAGCCTTATTTCTGTGGAATCTGAGAACAGATATTTCGGATCCCTTTGAAGACTATAGGGCCAAAGGAAATATCCTCCGATAAAAAAGAGAAAGAAGCTTTCTGAGAAACTTCTTGGTGTTCTGTGAAATCATCTCACAGAGTTACAGCTTTCCCCTCAAGAAGCCTTTCCTTAAGACAGTTCTTGTGTAATTGGCAAAGTGATATTTTGAAGCCCATAGAGGGCTATGGTGAAAAAGGAAATATCCTCAGATGAAATCTGGAGAGAAGCTTTCTGAGAAACTGCTTAGTGTTCTGTGCATTCATCTCACAGAGTTACATCTGTATTTCGTGGATCTCTTTGCTAGCCTTATTTCTGTGGAATCTGAGAACAGATATTTCGGATCCTTTTGAAGACTATAGGGGCAAAGGAAATATCCTCCGATAAGAAAGAGAAAGAATCTTTCTGAGAAACTTCTTTGTGTTCTGTGAAATCATCTCAGAGTTACAGCTTTCCCCTCAAGAAGCCTTTCGCTAAGACAGTTCTTGTGGAATTGGCAAAGTGATATTTGGAAGCCCATAGAGGGCTATGGTGAAAAAGGAAATATCCTCAGATGAAATCTGGAAAGAAGCTTTCTGAGAAACTGCTCTGTGATGTGTCACTTCCACTCACAGAGTTACACCTGTATTTCGTGGATCTCTTTGCAAGCCTTATTTCTGTTGAATCTGAGAACAGATATTTCGGATCACTTTGAAGACTCTAGGGCCAAAGGAAATATCCTCCGATAACAGAGAGAAAAAATCTTTCTGAGAAACTTCTTTGTGTTCTGTGAAATCATCTCACAGAGTTACATCTTTACCCTCAAGAAGCATTTCGCTAAGACACCTCTTGTGGAATTGGCAAAGTGATATTTGGAAGCCCATAGAGGGATATGGTGAAAAAGGAAATATCCTGAGATGAAATCTGGAGAGAAGCTTTCTGAGAGACTGCCTAGTGTTCTGTTCATTCATCTCACAGAGTTACATCTGTATTTCGTGGATCTCTTTGCTAGCCTTTTTTCTGTGGAATCTGAGAACAGATATTTCGGATCACATTGAAGACTATTGGGCCAAAGTAAATATCCTCCGATAACAAAGAGAAAGAAGCTTTCTGAGAAACTTCTTTGTGTTCTGTGAAATCATCTCACAGAATTACAGCTTTCTCCTCAAGAAGCCTTTCGCTAAGACAGTTCTTGTGGAATTGGCAAAGTGATATTTGGAAGCCCATAGAGAGCTATGGTGAAAAAGGAAATATCCTCAGATGAAATCTGGAAAGAAGCTTTCTGAGAAACTGCTTAGTGTTCTGTTCATTCATCTCACAGAGTTATATCTGTATTTCGTGGATCTCTTTGCTAGCCTTATTTCTGTGGAATCTGAGAACAGATATTTCGGATCCCTTTGAAGACTATAGGGGCAAAGGAAATATCCTCCGATAACAAAGAGAAAGAAGCTTTGTGAGAAACTTCTTTGTGTTCTGTGAAATCATCTCACAGAATTACAGCTTTCCCCTCAAGAAGCCTTTCGCTAAGACAGTTCTTGTGGAATTGGCAAAGTGACATTTGGAAACCCTGAGAGGGCTATGGTGAAAAAGGAAATATCCTCAGATGAAATCTGGAAAGAAGCTTTGTGAGAAACTGCTTAGTGTTCTGTTAATTCATCTCACAGAGTTACATCTGTATTTTGGGGATCTCTTTGCTAGCCTTATTTCTGTGGAATATGAGAACAGATATTTCGGATCCCTTTGAAGACTAAAGGCCAAAGGAAATATCCTCCGATAACAAAGAGAAAGAAGCTTTCTGAGAAACTTCTTTGTGTTCTGTGAAATCATCTCACAGAGTTACAGCTTTCCCCTCAAGAAGCCTTTCGCTAAGAGAGTTCTTGTGGAATTGGCAAAGTGATATTTGGAAGCCCATAGAGGGCTATGTTGAAAAAGGAAATATCCTCATATGAAATCTGGTAAGAAGATTTCTGTGAAACTGCTCTGTGATGTGTGACTTCCACTCACAGACTTACATCTGTATTTCGTTGATCTCTTTGCTAGCCTTATTTCTGTGGAATCTGAGAACAGATATTTCGGATCCCTTTGAAGACTATAGGCCAAAGGAAATATCCTCCGATAACAAAGAGATAGAAGCTTTCTGAGAAACTTCTTTGTGTTCTGTGAAATCATCTCACAGAGTTACAGCTTTCCCCTCAAGAAACCTTTCGCTAAGACAATTTTTGTGGAATTGGCAAAGTGATATTTGGAAGCCCTTAGAGGGCTATGGTGAAAAAGGAAATATCCTCAGATGAAATCTGGTAAGAAGCTTTATGAGAGACTGCTTAATGTTCGATTAATTCATCTCACAGAGTTACATCTGTATTTCCTGGATCTCTTTGCTAGACTTATTTCTGTGGAATCTGAGAACAGATATTTCGGATCCCTTAGAAGAATATGGGGCCAAAGGAAATATCCTCCGATAACAAAGAGAAAGAAGCTTTCTGAGGAACTTCTTGGTGTTCTGTGAAATCAACTCACAGAGTTACAGCTTTCCCCTCAAGAAGCCTTTCGCTAAGACAGTTCTTGTGGAATTGGCAAAGTGATATTTGGAAGCCCATAGAGGGCTATGGTGAAAAAGGAAATTCCCTCAGATGAAATCTGTAAAGAAGCTTTCTGAGAAACTACTCTGTGATGTGTGACTTCCACTCACAGAGTTACATCTGTATTTCTTGGATCTCTTTTCTACCCTTATTTCTGTGGAATCTGAGAACAGGTATTTTGGATCCCTTTGAAGACTATAGGGCCAAAGGAAATATCCTCTGATAACAAAGAGAAAGAAGCTTTCTGAGAAACTTCTTTGTGTTCTGCGAAATCATCTCACAGAGTTACAGCTTTCCCCTCAAGAAACCTTTCGCTAAGACAGTTCTTGTGGAATTGGCAAAGTGATATTTGGAAGCCCAGAGAGGGCTATGGTGAAAAAGGAAATATCCTCAGATGAAATCTGGAAAGAAGCTTTCTGAGAAACTGCTCTGTGATGTGTCACTTCCACTCACAGAGTTACACCTGTATTTTGTGGATCTCTTTGCTAGCCTTATTTCTGTTGAATCTGAGAACAGGTATTTCGGATCCCTTTGAAGACTATAGGGCCAAAGGAAATATCCTCCGATAACAAAGAGAAAAAAGCTTTCTGAGAAACTTCTTTGTGTTCTGTGAAATCATCTCACAGAGTTACAGCTTTACCCTCAAGAAGCCTTTCGCTAAGACACCTCTTGTGGAATTGGCAAAGTGATATTTGGAAGCCCATAGAGGGCTATGGTGAAAAAGGAAATATCCTCAGATGAAATCTGGAAAGAAGCTTTCTGAGAAACTTCTTTGTGTTCTGTGAAATCATCTCACAGAGTTACTGCTTTACCCACAAGAAGCCTTTTGCTAAGACAACTCTTGTGGAATTGGCAAAGTGATATTTGGAAGCCCATAGAGGGCTATGGTGAAAAAGGAAATATCCTCAGATGAAATCTGGTAAGAAGCTTTCTGAGAAACTGCTTTGTGTTCTGTTAATTCATCTCACAGAGTTACATCTGTATTTCGTGGATCTCTTTGCTAGCCTTATTTCTGTGGAATCTGAGAACAGATATTTCGGATCCCTTTGAAGACTATAGGGCCAAAGGACATATCCTCCAATAGCAAAGAGAAAGAAGCTTTCTGAGAAACTTCTTTGTGTTCTGTGAAATCATCTCAAAGAGTTTCAGCTTTCCCCTCAAGAAGCCTTTCGCTAAGACAGTTCTCGTGGAATTGGCAAAGTGATATTTGGAAACCCATAGAGGGCTATGGTGAAAAAGGAAATATCCTCAGATGAAATCTGGAGAGAAGCTTTTTGAGAAACTGCTTAGTGTTCTGTTCATTCATCTCACAGAGTTACATCTGTATTTCGTGGATCTCTTTGCTAGCCTTATTTCTGTGGAATCTGAGAACAGATATTTCGGATCCCTTTGAAGACTATAGGGGCAAAGGAAATATCCTCCGATAACAAAGAGAACGAAGCTTTCTGATAAACTTCTTTGTGTTCTGTCAAATCATCTCAGAGTTACAGCTTTCCCCTCAAGAAGCCTTTCGCTAAGACAGTTCTTGTGGAATTGGCAAAGTGATATTTGGAAGCTCATTGAGGGCTATGGTGAAAAAGGAAATATCCTCAGATGAAATCTGGAAAGCTTTCTGAGAAACTGCTCTGTGATGTGTCACTTCCACTCACGGAGTTACACCTGT
Organism: Macaca mulatta; assembly: GCF_049350105.2. Classification (NCBI taxonomy): domain Eukaryota; kingdom Metazoa; phylum Chordata; class Mammalia; order Primates; family Cercopithecidae; genus Macaca; species Macaca mulatta. The sequence goes on along the minus strand of NC_133422.1, from coordinate 55,193,875 downwards.
ATTTCGTGGATCTCTTTGCTAGCCTTATTTCTGTGGAATCTGAGAACAGGTATTTCGGATCCCTTTGAAGACTATAGTGCCAAAGGAAATATCCTCCGATAACAAAGAGAAAAAAGATTTCTGAGAAACTTCTTTGTGTTCTGTGAAATCATCTCACAGAGTTACAGCTTTACCCTCAAGAAGCCTTTCGCTAAGACACCTCTTGTGGAATTGGCAAAGTGATATTTGGAAGCCCATAGAGGGCTATGGTGAAAAAGGAAATATCCTCAGATGAAATCTGGAAAGAAGATTTCTGAGAAACTTCTTTGTGTTCTGTGAAATCATCTCAGAGAGTTACTGCTTTACCCACAAGAAGCCTTTTGCTAAGACACCTCTTGTGGAATTGGCAAAGTGATATTTGGAAGCCCATACAGGGCTATGGTGAAAAAGGAAATATCCTCAGATGAAATCTGGTAAGAAGCTTTCTGAGAAACTGCTTAGTGTTCTGTTAATTCATCTCACAGAGTTACATCTGTATTTCGTGGATCTCTTTGCTAGCCTTATTTCTGTGGAATCTGAGAACAGTTATTTCGGTTCACTTTGAAGACTATAGGGCCAAAGGAAATATCCTCCGATAACAAAGAGAAAGAAGATTTCTGAGAAACTTCTTTGTGTTCTGTGAAATCATCTCACAGAGTTACAGCTTTCCCCTCAAGAAGCCTTTCGCTAAGACAGTTCTTGTGGAAGTGGCAAAGTGATATTTGGAAGCCCATAGAGGACTATGGTGAAAAAGGAAATATCCTCAGATGAAATCTGGAAAGAAGCTTTATGAGAGACTGCTTAATGTTCGGTTAATTCACCTCACAGAGTTACATCTGTATTTCGTGGATCTCTTTGCTAGCCTTATTTCTGTGGAATATGAGAACAGATATTTCGGATCCCTTTGAAGACTATAGGGCCAAAGGAAATATCCTCCGATAACAAAGAGAAAGAAGCTTTCTGAGAAACTTCTTTGCGTTCTGTGAAATCATCTCACAGAGTTACAGCTTTCCCCTCAAGAAGCATTTCGCTAAGACAGTTCTTGTGGAATTGGCAAAGTGATATTTGGAAGCCCATAGAGGGCTATGGTGAAAAAGGAAATATCCTCAGATGAAATCTGGAGAGAAGCTTTCTGAGAAACTGCTTAGTGTTCTGTTCATTCATCTCACAGAGTTACATCTGTATTTCGTGGATCTCTTTGCTAGCCTTATTTCTGTGGAATCTGAGAACAGATATATCGGATCCCTTTGAAGACTGTAGGGTCAAAGGAAATATCCTCTGATAAGAAAGAGAAAGAAGCTTTCTGAGAAACTTCTTTGTGTTCTGTGAAATCATCTCAGAGTTACAGCTTTCCCCTCAAGAAGCCTTTCGCTAGGACAGTTCTTGTGGAATTGGCAAAGTGATATTTGGAAGCCCATATAGGGCTATGGTGAAAAAGGAAATATCCTCAGATGAAATCTGGAAAGAAGCTTTCTGAGAAACTGCTCTGTGATGTGTCACTTCCACTCACAGAGTTACACCTGTATTTCGTGGATCTCTTTGCTAGCCTTATTTCTGTGGAATCTGAGAACAGGTATTTCGGATCCCTTTGAAGACTATAGGGCCAAGGAAATATCCTCCGATAACAAAGAGAAAGAATCTTTCTGAGAAACATTTTGTGTTCTGTGAAATCATCTCACAGAGATACAGCTTTCCGCTCAAGAAGCCTTTCGCTAAGACACTTCTTGTGGAATTGGCAATGTGATATTTGGAAGCCCATAGAGGGCTATGGTGAAAGAGGAAATATCCTCAGATGAAATCTGGAAAGAAGCTTTCTGAGAAACTGCTTAGTGGTATTTCTTGGATCTCTTTGCTAGCCTTATTTCTGTGGAATCTGAGAACAGATATTTCGGATCCCTTTGAAGACCATAGGGCCAAAGGACATATCCTCCGATAACAAAGAGAAAGAATGTTTCTGAGAAACTTCTTTGTGTTCTGTGAAATCATCTCAAAGAGTTTCAGCTTTCCCCTCAAGAAGCCTTTCGCTAAGACAGTTCCTGTGGATTTGGCAAAGTGATATTTGGAAGCCCATAGAGGGCTATGGTGAAAAAGGAAATATCCTCAGATGAAATCTGGAAAGAAGGTTTCTGAGAAACTGCTCTGTGATGTGAGAATTCCACTCACAGAGTTACATCTGTATTTCGTGGATCTCTTTGCTAGCCTTATTTCTGTGGAATCTGAGAACAGATATTTCGGATCCCTTTGAAGACTATAGGGCCAAAGGAAATATCCTCCGATAACAAAGAGAAAGAAGCTTTCTGAGAAACTTCTTTGTGTTCTGTGAAATCATCTCACAGAGTTACAGCTTCCCCCTAAAGAAGGCTTTCGCTAAGACAGTTCTTGTGGAATTGGCAAAGTGATATTTGGACGCCCATAGAGGGCTATTTTGAAATAGGAAATATCCTCAGATGAAATCTGGAAAGAAGCTTTCTGAGAAACTGCTTAGTATTCTGTTAATTCATCTCACAGAGTTACATCTGTATTTCGCGGATGACTTTGCTAGCCTTATTTCTGTGGAATCTGAGAACAGATATTTCGGATCCCTTTGAAGACTGTAGGGCCAAAGGAAATATCCTCCGATAACAAAGAGAAAGAAGCTTTGTGAGAAACTTCTTTGTGTTCTGTGAAATCATCTCACAGAGTTACAGCTTTCCCCTCAAGAAGCCTTTCGCTAAGACACTTCTTGTGGAATTGCCAAAGTGATATTTGGAGGCCGATAGAGGGCTATGGTGAAAAAGAAAATATCCTCAGATGAAATCTGGAAAGAAGCTTTCTGAGAAACTACTTAGTGTTCTTTAAATTCATCTCACATAGTTACATCTGTATTTCGTGGATCTCTTTGCTAGCCTTATTTCTGTGGAATCTGAGAACAGATATTTCGGATCCCTTTGAAGACTACAGGGCCAAAGGAAATATCCTCCGATAACAAAGAGAAAGAAGCTTTCTGAGAAACTTCTTTGTGTTCTCTGAAATCATCTCATAGAGTTACAGCTTTCCCCTCAAGAAGCCTTTGGCTAAGACAGTTCTTGTGGAAATGGCAAAGTGATATTTGGAAGCCCATAGAGGGCTATGGTGAAAAACGGAATATCCTCAGATGAAATCTGGAAAGCAGCTTTCTGAGAAACTGCTTAGTGTACTGTTAATTCATCTCACAGAGTTACATCTGTACTTCGTGGATCTCTTTGCTAGCCTTATGTCTGTGGAATCTGAGAACAGATATTTCGGATCCCTTTGAAGACTATAGGGCCAAAGGAAATATCCTCCGATAACAAAGAGAAAGAAGCTTTCTGAGAAACTTCTTTGTGTTCTGTGAAATCATCTCACAGAGTTACAGCTTTCCCCTCAAGAAGCATTTCGCTAAGACAGTTCTTGTGGAATTGGCAAAGTGATATTTGGAAGCCCATAGAGGGCTATGGTGAAAAAGGAAATATCCTCAGATGAAATCTGGAGAGAAGTTTTCTGAGAAACTGCTTAGTGTTCTGTTCATTCATCTCACAGAGTTACATCTGTATTTCGTGGATCTCTTTGCCAGCCTTATTTCTGTGGAATCTGAGAACAGATATATCGGATCCCTTTGAAGACTATAGGGGCAAAGGAAATATCCTCTGATAAGAAAGAGAAAGAAGCTTTCTGAGAAACTTCTTTGTGTTCTGTGAAATCATCTCAGAGTTACAGCTTTCCCCTCAAGAAGCCTTTCGCTGGGACAGTTCTTGTGGAATTGGCAAAGTGATATTTGGAAGCCCATTGAGGGCTATGGTGAAAAAGGAAATATCCTCAGATGAAATCTGGAAAGAAGCTTTCTGAGAAACTGCTCTGTGATGTGTCACTTCCACTCACAGAGTTACACCTGTATTTCGTGGATCTCTTTGCTAGCCTTATTTCTGTGGAATCTGAGAACAGGTATTTCGGATCCCTTTGAAGACTATAGGGCCAAGGAAATATCCTCCGATAACAAAGAGAAAAAATCTTTCTGAGAAACATTTTGTGTTCTGTGAAATCATCTCACAGAGATACAGCTTTCCGCTCAAGAAGCCTTTCGCTAAGACACTTCTTGTGGAATTGGCAATGTGATATTTAGAAGCCCATAGAGGGCTATGGTGAAAGAGGAAATATCCTCAGATGAAATCTGGAAAGAAGCTTTCTGAGAAACTGATTAGTGGTATTTCTTGGATCTCTTTGCTAGCCTTATTTCTGTGGAATCTGAGAACAGATATTTCGGATCCCTTTGAAGACCATAGGGCCAAAGTACATATCCTCCGATAACAAAGAGAAAGAATGTTTCTGAGAAACTTCTTTGTGTTCTGTGAAATCATCTCAAAGAGTTTCAGCTTTCCCCTCAAGAAGCCTTTCGCTAAGACAGTTCCTGTGGAATTGGCAAAGTGATATTTGGAAGCCCATAGAGGGCTATGGTGAAAAAGGAAATATCCTCAGATGAAATCTGGAAAGAAGGTTTCTGAGAAACTGCTCTGTGATGTGAGAATTCCACTCACAGAGTTACATCTGTATTTCGTGGATCTCTATGCAAGCCTTATTTCTGTGGAATCTGAGAACAGATATTTCGGATCCCTTTGAAGACTATAGGGCCAAAGGAAATATCCTCCGATAGCAAAGAGAAAGAAGCTTTCTGAGAAACTTCTTTGTGTTCTGTGAAATCATCTCACAGAGTTACAGCTTCCCCCTAAAGAAGGCTTTCGCTAAGACAGTTCTTGTGGTATTGGCAAAGTGATATTTGGACGCCCATAGAGGGCTATTTTGAAATAGGAAATATCCTCAGATGAAATCTGGAAAGAAGCTTTGTGAGAAACTGCTTAGTATTCTGTTACTTCATCTCACAGAGTTACATCTGTATTTCGCGGATCACTTTGCTAGCCTTATTTCTGTGGAATCTGAGAACAGATATTTCGGATCCCTTTGAAGACTATAGGGCCAAAGGAAATATCCTCCGATAACAAAGAGAAAGAAGCTTTGTGAGAAACTTCTTTGTGTTCTGTGAAATCATCTCACAGAGTTACAGCTTTCACCTCAAGAAGCCTTTCGCTAAGACACTTCTTGTAGAATTGCCAAAGTGATATTTGGAGGCCGATAGAGGGCTATGGTGAAAAAGAAAATATCCTCAGATGAAATCTGGAAAGAAGCTTTCTGAGAAACTACTTAGTGTTCTTTAAATTCATCTCACATAGTTACATCTGTATTTCGTGGATCTCTTTGCTAGCCTTATTTCTGTGGAATCTGAGAACAGATATTTCGGATCCCTTTGAAGACTATAGGGCCGAAGGAAATATCCTCCGATAACAAAGAGAAAGAAGCTTTCTGAGAAACTTCTTTGTGTTCTGTGAAATCATCTCACAGAGTTACAGCTTTCCACTCAAGAAGCCTTTCGCTAAGACAGTTCTTGTGGAATTGGCAAAGTGATATTTGGAAGCCCATAGAGGGCTATGATGAAAAAGGAAATATCCTCAGATGAAATCTGGAGATAAGCTTTCTGAGAAACTGCTTAGTGTTCTGTTCATTCATCTCACAGAGTTACATCTGTATTTCGTGGATCTCTTTGCCAGCCTTATTTCTGTGGAATCTGAGAACAGATATATCGGATCCCTTTGAAGACTATAGGGGCAAAGGAAATATCCTCTGATAAGAAAGAGAAAGAAGCTTTCTGAGAAACTTATTTGTGTTCTGTGAAATCATCTCAGAGTTACAGCTTTCCCCTCAAGAAGCCTTTCGCTAGGACAGTTCTTGTGGAATTGGCAAAGTGATATTTGGAAGCCCATTGAGGGCTATGGTGAAAAAGGAAATATCCTCAGATGAAATCTGGAAAGAAGCTTTCTGAGAAACTGCTCTGTGATGTGTCACTTCCACTCACAGTGTTACACCTGTATTTCGTGGATCTCTTTGCTAGCCTTATTTCTGTGGAATCTGAGAACAGGTATTTCGGATCCCTTTGAAGACTATAGGGCCAAGGAAATATCCTCCGATAACAAAGAGAAAGAATCTTTCTGAGAAACATTTTGTGTTCTGTGAAATCATCTCACAGAGATACAGCTTTCCGCTCAAGAAGCCTTTCGCTAAGACAGTTCTTGTGGAATTGGCAAAGTGATATTTGGAAGCCCATAGAGGGCTATGGTGAAAGAGGAAATATCCTCAGATGAAATCTGGAAAGAAGCTTTCTGAGAAACTGCTTAGTGGTATTTCTTGGATCTCTTTGCTAGCCTTATTTCTGTGGAATCTGAGAACAGATATTTCGAATCCCTTTGAAGACCATAGGGCCAAAGGACATATCCTCCGATAACAAAGAGAAAGAATGTTTCTGAGAAACTTCTTTGTGTTCTGTGAAATCATCTCAAAGAGTTTCAGCTTTCCCCTCAAGAAGCCTTTCGCTAAGACAGTTCCTGTGGAATTGGCAAAGTGATATTTGGAAGCCCATAGAGGGCTATGGTGAAAAAGGAAATATCCTCAGATGAAATCTGGAAAGAAGGTTTCTGAGAAACTGCTCTGTGATGTGAGAATTCCACTCACAGAGTTACATCTGTATTTCGTGGATCTCTTTGCTAGCCTTATTTCTGTGGAATCTGAGAACAGATATTTCGGATCCCTTTGAAGACCATAGGGCCAAAGGAAATACCCTCCGATACCAAAGAGAAAGAAGCTTTCTGAGAAACTTCTTTGTGTTCTGTGAAATCATCTCACAGAGCTACAGCTTTCCCCTCAAGAAACCTTTCGCTAAGACAGTTCTTGTGGAATTGGCAAAGTGATATTTGGAAGCCCTTAGAGGGCTATGGTGAAAAAGGAAATATCCTCAGATGAAATCTGATAAGAAGATTTCTGAGAAACTGCTCTGTGATGTGTGACTTCCACTCAAAGAGTTACATCTGTATATCGTGGATCTGTTTGCTAGCCTTATTTCTGTGGAATCTGAGAACAGATATTTCGGATCCCTTTGAAGACTATAGGGCCAAAGGAAATATCCTCCGATAACAAAGAGAAAGAAGCTTTCTGAGAAACTTCTTTGTGTTCTCTGAAATCACCTCATAGAGTTACATCTTTCCCCTCAAGAAGCCTTTGGCTAAGACAGTTCTTGTGGAAATGGCAAAGTGATATTTGGAAGCCCATAGAGGGCTATGGTGAAAAAGGGAATATCCTCAGATGAAATCTGGAAAGCAGCTTTCTGAGAAACTGCTTAGTGTACTGTTAATTCATCTCACAGAGTTACATCTGTACTTCGTGGATCTCTTTGCTAGCCTTATTTCTGTGGAATCTGAGAACAGATATTTCGGATCCCTTTGAAGACTATAGGGCCAAAGGAAATATCCTCCGATAACAAAGAGAAAGAAGCTTTCTGAGAAACTTCTTTGTGTTCTGTGAAATCATCTCACAGAGTTACAGCTTCCCCCTAAAGAAGGCTTTCGCTAAGACAGTTCTTGTGGAATTGGCAAAGTGATATTTGGACGCCCATAGAGGGCTATTTTGAAATAGGAAATATCCTCAGATGAAATCTGGAAAGAAGCTTTCTGAGAAACTGCTTAGTATTCTGTTAATTCATCTCACAGAGTTACATCTGTATTTCGCGGATCACTTTGCTAGCCTTATTTCTGTGGAATCTGAGAACAGATATTTCGGATCCCTTTGAAGACTATAGGGCCAAAGGAAATATCCTCCGATAACAAAGAGAAAGAAGCTTTGTGAGAAACTTCTTTGTGTTCTGTGAAATCATCTCACAGAGTTACAGCTTTCCCCTCAAGAAGCCTTTCGCTAAGACACTTCTTGTGGAATTGCCAAAGTGATATTTGGAGGCCGATAGAGGGCTATGGTGAAAAAGAAAATATCCTCAGATGAAATCTGGAAAGAAGCTTTCTGAGAAACTACTTAGTGTTCTTTAAATTCATCTCACCTAGTTACATCTGTATTTCGTGGATCTCTTTGCTAGCCTTATTTCTGTGGAATCTGAGAACAGATATTTCGGATACCTTTGAAGAATATAGGGCCAAAGGAAATATCCTCCGATAACAAAGAGAAAGAAGCTTTCTGAGAAACTTCTTTGTGTTCTCTGAAATCATCTCATAGAGTTACAGCTTTCACCTCAAGAAGCCTTTGGCTAAGACAGTTCTTGTGGAAATGGCAAAGTGATATTTGGAAGCCCATAGAGGGCTATGGTGAAAAAGGGAATATCCTCAGATGAAATCTGGAAAACAGCTTTCTGAGAAACTGCTTAGTGTACTGTTAATTCATCTCACAGAGTTACATCTGTACTTCGTGGATCTCTTTGCTAGCCTTATTTCTGTGGAATCTGAGAACAGATATTTCGGATCCCTTTGAAGACTATAGGGCCAAAGGAAATATCCTCCGATAACAAAGAGAAAGAAGCTTTCTGAGAAACTTCTTTGTGTTCTGTGAAATCATCTCACAGAGTTACAGCTTTCCCCGCAAGAAGCATTTCGCTAAGACAGTTCTTGTGGAATTGGCAAAGTGATATTTGGAAGCCCATAGAGGGCTATGGTGAAAAAGGAAATATCCTCAGATGAAATCTGGAGAGAAGCTTTCTGAGAAACTGCTTAGTGTTCTGTTCATTCATCTCACAGAGTTACATCTGTATTTCGTGGATCTCTTTGCTAGCCTTATTTCTGTGGAATCTGAGAACAGATATATCGGATCCCTTTGAAGACTATAGGGGCAAAGGAAATATCCTCTGATAGGAAAGAGAAAGAAGCTTTCTGAGAAACTTCTTTGTGTTCTGTGAAATCATCTCAGAGTTACAGCTTTCCACTCAAGAAGCCTTTCGCTAGGACAGTTCTTGTGGAATTGGCAAAGTGATATTTGGAAGCCCATTGAGGGCTATGGTGAAAAAGGAAATATCCTCAGATGAAATCTGGAAAGAAGCTTTCTGAGAAACTGCTCTGTGATGTGTCACTTCCACTCACAGAGTTACACCTGTATTTCGTGGATCTCTTTGCTAGCCTTATTTCTGTGGAATCTGAGAACAGGTATTTCGGATCCCTTTGAAGACTATAGGGCCAAGGAAATATCCTCCGATAACAAAGAGAAAGAATCTTTCTGAGAAACATTTTGTGTTCTGTGAAATCATCTCACAGAGATACAGCTTTCCGCTCAAGAAGCCTTTCGCTAAGACACTTCTTGTGGAATTGGCAATGTGATATTTGGAAGCCCATAGAGGGCTATGGTGAAAGAGGAAATATCCTCAGATGAAATCTGGAAAGAAACTTTCTGAGAAACTGCTTAGTGGTATTTCTTGGATCTCTTTGCTAGCCTTATTTCCGTGGAATCTGAGAACAGATATTTCGGATCCCTTTGAAGACCATAGGGCCAAAGGACATATCCTCCGATAACAAAGAGAAAGAATGTTTCTGAGAAACTTCTTTGGGTTCTGTGAAATCATCTCAAAGAGTTTCAGCTTTCCCCTCAAGAAGCCTTTCGCTAAGACAGTTCCTGTGGAATTGGCAAAGTGATATTTGGAAGCCCATAGAGGGCTATGGTGAAAAAGGAAATATCCTCAGATGAAATCTGGAAAGAAGGTTTCTGAGAAACTGCTCTGTCATGTGAGAATTCCACTCACAGAGTTACATCTGTATTTCGTGGATCTCTTTGCTAGCCTTATTTCTGTAGAATCTGAGAACAGATATTTCGGATCCCTTTGAAGACTATAGGGCCAAAGGAAATATCCTCCGATAACAAAAAGAAAGAAGCTTTCTGAGAAACTTCTTTGTGTTCTGTGAAATCATCTCACAGAGTTACAGCTTCCCCCTAAAGAAGGCTTTCGCTAAGACAGTTCTTGTGGAATTGGCAAAGTGATATTTGGACGCCCATAGAGGGCTATTTTGAAATAGGAAATATCCTCAGATGAAATCTGGAAAGAAGCTTTCTGAGAAACTGCTTAGTATTCTGTTAATTCATCTCACAGAGTTACATCTGTATTTCGCGGATGACTTTGCTAGCCTTATTTCTGTGGAATCTGAGAACAGATATTTCGGATCCCTTTGAAGACTATAGGGCCAAAGGAATTATCCTCCGATAACAAAGAGAAAGAAGCTTTGTGAGAAACTTCTTTGTGTTCTGTGAAATCATCTCACAGAGTTACAGCTTTCCCCTCAAGAAGCCTTTCGCTAAGACACTTCTTGTGGAATTGCCAAAGTGATATTTGGAGGCCGATAGAGGGCTATGGTGAAAAAGAAAATATCCTCAGATGAAATCTGGAAAGAAGCTTTCTGAGAAACTACTTAGTGTTCTTTAAATTCATCTCACATAGTTACATCTGTATTTCGTGGATCTCTTTGATAGCCTTATTTCCGTGGAATCTGAGAACAGATATTTCGGATCCCTTTGAAGACTATAGGGCCAAAGGAAATATCCTCCGATAACAAAGAGAAAGAAGCTTTCTGAGAAACTTCTTTGTGTTCTCTGAAATCATCTCATAGAATTACAGCTTTCCCCTCAAGAAGCCTTTGGCTAAGACAGTTCTTGTGGAAATGGCAAAGTGATATTTGGAAGCCCATAGAGGGCTATGGTGAAAAAGGGAATATCCTCAGATGAAATCTGGAAAGCAGCTTTCTGAGAAACTGCTTAGTGTACTGTTAATTCATCTCACAGAGTTACATCTGTACTTCGTGGATCTCTTTGCTAGCCTTATGTCTGTGGAATCTGAGAACAGATATTTCGGATCCCTTTGAAGACTATAGGGCCAAAGGAAATATCCTCCAATAACAAAGAGAAAGAAGCTTTCTGAGAAACTTCTTTGTGTTCTGTGAAATCATCTCACAGAGTTACAGCTTTCCCCTCAAGAAGCCTTTCGCTAAGACAGTTCTTGTGGAATTGGCAAAGTGATATTTGGAAGCCCATAGAGGGCTATGGTGAAAAAGGAAATATCCTCAGATGAAATCTGGAGAGAAGCTTTCTGAGAAACTGCTTAGTGTTCTGTTCATTCATCTCACAGAGTTACATCTGTATTTCGTGGATCTCTTTGCCAGCCTTATTTCTGTGGAATCTGAGAACAGATATATCGCATCCCTTTGAAGACTATAGGGGCAAAGGAAATATCCTCTGATAAGAAAGAGAAAGAAGCTTTCTGAGAAACTTCTTTGTGTTCTGTGAATTCATCTCAGAGTTACAGCTTTCCCCTCAAGAAGCCTTTCGCTAGGACAGTTCATGTGGAATTGGCAAAGTGATATTTGGAAGTCCATTGAGGGCTATGGTGAAAAAGGAAATATCCTCAGATGAAATCTGGAAGGAAGCTTTCTGAGAAACTGCTCTGTGATGTGTCACTTCCACTCACAGAGTTACACCTGTATTTCGTGGATCTCTTTGCTAGCCTTATTTCTGTGGAATCTGAGAACAGGTATTTAGGATCCCTTTGAAGACTATAGGGCCAAGGAAATATCCTCCGATAACAAAGAGAAAGAATCTTTCTGAGAAACATTTTGTGTTCTGTGAAATCATCTCACAGAGATACAGCTTTCCGCTCAAGAAGCCTTTCGCTAAGACAGTTCTTGTGGAATTGGCAAAGTGATATTTGGAAGCCCATAGAGGGCTATGGTGAAAGAGGAAATATCCTCAGATGAAATCTGGAAAGAAGCTTTCGGAGAAACTGCTTAGTGGTATTTCTTGGATCTCTTTGCTAGCCTTATTTCTGTGGAATCTGAGAACAGATATTTCGGATCCCTTTGAAGACCATAGGGCCAAAGGACATATCCTCCGATAACAAAGAGAAAGAATGTTTCTGAGAAACTTCTTTGTGTTCTGTGAAATCATCTCAAAGAGTTTCAGCTTTCCCCTCAAGAAGCCTTTCGCTAAGACAGTTCCTGTGGAATTGGCAAAGTGATATTTGGAAGCCCATAGAGGGCTATGGTGAAAAAGGAAATATCCTCAGATGAAATCTGGAAAGAAGGTTTCTGAGAAACTGCTCTGTGATGTGAGAATTCCACTCACAGAGTTACATCTGTATTTCGTGGATCTCTTTGCTAGCCTTATTTCTGTGGAATCTGAGAACAGATATGTCGGATCCCTTTGAAGACCATAGGGCCAAAGGAAATACCCTCCGATACCAAAGAGAAAGAAGCTTTCTGAAAAACTTCTTTGTGTTCTGTGAAATCATCTCACAGAGCTACAGCTTTCCCCTCAAGAAACCTTTCGCTAAGACAGTTCTTGTGGAATTGGCAAAGTGATATTTGGAAGCCCTTAGAGGGCTATGGTGAAAAAGGAAATATCCTCAGATGAAATCTGATAAGAAGATTTCTGAGAAACTGCTCTGTGATGTGTGACTTCCACTCAAAGAGTTACATCTGTATATCGTGGATCTGTTTGCTAGCCTTATTTCTGTGGAATCTGAGAACAGATATTTCGGATCCCTTTGAAGACTATAGGGCCAAAGGAAATATCCTCCGATAACAAAGAGAAAGAAGCTTTCTGAGAAACTTCTTTGTGTTCTCTGAAATCATCTCATAGAGTTACAGCTTTCCCCTCAAGAAGCCTTTGGCTAAGACAGTTCTTGTGGAAATGGCAAAGTGATATATGGAAGCACATAGAGGGCTATGGTGAAAAAGGGAATATCCTCAGATGAAATCTGGAAAGCAGCTTTCTGAGAAACTGCTTAGTGTACTGTTAATTCATCTCACAGAGTTACATCTGTACTTCGTGGATCTCTTTGCTAGCCTTATTTCTGTGGAATCTGAGAACAGATATTTCGGATCCCTTTGAAGACTATAGGGCCAAAGGAAATATCCTCCGATAACAAAGAGAAAGAAGCTTTCTGAGAAACTTCTTTGTGTTCTGTGAAATCATCTCACAGAGTTACAGCTTCCCCCTAAAGAAGGCTTTCGCTAAGACAGTTCTTGTGGAATTGGCAAAGTGATATTTGGACGCCCATAGAGGGCTATTTTGAAATAGGAAATATCCTCAGATGAAATCTGGAAAGAAGCTTTCTGTGAAACTGCTTAGTATTCTGTTAATTCATCTCACAGAGTTACATCTGTATTTGGCGGATCACTTTGCTAGCCTTATTTCTGTGGAATCTGAGAACAGATATTTCGGATCCCTTTGAAGACTATAGGGCCAAAGGAAATATCCTCCGATAACAAAGAGAAAGAAGCTTTGTGAGAAACTTCTTTGTGTTCTGTGAAATCATCTCACAGAGTTACAGCTTTCCCCTCAAGAAGCCTTTCGCTAAGACACTTCTTGTGGAATTGCCAAAGTGATATTTGGAGGCCGATAGAGGGCTATGGTGAAAAAGAAAATATCCTCAGATGAAATCTGGAAAGAAGCTTTCTGAGAAACTACTTAGTGTTCTTTAAATTCATCTCACATAGTTACATCTGTATTTCGTGGATCTCTTTGCTAGCCTTATTTCTGTGGAATCTGAGAACAGATATTTCGGATCCCTTTGAAGACTATAGGGCCAAAGGAAATATCCTCCGATAACAAAGAGAAAGAAGCTTTCTGAGAAACTTCTTTGTGTTCTCTGAAATCATCTCATAGAGTTACAGCTTTCCCTCAAGAAGCCTTTGGCTAAGACAGTTCTTGTGGAAATGGCAAAGTGATATTTGGAAGCCCATAGAGGGCTATGGTGAAAAAGGGAATATCCTCAGATGAAATCTGGAAAGCAGCTTTCTGAGAAACTGCTTAGTGTACTGTTAATTCATCTCACAGAGTTACATCTGTACTTCGTGCTCTCTTTGCTAGCCTTATGTCTGTGGAATCTGAGAACAGATATTTCGGATCCCTTTGAAGACTATAGGGCCAAAGGAAATATCCTCCGATAACAAAGAGAAAGAAGCTTTCTGAGAAACTTCTTTGTGTTCTGTGAAATCATCTCACAGAGTTACAGCTTTCCCCTCAAGAAGCCTTTCGCTAAGACAGTTCTCGTGGAATTGGCAAAGTGATATTTGGAAGCCCATAGAGGGCTATGGTGAAAAAGGAAATATCCTCAGATGAAATCTGGAGAGAAGCTTTCTGAGAAACTGCTTAGTGTTCTGTTCATTCATCTCACAGAATTACATCTGTATTTCGTGGATCTCTTTGCCAGCCTTATTTCTGTGGAATCTGAGAACAGATATTTCGGATCCCTTTGAAGACTATAGGGCCAAGGAAATATCCTCCGATAACAAAGAGAAAGAATCTTTCTGAGAAACATTTTGTGTTCTGTGAAATCATCTCACAGAGATATAGCTTTCCGCTCAAGAAGCCTTTCGCTAAGACAGTTCTTGTGGAATTGGCAACGTGATATTTGGAAGCCCATAGAGGGCTATGGTGAAAGAGGAAATATCCTCAGATGAAATCTGGAAAGAAGCTTTCTGAGAAACTGCTTAGTGGTATTTCGTGGATGTCTTTGCTAGCCTTATTTCTGTGGAATCTGAGAACAGATATTTCGGATCCCTTTGAAGACCATAGGGCCAAAGGACATATCCTCCGATAACAAAGAGAAAGAAGGTTTCTGAGAAACTTCTTTGTGTTCTGTGAAATCATCTCAAAGAGTTTCAGCTTTCCCCTCAAGAAGCCTTTCGCTAAGACAGTTCCTGTGGAATTGGCAAAGTGATATTTGGAAGCCCATAGAGGGCTATGGTGAAAAAGGAAATATCCTCAGATGAAATCTGGAAAGAAGGTTTCTGAGAAACTGCTCTGTGATGTGAGAATTCCACTCACAGAGTTACATCTGTATTTCGTGGATCTCTTTGCTAGCCTTATTTCTGTGGAATCTGAGAACAGATATTTCGGATCCCTTTGAAGACCATAGGGCCAAAGGAAATACCCTCCGATACCAAAGAGAAAGAAGCTTTCTGAGAAACTTCTTTGTGTTCTGTGAAATCATCTCACAGAGCTACAGCTTTCCCCTCAAGAAACCTTTCGCTAAGACAGTTCTTGTGGAATTGGCAAAGTGATATTTGGAAGCCCTTAGAGGGCTATGGTGAAAAAGGAAATATCCTCAGATGAAATCTGATAAGAAGATTTCTGAGAAACTGCTCTGTGATGTGTGACTTCCACTCAAAGAGTTACATCTGTATATCGTGGATCTGTTTGCTAGCCTTATTTCTGTGGAATCTGAGAACAGATATTTCGGATCCCTTTGAAGACTATAGGGCCAAAGGAAATATCCTCCGATAACAAAGAGAAAGAAGCTTTCTGAGAAACTTCTTTGTGTTCTCTGAAATCATCTCATAGAGTTACAGCTTTCCCCTCAAGAAGCCTTTGGCTAAGACAGTTCTTGAGGAAATGGCAAAGTGATATTTGGAAGCCCATAGAGGGCTATGGTGAAAAAGGGAATATCCTCAGATGAAATCTGGAAAGCAGCTTTCTGAGAAACTGCTTCGTGTACTGTTAATTCATCTCACAGAGTTACATCTGTACTTCGTGTATCTCTTTGCTAGCCTTATTTCTGTGGAATCTGAGAACAGATATTTCGGATCCCTTTGAAGACTATAGGGGCAAAGGAAATATCCTCTGATAAGAAAGAGAAAGAAGCTTTCTGAGAAACTTCTTTGTGTTCTGTGAAATCATCTCAGAGTTACAGCTTTCCCCTCAAGAAGCCTTTCGCTAGGACAGTTCTTGTGGAATTGGCAAAGTGATATTTGGAAGCCCATTGAGGGCTATGGTGAAAAAGGAAATATCCTCAGATGAAATCTGGAAAGAAGCTTTCTGAGAAACTGCTCTGTGATGTGTCACTTCCACTCACAGAGTTACACCTGTATTTCGTGGATCTCTTTGCTAGCCTTATTTCTGTGGAATCTGAGAACAGGTATTTCGGATCCCTTTGAAGACTTTAGGGCCAAGGAAATATCCTCCGATAACAAAGAGAAAGAATCTTTCTGAGAAACATTTTGTGTTCTGTGAAATCATCTCACAGAGATACAGCTTTCCGCTCAAGAAGCCTTTCGCTAAGACAGTTCTTGTGGAATTGGCAAAGTGATATTTGGAAGCCCATAGAGGGCTATGGTGAAAGAGGAAATATCCTCAGATGAAATCTGGAAAGAAGCTTTCTGAGAAACTGCTTAGTGGTATTTCGTGGATCTCTTTGCTAGCCTTATTTCTGTGGAATCTGAGAACAGATATTTCGGTTCCCTTTGAAGACTATAGGGCCAAAGGACATATCCTCCGATAACAAAGAGAAAGAAGCTTTCTGAGAAACTACTTTGTGTTTTGTGAAATCATCTCACAGATTTTCAGCTTTCCCCTCAAGAAGCCTTTCGCTAAGACAGTTCCTGTGGAATTGACAAAGTGATATTTGGAAGCCCATAGAGGGCTATGGTGAAAAAGGAAATATCCTCAGATGAAATCTGGAAAGAAGGTTTCTGAGAAACTGCTCTGTGATGTGAGAATTCAACTCACAGAATTACATCTGTATTTCGTGGATCTCTTTGCTAGCCTTATTTCTGTGGAATCTGAGAACAGATATTTCGGATCCCTTTGAAGACCATAGGGCCAAAGGAAATACCCTCCGATACCAAAGAGAAAGAAGCTTTCTGAGAAACTTCTTTGTGTTCTGTGAAATCATCTCACAGAGCTACAGCTTTCCCCTCAAGAAACCTTTCGCTAAGACAGTTCTTGTGGAATTGGCAAAGTGATATTTGGAAGCCCTTAGAGGGCTATGGTGAAAAAGGAAATATCCTCAGATGAAATCTGATAAGAAGATTTCTGAGAAACTGCTCTGTGCTGTGTGACTTCCACTCACAGAGTTACATCTGTATATCGTGGATCTGTTTGCTAGCCTTATTTCTGTGGAATCTGAGAACAGATATTTCGGATCCCTTTGAAGACTATAGGGCCAAAGGAAATATCCTCCGATAACAAAGAGAAAGAAGCTTTCTGAGAAACTTCTTGGTGTTCTCTGAAATCATCTCATAGAGTTACAGCTTTCCCCTCAAGAAGCCTTTGGCTAAGACAGTTCTTGAGGAAATGGCAAAGTGATATTTGGAAGCCCATAGAGGGCCATGGTGAAAAAGAGAATATCCTCAGATGAAATCTGGAAAGCAGCTTTCTGAGAAACTGCTTAGTGTACTGTTAATTCATCTCACAGAGTTACATCTGTACTTCGTGGATCTCTTTGCTAGCCTTGTGTCTGTGGAATCTGAGAACAGATATTTCGGATCCCTTTGAAGACTATAGGGCCAAAGGAAATATCCTCCGATGACAAAGAGAAATAAGCTTTCTGAAAAACTTCTTTGTGTTCTGTGAAATCATCTCACAGAGTTACAGCTTCCCCCTAAAGAAGGCTTTCGCTAAGACAGTTCTTGTGGAATTGGCAAAGTGATATTTGGACGCCCATTCAGGGCTATTTTGAAAAAGGAAATATCCTCAGATGAAATCTGGAAAGAAGCTTTCTGAGAAACTGCTTAGTATTCTGTTAATTCATCTCACAGAGTTACATCTGTATTTCGCGGATCACTTTGCTAGCCTTATTTCTGTGGAATCTGAGAACAGATATTTCGGATCCCTTTGAAGACTATAGGGCCAAAGGAAATATCCTCCGATAACAAAGAGAAAGAAGCTTTGTGAGAAACTTCTTTGTGTTCTGTGAAATCATCTCACAGAGTTACAGCTTTCCCCTCAAGAAGCCTTTCGCTAAGACACTTCTTGTGGAATTGCCAAAGTGATATTTGGAGGCCGATAGAGGGCTATGGTGAAAAAGAAAATATCCTCAGATGAAATCTGGAAAGAAGCTTTCTGAGAAACTACTTAGTGTTCTTTAAATTCATCTCACATAGCTACATCTGTATTTCGTGGATCTCTTTGCTAGCCTTATTTCTGTGGAATCTGAGAACAGATATTTCGGATCCCTTTGAAGACTATAGGGCCAAAGGAAATATCCTCCGATAACAAAGAGAAAGAAGCTTTCTGAGAAACTTCTTTGTGTTCTCTGAAATCATCTCATAGAGTTACAGCTTTCCCCTCAAGAAGCCTTTGGCTAAGACAGTTCTTGTGGAAATGGCAAAGTGATATTTGGAAGCCCATAGAGGGCTATGGTGAAAAAGGGAATATCCTCAGATGAAATCTGGAAAGCAGCTTTCTGAGAAACTGCTTAGTGTACTGTTAATTCATCTCACAGAGTTACATCTGTACTTCGTGGATCTCCTTCCTAGCCTTATGTCTGTGGAATCTGAGAACAGATATTTCGGATCCCTTTGAAGACTATAGGGCCAAAGGAAATATCCTCCGATAACAAAGAGAAAGAAGCTTTCTGAGAAACTTCTTTGTGTTCTGTGAAATCATCTCACAGAGTTACAGCTTTCCCCTCAAGAAGCCTTTCGCTAAGACAGTTCTTGTGGAATTGGCAAAGTGATATTTGGAAGCCCATAGAGGGCTATGGTGAAAAAGGAAATATCCTCAGATGAAATCTGGAGAGAAGCTTTCTGAGAAACTGCTTAGTGTTCTGTTCATTCATCTCAGAGAGTTACATCTGTATTTCGTGGATCTCTTTGCTAGCCTTATTTCTGTGGAATCTGAGAACAGATATTTCGGATCCCTTTGAAGACTATAGGGCCAAAGGACATATCCTCCGATAACAAAGAGAAAGAAGCTTTCTGAGAAACTACTTTGTGTTATGTGAAATCATCTCACAGAGTTTCAGCTTTCCACTCAAGAAGCCTTTCGCTGAGACAGTTCCTGTGGAATTGGCAAAGTGATATTTGGAAGCCCATAGAGGGCTATGGTGAAAAAGGAAACATCCTCAGATGAAATCTGGAAAGAAGGTTTCTGAGAAACTGCTCTGTGATGTGAGAATTCCACACACAGAATTACATCTGTATTTCGTGGATCTCTTTGCTAGCCTTATTTCTGTGGAATCTGAGAACAGATATTTCGGATCCCTTTGAAGACCATAGGGCCAAAGGAAATACCCTCCGATACCAAAGAGAAAGAATCTTTCTGAGAAACTTCTTTGTGTTCTGTGAAATCATCTCACAGAGCTACAGCATTCCCCTCAAGAAACCTTTCGCTAAGACAGTTCTTGTGGAATTGGCAAAGTGATATTTGGAAACCCTTAGAGGGCTATGGTGAAAAAGGAAATATCCTCAGATGAAATCTGATAAGAAGATTTCTGAGAAACTGCTCTGTGATGTGTGACTTCCACTCACAGAGTTACATCTGTATATCGTGGATCTGTTTGCTAGCCTTATTTCTGTGGAATCTGAGAACAGATATTTCGGATCCCTTTGAAGACTATAGGGCCAAAGGAAATATCCTCCGATGACAAAGAGAAATAAGCTTTCTGTAAAACTTCTTTGTGTTCTGTGAAATCATCTCACAGAGTTACAGCTTTCCCCTCAAGAAGCCTTTGGCTAAGACAGTTCTTGTGGAAATGGCAAAGTGATATTTGGAAGCCCATAGAGGGCTATGGTGAAAAAGGGAATATCCTCAGATGAAATCTGGAAAGCAGCTTTCTGAGAAACTGCTTAGTGTACTGTTAATTCATCTCACAGAGTTACATCTGTACTTCGTGGATCTCTTTGCTAGCCTTATGTCTGTGGAATCTGAGAACAGATATTTCGGATACCTTTGAAGACTATAGGGCCAAAGGAAATATCCTCCGATAACAAAGAGAAAGAAGCTTTCTGAGAAACTGCTTTGTGTTCTGTGAAATCATCTCACAGAGTTACAGCTTCCCCCTAAAGAAGGCTTTCGCTAAGACAGTTCTTGTGGAATTGGCAAAGTGATATTTGGACGCCCATAGAGGGCTATTTTGAAAAAAGAAATATCCTCAGATGAAATCTGGAAAGAAGCTTTATGAGAAACTGCTTAGTATTCTGTTAATTCATCTCACAGAGTTACATCTGTATTTCGCGGATCACTTTGCTAGCCTTATTTCTGTGGAATCTGAGAACAGATATTTCGGATCCCTTTGAAGACTATAGGGCCAAAGGAAATATCCTCCGATAACAAAGAGAAAGAAGCTTTGTGAGAAACTTCTTTGTGTTCTGTGAAATCATCTCACAGAGTTACAGCTTTCCCCTCAAGAAGCCTTTCGCTAAGACACTTCTTGTGGAATTGCCATAGTGATATTTGGAGGCCCATAGAGGGCTATGGTGAAAAAGAAAATATCCTCAGATGAAATCTGGAAAGAAACTTTCTGAGAAACTACTTAGTGTTCTTTAAATTCATCTCACATAGTTACATCTGTATTTCGTGGATCTCTTTGCTAGCCTTATTTCTGTGGAATCTGAGAACAGATATTTCGGATCCCTTTGAAGACTATAGGGCCAAAGGAAATATCCTCCGATAACAAAGAGAAAGATGCTTTCTGAGAAACTTCTTTGTGTTCTGTGAAATCATCTCACAGAGTTACAGCTTTCCCCTCAGGAATCCTTTCGCTAAAACAGTTCTTGTGGAAATGGCAAAGTTATACTTGGAAGCCTATAGAGGGCTATGGTGAAAATGGAAATATCCTCAGATGAAATCTGGAAAGCAGCGTTCTGAGAAACTGCTTAGTGTTCCGTTAATTCATCTCACATAGTTACATCTGTATTTCGTGGATCTCTTTGCTAGCCTTATTTCTGTGGAATCAGATATTTCGGGTCCCTTTGAAGACTATAGGGCCAAAGGAAATATCCTCCGATAACAAAGAGAAAGATGCTTTCTGAGAAACTTCTTTGTGTTCTGTGAAATCATCTCACAGAGTTACAGCTTTCCCCTCAAGAAGCCTTTCGCTAAGACAGTTCTTGTGGAAATGGCAAAGTGATATTTGGAAGCCCATAGAGGGCTATGGTGAAAAAGGAAATATCCTCAGATGAAATCTGGAAAGAATCTTTCTGAGAAACTGCTCTGTGATGTGTGACTTCCACTCACAGAGTTACATCTCTATTTCGTGGATCTCTTTGCTAGCCTTATTTCTGTGGAATCTGAGAACAGATATTTCGGATCCCTTTGAAGACTATAGGGCCAAAGGACATATCCTCCGATAACAAAGAGAAAGAAGCTTTCTGAGAAACTACTTTGTGTTCTGTGAAATCATCTCACAGAGTTTCAGCTTTCCCCTCAAGAAGCCTTTCGCTAAGACAGTTCCTGTGGAATTGGCAAAGTGATATTTGGAAGCCCATAGAGGGCTATGGTGAAAAAGGAAATATCCTCAGATGAAATCTGATAAGAAGATTTCTGAGAAACTGCTCTGTGATGTGTGACTTCCACTCACAGAGTTACATCTATATATCGTGGATCTGTTTGCTAGCCTTATTTCTGTGGAATCTGAGAACAGATATTTCGGATCCCTTTGAAGACTATAGGGACAAAGGAAATATCCTCCGATAAAAAGAGAAAGAAGCTTTCTGAGAAACTTCTTTGTGTTCTCTGAAATCATCTCATAGAGTTACAGCTTTCCCCTCAAGAAGCCTTTGGCTAAGACAGTTCTTGTGGAAATGGCAAAGTGATATTTGGAAGCCCATAGAGGGCTATGGTGAAAAAGGGAATATCCTCAGATGAAATCTGGAAAGCAGCTTTCTGAGAAACTGCTTAGTGTACTGTTAATTCATCTCACAGAGTTACATCTGTACTTCGTGGATCTCTTTGCTAGCCTTATGTCTGTGGAATCTGAGAACAGATATTTCGGATCCCTTTGAAGACTATAGGGACAAAGGAAATATCCTCCGATAACAAAGAGAAAGAAGCTTTGTGAGAAACTTCTTTGTGTTCTGTGAAATCATCTCACAGAGTTACAGCTTTCCCCTCAAGAAGCCTTTCGCTAAGACACTTCTTGTGGAATTGCCAAAGTGATATTTGGAGGCCGATAGAGGGCTATGGTGAAAAAGAAAATATCCTCAGATGAAATCTGGAAAGAAGCTTTCTGAGAAACTACTTAGTGTTCTTTAAATTCATCTCACATAGTTACATCTGTATTTCGTGGATCTCTTTGCTAGCCTTATTTCTGTGGAATCTGAGAAAAGATATTTCGGATCCCTTTGAAGACTATAGGGCCAAAGGAAATATCCTCCGATAACAAAGAGAAAGAAGCTTTCTGAGAAACTTCTTTGTATTCTCTGAAATCATCTCATAGAGTTACAGCTTTCCCCTCAAGAAGCCTTTGGCTAAGACAGTTCTTGTGGAATTGGCAAAGTGATATTTGGAAGCCCATAGAGGGCTATGGTGAAAAAGGGAATATCCTCAGATGAAATCTGGAAAGCAGCTTTCTGAGAAACTGCTTAGTGTACTGTTAATTCATCTCACAGAGTTACATCTGTACTTCGTGGATCTCTTTGCTAGCCTTATTTCTGTGGAATCAGATATTTCGGGTCCCTTTGAAGACTATAGGGCCAAAGGAAATATCCTCCGATAACAAAGAGAAAGATGCTTTCTGAGAAACTTCTTTGTGTTCTGTGAAATCATCTCACAGAGTTACAGCTTTCCCCTCAAGAAGCCTTTCGCTAAGACAGTTCTTGTGGAAATGGCAAAGTGATATTTGGAAGCCCATAGAGGGCTATGGTGAAAAAGGAAATATCCTCAGATGAAATCTGGAAAGAATCTTTCTGAGAAACTGCTCTGTGATGTGTGACTTCCACTCACAGAGTTACATCTCTATTTCGTGGATCTCTTTGCTAGCCTTATTACTGTGGAATCTGAGAACAGATATTTCGGATTCCTTTGAAGACTATAGGGCCAAAGGAAATATCCTCCGATAACAAAGAAAAGAAGCTTTCTGAGAAACTTCCTTGTGTTCTGTGAAATCATCTGAGAGTTACAGCTTTCCCCTCAAGAAGCCTTTCGCTAAGAGAGTTCTTGTGGAATTGCAAAGTGATATTTGGAAGCCCGTAGAGATCTATTGTGAAAAAGGAAATATCCTCCGATTAAATCTGGAAAGAAGGTTTCTGAGAAAATGCTTAGTGTTCTCTTCATTCATCTCACAGAGTTACATCTGTATTTCGTGGATCTCTTTGCTTGCCTTATTTCTGTGGAATCTGAGAACAGATATTTCGGATCCCTTTGAAGACTATAGGGCCAAAGGAAATATCCTCCGATAACAATGCGAAAGAAGCTTTCTGAGAAATTCCTTGTGTTCTGTGAAATCATCTCAGAGTTACAGCTTTCCCCTCAAGAATCCTTTCGCTAAGACAGTTCTTGTGGAATTAGCAAAGTGATATTTGGAAGCCCATAGAGGGCTATTGTGAAAAAGGAAATATATTCAGATGAAATCTGGAAAGAAGCTTTCTGAGAAATTGCTCTGTGATGTGTGACTTCCCCTCACAGAGTTACACCTGTATTTCGTGGATGTCTTTGCTAGCCTTATTTCTGTGGAATCTGAGAACAGATATTTCGGATCCCTTTGAAGACTATCGGGTCAAAGGAAATATCCTCCGATAACAATGAGAAAGAAGCTTTCTGAGAAACTTCCTTGTGTTCTGTGAAATCATCTCAGAGTTACAGCTTTCCCCTCAAGAAGCCTTTCGCTATGACAGTTCTTGTGGAATTGGCAAAGTGATATTTGGAAGCCCATAGAGGGCTATGGTGAAAAAGGAAATATCCTCAGATGAAATCTGGAAAGAAGCTTTCTGAGAACGTGCTTAGTGCTCCTTAAATTCATCTCAGAGTGTTACATCTGTATTTCGTGGATCTCTTTGCTAGCCTTATTTCTGTGGAATCTTTAACAGATATTTCGTATCCCTTTGAAGACTATAGGGCCAAAGGAAATATCCTCCGATAACAAAGAGAAAGAAGCTTTCTGAGAACCTTCTTTGTGTTCTGTGAAATCATCTCACAGAGTTACTGCTTTGCCCTCAAGAAGCCTTTGGCTAAGACAGTTCTTGTGGAAATGGCAAAGTGATATTTGGAAGCCCATAGAGGGCTATGGTCAAAAAGGGAATATCCTCAGATGAAATCTGGAAAGCAGCTTTCTGAGAAACTGTTTAGTGTACTGTTAATTCATCTCACAGAGTTACATCTGTACTTCGTGGATCTCATTGCTAGCCTTATGTCTGTGGAATCTGAGAACAGATATTTCGGATTCCTTTGAAGACTATAGGGCCAAAGGAAATATCCTCCGATAACAAAGAGAAAGAAGCTTTCTGAGAAACTTCTTGGTGTTCTGTGAAATCATCTCACAAAGTTACTGCTTTCCCCTGAAGAAGCCTTTCGCTAAGACAGTTCTTGTGGAATTGGCAAAGTGATATTTGGAAGCCCATAGAGGGCTATGGTGAAAAAGGAAATATCCTCAGATGAAATCTGGAAAGAAGCTTTATGAGAGACTGTTTAATGTTCGGTTAATTCATCTCACAGAGTTACATCTGTATTTCGTGGATCTCTTTGCTAGCGTTATTTCTGTGGAATCTGAGAACAGATTTTTCGGATCCCTTTGAAGACTATAGGGCCAAACGAAATATCCTCCGATAACAAAGAGAAAGAAGCTTTCTGAGACACTTCTTTGTGTTCTGTGAAATCATCTCACAGAGTTACAGCTTTCCCCTCAAGAAGCCTTTCGCTAAGACAGTTCTTGTGGAATTGGCAAAGTGATATTTGGAAACCCATAGAGGGCTATGGTGAAAAAGGAAATATCCTCAGATGAAATCTGGAGAGAAGCTTTTTGAGAAACTGCTTAGTGTTCTGTTCATTCATCTCACAGAGTTACATCTGTATTTCGTGGATCTCTTTGCTAGCCTTATTTCTGTGGAATCTGAGAACAGATATTTCGGATCCCTTTGAAGACTATAGGGGCAAAGGAAATATCCTCCGATAACAAAGAGAACGAAGCTTTCTGAAAACTTCTTTGTGTTCTGTCAAATCATCTCAGAGTTACAGCTTTCCCCTCAAGAAGCCTTTCGCTAAGACAGTTCTTGTGGAATTGGCAAAGTGATATTTGGAAGCTCATTGAGGGCTATGGTGAAAAAGGAAATATCCTCAGATGAAATCCGGAAAGAAGCTTTCTGAGAAACTGCTCTGTGATGTGTCACTTCCACTCACAGAGTTACACCTGTATTTCGTGGATCTCTTTGCTAGCCTTATTTCTGTGGAATCTGAGAACAGGTATTTCGGATCCCTTTGAAGACTATAGGGCCAAAGGAAATATCCTCCGATAACAAAGAGAAAAAAGATTTCTGAGAAACTTCTTTGTGTTCTGTGAAATCATCTCACAGAGTTACAGCTTTACCCTCAAGAAGCCTTTCGCTAAGACACCTCTTGTGGAATTGGCAAAGTGATATTTGGAAGCCCATAGAGGGCTATGGTGAAAAAGGAAATATCCTCAGATGAAATATGGAAGGAAGCTTTCTGAGTAACTGTTTAGTGTTCTGTTAATTCATCTCACAGAGTTACATCTGTATTTCGGGGATCTCTTTGCTAGCCTTATTTCTGTGGAATCTGAGAACAGATATTTCGGATCCCTTTGAAGACTATAGGGCCAAAGAAATATCCTCCGATAACAAAGAGAAAGAAGCTTTCTGAGAAACTTCTTGGTGTTCTGTGAAATCATCTCACAGAGTTACAGCTTTCCCCTCAAGAAGCCTTTCGCTAAGACAGTTTTTGTGGAATTGGCAAAGTGATATTTGGAAGCCCATAGAGGGCTATGGTGAAAAAGGAAATATCCTCAGATGAAATCTGGAAAGAAGCTTTCTGGGAGACTGCTTAGTGTTCGGTTAATTCATCTCACAGAGTTACATCTGTATTTCGTGGATCTCTTTGCTAGCCTTATTACTGTGGAATCTGAGAACAGATATTTCAGATCCCTTTGAAGACTATAGGGCCAAAGGAAATATCCTCCGATAACAAAGAGAAAGAAGCTTTCTGAGAAACTTCTTTGTGTTCTGTGAAATCATCTCACAGAGTTACAGCTTTCCCCTCAAGAAGCCTTTGGCTAAGACAGTTCTTGTGGAATTGGCAAAGTGATATTTGGAAGCCCATAGAGGGCTACGGTGAAAAAGGAAATATCCAGAGATGAAATCCGGAAAGAAGCATTCTGAGAAACTGCTCTGTGATGTGTCACTTCCACTCACAGAGTTACATCTGTATTTCGTGGATCTCTTTTCTAGCCTTATTTCTGTGGAATCTGAGAACAGAAATATCGGATCCCTTTGAAGACTATAGGGCCAAAGGACATATCCTCCGATAACAAAGAGAAAGAAGCTTTTTGAGAAACTTCTTTTTGTTCTGTGAAATCATCTCAAAGAGTTTCAGCTTTCCGCTCAAGAAGCCTTTCGCTAAGACAGTTCTTGTGGAATTGGCAAAGTGATATTTGGAAGCCCATAGAGGGCTCTGGTGAGAAAGGAAATATCGTCACATTAAATCTGGAAAGAAGCTCTCTGAGAAACTGCTCTGTGATGTGTGACTTCCACTCACAGAGTTACATCTGTATTTCGTGGATCTCTTTGCTGGCCTTATTTCTGTGGTATCTGAGAACAGATATTTCGGATCCCTTTGAAGATTATGGGGCCAAAGGAAATATCCTCCGATAATAAAGAGAAAGAAGCTTTCTGAGAAACTTCTTTGTGTTCTGTGAAATCATCTCACAGAGGTATAGCTTTCCCCTCAAGAAGCCTTTCACTAAGACAGTTCTTGTGGAATGGGCAAAGTGATATTTGGAGGTCCATAGAGGGCTATGGTGAAAAAGAAATATCCTCAGATGAAATCTGGAAAGAAGCTCTCTGAGAAACTTCGTAGTGTTCTGTTAATTCGTCTCACAGTGTTACATCTGTATTTCGTGGATCTCTATGCTAGCCTTATTTCAGTGGTATCTGAGAACAGATATTTCGGATCCCGTTGAAGACTATAGGGCCAAAGGAAATATCCTCCGATAACAAAGAGAAAGAAACTTTGTGAGAAACTCCTTTGTGTTCTGTGAAATCATCTCACAGAGTTACAGCTTTCCCCTCAAGAAGCCTTTCGCTAAGACAGTTCTTGTGGAATTGGCAAAGAGATATTTGGAAGCCCTTAGAGGGCTATGGTGAAAAAGGAAATATCCTCAGATGAAATCTGGAAAGAATCTTTCTGAGAAACTGCTCTGTGATGTGTGACTTCCACTAATAGAGTTATATCTCTATTTCGTGGATCTCTTTGCTAGCCTTATTACTGTGGAATCTGAGAACGGATATTTCGGATCCCTTTGAAGACTATAGGGCTAAAGGAAATATCCTCCGATAACAAAGAGAAAGAAACTTTGTGAGAAACTTCTTTGTGTTCTGTGAAATCATCTGACAGAGTTACAGCTTTCCCCTCAAGTAGCCTTTCGCTATGACAGTTCTTGTGGAATTGGCAAAGTGATATTTGGAAGCCCATAGAGGGCTATGGTGAAAAAGGAAATATCCTCAGATGAAACCTGGAAAGAAGCTTTCTGAGAACCTGCTTAGTGCTCCTTAAATTCATCTCAGAGTGTTACATCTGTATTTCGTGGATCGCTTTGCTAGCCTTATTTCTGTGGAATCTTAGAACAGATATTTCTGTTCCCTTTGAAGACTATAGGGCCAAAGGAAATATCCTCCGATAACAAAGAGAAAGAAGCTTTCTGAGAAACTTCTTTGTGTTCTGTGAAATCATCTCACAGAGTTACTGCTTTGCCCTCAAGAAACCTTTCGCTTAGACACCTCTTGTGGAATTGGCAAAGTGATATATGGAAGCCCATAGAGGGCTATGGTGAAAAAGGAAATATCCTCAGATGAAATCTGGAAAGAAGCTTTCTGAGAAACTTCTCTGTGGTGTGTGACTTCCACTCACAGCGTTACATCTGTATTTCGAGGATCTCTTTGCTAACCTTATTTCTGTGGAATCTGAGAACAAATACTTCGGATCCCTTTGAAGACTATATGGCCAAAGGAAATATCCTCCGATAACAAAGAGAAAGAAGCTTTCTGAGAAACTTCTTTGTGTTCTGTGAAATCATCTCACAGAGTTACAGCTTTCCCCTCAAGAAGCCTTTCGCTAAGACAGTTCTTGTGGAAATTCAAAGTTATATTTGGAAGCCCTTAGAGGGCTATGGTGAAAAACGAAATATCCTTAGATGAAATCTGAAAGAAGCTTTCTGAGAAAATGCTCAGTGATGTGTGACTTCCACTCACAGACTTACATCTGTATTTCGTGGATCTCTTTGCTAGCCTTATTTCTGTGGAATCTGAGAACAGATATTTCGGATCCCTTTGACGACTATAGGGCCAAAGGAAATATCCTCCTATAAGAAAGAGAAAGAAGCTTTCTGAGAAACTTCTTTGTGTTCTGTGAAATCATCTCACAGAGTTACAGCTTTCCCCTCAGGAAAACTTTCGCTAAGACACCTCTTGTGGCATTGGCAAAGTGATATTTGTAAACCCATAGAGGGCTATGCTGAAGAAGGAAATATTCTCAGATGATATCTGGAAAGAAGCTTTCTGAGAAACTGCTCTGTGATGTGTGACTTCCACTCACAGAGTTACATCTGTATTTCGTGGATCTCTTTGCTAGCCTTATTTCTGTGCAATCTGAGAACAGATATTTCGGATCCCTTTGAAGACTATAGGGCCAAAGGAAATATCCTCCGATAACAAAGAGAAAGAAGCTTTCTGAGAAACTTCTTTGCGTTCTGTCAAATCATCTGACAGAGTTACAGCTTTCCCCTCAAGAAGCCTTTCGCTAAGACAGTTCTTGTGGAATTGGCAAAGTGATATCTGGAAGCCCATAGAGGGCTATGGTGAAAAAGGAAATATCCTCAGATGAAATCTGGAAAGAAGCTTTCTGAGAAACTTCTCTGTGGTGTGTGACTTCCACTCACTGAGTTACATCTGTATTTCGTGGATCTCTTTGCTAGTCTTATTTCTGTGGAATCTGAGAAGAGATATTTCGGATCCCTTTGAATACTATATGGCCAAAGGAAATATCCTCCGATAACAAAGAGAAAGAAGCTTTCTGAGAAATTCTTTGTGTTCTGTGAAATCATCTCACAGAGTAACAGCTTTCCCCTCAAGAAGCCTTTAGCTAAGACAGTTCTTGTGGAAATTCAAAGTTATATTTGGAAGCCGTTAGAGGGCTGTGGTGAAAAAGGAAATATCCTTAGATGAAATCTGGAAAGAAGCTTTCTGAGAAAATGCTCTGTGATGTGTGACTTCCACTCACAGAGTTACATCTGTATTTCGTGGATCTCTTTGCTAGCCTTATTTCTCTGGAATCTGAGAACAGATATTTCGGATCCCTTTGAAGACTATAGGGCCAAAGGAAATATCTTCCGATAAGAAAGAGAAAGAAGCTTTCTGAGAAACTTATTTGTGTTCTGTGAAATCATCTCAGAGTTACAGTTTTCCCCTCAAGAAGACTTTCGCTAAGACAGTTCTTGTTTAATTGGCAAAGTGATATTTGGAAGCCCATAGAGGGATAGGGTGAAAAAGGAAATATCCTCAGATGAAATCAGGAAAGAAGCCTTCTGAGAAACTGCTTAGTGTTCTGTTAATTCATCTCACTGAGTTACATCTTTATTTCGTGGATCTCTTCGCTAGCCTTATTTCTGTGGAATCTGAGAACAGATATTTCGGATCCCTTTGAAGACTGTAGGGCCAAAGGAAATATCCTCCGATAACAAAGAGAAAGAAGCTTTGTGAAAAACTTCTTTGTGTTCTGTGAAATCATCTGACAGAGTTACAGATTTCCTCTCAAGAAGCCTTTCGCCAAGACAGTTCTTGTGGAATTGGCAAAGTGATATTTGAAAGCCCATAGAGGGCTATCGTTAAAAAGGAAATATCCTCAGATGAAATCTGGAAAGAAGCTTTCTGAGAAACTTCTCTGTGGTGTGTGATTTCCACCCACAGAGCTTCATCTGTATTTCGTGGATCTCTTTGCTAGCCTTATTTCTGTGGAATATGAGAACAGATATTTCGGATCCCTTTGAAGACTATAGGGCCAAAGGAAATATCCTCCGATAACAAAGAGAAAGAAGCTTTCTGAGAAACTTCTTTGTGTTCTGTGAAATCATCTCACAGAGTTACAGCTTCCCCCTAAAGAAGGCTTTCGCTAAGACAGTTCTTGTGGAATTGGCAAAGTGATATTTGGACGCCCATGGAGGGCTATTTTTAAAAAAGGAAATATCCTCAGATGACATCTGGAAAGAAGCTTTCTGAGAAACTGCTTAGTGTTCTTTAAATTCATCTCAGAGTGTTATATCTGTATTTCGTGGATCTCTTTGCTAGCGTTATTTCTGTGGAATCTGAGAACAGATATGTCGGATCCCTTTGACGACTATAGGGCCAAAGGAAATATCCTCCTATAAGAAAGAGAAAGAAGCTTTCTGAGAAACTTCTTTGTGTTCTGTGAAATCATCTCACAGAGTTACAGCTTTCCCCTCAAGAAGCCTGTCGCTAAGACAGTTCTTGTGGAAATGGCAAAGTGATATTTGGAAGCCCAAAGAGTGCTGTGGTGAAAAAGGAAATATCCTCAGATGAAATCTGGAAAGAAGCTTTCTGAGAAACTTCTCTGTGGTGCGTGACTTCCACTCACAGAGTTACATCTATAGTTCGTGGATCTCTTTGCTAGCCTTATTTCTGTGGAATCTGAGAACAGATATTTCGGATCCCTTTGAAGACTACATGGCCAAAGGAAATATCCTCCGATAACAAAGAGAAAGAAGCTTTCTGAGACACTTCTTTGTGTTCTGTGAAATCATCTCAGAGAGTAACAGCTTTCCCTTCAAGAAGCCTTTCGCTAAGACAGTTCTTGTGTAATTGCCAAAGTGATATTTGGAGGCCCATAGAGGGCTATGGTGAAAAAGGAAATATCCTCAGATGAAATCTGGAAAGAAGCTTTCTGAGAAACTACTTAGTGTTCTTTAAATTCATCTCAAATAGTTACATCTGTATTTCGTGGATCTCTTTGCTAGCCTTATTTCTGTGGAATCTGAGAACAGATATTTCGGATCCCTTTGACGACTAAAGGGCCAAAGGAAATATCCTCCGATAACAAAGAGAAAGATGCTTTCTAAGAAACTTCCTTGTGTTCTGTGAAATCATCTCACAGAGTTACAGCTCTCCCCTCAGGAATCCTTTCGCTAAAACAGTTCTTGTGGAAATGGCAAAGTTATACTTGGAAGCCCATAGAGGGCTATGGTGAAAATGGAAATATCCTCAGATGAAATCTGGAAAGCAGCGTTCTGAGAAACTGCTTAGTGTTCCGTTAATTCATCTCACATAGTTACATCTGTATTTCGTGGATCTCTTTGCTAGCCTTATTTCTGTGGAATCAGATATTTCGGGTCCCTTTGAAGACTATAGGGCCAAAGGAAATATCCTCCGATAACAAAGAGAAAGTTGCTTTCTGAGAAACTTCTTTGTGTTCTGTGAAATCATCTCACAGAGTTAGAGCTTTCCCCTCAAGAAGCCTTTCGCTAAGACAGTTCTAGTGGAAATGGCAAAGTGATATTTGGAAGCCCATAGAGGGCTATGGTGAAAAAGGAAATATCCTCAGATGAAATCTGGAAAGAAGCTTTCTGAGAAACTGCTTAGTGTTCTGTTAATTCATCTCATAGAGTTACATCTGTACTTCGTGGATCTCTTTGCCAGCCTTATTTCTGTGGAATCTGAGAACAGATATTTCGGATCCCTTTGAAGACTTTAGGTCCAAAGGAAATATCCTATGATAACAAAGAGAAAGAAGCTTTCTGAGAAACTTCTTGGTGTTCTGTGAAATCATTTCACAGAGTTACAGCTTTCCCCTCAAGAAGCCTTTCGCTAAGACAGTTCTTGTGGAATTGGCAAAGTGATATTTGGAAGCAAATAGAGGGCTATCGTTAAAAAGGAAATATCCTCAGATGAAATCTGGAAAGAAGCTTTCTGAGAAACTGCTCAGTGGTATATCGTGGATCTCTTTGCTAGCCTTATTTCTGTGGAATCTGAGAACAGATATTTCGGATCCCTTTGAAGACTATAGGGCCAAAGGAAACATCCTCCGATAACAAAGAGAAAGAAGCTTTCTGAGAAACTTCTCGGTGTTCTGTGAAATCATCTCACAGAGTTACAGCTTTCCCGTGAAGAAGCCTTTCGCTAAGACAGTTCTTGTGGAATTGGCAAAGTGATATTTGGAAGCCCATAGTGGGCTATGGTGAAAAAGGAAATATCCTCAGATGAAATCTAGAAAGAAGCTTTCTGAGAAACTGCTCTGTGATGTGTCACTTCCACTCACAGAGTTACATCTGTATTTCGTGGATCTCTTTGCTAGCCTTATTTCTGTGGAATCTGAGAACAGATATTTCGGATCCCTTTGAAGACTATAGGGACAAAGGAAATATCCTCCGATAACAAAGAGAAAGAAGGTTTCTGAGAAACTTCTTTGTGTTCTCTGAAATCATCTCATAGAGTTACAGCTTTCCCCTCAAGAAGCCTTTGGCTAAGACAGTTCTTGTGGAAATGGCAAAGTGATATTTGGAAGCCCATAGAGGGCTAAGGTGAAAAAGGGAATATCCTCAGATGAAATCTGGAAAGCAGCTTTCTGAGAAACTGCTTAGTGTACTGTTAATTCATCTCACAGTGTTACATCTGTACTTCGTGGATCTCTTTGCTAGCCTTATGTCTGTGGAATATGAGAACAGATATTTCGGATCCCTTTGAAGACTATAGGGCCAAAGGAAATATCCTCCGATGACAAAGAGAAATAAGCTTCCTGAAAAACTTCTTTGTGTTCTGTGAAATCATCTCACAGAGTTACAGCTTTCCCCTCAAGAAGCCTTTCGCTAAGACAGTTCTTGTGGAATTGCAAATTGATATTTGGAAGCCCATAGAGGGCTATCGTTAAAAAGAAAATTTCCTCAGATGAAATCTGGAAAGAAGCTTTCTGAGAAACTTCTCTGTGGTGTGTGACTTCCGCCCACAGAGTTACATCTGTATTTCGTGGATCTCTTTGCTAGCCTTATTTCTGTGGAATCTGAGAACAGATATTTCGGATCCCTTTGAAGACTATAGAGCCAAAGGAAATATCCTCCGATAACAAAGAGAAAGAAGCTTTCTGAGAAACTTCTTTGTGTTCTGTGAAATCATCTCACAGAGTTACAGCTTTCCCCTCAAGAAGCCTGTCGCTAAGACAGTTCTTGTGGAAATGGCAAAGTGATATTTGGAAGCCCAAAGAGTGCTGTGGTGAAAAAGGAAATATCCTCAGATGAAATCTGGAAAGAAGCTTTCTGAGAAACTTCTCTGTGGTGCGTGACTTCCACTCACAGAGTTACATCTATAGTTCGTGGATCTCTTTGCTAGCCTTATTTCTGTGGAATCTGAGAACAGATATTTCGGATCCCTTTGAAGACTACATGGCCAAAGGAAATATCCTCCGATAACAAAGAGAAAGAAGCTTTCTGAGACACTTCTTTGTGTTCTGTGAAATCATCTCAGAGATTAACAGCTTTCCCCTCAAGAAGCCTTTCGCTAAGACAGTTCTTGTGGAATTGCCAAAGTGATATTTGGAGGCCCATAGAGGGCTATGGTGAAAAAGGAAATATCCTCAGATGAAATCTGGAAAGAAGCTTTCTGAGAAACTACTTAGTGTTCTTTAAATTCATCTCAAATAGTTACATCTGTATTTCGTGGATCTCTTTGCTAGCCTTATTTCTGTGGAATCTGAGAACAGATATTTCGGATCCCTTTGACGACTAAAGGGCCAAAGGAAATATCCTCCGATAACAAAGAGAAAGATGCTTTCTAAGAAACTTCCTTGTGTTCTGTGAAATCATCTCACAGAGTTACAGCTCTCCCCTCAGGAATCCTTTCGCTAAAACAGTTCTTGTGGAAATGGCAAAGTTATACTTGGAAGCCCATAGAGGGCTATGGTGAAAATGGAAATATCCTCAGATGAAATCTGGAAAGCAGCGTTCTGAGAAACTGCTTAGTGTTCCGTTAATTCATCTCACATAGTTACATCTGTATTTCGTGGATCTCTTTGCTAGCCTTATTTCTGTGGAATCAGATATTTCGGGTCCCTTTGAAGACTATAGGGCCAAAGGAAATATCCTCCGATAACAAAGAGAAAGTTGCTTTCTGAGAAACTTCTTTGTGTTCTGTGAAATCATCTCACAGAGTTAGAGCTTTCCCCTCAAGAAGCCTTTCGCTAAGACAGTTCTAGTGGAAATGGCAAAGTGATATTTGGAAGCCCATAGAGGGCTATGGTGAAAAAGGAAATATCCTCAGATGAAATCTGGAAAGAAGCTTTCTGAGAAACTGCTTAGTGTTCTGTTAATTCATCTCATAGAGTTACATCTGTACTTCGTGGATCTCTTTGCCAGCCTTATTTCTGTGGAATCTGAGAACAGATATTTCGGATCCCTTTGAAGACTTTAGGTCCAAAGGAAATATCCTATGATAACAAAGAGAAAGAAGCTTTCTGAGAAACTTCTTGGTGTTCTGTGAAATCATTTCACAGAGTTACAGCTTTCCCCTCAAGAAGCCTTTCGCTAAGACAGTTCTTGTGGAATTGGCAAAGTGATATTTGGAAGCAAATAGAGGGCTATCGTTAAAAAGGAAATATCCTCAGATGAAATCTGGAAAGAAGCTTTCTGAGAAACTGCTCAGTGGTATTTCGTGGATCTCTTTGCTAGCCTTATTTCTGTGGAATCTGAGAACAGATATTTCGGATCCCTTTGAAGACTATAGGGCCAAAGGAAATATCCTCCGATAACAAAGAGAAAGAAGCTTTCTGAGAAACTTCTCGGTGTTCTGTGAAATCATCTCACAGAGTTACAGCTTTCCCGTGAAGAAGCCTTTCGCTAAGACAGTTCTTGTGGAATTGGCAAAGTGATATTTGGAAGCCCATAGTGGGCTATGGTGAAAAAGGAAATATCCTCAGATGAAATCTAGAAAGAAGCTTTCTGAGAAACTGCTCTGTGATGTGTCACTTCCACTCACAGAGTTACATCTGTATTTCGTGGATCTCTTTGCTAGCCTTATTTCTGTGGAATCTGAGAACAGATATTTCGGATCCCTTTGAAGACTATAGGGACAAAGGAAATATCCTCCGATAACAAAGAGAAAGAAGGTTTCTGAGAAACTTCTTTGTGTTCTCTGAAATCATCTCATAGAGTTACAGCTTTCCCCTCAAGAAGCCTTTGGCTAAGACAGTTCTTGTGGAAATGGCAAAGTGATATTTGGAAGCCCATAGAGGGCTAAGGTGAAAAAGGGAATATCCTCAGATGAAATCTGGAAAGCAGCTTTCTGAGAAACTGCTTAGTGTACTGTTAATTCATCTCACAGTGTTACATCTGTACTTCGTGGATCTCTTTGCTAGCCTTATGTCTGTGGAATATGAGAACAGATATTTCGGATCCCTTTGAAGACTATAGGGCCAAAGGAAATATCCTCCGATGACAAAGAGAAATAATCTTCCTGAAAAACTTCTTTGTGTTCTGTGAAATCATCTCACAGAGTTACAGCTTTCCCCTCAAGAAGCCTTTCGCTAAGACAGTTCTTGTGGAATTGCAAATTGATATTTGGAAGCCCATAGAGGGCTATCGTTAAAAAGAAAATTTCCTCAGATGAAATCTGGAAAGAAGCTTTCTGAGAAACTTCTCTGTGGTGTGTGACTTCCGCCCACAGAGTTACATCTGTATTTCGTGGATCTCTTTGCTAGCCTTATTTCTGTGGAATCTGAGAACAGATATTTCGGATCCCTTTGAAGACTATAGAGCCAAAGGAAATATCCTCCGATAACAAAGAGAAAGAAGCTTTCTGAGAAACTTCTTTGTGTTCTGTGAAATCATCTCACAGAATTACAGCTTCCCCCTAAAGAAGGCTTTCGCTAAGACAGTTCTTGTGGAATTGGCAAAGTGATATTTGGACGCCCATAGAGGGCTATTTTGAAAAAGGAAATATCCTCAGATGAAATCTGGAAAGAAGCTTTCTGAGAAACTGCTTAGTATTCTGTTAATTCATCTCACAGAGTTACATCTGTATTTCGCGGATCACTTTGCTAGCCTTATTTCTGTGGAATCTGAGAACAGATATTTCGGATCCCTTTGAAGACTATAGGGCCAAAGGAAATATCCTCCGAAAAAAAGAGAAAGAAGCTTTGTGAGAAACTTCTTTGTGTTCTGTGAAATCATCTCACAGAGTTACAGCTTTCCCCTCAAGAAGCCTTTCGCTAAGACACTTCTTGTGGAATTGCCAAAGTGATATTTGGAGGCCCTTAGAGGGCTATGGTGAAATAGAAAATATCCTCAGATGTAATCTGGAAAGAAGCTTTCTGAGAAACTACTTAGTGTTCTTTAAATTCATCTCACATAGTTACATCTGTATTTCGTGGATCTCTTTGCTAGCCTTATTTCTGTGGAATCTGAGAACAGATATTTCGGATCCCTTTGAAGACTATAGGGCCAAAGGAAATATCCTCCGATAACAAAGAGAAAGATGCTTTCTGAGAAACTTCTTTGTGTTCTGTGAAATCATCTCACAGAGTTACAGCTTTCCCCTCAGGAATCCTTTCGCTAAAACAGTTCTTGTGGAAATGGCAAAGTTATACTTGGAAGCCCATAGAGGGCTATGGTGAAAATGGAAATATCCTCAGATGAAATCTGGAAGGCAGCGTTCTGAGAAATTGCTTAGTGTTCCGTTAATTCATCTCACATAGTTACATCTGTATTTCGTGGATCTCTTTGCTAGCCTTATTTCTGTGGAATCAGATATTTCGGGTCCCTTTGAAGACTATAGGGCCAAAGGAAATATCCTCCGATAACAAAGAGAAAGAAGCTTTGTGAGAAACTTCTTTGTGTTCTGTGAAATCATCTCACAGAGTTACAGCTTTCCCCTCAAGAAGCCTTTCGCTAAGACACTTCTTGAGGAATTGCCAAAGTGATATTTGGAGGCCCATAGAGGGCTATGGTGAAAAAGAAAATATCCTCAGATGAAATCTGGAAAGAAGCTTTCTGAGAAACTACTTAGTGTTCTTTAAATTCATCTCACATAGTTACATCTGTATTTCCTGGATCTCTTTGCTAGCCTTATTTCTGTGGAATCTGAGAACAGATATTTCGGATGCCTTTGAAGACTATAGGGCCAAAGGAAATACCTTCCGATAACAAAGAGAAAGAAGCTTTCTGAGAAACTTCTTTGTGTTCTGTGAAATCATCTCACAGAGTTACAGCTTTCCCCTCAAGAAGCCTTTGGCTAAGACAGTTCTTGTGGAAATGGCAAAGTGATATTTGGAAGCCCATAGAGTGCTATGGTGAAAAAGGGAATATCCTCAGATGAAATCTGGAAAGCAGCTTTCTGAGAAACTGCTTAGGGTACTGTTAATTCATCTCACAGAGTTACATCTGTACTTCGTGGATCCCTTTGCTAGCCTTATGTCTGTGGAATCTGAGAACAGATATTTCGGATCCCTTTGAAGACTATAGGGCCAATGGAAATATCGTCCGATAACAAAGAGAAAGAAGCTTTCTGAAAAACTTCTTTGTGTTCTGTGAAATCATCTCACAGAGTTACAGCTTTCCCCTCAAGAAGCGTTTCGCTAAGACAGTTCTTGTGGAATTGGCAAAGTGATATTTGGAAGCCCATAGAGGGCTATCGTTAAAAAGGAAATTTCCTCAGATGAAATCTGGAAAGAAGCTTTCTGAGAAACTTTTCTGTGGTGTGTGACTTCCACCCGCAGAGTTACATCTGTATTTCGTGGATCTCTTTGCTAGCCTTATTTCTGTGGAATCTGAGAACAGATATTTCGGATCCCTTTGAAGACTATAGAGCCAAAGGAAATATCCTCCGATAACAAAGAGAAAGAAGCTTTCTGAGAAACTTCTTTGTGTTCTGTGAAATCATCTCACAGAGTTACAGCTTCCCCCTAAAGAAGGCTTTCGCTAAGACAGTTCTTGTGGAATTGGCAAAGTGATATTTGGACGCCCATAGAGGGCTATTTTGAAAAAGGAAATATCCTCAGATGAAATCTGGAAAGAAGCTTTCTGAGAAACTGCTTAGTATTCTGTTAATTCATCTCACAGAGTTACATCTGTATTTCGCGGATCACTTTGCTAGCCTTATTTCTGTGGAATCTGAGAACAGATATTTCGGATCCCTTTGAAGACTATAGGGCCAAAGGAAATATCCTCCGAAAAAAAGAGAAAGAAGCTTTGTGAGAAACTTCTTTGTGTTCTGTGAAATCATCTCACAGAGTTACAGCTTTCCCCTCAAGAAGCCTTTCGCTAAGACACTTCTTGTGGAATTGCCAAAGTGATATTTGGAGGCCCTTAGAGGGCTATGGTGAAATAGAAAATATCCTCAGAAGTAATCTGGAAAGAAGCTTTCTGAGAAACTACTTAGTGTTCTTTAAATTCATCTCACATAGTTACATCTGTATTTCGTGGATCTCTTTGCTAGCCTTATTTCTGTGGAATCTGAGAACAGATATTTCGGATCCCTTTGAAGACTATAGGGCCAAAGGAAATATCCTCCGATAACAAAGAGAAAGATGCTTTCTGAGAAACTTCTTTGTGTTGTGTGAAATCATCTCACAGAGTTACAGCTTTCCCCTCAGGAATCCTTTCGCTAAAACAGTTCTTGTGGAAATGGCAAAGTTATACTTGGAAGCCCATAGAGGGCTATGGTGAAAATGGAAATGTCCTCAGATGAAATCTGGAAGGCAGCGTTCTGAGAAATTGCTTAGTGTTCCGTTAATTCATCTCACATAGTTACATCTGTATTTCGTGGATCTCTTTGCTAGCCTTATTTCTGTGGAATCAGATATTTCGGGTCCCTTTGAAGACTATAGGGCCAAAGGAAATATCCTCCGATAACAAAGAGAAAGAAGCTTTGTGAGAAACTTCTTTGTGTTCTGTGAAATCATCTCACAGAGTTACAGCTTTCCCCTCAAGAAGCCTTTCGCTAAGACACTTCTTGAGGAATTGCCAAAGTGATATTTGGAGGCCCATAGAGGGCTATGGTGAAAAAGAAAATATCCTCAGATGAAATCTGGAAAGAAGCTTTCTGAGAAACTACTTAGTGTTCTTTAAATTCATCTCACATAGTTACATCTGTGTTTCCTGGATCTCTTTGCTAGCCTTATTTCTGTGGAATCTGAGAACAGATATTTCGGATCCCTTTGAAGACTATAGGGCCAAAGGAAATATCCTCCGATAACAAAGAGAAAGAAGCTTTCTGAGAAACTTCTTTGTGTTCTGTGAAATCATCTCACAGAGTTACAGCTTTCCCCTCAAGAAGCCTTTGGCTAAGACAGTTCTTGTGGAAATGGCAAAGTGATATTTGGAAGCCCATAGAGGGCTATGGTGAAAAAGGGAATATCCTCAGATGAAATCTGGAAAGCAGCTTTCTGAGAAACTGCTTAGGGTACTGTTAATTCATCTCACAGAGTTACATCTGTACTTCGTGGATCCCTTTGCTAGCCTTATGTCTGTGGAATCTGAGAACAGATATTTCGGATCCCTTTGAAGACTATAGGGCCAATGGAAATATCGTCCGATAACAAAGAGAAAGAAGCTTTCTGAAAAACTTCTTTGTGTTCTGTGAAGTCATCTCACAGAGTTACAGCTTTCCCCTCAAGAAGCGTTTCGCTAAGACAGTTCTTGTGGAATTGGCAAAGTGATATTTGGAAGCCCATAGAGGGCTATCGTTAAAAAGGAAATTTCCTCAGATGAAATCTGGAAAGAAGCTTTCTGAGAAACTTTTCTGTGGTGTGTGATTTCCACCCGCAGAGTTACATCTGTATTTCGCGGATCACTTTGCTAGCCTTATTTCTGTGGAATCTGAGAACAGATATTTCGGATCCCTTTGAAGACTATAGGGCCAAAGGAAATATCCTCCGATAACAAAGAGAAAGAAGCTTTGTGAGAAACTTCTTTGTGTTCTGTGAAATCATCTCACAGAGTTACAGCTTTCCCCTCAAGAAGCCTTTCGCTAAGACACTTCTTGTGGAATTGCCAAAGTGATATTTGGAGGCCCATAGAGGGCAATTGTGAAAAAGAAAATATCCTCAGATGAAATCTGGAAAGAAGCTTTCTGAGAAACTACTTAGTGTTCTTTAAATTCATCTCACATAGTTACATCTGTATTTCGTGGATCTCTTTGCTAGCCTTATTTCTGTGGAATCTGAGAACAGATATTTCGGATCCCTTTGAAGACTATAGGGCCAAAGGAAATATCCTCCGATAACAAAGAGAAAGATGCTTTCTGAGAAACTTCTTTGTGTTGTGTGAAATCATCTCACAGAGTTACAGCTTTCCCCTCAGGAATCCTTTCGCTAAAACAGTTCTTGTGGAAACGGCAGTTATACTTGGAAGCCCATAGAGGGCTATGGTGAAAATGGAAATATCCTCAGATGAAATCTGGAAAGCAGCGTTCTGAGAAACTGCTTAGTGTTCCGTTAAATCATCTCACATAGTTACATCTGTATTTCGTGGATCTCTTTGCTAGCCTTATTTCTATAGAATCAGATATTTCGGGTCCCTTTGAAGACTATAGGGCCAAAGGAAATATCCTCCGATAACAAAGAGAAAGATGCTTTCTGAGAAACTTCTTTGTGTTCTGTAAAATCATCTCACAGAGTTACAGCTTTCCCCTCAAGAATCCTTTCGCTAAGACACTTCTTGTGGAAATGGCAAAGTGATATTTGGAAGCCCATAGAGGGCTATGGTGAAAAAGGAAATATCCTCAGATGAAATCTGGAAAGAAGCTTTCTGAGAAACTGCTTAGTGTTCTGTTAATTCATCTCACAGAGTTACATCTGTACTTCGTGGATCTCTTTGCCAGCCTTATTTCTCTGGAATCTGAGAACAGATATTTCGGATCCCTTTGAAGACTTTAGGTCCAAAGGAAATATCCTATGATAACAAAGAGAAAGAAGCTTTCTGAGAAACTTCTTGGTGTTCTGTGAAATCATTTCACAGAGTTACAGCTTTCCCCTCAAGAAGCCTTTCGCTAAGACAGTTCTTGCAGAATTGGCAAAGTGATATTTGGAAGCAAATAGAGGGCTATCGTTAAAAAGGAAATATCCTCAGATGAAATCTGGAAAGAAGCTTTCTGAGAAACTGCTCAGTGGTATTTCGTGGATCTCTTTGCTAGCCTTATTTCTGTGGAATCTGAGAACAGATATTTCGGATCCCTTTGAAGACTATAGGGCCAAAGGAAATATCCTCCGATAACAAAGAGAAAGAAGCTTTCTGAGAAACTTCTTGGTGTTCTGTGAAATCATCTCACAGAGTTACAGCTTTCCCCTGAAGAAGCCTTTCGCTAAGACAGTTCTTGTGGAATTGGCAAAGTGATATTTGGAAGCCCATAGTGGGCTATGGTGAAAAAGGAAATATCCTCAGATGAAATCTGGAAAGAAGCTTTCTGAGAAACTGCTCTGTGATGTGTCACTTCCACTCACAGAGTTACATCTGTATTTCATGGATCTCTTTGCTAGACTTATTTCTGTGGAATCTGAGAACAGATATTTCGGATCCCTTTGAAGAGTATAGGGCCAAAGGAAATATCCTCCGATAACAAAGAGAAAGAATCTTTCTGAGAAACTTCTTTGTGTTTTGTGAAATCATCTCACAGAGTTACAGCTTCCCCCTAAAGAAGGCTTTCGCTAAGACAGTTCTTGTGGAATTGGCAAAGTGATATTTGGACGCCCATAGAGGGCTATTTTGAAAAAGGAAATATCCTCAGATGAAATCTGGAAAGAAGCTTTCTGAGAAACTGCTTAGTATTCTGTTAATTCATCTCACAGAGTTACATCTGTATTTCGCGGATCACTTTGCTAGCCTTATTTCTGTGGAATCTGAGAACAGATATTTCGGATCCCTTTGAAGACTATAGGGCCAAAGGAAATATCCTCCGATAACAAAGAGAAAGAAGCTTTGTGAGAAACTTCTTTGTGTTCTGTGAAATCATCTCACAGAGTTACAGCTTTCCCCTCAAGAAGCCTTTCGCTAAGACACTTCTTGTGGAATTGCCAAAGTGATATTTGGAGGCCCATAGAGGGCTATGGTGAAAAAGAAAATATCCTCAGATGAAATCTGGAAAGAAGCTTTCTGAGAAACTACTTAGTGTTCTTTAAATTCATCTCACATAGTTACATCTGTATTTCGTGGATCTCTTTGCTAGCCTTATTTCTGTGGAATCTGAGAACAGATATTTCGTATCCCTTTGAAGACTATAGGGCCAAAGGAAATATCCTCCGATAACAAAGAGAAAGATGCGTTCTGAGAAACTTCTTTGTGTTCTGTGAAATCATCTCACAGAGTTACAGCTTTCCCCTCAAGAAGCCTTTGGCTAAGACAGTTCTTGTGGAAATGGCAAAGTGATATTTGGAAGCCCATAGAGGGCTATGGTGAAAAAGGGAATATCCTCAGATGAAATCTGGAAAGCAGCTTTCTGAGAAACTGCTTAGGGTACTGTTAATTCATCTCACAGAGTTACATCTGTACTTCGTGGATCCCTTTGCTAGCCTTATGTCTGTGGAATCTGAGAACAGATATTTCGGATCCCTTTGAAGACTATAGGGCCAAAGGAAATATCCTCCGATAACAAAGAGAAAGAAGCTTTCTGAAAAACTTCTTTGTGTTCTGTGAAATCATCTCACAGAGTTACAGCTTTCCCCTCAAGAAGCCATTCGCTAAGACAGTTCTTGTGGAATTGGCAAAGTGATATTTGGAAGCCCATAGAGGGCTATCGTTAAAAAGGAAATTTCCTCAGATAAAATCTGGAAAGAAGCTTTCTGAGAAACTTTTCTGTGGTGTGTGACTTCCACCCGCAGAGTTACATCTGTATTTCGTGGATCTCTTTGCTAGCCTTATTTCTGTGGAATCTGAGAACAGATATTTCGGATCCCTTTGAAGACTATAGAGCCAAAGGAAATATCCTCCGATAACAAAGAGAAAGAAGCTTTCTGAGAAACTTCTTTGTGTTCTTTGAAA
This sequence comes from Macaca mulatta, assembly GCF_049350105.2. Taxonomy (NCBI): domain Eukaryota; kingdom Metazoa; phylum Chordata; class Mammalia; order Primates; family Cercopithecidae; genus Macaca; species Macaca mulatta. Next base: position 55,151,094 of record NC_133422.1, on the reverse strand, counting down.
TCATCTCACAGAGTTACAGCTTCCCCCTAAAGAAGGCTTTCGCTAAGACAGTTCTTGTGGAATTGGCAAAGTGATATTTGGACGCCCATAGAGGGCTATTTTGAAAAAGGAAATATCCTCAGATGAAATCTGGAAAGAAGCTTTCTGAGAAACTGCTTAGTATTCCGTTAATTCATCTCACAGAGTTACATCTGTATTTCGCGGATCACTTTGCTAGCCTTATTTCTGTGGAATCTGAGAACAGATATTTCGGATCCCTTTGAAGACTATAGGGCCAAAGGAAATATCCTCCGATAACAAAGAGAAAGAAGCTTTGTGAGAAACTTCTTTGTGTTCTGTGAAATCATCTCACAGAGTTACAGCTTTCCCCTCAAGAAGCCTTTCGCTAAGACACTTCTTGTGGAATTGCCAAAGTGATATTTGGAGGCCCATAGAGGGCAATTGTGAAAAAGAAAATATCCTCAGATGAAATCTGGAAAGAAGCTTTCTGAGAAACTACTTAGTGTTCTTTAAATTCATCTCACATAGTTACATCTGTATTTCGTGGATCTCTTTGCTAGCCTTATTTCTGTGGAATCTGAGAACAGATATTTCGGATCCCTTTGAAGACTATAGGGCCAAAGGAAATATCCTCCGATAACAAAGAGAAAGATGCTTTCTGAGAAACTTCTTTGTGTTGTGTGAAATCATCTCACAGAGTTACAGCTTTCCCCTCAGGAATCCTTTCGCTAAAACAGTTCTTGTGGAAATGGCAAAGTTATACTTGGAAGCCCATTGAGGGCTATGGTGAAAATGGAAATATCCTCAGATGAAATCTGGAAAGCAGCGTTCTGAGAAACTGCTTAGTGTTCCGTTAAATCATCTCACATAGTTACATCTGTATTTCGTGGATCTCTTTGCTAGCCTTATTTCTATAGAATCAGATATTTCGGGTCCCTTTGAAGACTATAGGGCCAAAGGAAATATCCTCCGATAACAAAGAGAAAGATGCTTTCTGAGAAACTTCTTTGTGTTCTGTGAAATCATCTCACAGAGTTACAGCTTTCCCCTCAAGAAGCCTTTCGCTAAGACAGTTCTTGTGGAAATGGCAAAGTGATATTTGGAAGCCCATAGAGGGCTATGGTGAAAAAGGAAATATCCTCAGATGAAATCTGGAAAGAAGCTTTCTGAGAAACTGCTTAGTGTTCTGTTAATTCATCTCACAGAGTTACATCTGTACTTCGTGGATCTCTTTGCCAGCCTTATTTCTGTGGAATCTGAGAACAGATATTTCGGATCCCTTTGAAGACTTTAGGTCCAAAGGAAATATCCTATGATAACAAAGAGAAAGAAGCTTTCTGAGAAACTTCTTGGTGTTCTGTGAAATCTTTTCACAGAGTTACAGCTTTCCCCTCAAGAAGCCTTTCGCTAAGACAGTTCTTGTGGAACTGGCAAAGTGATATTTGGAAGCAAATAGAGGGCTATCGTTAAAAAGAAAATATCCTCAGATGAAATCTGGAAAGAAGCTTTCTGAGAAACTGCTCAGTGGTATCTCGTGGATCTCTTTGCTAGCCTTATTTCTGTGGAATCTGAGAACAGATATTTCGGATCCCTTTGAAGACTATAGGGACAAAGGAAATATCCTCCGATAACAAAGAGAAAGAAGCTTTCTGAGAAACTTCTTTGTGTTCTCTGAAATCATCTCATAGAGTTACAGCTTTCAACTCAAGAAGCCTTTGGCTAAGACAGTTCTTGTGGAAATGGCAAAGTGATATTTGGAAGCCCATAGAGGGCTATGGTGAAAAAGGGAATATCCTCAGATGAAATCTGGAAAGAAGCTTTCTCATAAAGTGCTCTGTGATATGTGCATTCCACTCACAGAGTTACATCTGTATTTCGTGCATCTCTTAGCTAGCCTTATTTCTGTGGAATCTGAGATCAGCTATTTCGGATCTCTTTGAAGACTATAGGGCCAAAGGAAGTATCCTCCGATAAAAAAGAGAAAGAAGCTTTCTGAGAAACTTCTTTGTGTTCCTTGAAATCATCTCACAGAGGTTCAGCTTTCCCCTCAGGAAACCTTTCTCTAAGACAGTTCTTGTGGAATTGCAAAGTGATATTTGGAAGCCCATAGAGGGCTATCGTTAAAAAGAAAATTTCCTCAGATGAAATCTGGAAAGAAGCTTTCTGAGAAACTTCTCTGTGGTGTGTGACTTCCGCCCACAGAGTTACATCTGTATTTCGTGGATCTCTTTGCTAGCCTTATTTCTGTGGAATCTGAGAACAGATATTTCGGATCCCTTTGAAGACTATAGGGCCAAAGGAAATATCCTCCGATAACAAAGAGAAAGAAGCTTTCTGAGAAACTTCTTTGTGTTCTGTGAAATCATCTCACAGAGTTACAGCTTCCCCCTAAAGAAGGCTTTCGCTAAGACAGTTCTTGTGGAATTGGCAATGTGATATTTGGACGCCCATAGAGGGCTATTTTGAAAAAGGAAATGTCCTCAGATGAAATCTGGAAAGAAGTTTTCTGAGAAACTGCTTAGTATTCTGTTAATTCATCTCACAGAGTTACATCTGTATTTCGCGGATCACTTTGCTAGCCTTATTTCTGTGGAATCTGAGAACAGATATTTCGGATCCCTTTGAAGACTATAGGGCCAAAGGAAATATCATCCGATAACAAAGAGAAAGAAGCTTTGTGAGAAACTTCTTTGTGTTCTGTGAAATCATCTCACAGAGTTACAGCTTTCCCCTGAAGAAGCCTTTCGCTAAGACACTTCTTGAGGAATTGCCAAAGTGATATTTGGAGGCCCATAGAGGGCTATGGTGAAAAAGAAAATATCCTCAGATGAAATCTGGAAAGAAGCTTTCTGAGAAACTACTTAGTGTTCTTTAAATTCATCTCACATAGTTACATCTGTATTTCCTGGATCTCTTTGCTAGACTTATTTCTGTGGAATCTGAGAACAGATATTTCGGATCCCTTTGAAGACTATAAGGCCAAAGGAAATATCCTCCGATAACAAAGAGAAAGAAGCTTTCTGAGAAACTTCTTTGTGTTCTCTGAAATCATCTCACGGAGTTACAGCTTTCCCCTCAAGAAACCTTTGGCTAAGACAGTTCTTGTGGAAATGGCAAAGTGATATTTGGAAGCCCATAGAGGGCTATGGTGAAAAAGGGAATATCCTCAGATGAAATCTGGAAAGCATCTTTCTGAGAAACTGCTTAGTGTACTGTTAATTCATCTCACAGAGTGACATCTGTATTTCGCGGATCACTTTGCTAGCCTTATGTCTGTGGAATCTGAGAACAGATATTTCGGATCCCTTTGAAGACTATAGGGCCAAAGGAAATATCCTCCGATAACAAAGAGAAAAAAGCTTTCTGAAAAACTTCTTTGTGTTCTGTGAAATCATCTCACAGAGTTACAGCTTTCCCGTCAAGAAGCCTTTCGCTAAGACAGTTCTTGTGGAATTGGCAAAGTGATATTTGGAAGCCCATAGAGGGCTATTTTAAAAAGGAAATTTCCTCAGATGAAATCTGGAAAGAAGCTTTCTGAGAAACTTTTCTGTGGTGTGTGACTTCCACCCACAGAGTTACATCTGTATTTCGTGGATCTCTTTGCTAGCCTTATTTCTGTGGAATCTGAGAACAGATATTTCGGATCCCTTTGAAGACTATAGGGCCAAAGGAAATATCCTCCGATAACAAAGAGAAAGAAGCTTTCTGAGAAACTTCTTTGTGTTCTGTGAAATCACCTCACAGAGTTACAGCTTTCCCCTCAAGAAGCCTTTCGCTAAGACAGTTCTTGTGGAAATGGCAAAGTGATATTTGGAAGCCCATAGAGGGCTTTGGTGAAAAAGGAAATATCCTCAGATGAAATCTGGAAAGAAGCTTTCTGAGAAACTGCTTAGTGTTCTGTTAATTCATCTCACAGAATTACATCTGTACTTCGTGGATCTCTTTGCCAGCCTTATTTCTGTGGAATCTGAAAACAGATATTTCGGATCCCTTTGAAGACTTTAGTTCCAAAGGAAATATCCTATGATAACAAAGAGAAAGAAGCTTTCTGAGAAACTTCTTGGTGTTCTGTGAAATCATTTCACAGAGTTACAGCTTTCCCCTCAAGAAGCCTTTCGCTAAGACAGTTCTTGTGGAATTGGCAAAGTGATATTTGGAAGCAAAGAGAGGGCTATCGTTAAAGAGGAAATATCCTCAGATGAAATCTGGAAAGAAGCTTTCTGAGAAACTGCTCAGTGGTATTTCGTGGATCTCTTTGCTAGCCTTATTTCTGTGGAATCTGAGAACAGGTATTTCGGATCCCTTTGAAGACTATAGGGCCAAAGGAAATATCCTCCGATAACAAAGAGAAAGAATCTTTCTGAGAAACTTCTTGGTGTTCTGTGAAATCATCTCACAGAGTTACAGCTTTCCCCTGAAGAAGCCTTTCGCTAAGACAGTTCTTGTGGAATTGGCAAAGTGATATTTGGAAGCCCATAGTGGGCTATGGTGAAAAAGGAAATATCCTCAGATGAAATCTGGAAAGAAGCTTTCTGAGAAACTGCTCTGTGATGTGTCACTTCCACTCACAGAGTTACATCTGTATTTCGTGGATCTCTTTGCTAGACTTATTTCTGTGGAATCTGAGAACAGATATTTCGGATCCCTTTGAAGAGTATAGGGCCAAAGGCAATATCCTCCGATAACAAAGAGAAAGAAGCTTTCTGAGAAACTTCTTTGTGTTTTGTGAAATCATCTCACAGAGTTACAGTTTCCCCTAAAGAAGGCTTTCGCTAAGACAGTTCTTGTGGAATTGGCAAAGTGATATTTGGAGGCCCATAGAGGGCTATTTTGAAAAAGGAAATATCCTCAGATGAAATCTGGAAAGAAGCTTTCTGAGAAACTGCTTAGTATTCTGTTAATTCATCTCACAGAGTTACATCTGTATTTCGCGGATCACTTTGCTAGCCTTATTTCTGTGGAATCTGAGAACAGATATTTCGGATCCCTTTGAAGACTATAGGGCCAAAGGAAATATCCTCCGATAACAAAGAGAAAGAAGCTTTGTGAGAAACTTCTTTGTGTTCTGTGAAATCATCTCACAGAGTTACAGCTTTCCCCTCAAGAAGCCTTTCGCTAAGACACTTCTTGTGGAATTGCCAAAGTGATATTTGGAGGCCCATAGAGGGCTATGGTGAAAAAGAAAATATCCTCAGATGAAATCTGGAAAGAAGCTTTCTGAGAAACTACTTAGTGTTCTTTAAATTCATCTCACATAGTTACATCTGTATTTCGTGGATCTCTTTGCTAGCCTTATTTCTGTGGAATCTGAGAACAGATATTTCGGATCCCTTTGAAGACTATAGGGCCAAAGGAAATATCCTCCGATAACAAAGAGAAAGATGCTTTCTGAGAAACTTCTTTGTGTTCTGTGAAATCATCTCACAGAGTTACAGCTTTCCCCTCAGGAATCCTTTGGCTAAAACAGTTCTTGTGGAAATGGCAAAGTTATACTTGGAAGCAAATAGAGGGCTATGGTGAAAATGGAAATATCCTCAGATGAAATCTGGAGAGCAGCGTTCTGAGAAACTGCTTAGTGTTCCGTTAATTCATCTCACATAGTTACATCTGTATTTCGTGGATCTCTTTGCTAGCCTTATTTCTGTGGAATCAGATATTTCGGGTCCCTTTGAAGACTATAGGGCCAAAGGAAATATCCTCCGATAACAAAGAGAAAGATGCTTTCTGAGAAACTTCTTTGTGTTCTGTGAAATCATCTCACAGAGTTACAGCTTTCCCCTCAAGTAGCCTTTCGCTAAGACAGTTCTTGTGGAATTGGCAAAGTGATATTTGGAAGCCCATAGAGGGCTATGGCGAAAAAGGAAATATCCTCAGATGAAATCTGGAAAGAAGCTTTCTGAGAAACTACTCTGTGATGTGTGACTTCCTCTCACAGAGTTACATCTGTATTTCTTGGATCTCTTTGCTAGCCTTATTTCTGTGGAATCTGAGAACAGATATTTCGGATCTCTTTAAAGACTCTAGGGCCAAAGGAAATATCCTCCGACAACAAAGAGAAAGAAGCTTTCTGAGAAACTTCTTTGTGATCTGTGAAATCATCTCACAGAGTTACAGCCTTCCCCTCAAGAAGCCTTTCGTTAAGACAGTTCTTGTGCTATTGGCAAAGTGATATTTGGAAGCCCATAGAGGGCTACTGTGAAAAAGGAAATATCCTCAGATGAAATCTTGAAAGAAGCTTTCTCAGAAACTGCTTAGTGGTGTTTCGTGGATCTCTTTGCTAGCCTTATTTCTGTGGAATCTGAAAACAGATAATTCGGATCCCTTTGAACACTATAGGGCCAAAGGAAATATCCTCCGATAACAAAGAGAAAGAAGCTTTCTGAGAAACTTCTTTGTGTTCTATGAAATCATCTCACAGAGTTACAACTTTCCCTTGGAGAAGCCCTTCGCTAAGACACTTCTTGTGGAATTGGCAAAGTGATAATTGGAAGCCCCTAGAGGGCTATGGTGATAAAGGAAATATCCTCAGATGAAATCTGGAAAGAAGCTTTCTGAGAAACTGCTTAGTGTTCTGTTAATTCATCTCAAAGAGTTACATCTGTATTTCGTGGATCTCTTTGCTAGCCTTATTTCTGTGGAATCTGAGAACAGATATTTCCGATCCCTTTGAAGTCTATAGGGCCAAAGGAAATATCCTCCGATAACAAAGAGAAAGAAGCTTTCTGAGAAACTTCTTTGTGTTGTGTGAAATCATCTCACAGAGTTACAGCTTTCCCCTCAAGAAGCCTTTCGCTAAGACAGTTCTCGTGGAATTGGCAAAGTGATATTTGGAAGCCCATAGAGGGCTATGGTGAAAAAGGAAATATCCTCAGATGAAATCTGGAAAGAAGCTTTCTGAGAAACTGCTCTGTGATGTGTGACTTCCACTCACAGAGTTACATCTGTATTTCGTGGATCTCTTTGCTAGCCTTATTTCTGTGGAAACTGAGAACAGATATTTCCGTTCCCTTTGAAGACTATAGGGCCAAAGGAAATATCCTCCGATAACAAAGAGAAAGAAGTTTTCTGAGAAACTTCTTTGTGTTCTGTGAAATCATCTCACAGAGTTACAGCTTTCCCCTCAAGAAGCCTTTCGCTAAGAAAGTTATGTGGAATTGGCAAAGTGATAATTGGAAGCCCATAGAGGGCTATGGTGAAAAAGGAAATATCCTCAGATGAAATCTTGAAAGAAGCTTTCTGAGAAACGGCTTAGCGTTCTGTTAATTCATCTCACAGAGTTACATCTGTATTTCGTGGATCTCTTTGCTAGCCTTATTTCTGTGGAATCTGAGAACAGATATTTCCAATCCCTTTGAAGACTATAGGGCCAAAGGAAATATCCTCCGATAACAAAGAGAAAGAAGCTTTCTGAGAAACTTTTTTGTGTTCTGTGAAATCATCTCACAGAGTCACAGCTTTCCCCTCAAGAAGCCTTTCGCTAAGACAGTTCTTGTGGAATTGGCAAAGTGATATTTGGAAGCCCATAGAGGGCTAGGGTGAAAAAGGAAATATCCTCAGATGAAATCTGGAAAGAAGCTTTCTGAGAAACTGCTTAGTGTTCTGTTAATTCATCTCACAGAGTTACATCTGTATTTTGTGGATCTCTTTGCTTGCCTTATTTCTCTGGAATCTGAGAACAGATATTTCGGATCCCTTTGAAGACTATAGGGCCAAAGGAAATATCCTCAGATAACAAAGAGAAAGAAGCTTTCTGAGAAACTTCTTTGTGTAATGTGAAATCATCTCACAGAGTTACAGCTTTCCTCTTAAGAGGCTTTTCGCTAAGACAATTCTTGTGGAATTGGCATAGTGATATTTGGAAGCCCTTAGAGGGCTATGGTGAAAAAGGAAATATCCTCAGATGAAATCTGGAAAGAAGCTTTCTGAGAAACTGCTTAGTGTTCTGTCAATTCATCTCACAGAGTTACATCGGTATTTCGTGGATCTCTTTGCTAGCCTTATTTCTGTGGAATCTGAGAACAAATATTTCCGATGCCTTTGAAGACTATGGGGCCAGAAGAAATATCCTCCGATAACAAAGAGAAAGAAGCTTTCTGAGAAACTTCTTTGTGTTCTGTGAAATCATCTCACAGAGTTACAGCTTTCCCCTCAAGAAGCATTTCGCTAACACAGTTCTTGTGGAATTGGCAAAGTGATATTTGGAAGCCAATAGAGGGCTATGGTGAAAAAGGAAATATCCTCAGATGAAATCTGGAAAGAAGCTTTGTGAGGAACTGCTCTGTGATGTGTGACTTCCACTCACAGAGTTACACCTGTATTTCGTGGATCTCTTTGCTATCCTTATATCTGTGGATTCTGAGAACAGATATTTCGGATCCCTTTGAAGACTATAGGGCCAAAGGAAATATCCTCCGATAACAAAGAGAAAGAAACTTTCTGAGAAACTTCTTTGTATTCTGTGAAATCATCTCACAGAGTTATAGCTTTCCCCTCAAGAAGCCTTTCGCTAAGACAGTTCTTGTGGAATTGGCAAAGTGATATTTTGAAGCCGTTAGAGGGCTATGGTAAAAAAGGAAATATCCTCAGATGAAATCTGGCAAGAAGCTTTCTGACAAACTTCTCTGTGGAGTGTGACTTCCACTCACAGAGTTACATCTGTATTTCGTGGATCTCTTCGCTAGCCTTATTTCTGTGGAATCTGAGAACAGATATTTGGATCCCTTTGAACTGTAGGGCCAAAGGAAATATCCTCCGATAACAAAGAGAAAGAAGCTTTCTGAGAAACTTCTTTGTCTTGTGTGAAATCATCTCACAGAGTTACAGCTTTCCCCTCAAGAAGCCTTTCGCTAAGACAGTTCTTGTGGAATTGGCAAAGTGATATTTGGAAGCCCATAGAGGGCTATGGTGAAAAAGGAAATATCCTCAGATGAAATCTGGAAAGAAGCTTTCTGAGAAACTGCTCTGTGATGTGTGACTTCCACTCACAGAGATACATCTGTATTTCTTGGATATCTTTGCTAGCCTTATTTCTGTGGAATCTGAGAACAGATATTTCGGATCCCTTTGAAGACTATAGGGCCAAAGGAAATATCCTCCGATAACTAAGAGAAAGAAGCTTTCCGAGAAACTTCTTTGTGTTTCGTGAAATCATCTCACAGAGTTACAGCTTCCCCCTGAAGAAGGCTTTCGCTAAGACAGTTCTTGTGGAATTGGCAAAGTGATATTTGGAAGCCCATAGAGGGCTATGGCGAAAAAGGAAATATCCTCAGATGAAACCTGGAAAGAAGCTTTCTGAGAAACTACTCTGTGATGTGTGACTTCCTCTCACAGAGTTACATCTGTATTTCTTGGATCTCTTTGCTAGCCTTATTTCTGTGGAATCTGAGAACAGATATTTCGGATCTCTTTGAAGACTCTAGGGCCAAAGGAAATATCCTCCGACAACAAAGAGAAAGAAGCTTTCTGAGAAACTTCTTTGTGTTCTGTGAAATCATCTCACAGAGTTACAGCCTTCCCCTCAAGAAGCCTTTCGTTAAGACAGTTCTTCTGCTATTGGCAAAGTGATATTTGGAAGCCCATAGAGGGCTACTGTGAAAAAGGAAATATCCTCAGATGAAATCTTGAAAGAAGCTTTCTGAGAAACTGCTTAGTGGTATTTCGTGGATCTCTTTGCTAGCCTTATTTCTGTGGAATCTGAAAACATAATTCGGATCCATTTGAAGATTATAGGGCCAAAGGAAATATCCTCCGATAACAAAGAGAAAGAAGCTTTCTGAGAAACTTCTTTGTGTTCTATGAAATCATCTCACAGAGTTACAGCTTTCCCCTAGAGAAGCCTTTCGCTAAGACAGTACTTGCGGAATTGGCAAGGTGATATTTGGAAGCCCTTAGAGGGCTCTGGTGAAAAAGGAAATATCCTCAGATGAAATCTGGAAAGAAGCTTTCTGAGAAACTGCTCTGTGATGTGTGACTTCCACTCATAGAGTTACATCTGTATTTCGTGGATCTCTTTGCTAGCCTTATTTCTGTGGAATCTGAGAACAGATATTTCGGATCCCTTTGAAGACTATAGGGCCAAAGGAAATATACTCCGATAACAAAGAGAAAGAAGCTTTCTGAGAAACTTCTTTTTGTTCTATGAAATCATCTCACAGAGTTACAACTTTCCCCTAGAGAAGCCTTTCGCTAAGACACTTCTTGTGGAATTGGCAAAGTGATAATTGGAAGCCCCTAGAGGGCTATGGTGAAAAAGGAAATATCCTCAGATGAAATCTGGAAAGAAGCTTTCTGAGAAACTGCTTAGTGTTCTGTTAATTCATCTCAAAGAGTTACATCTGTATTTCGTGGATCTCTTTGCTAGCCTTATTTCTGTGGAATCTGAGAACAGATATTTCCGATCCCTTTGAAGTCTATAGGGCCAAAGGAAATATCCTCCGATAACAAAGAGAAAGAAGCTTTCTGAGAAACTTCTTTGTGTTGTGTGAAATCATCTCACAGAGTTACAGCTTTCCCCTCAAGAAGCCTTTCGCTAAGACAGTTCTCGTGGAATTGGCAAAGTGATATTTGGAAGCCCATAGAGGGCTATGGTGAAAAAGGAAATATCCTCAGATGAAATCTGGAAAGAAGCTTTCTGAGAAACTGCTCTGTGATGTGTGACTTCCACTCACAGAGTTACATCTGTATTTCGTGGATCTCTTTGCTAGCCTTATTTCTGTGGAAACTGAGAACAGATATTTCCGTTCCCTTTGAAGACTATAGGGCCAAAGGAAATATCCTCCGATAACAAAGAGAAAGAAGTTTTCTGAGAAACTTCTTTGTGTTCTGTGAAATCATCTCACAGAGTTACAGCTTTCCCCTCAAGAAGCCTTTCGCTAAGAAAGTTATGTGGAATTGGCAAAGTGATAATTGGAAGCCCATAGAGGGCTATGGTGAAAAAGGAAATATCCTCAGATGAAATCTTGAAAGAAGCTTTCTGAGAAACGGCTTAGCGTTCTGTTAATTCATCTCACAGAGTTACATCTGTATTTCGTGGATCTCTTTGCTAGCCTTATTTCTGTGGAATCTGAGAACAGATATTTCCAATCCCTTTGAAGACTATAGGGCCAAAGGAAATATCCTCCGATAACAAAGAGAAAGAAGCTTTCTGAGAAACTTTTTTGTGTTCTGTGAAATCATCTCACAGAGTCACAGCTTTCCCCTCAAGAAGCCTTTCGCTAAGACAGTTCTTGTGGAATTGGCAAAGTGATATTTGGAAGCCCATAGAGGGCTAGGGTGAAAAAGGAAATATCCTCAGATGAAATCTGGAAAGAAGCTTTCTGAGAAACTGCTTAGTGTTCTGTTAATTCATCTCACAGAGTTACATCTGTATTTTGTGGATCTCTTTGCTTGCCTTATTTCTCTGGAATCTGAGAACAGATATTTCGGATCCCTTTGAAGACTATAGGGCCAAAGGAAATATCCTCAGATAACAAAGAGAAAGAAGCTTTCTGAGAAACTTCTTTGTGTAATGTGAAATCATCTCACAGAGTTACAGCTTTCCTCTCAAGAGGCTTCTCGCTAAGACAATTCTTGTGGAATTGGCATAGTGATATTTGGAAGCCCTTAGAGGGCTATGGTGAAAAAGGAAATATCCTCAGATGAAATCTGGAAAGAAGCTTTCTGAGAAACTGCTTAGTGTTCTGTCAATTCATCTCACAGAGTTACATCGGTATTTCGTGGATCTCTTTGCTAGCCTTATTTCTGTGGAATCTGAGAACAAATATTTCCGATGCCTTTGAAGACTATGGGGCCAGAAGAAATATCCTCCGATAACAAAGAGAAAGAAGCTTTCTGAGAAACTTCTTTGTGTTCTGTGAAATCATCTCACAGAGTTACAGCTTTCCCCTCAAGAAGCATTTCGCTAACACAGTTCTTGTGGAATTGGCAAAGTGATATTTGGAAGCCAATAGAGGGCTATGGTGAAAAAGGAAATATCCTCAGATGAAATCTGGAAAGAAGCTTTGTGAGGAACTGCTCTGTGATGTGTGACTTCCACTCACAGAGTTACACCTGTATTTCGTGGATCTCTTTGCTATCCTTATATCTGTGGATTCTGAGAACAGATATTTCGGATCCCTTTGAAGACTATAGGGCCAAAGGAAATATCCTCCGATAACAAAGAGAAAGAAACTTTCTGAGAAACTTCTTTGTATTCTGTGAAATCATCTCACAGAGTTATAGCTTTCCCCTCAAGAAGCCTTTCGCTAAGACAGTTCTTGTGGAATTGGCAAAGTGATATTTTGAAGCCCTTAGAGGGCTATGGTAAAAAAGGAAATATCCTCAGATGAAATCTGGCAAGAAGCTTTCTGACAAACTTCTCTGTGGAGTGTGACTTCCACTCACAGAGTTACATCTGTATTTCGTGGATCTCTTCGCTAGCCTTATTTCTGTGGAATCTGAGAACAGATATTTGGATCCCTTTGAACTGTAGGGCCAAAGGAAATATCCTCCGATAACAAAGAGAAAGAAGCTTTCTGAGAAACTTCTTTGTCTTGTGTGAAATCATCTCACAGAGTTACAGCTTTCCCCTCAAGAAGCCTTTCGCTAAGACAGTTCTTGTGGAATTGGCAAAGTGATATTTGGAAGCCCATAGAGGGCTATGGTGAAAAAGGAAATATCCTCAGATGAAATCTGGAAAGAAGCTTTCTGAGAAACTGCTCTGTGATGTGTGACTTCCACTCAGAGATACATCTGTATTTCTTGGATATCTTTGCTAGCCTTATTTCTGTGGAATCTGAGAACAGATATTTCGGATCCCTTTGAAGACTATAGGGCCAAAGGAAATATCCTCCGATAACTAAGAGAAAGAAGCTTTCCGAGAAACTTCTTTGTGTTTCGTGAAATCATCTCACAGAGTTACAGCTTCCCCCTGAAGAAGGCTTTCGCTAAGACAGTTCTTGTGGAATTGGCAAAGTGATATTTGGAAGCCCATAGAGGGCTATGGCGAAAAAGGAAATATCCTCAGATGAAACCTGGAAAGAAGCTTTCTGAGAAACTACTCTGTGATGTGTGACTTCCTCTCACAGAGTTACATCTGTATTTCTTGGATCTCTTTGCTAGCCTTATTTCTGTGGAATCTGAGAACAGATATTTCGGATCTCTTTGAAGACTCTAGGGCCAAAGGAAATATCCTCCGACAACAAAGAGAAAGAAGCTTTCTGAGAAACTTCTTTGTGTTCTGTGAAATCATCTCACAGAGTTACAGCCTTCCCCTCAAGAAGCCTTTCGTTAAGACAGTTCTTCTGCTATTGGCAAAGTGATATTTGGAAGCCCATAGAGGGCTACTGTGAAAAAGGAAATATCCTCAGATGAAATCTTGAAAGAAGCTTTCTGAGAAACTGCTTAGTGGTATTTCGTGGATCTCTTTGCTAGCCTTATTTCTGTGGAATCTGAAAACATAATTCGGATCCATTTGAAGATTATAGGGCCAAAGGAAATATCCTCCGATAACAAAGAGAAAGAAGCTTTCTGAGAAACTTCTTTGTGTTCTATGAAATCATCTCACAGAGTTACAGCTTTCCCCTAGAGAAGCCTTTCGCTAAGACAGTACTTGCGGAATTGGCAAGGTGATATTTGGAAGCCCTTAGAGGGCTCTGGTGAAAAAGGAAATATCCTCAGATGAAATCTGGAAAGAAGCTTTCTGAGAAACTGCTCTGTGATGTGTGACTTCCACTCATAGAGTTACATCTGTATTTCGTGGATCTCTTTGCTAGCCTTATTTCTGTGGAATCTGAGAACAGATATTTCGGATCCCTTTGAAGACTATAGGGCCAAAGGAAATATACTCCGATAACAAAGAGAAAAACCTTTCTGAGAAAATTCTTTGTGTTCTGTGAAATCATCTCACAGAGTTACAGCTTTCCCCTCTAGAAGCCTTTCGCTAAGACACTTCTTGTGGAATTGGCAAAGTGATAATTGGAAGCCCCTAGAGGGCTATGGTGAAAAAGGAAATATCCTCAGATGAAATCTGGAAAGAAGCTTTCTGAGAAACTGCTTTGTGTTCTGTGAAATCATCTCACAGAGTTACAGCTTTCCCCTCAAGAAGCATTTCGCTAACACAGTTCTTGTGGAATTGGCAAAGTGATATTTGGAAGCCAATAGAGGGCTATGGTGAAAAAGGAAATATCCTCAGATGAAATCTGGAAAGAAGCTTTGTGAGAAACTGCTCTGTGATGTGTGACTTCCACTCACAGAGTTACACCTGTATTTCGTGGATCTCTTTGCTATCCTTATTTCTGTGGATTCTGAGAACAGTTATTTCGGATCCCTTTGAAGACTATAGGGCCAAAGGAAATATCCTCCGATAACAAAGAGAAAGAAACTTTCTGAGAAACTTCTTTGTATTCTGTGAAATCATCTCACAGAGTTATAGCTTTCCCCTCAAGAAGCCTTTCGCTAAGACAGTTCTGGTGGAATTGGCAAAGTGATATTTGGAAGCCCTTAGAGGGCTATGGTGAAAAAGAAAATATCCTCCGATGAAATCTGGAAAGAAGCTTTCTGAGAAACTGCTTAGTGTTCTGTTAATTCATCTCACAGAGTTACATCTGCATTTCGTGGATCTCTTTGCTAGCCTTATTTCTCTGGAATCTGAGAGCAGATATTTCGGATCCCTTTGAAGACTATAGGGCCAAAGGAAATATCCTCCGATAACAAAGAGAAAGAAGCTTTCTGAGAAACTTCTTTGCGTTCTGTGAAATCATCTCACAGAGTTACAGCTTTCCCCTCAAGAAGCCTTTCGCTAAGACAGGTCTTGAGGTATTGGCAAAGTGATATTTGGAAGCCAATAGAGGGCTATGGTGAAAAAGGAAATATCCTCAGATGAAATCTGGAAAGAAGCTTTCTGAGAAACTGCTCTGTGATGTGTGACTTCCACTCACAGAGATACATCTGTATTTCTTGGATATCTTTGCTAGCCTTATTTCTGTGGAATCTGAGAACAGATATTTCGGATCCCTTTGAAGACTATAGGGCCAAAGGAAATATCCTCCGATAACTAAGAGAAAGAAGCTTTCCGAGAAACTTCTTTGTGTTTTGTGAAATCATCTCACAGAGTTACAGCTTCCCCCTGAAGAAGGCTTTCGCTAACACAGTTCTTGTGGAATTGGCAAAGTGATATTTGGAAGCCCATAGATGGCTATGGTGAAAAAGGAAATATCCTCAGATGAAACCTGGAAAGAAGCTTTCTGAGAAACTGCTTAATGTTCTGTTAATTCATCTCACAGAGTTACATCCGTATTTCGTGGATCTCTTTGCTAGCCTTATTTCTGTGGAATCTGAGAACAGATATTTCCGATCCCTTTGAAGACTATAGGGCCAAAGGAAATAGCATCGATAACAAAGAGAAAGAAGCTTTCTGAGAAACTTCTTTGTGTTCTGTGAAATCATCTCACAGAGTTACAGCTTTCCCCTCAAGAAGTCTTTCGCTAAGACAGTTCTTGTGGAATTGGCAAAGTGATATTTGGAAGCCCGTAGAGGGCTATGGTGAAAAAGGAAATATCCTCAGATGAAATCTGGAAAGAAGCTTTCTGAGAAGCTTCACTGAGGTGTGTGACTTCCACTCACAGAGTTACATCTGTATTTCGTGGATCTCATTTCTAGCCTTATTTCTGTGGAATCTGAGAACAGATATTTCGGATCTCTTTGAAGACTATAGGGCCAAAGGAAATATCCTCCGATAACAAAGAGAAAGAAGCTTTCTGAGAAACTTCTTTGTGTTCTGTGAAATCATCTCACAGAGTTACGGCTTTCCCCTCAAGAAGACTTTCGCTAAGACAGTTCTTGTGGAATTGGCAAAGTGATATTTGGAAGCCCTTAGAGGGCTATGGCGAAAAAGGAAATATCCTCAGATGAAATCTGGAAAGAAGCTTTCTGAGAAACTACTCTGTGATGTGTGACTTCCTCTCACAGAGTTACATCTGTATTTCTTGGATCTCTTTGCTAGCCTTATTTCTGTGGAATCTGAGAACAGATATTTCGGATCTCTTTAAAGACTCTAGGGCCAAAGGAAATATCCTCCGACAACAAAGAGAAAGAAGCTTTCTGAGAAACTTCTTTGTGTTCTGTGAAATCATCTCACAGAGTTACAGCCTTCCCCTCAAGAAGCCTTTCGTTAAGACAGTTCTTGTGCTATTGGCAAAGTGATATTTGGAAGCCCATAGAGGGCTACTGTGAAAAAGGAAATATCCTCAGATGAAATCTTGAAAGAAGCTTTCTCAGAAACTGCTTAGTGGTATTTCGTGGATCTCTTTGCTAGCCTTATTTCTGTGGAATCTGAAAACAGATAATTCGGATCCCTTTGAACACTATAGGGCCAAAGGAAATATCCTCCGATAACAAAGAGAAAGAAGCTTTCTGAGAAACTTCTTTGTGTTCTATGAAATCATCTCACAGAGTTACAACTTCCCCCTAGAGAAGCCTTTCGCTAAGACACTTCTTGTGGAATTGGCAAAGTGATAATTGGAAGCCCCTAGAGGGCTATGGTGAAAAAGGAAATATCCTCAGATGAAATCTGGAAAGAAGCTTTCTGAGAAACTGCTTAGTGTTCTGTTAATTCATCTCACAGAGTTACATCTGTATTTCGTGGATCTCTTTGCTAGCCTTATTTCTGTGGAATCTGAGAACAGATATTTCCGATCCCTTTGAAGTCTAAAGGGCCAAAGGAAATATCCTCCGATAACAAAGAGAAAGAAGCTTTCTGAGAAACTTCTTTGTGTTGTGTGAAATCATCTCACAGAGTTACAGCTTTCCCCTCAAGAAGCCATTCGCTAAGACAGTTCTCGTGGAATTGGCAAAGTGATATTTGGAAGCCCATAGAGGGCTATGGTGAAAAAGGAAATATCCTCAGATGAAATCTGGAAAGAAGCTTTCTGAGAAACTGCTCTGTGATGTGTGACTTCCACTCACAGAGTTACATCTGTATTTCGTGGATCTCTTTGCTAGCCTTATTTCTGTGGAAACTGAGAACAGATATTTCCGTTCCCTTTGAAGACTATAGGGCCAAAGGAAATATCCTCCGATAACAAAGAGAAAGAAGCTTTCTGAGAAACTTCTTTGTGTTCTGTGAAATCATCTCACAGAGTTACAGCTTTCCCCTCAAGAAGCCTTTCGCTAAGACAGTTCTTGTGGAATTGGCAAAGTGATAATTGGAAGCCCATAGAGGGCTATGGTGAAAAAGGAAATATCCTCAGATGAAATCTGGAAAGAAGCTTTCTGAGAAACTGCTTAGTGTTCTGTTAATTCATCTCACAGCAGTTACATCTGTATTTCGTGGATCTCTTTGCTAGCCTTATTTTTGTGGAATCTGAAAACAGATATTTCGGATCCCTTTGAAGACTATAGGGCCAAAGGAAATATCCTCCGATAACAAAGACAAAGAAGCTTTCTGAGAAACTTCTTTGTGTTCTGTGAAATCATCTCACAGAGTTACAGCTTTCCCCTCAAGAAGCCTTTCGCTAAGAAAGTTATGTGGAATTGGCAAAGTGATATTTGGAAGCCAATAGAGGGCTATGGTGATAAAGGAAATATCCTCAGATGAAATCTGTAAAGAAGCTTTGTGAGAAACTGCTATGTGATGTGTGACTTCCACTCACAGAGTTACACCTGTATTTCGTGGATCTCTTTGCTAGCCTTATTTCTGTGGAATCTGAGAACAGATATTTCGGATCCCTTTGAAGACTATAGGGCCAAAGGAAATATCCTCCGAAAACAAAGAGAAAAATCTTTCTGAGAAACTTCTTTGTGTTCTGTGAAATCATCTCACAGAGTTACAGCTTTCCCCTCAAGAAGCCTTTCGCTAAGACAGTTCTTGTGGAATTGGCAAAGTGATAATTGGAAGCCCATAGAGGGCTATGGTGAAAAAGGAAATATCCTCAGATGAAATCTGGAAAGAAGCTTTCTGAGAAACGGCTTAGTGTTCTGTTAATTCATCTCACAGAGTTACATCTGTATTTCGTGGATGTCTTTGCTAGCCTTATTTCTGTGGAATCTGAGAACAGATATTTCCGATCCCTTGGAAGACTATAGGGCCAAAGGAAATATCCTCCGATAACAAAGAGAAAGAAGCTTTCTGAGAAACCTCTTTGTGTTCTGTGAAATCATCGCACAGAGTTACAGCTTTCCCCTCAAGAAGCCTTTCGCTAACACAGTTCTTGTGGAATTGGCAAAGTGATATTTGGAAGCCCATAGAGGGCTATGGTGAAAAAGGAAATATCCTCAGATGAACTCTGGAAAGAAGCTTTGTGAGAAACTGCTCTGTGATGTGTGACTTCCACTCACAGTGTTACACCTGTATTTCGTGGATCTCTTTGCTAGCCTTATTTCTGTGGATTCTGAGAACAGATATTTCGGATCCCTTTGAAGACTATAGGGCCAAAGGAAATATCCTCCGATAACAAAGAGAAAGAAACTTTCTGAGAAACTTCTTTGTATTCTGTGAAATCATCTCACAGAGTTATAGCTTTCCCCTCAAGAAGCCTTTCGCTAAGACAGTTCTTGTGGAATTGGCAAAGTGATATTTGGAAGCCCTTAGAGGGCTATGGTAAAAAAGGAAATATCCTCAGAAGAAATCTGGAAAGAAGCTTTCTGAGAAGCTTCACTGTGGTGTGTGACTTCGACTCACAGAGTTACATCTGTATTTCGTGGATCTCTTTTCTAGCCTTATTCTGTGGAATCTGAGAACAGATATTTCGGATCTCTTTGAAGACTCTAGGGCCAAAGGAAATATCCTCCGATAACAAAGAGAAAGAAGCTGTCTGAGAAACTTCTTTGTGTTCTCTGAAATCATCTCACAGAGTTACATCCTTCCCCTCAAGAAGCCTTTCGTTAAGACAGTTCTTGTGCTATTGGCAAAGTGATATTTGGAAGCCCATGGAGGGCTATTGTGAAAAAGGAAATATCCTCAGATGAAATCTTGAAAGAAGCTTTCTGAGAAACTGCTTAGTGGTATTTCGTGGATCTCTTTGCTAGCCTTATTTCTGTGGAATCTGAGAACAATATTTCTGATTACTTTGACGACTATAGGGCCAAAGGAAATATCCTCCGATAACAAAGAGAAAGAAGCTTTCTGAGAAACTTCTTTGTGTTCTATGAAATCTTCTCACAGAGTTACAGCTTTCCCCTCAAGAAGCCTTTCGCTAAGACAGTTCTTGTGGAATTGGCAATGTGATATTTGGAAGCCCTTAGAGGGCTATGGTGAAAATGGAAATATCCCAATTGAAATGTGGAAAGAAGCTTTCTGAGAAACTGCTCTGTGATGTGTGACTTCCACACATGGAGTTACATCTGTATTTCGTGGATCTCTTTGCTAGCCTTATTTCTGTGGAATCTGAGAACAGATATTTCGGATCCCGTTGAAGACTATAGGGCCAAAGAAAATATCCTCCGATAACAAAGAGAAAGAAGCTTTCTGAGAAACTTCTTTGTGTTCTGTGAAATCATCTCACAGAGTTACAGCTTTCCCCTCAAGAAGTCTTTCGCTAAGACAGTTATGTGGAATTGGCAAAGTGATATTTGGAAGCCCATAGAGGGCTATGGTGATAAAGGAAATATCCTCAGATGAAATCTGTAAAGAAGCTTTGTGAGAAACTGCTCTGTGATGTGTGACTTCCACTCACAGAGTTACACCTGTATTTCGTGGATCTCTTTGCTAGCCTTATTTCTATGGAATCATAGAACATATATTTCGGATCCCTTTGAAGACTATAGGGCCAAAGGAAATATCCTCCGATAACAAAGAGAAAAAGCTTTCTGAGAAACTTCCTTGGGTTCTGTGAAATCATCTCACAGAGTTACAGCTTTCCTCTCAAGAAGCCTTTCGCTAAGACAGTTCTTGTGGAATTTGCAAAGTGATATATGGAAGCCCACAGAGGGCTATGGTGAAAAAGGAAATATCCTCAGATGAAATCTGGAAAGAAGCTTTCTGAGAAACTTCTCTGTGGTGTGTGACTTCCACTCACAGAGTTACATCTGTATTTCGTGGATCTCTTTGCTAGCTTTATTTTTGTGGAATCTGAGAACAGATATTTCGGATCCCTTTGAAGACCATTGGCCCAAAGGAAATATCCTCCGATAACAAAGAGAAAGAAGCTTTCTGAGAAACTTCTTTGTGTTCTGAGAAATCAACTCACAGAGTTACAGCTTTCCCCTCAAGAAGCCTTTCGCTAAGACAGTTCTCTTGGAATTGGCAAAGTGATATTTGGAAGCCCTTACAGGGCGATGGTGAAAAAGGAAATATCCTCAGATGTAATCTGGAAAGAAGCTTTCTGAGAAACGGCTAGTGTTCTGTTAATTCATCTCACAGTGTTACATCTGTATTTCTTTGATCTCTTGGCTAGCCCTATTTCTTTGGAATCTGAGAACAGATATTTCGGATCCCTTTGAAGACTATAGGGCCAAAGGAAATATCTTCAGATAACAAAGAGAAAAAGCTTTCTGAGAAACTTCTTTGTGTTCTGTGAAATCATCTCACAGAGTTACAGCTTTCCCCTCAAGAAGCCTTTCGCTAAGACAGTTCTTGTGGAATTGGCAAAGTGATAATTAGAAGCCCATAGAGGGCTATGGTGAAAAAGGAAATATCCTCAGATGAAATCTGGAAAGAAGCTTTCTGAGAAACCGCTTAGTGTTCTGTTAATTCATCTCACAGAGTTACATCTGTATTTCGTGGATCTCTCTGCTAGCCTTATTTCTCTGGAATCTGAGAACAGATATTTCCGATCCCTTTGAAGACTATAGGGCCATAGGAAATATCCTCTGATACCAAAGAGAAAGAAGCTTTTTGAGAAACTTCTTTGTGTTCTGTGAAATTATCTCACAGAGTTACAGCTTTCCCCTCAAGAAGCCTTTCGCTAAGACAGTTCTTGTGGAATTGGCAAAGTGATATTTGGAAGCCCATAGAGAGCTATGGTGAAAAAGGAAATATCCTCAGATGAAATCTGGAAAGAAGCTTTCTGAGAAACTGCTTAGTGTTCTGTTACTTCATCTCACAGAGTTACATCTGTATTTTGTGGATCTCTTTGCTAGCCTTATTTCTGTGGAATCTGAGAACAGATATTTCGGATCCCTTTGAAGGCTATAGGGCCAAAGGAAATATCCTCCGATAACAAAGAGAAAGAAGCTTTCTGAGAAACTTCTTTGTGTTCTGTGAAATCATCTCACAGAGTTTCAGCTGTCCCCTCAAGAAGCCTGTCGCTAAGACAGTTCTTGTGGAATTGGCAAAGTGATATTTGGAAGCCCTTAGAGGGCTATGGTGAAAAAGGAAATATCCTCAGATGAAATCTGGAAAGAAGCTTTCTGAGAAAGTTCTCTGTGGAGTGTGACTTCCACTCACAGAGTTACATCTGTATTTCGTGGATCTCTTCGCTAGCCTTATTTCTGTGGAATCTGAGAATAGATATTTGGATCCCTTTGAAGACTGTAGGGCCAAAGGAAATATCCTCCGATAACAAAGAGAAAGAATCTTTCTGAGAAACTTCTTTGTGTTCTGTGAAATCATCTCACAGAGTTACAGCTTTCCCCTCAGGAAGGCTTTCGCTAAGACAGTTCTTGTGGAATTGGCAAAGTGATATTTGGCAGCCCATAGATGGCTATGGTGAAAAAGGAAATATCCTCAGATGAAACCTGGAAAGTAGCTTTCTGAGAAACTGCTTAGTGTTCTGTTACTTCATCTCACAGAGTTACATCTGTATTTCGTGGATCTCTTTGCTAGCCTTATTTCTGTGGAATCTGAGAACAGATAATTCGGATCCCTTTGAAGACTATAGGTCCAAAGGAAATATCCTCAGATAACAAAGAGAAAGAAGCTTTCTGAGAAATTTCTTTGTGTTCTGTGAAATCATCTCACAGAGTTACAGCTTTCCCCTCAAGAAGCCTTTCGCTAAGACAGTTCTTGTGGAATTTGCAAAGTGATATATGGAAGCCCCCAGAGGGCTATGGTGAAAAAGGAAATATCCTCAGATGAAATCTGGAAAGAAGCTTTCTGAGAAACTTCTCTGTGGTTTGTGACTTCCAGTCAGAGAGTTACACCTGTATTTCGTGGATCTCTTTGCTAGCTTTATTTTTGTGGAATCTGAGAACAGATATTTCGGATCCCTTTGAAGACCATTGGCCCAAAGGAAATATCCTCCGATAACAAAGAGAAAGAAGCTTTCTGAGAAACTTCTTTGTGTTCTGAGAAATCAACTCACAGAGTTACAGCTTTCCCCTCAAGAAGCCTTTCGCTAAGACCGTTCTCTTGTAATTGGCAAAGTGATATTTGGAAGCCCTTAGAGGGCTATGGTGAAAAAGGAAATATCCCCAGATGAAATCTGGAAAGAAGCTTTCTGAGAAACGGCTAGTGTTCTGTTAATTCATCTCACAGAGTTACATCTGTATTTCTTTGATCTCTTTGCTAGCCCTATTTCTTTGGAATCTGAGAACAGATATTTCGGATCCCTTTGAAGACTATAGGGCCAAAGGAAATATCCTCCGATAACAAAGAGAAAGAAGCTTTCTGAGAAACTTCTTTGTGTTCTGTGAAATCATCTCACAGAGTTACAGCTTTCCCCTCAAGAAGTCCTTCGCTAAGACAGTTATGTGGAATTGGCAAAGTGATATTTGGAAGCCCATAGAGGGCTATGGTGATAAAGGAAATATCCTCAGATGAAATCTGGAAAGAAGCTTTCTGAGAAACTGCTCTGTGATGTGTGACTTCCACTCACAGAGTTACATCTCTATTTCGTGGATCTCTTTGCTAGCCTTATTTCTGTGGAATCTGAGAACAGATATTTCGGATCCCTTTGAAGACTATAGGGCCAAAGGAAATATCCTCCGATAACAAAGAGAAAGAAGCTTTCTGAGAAACTTCTTTGTGTTCTGTGAAATCATCTCACAGAGTTACAGCTTTCCCCTCAAGAAGCCTTTCGCTAAGACAGTTCTTGTGGAATTGGCAAAGTGATATTGGGAAGCCCTTAGAGGGCTATGGTGAAAAAGGAAATATGCTCAGATGAAGTCTGGAAAGAAGCTTTCTGAGAAACTGCTTAGTGTTGTGTTACTTCATCTCAGAGAGTTACATCTGTATTTCGTGGATCTCTTTGCTAGCCTTATTTCTGTGGAATCTGAGAACAGATATTTCGGATCCCTTTGAAGACTATAGGGCCTAAGGAAATATCCTCCGATAACAAAGAGAAAGAAGCATTCTGAGAAACTTCTTTGTGTTCTGTGAAATCATCTCACAGAGTTCCAGCTTTCCCCTCAAGAAGCCTTTCGCTAAGACAGTTCTTGTGGAATTGGCAAAGTGATATTTGGAAGCCCATAGAGGGCTTTGGTGAAAAAGGAAATATCCTCAGATGAAATCTGAAAAGAAGCTTTCTGAGAAACTTCTCTGTGGTGTGTGACTTCCACTCACAGAGTTACATCTGAATTTCGTGGATCTCTTTCCTAGCCTTATTTCTGTGGAATTGAGAACAGATATTTCGGATCCTTTTGAAGACAATAGGGCCAAAGGAAATATCCTCCGATAACAAAGAGAAAGAAGCTTTCTGAGAAACTTCTTTGTGTTCTGTGAAATCATCTCACAGAGTTACAGCTTTCCCCTCAAGAAGACTTTCGCTAAGACAGTTCTTGTGGAATTGGCAAAGTGATATTGGAAAGCCCTTAGAGCCCAACGGTGAAAAAGGAAATATGCTCAGATGAAGTCTGGAAAGAAGCTCTCTGTGAAACTGCTTAGTGTTCTGTTACTTCATCTCACAGAGTTACATCTGTATATCGTGGATCTCTTTGCTAACCTTATTTCTGTGGAATCTGAGAACAGATATTTCGGATCCCTTTGAAGACTATAGGGCCAAAGGAAATATCCTCCGATAACAAAGAGAAAGAAGCTTTCTGAGAAACTTCTTTGTGTTCTTGAAATCATCTCACAGAGTTACAGCTTTCCCCTCAAGAAGCCTTTCGCTAAGACAGTTCTTGTGGAATTTGCAAAGAAATATATGGAAGCCCACAGAGGGCTATGGTGAAAAAGGAAATATCCTCAGATGAAATCTGGAAAGAAGCTTTCTGAGAAACTTCTCTGTGGTGTGTGACTTCCACTCACAGAGTTACTTCTGTATTTCGTGGATCTCTTTGCTAGCTTTATTTTTGTGGAATCTGAGAACAGATATTTCGGATCCCTTTGAAGACCATTGGGCCAAAGGAAATATCCTCCGATAACAAAGAGAAAGAAGCTTTCTGAGAAAATTCTTTGTGTTCTGAGAAATCATCTCACAGAGGTACAGCTTTCCCCTCAAGAAGCCTTTCGCTAAGACAGTACTCTTGGAATTGGCAAAGTGATATTTGGAAGCCCTTAGAGGGCTATGGTGAAAAAGGAAATATCCTCAGATGAAATCTGGAAAGAAGCTTTCTGAGAAACGGCTAGTGTTCTGTTAATTCATCTCACGGAGTTACATCTGTATTTCTTCGATCTCTTTGCTAGCCCTATTTCTTTGGAATCTGAGAACAGATATTTCGGATCCCTTTGAAGACTATAGGGCCAAAGGAAATTTCCTCCGATAAAAAAGAGAAAGAAGCGTTCTGAGAATCTTCTTTGTGTTCTGTGAAATCATCTCAAAGAGTTACAGCTTTCCCCTCAAGAAGCCTTTCGCTAAGACAGTTCTTGTGGAATTGGCAAAGTGATATTTGGAAGCCCGTAGAGGGCTATGGTGAAAAAGGAAATATCCTCAGATGAAATCTGGAAAGAAGCTTTCTGAGAAACTTCTCTGTGGTGTGTGACTTCCACTCACAGAGTTACATCTGAATTTCGTGGATCTCTTTGCTAGCCTTATTTCTGTGGAATCTGAGAACAGATATTTCGGATCCCTTTGAAGACTATAGGGCCAAAGTAAATATCCTCCGATAACAAAGAGAAAGAAGCTTTCTGAGAAACTTCTTGGTGTTCTGTGAATTCATCTCACAGAGTTACAGCTTTCCCCTAAAGAAGCCTTTCGCTAAGACAGTTCTTGTGGAATTGGCAAAGGGATATTTGGAGGCCCATAGAGGGCTATGGTGAAAAAGGAAATATCCTCAGATGAAATCTGGAAAGAAGCTTTCTGAGAAACTTCTCAGTGGAGTGTGACTTCCACTCACAGAGTTACATCTGTATTTCGTGGATCTCTTTGCTAGCCTTATTTCTGTGGAATCTGAGAACAGATATTTGGATCCCTTTGAAGACTGTAGGGCCAAAGGAAATATCCTCCGATAACAAAGAGAAAGAAGCTTTCTGAGAAACTTCTTTGTGTTGTGTGAAATCATCTCACAGAGTTACAGCTTTCCCCTCAAGAAGCCTTTCGCTAAGACAGTTCTTGTGGAATTGGCAAAGTGATATTTGGAAGCCCATAGAGGGCTATGGTGAAAAAGGAAATATCCTCAGATGAAATCTGGAAAGAAGCTTTCTGAGAAACTGCTCTGTCATGTGTGACTTCCACTCACAGAGATACATCTGTATTTCTTGGATATCTTTGCTAGCCTTATTTCTGTGGAATCTGAGAACAGATATTTCGGATCCCTTTGAAGACTATAGGGCCAAAGGAAATATCCTCCGATAACTAAGAGAAAGAAGCTTTCCGAGAAACTTCTTTGTGTTTCGTGAAATCATCTCACAGAGTTACAGCTTCCCCCTGAAGAAGGCTTTCGCTAAGACAGTTCTTGTGGAATTGGCAAAGTGATATTTGGAAGCCCATAGAGGGCTATGGCGAAAAAGGAAATATCCTCAGATGAAACCTGGAAAGAAGCTTTCTGAGAAACTACTCTGTGATGTGTGACTTCCTCTCACAGAGTTACATCTGTATTTCTTGGATCTCTTTGCTAGCCTTATTTCTGTGGAATCTGAGAACAGATATTTCGGATCTCTTTGAAGACTCTAGGGCCAAAGGAAATATCCTCCGACAACAAAGAGAAAGAAGCTTTCTGAGAAACTTCTTTGTGTTCTGTGAAATCATCTCACAGAGTTACAGCCTTCCCCTCAAGAAGCCTTTCGTTAAGACAGTTCTTGTGCTATTGGCAAAGTGATATTTGGAAGCCCATAGAGGGCTACTGTGAAAAAGGAAATATCCTCAGATGAAATCTTGAAAGAAGCTTTCTGAGAAACTGCTTAGTGGTATTTCGTGGATCTCTTTGCTAGCCTTATTTCTGTGGAATCTGAAAACAGATAATTCGGATCCCTTTGAAGACTATAGGGCCAAAGGAAATATCCTCCGATAACAAAGAGAACGAAGCTTTCTGAGAAACTTCTTTGTGTTCTATGAAATCATCTCACAGAGTTACAGCTTTCCCCTAGAGAAGCCTTTCGCTAAGACAGTTCTTGCTTAATTGGCAAGGTGATATTTGGAAACCCTTAGAGGGCTCTGGTGAAAAAGGAAATATCCTCAGATGAAATCTGGAAAGAAGCTTTCTGAGAAACTGCTCTGTGATGTGTGACTTCCACTCACAGAGTTTCATCTGTATTTCGTGGATCTCTTTGCTAGCCTTATTTCTGTGGAATCTGAGAACAGATATTTCGGATCCCTTTGAAGACTATAGGGACAAAGGAAATATCCTCCGATAACAAAGAGAAAAACCTTTCTGAGAAAATTCTTTGTGTTCTGTGAAATAATCTCACAGAGTTACAGCTTTCCCCTCAAGAAGCCTTTCGCTAAGACACTTCTTGTGGAATTGGCAAAGTGATAATTGGAAGCCCCGAGAGGGCTATGGTGAAAAAGGAAATATCCTCAGATGAAATCTGGAAAGAAGCTTTCTGAGAAACTGCTTAGTGTTCTGTTAATTCAACTCACAGTGTTACATCTGTATTTCGTGAATCTCTTTGCTAGCCTTATTTCTGTGGAATCTGAGAACAGATATTTCCGATCCCTTTGAAGTCTATAGGGCCAAAGGAAATATCCTCCGATAACAAAGAGAAAGAAGCTTTCTGAGAAACTTCTTTGTGTTGTGTGAAATCATCTCACAGAGTTACAGCTTTCCCCTCAAGAAGCCTTTCGCTAAGACAGTTCTCGTGGAATTGGCAAAGTGATATTTGGAACCCCTAGAGGGCTATGGTGAAAAAGGAAGTATCCTCAGATGAAATCTGGAAAGAAGCTTTCTGAGAAAATGCTCTGTGATGTGTGACTTCCACTCACAGAGTTACATCTGTATTTCGTGGATCTCTTTGCTAGCCTTATTTCTGTGGAATCTGAGAACAGATATTTCGGATCCCTTTGAAGACTATAGGGCCAAAGGAAATATCCTCCGATAACAAAGAGAAAGAAGCTTTCTGAGAAACTTCTTTGTGTTCTGTGAAATCATCTCACAGAGTTACATCTTTCCCCTCAAGAAGCCTTTCGCTAAGAAAGTTATGTGGAATTGGCAAAGTGATATTTGGAAGCC
Source organism: Macaca mulatta (assembly GCF_049350105.2). NCBI lineage: Eukaryota > Metazoa > Chordata > Mammalia > Primates > Cercopithecidae > Macaca > Macaca mulatta. The sequence goes on along the minus strand of NC_133422.1, from coordinate 55,123,695 downwards.
CATAGAGGGCTATGGTGATAAAGGAAATATCCTCAGATGAAATCTGGAAAGAAGCTTTGTGAGAAACTGCTATGTGATGTGTGACTTCCACTCACAGAGTTACACCTGTATTTCGTGGATCTCTTTGCTAGCCTTATTTCTGTGGAATCTGAGAACAGATATTTCTGATTACTTTGACGACTATAGGGCCAAAAGAAATATCCTCCGATAACAAAGAGAAAGAAGCTTTCTGAGAAACTTCTTTGTGTTCTATGAAATCTTCTCACAGAGTTACAGCTTTCCCCTCCAGAAGCCTTTCGCTAAGACAGTTCTTGTGGAATTGGCAATGTGATATTTGGAAGCCCTTAGAGGGCTATGGTGAAAATGGAAATATCCTCAATTGAAATGTGGAAAGAAGCTTTCTGAGAAACTGCTCTGTGATGTGTGACTTCCACACATGGAGTTACATCTGTATTTCGTGGATCTCTTTGCTAGCCTTATTTCTGTGGAATCTGAGAACAGATATTTCGGATCCCGTTGAAGACTATAGGGCCAAAGGAAATATCCTCCGATAACAAAGAGAAAGAAGCTTTCTGAGAAACTTCTTTGTGTTCTGTGAAATCATCTCACAGAGTTACAGCTTTCCCCTCAAGAAGTCTTTCGCTAAGACAGTTATGTGGAATTGGCAAAGTGATATTTGGAAGCCCATAGAGGGCTATGGTGATAAAGGAAATATCCTCAGATGAAATCTGTAAAGAAGCTTTGTGAGAAACTGCTCTGTGATGTGTGACTTCCACTCACAGAGTTACACCTGTATTTCGTGGATCTCTTTGCTAGCCTTATTTCTATGGAATCTGAGAACATATATTTCGGATCCCTTTGAAGACTATAGGGCCAAAGGAAATATCCTCCGATAACAAAGAGAAAAAGCTTTCTGAGAAACTTCTTTGGGTTCTGTGAAATCATCTCACAGAGTTACAGCTTTCCTCTCAAGAAGCCTTTCGCTAAGACAGTTCTTGTGGAATTTGCAAAGTGATATATGGAAGCCCACAGAGGGCTATGGTGAAAAAGGAAATATCCTCAGATGAAATCTGGAAAGAAGCTTTCTGAGAAACTTCTCTGTGGTGTGTGACTTCCACTCACAGAGTTACATCTGTATTTCGTGGATCTCTTTGCTAGCTTTATTTTTGTGGAATCTGAGAACAGATATTTCGGATCCCTTTGAAGACCATTGGCCCAAAGGAAATATCCTCCGATAACAAAGAGAAAGAAGCTTTCTGAGAAACTTCTTTGTGTTCTGTGAAATGATCTCACAGAGTTACAGCTTTCCCCTCAGGAAGGCTTTCGCTAAGACAGTTCTTGTGGAATTGGCAAAGTGATATTTGGCAGCCCATAGATGGCTATGGTGAAAAAGGAAATATCCTCAGATGAAACCTGGAAAGAAGCTTTCTGAGAAACTGCTTATTGTTCTGTTACTTCATCTCACAGAGTTACATCTGTATTTCGTGGATCTCTTTGCTAGCCTTATTTCTGTGGAATCTGAGAACAGATATTTCGGATCCCTTTGAAGACTATAGGTCCAAAGGAAATATCCTCAGATAACAAAGAGAAAGAAGCTTTCTGAGAAATTTCTTTGTGTTCTGTGAAATCATCTCACAGAGTTACAGCTTTCCCCTCAAGAAGCCTTTCGCTAAGACAGTTCTTGTGGAATTTGCAAAGTGATATATGGAAGCCCACAGAGGGCTATGGTGAAAAAGGAAATATCCTCAGATGAAATCTGGAAAGAAGCTTTCTGAGAAACTTCTCTGTGGTGTTTGACTTCCAGTCAGAGAGTTACACCTGTATTTCGTGGATCTCTTTGCTAGCTTTATTTTTGTGGAATCTGAGAACAGATATTTCGGATCCCTTTGAAGACCATTGGCCCAAAGGAAATATCCTCCGATAACAAAGAGAAAGAAGCTTTCTGAGAAACTTCTTTGTGTTCTGAGAAATCAACTCACAGAGTTACAGCTTTCCCCTCAAGAAGCCTTTCGCTAAGACCGTTCTCTTGGAATTGGCAAAGTGATATTTGGAAGCCCTTAGAGGGCTATGGTGAAAAAGGAAATATCCTCAGATGAAATCTGGAAAGAAGCTTTCTGAAAAACGGCTAGTGTTCTGTTAATTCATCTCACAGAGTTACATCTGTATTTCTTTGATCTCTTTGCTAGCCCTATTTCTTTGGAATCTGAGAACAGATATTTCGGATCCCTTTGAAGACTATAGGGCCAAAGGAAATATCCTCCGATAACAAAGAGAAAGAAGCTTTCTGAGAAACTTCTTTGTGTTCTGTGAAATCACCTCACAGAGTTACACCTTTCCCCTCAAGAAGTCCTTCGCTAAGACAGTTATGTGGAATTGGCAAAGTGATATTTGGAACCCATAGAGGGCTATGGTGATAAAGGAAATATCCTCAGATGAAATCTGGAAAGAAGCTTTCTGAGAAACTGCTCTGTGATGTGTGACTTCCACTCACAGAGTTACATCTCTATTTCGTGGATCTCTTTGCTAGCCTTATTTCTGTGGAATCTGAGAACAGATATTTCGGATCCCTTTGAAGACTATAGGGCCAAAGGAAATATCCTCCGATAAGAAAGAGAAAGAAGCTTTCTGAGAAACTTCTTTGTGTTCTGTGAAATCATCTCACAGAGTTACAGCTTTCCCCTCAAGAAGCCTTTCGCTAAGACAGTTCTTGTGGAACTGGCAAAGTGATATTGGGAAGCCCTTAGAGGGCTATGGTGAAAAAGGAAATATGCTCAGATGAAGTCTGGAAAGAAGCTTTCTGAGAAACTGCTTAGTGTTGTGTTACTTCATCTCAGAGAGTTACATCTGTATTTCGTGGATCTCTTTGCTAGCCTTATTTCTGTGGAATCTGAGAACAGATATTTCGGATCCCATTGAAGACTATAGGGCTAAAGGAAATATCCTCCGATAACAAAGAGAAAGAAGCTTTCAGAGAAACTTCTTTGTTTTCTGTGAAATCATCTCACAGAGTTACAGCTTTCCCCTCAGGAAGCCTTTCGTTAAGACAGTTTTGTGGAATTGGCAAAGTGATTTTTGGAAGCCCTTAGAGGGCTATGGTGAAAAAGGAAATATCCTCAGATGAAATCTGGATAGAAGCTTTGTGAGAAACTGCTTAGTGTTCTGTTAATTCATCTCAGAGAGTTACATCTGTATTTCGTGGATCTTTTGATAGCCTTATTTCTGTGGAAACTGAGAACAGATATTTCGGATCCCTTTGAAGACTATAGGGCCTAAGGAAATATCCTCCGATAACAAAGAGAAAGAAGCTTTCTGAGAAACTTCTTTGTGTTCTGTGAAATCATCTCACAGAGTTCCAGCTCTCCCCTCAAGAAGCCTTTCGCTAAGACAGTTCTTGTGGAATTGGCAAAGTGATACTTGGAAGCCCATAGAGGGCTTTGGTGAAAAAGCAAATATCATCAGATGAAATCTGGAAAGAAGCTTTCTGAGAAACTTCTCTGTGGTGTGTGACTTCCACTCACAGAGTTACATCTGAATTTCGTGGATCTCTTTGCTAGCCTTATTTCTGTGGAATTGAGAACAGATATTTCGGATCCTTTTGAAGACAATAGGGCCAAAGGAAATATCCTCCGATAACAAAGAGAAAGAAGCTTTCTGAGAAACTTCTTTGTGTTCTGTGAAATCATCTCACAGAGTTACAGCTTTCCCCTCAAGAAGCCTTTCGCTAAGACAGTTCTTGTGGAATTGGCAAAGTGATATTGGAAAGCCCTTAGAGGGCAACGGTGAAAAAGGAAATATGCTCAGATGAAGTCTGGAAAGAAGCTCTCTGAGAAACTGCTTAGTGTTCTGTTACTTCATCTCACAGAGTTACATCTGTATGTCGTGGATCTCTTTGCTAACCTTATTTCTGTGGAATCTGAGAACAGATATTTCGGATCCCTTTGAAGACTATAGGGCCAAAGGAAATATCCTCCGATAACAAAGAGAAAGAAGCTTTCTGAGAAACTTCTTTGTGTTCTGTGAAATCATCTCACAGAGTTACAGCTTTCCCCTCAAGAAGCCTTTCGCTAAGACAGTTCTTGTGGAATTTGCAAAGTAATATATGGAAGCCCACAGAGGGCTATGGTGAAAAAGGAAATATCCTCAGATGAAATCTGGAAAGAAGCTTTCTGAGAAACTTCTCTGTGGTGTGTGACTTCCACTCACAGGGTCACAAGAATTTCGTGGATCTCTTTGCCAGCCTTATTTCTGTGGAATCTGAGAACAGATATTTCGGATCCCTTTGAAGACTATAGGGCCAAAGGAAATATCCTCCGATAACAAAGAGAAAGAAGCTTTCTGAGAAACTTCTTTGTGTTCTGTGAAATCATCTCACAGAGTTACAGCTTTCCCCTTAAGAAGCCTTTCGCTAAGACAGTTCTTGTGGAATTGGCAAAGTGATATTTGGAAGCCCATAGAGGGCTATGGTGAAAAAGGAATTATCCTCAGATGAAATCTGGAAAGAAGCTTTCTGAGAAACTGCTTAGTGTTCTGTTAATTCATCTCACAGAGTTACATCTGTATTTCTTGGATCTCTTTGCTAACCCTATTTCTGTGGAATCTGATAACTGATATTTCAGATCCCATTGAAGACTATAGGGCCAAAGGAAATATCCTCCGATAACAAAGAGAAAGAAGCTTTCTGAGAAACTTCTTTGTGTTCTGTGAAATCATCTCACAGAGTTACAGCTTTCCCCTTAAGAAGCCTTTCGCTAAGACAGTTCTTGTGGAATTGGCAAAGTGATATTTGGAAGCCCATAGAGGGCTATGGTGAAAAAGGAAATATTCTCAGATGAAATCTGGAAAGAAGCTTTCTGAGAAACTGCTTAGTGTTCTGTTAATTCATCTCACAGAGTTACATCTGTATTTCGTGGATCTCATTGCTAACCCTATTTCTGTGGAATCTGATAACTGATATTTCAGATCCCTTTGAAGACTATAGGGCCAAAGGAAATATCCTCCGATAACAAAGAGAAAGAAACTTTCTGAGAAACTTCTTTGTGTTCTGTGAAATCATCTCACAGAGTTACAGCTTTCCCCTCGAGAAGCCTTTCGCTAAGACAGTTTTTGTGGAATTGGCAAAGTGATATTGGGAAGCCCATAGAGGGCTATGGTGAAAAAGGAAATATGCTCAGATGAAGTCTGGAAAGAAGCTTTTTGAGAAACTAATTAGTATTGTGTTACTTCATCTCACAGAGTTACATCTGTATTTCGTGGATCTCTTTGCTAGCCTTATTTCTGTGGAATCTGAGAACAGATATTTCGGATCCCTTTGAAGACTATAGGGCCAAAGGAAATATCCTCCGATAACAAAGAGAAAGAAGCTTTCTGAGAAACTTCTTTGTGTTCTGTGAAATCATCTCACAAATTACAGCTTTCCCCTCAAGAAGCCTTTCGCTAAGACAGTTCTTGTGGAATTGGCAAAGTGATATTTGGAAGCCCATAGAGGGCTATGGTAAAAAAGGGAATATGCTCAGATTAAATCTGGAAAGAAGCTTTCTGAGAAACTGCTTAGTGTTCTGTTAATTCATCTCACAGAGTTATATCTGTATTTCTTGGATCTCTTTGCTAACCTTATTTCTGTGGAATCTGAGAACAGATATTTCGGATCCCTTTGAAGACTATAGGGCCATAGGAAATATCCTCCGATAACAAAGAGAAAGAAGCTTTCTGAGAAACTTCTTTGTGTTCTGTGAAATCATCTCACAGAGTTACAGCTTTCCCCTCAAGAAGCCTTTCGCTAAGACAGTTCTTGTGGAATTTGCAAAGTGATATATGGAAGCCCACAGAAGGCTATGGTGAAAAAGGAAATATCCTCAGATGAAATCTGGAAAGAAGCTTTCTGAGAAACTGCTCTGTGGTGTGTGACTTCCACTCACAGAGTTAAATCTGTATTTCGTGGATCTCTTTGCTAGCTTTATTTTTGTGGAATCTGAGAACAGATATTTGGGATCCCTTTGAAGACCATTGGGCCAATGGAAATATCCTCCGATAACAAAGAGAAAGAAGCTTTCTGAGAAACTTATTTGTGTTCTGAGAAATCATCTCACAGAGGTACAGCTTTAACCTCAAGAAGACTTTCGCTAAGACCGTTCTCTTGGAATTGGCAAAGTGATATTTGGAAGCCCTTAGAGGGCTATGGTGAAAAAGGAAATATCCTCAGATGAAATCTGGAAAGAAGCTTTCTGAGAAACGGCTAGTGTTCTGTTAATTCATCTCACAGAGTTACATCCGTTTTTCTTTGATCTCTTTGCTAGCCCTATTTCTTTGGAATTTGAGAACAGATATTTCGGATCCCTTTGAAGACTATAGGGCCAAAGGAAATATCCTCCGATAACAAAGAGGAAGAAGCTTTCTGAGAAATTTCTTTGTGTTCTGTGAAATCATCTCACAGAGTTACTGCTTTCCCCTCAAGGAGCCTTTCGCTAAGACAGTTCTTGTGGAATTGGCAAAGTGATATTTGTAAGCCCATAGATGGCTATGGTGAAAAATGAAATATCCTCAGATGAAATCTGGGAAGAAGCTTTCTGAGAAACTTCTCTGTGGTGTGTGACTTCCACTCATAGAGTTACATCTGAATTTCGTGGATCTCTTTGCTGGCCTTATTTCTGTGGAATCTGAGAACAGATTTTTCGGATCCCTTCGAAGACTATAGGGCCAAAGGAAATATCCTCCGATAACAAAGAGAAAGAAGCTTTCTGAGAAACTTCTTGGTGTTCTGTGAAATCATCTCACAGAGTTACAGCTTTCCCCTAAAGAAGCCTTTCGCTAAGACAGTTCTTGTGGAATTGGCAAAGGGATATTTGGAAGCCCATAGAGGGCTATGGTGAAAAAGGAAATATCCTCAGATGAAATCTGGAAAGAAGCTTTCTGAGAAACTTCTCTGTGGTGTGTGACTTCCACTCACAGAGTTACATCTGTATTTCGTGGATCTCTTCGATAGCCTTATTTCTGTGGAATCTGAGTACAGATATTTAGGATCCCTTTGAAGATTATAGGGCCAAAGGAAATATACTCCGATAACAAAGAGAAAGAAGCTTTCTGAGAAACTGCTTAGTGTTCTGCTCATTCATCTCACAGAGTTACATGTGTATTTCGTGGATCTCTTTGCTAGCCTTATTTCTGTGGAATCTGAGAACAGATATTTCGGATCCCTTTGAAGAGTATAGGGCCAAAGGAAATATCCTCCGATAACAAAGAGAAAGAACCTTTCTGAGAATCCTCTTTGTGTTCTGTGAAATCATCTCACAGAGTTAAAGCTTTCCCCTCAAGAAGCCTTTCGCTAAGACGGTTCTTGAGGAATTGGCAAAGTGATATTTGCAAGAACATAGAGGGCTATGGTGAAAAAGGAAATATCCTCAGATGAAATCTGGAAAGAAGCTTTCTGAGAAACTGCTCTGTGATGGGTGACTTCCACTCACAGAGTTACATCTGTATTTCTTGGATCTATTTGCTAGCCTTATTTCTGTGGAATCTGAGAACAGATATTTCGGATCCCTTTGAAGACTATAGGGCCAAAGGAAATATCCTCCGATAACTAAGAGAAAGAAGCTTTCCAAGAAACTTCTTTGTGTTTTGTGAAATCATCTCACAGAGTTACAGCTTTCCACTCAAGAAGCCTTTCGCTAAGACAGTTCTTGTGGAATTGGCAAAGTGATATTTGGAAGCCCATAGAGGGCTATGGTGAAAAAGGAAATATCCTCAGATGAAATCTGGAAAGAGGCTTTCTGAGAAACTGCTTAGTGTTCTGTTAATTCATCTCACAGAATTACATCTGTATTTCGTGGATCTCTTTGCTAGCCATATTTCTGTGGAATCTGAGAACAGATATTTCGGATCCCTTTGAAGACTATAGGGCCAAAGGAAATATCCTCCGATAACAAAGAGAAAGAAGCTTTCTGAGAAACTTCTTTGTGTTCTGTGAAATCATCTCACAGAGTTACAGCATTCCCCTCAAGAAGCCTTTCGCTAAGACAGTTCTTGTGGAATTGGCAAAATGATTTTTGGAAGCCCGTAGAGGGCTATGGTGAAAAAGGAAATATCCTCAGATGAAATCTGGAAAGAAGCTTTCTGAGAAACTGCTTACTGTTCTGTTAATTCATCTCACAGAGTTACATCTGTATTTCGTAGATCTCTTTGCTAGCCTTATTTCTGTGGAATCTGAGAACAGATATTTCGGATCCCTTTGAAGACTATCGGGAAAAAGGAAATATCCTCCGATAACAAAGAGAAAGAAGCTTTCTGAGAAACTTCTTTGTGTTCTGTGAAATCATCCCACAGAATTACAGCTTTCCCCTCAAGAAGCCTTTCGCTAAGACACTTCTTGTGGAATTGGCAAAGTGATATTTGGAAGCCCATAGAGGGCTATGGTGAAAAAGGAAATATCCTCAGATGAAATCTGGAAAGAAGCTTTCTGAGAAACTTCTCTGTGGTGTGTGACTTCCACTCACAGGGTCACATGAATTTCGGGGATCTCTTTGCCAGCCTTATTTCTGTGGAATCTGAGAACAGATATTTCGGATCCCTTTGAAGACTATAGGGCCAAAGGAAATATCCTCCGATAACAAAGAGAAAGAAGCTTTCTGAGAAACTTCTTTGTGTTCTGTGAAATCATCTCACAGAGTTACAGCTTTCCCCTTAAGAAGCCTTTCGCTAAGACAGTTCTTGTGGAATTGGCAAAGTGATATTTGGAAGCCCATAGAGGGCTATGGTGAAAAAGGAAATATTCTCAGATGAAATCTGGAAAGAAGCTTTCTGAGAAACTGCTTAGTGTTCTGTTAATTCATCTCACAGAGTTACATCTGTATTTCGTGGATCTCATTGCTAACCCTATTTCTGTGGAATCTGATAACTGATATTTCAGATCCCTTTGAAGACTATAGGGCCAAAGGAAATATCCTCCGATAACAAAGAGAAAGAAGCTTTCTAAGAAACTTCTTTGTGTTCTGTGAAATCATCTCACAGAGTTACAGCTTTCCCCTCGAAAAGCCTTTCGCTAAGACAGTTTTTGTGGAATTGGCAAAGTGATATTGGGAAACCCATAGAGGGCTATGGTGAAAAAGGAAATATGCCCAGATGAAGTCTGGAAAGAAGCTTTTTGAGAAACTAATTAGTATTGTGTTACTTCATCTCACAGAGTTACATCTGTATTTCGTGGATCTCTTTGCTAGCCTTATTTCTGTGGAATCTGAGAACAGATATTTTGGTCCCTTTGAAGACTATAGGGCCAAAGGAAATATCCTCCGATAACAAAGAGAAAGAAGCTTTCTGAGAAACTTCTTTGTGTTCTGTGAAATCATCTCACAAAGTTACAGCTTTCCCCTCAAGAAGCCTTTCGCTAAGACAGTTCTTGTGGAATTGGCAAAGTGATATTTGGAAGCCCATAGAGGGCTATGGTAAAAAAGGGAATATGCTCAGATGAAATCTGGAAAGAAGCTTTCTGAGAAACTGCTTAGTGTTCTGTTAATTCATCTCACAGAGTTATATCTGTATTTCGTGTATCTCTTTGCTAACCTTATTTCTGTGGAATCTGAGAACAGATATTTCGTATCCCTTTGAAGACTATAGGGCCATAGGAAATATCCTCCGATAACAAAGAGAAAGAAGCTTTCTGAGAAACTTCTTTGTGTTCTGTGAAATCATCTCACAGAGTTACAGCTTTCCCCTCAAGAAGCCTTTCGCTAAGACAGTTCTTGTGGAATTTGCAAAGTGATATATGGAAGCCCAAAGAGGGCTATGGTGAAAAAGGAAATATCCTCAGATGAAATCTGGAAAGAAGCTTTCTGAGAAACTGCTCTGTGGTGTGTGACTTCCACTCACAGAGTTAAATCTGTATTTCGTGGATCTCTTTGCTAGCTTTATTTTTGTGGAATCTGAGAACAGATATTTCGGATCCCTTTGAAGACCATTGGGCCAATGGAAATATCCTCCGATAACAAAGAGAAAGAAGCTTTCTGAGAAACTTATTTGTGTTCTGAGAAATCATCTCACAGAGGTACAGCTTTAACCTCAAGAAGACTTTCGCTAAGACCGTTCTCTTGGAATTGGCAAAGTGATATTTGGAAGCCCTTAGAGGGCTATGGTGAAAAAGGAAATATCCTCAGATGAAATCTGGAAAGAAGCTTTCTGAGAAACGGCTAGTGTTCTGTTAATTCATCTCACAGACTTACATCCGTTTTTCTTTGATCTCTTTGCTAGCCCTATTTCTTTGGAATTTGAGAACAGATATTTCGGATCCCTTTGAAGACTATAGGGCCAAAGGAAATATCCTCCGATAACAAAGAGGAAGAAGCTTTCTGAGAAATTTCTTTGTGTTCTGTGAAATCATCTCACAGAGTTACAGCTTTCCCCTCAAGGAGCCTTTCGCTAAGACAGTTCTTGTGGAATTGGCAAAGTGATATTTGTAAGCCCATAGAGGGCTATGGTGAAAAATGAAATATCCTGAGATGAAATCTGGAAAGAAGCTTTCTGAGAAACTTCTCTGTGGTGTGTGACTTCCACTCATAGAGTTACATCTGAATTTCGTGGATCTCTTTGCTAGCCTTATTTCTGTGGAATCTGAGAACAGATATTTCGGATCCCTTTGAAGAGTATAGGGCCAAAGGAAATATCCTCCGATAACAAAGAGAAAGAACCTTTCTGAGAATCCTCTTTGTGTTCTGTGAAATCATCTCACAGAGTTAAAGCTTTCCCCTCAAGAAGCCTTTCGCTAAGAAGGTTCTTGAGGAATTGGCAAAGTGATATTTGCAAGAACATAGAGGGCTATGGTGAAAAAGGAAATATCCTCAGATGAAATCTGGAAAGAAGTTTTCTGAGAAACTGCTCTGTGATGGGTGACTTCCACTCACAGAGTTACATCTGTATTTCTTGGATCTATTTGCTAGCCTTATTTCTGTGGAATCTGAGAACAGATATTTCGGATCCCTTTGAAGACTATAGGGCCAAAGGAAATATCCTCCGATAACTAAGAGAAAGAAGCTTTCCAAGAAACTTCTTTGTGTTTTGTGAAATCATCTCACAGAGTTACAGCTTTCCACTCAAGAAGCCTTTCGCTAAGACAGTTCTTGTGGAATTGGCAAAGTGATATTTGGAAGCCCATAGAGGGCTATGGTGAAAAAGGAAATATCCTCAGATGAAATCTGGAAAGAGGCTTTCTGAGAAACTGCTTAGTGTTCTGTTAATTCATCTCACAGAATTACATCTGTATTTCGTGGATCTCTTTGCTAGCCATATTTCTGTGGAATCTGAGAACAGATATTTCGGATCCCTTTGAAGACTATAGGGCCATAGGAAATATCCTCCGATAACAAAGAGAAAGAAGCTTTCTGAGAAACTTCTTTGTGTTCTGTGAAATCATCTCACAGAGTTACAGCTTTCCCCTCAAGAAGCCTTTCGCTAAGACAGTTCTTGTGGAATTTGCAAAGTGATATATGGAAGCCCACAGAGGGCTATGGTGAAAAAGGAAATATCCTCAGATGAAATCTGGAAAGAAGCTTTCTGAGAAACTGCTCTGTGGTGTGTGACTTCCACTCACAGAGTTAAATCTGTATTTCGTGGATCTCTTTGCTAGCTTTATTTTTGTGGAATCTGAGAACAGATATTTCGGATCCCTTTGAAGACCATTGGGCCAATGGAAATATCCTCCGATAACAAAGAGAAAGAAGCTTTCTGAGAAACTTATTTGTGTTCTGAGAAATCATCTCACAGAGGTACAGCTTTAACCTCAAGAAGACTTTCGCTAAGACCGTTCTCTTGGAATTGGCAAAGTGATATTTGGAAGCCCTTAGAGGGCTATGGTGAAAAAGGAAATATCCTCAGATGAAATCTGGAAAGAAGCTTTCTGAGAAACGGCTAGTGTTCTGTTAATTCATCTCACAGACTTACATCCGTTTTTCTTTGATCTCTTTGCTAGCCCTATTTCTTTGGAATTTGAGAACAGATATTTCGGATCCCTTTGAAGACTATAGGGCCAAAGGAAATATCCTCCGATAACAAAGAGGAAGAAGCTTTCTGAGAAATTTCTTTGTGTTCTGTGAAATCATCTCACAGAGTTACAGCTTTCCCCTCAAGGAGCCTTTCGCTAAGACAGTTCTTGTGGAATTGGCAAAGTGATATTTGTAAGCCCATAGAGGGCTATGGTGAAAAATGAAATATCCTCAGATGAAATCTGGAAAGAAGCTTTCTGAGAAACTTCTCTGTGGTGTGTGACTTCCACTCATAGAGTTACATCTGAATTTCGTGGATCTCTTTGCTAGCCTTATTTCTGTGGAATCTGAGAACAGATATTTCGGATCCCTTTGAAGAGTATAGGGCCAAAGGAAATATCCTCCGATAACAAAGAGAAAGAACCTTTCTGAGAATCCTCTTTGTGTTCTGTGAAATCATCTCACAGAGTTAAAGCTTTCCCCTCAAGAAGCCTTTCGCTAAGACGGTTCTTGAGGAATTGGCAAAGTGATATTTGCAAGAACATAGAGGGCTATGGTGAAAAAGGAAATATCCTCAGATGAAATCTGGAAAGAAGTTTTCTGAGAAACTGCTCTGTGATGGGTGACTTCCACTCACAGAGTTACATCTGTATTTCTTGGATCTATTTGCTAGCCTTATTTCTGTGGAATCTGAGAACAGATATTTCGGATCCCTTTGAAGACTATAGGGCCAAAGGAAATATCCTCCGATAACTAAGAGAAAGAAGCTTTCCAAGAAACTTCTTTGTGTTTTGTGAAATCATCTCACAGAGTTACAGCTTTCCACTCAAGAAGCCTTTCGCTAAGACAGTTCTTGTGGAATTGGCAAAGTGATATTTGGAAGCCCATAGAGGGCTATGGTGAAAAAGGAAATATCCTCAGATGAAATCTGGAAAGAGGCTTTCTGAGAAACTGCTTAGTGTTCTGTTAATTCATCTCACAGAATTACATCTGTATTTCGTGGATCTCTTTGCTAGCCATATTTCTGTGGAATCTGAGAACAGATATTTCGGATCCCTTTGAAGACTATAGGGCCAAAGGAAATATCCTCCGATAACAAAGAGAAAAAAGCTTTCTGAGAAACTTCTTTGTGTTCTGTGAAATCATCTCACAGAGTTACAGCATTCCCCTCAAGAAGCCTTTCGCTAAGACAGTTCTTGTGGAATTGGCAAAATGATTTTTGGAAGCCCGTAGAGGGCTATGGTGAAAAAGGAAATATCCTCAGATGAAATCTGGAAAGAAGCTTTCTGAGAAACTTCTCTGTGGTGTGTGACTTCCACTCACAGGGTCACATGAATTTCATGGATCTCTTTGCCAGCCTTATTTCTGTGGAATCTGAGAACAGATATTTCGGATCCCTTTGAAGACTATAGGGCCAAAGGAAATATCCTCCGATAACAAAGAGAAAGAAGCTTTCTGAGAAACTTCTTTGTGTTCTGTGAAATCATCTCACAGAGTTACAGCTTTCCCCTTAAGAAGCCTTTCGCTAAGACAGTTCTTGTGGAATTGGCAAAGTGATATTTGGAAGCCCATAGAGGGCTATGGTGAAAAAGGAAATATCCTCAGATGAAATCTGGAAAGAAGCTTTCTGAGAAACTGATTAATGTTCTGTTAATTCATCTCACAGAGTTACATCTGTATTTCGTGGATCTCTTTGCTAACCCTATTTCTGTGGAATCTGATAACTGATATTTCAGATCCCTTTGAAGACTATAGGGCCAAAGGAAATATCCTCCGATAACAAAGAGAAAGAAGCTTTCTGAGAAACTTCTTTGTGTTCTGTGAAATCATCTCACAGAGTTACAGCTTTCCCCTTAAGAAGCCTTTCGCTAAGACAGTTCTTGTGGAATTGGCAAAGTGATATTTGGAAGCCCATAGAGGGCTATGGTGAAAAAGGAAATATCCTCAGATGAAATCTGGAAAGAAGCTTTCTGAGAAACTGCTTAGTGTTCCGTTAATTCATCTCACAGAGTTACATCTGTATTTCGTGGATCTCTTTGCTAACCCTATTTCTGTGGAATCTGATAGCTGATATTTCAGATCCCTTTGAAGACTATAGGGCCAAAGGAAATATCCTCCGATAACAAAGAGAAAGAAGCTTTCTGAGAAACTTCTTTGTGTTCTGTGAAATCATCTCACAGAGTTACAGCTTTCCCCTCAAGAAGCCTTTCGCTAAGAGAGTTCTTGTGGAATTGGCAAAGTGATATTGGGAAGCCCATAGAGGGCTATGGTGAAAAAGGAAATATGCTCAGATGAAGTCTGGAAAGAAGCTTTCTGAGAAACTGCTTAGTATTGTGTTACTTCATCTCACAGAGTTACATCTGTATTTCGTGGATCTCTTTGCTAGCCTTATTTGTGTGGAATCTGAGTACAGATATTTCGGATCTCTTTGAAGATTATAAGGCCAAAGGAAATATCCTCCGATAACAAAGAGAAAGAAGCTTTCTGAGAAACTGCTTAGTGTTCTGCTCATTCATCTCACAGAGTTACATGTGTATTTCGTGGATCTCTTTGCTAGCCTTATTTCTGTGGAATCTGAGAACAGATATTTCGGATCCCTTTGAAGACTATAGGGCCAAAGGAAATATCCTCCGATAACAAAGAGAAAGAAGCTTTCTGAGAAACTTCTTTGTGTTCTGTGAAATCGTCTCACAGAGTTAAAGCTTTCCCCTCAAGAAGCCTTTCGCTAAGACAGTTCTTGCGGAATTGGCAAAGTGATATTTGCAAGCCCATAGAGGGCTATGGTGAAAAAGGAAATATCCTGAGATGAAATCTGGAAAGAAGCTTTCTGAGAAACTGCTCTGTGATGGGTGACTTCCACTCACAGAGTTATATCTGTATTTCTTGGATCTATTTGCTAGCCTTATTTCTGTGGAATCTGAGAACAGATATTTCGGATCCCTTTGAAGACTATAGGGCCAAAGGAAATATCCTCCGATAACTAAGAGAAAGAAGCTTTCCAGGAAACTTCTTTGTGTTTTGTGAAATCATCTCACAGAGTTACAGCTTTCCACTCAAGAAGCCTTTCGCTAAGACAGTTCTTGTGGAATTGGCAAAGTGATATTTGGAAGCCCTTAGAGGGCTATGGTGAAAAAGGAAATATCCTGAGATGAAATCTGGAAAGAAGCTTTCTGAGAAACTGCTCTGTGATGGGTGACTTCCACTCACAGAGTTACATCTGTATTTCTTGGATCTATTTGATAGCCTTATTTCTGTGGAATCTGAGAAGAGATATTTCGGATCCCTTTGAAGATTATAGGGCCAAAGGAAATAACCTCCGATAACAAAGAGAAAGAAGCTTTCTGAGAATCTTCTTTGTGTTCTGTGAAATCATCTCGCAGAGTTTAAGCTTTCCCGTCAAGAAGTCTTTCGCTAAGACAGTTCTTGAGGAATTGGCAAAGTGATATTTGGAAGCCCATAGAGGGCTATGGTGAAAAAGGAAATATCCTGAGATGAAATCTGGAAAGAAGCTTTCTGAGAAACTGCTCTGTGATGGGTGACTTCCACTCACAGAGTTACATCTGTATTTCTTGGATCTATTTGATAGCCTTATTTCTGTGGAATCTGAGAAGAGATATTTCGGATCCCTTTGAAGACTATAGGGCCAAAGGAAATATCCTCCGATAACTAAGAGAAAGAAGCTTTCCGAGAAACTTCTTTGTGTTTTGTGAAATCATCTCACAGAGTTACAGCATTCCACTCAAGAAGCCTTTCGCTAAGACAGTTCTTGTGGAATTGGCAAAGTGATATTTGGAAGCCCATAGAGGGCTATGGTGAAAAAGGAAATATCCTCAGATGAAATCTGGAAAGAGGCTTTCTGAGAAACTGCTTAGTGTTCTGTTAATTCATCTCACAGAGTTACATCTGTATTTCGTGGATCTCTTTGCTAGCCTTATTTCTGTGGAATCTGAGAACAGATATTTCGGATCCCTTTGAAGGCTATAGGGCCAAAGGAAATATCCTCCGATAACAAAGAGAAAGAAGCTTTCTGAGAAACTTCTTTGTGTTCTGTGAAAGCATCTCACAGAGTTACAGCTTTCCCCTCAAGAAGCCTTTCGCTAAGACAGTTCTTCTGGAATTGGCAAAGTGATATGTGGAAGCCCATAGAGGGCTATGGTGAAAAAGGAAATATCCTCAGATGAAATCTGGAAAGAAGTTTCTGAGAAACTTCTCTGCGGTGTGTGACTTCCACTCACAGAGTTACATCTGTATTTCGTGGATCTCTTTGCTAGCTTTATTTTTTTGGAATCTGAGAACAGATATTTCGGATCCCTTTGAAGACCATTGGGCCAAAGGAAATATCCTCCGATAACAAAGAGAAAGAAGCTTTCTGAGAAACTTCTTTGTGTTCTGAGAAATCATCTCACAGAGGTACAGCTTTCACCTCAAGAAGACTTTCGCTAAGACAGTTCTCTTGGAATTGGCAAAGTGATATTTGGAAGCCCTTAGAGGGCTATGGTGAAAAAGGAAATATCCTCAGATGAAATCTGGAAAGAAGCTTTCTGAGAAACGGCTAGTGTTCTGTTAATTCATCTCACAGAGTTACATCTGTTTTTCTTTGATCTCTTTGCTAGCCCTATTTCTTTGGAATTTGAGAACAGATATTTCGGATCCCTTTGAAGACTATAGGGCCAAAGGAAATATCCTCCGATAACAAAGAGAAAGAAGCTTTCTGAGAAACTTCTTTGTGTTCTGTGAAATCATCTCACAGAGTTACAGCTTTCCCCTCAAGAAGCCTTTCGCTAAGACAGTTCTTGTGGAATTGGCAAAGTGATATTTGGAAGCCCATAGAGGGCTATGGTGAAAAAGGAAATATCCTCAGATGAAATCTGGAAAGAAGCTTTCTGAGAAACTTCTCTGTGGTGTGTGACTTACACTCACAGAGTTACATCTGAATTTCGTGGATCTCTTTGCTAGCCTTATTTCTGTGGAATCTGAGAACTGATATTTCGGATCCCTTTGAAGACTATAGGGCCAAAGGAAATATCCTCCGATAACAAAGAGAAAAAAGCTTTCTGAGAAACTTCTTGGTGTTCTGTGAAATCATCTCACAGAGTTAGAGCTTTCCTCTCAAGAAGCCTTTCGCTAAAACAGTTCTTTTGGAATTGGCAAAGGGATATTTGGAAGCCCATAGAGGGCTATGGTGAAAAAGGAAATATCCTCAGATGAAATCTGGAAAGAAGCTTTCTGAAAAACTTCTCTGTGGTGTGTGACTTCCACTCACAGAGTTACATCTGTATTTCGTGGATCTCTTCGCTAGCCTTATTTCTGTGGAATCTGAGTACAGATATTTCGGATCCCCATGAAGATTATAGGGCCAAAGGAAATATCCTCCTATAACAAAGAGAAAGAAGCTTTCTGAGAAACTGCTTAGTGTTCTGCTCATTCATCTCACAGAGTTACATGTGTATTTCGTGGATCCCTTTGCTAGCCTTATTTCTGTGGAATCAGAGAACAGATATTTCGGATTTCTTTGAAGACTATAGGGCCAATGGAAATATCCTCCGATAACAAAGAGAAAGAAGCTTTCTGAGAATCTTCGTTGTGTTCTGTGAAATCATCTCACAGAGTTAAAGCTTTCCCCTCAAGAATCCTTTCGCTAAGGCAGTTCTTGAGGAATTGTCAAGGTGATATTTGGAAGCCCATAGAGGGCTATGGTGAAAAAGGAAATATCCTGAGATGAAATCTGTAAAGAAGCTTTCTGAGAAACTGCTCTGTGATGGGTGACTTCCACTCACAGAGTTACATCTGTATTTCTTGGATCTATTTGCTAGTCGTATTTCTGTGGAATCTGAGAACAGATATTTCGGATCGCTTTGAAGACTATAGGGCCAAAGGAAATATCCTCCGATAACTAAGAGAAAGAACCTTTCCGAGAAACTTCTTTGTGTTTTGTGAAATCATCTCACAGAGTTACAGCTTTCCACACAAGAAGCCTTTCGCTAAGACAGTTCTTGTGGAATTGGCAAAGTGATATTTGGAAGCCCATAGAGGGCTATGGTGAAAAAGGAAATATCCTCAGATGAAATCTGTAAAGAAGCTTTCTGAGAAACTGCTTAGTGTTCTGTTAATTCATCTCACAGAGTTACATCTGTATTTCGTGGATCTCTTTGCTAGCCTTATTTCTGTGGAATCTGAGAACAGATATTTCGGATCCCTTTGAAGACTATAGGGCCAACGGAAATATCCTCCGATAAGAATGAGAAAGAAGCTTTCTGAGAAACTTCTTTATGTTCTGTGAAAGCATCTCACAGAGTTACAGCTTTCCCCTCAAGAAGCCTTTCGCTAAGACAGTTCTTGTGGAATTGGCAAAGTGATATGTGGAAGCCCAAATAGGGCTATGGTGAAAAAGGAAATATCCTCAGATGAAATCTGGAAAGAAGCTTTCTGAGAAACTGCTCTGCGATGAGTGACTTCCACTCACAGAGTTACATCTGTATTTCGTGGATCTCTTTGCTAGCCTTATATCTGTGGAATCTGAGAACAGATATTTCGGATCCCTTTGAAGTCTATAGGGCCAAAGGAAATAACCTTCGATAACAAAGAGAAAGAAGCTTTCTGAGAAACTTCTTTGTGTTCTGTGAAATCATCTCACAGAGTTACAGCTTTCCCTTCTAGAAGCCTTTCGTTAAGACAGTTCTTGTGGAATTGGCAGAGTGATATTGGGAAGCCCATAGAGGGCAATGGTGAAAAAGGAAATATCCTCACATGAAATCTGGAAAGAAGCTTTCTTAGAAACTGCTTACTGTTCTGTTAATTCATCTCACAGAGTTACATCTGTATTTCGTGGATCTCTTGGCTAGCCTTATTTCTGTGGAATCTGAGATCAGATATTTCGGATCCCTTTGAAGACTATAGGGCCAATGGAAATATCCTCCGATAATAAAGAGAAAGAAGCTTTCTGAGAAACTTCTTTGTGTTCTGTGAAATCATCTCACAGAGTTACAGCTTTCCCCTCAAGAAGCCTTTCGCTAAGACAGTTCTTGTGGAATTGCCAAAGTGATATTTGGAAGCCCATAGAGGGCTATGGTGAAAAAGGAAATATCCTCAGATGAAATCTGGAAAGAAGCTTTCTGAGAAACTACTCTGTGATGTGTGACTTCCACTCACAGAGTTACATCTGTATTTCGTGGATCTATTTGCTAGCCTTATTTCTGTGGAATCTGAGAATAGATATTTCGGATCCCTTTGAAGACTATAGGGCCAAAGGAAATATCCTCCGATAACAAAGAGAAAGAAGCTTTCTGAGAAACTTCTTTGTGTTCTGTGAAATCATCTCACAGAGTTACAGCTTTTCCCTCAAGAAGCCTTTCGCTAAGACTGTTCTTCTGAAATTGGCAAAGTGATATTTGGAAGCCCTTAGAGGGCTATGGTGAAAAAGGAAATATCATTAGATGAAATCTGGAAAGAAGCTTTCTGAGATACTTCTCTGTGGTGTGTGACTTCCACTCACAGAGTTATATCTGTATTTCGTGGATCTCTTTGCTAGCCTTATTTTTGTGGAATCTGAGAACAGATATTTCGGATCCCTTTGAAGTCTGAAGGGCCAAAGGAAATATCCTTCGATAACAAAGAGAAAGAAGCTTTCTGAGAAACTTCTTTGTATTCTGTGAAATCATCTCACAGAGTTACAGCTTTCCCTTCAAGAAGCCTTTCGTTAAGACAGTTCTTGTGGAATTGGCAAAGTGATATTGTGAAGCCCAAAGAGGGCTATGGTGAAAAAGGAAAAATCCTCACATGAAATCTGGAAAGAAGCTTTCTTAGAAACTACTTACTCTTCTGTTAATTCATCTCACAGAGTTACATCTGTATTTCGTGGATCTCTTTGCTAGCCTTATTTCTGTGGAATCTGAGATCAGATATTTCGGATCCCTTTGAAGACTATAGGGCCAAAGGAAATATCCTCCGATAACAAAGAGAAAGAAGCTTTCTGAGAAACTTCTTTGTGTTGTTTGAAATCATCTCACTGAGTTACAGCTTTCCACTCAAGAAGCCTTTCGCTAAGACAGTTCTCTTGCAATTGGCAAAGTGATATTTGGAAGCCCATAGAGGGCGATGGTGAAAAACTAAATATCCTCAGATGAAATCTGGAAAGAAGCTTTCTGAGTAACTGCTCTGTGATGTGTGACTTCCACTCACAGAGTTAGATCTGTATTTCGTGGATCTCTTTGCTAGCCTTATTTCTGTGGAATCTGAGAACAGATATTTCCGATCCCTTTGAAGATTATAGGGCCAAAGGAAATATCCTCCGATAACAAAGAGAAAGAAGCTTTCTGAGAATCTTCTTTGTGTTCTGTGAAATCATCTCGCAGAGTTTAAGCTTTTCCGTCAAGAAGTCTTTCGCTAAGACAGTTCTTGAGGAATTGGCAAAGTGATATTTGGAAGCCCATAGAGGGCTATGGTGAAAAAGGAAATATCCTGAGATGAAATCTGGAAAGAAGCTTTCTGAGAAACTGCTCTGTGATGGGTGACTTCCACTCACAGAGTTACATCTGTATTTCTTGGATCTATTTGATAGCCTTATTTCTGTGGAATCTGAGAAGAGATAATTCGGAACCCTTTGAAGACTATATGGCCAAAGGAAATATCCTCCGATAACTAAGAGAAATAAGCTTTCCGAGAAACTTCTTTGTGTTTTGTGAAATCATCTCACAGAGTTACAGCATTCCACTCAAGAAGCCTTTCGCTAAGACAGTTCTTGTGGAATTGGCAAAGTGATATTTGGAAGCCCATAGAGGGCTATGGTGAAAAAGGAAATATCCTCAGATGAAATCTGGAAAGAGGCTTTCTGAGAAACTGCTTAGTGTTCTGTTAATTCATCTCACAGAGTTACATCTGTATTTCGTGGATCTCTTTGCTAGCCTTATTTCCGTGGAATCTGAGAACAGATATTTCGGATCCCTTTGAAGGCTATAGGGCCAAAGGAAATATCCTCCGATAACAAAGAGAAAGAAGCTTTCTGAGAAACTTCTTTGTGTTCTGTGAAAGCATCTCACAGAGTTACAGCTTTCCCCTCAAGAAGCCTTTCGCTAAGACAGTTCTTCTGGAATTGGCAAAGTGATATGTGGAAGCCCATAGAGGGCTATGGTGAAAAAGGAAATATCCTCAGATGAAATCTGGAAAGAAGCTTTCTGAGAAACTTCTCTGCGGTGTGTGACTTCCACTCACAGAGTTACATCTGTATTTCGTGGATCTCTTTGCTAGCTTTATTTTTTTGGAATCTGAGAACAGATATTTCGGATCCCTTTGAACACCATTGGGCCAAAGGAAATATCCTCCGATAACAAAGAGAAAGAAGCTTTCTGAGAAACTTCTTTGTGTTCTGAGAAATCATCTCACAGAGGTACAGCTTTCACCTCAAGAAGACTTTCGCTAAGACAGTTCTCTTGGAATTGGCAAAGTGATATTTGGAAGCCCTTAGAGGGCTATGGTGAAAAAGGAAATATCCTCAGATGAAATCTGGAAAGAAGCTTTCTGAGAAACGGCTAGTGTTCTGTCAATTCATCTCACAGAGTTACATCTGTTTTTCTTTGATCTCTTTGCTAGCCCTATTTCTTTGGAATTTGAGAACAGATATTTCGGATCCCTTTGAAGACTATAGGACCAAAGGAAATATCCTCCGATAACAAAGAGAAAGAAGCTTTCTGAGAAACATCTTTGTGTTCTGTGAAATCATCTCACAGAGTTACAGCTTTCCCCTCAAGAAGCCTTTCGCTAAGAGAGTTCTTGTGGAATTGGCAAAGTGATATTTGTAAGCCCATAGAGGGCTATGGTGAAAAAGGAAATATCCTCAGATGAAATCTGGAAAGAAGCTTTCTGAGAAACTTCTCTGTGGAGTGTGACTTACACTCACAGAGTTACATCTGAATTTCGTGGATCTCTTTGCTAGCCTTATTTCTGTGGAATCTGAGAACAGATATTTCGGATCCCTTTGAAGACTATAGGGCCAATGGAAATATCTTCCGATAACAAAGAGAAAAAAGCTTTCTGAGAAACTTCTTGGTGTTCTGTGAAATCATCTCACAGAGTTAGAGATTTCCCCTCAAGAAGCCTTTCGCTAAAACAGTTCTTGTGGAATTGGCAAAGTGATATTTGTAAGCCCATAGAGGGCTATGGTGAAAAAGGAAATATCCTCAGATGAAATCTGGAAAGAAGCTTTCTGAGAAACTTCTCTGTGGTGTGTGACTTCCACTCACAGAGTTACATCTGTATTTCGTGGATCTCTTCGCTAGCCTTATTTCTGTGGAATCTGAGTACAGATATTTCGGATCCCCATGAAGATTATAGGGCCAAAGGAAATATCCTCCGATAACAAAGAGAAAGAAGCTTTCTGAGAAACTGCTTAGTGTTCTGCTCATTCATCTCACAGAGTTACATGTGTATTTCGTGGATCTCTTTGCTAGCCTTATTTCTGTGGAATCTGAGAACAGATATTTCGGATCCCTTTGAAGACTATAGGGCCAAAGGAAATATCCTCCGATAACAAAGAGAAAGAAGCTTTCTGAGAAACTTCTTTGTGTTCTGTGAAATCATCACACAGAGTTAAAGCTTTCCCCTCAAGAAGCCTTTCGCTAAGACAGTTCTTGAGGAATTGGCAAAGTGATATTTGCAAGCCCATAGAGGGCTATGGTGAAAAAGGAAATATCCTGAGATGAAATCTGGAAAGAAGCTTTCTGAGAAACTGCTCTGTGATGGGTGACTTCCACTCACAGAGTTACATCTGTATTTCTTGGATCTATTTGCTAGCCTTATTTCTGTGGAATCTGAGAACAGATATTTCGGATCCCTTTGAAGACTATACGGCCAAAGGAAATATCCTCCGATAACTAAGAGAAAGAATCTTTCCAAGAAACTTCTTTGTGTTTTGTGAAATCATCTCACAGAGTTACAGCTTTCCACTCAAGAAGCCTTTCGCTAAGACAGTTCTTGTGGAATTGGCAAAGTGATATTTGGAAGCCCTTAGAGGGCTATGGTGAAAAAGGGAATATGCTCAGATGAAATCTGGAAAGAAGCTTTCTGGGAAACTACTTAGTGTTCTGTTAATTCATCTCACAGAGTTACATCTGTATTTCGTGAATCTCTTTGCCAACCTTATTTCTGTGGAATCTGAGAACAGATATTTCGGATTCCTTTGAAGACTATAGGGCTAAAGGAAATATCCTCTGATAACAAAGAGAAAGAAGCTTTCTGAGAAACTTCTTTGTTTTCTGTGAAATCATCTCACAGAGTTACAGCCTTCCCCTCAAGAAGCCTTTCGTTAAGACAGTTCTTGTGGAATTGGCAAAGTGATTTTTGGAAGCCCTTAGAGGGCTATGGTGAAAAAGGAAATATCCTCAGATGAAATCTGGAAAGAAGCTTTCTGAGAAACTGCTTAGTGTTCTGTTAATTCATCTCACAGAGTTACATCTGTATTTCGTGGATCTCTTTGCTAGCCTTATTTCTGTGGAATCTGAGAACAGATAATTCGGATCCCTTTGAAGACTATAGGGCCAAAGAAATATCCTCCGATAACAAAGAGAAAGAAGCTTTCTGAGAAACTTCTTTGTGTTCTGTGAAAGCATCTCACAGAGTTACAGCTTTCCCCTCAAGAAGCCTTTCGCTAAGACAGTTCTTGTGGAATTGGCAAAGTGATATTTGGAAGCCCATAGAGGGCTATGGTGAAAAAGGAAGTATCCTCAGAGGAAATCTGGAAAGAAGCTTTCTGAGAAACTTCTCTGTGGTGTTTGACTTCCACTCACAGAGTTACATCTGTATTTCGTGGATCTCCTTGCTAGCCTTATTTCTGTGGAATCTGAGAACAGATATTTCAGATTCCTTTGAAGACTACTGGGCCAAAGTAAATATCCTCGGATAACAAAGAGAAAGAAGCTTTCTGAGAAACTTCTTTGTGTTCTGAGAAATCATCTCACAGAGGTACAGCTTTCCCCTCAAGAAGCCTTTCGCTAAGACAATTCTCTTGGAATTGGCAAAGTGATATTTGGAAGCCCATAGAGGGCTTTGGTGAAAAAGGAAATATCCTCAGATGAAATCTGGAAAGAAGCTTTCTGAGAAACGGCTAGTGTTCTGTTAATTCATCTCACAGAGTTATATCTGTATTTCGTGGATCTCTTTGCTAGCCTTATTTCTGTGGAATCAAAGAACCGATATTTCGGATTTCTTTGAAGACTATAGGGCCAATGGAAATATCCTCCGATAACAAAGAGAAAGAAGCTTTCTGAGAATCTTCTTTGTGTTCTGTGAAATCATCTCACAGAGTTAAAGCTTTCCCCTCAAGAATCCCTTCGCTAAGGCAGTTCTTGAGGAATTGTCAAGGTGATATTTGGAAGCCCATAGAGGGCTATGGTGAAAAAGGAAATATCCTGAGATGAAATCTGTAAAGAAGCTTTCTGAGAAACTGCTCTGTGATGGGTGACTTCCACTCACAGAGTTACATCAGTATTTCTTGGATCTATTTGCTAGTCGTATTTCTGTGGAATCTGAGAACAGATATTTCGGATCGCTTTGAAGACTATAGGGCCAAAGGAAATATCCTCCGATAACTAAGAGAAAGAACCTTTCCGAGAAACTTCTTTTTTTTTTGTGAAATCATCTTACAGAGTTACAGCTTTCCCCTCAAGAAGCCTTTCGCTAAGACAGTTCTTGTGGAATTGGCAAAGTGATATTTGGAAGCCCATAGAGGGCTATGGTGAAAAAGGAAATATCCTCAGATGAAATCTGGAAAGAAGCTTTCTGAGAAACTTCTCTGTGGTGTGTGACTTACACTCACAGAGTTACATCTGAATTTCGTGGATCTCTTTGCTAGCCTTATTTCTGTGGAATCTGAGAACAGATATTTCGGATCCCTTTGAAGACTATAGGGCCAAAGGAAATATCCTCCGATAACAAAGAGAAAAAAGCTTTCTGAGAAACTTCTTGGTGTTCTGTGAAATCATCTCACAGAGTTAGAGCTTTCCCCTCAAGAAGCCTTTCGCTAAAACAGTTCTTTTGGAATTGGCAAAGGGATATTTGGAAGCCCATAGAGGGCTATGGTGAAAAAGGAAATATCCTCAGATGAAATCTGGAAAGAAGCTTTCTGAAAAACTTCTCTGTGGTGTGTGACTTCCACTCACAGAGTTACATCTGTTTTTCGTGGATCTCTTCGCTAGCCTTATTTCTGTGGAATCTGAGTACAGATATTTCGGATCCCCATGAAGATTATAGGGCCAAAGGAAATATCCTCCGATAACAAAGAGAAAGAAGCTTTCTGAGAAACTGCTTAGTGTTCTGCTCATTCATCTCACAGAGTTACATGTGTATTTCGTGGATCCCTTTGCTAGCCTTATTTCTGTGGAATCTGAGAACAGATATTTCGGATCCCTTTGAAGACTATAGGGCCAAAGGAAATATCCTCCGATAACAAAGAGAAAGAAGCTTTCTGAGAATCTTCGTTGTGTTCTGTGAAATCATCTCACAGAGTTAAAGCTTTCCCCTCAAGAATCCTTTCGCTAAGGCAGTTCTTGAGGAATTGTCAAGGTGATATTTGGAAGCCCATAGAGGGCTATGGTGAAAAAGGAAATATCCTGAGATGAAATCTGTAAAGAAGCTTTCTGAGAAACTGCTCTGTGATGGGTGACTTCCACTCACAGAGTTACATCTGTATTTCTTGGATCTATTTGCTAGTCGTATTTCTGTGGAATCTGAGAACAGATATTTCGGATCGCTTTGAAGACTATAGGGCCAAAGGAAATATCCTCCGATAACTAAGAGAAAGAACCTTTCCGAGAAACTTCTTTGTGTTTTGTGAAATCATCTCACAGAGTTACAGCTTTCCACACAAGAAGCCTTTCGCTAAGACAGTTCTTGTGGAATTGGCAAAGTGATATTTGGAAGCCCATAGAGGGCTATGGTGAAAAAGGAAATATCCTCAGATGAAATCTGTAAAGAAGCTTTCTGATAAACTGCTTAGTGTTCTGTTAATTCATCTCACAGATTTACATCTGTATTTCGTGGATCTCTTTGCTAGCCTTATTTCTGTGGAATCTGAGAACAGATATTTCGGATCCCTTTGAAGACTATAGGGCCAACGGAAATATCCTCCGATAAGAAAGAGAAAGAAGCTTTCTGAGAAACTTCTTTATGTTCTGTGAAAGCATCTCACAGAGTTACAGCTTTCCCCTCAAGAAGCCTTTCGCTAAGACAGTTCTTGTGGAATTGGCAAAGTGATATGTGGAAGCCCAAATAGGGCTATGGTGAAAAAGGAAATATCCTCAGATGAAATCTGGAAAGAAGCTTTCTGAGAAACTGCTCTGCGATGAGTGACTTCCACTCACAGAGTTACATCTGTATTTCGTGGATCTCTTTGCTAGCCTTATTTCTGTGGAATCTGAGAACAGATATTTCGGATCCCTTTGAAGTCTATAGGGCCAAAGGAAATATCCTTCGATAACAAAGAGAAAGAAGCTTTCTGAGAAACTTCTTTGTGTTCTGTGAAATCATCTCACAGAGTTACAGCTTTCCCTTCTAGAAGCCTTTCGTTAAGACAGTTCTTGTGGAATTGGCAGAGTGATATTGGGAAGCCCATAGAGGGCAATGGTGAAAAAGGAAATATCCTCACATGAAATCTGGAAAGAAGCTTTCTTAGAAACTGCTTACTGTTCTGTTAATTCATCTCACAGAGTTACATCTGTATTTCGTGGATCTCTTTGCTAGCCTTATTTCTGTGGAATCTGAGATCAGATATTTCGGATCCCTTTGAAGACTATAGGGCCAATGGAAATATCCTCCGATAACAAAGAGAAAGAAGCTTTCTGAGAAACTTCTTGGTGTACTGTGAAATCATCTCACAGAGTTACAGCTTTCCCCTCAAGAAGCCTTTCGCTAAGACAGTTCTTGTGGAATTTGCAAAGTGATATTTGGAAGCCCATAGAGGGCTATGGTGAAAAAGGAAATATCCTCAGATGAAATCTTGAAAGAAGCTTTCTGAGAAACTTCTCTGTGGTGTGTGACTTCAACTCACAGAGTTACATCTGTATTTCGTGGATCGCTTTGCTAGCCTTATTTCTGTGGAATCTGAGAACAGATATTTCGGATCCCTTTGAAGACTATAGGGCCAAAGGAATTATCCTCCGATAACAAAGAGAAAGAAGCTTTCTGAGAAACTTCTTTGTGTTCTGTGAAATCATCTCACAGAGTTACAGCTTTTCCCTCAAGAAGCCTTTCGCTAAGACAGTTCTTCTGAAATTGGCAAAGTGATATTTGGAAGCCCTTAGAGGGCTATGGTGAAAAAGGAAATATCATTAGATGAAATCTGGAAAGAAGTTTTCTGAGAAACTTCTCTGTGGTGTGTGAGTTCCACTCACAGAGTTATATCTGTATTTCGTGGATCTCTTTGCTAGCCTTATTTCTGTGGAATCTGAGAACAGATATTTCGGATCCCTTTGAAGTCTGAAGGGCCAAAGGAAATATCCTTCGATAACAAAGAGAAAGAAGCTTTCTGAGAAACTTCTTTGTATTCTGTGAAATCATCTCACAGAGTTACAGCTTTCCCTTCAAGAAGCCTTTCGTTAAGACAGTTCTTGTGGAATTGGCAAAGTGATATTGGGAAGCCCAAAGAGGGCTATGGTGAAAAAGGAAAAATCCTCACATGAAATCTGGAAAGAAGCTTTCTTAGAAACTACTTACTCTTCTGTTAATTCATCTCACAGAGTTACATCTGTATTTCGTGGATCTCTTTGCTAGCCTTATTTCTGTGGAATCTGAGATCAGATATTTCGGATCCCTTTGAAGACTATAGGGCCAAAGGAAATATCCTCCGATAACAAAGAGAAAGAAGCTTTCTGAGAAACTTCTTTGTGTTGTTTGAAATCATCTCACTGAGTTACAGCTTTCCACTCAAGAAGCCTTTCGCTAAGACAGTTCTCTTGCAATTGGCAAAGTGATATTTGGAAGCCCATAGAGGGCGATGGTGAAAAACTAAATATCCTCAGATGAAATCTGGAAAGAAGCTTTCTGAGTAACTGCTCTGTGATGTGTGACTTCCACTCACAGAGTTAGATCTGTATTTCGTGGATCTCTTTGCTAGCCTTATTTCTGTGGAATCTGAGAACAGATATTACGGATCCCTTTGAAGATTATAGGGCCAAAGGAAATATCCTCCGATAACAAAGAGAAAGAAGCTTTCTGAGAATCTTCTTTGTGTTCTGTGATATCATCTCGCAGAGTTTAAGCTTTCCCGTCAAGAAGTCTTTCGCTAAGACAGTTCTTGAGGAATTGGCAAAGTGATATTTGGAAGCCCATAGAGGGCTATGGTGAAAAAGGAAATATCCTGAGATGAAATCTGGAAAGAAGCTTTCTGAGAAACTGCTCTGTGATGGGTGACTTCCACTCACAGAGTTACATCTGTATTTCTTGGATCTATTTGATAGCCTTATTTCTGTGGAATCTGAGAAGAGATATTTCGGAACCCTTTGAAGACTATAGGGCCAAAGGAAATATCCTCCGATAACTAAGAGAAAGAAGCTTTCCGAGAAACTTCTTTGTGTTTTGTGAAATCATCTCACAGAGTTACAGCATTCCACTCAAGAAGCCTTTCGCTAAGACAGTTCTTGTGGAATTGGCAAAGTGATATTTGGAAGCCCATAGAGGGCTATGTTGAAAAAGGAAATATCCTCAGATGAAATCTGGAAAGAGGCTTTCTGAGAAACTGCTTAGTGTTCTGTTAATTCATCTCACAGAGTTACATCTGTATTTCGTGGATCTCTTTGCTAGCCTTATTTCTGTGGAATCTGAGAACAGATATTTCGGATCCCTTTGAAGGCTATAGGGCCAAAGGAAATATCCTCCGATAACAAAGAGAAAGAAGCTTTCTGAGAAACTTCTTTGTGTTCTGTGAAAGCATCTCACAGAGTTACAGCTTTCCCCTCAAGAAGCCTTTCGCTAAGACAGTTCTTCTGGAATTGGCAAAGTGATATTTGGAAGCCCATAGAGGGCTATGGTGAAAAAGGAAATATCCTCAGATGAAATCTGGAAAGAAGCTTTCTGAGAAACTTCTCTGCGGTGTGTGACTTCCACTCACAGAGTTACATCTGTATTTCGTGGATCTCTTTGCTAGCTTTATTTTTTTGGAATCTGAGAACAGATATTTCGGATCCCTTTGAACACCATTGGGCCAAAGGAAATATCCTCCGATAACAAAGAGAAAGAAGCTTTCTGAGAAACTTCTTTGTGTTCTGAGAAATCATCTCACAGAGGTACAGCTTTCACCTCAAGAAGACTTTCGCTAAGACAGTTCTCTTGGAATTGGCAAAGTGATATTTGGAAGCCCTTAGAGGGCTATGGTGAAAAAGGAAATATCCTCAGATGAAATCTGGAAAGAAGCTTTCTGAGAAACGGCTAGTGTTCTGTTAATTCATCTCACAGAGTTACATCTGTTTTTCTTTGATCTCTTTGCTAGCCCTATTTCTTTGGAATTTGAGAACAGATATTTCGGATCCCTTTGAAGACTATAGGGCCAAAGGAAATATCCTCCGATAACAAAGAGAAAGAAGCTTTCTGAGAAACTTCTTTGTGTTCTGTGAAATCATCTCACAGAGTTACAGCTTTCCCCTCAAGAAGCCTTTCGCTAAGACAGTTCTTGTGGAATTGGCAAAGTGATATTTGTAAGCCCATAGAGGGCTATGGTGAAAAAGGAAATATCCTCAGATGAAATCTGGAAAGAAGCTTTCTGAGAAACTTCTCTGTGGAGTGTGACTTACACTCACAGAGTTACATCTGAATTTCGTGGATCTCTTTGCTAGCCTTATTTCTGTGGAATCTGAGAACAGATATTTCGGATCCCTTTGAAGACTATAGGGCCAATGGAAATATCTTCCGATAACAAAGAGAAAAAAGCTTTCTGAGAAACTTCTTGGTGTTCTGTGAAATCATCTCACAGAGTTAGAGATTTCCCCTCAAGAAGCCTTTCGCTAAAACAGTTCTTGTGGAATTGGCAAAGTGATATTTGTAAGCCCATAGAGGGCTATGGTGAAAAAGGAAATATCCTCAGATGAAATCTGGAAAGAAGCTTTCTGAGAAACTTCTCTGTGGTGTGTGACTTCCACTCACAGAGTTACATCTGTATTTCGTGGATCTCTTCGCTAGCCTTATTTCTGTGGAATCTGAGTACAGATATTTCGGATCCCCATGAAGATTATAGGGCCAAAGGAAATATCCTCCGATAACAAAGAGAAAGAAGCTTTCTGAGAAACTTCTTTGTGTTCTGTGAAATCATCTCACAGAGTTAAAGCTTTCCCCTCAAGAAGCCTTTCGCTAAGACAGTTCTTGAGGAATTGGCAAAGTGATATTTGCAAGCCCATAGAGGGCTATGGTGAAAAAGGAAATATCCTGAGATGAAATCTGGAAAGAAGCTTTCTGAGAAACTGCTCTGTGATGGGTGACTTCCACTCACAGAGTTACATCTGTATTTCTTGGATCTATTTGCTAGCCTTATTTCTGTGGAATCTGAGAACAGATATTTCGGATCCCTTTGAAGACTATACGGCCAAAGGAAATATCCTCCGATAACTAAGAGATAGAATCTTTCCAAGAAACTTCTTTGTGTTTTGTGAAATCATCTCACAGAGTTACAGCTTTCCACTCAAGAAGCCTTTCGCTAAGACAGTTCTTGTGGAATTGGCAAAGTGATATTTGGAAGCCCTTAGAGGGCTATGGTGAAAAAGGGAATATGCTCAGATGAAATCTGGAAAGAAGCTTTCTGGGAAACTACTTAGTGTTCTGTTAATTCATCTCACAGAGTTACATCTGTATTTCGTGAATCTCTTTGCCAACCTTATTTCTGTGGAATCTGAGAACAGATATTTCGGATTCCTTTGAAGACTATAGGGCTAAAGGAAATATCCTCTGATAACAAAGAGAAAGAAGCTTTCTGAGAAACTTCTTTGTTTTCTGTGAAATCATCTCACAGAGTTACAGCCTTCCCCTCAAGAAGCCTTTCGTTAAGACAGTTCTTGTGGAATTGGCAAAGTGATTTTTGGAAGCCCTTAGAGGGCTATGGTGAAAAAGGAAATATCCTCAGATGAAATCTGGAAAGAAGCTTTCTGAGAAACTGCTTAGTGTTCTGTTAATTCATCTCACAGAGTTACATCTGTATTTCGTGGATCTCTTTGCTAGCCTTATTTCTGTGGAATCTGAGAACAGATATTTCGGATCCCTTTGAAGACTATAGGGCCAAAGAAATATCCTCCGATAACAAAGAGAAAGAAGCTTTCTGAGAAACTTCTTTGTGTTCTGTGAAATCCTCTCACAGAGTTAGAGCTTTCCCCTCAAGAAGCCTTTCGCTAAGACAGTTCTTGTGGAATTGGCAAAGTGATATTTGGAAGCCCATAGAGGGCTATGGTGAAAAAGGAAGTATCCTCAGAGGAAATCTGGAAAGAAACTTTCTGAGAAACTTCTCTGTGGTGTTTGACTTCCACTCACAGAGTTACATCTGTATTTCGTGGATCTCCTTGCTAGCCTTATTTCTGTGGAATCTGAGAACAGATATTTCAGATTCCTTTGAAGACTATTGGGCCAAAGTAAATATCCTCGGATAACAAAGAGAAAGAAGCTTTCTGAGGAACTTCTTTGTGTTCTGTGATATCATCTCCCAGTGTCACTGCTTTCCCCTCAAGAAGCCTTTCGCTAAGACAGTTCTTGTGGAATTTGCAAAGTGATATTTGGAAGCCCATAGAGGGCTATGTTGAAAAAGGAAATATCCTCAGAAGAAATCTGGAAAGAAGCTTTCTGAGAAACTGCTCTGTGATGTGTGACTTCCACTCACAGAGTTACATCTGTATTTCGTGGATCTCTTTGCTAGCCTTGTTTCTGTGGATTCTGAGAACAGATATTTCGGATCCCTTTGAAGACTATAGGGCCAAAGGAAATATCCTCCGATAACAGAGAGAAAGAAGCTTTGAGAGAACCTTCTTTGTGTTCTGTGAAATCATCTCACAGAGTTACAGCTTTCCCCTCAAGAAGCCTTAAGCTAAGACTGTTCTTGTGGAATTTGCAAAGTGATATTTGGAAGCCCCTAGAGGGCTATGGTGAAAAAGGAAATATCCTCAGATGAATATTGGAAAGAAGCTTTCTGAGAAACTGCTCTGTGATGTGTGACTTCCACTCACAGTGTTTCATCTGTATTTCGTGGATCTCTTTGCTAGCCTTATTTCTGTGGAATATGAGAACAGATATTTCGGATCACTTTGAAGACAATAGGGCCAAAGGAAATATCCTCCGATAACAAAGAGGAAGAACCTTTCTGAGAAACTTCTTTGTGTTCTGTGAAATCATCCTACAGAGTTACAGCTTTCCCCTCAAGAAGCCTTTCGCTAAGACAGTTCTTGTTGAATTTGCCAAGTGATATTTGGAACCCCTAGAGGGCTCTGGTGAAAAAGGAAATATCCTCAGATGAAATCTGGAAAGAAGCTTTCTGAGAAACTGCTTAGTGTTCTGTTAATTCGTCTCACAGAGTTACATCTGTATTTCGTGGATCTCTTTGCTAGCCTTATTTCTGTGGAATCTGAGAACAGATATTTCGGATCCCTTTGAAGACTATAGGGCCAAAGGAAATATCCTCCGATAACAAAGAGAAAGAAGCTTCTGAGAAATTTCTTTGTGTTCTGTGAAATCATCTCACAGAGTTACAGCTTTCCCCTCAAGAAGACTTTCGCTAAGACAGTTCTTGTGGAATTGGCAAAGTGATATTTGGAAGCCCATAGAGGGCTATGGTGAAAAAGGAAATATCCTCAGATAAAATATGGAAAGAAGGTTTCTGAGAAACTGCTTAGTGTTCTGTTAATTCATCTCACAGAGTTACATCTGTATTTCGTGGATCTCTTTGCTAGCCTTATTTCTGTGGAATCTGAGAACAGATATTTCGGATCCCTTTGAAGAATATAGGGCCAAAGGAAATATCCTCCGATAACAAAGGGAAAGAAGCTTTCTGCGAAACTTCTTTGTGTTCTGTGAAATCATCTCACAGAGTTACAGCTTTCCCCTCAAGAAGCCTTTCGCTAAGACACTTCTTGTGGAATTGGCAAAGTGATATTTGGAAGCCCATAGAGGGCTATGGTGAAAAAGGAAATATCCTCAGATGAAATCTGGAAAGAAGCTTTCTGAGAAACTTCTCTGTGGTGTGTGACTTCCACTCACACAGTTACATCTGTATTTCGTGGATCTCTTTGCTAGCCTTATTTCTGTGGAATCTGAGAACAGATATTTCGGATGCCTTTGAAGACTATAGGGCCAAAGGAAATATCCTCCGATAACAAAGAGAAAGAAGCTTTCTGAGAAACTTCTTTGTGTTCTGTGAAATCATCTCACAGAGTTACAGCTTTCCCCTCAAGAAGCCTTTCGCTAAGACAGTTCTTGTTGAATTTGCCAAGTGATATTTGGAACCCCTAGAGGGCTCTGGTGAAAAAGGAAATATCCTCAGATGAAATCTGGAAAGAAGCTTTCTGAGAAACTGCTTAGTGTTCTGTTAATTCGTCTCACAGAGTTACATCTGTATTTCGTGGATCTCTTTGCTAGCCTTATTTCTGTGGAATCTGAGAACAGATATTTCGGATCCCTTTGAAGACTATAGGGCCAAAGGAAATATCCTCCGATAACAAAGAGAAAGAAGCTTCTGAGAAATTTCTTTGTGTTCTGTGAAATCATCTCACAGAGTTACAGCTTTCCCCTCAAGAAGACTTTCGCTAAGACAGTTCTTGTGGAATTGGCAAAGTGATATTTGGAAGCCCATAGAGGGCTATGGTGAAAAAGGAAATATCCTCAGATGAAATGTGGAAAGAAGCTTTCTGAGAAACTGCTTAGTGTTCTGTTAATTCATCTCGCAGAGTTACATCTGTATTTCGTGGATCTCTTTGCTAGCCTTATTTCTGTGGAATCTGAGAATAGATATTTCGGATCCCTTTGAAGACTATAGCGCCAAAGGAAATATCCTCCGATAACAAAGAGAAAGAAGCTTTGTGAGAACCTTCTTTGTGTTCTGTGAAATCATCTCACAGAGTTACAGCTTTCCCCTCAAGAAGCCTTTCGCTAAGACTGTTCTTGTGGAATTGGCAAAGTGATATTTGGAAGCCCATAGAGGGCTATGGTGAAAAAGGGAATATCCTGAGATGGAATCTGGAAAGAAGCTTTCTGAGAAACTGCTCTGTGATGTGTGACTTCCACTCACAGAGTTTCATCTGTATTTCGTGGATCTCCTTGCTAGCCTTATTTCTGTGGAATCTGAGAACAGATATTTCGGATCCCTTTGAAGAACATAGGGCCATGGAAATATCCTCCGATAACAAAAAGGAAGAAGCTTTCTGAGAAACATCTTCGTGTTCTGTGAAATCAACTCACAGAGTTACAGGTTTCCCCTCAAGAAGGCTATCGCTAAGACAGTTCTTGTGGAATTGGCAAAGTGATATTTGGAAGCCCATAGAGGGCTATGGTGAAAAAGAAATATCCTCAGATTAAATCTGGAAAGAAGCTTTCTGAGAAACTGCTTAATGTTCTGTTAATTCATCTCACAGAGTTACATTTGTATTTCGTGGATCTCTTTGCTAGCCTTATATCTGTGGAGTCTAAAAACAGATATTTCGGATCCCTTTGAAGACTACAGGGCCAAAGGAAATATCCTCCGAAAACAAAGAGAAATAAGTTTTCTGAGAAACTTCTTTGTGTTCTGTGAAATCATCTCACAGAGTTACAGCTTTCCCCTCAAGAAGCCTTTCGCTAAGACACTTCTTGTGGAATTGACAAAGTGATATTTGGAAGCCCCTGGAGGGCTATGGTGAAAAAGGAAATATCCTCAGATGAAATCTGGAAAGAAGCTTTCTGAGAAACTTCTCTGTGGTGTGTGACGTCCACTCACAGAGTTACATCTGTATTTCGTGGATCTCTTTGCTAGCCTTATTTCTGTGGAATCTGAGAACAGATATTTCGGATCCCTTTGAAGACTATTGGGCCAAAGGAAATATCCTCCGATAACAAAGAGAAAGAAGCTTTCTGAGAAACCTCTTTTTGTTCTGTGAAATCATCTCACACAGTTACAGTTTTCCCCTCAAGAAGCCTTTCGCTAAGACAGTTCTTGTGGAATTGGCAAAGTGATATTTGAAAGCCCATAGTGGGCTATGGTGAAAAAGGAAATATCCTCAGATGAAATCTGGAAAGAAGCTTCTTGAGAAACTGCTTAGTGTTCTGTTAATTCACCTCACAGAGTTACGTCTGTATTTCGTGGATCTCTTTGCTAGCCTTCTTTCTGTGGAATCTGAAAACAGATATTTCTTATCCCTTTGAAGACTATAGGGCCAAAGGAAATATTCTCCGATAACAAAGAGAAAGAAGCTTTCTGAGAAACTTCTTTGTGTTCTGTGAAATCATCTCACAGAGTTACAGCTTTCATCTCAAGAAGCCTTTCGCTAAGACAGTTCTTGTGGAATTGGCAAAGTGATATTTGGAAGCCCTTAGAGGGCTATGGTGAAAAAGGAAATATCCTCAGATGAAATCTGGAAAGAGGCTTTCTGAGAAACTTCTCAGTGGTGTGTGACTTCCACTCACAGAGTTACATCTGTATTTCGTGGATCTCTTGGCTAGCCTTATTTCTGAGGAATCTGAGAACAGATATTTCGGATCCCTTTAAAGACTCTAGGGCCAAGGGAAATATCGTTCGATAACAAAGAGAAAGAAGCTTTCTGAGAAACTTCTTTGTGTTCTGTGAAATCATCTCACAGAGTTACAGCTTTCCCCTCAAGAAGCCTTTCGCTAAGACAGTTCTTGTGGAATTGGCAAAGTGATATTTGGAAGCTCATAGAGAGCTATGGTGAAAAAGGAAATATCCTTAGATGAAAACTGGAAAGAAGCTTTCTGAGAAACTGTTTAGTGTTCTGTTAATTCATCTCACAGAGTTACATCTGTATTTCGTGGATCTCTTTGCTAGCCTTATTTCTGTGGAAGGTGAGAAAAGATATTTCGGATCCCTTTGAAGACTACAGGGCCAAAGGAAATATCCTCTGATAACAATGAGAAAGAAGCTTTCTGAGAAACTTCTTTGTGTTCTGTGAAATCATCTCACAGAGTTACAGCTTTCCCCTCAAGAAGCCTTTCGCTAAGACAGTTCTTGTGGAATTGGCAAAGTGATATTTTGAAGCCCATAGAGGGCTATGGTGAAAAAGGAAATATCCTCAGATGACATCTGGAAAGAAGCTTTGTGAGAAACTGCTTAGTGTTCTGTAAATTCATCTCAGATAGTTACATCTGTATTTCGTGGATCTCTTTGCTAGCCTTATTTCTGTGGAATCTGAGAACAGATATTTCGGATCCCTTTGAAGACTACAGGGCAAAAGGAAATATCCTCCGAGACAAAGAGAAAGAAGCTTACTGTGAAACTTCTTTGTGTTCTGTGAGATCATCTCACAGAGTTACAGCTTTCCCCTCCAGTATGCTTTCGCTAAGACAGTTCTTGTGGAATTGGCAAAGTGATATTTGGAAGCCCATAGAGGGCTATGGTGAAAAAGGAAATATCCTCAGATGAAATCTGGAAAGAAGCTTTCTGAGAAAATCTCAGTGGTGTGTGACTTCCACTCACAGAGTTACATCTGTATTTCGTGGATCTCTTTGCTAGACCTATTTCTGTGGAATATGAGAACAGATATTTCGGATCCCTTTGAAGACTAAAGGGCCAAAGGAAATATCCTCCGAAAACAAAGAGAAAGCAACTTTCTGAGAAACTTCTTTGTGTTCTGTGAAATCACCTCACAGAGTTACAGCTTTCCCCTCAAAAAGCCTTTCGCTAAGACACTTCTTGTGGAATTGGCAAAGTGATATTTGGAAGCCCATGTAGGGTTATGGTGAAAAAGGAAATATCCTCAGATGAAATGTGGAAAGAAGCTTTCTGAGAAACTGCTTAGTGTTCTGTTAATTCATCTCGCAGAGTTACATCTGTATTTCGTGGATCTCTTTGCTAGAGTTATTTCTGTGGAATCTGAGAACAGATATTTCAGATCCCTTTGAAGACTATAGGGCCAAAGGAAATATCCTCCGATAACAAAGAGAAAGAAGCTTTGAGAGAACCTTCTTTGTATTCTGTGAAATCATCTCACAGAGTTACAGCTTTCCCCTCAAGAAGCCTTAAGCTAAGACTGTTCTTGTGGAATTAGCAAAGTGATATTTGGAAGCCCATAGAGGGCTATGGTGAAAAAGGAAATATCCTCAGATGAAATCTGGAAAGAAGCTTTCTGAGAAACTGCTCTGTGATGTGTGACTTCCACTCACAGAGTTTCATCTGTATTTCGTGGATTTCTTTGCTAGCCTTATTTCTGTGGAATATGAGAACAGATATTTCGGATCACTTTGAAGACAATAGGGCCAAAGGAAATATCCTCCGATAACAAAGAGGAAGAACCTTTCTGAGAAACTTCTTTGTGTTCTGTGAAATCATCCTACAGAGTTACACCTTTCCCCTCAAGAAGCCTTTCGCTAAGACAGTTCTTGTTGAATTTGCCAAGTGATATTTGGAACCCCTAGAGGCCTATGGTGAAAAAGGAAATATCCTCAGTTGAAATCTGGAAAGAAGCTTTCTGAGAAACTGCTTAGTGTTCTGTTAATTCATCTCAAAGAGTTACATCTGTATTTCGTGGATCTCTTTGCTATCCCTATTTCTGTGGAATCTGAGAACAGATATTTCGGATCCGTTTGAAGACTCTAGGGCCATAGGAAATATCCTCCGATAACAAAGAGAAAGAAGCTTTCTGAGAAACTTCTTTGTGTTCTGTGAAATCATCTCACAGAGTTACAGCTTTCCCCTCAAGAAGACTTTCGCTAAGACAGTTCTTGTGGAATTGGCAAAGTGATATTTGGAAGCCCATAGAGGGCTATGGTGAAAAAGGGAATATCCTCAGATGAAATCTGGAAAGAAGCTTTCTGAGAAACTCCTCAGTGTTCTGTTAATTCATCTCACAGAGTTACATCTGTATTTCGTGGATCTGTTTGCTAGCCTTATTTCTGTGGAATCTGAGAGCAGATATTTCGGATCCCTATGAAGACTATAGGGCCAAAGGAATTATCCTCCTATAACAAAGAGAAAGAAGCTTTCTGAGAAACTTCTTTGTGTTCTGTGAAATCATCTCACAGAGTTACAGCTTTCCCCTCAAGAAGCCCTTTGCTAAGACAGTTCTTGTGGAATTGGCAAAGTGATATTTGGAAGCCCATAGAGGGCTATGGTCAAAAAGGAAATATCCTCCGAAGAAATCTGGAAAGAAGCTTTCTGAGAAACTGCTCTGTGGTGTGTGACTTCCACTCACAGAGTTACATCTGTATTTCGTGGATCTCTTTGCTAGCCTTATTTCTGTGGAATCTGAGAACAGATATTTCGGATCCCTTTGAAGACTATAGGGCCAAAGGAAATATCCTCCGACAACAAAGAGAAAGAAGCTTCTGAGAAATTTCTTTGTGTTCTGTGAAATCATCTCACAGAGTTACAGCTTTCCCCTCAAGAAGACTTTCGCTAAGACAGTTCTTGTGGAATTGGCAAAGTGATATTTGGAAGCCCATAGAGGGCTATGGTGAAAAAGGAAATATCCTCAGATGAAATCAGGAAAGAAGCTTTCTGAGAAACTGCTTAGTGTTCTGTTAATTCATCTCACAGAGTTACATCTGTATTTCGTGGATCTCTTTGCTAGCCTTATTTCTGTGGAATCTGAGAACAGATATTTCGCATACCTTTGAAGTCTATAGTGCCAAAGGAAATATCCTCCGATAACAAAGAGAAAGAAGCTTTCTGAGAAACTTCTTTGTGTTCTGTGAAATTATCTCACAGAGTTACAGCTTTCCCCTCAAGAAGCCTTTCGCTAAGACAGTTCTTGTGGATTTGGAAAAGTGATATTGGGAAGCCCTCAGAGGGCTATGGTGAAAAAGGAAATATCCTCAGATGAAATCTGGAAAGAAGCTTTCGGAGAAACTGCTTAGTGTTCTGTTAATTCATCTCACAGGGTTACATCCGTATTTCGCGAATTTCTTTGCTAGCCTTATTTCTGTGGAATCTGAGAACAGATATTTCGGATCCCTTTGAAGACTATAGGGCCAAAGGAAATATCCTCCGATAACAAAGAGAAAGAAGCTTTCTGAGAAACTTCTTTGTGTTCTGTGAAATCATCTCACAGAGTTACAGCTTTCACCTCAAGAAGCCTTTCGCTAAGGCAGTTCTTGTGGAATTGGCGAAGTGATATTTGGAAGCCCATAGAGGGCTATGGTGAAAAAGGAAATATCCTCAGATGAAATCTGCAAAGAAGCTTTCTGAGAAACTGCTTAGTGTTCTGTTAATTCATCTCACAGAGTTACATCTGTATATCGTGGATCTCTTTGCTAGCCTTATTTCTGTGGAATCTGAGAACAGATATTTCGGATCCCTTTGAAGTCTATACGGCCAAAGGAAATTTCCTCCGATAACAAAGAGAAAGAAGCTTTCTGAGAAACTTCTTTGTTTTCTGTGAAATCATCCCACAGAATTACAGCTTTCCCCTCAAGAAGCCTTTCGCTAAGACAGTTCTTGTGGAATTGGGAAAGTGATATTTGGTAGCCCATAGAGGGCTATGGTGAAAAAGGAAATATCCTCAGATGAAATCTGGAAAGCAGTTTTCTGAGAAACTGCTTAGTGTTCTGTTAATTCATTTCACAGTTACATCTGTATTTCGTGGATCTCTTTGCTAGACCTATTTTAATGGAATATGAGAACAGATATTTCGGATCCCTTTGAAGACTAAAGGGCCAAAGGAAATATCCTCCGAAAACAAAGAGAAAGAAACTTTCTGAGAAACTTCTTTGTGTTCTGTGAAATCATCTCACAGAGTTACAGCTTTCCCCTCAAGAAGCCTTTCGCTAAGACACTTCTTGTGGAATTGGCAAAGTGATATTTGGAAGCCCATAGAGGGCTATGGTGAAAAAGGAAATATCCTCAGATGAAATGTGGAAAGAAGCTTTCTGAGAAACTGCTTAGTGTTCTGTAAATTCATCTCGCAGAGTTACATCTGTATTTCGTGGATCTCTTTGCTAGCCTTATTTCTGTGGAATCTGAGAATAGATATTTCGGATCCCTTTGAAGACTATAGGGCCAAAGGAAATATCCTCCGATAACAAAGAGAAAGAAGCTTTGTGAGAACCTTCTTTGTGTTCTGTGAAACAATCTCACAGAGTTACAGCTTTCCCCTCAAGAAGCCTTTCGCTAAGACTGTTCTTGTGGAATTGGCAAAGTGATATTTGGAAGCCCATAGAGGGCTATGGTGAAAAAGGAAATAACCTCAGATGAAATCTGGAAAGAAGCTTTCTGAGAAACTGCTCTGTGGTGTGTGACTTCCACTCACAGAGTTACATCTGTATTTCGTGGATCTCTTTGCTAGCCTTATTTCTGTGGAATCTGAGAACAGATATTTCGGATCCCTTTGAAGACTATAGGGCCAAAGGAAATATCCTCCGATAACAAAGAGAAAGAAGCTTTCTGAGAAACTTCTTTGTGTTCTGTGAAATCACCTCACAGAGTTACAGCTTTCCCCTCAAGAAGCCTTTCGCTAAGACAGTTCTTTTGGAATTGGCAAAGTGATATTTGGAAGCCCATAGAGGGCTATGGTTAAAATTGAAATATCCTCAGATGAAATCTGGAAAGAAGCTTTTTGAGAAACTTCTCTGTGGTGTGTGAATTCCACTCACAGAGTTACATATGTATTTCGTGGATCTCTTTGCTAACCTTGTTTCTGTGGAATCTGAGAAGAGATATTTCGGATCCCTTTGAAGACTATAGGTCCAAAGGAAATATCCTCCGATAACATAGAGAAAGAAGCTTTCTGAGAAACTTCTTTGTGTTCTGTGAAATTATCTCACACAGTTACAGCTTTCCCCTCAAGAAGCCTTTCGCTAAGACAGTTCTTGTGGAATTGGCAAAGTGATATTTGGAAGCCCAAAGAGGGCTATGGTGAAAAAGGAAATATCCTCAGATGAAATCTGGAAAGAAGGTTTCTGAGAAACTGCTTAGTATTCTGTTAATTCATCTCACTGAGTTACATCTGTATTTCGTGAATCTCTTTGCTAGCCTTATTTCTGTGGCATCTGAGAACAGATATTTCGGATCCCGTTGAAGAATATAGGGCCAAAGGAAGTATCCTCCGATAACAAAGAGAAAGAAGCTTTCTGAGAAACTTCTTTGTGTTCTGTGAAATCATCTCACAGAGTTACAGCTTTCCCCTCAAGAGGCCTTTCCATAAGACTGTTCTTGTGGAATTGGCAAAGTGATATTTGGAAGCCCAGAGAGGGCTATGGTGAAAAAGGAAATATCTTCAGATGAAATCAGGAAAGAAGCTTTCTGAGAAACTGCTTAGTGTTCTGTAAATTCATCGCAGAGAGTTACATCTGTTTCGTGAATCTCTTTGCTAGCCTTATTTCTGTGGCATCTGAGAACAGATATATCGGATCCCGTTGAAGAATATAGGGCCAAAGGAAATATCCTCCGATAACAAAGAGAACGAAGCTTTCTGAGAAATTTCTTTGTGTTCTGTGAAATCATCTCACAGAGTTACCGCTTTCCCCTCAAGAAGCCTTTCGCAAAGACAGTTCTTGTGGAATTGGCAAAGTGATATTTGGAAGCCCCTAGAGGGCTATGGTGAAAAAGGAAATATCCTCAGATGAAATCTGGAAAGAAGCTTTCTGAGAAACTACTCTGTGGTGTGTGACTTCCACTCACAGAGTTACATCTGTATTTCGTGGATCTCTATGCTAGCCTTATTTCTGTGGAATATGAGAACAGATCTTTCGGATCCATTGGAATATTTTAGGGCCCAAGGAAATATCCTCCGAAAACAAAGAGAAACAAGCTTTGTGAGAAACTTCTTTGTGTTCTGTGAAATAATCTCACAGAGTTACAGCTTCCCCTCAGGAAGCCTTTCGCTAAGACACTTCTTGTGGAATTGGCAAAGTGATATTTGGAAGCCCATAAGGGCTATGGTGAAAAAGGAAATATCCTCAGTTGAAATCTGGAAAGAAGCTTTCTGAGAAACTGCTCTGTGATGTGTGACTTCCACTCACAGAGTTACATCTGTATTTCGTGGATCTCTTTGCTAGCCTTATTTCTGTGGAATCTGAGAACAGATATTTCTGATCTTTTTGAAGTCTATAGGGCCAAAAAATATCCTCCGATAACAAAAGGAAAGAAGCGTTCTGAGAAACTTCTTTGTGTTCTGTGAAATCATCTCACAGAGTTACATCTTTCCCTTCAAGAAGCCTTTCGCTAAGACAGTTCTGGTGGAATTGGCAAAGTGATATTTGGAAGCCCATAGAGGGCTATGGTGAAAAAGGAAATATCCTCAGATGAAATCTGGAAAGAAGCTTTCTGAGAAACTGCTTAGTGTTCTGTTAATTGATCTCACAGAGTTACATCTGTATTTCGTGGATCTCTTTGCTAGCCTTATTTCTGTGGAATCTGAGAACAGATAATTCGGATCTTTTTGAAGACTATAGGGCCAAAGGAAATATCCTCCGATAACAAAAGGAAAGAAGCTTTCTGAGAAACTTCTTTGTATTCTGTGAAATCATCTCACAGAGTTACAGATTTCCCCTCAAGAAGCCTTTCGCTAAGACAGTTCTTGTGGAATTGGCATAGTGATATTTGGAAGCCCATAGAGGGCTATGGTGAAAAAGGAAATATCCTCAGATGAAATCTGGAAAGAAGCTTTCTGAGAAACTGCTTAGTGTTCTGTTAATTCATCTCACAGAGTTACATGTGTATTTCGTGGATCTCCTTGCTAGCCTTATTTCTGTGCAACCTGAGAACA
Organism: Macaca mulatta; assembly: GCF_049350105.2. Classification (NCBI taxonomy): domain Eukaryota; kingdom Metazoa; phylum Chordata; class Mammalia; order Primates; family Cercopithecidae; genus Macaca; species Macaca mulatta. The sequence goes on along the minus strand of NC_133422.1, from coordinate 55,080,881 downwards.
GATATTTCCGATCCCTTTGAAGACTATAGGGCCAAAGGAAATATCCTCCGATAACAAAGAGAAAGAAGCTTTGTGAGAAACTTCTTTGTGTTCTGTGAAATCATCTCACAGAGTTACAGCTTTCCCCTCAAGAGGCCTTTCCATAAGACTGTTCTTGTGGAATTGGCAAAGTGATATTTGGAAGCCCAGAGAGGGCTATGGTGAAAAAGGAAATATCCTCAGATGAAATCAGGAAAGAAGCTTTCTGAGAAACTGCTTAGTGTTCTGTAAATTCATCTCAGAGAGTTACATCTGTATTTCGTGAATCTCTTTGCTAGCCTTATTTCTGTGGCATCTGAGAACAGATATTTCGGATCCCGTTGAAGAATATAGGGCCAAAGGAAATATCCTCCGATAACAAAAGGAAAGAAGCTTTCTGAGAAACTTCTTTGTGTTCTGTGAAATGATCTCACAGAGTTGCAGCTTTCCCCTCAAGAAGCCTTTCGCTAAGACAGTTCTTGTGGAATTGGCAAAGTGATATTTGGAAGCCCCTAGAGGGCTATGTTGAAAAAGGAAATATCCTCAGATGAAATCTGGAAAGAAGCTTCCTGAGAAACTGCTCTGTGATGTGTGACTTCCACTCACAGAGTTACATCTGTATTTCGTGGATCTCTTTGCTAGCCTTATTTCTGTGGAATCTGAGAACAGATATTTCGGATCTCTTTGAAGACTATAGGGCCAAAGGGAATATCCTCCGATTAGAAAGAGAAAGAAGCTTTCTGAGAAACTTCTTTGCGTTCTGTGAAATCAACTGACAGAGTTACAGATTTCCCCTCAAGAAACCTTTCGCTAAGACAGTTCTTCTAGAATTTGCAAGTGATATTTGGAAGCCCATAGAGGGCTATGGTGAAAAAGGAAATATCCTCAGATGAAATCTGGAAAGAAGCTTTCTGAGAAACTACTCTGTGGTGTGTGACTTCAAGGCAAACAGTTACATCTGTACTTCGTGGATCCCTTTGCTAGCCTTATTTCTGTGGAATCTGAGAACAGATATTTCGGATCCCTTTGAAGACTATCGGGCCAAAGGAAATATCCTCCGATAACAAAGAGAAAGAAGCTTTCTGAGAAACTTCTTTGTGTTCTGTGAAATCATCTCACAGAGTTACAGCTTTCCCCTCAAGAAGCCTTTCGTTAAGACAGTTCTTGTGGAATATGCAAAGTGATATTTGGAAGCCCATAGAGGGCTATTGTGAAGAAGGAAATATCCTCAGATGAAATCTGGAAAGAAGCTTTGTGAGAAACTGCTTAGTGTTATGTTAATTCATCTCACAGAGTTGCATCTTTATTTCGTGGATCTCTTTGCTAGCCTTATTTCTGTGGAATCTGAGAACAGATATTTCGGATCCCTTGAAGACTATAGGGCCAAAGGAAATATCCTCCGATAACAAAGAGAAAGAAGCTTTCTGAGAAACTTCTTTGTGTTCTGTGAAATCATCTCACAGAGTTACAGCTTTCCCCTCAAGAAGTCTTTCGCTAAGACAGTTCTTGTGGAATTGGCAAAGTGATATTTGGAAGCCCATAGAGGGCTATGATGAAAAAGAAATATCCTCAGATGAAATCTGGAAAGAAGGTTTCTGAGAAACTCCTTAGTGTTCTGTTAATTCATCTCACAGAGTTACATCTGTATTTCGTGGATCTCTTTGCTAGCCTTATTTCTGTGGAATCTGTGAACAGATATTTCGGATCCCTTTGAAGACTATAGGGCCAAAGGAAATATCCTCCGATAACAAACAGAAAGAAGCTTTCTGAGAAACTTCTTTGTGTTCTGTAAAATCATCTCTCAGAGTTACAGCTTTCCCCTCAAGAAGCCTTTGGCTAAGACATTTTTTGTGGAATTAGCAAAGTGATGTTGGAAGCCCATAGAGGGCTATGATGAAAAAGGAAATATCCTCAGATGAAAGCTGGCAAGAAGCTTTCTGAGAAACTGCTCTGTGATGTGTGACTTCCACTCACAGAGTTACATCTGTATTTCGTGGATCTCTTTGCTAGCCTTATTTCTGTGGAATCTGAGAGCAGATATTTCGGATCCCTTTGACGACTATAGGGCCAAAGGAAATATCCTCCGAGAACAAAGAGAAAGAAGCTTTCTGAGAAACTTCTTTGTGTTCTGTGAAATCATCTCACAGAGTTACAGCTTTCCCCTCAAGAAGCCTTTCGCTAAGACAGTTCTTGTGGAATTGGCAAAGTGATATTTGGAAGCCCATAGAGGGCTATGGTGAAAAAGGAAATGTCCTCCGATGAAATCAGGAAAGAAGCTTTCTGAGAAACTGCTCTGTGATGTGTAACTTCCACTCAGAGAGTTACATCTGTATTTCATGTATCTCTTTGCTAGCCTTATTTCTGTGGAATCTGAGAACAGATATTTCGGATCCCTTTGAAGACTATAGGGCCAAAGGAAATATCCTCCGATAACAATGAGAAAGAAGTTTCTGAGAAACTTCTTTGTGTTCTGTGAAATCATCTCACAGAGTTACAGCTTTCCCCTTAAGAAGCCTTTCGCTAAGACAATTCTTGTGGAATTGGCAAAGTGATATTGGGAAGCCCATAGAGGGCTCTGGTGAAAAAGGAAATATCCTCAGATGAAATCTGGAAAGAAGCTTTCTGAGAAACTGCTTAGTGTTCTGTAAATTCATCTCACAGAGTTACATCTGTATTTCGTGGATCTCTTTGCTAGCCTTATTTCTGTGGAATCTGAGAACAGATATTTCGGATCCCATTGAATACTAGAGGGCCAAAGGAAATATCCTCCGATAACAAAGTGAAAGAAGCTTTCTGAGAAACTTCTTTGTGTTCTTTGAAATCATCTCACAGAGTTACAGCTTTCCCCTCAAGAAGTCTTTCGATAAGCCAGTTCTTGTGGAATTGGCTTAGTGATATTTGGAAGCCCTTAGAGGACTATGGTGAAAAAGAAATATCCTCAGATGAAATCTGGAAAGAAGCCTTCTGAGAAACTGCTTAGTGTTCTGTTAATTCATTTCACAGAGTTACGTCTGTATTTCGTGGATCTCCTTGCTAGCCTTATTTCTGTGGAATCTGAGAACAGATATTTCGGATCACTTTGAAGACTATAGGGCCAAAGGAAATATCCTCCGATAAAAAAGAGAAAGAGCTTTCTGAGAAACTTCTTTGTGTTCTGTGAAATCATCTCACAGATTTACAGCTTTCTCCTCAACAAGCCTTTCGCTAAGACAGTTCTTGTGGAATTGGCAAAGTGATATTTGGGAGCCCATAGAGGGCTATGGTGAAAAAGGAAATATCCTCAGATGAAATCTGGAAAGAAGCTTTCTGAGAAACTGCTCTGTGATGTGTGACTTCCACTCACAGAGTTACATCTGTATTTCGTGGATCTCTTTGCTAGCCTTATTTCTGTGGAATCTGAGAACAGATATTTCGGATCCCTTTGAAGACTATAGGGCCAAAGGAAATATCCTCCGATAGGAAAGAGAAAGAAGCTTTCTGAGAAACTTCTTTGTGTTCTGTGAAATCATCACACAGAGTTACAGCTTTCCCCTCATAAGCCTTTCGTTAAGAAAGTTCTTGTGGAATTGGCAAAGTGATATTTGGAAGCCCATAGGGGGCTATGGTGAAAAAGGAAATATCCTCAGATGAAATCTGGAAAAAAGCTTTCTGAGAAACTACTCTGTGGTGTGTGACTTCCACTCACAGAGTTACATCTGTATTTCGTGGATCTCTATGCTAGCCTTATTTCTGTGGAATCTGAGAACAGATCTTTCGGATCCCTTGGAATATTATAGGGCCCAAGGAAATATCCTCCGAAAACAAAGAGAAAGAAGCTTTGTGAGAAACTTCTTTGTGTTCTGTGAAATAATCTCTCAGAGTTACAGCTTCCCCTCAAGAAGCCTATCGCTAAGACACTTCTTGTGGAATTGGAAAAGTGATATTTGGAAGCCCATAGAGGGCTATGGTGAAAAAGGAAATATCCTCAGATGAAATCTGGAAAGAAGCTTTCTGAGAAACTGCTTAGTGTTCTGTTAATTGATCTCACAGAGTTACATCTGTATTTCGTGGATCTCTTTGCTAGCCTTATTTCTGTGGAATCTGAGAACAGATAATTAGGATCTTTTTGAAGACTATAGGGCCAAAGGAAATATCCTCCGATAACAAAAGGAAAGAAGCTTTCTGAGAAACTTCTTTGTGTTCTGTGAAATCATCTCACAGCGTTACAGATTTCCCCTCAAGAAGCCTTTCGCTAAGACAGTTCTTGTGGAATTGGCATAGTGATATTTGGAAGCCCATAGAGGGCTATGGTGAAAAAGGAAATATCCTCAGATGAAATCTGGAAAGAAGCTTTCTGAGAAACTAATCTCTGATGTGTGACTTCCACTCACAGAATTACATCTGTATTTCTTGTATCTCTTTGCTAGCCTTATTTCTGTGGAATCTGAGAACAGATATTTCGGATCCCTTTGACGACGATAGGGCCAAAGGAAATATCCTCCGATAATTAAGAGAAAGAATCTTTCCGAGAAACTTCTTTGTGTTTTGTGAAATCATCTCACAGAGTTACAGCTTTCCCCTCAAGAAGCCTTTCGCTAAGGCAGTTCTTGTGGAATTGGCAAAGTGATATTTGGAAGCCCATAGAAGGCCCTGGTAAAAAAGGAAATATCCTCAGATGAAATCTGGAAAGAAGCTTTCTGAGAAACTGCTTAGTGTTCTGTCAATTCATCTGAGAGAGTTACATCTGTATTTCGTGGATCTCTTTGCTAGCCTTATTTCTGTGGAATCTGAGAATAGATATTTCGGATCCCTTTGAAGACTATAGGGCCAAATGAAATATCCTCCGATAAAAAAAAGAGAGAAGCTTTCTGAGAAACTTCTTTGTGTTCTGTGAAATCATCTCACAGAGTTACAGCTTTCCCCTCAAGAAGCCTTTCGCTAAGACAGTTCCTGTGGAATTGGCAAAGTGATATTTGGAAGCCCATAGAGGGCTATGTTGAAAAAGGAAATGTCCTCAGATGAAATCTGGAAAGAAGCTTTCTGAGAAACTTCTCCGTGGTGTGTGACTTCCACACACAGAGTTACATCTATATGTCGTGGATCTCTTTGCTAGCCTTATTTCTGTGGAATCTGAGAACAGATATTTCGGATCCCTTTGAAGACTATAGGGCCAAAGGAAATATCCTCCGATAATAAATAGAAAGAAGCTTTCTGAGAAACCTCTTTTTGTTCTGTGAAATCATCTAACAGAGTTACAGCTTTCCCCTCAAGAAGCCTTTCGCTAAGACAGTTCTTGTGGAATTGGCAAAGTGATATTTGGAAGCCCATAGAGGGCTATGGTGAAAAAGGAAATATCCTCAGATGAAATCTGGAAAGAAGCTTTCTGAGAAACTGCTCTGTGATGTGTGACTTCCACTCACAGAGTTACATCTGTATTTCGTGGATCTCTTTGCTAGCCTTATTTCTGTGAAATCTGAGAACAGATATTTCGGATCCCTTTGAAGACTATAGGGCCAAAGGAAATATCCTCCGATAACAAAGAGAAAGAAGCTTTGTGAGAAACTTCTTTGTGTTCTGTGAAATCATCTCACAGAGATACAGCTTTACCCTCAAGAAGCCTTTCGCTAAGACAGTTCTTGTGGAATTGGCAAAGTGATATTGGGAAGCTCTTAGAGGGCTATGGTGAAAAAGGAAATATCCTCAGATGAAATCTGGAAAGAAGCTTTCTGAGAAACTGCTTAGTGTTCTGTTAATTCATCTCACAGAGTTACATCTGTATTTCGTGGATCTCTTTGCTAGCCTTATTTCTGTGGAATCTGAGAACAGTTATTTCGGATCCCTTTGAAGACTATAGGGCCAAAGGAAATATCCTCCGATAATTAAGAGAAAGAAGCTTTGTGAGAAACTTCTTTGTGTTCTGTGAAATCATCTCACAGAGTTACAGCTTTCCCCTCAAGAGGCCTTTCCATAAGACTGTTCTTGTGGAATTGGCAAAGTGATATTTGGAAGCCCCTACAGGGCTATGTTGAAAAAGGAAATATCCTCAGATGAAATCTGGAAAGAAGCTTTCTGAGAAACTGCTCTGTGATGTGTGACTTCCACTCACAGAGTTACATCTGTATTTCGTGGATCTCTTTGCTAGTCTTATTTCTGTGAATCTGAGAACACATATTTCGGATCCCTTTGAAGACTATAGGGCCAAAGGAAATATCCTCCGATAACAATGAGAAAGATGTTTTCTGAAAAACTTCTTTGTGTTCTGTGAAATCATCTCAGAGTTACAGCTTTCCCCTCAAGAAGCCCCTCGCTAAGACTGTTCTTGTGGAATTGGCAAAGTGACATTTGGAAGCCCATAGAGGGCTATGGTGAAAAAGGAAATATCCTCAGATGAAATCTAGAAAGTAGCTTTCTGAGAAACTGCTCTGTGATGTGTGACTTCCACTCACAGAGTTACATCTGTATTTCGTGGATCTCTTTGCTAGCCTTATTTCTGTGGAATCTGAGAACAGATATTTCGGATCCCTTTGAAGACTATAGGGCCAAAGGAAATATCCTCCGATAACAAAAGAAAAGAAGCTTTCTGAGAAACTTCTTTGTATTCTGTGAAATCATCTCACAGAGTTACAGATTTCCCCTCAAGAAGCCTTTCGCTAAGACAGTTCTTGTGGAATTGGCAAAGTGATATTGGGAAGCTCATAGAGGGCTATGGTGAAAAAGGAAATATCCTCAGATGAAATCTGGAAAGAAGCTTTCTGAGAAACTGCTTAGTGTTCTGTTAATTCATCTCACAGAGTTACATCTGTATTTCGTGGATCTCTTTGCTTGCCTTATTTCTGTGGAATCTGAGAACAGTTATTTCGGATCCCTTTGAAGACTATAGGGCCAAAGGAAATATCCTCCGATAACTAAGAGAAAGAAGCTTTGTGAGAAACTTCTTTGTGTTCTGTGAAATCATCTCACAGAGTTACAGCTTTCCCCTCAAGAGGCCTTTCCATAAGACTGTTCTTGTGGAATTGGCAAAGTGATATTTGGAAGCCCAGAGAGGGCTATGGTGAAAAAGGAAATATCCTCAGATGAAATCAGGAAAGAAGCTTTCTGAGAAACTGCTTAGTGTTCTGTAAATTCATCTCAGAGAGTTACATCTGTATTTCGTGAATCTCTTTGCTAGCCTTATTTCTGTGGCATCTGAGAACAGATATTTCCGATCCCGTTGAAGAATATATGGCCAAAGGAAGTATCCTCCGATAACAAAGAGAAAGAAGCTTTCTGAGAAACTTCTTTGTGTTCTGTGAAATCATCTCACAGAGTTACAGCTTTCCCCTCAAGAGGCCTTTCCATAAGACTGTTCTTGTGGAATTGCCAAAGTGATATTTGGAAGCCCAGAGAGGGCTATGGTGAAAAAGGAAATATCTTCAGATGAAATCAGGAAAGAAGCTTTCTGAGAAACTGCTTAGTGTTCTGTAAATTCATCTCAGAGAGTTACATCTGTATTTCGTGAATCTCTTTGCTAGCCTTATTTCTGAGGCATCTGAGAACAGATATATCGGATCCCGTTGAAGACTATAGGGCCAAAGAAATATCCTCTGATAACAAAGAGAAAGAAGCTTTCTGAGAAACTTCTTTGTGTTCTGTGAAATCATCTCACAGAGTTACCGCTTTCCCCTCAAGAAGCCTTTCGCTAAGACAGTTCTTGTGGAATTGGCAAAGTGATATTTGGAAGCCCCTAGAGGGCTATGTTGAAAAAGGAAATATCCTCAGATGAAATCTGGAAAGAAGCTTTCTGAGAAACTGCTTAGGGTTCTGTTCATTCAGCTCACAGAGATACATCTGTATTTCGTGGAGCTCTTTGCTAGCCTTATTTCTGTGGAATCTGAGAACAGATATTTCGGATCCCTTTGAAGACTACAGGGCCAAAGGAAATATCCGCCGATAACAAAGAGAAAGAAGCTTTCTGAGAAACTTCTTTGTGTTCCGTGAAGTCATCTCACAGAGTTACAGCTTCCCCCTCAAGAAGCCTTTCGCTAAGACAGTTCTTCTGGAATTGGCAAAGTGATATTTGGAAGCCCATAGGGGGCTATGGTGAAAAAGGAAATATCCTCAGATGAAATCTGGAAAGAAGCTTTCTGAGAAACTACTCTGTGGTGTGTGACTTCCACTCACAGAGTTACATCTGTATTTCGTGGATCTCTATGCTAGCCTTATTTCTGTGGAATCTGAGAACAGATCTTTCGGATCCATTGGAATATTATAAGGCCCAAGGAAATATCCTCCGAAAACAAAGAGAAACAAGCTTTGTGAGAAACTTCTTTGTGTTCTGTGAAATAATCTCACAGAGTTACAGCTTCCCCTCAGGAAGCCTTTCGCTAAGACACTTCTTGAGGAATTGGCAAAGTGATATTTGGAAGCCCATAAGGGCTATGGTGAAAAAGGAAATATCCTCAGTTGAAACCTGGAAAGAAGCTTTCTGAGAAACTGCTCTGTGATGTGTGACTTCCACTCACAGAGTTACATCTGTATTTCGTGGATCTCTTTGCTAGCCTTATTTCTGTGGAATCTGAGAACAGATATTTCGGATCCCTTTGAAGACTATAGTGCCAAAGGAAATATCCTCCGATAACAAAGAGAAAGAAGCTTTCTGAGAAACTTCTTCGTGTTCTGTGAAATCATCTCACAGAGTTACAGCTTTCCCCTCAAGAAGCCTTTCGCTAAGACAGTTCTTGTGGAATTGGCAAAGTGATATTTGGAAGCCAAGAGAGGGCTATGGTGAAAAAAGAAATATATTCAGATGAAATCTGGAAAGAAGCTTTCTGAGAAACTGCTCTGTGATGTGTGACTTCCACTCAAAGAGTTACATCTGTATTTCGTGGATCTCTTTGCTAGCCTTATTTCTGTGGAATCTGAGAACAGATATTTCGGATCTTTTTGAAGACTATAGGGCCAAAGGAAATATCCTCCGATAACAAAAGGAAAGAAGCGTTCTGAGAAACTTCTTTGTGTTCTGTGAAATCATCTCACAGAGTTACATCTTTCCCCTCAAGAAGCCTTTCGCTAAGACAGTTCTGGTGGAATTGGCAAAGTGATATTTGGAAGCCCATAGAGGGCTATGGTGAAAAAGGAAATATCCTCAGATGAAATCTGGAAAGAAGCTTTCTGAGAAACTGCTTAGTGTTCTGTTAATTGATCTCACAGAGTTACATCTGTATTTCGTGGATCTCTTTGCTAGCCTTATTTCTGTGGAATCTGAGAACAGATAATTCGGATCTTTTTGAAGACTATAGGGCCAAAGGAAATATCCTCCGATAACAAAAGGAAAGAAGCTTTCTGAGAAACTTCTTTGTATTCTGTGAAATCATCTCACAGAGTTACAGCTTTCCCCTCAAGAAGCCTTTCGCTAAGACAGTTCTTGTGGAATTGGCATAGTGATATTTGGAAGCCCATAGAGGGCTATGGTGAAAAAGGAAATATCCTCAGATGAAATCTGGAAAGAAGCTTTCTGAGAAACTGCTTAGTGTTCTGTTAATTCATCTCACAGAGTTACATGTGTATTTCGTGGATCTCCTTGCTAGCCTTATTTCTGTACAACCTGAGAACAGATATTTCCGATCCCTTTGAAGACTATAGGGCCAAAGGAAATATCCTCCGATAACAAAGAGAAAGAAGCTTTGTGAGAAACTTCTTTGTGTTCTATGAAATCGTCTCACAGAGATACAGCTTTACCCTCAAGAAGCCTTTCGCTAAGACAGTTCTTGTGGAATTGGCAAAGTGATATTGGGAAGCCCATAGAGGGCTATGGTGAAAAAGGAAATATCCTCTAATGAAATCTGGAAAGAAGCTTTCTGAGAAACTGCTTAGTGTTCTGTTAATTCATCTCACAGAGTTACATCTGTATTTCGTGGATCTCTTTGCTAGCCTTATTTCTGTGGAATCTGAGAACAGATATTTCGGATCCCTTTGAAGACTATAGGGCCAAAGGAAATATCCTCCGATAACAAAGAGAAAGAAGCTTTGTGAGAAATTTCTTTGTGTTCTGTGAAATCATCTCACAGAGTTACAGCTTTCCCCTCAAGAGGCCTTTCCATAAGACTGTTCTTGTGGAATTGGCAAAGTGATATTTGGAAGCCCAGAGAGGGCTATGGTGAAAAAGGAAATATCCTCAGATGAAATCAGGAAAGAAGCTTTCTGAGAAACTGCTTAGTGTTCTGTAAATTCATCTCAGATAGTTACATCTGTATTTCTTGAATCTCTTTGCTAGCCTTATTTCTGTGGCATCTGAGAACAGATATTTCGGATCCCGTTGAAGAATATAGGGCCAAAGGAAATATCCTCCGATAACAAAGAGAAAGAAGCTTTCTGAGAAACTTCTTTGTGTTCTGTGAAATCATCTCACAGAGTTACAGCTTTCCCCTCAAGAGGCCTTTCCATAAGACTGTTCTTGTGGAATTGGAAAAGTGATATTTGGAAGCCCAGAGAGGGATATGGTGAAAAAGGAAATATCTTCAGATGAAATCAGGAAAGAAGCTTTCTGAGAAACTGCTTAGTGTTCTGTAAATTCATCTCAGAGAGTTACATCTGTATTTCGTGAATCTCTTTGCTAGCCTTATTTCTGTGGCATCTGAGAACAGATATATCGGACCCCGTTGAAGAATATAGGGCCAAAAGAAATATCCTCCGATAACAAAGAGAAAGAAGCTTTCTGAGAAACTTCTTTGTGTTCTGTGAAATCATCTAACAGAGTTACCGCTTTCCCCTCAAGAAGCCTTTCGCTAAGACAGTTCTTGTGGAATTGGCAAAGTGATATTTGGAAGCCCCTAGAGGACTATGTTGAAAAAGGAAATATCCTCAGATGAAATCTGGAAAGAAGCTTTCTGAGAAACTGCTCTGTGATGTGTGACTACCACTCACAAAGTTACATCTGTATTTCGTGGATCTCTTTGCTAGCCTTCTTTCTGTGGAATCTGAGAACAGATATTTCGGATCTCTTTGAAGACTATAGGGCCAAAGGAAATATCCTCCGATAACAAAGAGAAAGAAGCTTTCTGAGAAACTTCTTTGTGTTCCGTGAAATCATCTCACAGAGTTACAGCTTTCCCCTCAAGAAGCCTTTCGCTAAGACAGTTCTTCTGGAATTGGCAAAGTGATATTTGGAAGCCCAAAGAGGGCTATGGTGAAAAAGGAAATATCCTCAGATGAAATCTGGAAAGAAGGTTTCTGAGAAACTGCTTAGGGATCTGTTCATTCAGCTCACAGAGTTACATCTGTATTTCGTGGAGCTCTTTGCTAGCCTTATTTCTGTGGAATCTGAGAACAGATATTTCGGATCCCTTTGAAGACTACAGGGCCAAAGGAAATATCCTCCGATAACAAAGAGAAAGAAGCTTTCTGAGAAACTTCTTTGTGTTCTGTGAAGTCATCTCACAGAGTTACAGCTTCCCCCTCAAGAAGCCTTTCGCTAAGACAGTTCTTCTGGAATTGGCAAAGTGATATTTGGAAGCCCATAGGGGGCTATGGTGAAAAAGGAAATATCCTCAGATGAAATCTGGAAAGAAGCTTTCTGAGAAACTACTCTGTGGTGTGTGACTTCCACTCACAAAGTTACATCTGTATTTCGTGGATCTCTATGCTAGCCTTATTTCTGTGGAATCTGAGAACAGATCTTTCGGATCCATTGGAATATTATAGGGCCCAAGGAAATATCCTCCGAAAACAAAGAGAAACAAGCTTTCTGAGAAACTTCTTTGTGTTCTGTGAAATCATCTCACAGATTTACATCTTTCCCCTCAAGAAGCCTTTCGCTAAGACAGTTCTGGTGGAATTGGCAAAGTGATATTTGGAAGCCCATAGAGGGCTATGGTGAAAAAGGAAATATCCTCAGATGAAATCTGGAAAGAAGCTTTCTGAGAAACTGCTTAGTGTTCTGTTAATTGATCTCACAGAGTTACATCTGTATTTCGTGGATCTCTTTGCTAGCCTTATTTCTGTGGAATCTGAGAACAGATAATTCGGATCTTTTTGAAGATTATAGGGCCAAAGGAAATATCCTCCGATAACAAAAGGAAAGAAGCTTTCGGAGAAACTTCTTTGTATTCTGTGAAATCATCTCACAGAGTTACAGATTTCCGCTCAAGAAGCCTTTCGCTAAGACAGTTCTTGTGGAATTGGCATAGTGATATTTGGAAGCCCATAGAGGGCTATGGTGAAAAAGGAAATATCCTCAGATGAAATCTGGAAAGAAGCTTTCTGAGAAACTGCTTAGTGTTCTGTTAATTCATCTCACAGAGTTACATGTGTATTTCGTGGATCTCCTTGCTAGCCTTATTTCTGTGCAACCTGAGAACAGATATTTCGGATCCCTTTGAAGACTATAGGGCCAAAGGAAATATCCTCCGATAACAAAGAGAAAGAAGCTTTGTGAGAAACTTCTTTGTGTTCTGTGAAATCATCTCACAGAGTTACAGCTTTCCCCTCAAGAGGCCTTTCCATAAGACTGTTCTTGTGGAATTGGCAAAGTGATATTTGGAAGCCCAGAGAGGGCTATGGTGAAAAAGGAAATATCCTCAGATGAAATCAGGAAAGAAGCTTTCTGAGAAACTGCTTAGTGTTCTGTAAATTCATCTCAGAGAGTTACATCTGTATTTCGTGAATCTCTTTGCTAGCCTTATTTCTGTGGCATCTGAGAACAGATATTTCGGATCCCGTTGAAGAATATAGGGCCAAAGGAAATATCCTCCGATAACAAAAGGAAAGAAGCTTTCTGAGAAACTTCTTTGTGTTCTGTGAAATGATCTCACAGAGTTGCAGCTTTCCCCTCAAGAAGCCTTTCGCTAAGACAGTTCTTGTGGAATTGGCAAAGTGATATTTGGAAGCCCCTAGAGGGCTATGTTGAAAAAGGAAATATCCTCAGATGAAATCTGGAAAGAAGCTTCCTGAGAAACTGCTCTGTGATGTGTGACTTCCACTCACAGAGTTACATCTGTATTTCGTGGATCTCTTTGCTAGCCTTATTTCTGTGGAATCTGAGAACAGATATTTCGGATCTCTCTGAAGACTATAGGGCCAAAGGGAATATCCTCCGATAACAAAGAGAAAGAAGCTTTCTGAGAAACTTCTTTGCGTTCTGTGAAATCAACTGACAGAGTTACAGCTTTCCCCTCAAGAAGCCTTTCGCTAAGACAGTTCTTCTAGAATTTGCAAGTGATATTTGGAAGCCCATAGAGGGCTATGGTGAAAAAGGAAATATCCTCAGATGAAATCTGGAAAGAAGCTTTCTGAGAAACTTCTCTGTGGTGTTGGACTTCCACTCACAGAGTTACATGTGTATTTCGTGGATCTCCTTGCTAGCCTTATTTCTGTGGAATCTGAGAACAGATATTTCGGATCCCTTTGAAGACTATAGGGCCAAAGGAAATATCTTCCGATAACAAAGAGAAAGAAGCTTTCTGAGAAACTTCTTTGTGTTCTGTGAAATCATATCACAGAGTTACAGCTTTCCCCTCAAGAAGCCTGTCGCTAAGGCACTTCTTGTGGAAATGGCAAAGTGATATTTGGAAGCCCATAAGGGCTATGGTGAAAAAGGAAATATCCTCAGTTGAAACCTGGAAAGAAGCTTTCTGAGAAACTGCTCTGTGATGTGTGACTTCCAATCACAGAGTTACATCTGTATTTCGTGGATCTCTTTGCTAGCCTTATTTCTGTGGAATCTGAGAACAGATATTTCGGATCCCTTTGAAGACTATAGTGCCAAAGGAAATATCCTCCGATAACAAAGAGAAAGAAGCTTTCTGAGAAACTTCTTCGTGTTCTGTGAAATCATCTCACAGAGTTACAGCTTTCCCCTCAAGAAGCCTTTCGCTAAGACAGTTCTTGTGGAATTGGCAAAGTGATATTTGGAAGCCAAGAGAGGGCTATGGTGAAAAAAGAAATATATTCAGATGAAATCTGGAAAGAAGCTTTCTGAGAAACTGCTCTGTGATGTGTGACTTCCACTCAAAGAGTTACATCTGTATTTCGTGGATCTCTTTGCTAGCCTTATTTCTGTGGAATCTGAGAACAGATATTTCGGATCTTTTTGAAGACTATAGGGCCAAAGGAAATATCCTCCGATAACAAAAGGAAAGAAGCGTTCTGAGAAACTTCTTTGTGTTCTGTGAAATCATCTCACAGAGTTACATCTTTCCCCTCAAGAAGCCTTTCGCTAAGACAGTTCTGGTGGAATTGGCAAAGTGATATTTGGAAGCCCATAGAGGGCTATGGTGAAAAAGGAAATATCCTCAGATGAAATCTGGAAAGAAGCTTTCTGAGAAACTGCTTAGTGTTCTGTTAATTGATCTCACAGAGTTACATCTGTATTTCGTGGATCTCTTTGCTAGCCTTATTTCTGTGGAATCTGAGAACAGATAATTCGGATCTTTTTGAAGACTATAGGGCCAAAGGAAATATCCTCCGATAACAAAAGGAAAGAAGCTTTCTGAGAAACTTCTTTGTATTCTGTGAAATCATCTCACAGAGTTACAGATTTCCCCTCAAGAAGCCTTTCGCTAAGACAGTTCTTGTGGAATTGGCATAGTGATATTTGGAAGCCCATAGAGGGCTATGGTGAAAAAGGAAATATCCTCAGATGAAATCTGGAAAGAAGCTTTCTGAAAAACTGCTTAGTGTTCTGTTAATTCATCTCACAGAGTTACATGTGTATTTCGAGGATCTCCTTGCTAGCCTTATTTCTGTGCAACCTGAGAACAGATATTTCCGATCCCTTTGAAGACTATAGGGCCAAAGGAAATATCCTCCGATAACAAAGAGAAAGAAGCTTTGTGAGAAACTTCTTTGTGTTCTATGAAATCATCTCACAGAGATACAGCTTTACCCTCAAGAAGCCTTTCGCTAAGACAGTTCTTGTGGAATTGGCAAAGTGATATTGGGAAGCCCATAGAGGGCTATGGTGAAAAAGGAAATATCCTCAGATGAAATCTGGAAAGAAGCTTTCTGAGAAACTGCTTAGTGTTCTGTTAATTCATCTCACAGAGTTACATCTGTATTTCGTGGATCTCTTTGCTAGCCTTATTTCTGTGGAATCTGAGAACAGATATTTCGGATCCCTTTGAAGACTATAGCGCCAAAGGAAATATCCTCCGATAACAAAGAGAAAGAAGCTTTGTGAGAAATTTCTTTGTGTTCTGTGAAATCATCTCACAGAGTTACAGCTTTCCCCTCAATAGGCCTTTCCATAAGGCTGTTCCTGTGGAATTGGCAAAGTGATATTTGGAAGCCCAGAGAGGACTATGGTGAAAAAGGAAATATCCTCAGATGAAATCAGGAAAGAAGTTTTCTGAGAAACTGCTTAGTGTTCTGTAAATTCATCTCAGAGAGTTACATCTGTATTTCTTGAATCTCTTTGCTAGCCTTATTTCTGAGGCATCTGAGAACAGATATTTCGGATCCCGTCGAAGAATATAGGGCCAAAGGAAATATCCTCCGATAACAAAGAGAAAGAAGCTTTCTGAGAAACTTCTTTGTGTTCTGTGAAATCATCTCACAGAGTTACAGCTTTCCCCTCAAGAGGCCTTTCCATAAGACTGTTCTTGTGGAATTGGAAAAGTGATATTTGGAAGCCCAGAGAGGGATATGGTGAAAAAGGAAATATCCTCAGATGAAATCTGGAAAGAAGCTTTCTGAGAACCTGCTCTGTGATGTGTCACTTCCACTCACAGAGTTACATCTGTATTTCGTGGATCTCTTTGCTAGCCTTATTTCTGTGGAATTTGAGAACAGATATTTCGGATCCCTTTGAAGACTATAGGGCCAAAGGAAATATCCTCCGATAACAAAGAGAAAGAAGCTTTCTGAGAAACTTCTTTGTGTTCTGTGAAATCATCTCACAGAGTTACAGCTTTGCCCACAAGAAACCTTTCGCTAAGACACGTCTTGTGGAATTGGCAAGGTGATATTTGGAAGCCCATAGAGGGCTATGGTGAAAAAGGAAATATCCTCAGATGAAATCTGGAAAGAAGCTTTCTGAGAAACTGTTCTGTGATGTGTCACTTCCACTGACAGAGTTACACCTCTATTTCGTGGATCTCTTTGCTAGCCTTATTTCTGTGGAATCTGAGAACAGATACTTCGGATCCCTTTGAAGACTATAGGGCCAAAGGAAGTATCCTCCGATAACCAAGAGAAAGCAGCTTTCTGAGAAACTTCTTTGTGTTCTGTGAAATGATCTCACAGAGTTACCGCTTTCCCCTCAAGAAGCCTTTCGCTAAGACACCTCTTGTGGAATTGGCAAAGTGATATTTGGAAGCCCATAGAGGGATATGGTGAAGAAGGAAATATCCTCAGATGAAATCTGGAAAGAAGCTTTCTGAGAAACTGCTTAGTGTTCTGTTAATTCATCTCACAGAGTTACGTCTGTATTTCGTTGATCTCTTTGCTAGCCTTATTTCTGTGGAATCTGAGAACAGATATTTCGGATCCCTTTGAAGACTATAGGGCCAAAGGAAATATCCTCCGATAACAAAGAGAAAGAAGCTTTCTGAGAAACTTCTTGGTGTTCTGTGAAATCATCTCACAGAGTTACAGCTTTGCCCACAAGAAACCTTTCGCTAAGACACGTCTTGTGGAATTGGCAAAGTGATATTTGGAAGCCCATAGAGGGCTATGGTCAAGAAGGAGATATCCTCAGATGAAATCTGGAAAGAAGCTTTCTGAGAAACTGCTCTGTGATGTGTGACTTCCACTCACAGAATAACATCTGTATTTCGTGGATCACTTTGCTAGCCTTATTTCTGTGGAATCTGAGAACAGATATTTCGGATCCCTTTGAAGACTATAGGGCCAAAGGAATTATCCTCCGATAACAAAGAGAAAGAAGCTTCCTGGGAAACTTCTTTGTGTTCAGTGAAATCATCTCACAGAGTTACAGCTTTCCCCTCAAGAAGACTTTCGCTAAGACAGTTCTTGTGCAATTGGCAAAGTGATACTTGGAAGCCCATAGAGGGCTATGGTGAAAAAGGAAGTATCCTCAGATGAAATCTGGAAAACAGCTTTCTGAGAAACTGCTTAGTGTTCTGTTAATTCATCTCACATAGTTACATCTGTATCTCGTGGATCTCTTTGCTAGCCTTATTTCTGTGGAATCTGAGAACAGATATTTCGGATCCCTTTGAAGACTATAGGACCAAAGGAAATATCTTCCGATAACAAAGAGAAAGAAGCTTTCTGAGAAACTTCTTTGTGTTCTGTGAAATCATCTCACAGAGTTACAGCTTTCCCCTCAAGAAGCCTTTCGCTAAGACAGTTCTTGTGGAAATGCAAAGTGATATTTGGAAGCCCATAGAGGGCTATGGTGAAAAAGGAAATATCCTCAGATGAAATCTGGAAAGCAGCTTTCTGAGAAACTGCTTAGTGTTCTGTTAATTCATCTCACAGAGTTACATCTGTACTTCGTGGATCTCTTTGCTAGCCTTATTTCTGTGGAATCTGAGAACAGATATTTCGGATCCCTTTGAAGACTATAGGGCCAAAGGAAATATCCTCCGATAACAAAGAGAAAGAAGCTTTCTGAGAAACTTCTTTGTGTTCTGTGAAATCATCTCCAGAGTTACAGCTTTCCACTCAAGAAGCCTTTCGCTAAGACAGTTCTTGTGGAATTGGCATAGTGATATTTGGAAGCCCATAGAGGGCTATGGTGAAAAAGGAAATATCCTCAGATGAAATCTGGAAAGAAGCTTTCTGAGAAACTGCTTAGTATTCTGTTAATTCATCTCACAGAGTTACATCTGTATTTCGTGGATCTCTTTGCTAGCCTTATTTCTGTCGCATCTGAGAACAGATATTTCGTATCCCTTTGAAGACTACAGGGCCAAAGGAAATATCCTACGATAACAAAGAGAAAGAAGCTTTCTGAGAAACTTCGTTGGGTTCTGTGAAATCATCTAACAGAGTTACAGCTTTCCCCTGAAGAAGCCTTTCGCTAAGACAGTTCTTGTGGAATTGGCAAATTGATATTTGGAAGGCCGTAGAGGGCAATGGTGAAAAAGGAAATATCCTCAGATGAAATCTGGAAAGAAGCTTTCTGAGAAACTGCTTAGTGTTCTGTCAATTCATCTCAGAGAGTTACATCTGTATTTCGTGGATCTCTTTGCTAGCCTTATTTCTGTGGAATCTGAGAAGAGATATTTCGGATCCCTTTGAAGACTATAGGGCCAAAGGAAATATCCTCCGATAACAAAGAAAAGAAGCTTTGTGAGAAACTTCTTTGTGTTCTCTGAAATCATCTCACAGAGTTACAGCTTTCCCCTCAAGAAGCCTTTCGCTAAGACAGTTCTTGTGGAATTGGCAAAGTGATATTTGGAAGCCCATTGAGGGCTATGGTGAAAAAGGAAATATCCTCAGATGAAATCTGGAAAGAAGCTTTCTGAGAAACTGGTTAGTGTTCTCTTAATTCATCTCACAGAGTTACATCTGTATTTCGTGGATCTCTTTGCTAGCCTTATTTCTGTGGAATCTGAGAACAGATATTTCGGATCCCTTTGAAGACTACAGGGCCAAAGGAAATATCCTCCGATAACAAAGAGAAAGAAGCCTTCTGAGAAACTTCTTTGTGTTCTGTGAAATCATCTCACAGAGTTTCAGCTTTCCCCTCAAGAAGCCTTTCGCTAAGACAGTTCTTGTGGAATTGGCAAAGTGATATTTGGAAGCCCTTAGAGGACTATGGTGAAAAAGGAAATATCCTCAGATGAAATCTGGAAAGAAGCTTTCTGAGAAACTGCTCTGTGATGTGTGACTTCCACTCACAGAGTTTCATCTGTATTTCGTGGATCTCTTTGCTAGCCTTATTTCTGTGGAATCTGAGAACAGATATTTCGGATCCCTTTGAAGACTACAGGGCCAAAGGAAATATCCTCCGATAACAAAGAGAAAGAAGCCTTCTGAGAAACTTCTTTGTGTTCTGTGAAATCATCTCACAGAGTTTCAGCTTTCCCCTCAAGAAGCCTTTCGCTAAGACAGTTCTTGTGGAATTGGCAAAGTGATATTTGGAAGCCCTTAGAGGACTATGGTGAAAAAGGAAATATCCTCAGATGAAATCTGGAAAGAAGCTTTCTGAGAAACTGCTCTGTGATGTGTGACTTCCACTCACAGAGTTTCATCTGTATTTCGTGGATCTCTTTGCTAGCCTTATTTCTGTGGAATCTGAGAACAGATATTTCGGATCCCTTTGAAGACTATAGGGCCAAAGGAAATGTCCTCCGAGAACAAAGAGAAAGAAGCTTTCTGAGAAACTTCTTTGTCTTCTGTGAAATCATCTTACAGAGTTACAGCTTTCCCCTCAAGAAGCCTTTCGCTAACACAGTTCTTGTGGAATTGGCAAAGTGATATTTGGAAGCCCATTGAGGGCTGTGGTGATAAAGGAAATATCCTCAGATGAAATCTGGAAAGAAGCTTTCTGAGAAACTGCTTAGTGTTCTGTTAATTCATCTCACAGAGTTACATCTGTATTTCGTGGATCTCTTTGCTAGCCTTATTTCTGTGGAATCTGAGAACAGATATTTCGGATCCCTTTGAAGACTATAGGGCCAAAGGAAATATCCTCCGAGAACAAAGAGAAAGAAGCTTTCTGAGAAACTTCTTTGTGTTCTGTGAAATCATCTCACAGAGTTTCAGCTTTCCCCTCAAGAAACCTTTCGCTAAGACAGTTCTTCTGAAATTGGCAAAGTGATATTTGGAAGCCCATAGAGTGCTATGGTGAATAAGGAAATATCCTCAGATGAAGTCTGGAAAGAAGCTTTCTGAGAAACTGCTTAGTGTTCTGTTAATTCATCTCACAGAGTTACATCTGTATTTCGTGGATCTCTTTGCTAGCCTTATTGCTGTGGAATCTGAGAAGAGATATTTCGGATCCCTTTGAAGACTATAGGGCAAAAGGAAATATCCTCCGATAACATAGAAAAAGAAGCTTTCTGAGAAACTTCTTTGTGTTCTGTGAAAGCATCTCACAGAGTTACAGCTTTCCCCTCAAGAAGCCTTTCGCTAAGACAGTTCTTGTGGAATTGGCAAAGTGATATTTGGAAGCCCATAGAGGGCTGTGCTGAAAAAGTAATTATCCTCTGATGAAATCTGGAAAGAAGCTTTCTGAGAAACTGCTCTGTGATGTGTGACTTCCACTCACAGATTTACATCTGTATTTCGTCGATCTCTTTGCTAGCCTTATTTCTGTGGAATCTGAGAACAGATATTTCGGATCCCTTTGAAGACTATAGGGCCAAAGGCAATATCCTCCGATAACAAAGAGAAAGAAGCTTTCTGAGAAACTTCCTTGTGTTCTGTGAAATCATCTCACAGAGTTACAGCTTTCCCTTCAAGAAGCCTTTCGCTAAGACAGTTCTTGTTGAATTGTCAAAGTGAGATTTTGAAGCCCAACGAGGGCTATGGTGAAAAAGGAAATATCCTCTGTTGAAATCTGGAAATAAGCTTTCTGAGAAACTGCTCTGTGATGTGTGACTTCCACTCACAGAGTTACATCTGTATTTCGTGGATCTCTTTGCTAGTCTTATTTCTGTGGAATCTGAGAACAGATATTTCGTATCCCTTTGAAGACTATAAGGCCAAAGGAAATATCTTCCGAGAACAAAGAGAAAAAAGCTTTCTGCGAAACTGCTTTGTGTTCTGTGAAATCATCTCACAGAGTTACAGCTTTCTCTTAAAGAAGCCTTTCGCTAAGACCGTTCTTGTGGAATTGGCAAAGTGATATTTGGAAGCCCATAGAGGGCTATAGTGAAAAAGGAAATATCCTCAGATGAAAATTTGAAAGAAGCTTTCTGAGAAACTGCTTAGTGTTCTGTTAATTCATCTCACAGAGTTACATCTGTATTTCGTGGATCTCTTTGCTAACCTTATTTCTGTGGTATCTGAGAAGAGATATTTCGGATCCCTTTGAAGATTATAGGGCCACAGGAAATATCCTCCGATATCAAAGAGAAAGAAGCTTTCTGAGAAACTTCTTTGTGTTCTGTGAAATCATTTCACAGAGTTACAGCTTTCCCCTCAAGAGGCCTTTCGCTAAGACAGTTCTTGTGGAATTGGCAAAGTGATATTTGGAAGCCCATTGAGGGCTATGGTGAAAAAGGAAATATCCTCAGATGAAATCTGGAAAGAAGCTTTCTGAGAAACTGCTTAGTGTTCTGTTAATTCATCTCACAGAGTTACATCTGTATTTCGTGGATCTCTTTGCTAGCCTTATTTCTGTGGAATCTGAGAACAGATATTTCGGATCCCTTTGAAGACTATAGGGCCAAAGGAAATATCCTCCGAGAACAAAGAGAAAGAAGCTTTCTGAGAAACTTCTTTGTGTTCTGTGAAATCATCTCACAGAGTTTCAGCTTTCCCCTCAAGAAACCTTTCGCTAAGACAGTTCTTCTGAAATTGGCAAAGTGATATTTGGAAGCCCATAGAGTGCTATGGTGAATAAGGAAATATCCTCAGATGAAGTCTGGAAAGAAGCTTTCTGAGAAACTGCTTAGTGTTCTGTTAATTCATCTCACAGAGTTACATCTGTATTTCGTGGATCTCTTTGCTAGCCTTATTGCTGTGGAATCTGAGAAGAGATATTTCGGATCCCTTTGAAGACTATAGGGCAAAAGGAAATATCCTCCGATAACATAGAAAAAGAAGCTTTCTGAGAAACTTCTTTGTGTTCTGTGAAAGCATCTCACAGAGTTACAGCTTTCCCCTCAAGAAGCCTTTCGCTAAGACAGTTCTTGTGGAATTGGCAAAGTGATATTTGGAAGCCCATAGAGGGCTGTGCTGAAAAAGTAATTATCCTCTGATGAAATCTGGAAAGAAGCTTTCTGAGAAACTGCTCTGTGATGTGTGACTTCCACTCACAGATTTACATCTGTATTTCGTCGATCTCTTTGCTAGCCTTATTTCTGTGGAATCTGAGAACAGATATTTCGGATCCCTTTGAAGACTATAGGGCCAAAGGCAATATCCTCCGATAACAAAGAGAAAGAAGCTTTCTGAGAAACTTCCTTGTGTTCTGTGAAATCATCTCACAGAGTTACAGCTTTCCCTTCAAGAAGCCTTTCGCTAAGACAGTTCTTGTTGAATTGTCAAAGTGAGATTTGGAAGCCCAACGAGGGCTATGGTGAAAAAGGAAATATCCTCTGTTGAAATCTGGAAATAAGCTTTCTGAGAAACTGCTCTGTGATGTGTGACTTCCACTCACAGAGTTACATCTGTATTTCGTGGATCTCTTTGCTAGTCTTATTTCTGTGGAATCTGAGAACAGATATTTCGTATCCCTTTGAAGACTATAAGGCCAAAGGAAATATCTTCCGAGAACAAAGAGAAAAAAGCTTTCTGCGAAACTGCTTTGTGTTCTGTGAAATCATCTCACAGAGTTACAGCTTTCTCTTAAAGAAGCCTTTCGCTAAGACCGTTCTTGTGGAATTGGCAAAGTGATATTTGGAAGCCCATAGAGGGCTATAGTGAAAAAGGAAATATCCTCAGATGAAAATTTGAAAGAAGCTTTCTGAGAAACTGCTTAGTGTTCTGTTAATTCATCTCACAGAGTTACATCTGTATTTCGTGGATCTCTTTGCTAACCTTATTTCTGTGGTATCTGAGAAGAGATATTTCGGATCCCTTTGAAGATTATAGGGCCACAGGAAATATCCTCCGATATCAAAGAGAAAGAAGCTTTCTGAGAAACTTCTTTGTGTTCTGTGAAATCATTTCACAGAGTTACAGCTTTCCCCTCAAGAGGCCTTTCGCTAAGACAGTTCTTGTGGAATTGGCAAAGTGATATTTGGAAGCCCATTGAGGGCTATGGTGAAAAAGGAAATATCCTCAGATGAAATCTGGAAAGAAGCTTTCTGAGAAACTGGTTAGTGTTCTGTTAATTCATCTCACAGAGTTACATCTGTATTTCGTGGATCTCTTTGCTAGCCTTATTTCTGTGGAATCTGAGAACAGATATTTCGGATCCCTTTGAAGACTATAGGGCCAAAGGAAATATCCTCCGATAACAATGAGAAAGATGCTTTCTGAAAAACTTCTTTGTGTTCTGTGAAATCATCTCAGAGTTACAGCTTTCCCCTCAAGAAGCCCTTCGCTAAGACTGTTCTTGTGGAATTGGCAAAGTGACATTTGGAATCCCATAGAGAGCTATGGTGAAAAAGGAAATATCCTCAGATGAAATCTAGAAAGAAGCTTTCTGAGAAACTGCTCTGTGATGTGTGACTTCCACTCACAGACTTACATCTGTATTTCGTGGATCTCTTTGCTAGCCTTATTTCTGTGGAATCTGAGAACAGATATTTCGGATCTTTTTGAAGACTATAGGGCCAAAGGAAATATCCTCCGATAACAAAAGGAAAGAAGCTTTCTGAGAAACTTCTTTGTATTCTGTGAAATCATCTCACAGAGTTACAGATTTCCCCTCAAGAAGCCTTTCGCTAAGACAGTTCTTGTGGAATTGGCATAGTGATATTTGGAAGCCCATAGAGGGCTATGGTGAAAAAGGAAATATCCTCAGATGAAATCTGGAAAGAAGCTTTCTGAGAAACTGCTTAGTGTTCTGTTAATTCATCTCACAGAGTTACATGTGTATTTCGTGGATCTCCTTGCTAGCCTTATTTCTGTGCAATCTGAGAACAGATATTTCGGATCCCTTTGAAAACTATAGGTCCAAAGGAAATATCCTCCTATAACAAAGAGAAAGAAGCTTTGTGAGAAACTTCTTTGTGTTCTGTGAAATCATCTCACAGAGATACAGCTTTACCCTCAAGAAGCCTTTCGCTAAGACAGTTCTTGTGGAATTGGCAAAGTGATATTTGGAAGCCCAGAGAGGGCTATGGTGAAAAAGGAAATATCCTCAGATGAAATCTGGAAAGAAGCTTTCTGAGAAACTGCTTAGTGTTCTGTTAATTCATCTCACAGAGTTACATCTGTATTTCGTGGATCTCTTTGCTAGCCTTATTTCTGTGGAATCTGAGAAGAGATATTTCGGATCCCTTTGAAGACTATAGGGCAAAAGGAAATATCCTCCGATAACATAGAAAAAGAAGCTTTCTGAGAAACTTCTTTGTGTTCTGTGAAAGCATCTCACAGAGTTACAGCTTTCCCTTCAAGAAGCCTTTCGCTAAGACAGTTCTTGTGGAATTGGCAAAGTGATATTTGGAAGCCCATAGAGGGCTGTGCTGAAAAAGTAATTATCCTCTGATGAAATCTGGAAAGAAGCTTTCTGAGAAACTGCTCTGTGATGTGTGACTTCCACTCACAGATTTACATCTGTATTTCGTCGATCTCTTTGCTAGCCTTATTTCTGTGGAATCTGAGAACAGATATTTCGGATCCCTTAGAAGACTATAGGGCCAAAGGCAATATCCTCCGATAACAAAGAGAAAGAAGCTCTCTGAGAAACTTCCTTGTGTTCTGTGAAATCATCTCACAGAGTTACAGCTTTCCCTTCAAGAAGCCTTTCGCTAAGACAGTTCTTGTTGAATTGTCAAAGTGAGATTTGGAAGCCGAACGAGGGCTATGGTGAAAAAGGAAATATCCTCTGATGAAATCGGGAAATAAGCTTTCTGAGAAACTTCTCTATGATGTTTGACTTCAACTCACAGAGTTACATCTGTATTTCGTGGATCTCTTTGCTAGCCTTATTTCTGTGGAATCTGAGAACAGATATTTCGTATCACTTTGAAGACTATAAGGCCAAAGGAAATATCCTCCGAGAACAAAGAGAAAAAAGCTTTCTGAGAAACTGCTTTATGTTCTGTGAAATCATCTCACAGAGTTACAGCTTCCTCTTAAAGAAGCCATTCGCTAAGACAGTTCTTTTGGAATTGGCAAAGTGATATTTGGAAGCCCATAGAGGGCTATGGTGAAAAAGGAAATATCCTCAGATGAAAATTTGAAAGAAGCTTTCTGAGAAACTGCTTAGTGTTCTGTTAATTCATCTCACAGAGTTACATCTGTATTTCGTGGATCTCTTTGCTAACCTTATTTCTGTGGAATCTGAGAAGAGATATTTCGGATCCCTTTGAAGACTATAGGGCCACAGGAAATATCCTCCGATAACAAAGATAAAGAAGCTTTCTGAGAAACTTCTTTGTGTTCTGTGAAAGCATCTCACAGAGTTACAGCTTTCCCCTCAAGAAGCCTTTCGCTAAGACAGTTCTTGAGGAATTGGCAAAGTGATATTTGGAAGCCCATAGAGGGCTATGGTGAAAAAGGAAATATCCTCAGATGAAATCTGGAAAGAAGTTTTCTGAGAAACTGCTTAGTTTTCTGTTAATTCATCTCACAGAGTTACATCTGTATTTCGTGGATCTCTTTGCAAACCTTATTTCTGTGGAATCTGAGAACAGATATTTCGGATCCCTTTGAAGACTATAGGGCCAAAGGAAATATCCTCCGTTAACAAAGAGAAAGAAGCTTTCTGAGAAACTTCTTTGTGTTCTCTGAAATCATCTCACAGAGTTACAGCTTTCCCCTCAAGAAGCCTTTCGCTAAGACAGTTCTTGTGGAATTGGCAAAGTGATATTTGGAAGCCCATAGAAGGCCCTGGTAAAAAAGGAAATATCCTCAGATGAAATCTGGAAAGAAGCTTTCTGAGAAACTGCTTAGTGTTCTGTCAATTCATCTCAGAGAGTTACATCTGTATTTCGTGGATCTCTTTGCTAGCCTTATTTCTGTGGAATCTGAGAACAGATATTTCGGATCCCTTTGAAGACTATAGGGCCGAATGAAATATCCTCCGATAAAAAAAAGAGAGAAGCTTTCTGAGAAACTTCTTTGTGTTCTGTGAAATCATCTCACAGAGTTACAGCTTTCCCCTCAAGAAGCCTTTCGCTAAGACAGTTCCTGTGGAATTGGCAAAGTGATATTTGGAAGCCCATAGAGGGCTATGTTGAAAAAGGAAATGTCCTCAGATGAAATCTGGAAAGAAGCTTTCTGAGAAACTTCTCTGTGGTGTGTGACTTCCACACACAGAGTTACATCTGTATTTCGTGGATCTCTTTGCTAGCCTTATTTCTGTGGAATCTGAGAACAGATATTTCGGATCCCTTTGAAGACTATAGGGCCAAAGGAAATATCCTCCGATAACAAATAGAAAGAAGCTTTCTGAGAAACCTCTTTTTGTTCTGTGAAATCATCTCACAGAGTTACAGCTTTCCCCTCAAGAGGCCTTTCGCTAAGACAGTTCTTGTGGAATTGGCAAAGTGATATTTGGAAGCCCATTGAGGGCTATGGTGAAAAAGGAAATATCCTCAGATGAAATCTGGAAAGAAGCTTTCTGAGAAACTGGTTAGTGTTCTGTTAATTCATCTCACAGAGTTACATCTGTATTTCGTGGATCTCTTTGCTAGCCTTATTTCTGTGGAATCTGAGAACAGATATTTCGGATCCCTTTGAAGACTATAGGGCCAAAGGAAATATCCTCCGATAACAATGAGAAAGATGCTTTCTGAAAAACTTCTTTGTGTTCTGTGAAATCATCTCAGAGTTACAGCTTTCCCCTCAAGAAGACCTTCGCTAAGACTGTTCTTGTGGAATTGGCAAAGTGACATTTGGAAGCCCATAGAGGGCTATGGTGAAAAAGGAAATATCCTCAGATGAAATCTAGAAAGAAGCTTTCTGAGAAACTGCTCTGTGATGTGTGACTTCCACTCACAGAGTTACATCTGTATTTCGTGGATCTCTTTGCTAGCCTTATTTCTGTGGAATCTGAGAACAGATATTTCGGATCTTTTTGAAGACTATAGGGCCAAAGGAAATATCCTCCGATAACAAAAGGAAAGAAGCTTTCTGAGAAACTTCTTTGTATTCTGTGAAATCATCTCACAGACTTACAGATTTCCCCTCAAGAAGCCTTTCGCTAAGACAGTTCTTGTGGAATTGACATAGTGATATTTGGAAGCCCATAGAGGGCTATGGTGAAAAAGGAAATATCCTCAGATGAAATCTGGAAAGAAGCTTTCTGAGAAACTGCTTAGTGTTCTGTTAATTCATCTCACAGAGTTACATGTGTATTTCGTGGATCTCCTTGCTAGCCTTATTTCTGTGCAATCTGAGAACAGATATTTCGGATCCCTTTGAAAACTATAGGGCCAAAGGAAATATCCTCCGATAACAAAGAGAAAGAAGCTTTGTGAGAAACTTCTTTGTGTTCTGTGAAATCATCTCACAGAGATACAGCTTTCCCCTCAAGAGGCCTTTCCATAAGACTGTTCTTGTGGAATTGGCAAAGTGATATTTGGAAGCCCAGAGAGGGCTATGGTGAAAAAGGAAATATCCTCAGATGAAATCAGGAAAGAAGCTTTCTGAGAAACTGCTTAGTGTTCTGTAAATTCATCTCAGAGAGTTACATCTGTATTTCGTGAATCTCTTTGCTAGCCTTATTTCTGTGGCATCTGAGAACAGATATTTCGTATCCCGTTGAAGAATATAGGGCCAAAGGAAGTATCCTCCGATAACAAAGAGAAAGAAGCTTTCTGAGAAACTTCTTTGTGTTCTGTGAAATCATTTCACAGAGTTACAGCTTTCCCCTCAAGAGGCCTTTCCATAAGACTGTTCTTGTGGAATTGGCAAAGTGATATTTGGAAGCCCAGAGAGGGCTATGGTGAAAAAGGAAATATCTTCAGATGAAATCAGGAAAGAAGCTTTCTGAGAAACTGCTTAGTGTTCTGTAAATTCATCTCAGAGAGTTACATCTGTATTTCGTGAATCTCTTTGCTAGCCTTATTTCTGTGGCATCTGAGAACAGATATATCGGATCCCGTTGAAGAATATAGGGCCAAAGAAAATATCCTCCGATAACAAAGAGAAAGAAGCTTTCTGAGAAACTTCTTTGTGTTCTGTGAAATCATCTCACAGAGTTACCGCTTTCCCCTCAAGAAGCCTTTCGCTAAGACAGTTCTTGTGGAATTGGCAAAGTGATATTTGGAAGCCCCTAGAGGGCTATGGTGAAAAAGGAAATATCCTCAGATGAAATCTGGAAAGAAGCTTTCTGAGAAACTTCTCTGTGGTGTGTGACTTCCACTCACAGAGTTACATCTATATTTCGTGGATCTCTTTGCTAGCCTTATTTCTGAGGAATCTGAGAACAGATATTTCGGATCCCTTTGAAGACTATAGGGCTAAAGGAAATATCCTCCGATAACAAAGAGAAAGAAGCTTTCTGAGAAACTTCTTTGTGTTCTGTGAAATCATCTCACAGAGTTACAGCTTTCCCCTCAAGAAGCCTTTCGCTAAGACAGTTCTTGTGGAATTGGCAAAGTGATATTTGGAAGCCCATAGAGGGCTATGGTGAAAAGGGAAATATCCTCAGATGAAATCTGGAAAGAAGCTTTCTGAGAAACTGCTCTGTGATGTGTCACCTCCACTCACAGAGTTACACCTGTATTTCGTGGATCTCTTTGCTAGCCTTATTTCTGTGGAATCTGAGAACAGATATTTCGGATCCCTTTGAAGAGTATAGGGCCAAAGGAAATATCCTCCGATAACAAAGAGAAAGAAGCTTTCTGAGAAACTTCTTTGTGTTCTGTGAAATCATCTCACAGAGTTACAGCTTTGCCCTCAAGAAACCTTTCGCTAAGACACGTCTTGTGGAATTGGCAAAGTGATATTTGGAAGCCCATAGAGGGCTACGGTGAAGAAGGAAATATCCTCAGATGATATCTGGAAAGAAGCTTTCTGAGAAACTGCTCTGTGATGTGTGACTTCCACTCACAGAGTTACATCTGTATTTCGTGGACCTCTTTGCTACCCTTATTTCTGTGGAATCTGAGAACAGATATTTCGGATCCCTTTGAAGACTATAGGGCCAAAGGAAATATCCTCCGATAACAAAGAGAAGAAGCTTTCTGAGAAACTTCTTTGTGTTCTGTGAAATCATCTGACAGAATTACAGCTTTCCCCTCAAGAAGCCTTTCGCCAAGACAGTTCTTGTGGAATTGGCAATGTGATATTTGGAAGCCCATAGATGGCTATGGTGAAAAAGGAAATATCCTCAGATGAAATCTGGAAAGAAGCTTTTTGAGAAACTTCTCTGTGGTGTGTGACTTCCACTCACAGAGTTACATCTGTATTTCGTGGATCTCTTTGCTAGCCTTATTTCTGTGGAATCTGAGAACAGATATTTCGGATCCCTTTGAAGACTATAGGGCCAAAGGAAATATCCTCCGATAACAAAGAGAAAGAGGCTTTCTGAGAAACTTCTTTGTGTTCTGTGAAATCATCTCACAGAGTTACAGCTTTGCCCACAAGAAACCATTTGCTAAGACACGTCTTGTTTAATTGGCAAAGTGATATTTGGAAGCCCATAGAGGGCTATGGTGAAGAAGGAAATAACCTCAGATGAAATCTGGAAATAAGCTTTCTGAGAAACTGCTCTGTGATGTGTGACTTCCACTCACAGAGTAACATCTGTATTTCGTGGATCTCTTTGCTAGCCTTATTTCTGTGGAATCTGAGAACAGATATTTCGGATCTCTTTGAAGACTATAGGGCCAAAGGAAATATCCTCCGATAACAAAGAGAAAGAAGCTTCCTGAGAAACTTCTTTGTGTTCAGTGAAATCATCTCACAGAGTTACAGTTTTCCCCTCAAGAAGCCTTTCGCTAAGACAGTTCTTGTGGAATTCGCAAAGTGATACTTGGAAGCCCATAGAGGTTTATGGTGAAAAAGGAAGTATCCTCAGATGAAATCTGGAAAACAGCTTTCTGAGAAATTGCTCAGTGTTCTGTTAATTCATGTCACATAGTTACATCTGTATTTCGTGGATCTCTTTGCTAGCCTTATTTCTGTAGAATGTGAGAACAGATATTTCGGATCCCTTTGAAGACTATAGGGCCAAAGGAAATATCTTCCGATAACAAAGAGAAAGAAGCTTTCTGAGAAACTTCTTTCTGTTCTGTGAAATCATCTAACAGAGTTACAGCTTTCCCCTCAGGAAGCCTTTCGCTAAGACAGTTCTTGTGGAATTGGCAAAGTGATATTTGGAAGCCCATAGAGGGCTAGGGTGAAAAAGGAAATATCCTCAGATGAAATCTGGAAAGAAGCTTTCTGGAAACTTCTCTGTGGTGTGTGACTTCCACTCACAGAGTTACATCTGTATTTCGTGGATCTCTTTGCTAGCCTTATTTCTGAGGAATCTGAGAACAGATATTTCGGATTCCTTTGAAGACTATAGGGCCAAAGGAAATATCCTCCGATAACAAAGAGAAAGAAGATTTCTGAGAAACTTCTTTGTGTTCTGTGAAATCATCTCACAGAGTTACAGCTTTCCCCTCAAGAAGCCTTTCCCTAAGACAGTTCTTGTGGAATTGGCAAAGTGATATTTGGAAGCCCATAGAGGGCTATAGTGAAAAAGGAAATATCCTCAGATGAAATCTGGAAAGAAGCTTTCTGAGAAACTGCTTATTGTTCTTTAAATTCATCTCAGAGTGTTACATCTGTATTTCGTGGATCTCTTTGCAAGCCTTATTTCTGTGGAATCTGAGAAACGATATTTCGGATCCCTTTGAAGACTATAGGGCCAAAGGAAATATCCTCCGATAAGTAACAGAAAGAAGCTTTCTGAGAAACTTCTTTGTGTTCTGTGAAATCATCTCACAGAGTTACAGCTTTCCCCTCAAGAAGCCGTTCGCTAAGACAGTTCTTGTGGAAATTGCAAAGTGATATTTGGAAGCCCATAGAGGGCTATGGTGAAAAAGGAAATATCCACAGATGAAATCTCGAAACAGCTTTCCGAGAATCTGCTTAGTGTCCTGTTAATTCATCTAACAGAGGTACATCTGTAATTCGTGGATCTCTTGCTAGCCTTATTTCTGTGGAATCTGAGAACAGATATTTCGGATCCCTTTGAAGACTATAGGGCCAAAGGAAATATCCTCCGATAACAAAGAGAAAGAAGCTTTCTGAGACACTTCCTTGTGTTCTGTGAAATCATCTCACAGAGTTACAGCTTTCCCCTGAAGAAGCCTTTCGCTAAGACAGTTCTTGGGGAAATGGCAAATGATATTTGGAAGCCCATAGAGGGCTATGGTGAAAAAGGAAATATCCTCAGTTGAAATCTGGAAAGAAGCTTTCTGAGAAACTGCTCTGTGATGTGTCACTTCCACTCACAGAGTTACACCTGTATTTCGTGGATCTCTTTGCTAGCCTTATTTCTGTGGAATCTGAGAACAGATATTTCGGATCCGTTTGAAGACTATAGGGCCAAAGGAAATATCCTCCGATAACAAATTGAAAGAAGCTTTCTGAGAAACTTCTTTGTGTTCTGTGAAATCATCTCACAGAGTTACAGCTTTGCCCAGAGGAAACCTTTCACCAAGACACCACTTGTGGAATTGGCAAAGTGATATTTGGAAGCCCATAGAGGGCTATGTTGAAGAAGGAAATATCCCCAGATGAAATCTGGAAAGAAGCTTTCTGAGAAACTGCTCTTTGATGTGTGACTTCCACTCACAGAGTTACATCTGTATTTCGTGGATCTCTTTGCTAGCCTTATTTCTGTGGAATCTGAGAACAGATATTTCAGATCCCTTTGAAGACTATAGGGCCAAAGAAAATATACACCGATAACAAAGAGAAATAAGCTTTCTGAGAAACTTCTTTGCGTTCTGTAAAATCATCTGACAGATTTACAGCTTTCCCCTCAAGAAGCCTTTCGCTAAGACAGTTCTTGTGGAATTGGCAAAGTGATATTTGGAAGCCCATAGAGGGCTATAGTGAAAAAGGAAATATCCTCAGATGAAATCTGGAAAGAAGCTTTCTGAGAAACTTCTCTGTGGTGTGTGACTTCCACTCACAGAGTTACATCTGTATTTCGTGGATCTCTTTGCTAGCCTTATTTCTGTGGAATCTGAGAACAGATATTTCGGATCCCTTTGAAGACTATAGGGCCAAAGGAAATATCCTCCGATAACAAAGAGAAAGAAGCTTTGTGAGAAACTTCTTTGTGTTCTGTGAAATCATCTCACAGAGTTACAGCTTTCCCTTCAAGAAGCCTTTCTCTAAGACACTTCTTGTGGAATTGGCAAAGTGATATTTGGAAGCCCATAGAGGGCTATGGTGAAAAAGGAAATATCCTCAGATGAAATCTGGAAAGAAGCTTTCTGAGAAACTGCTCTGTGATGTGTCACCTCCACTCACAGAGTTTCACCTGTATTTCGTGGATCTCTTTGCTAGCTTTATTTCTGTGGAATCTGAGAACAGATATTTCGGATCCCTTTGAAGACTGTAGGGCCAAAGGAAATATCCTCCGATAACAAAGAAAAAGAAGCTTTCTGAGAAACTTCTTTGTGTTCTGTGAAATCATCTCACAGAGTAACAGCTTTCCCCTCAAGAAGCCTTTCGCTAAGACAGTTCTTGTGGAATGGGCAAAGTTATATTTGGAAGGCCTTAGAGGGCTATGGTGAAAAAGGAAATATCCTTAGATGAAATCTGGAAAGAAGCTTTCTGAGAAAATGCTCTGTGATGTGTGACTTCCACTCAAAGAGTTACATCTGTATTTCGTGGATCTCTTTGCTAGCCTTATTTCTGTGGAATCTGAGAACAGATATTTCGGATCCCTTTGACGACTATAGGGCCAAAGGAAATATCCTCCGATAACAAAGAGAAAGAAGCTTTCTAAGAAACTTATTTGTGTTCTGTGAAATCATCTCAGAGTTACAGTTTTTCCCTCAAGAAGCCTTTCGCTAAGACAGTTCTTGTTTAATAGGCAAAGTGATATTTGGAAACCCATAGAGGGCTATGGTGAAAAAGGAAATATCCTCAGATGAAATCTGGAAAGAAGCTTTCTGAGAAACTGCTCTGCGATGTGTGACTTCCACTCACAGAGTTACATCTGTATTTCGTGGATCTCTTTGCTAGCCTTATTTCTGTGGAATCTGAGAACAGATATTTCGGATCCCTTTGAAGACTATAGGGCCAAAGGAAATATCCTCCGAAAACAAAGAGAAAGAAGCTTTGTGAGAAACTTCTTTGTGTTCTGTGAAATCATCTCACATAGTTACACCTTTCCCCTCAAGAAGCCTTTTGTTAAGACAGTTCTTGTGGAATTGGCAAAGTGATATTTGGAAGCCCATAGAGGGCTATGGTGAAAAAGGAAATATCTTCAGATGAAATCTGGAAAGAAGCTTTCTGAGAAACTGCTTAGTGTTCTTTAAATTCATCTCAGAGTGCTACATCTGTATTTCGTGGATCTCTTTGCTAACCTTATTTCTGTGGA
Organism: Macaca mulatta; assembly: GCF_049350105.2. NCBI lineage: Eukaryota > Metazoa > Chordata > Mammalia > Primates > Cercopithecidae > Macaca > Macaca mulatta. The sequence continues at coordinate 55,047,652 of NC_133422.1, read as the reverse complement.
ATGTGAGAACAGATATTTCGGATCCCATTGAAGACTATAGGGCCAAAGGAAATATCCTCCGATAACAAAAAGAAAGATGCTTTCTGAGAAACTTCTTTGAGTTCTGTGAAATCACCTCACAGAGTTACAGCTTTCCCCTCAAGAAGCCTGTCGCTAAGACACTTCTTGTGGAAATGGCAAAGTGATATTTGGAAGCCCATAGAGGGCTCTGGTGAAAAAGGAAATATCCTCAGATGAAATCTGGAAAGAGGCTTTCTGAGAAACTGCTCTGTGATGTGTCACTTCCACTCACAGAGTTACACCTGTATTTCGTGGATCTCTTTGCTAGCCTTATTTCTGTGGAATCTGAGAACAGATATTTCGGATCCCTTTGAAGACTATAGGGCCAAAGGAAATATCCTCCGATAAAAAAGAGAAAGAAGCTTTGTGAGAAACTTCTTTGTGTTCTGTGAAATCATCTCACAGAGTTACTGCTTTGCCCTCAAGAAACCTTTCGCTAAGACAGTTCTTGTGGAATTGGCAAAGTGATATTTGGAAGCCCATAGAGGGCTATGGTGAAAAAGGAAATATCCTCAGATGAAATCTGGAAAGAGGCTTTCTGAGAAACTGCTTAGGGTTCTGTTAATTCATCTCAGAGAGTTACATCTGTATTTCGTGGATCTCTTTGCTAGCCTTATTTCTGTGGAATCTGAGAACAGATATTTCGGATCCCTTTGAAGACTATAGGGCCAAAGGAAATATCCTCCGATAACAAAGAGAAAGAAGCTTTCTGAGAAACTTCTTTGTGTTCTGTGAAATCCTCTCACACTGTTACAGTTTTCCCCTCTAGAAGCCTTTCGCTAAGACAGTTTTTGTGGAATTGGCAAAGTGATATTTGGAAACCCTTAGAGGGCTATGGTGAAAAAGGAAATATCCTCAGATGAAATCTGGAAAGAAGCTTTCTGAGAAACTGCTTAGTGTTCTTTAAATTCATCTCAGACTGTTACTTCTGTATGTCGTGGATCTCTTTTGTAGCCTTATTTCTGTAGAATCTGAGAACAGATATTTCAGATCCCTTTGAAGACTATAGGGCCAAAGGAAATATCCTCCAATAACAAAGAGAAAGAAGCTTTCTGAGAAACTTCTTTGTGTTCTGTGAAATCATCTCACAGAGTAACAGCTTTCCCCTGAAGAAGCCTTTCGCTAAGACAGTTCTTGTTTAATTTTCAAAGTGATATTTGGAAGCCTATAGTTGGCCATGGTGAAAAAGGAAATATCCTCAGATTAAATCTGGAAAGAAGCATTCTGAGAAACTGCTTAGTTTTCTGTATATTCATCTCAGAGAGTTACATCTGTATTTCGTGGATCTCTTTGCTAGCCTTATTTCTGTGGAATCTGAGAACAGATATTTCGGATCCCTTGAAGAATATAGGGCCTAAGTAAATATCCTCCGATAACAAAGAGAAAGAACTTTCTGAGAAACTTCTTTGTGTTCTGTGAACTCATCTCACAGAGTTACAGCTTTCCCCTCAAGAAGCCTTTAGCTAAGACACTTCATGTGGAATTGGCAAAGTGATATTTGGAAGCCCATAGAGGGCTATGGTGAAAAAGGAAGTATCCTCAGATGAAATCTGGAAAGAAGCTTTCTGAGAAACGGCTTAGTGTTCTTTAAATTCATCTCAGAGTGTTACATCTGTATTTCGTGGATCTCTTTGCTAACCTTATTTCTGTGGAATCTCAGAACAGATATTTCGGATCCCTTTGAAGACTATAGGGCCAAAGGAAATATCCTCCGATAACAAAGAGAAAGAAGCTTTCTGAGAAACTTCTTTGTGTTCTGTGAAATCATCTCACAGAGTTACAGCTTTCCCCTCAAGAAGCCTTTCGCTAAGACAGTTCTTGTGGAAATGGCAAAGTGATATTTGGAAGCCCATAGAGGGCTATGGTGAAAAAGGAAATATCCTCAGATGAAATCTGGAAAGAAGCTTTCTGAGAAACTGCTCTGTGATGTGTCACTTCCACTCACAGAGTTACATCTGTATTTCGTGGATCTCTTTGCTAGCCTCATTTCTGTGGAATCTGAGAACAGATATTTCGGATCCCTTTGAAAACTATAGGGAAAAAGGAAATATCCTCTGAGAACAAAGAGAAAGAAGCTTTCTGAGAAACTTCTTTGTGTTCTGTGAAATCATCTCACAGAGGTACAGCGTTGCCCTCAAGAAACCTTTAGCTAAGACACCTCTTGTGGAATTGGCAAAGTGATATTTGGAAGCCCACAGAGGGCTATGGTGAAGAAGGAAATATCCTCAGATGATATCTGGAAAGAAGCTTTCTGAGAAACTGCTCTGTGATGTGTGACTTCCACTCACAGAGTTACAACTGTATTTCGTGGATCACTTTGCTAGCCTTATTTCTGTGGAATCTGAGAACAGATATTTCGGATCCCTTTGAAGACTGTAGGGCGAAAGGAAATATCCTCCGATAACAAAGAGAAAGAAGCTTTGTGAGAACCTTCTTTGCGTTCTGTGAAATCATCTGACAGAGTTACAGCTTTCCCCTGAAGAAGCCTTTCGCTAAGACATTTCTTGTGGAATTGGCAAAGTGATATTTGGAAGCCCATAGAGGGCTATGGTGAAAAAGGAAATATCCTCAGATGAAATCTGGAAAGAAGCTTTCTGAGAAACTTCTCTGTGGTGTGTGACTTCCACTCACAGAGTTACATCTGTATTTCGTGGATCTCTTTGCTAGCCTTATTTCTGTGGAATCTGAGAACAGATATTTCGGATCCTTTGAAGACTATAGGGCCAAAGGAAATATCCTCCGATAACAAAGAGAAAGAAGCTTTCTGAGAAACTTCTTTGGGTTCTGTGAAATTATCTCAGAGTCACAGCTTTCCCCTCAAGAGGCCTTTCGCTAAGACAGTTCTTGTTTAATTGGCAAAGTGATATTTGGAAGCCCATAGAGGGCTATGGTGAAAAAGGAAATATCCTCAGATGAAATCTGGAAAGAAGCTTTCTGAGAAACTGCTGTGCGATGTGTGACTTCCACTCACAGAGTTACATCTGTATTTCGTGGATCTCTTTGCTAGCCTTATTTATGTGGAATCTGAGAACAGATATTTCGGATCACTTTGAAGACTATAGGGCCAAAGGAAATATCCTACGATAACAAAGAGAAAGAAGATATCTTAGAAACTTCTTTGTGTTCTCTGAAATCATCTCATAGAGTTACAGCTTTCCCCTTAAGAAGCCTTTCGCTAAGACGGTTCTTGTGGAATTGGCAAAGTGATATTTGGAAGCCCATAGAGGGCTAGGGTGAAAAAGGAAATATCCTCAGATGAAACCTGGAGAGAAGCTTTCTGAGAAACTGCTTAGTGTTGTGTTAATTCATCTCACAGAGTTACATCTGTATTTCGTGGATCTCTTTGCTAGCCTTATTTCTGTGGAATCTGAGAACAGATATTTCGGATCCCTTTGAAGACTATAGGGCCAAAGGAAATATCCTCCGATAACAAAGAGAAAGAAGCTTTCTGAGAAACTTCTTTGTGTTCTGTGAAATCATCTTACAGAGTTACAGCTTTCCCCTCAAGAAGCCTTTCGCTAAGACAGCTCTTGTGAAATTGGCAAAGTGATACTTGGAAGCCCATAGAGGGCTAGGGTGAAAAAGGAAATATCCTCAGATTAAATCTGGAAGGAAGCCTTCTGAGAAACTTCTCTGTGGTGTGTGACTTCCACCCACAGAGTTACATCTGTATTTCGTGGATCTCTTTGCTGGCCTTATTTCTGTGGAATCTGAGAACAGATATTTCGGATCCTTTTGAAGACTATAGGGCCAAAAGAAATATCCTCCGATAACAAAGAGAAAGAAGCTTTCTGAGAAACTTCTTTGTGTTCTGTGAAATCATCTCACAGAGTTACAGCTTCCCCCTAAAGAAGGCTTTCGCTAAGACAGTTCTTGTGGAATTGGCAAAGTGATATTTGGACGCCCATAGAGGGCTATTTTGAAAAAGGAAATATCCTCAGATGAAATCTGGAAAGAAGCTTTCTGAGAAACTGCTTAGTATTCTGTTAATTCATCTCACAGAGGTACATCTGTATTTCGCGGATCACTTTGCTAGCCTTATTTCTGTGGAATCTGAGAACAGATATTTCGGATCCCTTTGAAGAGTATAGGGCCAAAGGAAATATCCTCCGATAACAAAGAGAAAGAAGCTTTGTGAGAAACTTCTTTGTGTTCTGTGAAATCATCTCACAGAGTTACAGCTTTCCTCTCAAGAAGCCTTTCGCTAAGACACTTCTTGTGGAATTGCCAAAGTGATATTTGGAGGCCCATAGAGGGCTATGGTGAAAAAGGAAATATCCTCAGATGAAATCTGGAAAGCAGCGTTCTGAGAAACTGCTTAGTGTTCCGTTAATTCATCTCACATAGTTACATCTGTTTTTCGTGGATCTCTTTGCTAGCCTTATTTCTGTGGAATCAGATATTTCGGGTCCCTTTGAAGACTATAGGGCCAAAGGAAATATCCTCCGATAACAAAGAGAAAGATGCTTTCTGAGAAACTTCTTTGTGTTCTGTGAAATCATCTCACAGAGTTCCAGCTTTCCCCTCAATAAGCCTTTCGCTAAGACAGTTCTTGTGGAAATGGCAAAGTGATATTTGGAAGCCCATAGAGGGCTATGGTGAAAAAGGAAATATCCTCAGATGAAATCTGGAAAGCAGCTTTCTGAGAAACTGCTTAGTGTTCTGTTAATTCATCTCACAGAGTTACATCTGTCCTTCGTGGATCTCTTTGCCAGCCTAATTTCTGTGGAATCTGAGAACAGATATTTCGGATCCCTTTGAAGACTTTAGGGCCAAAGGAAATATCCTCCGATAACAAAGGGAAAGAAGCTTTCTGAGAAACTTCTTTGTGTTGTGTGAAATCATCTCACAGAGTTACAGCTTTCCCCTCAAGAAGCCTTTCGCTAAGACAGTTCTTGTGGAATTGGCAAAGTGATATTTGGAAGCCCATAGAGGGCTATGGTGAAAAAGGAAATATCCTCAGATGAAACCTGGAAAGAAGCTTTCTGAGAAACTTCTCTGTGGTGTGTGACTTCCACTCACAGAGTTACATCTGTATTTCGTGGATCTCCTTGCTAGCCTTATTTCTGTGGAATCTGAGAACAGATATATCGGATCCCTTTGAAAACTATAGGGCCAAAGGAATATCCTCAGATAACAAAGAGAAAGAAGCTTTCTGAGAAACTTCTTTGTGTTCTGTGAAATCATCTCACAGAGTTACAGCTTTCCCCTCAAGAAGCCTTTCGCTAAGACAGTTCTTGTGGAATTTGCAAAGTGATATTTGGAACCCCTAGAGGGCTATGGTGAAAAAGGAAATATCCTCAGTTGAAATCTGGAAAGAAGCTTTCTGAGAAACTACTTAGTGTTCTATAAATTCATCTCACATGGTTACATCTGTATTTCGTGGATCTCTTTGCTAGCCTTATTTCTGTGGAATCTGAGAACAGATATTTCGGATCCCTTTCAAGACTATAGGGCCAAAGGAAATATCCTCCGATAACAAAGAGAAAGATGCTTTCTGAGAAACTTCTTTGTGTTCTGTGAAATCTTCTCACAGAGTTACAGCTTTCCCCTCAGGAATCCTTTCGCTAAGACAGTTCTTGTGGAAATGGCAAAGTTATACTTGGAAGCCCATAGAGGGCTATGGTGAAAAAGGAAATATCCTCAGATGAAATCTGGAAAGCAGCGTTCTGAGAAACTGCTTAGTGTTCCGTTAATTCACCTCACATAGTTACATCTGTATTTCGTGGATCTCTTTCCTAGCCTTATTTCTGTGGAATCAGATATTTCGGGTCCCTTTGAAGACTATAGGGCCAAAGGAAATATCCTCCGATAACAAAGAGATAGATGCTTTCTGAGAAACTTCTTTGTGTTCTGTGAAATCATCTCACAGAGTTACAGCTTTCCCCTCAATAAGCCTTTCGCTAAGACAGTTCTTGTGGAAATGGCAAAGTGATATTTGGAAGCCCATAGAGGGCTATGGTGAAAAAGGAAATATCCTCAGATGAAATCTGGAAGCAGCTTTCTGAGAAACTGCTTAGTGTTCTGTTAATTCATCTCACAGAGTTACATCTGTCCTTCGTGGATCTCTTTGCCAGCCTTATTTCTGTGGAATCTGAGAACAGATATTTCGGATCCCTTTGAAGACTTTAGGGCCAAAGGAAATATCCTCCGATAAAAAAGAGAAAGAAGCTTTCTGAGAAACTTCTTTGTGTTGTGTGAAATCATCTCACAGAGTTACAGCTTTCCCCTCAAGAAGCCTTTCGCTAAGACAGTTCTTGTGGATTTGGCAAAGTGATATTTGGAAGCCCATAGAGGGCTATGGTGAAAAAGGAAATATCCTCAGATGAAATCTGGAACGAAGCTTTCTGAGAAACGGCTAGTGTTCTGTTAATTCATCTCACAGAGTTACATCTGTATTTCTTTGATCTCTTTGCTAGCCCTATTTCTGTGGAATCTGAGAACAGATATTTCGGATCCCTTTGAAGACTATAGGGCCAAAGGAAATATCCTCCGATAACAAAGAGAAAGAAGCTTTCTGAGAAACTTCTTTGTCTTCTGCGAAATCATCTCACAGAGTTACAGCTTTCCCCTCAAGAAGCATTTCGCTAAGACACTTCTTGTGGAATTGGGAAAGTGATATTTGGAAGCCCATAGAGGGTTATGGTGAAAAAGGAAATATCCTCAGATGAAATCTGGAAAAAAGCTTTCTGAGAAACTGCTTAGTGTTCTGTTAATTCATCTCACAGAGTTACATCTGTATTTCATGGATCTCTTTGCTAGCCTTATTTCTGTGGAATCTGAGAACAGATATTTCGGATCCCTTTGAAGACTATAGGGCCAAAGGAAATATCCTCCGAAAACAAAGAGAAAGAAGCTTTGTGAGAACCTTCTTTGTGTTCTGTGAAATCATCTCACAGAGTTACAGCTTTCCCCTCAAGAAGCCTTTCGCTAAGACAGTTCTTGTTGAATTTGCAAAGTGATATTTGGAAGCCCATAGAGGACTATGGAGAAAAAGGAAATATCCTCAGATGAAATCTGGAAAGACGCTTTCTGAGAAACTGCTCTGTGATGTCTGACTTCCACTCACAGAGTTTCATCTGTATTTCATGGATCTCTTTGCTAGCCTTATTTCTGTGGAATCTGAGAACAGATATTTCGCATCCCTTTGAAGACTAAAGGGCCAAAGGAAATATTCTCCGATAACTAAGAGAAAGAAGATTTCTGGGAAACTTCTTTGTGTTCTGTGAAATCATCTCACAGAGTTACACCTTTCCCCTCAAGAAGCCTTTCGCTAAGACAGTTCTTGTGGAATTGGCAAAGTGATATTTGGAAGCCCATAGAGGGCTATGGTGAAAAAGGAAATATCCTCAGATGAAATCCGGAAAGAAGCTTTCTGAGAAACTGCTTAGTGTTCTGTTAATTTATCTCACAGAGTTTCATCTGTATTTCGTGGATCTCTTTGCTAGTCTTATTTCTGTGGAATTTGAGAACAGATATTTCGGATCCCTTTGAAGTCTATAGGGCCAAAGGTAATATCCTCCGATAACAAAGAGAAAGAAGCTTTCTGAGAAACTGCTTAGTGTTCTGTTAATTTATCTCACAGAGTTACATCTGTATTTCGTGGATCTCGTTACTAGCCTTATTTCCGTTGAATCTGAGAACAGATATTTCGGATCCCTTTGAAGACTATAGGGCCAAAGGAAATATCCTGCGATAACAAAGAGAAAGAAGCTTTCTGAGAAACTTCTTTGTGTTCTGTGAAATCATCTCACAGTTACAGCTTTCCCCTCAGTAATCCTTTCGCTAAGACAGTTCTTGTGGAAATGGCAAAGTTATACTTGGAAGCCCATAGAGGGCTATGGTGAAAAAGGAAATATCCTCAGATGAAATCTGGAAAGCAGCGTTCAGAGAAACTGCTTAGTGTTCCGTTAATTCACCTCACATAGTTACATCTGTATTTCGTGGATCTCTTTCCTAGCCTTATTTCTGGGGAATCAGATATTTCGGGTCCCTTTGAAGACTATAGGGCCAAAGGAAATATCCTCCGATAACAAAGAGAAAGAAGCTTTCTGAGAAACTTCTTTGTGTTCTGTGAAATCATCCTTCAGAGTTACAGCTTTCCCCTCAAGAAGCCTTTCGCTAAGACAGCTCTTGTGAAATTGGCAAAGTGATACTTGGAAGCCCATAGAGGGCTAGGGTGAAAAAGGAAATATCCTCAGATTAAATCTGGAAGGAAGCCTTCTGAGAAACTTCTCTGTGGTGTGTGACTTCCACCCACAGAGTTACATCTGTATTTCGTGGATCTCTTTGCTGGCCTTATTTCTGTGGAATCTGAGAACAGATATTTCGGATCCCTTTGAAGACTATAGGGCCAAAAGAAATATCCTCCGATAACAAAGAGAAAGAAGCTTTCTGAGAAACTTCTTTGTGTTCTGTGAAATCATCTCACACAGTTACAGCTTCCCCCTAAAGAAGGCTTTCGCTAAGACAGTTCTTGTGGAATTGGCAAAGTGATATTTGGACGCCCATAGAGGGCTATTTTGAAAAAGGAAATATCCTCAGATGAAATCTGGAAAGAAGCTTTCTGAGAAACTGCTTAGTATTCTGTTAATTCATCTCACAGAGTTACATCTGTATTTCGCGGATCACTTTGCTAGCCTTAATTCTGTGGAATCTGAGAACAGATATTTCGGATCCCTTTGAAGAGTATAGGGCCAAAGGAAATATCCTCCGATAACAAAGAGAAAGAAGCTTTGTGAGAAACTTCTTTGTGTTCTGTGAAATCATCTCACAGAGTTACAGCTTTCCTCTCAAGAAGCCTTTCGCTAAGACACTTCTTGTGGAATTGCCAAAGTGATATTTGGAGGCCCATAGAGGGCTATGGTGAAAAAGGAAATATCCTCAGATGAAATCTGGAAAGAAGCTTTCTGAGAAACTACTTAGTGTTCTTTAAATTCATCTCACATAGTTACATCTGTATTTCGTGGATCTCTTTGCTAGCCTTATTTCTGTGGAATCTGAGAACAGATATTTCGGATCCCTTTGAAGACTATAGGGCCAAAGGAAATATCCTCCGATAACAAAGAGAAAGATGCTTTCTGAGAAACTTCTTTGTGTTCTGTGAAATCATCTCACAGAGTTACAGCTTTCCCTCAGGAATCCTTTCGCTAAGACAGTTCTTGTGGAAATGGCAAAGTTATACTTGGAAGCCCATAGAGGACTATGGTGAAAAAGGAAATATCCTCAGATGAAATCTGGAAAGCAGCGTTCTGAGAAACTGCTTAGTGTTCCGTTAATTCATCTCACATATTTACATCTGTATTTCGTGGATCTCTTTGCTAGCCTTAATTCTGTGGAATCAGATATTTCGGGTCCCTTTGAAGACTATAGGGCCAAAGGAAATATCCTCCGATAACAAAGAGAAAGATGCTTTCTGAGAAACTTCTTTGTGTTCTGTGAAATCATCTCACAGAGTTACAGCTTTCCCCTCAATAAGCCTTTCGCTAAGACAGTTCTTGTGGAAATGGCAAAGTGATATTTGGAAGCCCATAGAGGGCAATGGTGAAAAAGGAAATATCCTCAGATGAAATCTGGAAAGCAGCTTTCTGAGAAACTGCTTAGTGTTCTGTTATTTCATCTCACAGAGTTACATCTGTCCTTCGTGGATCTCTTTGCCAGCCTTATTTCTGTGGAATCTGAGAACAGATATTTCGGATCCCTTTGAAGACTTTAGGGCCAAAGGAAATATCCTCCGATAACAAAGAGAAAGAAGCTTTCTGAGAAACTTCTTTGTGTTGTGTGAAATCATCTCACAGAGTTACAGCTTTCCCCTCAAGAAGCCTTTCGCTAAGACAGTTCTTGTGGAATTGGCAAAGTGATATTTGGAAGCCCATAGAGGGCTATGGTGAAAAAGGAAATATCCTCAGATGAAATCTGGAAAGAAGCTTTCTGAGAAACTTCTCTGTGGTGTGTGACTTCCACTCACAGAGTTACATCTGTATTTCTTGGATCTCCTTGCTAGCCTTATTTCTGTGGAATCTGAGAACAGATATATCGGATCCCTTTGAAAACTATAGGGCCAAAGGAATATCCTCAGATAACAAAGAGAAAGAAGCTTTCTGAGAAACTTCTTTGTGTTCTGTGAAATCATCTCACAGAGTTACAGCTTTCCCCTCAAGAAGCCTTTCGCTAAAACAGTTCTTGTGGAATTTGCAAAGTGATATTTGGAACCCCTAGAGGGCTCTGGTGAAAAAGGAAATATCCTCAGTTGAAATCTGGAAAGAAGCTTTCTGAGAAACTACTTAGTGTTCTTTAAATTCATCTCACATGCTTACATCTGTATTTCGTGGAACTCTTTGCTAGCCCTATTTCTGTGGAATCTGAGAACAGATATTTCGGATCCCTTTGAAGACTATAGGGCCAAAGGAAATATCCTCCGATAACAAAGAGAAAGATGCTTTCTGAGAAACTTCTTTGTGTTCTGTGAAATCATCTCACAGAATTACAGCTTTCCCCTCAGGAATCCTTTCGCTAAGACAGTTGTTGTGGAAATGGCAAAGTTATACTTGGAAGCCCATAGAGGGCTATGGTGAAAAAGGAAATATCCTCAGATGAAATCTGGAAAGCAGCGTTCTGAGAAACTGCTTAGTGATCCGTTAATTCACCTCACATAATTACATCTGTATTTCGTGGATCTCTTTCCTAGCCTTATTTCTGTGGAATCAGATATTTCGGGTCCCTTTGAAGACTATAGGGCCAAAGGAAATATCCTCCGATAACAAAGAGATAGATGCTTTCTGAGAAACTTCTTTGTGTTCTGTGAAATCATCTCACAGAGTTACAGCTTTCCCCTCAATAAGCCTTTCGCTAAGACAGTTCTTGTGGAAATGGCAATGTGATATTTGGAAGCCCATGGAGGGCTATGGTGAAAAAGGAAATATCCTCAGATGAAATCTGGAAGCAGCTTTCTGAGAAACTGCTTAGTGTTCTGTTAATTCATCTCACAGAGTTACATCTGTCCTTCGTGGATCTCTTTGCCAGCCTTATTTCTGTGGAATCTGAGAACAGATATTTCGGATCCCTTTGAAGACTTTAGGGCCAAAGGAAATATCCTCCGATAACAAAGAGAAAGAAGCTTTCTGAGAAACTTCTTTGTGTTGTGTGAAATCATCTCACAGAGTTACAGCTTTCCCCTCAAGAAGCCTTTCGCTAAGACAGTTCTTGTGGAATTGGCAAAGTGATATTTGGAAGCCCATAGAGGGCTATGGTGAAAAAGGAAATATCCTCAGATGAAATCTGGAAAGAAGCTTTCTGAGAAACTTCTCTGTGGTGTGTGACTTCCACTCACAGAGTTACATCTGTATTTCGTGGATCTCCTTGCTAGCCTTATTTCTGTGGAATCTGAGAACAGATATATCGGATCCCTTTGAAAACTATAGGGCCAAAGGAATATCCTCAGATAACAAAGAGAAAGAAGCTTTCTGAGAAACTTCTTGGTGTTCTGTGAAATCATCTCACAGAGTTACAGCTTTCCCCTCAAGAAGCCTTTCGCTAAGACAGTTCTTGTGGAATTTGCAAAGTGATATTTGGAACCCCTAGAGGGCTATGGTGAAAAAGGAAATATCCTCAGTTGAAATCTGGAAAGAAGCTTTCTGAGAAACTGCTTAGTGTTCTGTTAATTCATCTCAAAGAATTACATCTGTATTTCGTGGATCTCTTTGCTAGCCCTATTTCTGTGGAATCTGAGAACAGATATTTCGGATCCGTTTGAAGACTCTAGGGCCAAAGGAAATATCCTCCGATAACAAAGAGAAAGAAGCTTTCTGAGAAACTTCTTTGTGTTCTGTGAAATCATCTCACAGAGTTAGAACTTTCCCCTCAAGAAGCCTTTCGCTAAGACAGTTCTTGTGGAATTGGCAAAGTGATATTTGGAAGCCCATAGAGGGCTATGGTGAAAAAGGGAATATCCTCAGATGAAATCTGGAAAGAAGCTTTCTGAGAAACTCCTCAGTGTTCTGTTAATTCATCTCACAGAGTTACATCTGTATTTCGTGGATATGTTTGCTAGCCTTATTTCTGTGGAATCTGAGAACAGATATTTCGGATCCCTTTGAAGACTATAGGGCCAAAGGAATTATCCTCCGATAACAAAGAGAAAGAAGCTTTTTGAGAAACTTCTTTGTGTTCTGTGAAATCATCTCACAGAGTTACAGCTTTCCCCTCAAGAAGCCCTTTGCTAAGACAGTTCTTGTGGAATTGGCAAAGTGATATTTGGAAGCCCATAGAGGGCTATGGTGAAAAAGGAAATATCCTCAGATGAAATCTGGAAAGAAGCTTTCTGAGAAACTTCTCTGTGGTGTGTGACTTCCACTCACAGTGTTACATCTGTAATTCGTGGATCTCTTTGCTAGCTTTATTTCTGTGGAATCTGAGAACAGATATTTCGGATCCCATTGAAGACTATTGGGCCAAAGGAAATATCCTCCGATAACAAAGAGAAAGAAGCTTTCTGAGAAACTTCTTTGTGTTCTGAGAAATCATCTCACAGATGTACAGCTTTCCCCTGAAGAAGCCTTTCGCTAAGACAGATCTCTTGGAATTGGCAAAGTGATATTTGGAAGCCCATAGAGGGCTATGGTGAAAAAGGAAATATCCTCAGATGAAATCTGGAAAGAAGCTTTCGGAGAAACTGCTTAGTGTTCTGTTAATTCATCTCACCGGGTTACATCTGTATTTCGCGGATTTCTTTGCTAGCCTTATTTCTGTGGAATCTGAGAACAGATATTTCGGATCCGTTTGAAGACTCTAGGGCCAAGGGAAATATCCTCCGATAACAAAGAGAAAGAAGCTTTCTGAGAAACTTCTTTGTGTTCTGTGAAATCATCTCACAGAGTTACAGCTTTCCCCTCAAGAAGCCTTTCGCTAAGACAGTTCTTGTGGAATTGGCAAAGTGATATTTGGAAGCCCATAGAGGGCTATGGTGAAAAAGGGAATATCCTGAGATGAAATCTGGAAAGAAGCTTTCTGAGAAACTCCTCAGTGTTCTGTTAATTCTTCTCACAGAGTTACATCTGTATTTCGTGCATATGTTTGCTAGCCTTATTTCTGTGGAATCTGAGAACAGATATTTCGGATCCCTTTGAAGACTATAGGGCCAAAGGAATTATCCTCCGATAACAAAGAGAAAGAAGCGTTCTGAGAAACTTCTTTGTGTTCTGTGAAATCATCTCACAGAGTTACAGCTTTCCCCTCAAGAAGCCCTTTGCTAAGACAGTTCTTGTGGAATTGGCAAAGTGATATTTGGAAGCCCATAGAGGGCTATGGTGAAAAAGGAAATATCCTCAGATGAAATCTGGAAAGAAGCTTTCTGAGAAACTTCTCTGTGGTGTGTGACTTCCACTCACAGAGTTACATCTGTAATTCGTGGATCTCTTTGCTAGCTTTATTTCTGTGGAGTCTGAGAACAGATATTTCGGATCCCATTGAAGACTATTGGGCCAAAGGAAATATCCTCCGATAACAAAGAGAAAGAAGCTTTCTGAGAAACTTCTTTGTGTTCTGAGAAATCATCTCACAGATGTACAGCTTTCCCCTCAAGAGGCCTTTCGCTAAGCAGATCTCTTGGAATTGGCAAAGTGATATTTGGAAGCCCATAGAGGGCTATGGTGAAAAAGGAAATATCCTCAGATGAAATCTGGAAAGAAGCTTTCTGAGAAACGGCTAGTGTTCTGTTAATTCATCTCACAGAGTTACATCTGTATTTCTTTGATCTCTTTGCTAGCCCTATTTCTGTGGAATGTGAGAACAGATATTTCGGATCCCTTTGAAGACTATAGGGCCAAAGGAAATATCCTCCGATAACAAAGAGAAAGAAGCTTTCTGAGAAACTTCTTTGTCTTCTGCGAAATCATCTCACAGAGTTACAGCTTTCCCCTCAAGAAGCATTTCGCTAAGACACTTCCTGTGGAATTGGGAAAGTGATATTTGGAAGCCCATAGAGGGTTATGGTGAAAAAGGAAATATCCTCAGATGAAATCTGGAAAAAAGCTTTCTGAGAAACTGCTTAGTGTTCTGTTAATTCATCTCACAGAGTTACATCTGTATTTCGTGGATCTCTTTGCTAGCCTTATTTCTGTGGAATCTGAGAACAGATATTTCGGATCCCTTTGAAGACTATAGGGCCAAAGGAAATATCCTCCGAAAACAAAGAGAAAGAAGCTTTGTGAGAACCTTCTTTGTGTTCTGTGAAATCATCTCACAGAGTTACAGCTTTCCCCTCGAGAAGCCTTTCGCTAAGACAGTTCTTGTTGAATTTGCAAAGGGATATTTGGAAGCCCATAGAGGACTATGGTGAAAAAGGAAATATTCTCAGATGAAATCTGGAAAGACGCTTTCTGAGAAACTGCTCTGTGATGTCTGACTTCCACTCACAGAGTTTCATCTGTATTTCATGGATCTCTTTGCTAGCCTTATTTCTGTGGAATCTGAGAACAGATATTTCGCATCCCTTTGAAGACTAAAGGGCCAAAGGAAATATTCTCCGATAACTAAGAGAAAGAAGATTTCTGGGAAACTTCTTTGTGTTCTGTGAAATCATCTCACAGAGTTACAGCTTTCCCCTCAAGAAGCCTTTCGCTAAGACAGTTCTTGTGGAATTGGCAAAGTGATATTTGGAAGCCCATAGAGGGCTATGGTGAAAAAGGAAATATCCTCAGATGAAATCTGGAAAGAAGCTTTCTGAGAAACTGCTTAGTGTTCTGTTAATTCATCTCACAGAGTTACATCTGTATTTCGTGGATCTCTTTGCTAGCCTTATTTCTGTGGAATGTGAGAACAGATATTTCGGATCCCATTGAAGACTATAGGGCCAAAGGAAATATCCTCCGATAACAAATAGAAAGAAGCTTTGTGAGAACCTTCTTTGTGTTCTGTGAAATCATCTCACAGAGTTACAGCTTTCCCCTCAAGAAGCCTTTCGCTAAGACAGTACTTGTTGAATTGGCAAAGTGATATTTGGAAGCCCATAGAGGGCTATGGTGAAAAAGGAAATATCCTCAGATGAAATCCGGAAAGAAGCTTTCGGAGAAACTGCTTAGTGTTCTGTTAATTCATCTCACAGAGTTACATCTGTATTTCGTGGATCTCTTTGCTAGCCTTATTTCTGTGGAATCTGAGAACAGATATTTCGGATCCTTCTGAAGTCTATAGGCCCAAAGGAAATATCCTCCGATAACAAAGAGAAAGAAGCTTTCTGAGAATCTGCTTAGTGTTCTGTTAATTTATCTCACAGAGTTACATCTGTTTCGTGGATCTCTTTACTAGCCTTATTTCTGTGGAATCTGAGAACAGATATTTCGGATCCCTTTGAAGACTATAGGGCCAAAGGAAATATCCTGCGATAACAAAGAGAAAGAAGCTTTCTGAGAAACTTCTTTGTGTTCTGTGATATCATCTCACAGAGTTACAGCTTTCCCCTCAAGAATCCTTTCGCAAGACAGTTCTTGTGGAATTGGCAAAGTGATATTTGGAAGCCCATAGAGGGCTATGGTGAAAAAGGAAATATCCTCAGATGAAATCTGGAAAGAAGCTTTCTGAGAAACTGCTTAGTGTTCTGTTAATTCATCTCACAGAGTTACATCTGTATTTCGTGGATCTCTTTGCTAGCCTTATTTCTGTGGAATGTGAGAACAGATATTTCGGATCCCATTGAAGACTATAGGGCCAAAGGAAATATCCTCCGATAACAAATAGAAAGAAGCTTTGTGAGAACCTTCTTTGTGTTCTGTGAAATCATCTCACAGAGTTACAGCTTTCCCCTCAAGAAGCCTTTCGCTAAGACAGTACTTGTTGAATTGGCAAAGTGATATTTGGAAGCCCATAGAGGGCTATGGTGAAAAAGGAAATATCCTCAGATGAAATCCGGAAAGAAGCTTCCGGAGAAACTGCCTAGTGTTCTGTTAATTCATCTCACAGAGTTACATCTGTATTTCGTGGATCTCTTTGCTAGCCTTATTTCTGTGGAATCTGAGAACAGATATTTCGGATCCCTCTGAAGTCTATAGGCCCAAAGGAAATATCCTCCGATAACAAAGAGAAAGAAGCTTTCTGAGAATCTGCTTAGTGTTCTGTTAATTTATCTCACAGAGTTACATCTGTTTCGTGGATCTCTTTACTAGCCTTATTTCTGTGGAATCTGAGAACAGATATTTCGGATCCCTTTGAAGACTATAGGGCCAAAGGAAATATCCTGCGATAACAAAGAGAAAGAAGCTTTCTGAGAAACTTCTTTGTGTTCTGTGAAATCATCTCACAGAGTTACAGCTTTCCCCTCAAGAATCCTTTCGCTAAGACAGTTCTTGTGGTATTGGCAAAGTGATATTTGGAAGCCCATAGAGGGCTATGGTGAAAAAGGAAATATCCTCAGATGAAATCTGGAAAGAAGCTTTCTGAGAAACTGCTCTGTGATGTGTGCGATCTCTCACAGAGTTACACCTGTATTTCGTGGATCTCTTTGCTAGCCTTATTTCTGTGGAATCTGAGAACAGATATTTCAGATCCCTTTGAAGACTATAGGGCCAAAGGAAATATCCTCCGAAAACAAAGAGAAAGAAGCTTTGTGAGAACTTTTTTTGTGTTCTGTGAAATCATCTCACAGAGTTACAGCTTTCCCCTCAAGAGGCCTTTCGCTAAGACACTTCTTGTTGAATTGGCAAAGTGATATTTGGAAGCCCATTGAGGGCTATGGTGAAAAAGGAAATATCCTCAGATGAAATCCGAAAAGAAGCTTTCGGAGAAACTGCTTAGTGTTCTGTTAATTCATCTCACAGAGTTACATCTGTATTTCGTGGATCTCTTTGCTAGCCTTATTTCTGTGGAATCTGAGAACAGATATTTCGGATCCCTCTGAAGTCTATAGGCCCAAAGGAAATATCCTCCGATAACAAATTGAAAGAAGCTTTCTGAGAATCTGCTTAGTGTTCTGTTAATTTATCTCACAGAGTTACATCTGTTTCGTGGATCTCTTTACTAGCCTTATTTCTGTGGAATCTGAGAACAGATATTTCGGATCCCTTTGAAGACTATAGGGCCAAAGGAAATATCCTCCGATAACAAAGAGAAAGAAGCTTTCTGAGAAACTTCTTTGTGTTCTGTGAAATCATCTCACAGAGTTACAGCTTTCCCCTCAAGAATCCTTTCGCAAGACAGTTCTTGTGGTATTGGCAAAGTGATATTTGGAAGCCCATAGAGGGCTATGGTGAAAAAGGAAATATCCTCAGATGAAATCTGGAAAGAAGCTTTCTGAGAAACTGCTCTGTGATGTGTGCCTTCTCTCACAGAGTTACATCTGTATTTCGTGGATCTCTTTGCTAGCCTTATTTCTGTGGAATCTGAGAACAGATATTTCGGATCCCTTTGAAGACTATAGGGCCAAAGGAAATATCCTCCGAAAACAAAGAGAAAGAAGCTTTGTGAGAACCTTTTTTGTGTTCTGTGAAATCATCTCACAGAGTTACAGCTTTCCCCTCAAGAGGCCTTTCGCTAAGACACTTCTTGTGGAATTGGCAAAGTGATATTTGGAAGCCC
Organism: Macaca mulatta; assembly: GCF_049350105.2. Lineage (NCBI taxonomy): Eukaryota > Metazoa > Chordata > Mammalia > Primates > Cercopithecidae > Macaca > Macaca mulatta. The sequence goes on along the minus strand of NC_133422.1, from coordinate 55,030,027 downwards.
ATAGAGGGCTATGGTGAAAAAGGAAATATCGTCAGATTAAATCTGGAAAGAAGCTTTCTGAGAAACTGCTTAGTGTTCTGTTAATTCTTCTCACAGAGTTACATCTGTATTTCGTGGAACTCTTTGCTAGCCTTATTTCTGTGGAATCTGAGAACAGATATTTCGGATCCCTTTGAAGACTATAGGGCCAAAGGAAATATCCTCCGAAAACAAAGAGAAAGAAGCTTTCTGAGAAACTTCTTTGTGTTCTGTGAAATCATCTCACAGAGTTACAGCTTTCCTCTCAAGAGGCCTTTCGCTAAGACACTTCTTGTGGAATTGGCAAAGTGATATTTGGAAGCCCATAGAGGGCTATGGTGAAAAAGGAAATATCGTCAGATTAAATCTGGAAAGAAGCTTTCTGAGAAACTGCTTAGTGTTCTGTTAATTCGTCTCACAGAGTTACATCTGTATTTCGTGGATCTCTTTGCTAGCCTTATTTCTGTGGAATCTGAGAACAGATATTTCGGATCCCTTTGAAGACTATAGGGCCAAAGAAAATATCCTCCGGTAACAAGGAGATAGAAGCTTTCTGAGAAACGTCTTAGTGTTCCGTGAAATCATCTCACAGAGTTACAGCTTTCCCCTCAAGAAGCCTTTCGCTAAGACAGTTCTTGTTGAATTTGCAAAGTGATATTTGGAAGCCCATAGAGGGCTATGGTGAAAAAGGAAATATCCTCAGATGAAATCTGGAAAGACGCTTTCTGAGAAACTGCTCTGTGATGTCTGACTTCCACTCACAGAGTTTCATCTGTATTTCATGGATCTCTTTGCTAGCCTTATTTCTGTGGAATCTGAGAACAGATATTTCGCATCCCTTTGAAGACTATAGGGCCAAAGGAAATATCCTCCGGTAACAAGGAGATAGAAGCTTTCTGAGAAACTTCTTAGTGTTCTGTGAAATCATCTCACAGAGTTACAGCTTTCCCCTCAAGAAGCCTTTCGCTAAGACAGTTCTTGTTGAATTTGCAAAGTGATATTTGGAAGCCCATAGAGGGCTATGGTGAAAAAGGAAATATCCTCAGATGAAATCTGGAAAGACGCTTTCTGAGAAACTGCTCTGTGATGTGTGACTTCAACTCACAGAGTTTCATCTGTATTTCATGGATCTCTTTGCTAGCCTTATTTCTGTGGAATCTGAGAACAGATATTTCGCATCCCTTTGAAGACTATAGGGCCAAAGGAAATATTCTCCGATAACTAAGAGAAAGAAGATTTCTGAGAAACTTCTTTGTGTTCTGTGAAATCATCTCACAGAGTTACAGCTTTCCCCTCAAGAAGCCTTTCGCTAAGACAGTTCTTGTGGAATTGGGAAAGTGATATTTGGAAGCCCATAGAGGGCTATGGTGAAAAAGGAAATATCCTCAGATGAAATCTGGAAAGAAGCTTTCTGAGAAACTGCTTAGTGTTCTGTTAATTCATCTCACAGAGTTACATCTGTATTTCGTGGATCTCTTTGCTAGCCTTATTTCTGTGGAATGTGAGAACAGATATTTCGGATCCCTTTGAAGACTATAGGGCCAAAGGAAATATCCTCCGATAACAAATAGAAAGAAGCTTTGTGAGAACCTTCTTTGTGTTCTGTGAAATCATCTCACAGAGTTACAGCTTTCCCCTCAAGAAGCCTTTCGCTAAGACAGTACTTGTTGAATTGGCAAAGTGATATTTGGAAGCCCATAGAGGGCTATGGTGAAAAAGGAAATATCCTCAGATGAAATCCGGAAAGAAGCTTTCGGAGAAACTGCTTAGTGTTCTGTTAATTCATCTCACAGAGTTACATCTGTATTTCGTGGATCTCTTTGCTAGCCTTATTTCTGTGGAATCTGAGAACAGATATTTCGGATCCCTTTGAAGTCTATAGGCCCAAAGGAAATATCCTCCGATAACAAAGAGAAAGAAGCTTTCTGAGAATCTGCTTAGTGTTCTGTTAATTTATCTCACTGAGTTACATCTGTTTCGTGGATCTCTTTACTAGCCTTATTTCTGTGGAATCTGAGAACAGATATTTCGGATTCCTTTGAAGACTATAGGGCCAAAGGAAATATCCTGCGATAACAAAGAGAAAGAAGCTTTCTGAGAAACTTCTTTGTGTTCTGTGAAATCATCTCACAGAGTTACAGCTTTCCCCTCAAGAATCCTTTCGCTAAGACAGTTCTTGTGGTATTGGCAAAGTGATATTTGGAAGCCCATAGAGGGCTATGGTGAAAAAGGAAATATCCTCAGATGAAATCTGGAAAGAAGCTTTCTGAGAAACTGCTCTGTGATGTGTGCCTTCTCTCACAGAGTTACATCTGTATTTCGTGGATCTCTTTGCTAGCCTTATTTCTGTGGAATCTGAGAACAGATATTTCGGATCCCTTTGAAGACTATGGGGCCAAAGGAAATATCCTCCAAAACAAAGAGAAAGAAGCTTTGTGAGAACCTTTTTTGTGTTCTGTGAAATCATCTCACAGAGTTACAGCTTTCCCCTCAAGAGGCCTTTCGCTAAGACACTTCTTGTGGAATTGGCAAAGTGATATTTGGAAGCCCAAAGAGGGCTATGGTGAAAAAGGAAATATCGTCAGATTAAATCTGGAAAGAAGCTTTCTGAGAAACTGCTTAGTGTTCTGTTAATTCATGTCACAGAGTTACATCTGTATTTCGTGGATCTCTTTGCTAGCCTTATTTCTGTGGAATCTGAGAACAGATATTTCTTATCCCTTTGAAGACTAAATCTTCAAAGGAAATATCCTCCGATAACAAAGAGAAAGAAGCTTTCAGAGAACTTCTTTGTGTTCTGTGAGATCATCTCACAGAGTTACAGCTTTCCCCTCAAGAAGCCTTTCGCTAAGACAGTTCTTGTGGAATTGGCAGTGATATTTGGAAGCCCATAGAGGGCTATGGTGAAAAAGCAAATATCCTCAGATGACATCTGGAAAGAAGCTTTGTGAGAAACTGCTTAGTGTTCTGTAAATTCATCTCAGAGAGTTACATCTGTATTTCGTGGATCTCTTTGCTAGCCTTATTTCTGTGGAATCTGAGAACAGATATTTCGGATTCCTTTGAAGTCTATAGGGCCAAAGGAAATATCCTCCGATATTAAAGAGAAAGAAGCTTTCTGAGAAACTTCTTTGTGTTCTGTGAAACCATCTCACAGAGTTACAGCTATCCCCTCAAGAAGCCTTTCGCTAAGACCGTTCTTGTGGAATTGGCAAAGTGATATTTGGAAGCCCTTAGAGGGCTATGGTGAAAAAGGAAATATCCACAGATGAAATCTGGAAAGAAGCTTTCTGAGAAACTGCTCTGTGATGGGTGATTTCCACTCACAAAGTTACATCTGTATTTCTTGAATCTCTTTGCTAGCCTTATTTCTGTGGAATCTGTGAACAGATATTTCGGATCCCTTTGAAGACTATAGGGCCAAAGGAAATATCCTCCGATAACAAAGAGAAAGAAGCTTTCTGAGAAACTTCCTTGTGTTCTGTGAAATCATCTCACAGAGTTACAGCTTTCCCCTCAAGAAGCCTTTCGCTAAGACAGTTCTTGTGGAATTAGCAAAGTGATATTTGGAAGCGCCTAGAGGGCTATGGTGAAAAAGGAAATATCCTCAGATGAAATCTGGAAAGAAGATTTCTTAGAAACTGCTTAGTGTTCTGTTAATTCATCTCACAGAGTTACATCTGTATTTCGTTGGTCTCTTTGCTAGCCTTATTTCTGTGTAATCTGAGAACAGATATTTCGGATCCCTTTGAAGACTATAGGGCCAAAGGAAATATCCTTCGATAACTAAGAGAATAAAGCTTTCTGAGAAACTTCTTCGTGTTCTGTGAAATCATCTCACAGAGTTACAGCTTTCCCCTCAATAAGCCTTTCGCTAAGACAGTTCTTGTGGAATTGTCAAAGTTATATTTGGAAGCCCATAGAGGGCTATGGTGAAAAAGGAAATATCCTCAGATGAAATCTGGAAAGAAGCTTTCTGAGAAACTGCTTAGTGTTCTGTTAATTCGTCTCACAGAGTTACATCTGTATTTCGTGGATCTCTTTGCTAGCCTTATTTCTGTGGAATCTGAGAACAGATATTTCGGATCCCTTTGAAGTCTATAGGGCCAAAGGAAATATCCTCCGATAACAAAGAGAAAGAAGCTTTCTGAGAAACTTCTTTGTGTTCTGTGAAACCATCCCACAGAGTTACAGCTATCCCCTCAAGAAGCCTTTCGCTAAGACCGTTCTTGTGGAATTGGCAAAGTGATATTTGGAAGCCCTTAGAAGACTATGGTGAAAAAGGAAATATCCTCAGATGAAATCTGGAAAGAAGCTTTCTGAGAAACTGCTCTGTGATGTGTAATTTCCACTCACAGAGTTACATCTGTATTTCGTGGATCTCTTTGCTAGCCTTATTTCTGTGGAATGTGAGAACAGATATTTCGGATCCCTTTGAAGACTATAGGGCCAAAGGAAATATCCTCCGATAACAAAGAGAAAGAAGCTTTCTGAGAAACTTCTTTGTGTTCTGTGAAATCATCTCACAGAGTTACAGCTTTCCCCTCAAGAAGCCTTTCGCTAAGACAGTTCTTGTGGAATTGGCAAAGTGATATTTGGAAGCCCATAGAGGGCTCTGTTGAAAAAGTAAATATCCTCAGATGAAATCTGGAAAGAAGCATTGTGAGAAACTGCTTAGTGTTCTGTTAATTCATCTCACCGAGTTACATCTGTATTTCGTGGATCTCTTTGCTAGCCTTATTTCTGTGGAATCTGAGAACAGATATTTCGGATCCCTTTGAAGACTATAGGGCCAAAGGAAATATCCTCCGAAAACAAAGAGAAAGAAGCTTTGTGAGAACCTTCTTTGTGTTCTGTGAAATCATCTCACAGAGTTACAGCTTTCCCCTCGAGAAGCCTTTCGCTAAGACAGTTCTTGTTGAATTTGCAAAGTGATATTTGGAAGCCCATAGAGGACTATGGTGAAAAAGGAAATATTCTCAGATGAAATCTGGAAAGACGCTTTCTGAGAAACTGCTCTGTGATGTCTGACTTCCACTCACAGAGTTTCATCTGTATTTCATGGATCTCTTTGCTAGCCTTATTTCTGTGGAATCTGAGAACAGATATTTCGCATCCCTTTGAAGACTAAAGGTCCAAAGGAAATATTCTCCGATAACTAAGAGAAAGAAGATTTCTGGGAAACTTCTTTGTGTTCTGTGAAATCATCTCACAGAGTTACAGCTTTCCCCTCAAGAAGCCTTTCGCTAAGACAGTTCTTGTGGAATTGGCAAAGTGATATTTGGAAGCCCATAGAGGGCTATGGTGAAAAAGGAAATATCCTCAGATGAAATCTGGAAAGAAGCTTTCTGAGAAACTGCTTAGTGTTCTGTTAATTCATCTCACAGAGTTACATCTGTATTTCGTGGATCTCTTTGCTAGCCTTATTTCTGTGGAATGTGAGAACAGATATTTCGGATCCCTTTGAAGACTATAGGGCCAAAGGGAATATCCTCCGATAACAAATAGAAAGAAGCTTTGTGAGAACCTTCTTTGTGTTCTGTGAAATCATCTCACAGAGTTACAGCTTTCCCCTCAAGAAGCCTTTCGCAAAGACAGTTCTTGTGGAATTGACAAAGTGATATTTGGAAGCCCATAGAGGGCTATGGTGAAAAAGGAAATATCCTCAGATGAAATCCGGAAAGAAGCTTTCTGAGAAACTGCTTAGTGTTCTGTTAATTCATCTCACAGAGTTTCATCTGCATTTCGTGGATCTCTTTGCTAGCCTTATTTCTGTGGAATTTGAGAACAGATATTTCGGATCCCTTTGAAGTCTATAGGGCCAAAGGAAATATCCTCCGATAACAAAGAGAAAGAAGCTTTCTGAGAAACTGCTTAGTGTTCTGTTAATTTATCTCACAGAGTTACATCTGTATTTCGTGGATCTCGTTACTAGCCTTATTTCTGTGGAATCTGAGAACAGATATTTCGGATCCCTTTGAAGACTATAGGGCCAAAGGAAATATCCTGCGATAAGAAAGAGAAAGAAGCTTTCTGAGAAACTTCTTTCTGTTCTGTGAAATCATCTCACAGAGTTACAGCTTTCCCCTCAAGAATCCATTCGCTAAGACAGTTCTTGTGGAATTGGCAAAGTGATATTTGGAAGCCTATAGAGGGCTAGGGTGAAAAAGGAAATATCCTCAGATGAAACCTGGAGAGAAGCTTTCTGAGAAAGTACTTAGTGTTGTGTTAATTCATCTCACAGAGTTACATCTGTATTTCGTGGATCTCTTTGCTAGCCTTATTTCTGTGGAATCTGAGAACAGATATTTCGGATCCCTTTGAAGGCTATAGGGCCAAAGGAAATATCCTCCGAAAACAAAGAGAAAGAAGCTTTGTGAGAACCTTCTTTGTGTTCTGTGAAATCATCTCACAGAGTTACAGCTTTCCCCTCAAGAAGCCTTTCGCTAAGACAGTTCTTGTTGAATTTGCAAAGTGATATTTGGAAGCCCTTAGAGGGCTATGGTGAAAAAGGAAATATCCTCAGATGAAATCTGGAAAGAAGCTTTCTGAGAAACTGCTCTGTGATGTCTCACTTCCACTCACAGAGTTTCATCTGTATTTCATGGATCTCTTTGCTAGCCTTATTTCTGTGGAATCTGAGAACAGATATTTCGCATCCCTTTGAAGAATATAGGGCCAAAGGAAATATTTTCCGATAACTAAGAGAAAGAAGCTTTCTGAGAAACTTCTTTGTGTTCTGTGAAATCATCTCACAGAGTTACAGCTTTCCCCTCAAGAAGCCTTTCGGTAAGACAGTTCTTGTGGAATTGGGAAAGTGATATTTGGAATCCCATAGAGGGCTATGGTGAAAAAGGAAATATCCTCAGATGAAATCTGGAAAGAAGCTTTCTGAGAAACTGCTTAGTGTTCTGTTAATTCATCTCACAGAGTTACATCTGTATTTCGTGGATCTCTTTGCTAGCCTTATTTCTGTGGAATGTGAGAACAGATATTTCGGATCCCATTGAAGACTATAGGGCCAAAGGAAATATCCTCCGATAACAAATAGAAAGAAGCTTTGTGAGAACCTTCTTTGTGTTCTGTGAAATCATCTCACAGAGTTACAGCTTTCCCCTCAAGAAGCCTTTCGCTAAGACAGTACTTGTTGAATTGGCAAAGTGATATTTGGAAGCCCATAGAGGGCTATGGTGAAAAAGGAAATATCCTCAGATGAAATCCGGAAAGAAGCTTTCGGAGAAACTGCTTAGTGTTCTGTTAATTCATCTCACAGAGTTACATCTGTATTTCGTGGATCTCTTTGCTAGCCTTATTTCTGTGGAATCTGAGAACAGATATTTCGGATCCTTCTGAAGTCTATAGGCCCAAAGGAAATATCCTCCGATAACAAAGAGAAAGAAGCTTTCTGAGAATCTGCTTAGTGTTCTGTTAATTTATCTCACAGAGTTACATCTGTTTCGTGGATCTCTTTACTAGCCTTATTTCTGTGGAATCTGAGAACAGATATTTCGGATCCCTTTGAAGACTATAGGGCCAAAGGAAATATCCTGCGATAACAAAGAGAAAGAAGCTTTCTGAGAAACTTCTTTGTGTTCTGTGATATCATCTCACAGAGTTACAGCTTTCCCCTCAAGAATACTTTCGCAAGACAGTTCTTGTGGAATTGGCAAAGTGATATTTGGAAGCCCATAGAGGGCTATGGTGAAAAAGGAAATATCCTCAGATGAAATCTGGAAAGAAGCTTTCTGAGAAACTGCTTAGTGTTCTGTTAATTCATCTCACAGAGTTACATCTGTATTTCGTGGATCTCTTTGCTAGCCTTATTTCTGTGGAATGTGAGAACAGATATTTCGGATCCCATTGAAGACTATAGGGCCAAAGGAAATATCCTCCGATAACAAATAGAAAGAAGCTTTGTGAGAACCTTCTTTGTGTTCTGTGAAATCATCTCACAGAGTTACAGCTTTCCCCTCAAGAAGCCTTTCGCTAAGACAGTACTTGTTGAATTGGCAAAGTGATATTTGGAAGCCCATAGAGGGCTATGGTGAAAAAGGAAATATCCTCAGATGAAATCCGGAAAGAAGCTTTCGGAGAAACTGCCTAGTGTTCTGTTAATTCATCTCACAGAGTTACATCTGTATTTCGTGGATCTCTTTGCTAGCCTTATTTCTGTGGAATCTGAGAACAGATATTTCGGATCCCTCTGAAGTCTATAGGCCCAAAGGAAATATCCTCCGATAACAAAGAGAAAGAAGCTTTCTGAGAATCTGCTTAGTGTTCTGTTAATTTATCTCACAGAGTTACATCTGTTTCGTGGATCTCTTTACTAGCCTTATTTCTGTGGAATCTGAGAACAGATATTTCGGATCCCTTTGAAGACTATAGGGCCAAAGGAAATATCCTGCGATAACAAAGAGAAAGAAGCTTTCTGAGAAACTTCTTTGTGTTCTGTGAAATCATCTCACAGAGTTACAGCTTTCCCCTCAAGAATCCTTTCGCTAAGACAGTTCTTGTGGTATTGGCAAAGTGATATTTGGAAGCCCATAGAGGGCTATGGTGAAAAAGGAAATATCCTCAGATGAAATCTGGAAAGAAGCTTTCTGAGAAACTGCTCTGTGATGTGTGCCTTCTCTCACAGAGTTACACCTGTATTTCGTGGATCTCTTTGCTAGCCTTATTTCTGTGGAATCTGAGAACAGATATTTCGGATCCCTTTGAAGACTATAGGGCCAAAGGAAATATCCTCCGAAAACAAAGAGAAAGAAGCTTTGTGAGAACTTTTTTTGTGTTCTGTGAAATCATCTCACAGAGTTACAGCTTTCCCCTCAAGAGGCCTTTCGCTAAGACACTTCTTGTTGAATTGGCAAAGTGATATTTGGAAGCCCATAGAGGGCTATGGTGAAAAAGGAAATATCCTCAGATGAAATCCGAAAAGAAGCTTTCGGAGAAACTGCTTAGTGTTCTGTTAATTCATCTCACAGAGTTACATCTGTATTTCGTGGATCTCTTTGCTAGCCTTATTTCTGTGGAATCTGAGAACAGATATTTCGGATCCCTCTGAAGTCTATAGGCCCAAAGGAAATATCCTCCGATAACAAATTGAAAGAAGCTTTCTGAGAATCTGCTTAGTGTTCTGTTAATTTATCTCACAGAGTTACATCTGTTTCGTGGATCTCTTTACTAGCCTTATTTCTGTGGAATCTGAGAACAGATATTTCGGATCCCTTTGAAGACTATAGGGCCAAAGGAAATATCCTCCGATAACAAAGAGAAAGAAGCTTTCTGAGAAACTTCTTTGTGTTCTGTGAAATCATCTCACAGAGTTACAGCTTTCCCCTCAAGAATCCTTTCGCAAGACAGTTCTTGTGGTATTGGCAAAGTGATATTTGGAAGCCCATAGAGGGCTATGGTGAAAAAGGAAATATCCTCAGATGAAATCTGGAAAGAAGCTTTCTGAGAAACTGCTCTGTGATGTGTGCCTTCTCTCACAGAGTTACATCTGTATTTCGTGGATCTCTTTGCTAGCCTTATTTCTTTGGAATCTGAGAACAGATATTTCGGATCCCTTTGAAGACTATAGGGCCAAAGGAAATATCCTCCGAAAACAAAGAGAAAGAAGCTTTGTGAGAACCTTTTTTGTGTTCTGTGAAATCATCTCACAGAGTTACAGCTTTCCCCTCAAGAGGCCTTTCGCTAAGACACTTCTTGTGGAATTGGCAAAGTGATATTTGGAAGCCCATAGAGGGCTATGGTGAAAAAGGAAATATCGTCAGATTAAATCTGGAAAGAAGCTTTCTGAGAAACTGCTTAGTGTTCTGTTAATTCATCTCACAGAGTTACATCTGTATTTCGTGGAACTCTTTGCTAGCCTTATTTCTGTGGAATCTGAGAACAGATATTTCGGATCCCTTTGAAGACTATAGGGCCAAAGGAAATATCCTCCGAAAACAAAGAGAAAGAAGCTTTCTGAGAAACTTCTTTGTGTTCTGTGAAATCATCTCACAGAGTTACAGCTTTCCTCTCAAGAGGCCTTTCGCTAAGACACTTCTTGTGGAATTGGCAAAGTGATATTTGGAAGCCCATAGAGGGCTATGGTGAAAAAGGAAATATCGTCAGATTAAATCTGGAAAGAAGCTTTCTGAGAAACTGCTTAGTGTTCTGTTAATTCGTCTCACAGAGTTACATCTGTATTTCGTGGATCTCTTTGCTAGCCTTATTTCTGTGGAATCTGAGAACAGATATTTCGGATCCCTTTGAAGACTATAGGGCCAAAGAAAATATCCTCCGGTAACAAGGAGATAGAAGCTTTCTGAGAAACGTCTTAGTGTTCCGTGAAATCATCTCACAGAGTTACAGCTTTCCCCTCAAGAAGCCTTTCGCTAAGACAGTTCTTGTTGAATTTGCAAAGTGATATTTGGAAGCCCATAGAGGGCTATGGTGAAAAAGGAAATATCCTCAGATGAAATCTGGAAAGACGCTTTCTGAGAAACTGCTCTGTGATGTCTGACTTCCACTCACAGAGTTTCATCTGTATTTCATGGATCTCTTTGCTAGCCTTATTTCTGTGGAATCTGAGAACAGATATTTCGCATCCCTTTGAAGACTATAGGGCCAAAGGAAATATCCTCCGGTAACAAGGAGATAGAAGCTTTCTGAGAAACTTCTTAGTGTTCTGTGAAATCATCTCACAGAGTTACAGCTTTCCCCTCAAGAAGCCTTTCGCTAAGACAGTTCTTGTTGAATTTGCAAAGTGATATTTGGAAGCCCATAGAGGGCTATGGTGAAAAAGGAAATATCCTCAGATTAAATCTGGAAAGACGCTTTCTGAGAAACTGCTCTGTGATGTGTGACTTCAACTCACAGAGTTTCATCTGTATTTCATGGATCTCTTTGCTAGCCTTATTTCTGTGGAATCTGAGAACAGATATTTCGCATCCCTTTGAAGACTATAGGGCCAAAGGAAATATTCTCCGATAACTAAGAGAAAGAAGATTTCTGAGAAACTTCTTTGTGTTCTGTGAAATCATCTCACAGAGTTACAGCTTTCCCCTCAAGAAGCCTTTCGCTAAGACAGTTCTTGTGGAATTGGGAAAGTGATATTTGGAAGCCCATAGAGGGCTATGGTGAAAAAGGAAATATCCTCAGATGAAATCTGGAAAGAAGCTTTCTGAGAAACTGCTTAGTGTTCTGTTAATTCATCTCACAGAGTTACATCTGTATTTCGTGGATCTCTTTGCTAGCCTTATTTCTGTGGAATGTGAGAACAGATATTTCGGATCCCTTTGAAGACTATAGGGCCAAAGGAAATATCCTCCGATAACAAATAGAAAGAAGCTTTGTGAGAACCTTCTTTGTGTTCTGTGAAATCATCTCACAGAGTTACAGCTTTCCCCTCAAGAAGCCTTTCGCTAAGACAGTACTTGTTGAATTGGCAAAGTGATATTTGGAAGCCCATAGAGGGCTACGGTGAAAAAGGAAATATCCTCAGATGAAATCCGGAAAGAAGCTTTCGGAGAAACTGCTTAGTGTTCTGTTAATTCATCTCACAGAGTTACATCTGTATTTCGTGGATCTCTTTGCTAGCCTTATTTCTGTGGAATCTGAGAACAGATATTTCGGATCCCTTTGAAGTCTATAGGCCCAAAGGAAATATCCTCCGATAACAAAGAGAAAGAAGCTTTCTGAGAATCTGCTTAGTGTTCTGTTAATTTATCTCACGGAGTTACATCTGTTTCGTGGATCTCTTTACTAGCCTTATTTCTGTGGAATCTGAGAACAGATATTTCGGATCCCTTTGAAGACTATAGGGCCAAAGGAAATATCCTGCGATAACAAAGAGAAAGAAGCTTTCTGAGAAACTTCTTTGTGTTCTGTGAAATCATCTCACAGAGTTACAGCTTTCCCCTCAAGAATCCTTTCGCTAAGACAGTTCTTGTGGTATTGGCAAAGTGATATTTGGAAGCCCATAGAGGGCTATGGTGAAAAAGGAAATATCCTCAGATGAAATCTGGAAAGAAGCTTTCTGAGAAACTGCTCTGTGATGTGTGCCTTCTCTCACAGAGTTACATCTGTATTTCGTGGATCTCTTTGCTAGCCTTATTTCTGTGGAATCTGAGAACAGATATTTCGGATCCCTTTGAAGACTATGGGGCCAAAGGAAATATCCTCCAAAACAAAGAGAAAGAAGCTTTGTGAGAACCTTTTTTGTGTTCTGTGAAATCATCTCACAGAGTTACAGCTTTCCCCTCAAGAGGCCTTTCGCTAAGACACTTCTTGTGGAATTGGCAAAGTGATATTTGGAAGCCCAAAGAGGGCTATGGTGAAAAAGGAAATATCGTCAGATTAAATCTGGAAAGAAGCTTTCTGAGAAACTGCTTAGTGTTCTGTTAATTCATGTCACAGAGTTACATCTGTATTTCGTGGATCTCTTTGCTAGCCTTATTTCTGTGGAATCTGAGAACAGATATTTCTTATCCCTTTGAAGACTAAATCTTCAAAGGAAATATCCTCTGATAACAAAGAGAAAGAAGCTTTCTGAGAACTTCTTTGTGTTCTGTGAGATCACCTCACAGAGTTACAGCTTTCCCCTCAAGAAGGCTTTCGCTAAGAAAGTTCTTGTGGAATTGGCAAAGTGATATTTGGAAGTCCATAGAGGGCTATGGTGAAAAAGGAAATATCCTCAGATGAAATCTGGAAAGAAGCTTTCTGAGAAACTTCTCTGAGGTGTGTGACTTCCACTCACAGAGTTACATCTGTATTTCGTGGATCTCTTTGCTAGCCTTATTTCTGTGGAAGGTGAGAACAGATATTTGGGATCCCTTTGAAGACTATAGGGCCAAAGGAAATATCCTCCGATAAAAATGAGAAAGAAGCTTTCTGAGAAACTTCTTTGTGTTCTGTGAAATCATCTCACAGAGTTACAGCTTTCCCCTCAAGAAGCCTTTCGCTAAGACAGTTCTTGTGTAATTGGCAAAGTGATATTTGGAAGCCCATAGAGGGCTATGGTGAAAAAGCAAATATCCTCAGATGACATCTGGAAAGAAGCTTTGTGAGAAACTGCTTAGTGTTCTGTAAATTCATCTCAGAGAGTTACATCTGTATTTCGTGGATCTCTTTGCTAGCCTTATTTCTGTGGAATCTGAGAACAGATATTTCGGATTCCTTTGAAGTCTATAGGGCCAAAGGAAATATCCTCCGATATTAAAGAGAAAGAAGCTTTCTGAGAAACTTCTTTGTGTTCTGTGAAACCATCTCACAGAGTTACAGCTATCCCCTCAAGAAGCCTTTCGCTAAGACCGTTCTTGTGGAATTGGCAAACTGATATTTGGAAGCCCTTAGAGGGCTATGGTGAAAAAGGAAATATCCACAGATGAAATCTGGAAAGAAGCTTTCTGAGAAACTGCTCTGTGATGGGTGATTTCCACTCACAAAGTTACATCTGTATTTCTTGAATCTCTTTGCTAGCCTTATTTCTGTGGAATCTGTGAACAGATATTTCGGATCCCTTTGAAGACTATAGGGCCAAAGGAAATATCCTCCGATAACAAAGAGAAAGAAGCTTTCTGAGAAACTTCCTTGTGTTCTGTGAAATCATCTCACAGAGTTACAGCTTTCCCCTCAAGAAGCCTTTCGCTAAGACAGTTCTTGTGGAATTAGCAAAGTGATATTTGGAAGCGCCTAGAGGGCTATGGTGAAAAAGGAAATATCCTCAGATGAAATCTGGAAAGAAGGTTTCTGAGAAACTGCTCTGTGATGTGAGAATTCCACTCACAGAGTTACATCTGTATTTCGTGGATCTCTTTGCTAGCCTTATTTCTGTGGAATCTGAGAACAGATATTTCGGATCCCTTTGAAGACCATAGGGCCAAAGGAAATACCCTCCGATACCAAAGAGAAAGAAGCTTTCTGAGAAACTTCTTTGTGTTCTGTGAAATCATCTCACAGAGCTACAGCTTTCCCCTCAATAAGCCTTTCGCTAAGACAGTTCTTGTGGAATTGTCAAATTTATATTTGGAAGCCCATAGAGGGCTATGGTGAAAAAGGAAATATCCTCAGATGAAATCTGGAAAGAAGCTTTCTGAGAAACTGCTTAGTGTTCTGTTAATTCGTCTCACAGAGTTACATCTGTATTTCGTGGATCTCTTTGCTAGCCTTATTTCTGTGGAATCTGAGAACAGATATTTCGGATCCCTTTGAAGTCTATAGGGCCAAAGGAAATATCCTCCGATAACAAAGAGAAAGAAGCTTTCTGAGAAACTTCTTTGTGTTCTGTGAAACCATCCCACAGAGTTACAGCTATCCCCTCAAGAAGCCTTTCGCTAAGACCGTTCTTGTGGAATTGGCAAAGTGATATTTGGAAGCCCTTAGAAGGCTATGGTGAAAAAGGAAATATCCTCAGATGAAATCTGGAAAGAAGCTTTCTGAGAAACTGCTCTGTGATGTGTAATTTCCACTCACAGAGTTACATCTGTATTTCGTGGATCTCTTTGCTAGCCTTATTTCTGTGGAATCTGAGAACAGATATTTCGGATCCCTTTGAAGACTATAGGGCCAAAGGAAATATCCTCCGATAACAAAGAGAAAGAAGCTTTCTGAGAAACTTCTTTGTGTTCTGTGAAATCATCTCACAGAGTTACAGCTTTCCCCTCAAGAAGCCTTTCGCTAAGACAGTTCTTGTGGAATTGGCAAAGTGATATTTGGAAGCCCATAGAGGGCTCTGTTGAAAAAGTAAATATCCTCAGATGAAATCTGGAAAGAAGCATTGTGAGAAACTGCTTAGTGTTCTGTTAATTCATCTCACCGAGTTACATCTGTATTTCGTGGATTTCTTTGCTAGCCTTATTTCTGAGGAATCTGAGAACAGATATTTCGGATCCCTTTGAAGACTATAGGTCCAAAGTTAATATCCTCCGATAAAAAAGAGAAAAAAGCTTTCTGAGAAACTTCTTTGTGTTCTGTGAAATCATCTCACAGAGTTACAGCTTTCCCCTCAAGAAGCCTTTCGCTAAGACAGTTCTTGTGGAATTGGCAAAGTGATATTTGGAAGCCCTTAGAGGGCTGTGGTGAAAAAGGAAATATCCTCAGATGAAATCTGGAAAGAAGCTTTCTGAGAAACTGCTTAGTTTTCTCTTAATTCATCTCACAGAGTTACATCTGTATTTCGTGGATCTCTTTGCTAGCCTTATTTCTGTGGAATCTGAGAACAGATATTTCGGATCCCTTGAAGACTATAGGGCCAAAGGAAATATCCTCGAATAACAAAGAGAAAGAAGCTTTCTGAGAAAATTCTTTGTGTTCTGTGAAATCACCTCACAGAGTTACAGGTTTCCCCTCAAGAAGCCTTTCGGTAAGACATTTCTTGTGGAATTGGCAAAGTGATTTTTGGAACCTCTTAGAGGGCTATGGTGAAAAAGGAAATATCCTCAGATGAAATCTGGAAAGCTTTCTGAGAAACAGCTCTGTGATGTGTGACTTCCACTCACAGAGTTACATCTGTATTTCGTGGATCTCTTTGCTAGCCTTATTTCTGTGGAATCTGAGAACAGATATTTCGGATCCCTATGAAGATTATAGGACCAAAGGAAATATCCTCCGATAACAATGAGAAAGAAGCTTTCTGTGAAACTTCTTTGTGTTCTGTGTAATCATCTCACAGAGTTACAGCTTTCCCATCAAGAAGCCTTTCGCTAAGACAGTTCTTGTGGAATTGGCAATGTGATATTTGGAAGCCCATAGAGGGCTATGGTGAAAAAGGAAATATCCTCAGATGAAATCTGGAAAGAAGTTTTCTGAGAAACTGCTCTGTGATGTGTGACTTCCACTCACAGAGTTACATCTGTATTTCGTGCATCTCTTTGCTAGCCTTATTTCTGTGGAATCTGAGAAGAGACATTTCGGATCCCTTGGAAGACTATAGGGCCAAAGGAAATATCCTCGAATAACAAAGAGAAAGAAGCTTTCTGAGAAACTTCTTTGTGTTCTGTGAAATCACCTCACAGAGTTACAGGTTTCCCCTCAAGAAGCCTTTCGCTAAGACAGTTCTTGTGGAATTGGCAAAGTGATATTTGGAAGCCCATAGAGGGCTATGGTGAAAAAGGAAATATCCTCGGATGAAATCTGGAAAGAAGCTTTCTGAGAAACTTCTCTGTGGTGTGTGACTTCCACTCACAGAGTTACATCTGAATTTCGGGGATCTCTTTGCTAGCCTTATTTCTGTGGAATCTGAGAACAGATATTTCGGATCCTTTAGAAGACTATAGAGCCAAAGGAAATATCCTCCGATAACAACGAGAAGGAAGCTTTCTGAGAAACTTCTTTGTGTTCTGTGAAATCATCACACAGAGTTACAGCTTTCCCCTCAAGAAGCCTTTCGCTAAGACAGTTCTTGTGGAATTGGCAAAGTGATATTTGGAAGCCCATAGAGGGCTACGGTGAAAAAGGAAATATCCTCAGATGAAACCTGGAAAGAAGGTTTCTGAGAAACTGCTTAGTGTTCTGTTAATTCATCTCACAGAGTTACATCTGTATTTCGTGGATCTCTTTGCTAGCCCTATTTCTGTGCAATCTGAGAACAGATATTTCGGATCCCTTTGAAGACTATAGGGCGAAAGGAAATATCCTCCGATAACAAAGAGAAAGAAGCTTTCTGAGAAACTTCTTTGTGTTCTTTGAAATCACCTCACCGAGTTACAGCTTTCCCCTCAAGAAGCCTTTCGCTAAGACAGTTCTTTTGGGATTGGCAAAGTGATATTGGGAAGCCCTTAGAGGGCTTTGGTGAAAAAGGAAATATCCTCAGATGAAATCTGGAAAGAAGCTTTGTGAGATAGTGCTTAGTGTTCTGTTAATTCATCTCACAGAATTACATCTGTATTTCGTGGATCTCTTTGCTAGCCTTATTTCTGTGGAATCTGAGAACAGATATTTCGGATCCCTTTGAAGACTATAGGGCCAAAGGAAATATCCTCCGATAACAAAGAGAAAAAAGCTTTCTGAGAAACTTCTCTGTGTTCTGTGAAATCATCTCACAGAGTTACAGCTTTCCCCTCAAGAAGCCTTTCGCTAAGACAGTTCTTGTGGAATTGGCAAAGTGATATTTGGAAGCCCGTAGTGGGCTATGGTGAAAAAGGAAATATCCTCAGGTGAAATCTGGAAAGAAGCTTTCTGAGAAACTGCTTAGTGTACTGTTAATTCATCTCACAGAGTAATATCTGTATTTCGTGGATCTCTTTGCTAGCCTTATTTCTGTGGAATCTGAGAACAGATATTTCGGATCCCTTTGAGGACTATAGGGCCAAAGGAAATATCCTCTGATAACAAAGAGTAAGTAGGTTTCTGAGAAACTTCTTTGTGTTCTGTGAAATCACCTCACAGAGTTACAGCTTTCCCCTCAAGAAGCCTTTCGCTGAGACAGTTCTTGAAAATTGGCAAAGTGATATTTGGAAGCCCATGGAGGGCTCTGGTGAAAAAGGAAATATCCTCAGATGAAATCTGGAAAGAAGCTCTCTGAGAAACTGCTTAGTGTTCTGTTAATTCATCTCACAGAGTTACATCTGTATTTCGTGGATCTCTTTGCTAGCCTTATTTCTGTGGTATATGAGAACAGATATTTCATATCCCTTCGAAAACTAAATGGCCAAAGGAAATATCCCCCGAAATCAAAGAGAAAGAAGCTATCTGAGAAACTGCTTAGTGGTCTGTTAATTCATCTCACAGAGTTACATCTGTATTTCGTGGATCTCTTTGCTAGCCTTATTTCTGTGGAATCTGAGAACAGATATTTCAGATCCCTTTGAAGACTATAGGGCCAAAGGAAATATCCTAAGATAACAAACAGAAAGAAGCTTTCGGAGAAACTTCTTTGTGTTCACTGAATTCATCTCACAGAGTTACAGCTTTCCCCTCAAGAATCCTTTCGCTAAGACAGTTCTTGCGGAATTGGCAAAGTCATATTTGAAGCCTATAGAGGGCTACGGTGAAAAAGGAAATATCCTCAGATGAAATCTGGAAAGAAGCTTTGTGAGAAACTGCTTAGCGTTCTGTTAATTCATCGCACAGAGTTACATCTGTATTTCGTGGATCTCTTTGCTAGCCTTATTTCTGTGGAATCTGAGAACAGATATTTCGGATCCGGTTGAAGACCATAAGGCCAAAGGAAATATCCTCCGATAACAAGAAGAAAGAAGCTTTCTGAGAAACTCCTTTGTGTTCTGTGAAATCATATCACAGAGTTACAGCTTTCCCCTCAAGAAGCATTTCGCTAAGACAGTTCTTGTGGAATTGGCAAAGTGATATTTGGAAGCCCATAGAGGGCTACGGTGAAAAAGGAAATATCCTCAGATGAAATCTGGAAAGAAGCTTTCGGAGAAACTTCTCTGTCGTGTGTGACTTTCACTCACAGAGTTACATCTGTATTTCGTGGATCTCTTTGCTAGCCTTATTTATGTGGAATCTGAGAACAGATATTTCGGATCCCTTTGAAGACTATTGGGCCAAAGGAAATATCCTCCGATAACAAAGAGAAAGAAGCTTTCTGAGAAACTGCTTAGTGGTCTGTTAATTCATCTCACAGAGTTACATCTGTATTTCGTGGATCTCTTTGCTAGCCTTATTTCTGTGGAAACTGAGAACAGATATTTCGGATCCCTTTGAAGACTATAGGGCCAAAGGAAATATCCTCCGATAACAAAGAGAAAGAAGCTTTCTGAGAAACTTCTTTGTGTTCTTTGAAATCATCTCACAGAGTTACAGCTTTCCCCTCAAGAAGCCTTTCGCTAAGACAGTTCTTGTGGAATTGGCAAAGTGATATTGGGAAGAGCTAAGAGGGCTATGGTGAAAAAGAAAATATCCTCAGATGAAATCTAGAAACAAGCTTTCTGAGAAACTTCTCTGTGGTGTGTCACTTCCACTCAGAGTTACATCTGTATTTCGTGGATCTCTTTGCTAGCCTTATTTCTGTGGAATCTGGGAACAGATATTTCGGATCCCTTTGAAGACTATAGGGCCAAAGGAAATATCCTCCGATAACAAAGAGAAAGAATCTTTCAGAGAAACTTCTTTGTGATCTGTGAAATCATCTCACAGAGTTACAGCTTTCCCCTCAGGAAGCCTTTCGCAAAGACAGTTCTTGTGGAATTGGCAAAGTGATATTTGGAAGCCCATAGAGGGCTTTGGTGAAAAAGGAAATATCCTCAGATGAAATCTGGAAAGAAGCTTTCTGAGAAACTGCTTAGTGTTCTGTTAATTCATCTCACAGTGTTACATCTGTATTTCGTGGATCTCTTTGCTAGCCTTATTTCTGTGGAATCTGAGAACAGATATTTCGGATCCCTTTGAAGACTACAGGGCCAAAGGAAATATCCTCCGATAACAAAGAGAAAGAAGCTTTCTGAGAAACTTCTTTGTGTTCTGTGAAATCATCTCACAGAGTTACAGCTTTCCGCTGAAGAAGCCTTTCGCTAAGACAGTTTTTGTGAAATTGGCAAAGTGATATTTGGTAGCTCATAGAGGGCTATGCTGAAAAAGGAAATATCCTCAGATGAAATCTGGAAAGAAGCTTTGTGGTAAACTACTTAGTGTTCTGTTAATTCATCTCACAGAGTTACAACCGTATTTCGTGGATCTCTTTGCTAGCCTTATTTCTGTGGAATCTGAGAAGAGATATTTCGGATCCCTTTGAAGACTATAGGGCCAAAGGAAATATCCTCCGATAACAAAGAGAAAGAAGCTTTCTGAGAAACTTCTTTGTGTTCTGTGAAATCATCTCACAGAGTTACAGCTTTCCCCTCAAGAAGCCTTTCGCTATGACAGTTCTTGTGGAATTGGCAAAGTGATATTTGGAAGCCCATAGAGGGCTATGGTGAAAAAGGAAATATCCTCAGATGAAATCTGGAAAGAAGCTTTCTGAGAAACTTCTCTGTGGTGTGTCACTTCCACTCACAGAGTTACATCTGTATTTCGTGGATCTCTTTGCTAGCCTTATTTTTGTGGAATCTGAGAACAGATATTTCGGATCCTTTGAAGACTATTGGGCCAAAGGAAATATCCTCCGATAACAAAGAGAAAGAAGCTTTCTGAGAAACTTCTTTGTGTTCTGTGAAATCATCACACAGAGTTACAGCTGTCCCCTCAAGAAGCCTGTCGCTAAGACAGTTCTTGTGGAATTGGCAAAGTGATATTTGGAAGCCCTTAGAGGGCTATGGTGAAAAAGGAACTATCCTCAGATGAAATCTAGAAAGAAGCTTTCTGAGAAACTTCTCTGTGGTGTGTCACTTCCACTCACAGAGTTACATCTGTATTTCGTGGATCTCTTTTATAGCCCTATTTCTGTGGATTCTGAGAACAGATATTTCGGATCCCTTTGAAGACTATAGGGCCAAAGGAAATATCCTCCGATATCATAGAGAAAGAAGCTTTCTGAGAAACTTCTTTGTGTTCTGTGAAATCATCTCACAGAGTTACAGCTTTCCCCTCAAGAAGCCTTTCGCTAAGACAGTTCTTGTGGAATTGGCAAAGTGATATTTGGAAGCCCATTGAGGGCTATGGTGAAAAAGGAAATATCCTCAGATGAAATCTGGAAAGAAGCTTTCTGAGAAACTGCTTAGTGTTCTGTTAATTCTTCTCCAGAGGTACATCTGTATTTCGTATATCTCTTTGCTAGCCTTATTTCTGTGGAATATGAGAACAGATATTTCGGATCCCTTTGAAGACTATAGGGCCAAAGGAAATATCCTCCGATAACAAAGAGAAAGAAGCTTTCTGAGAAACTTCTTTGTGTTCTTTGAAATCATCTCACAGTGTTTCAGCTTTCCCCTGAAGAAGCCTGTCGCTACGACAGTTGTTGTGGAATTGGCAAAGTGATATTGGGAAGCCCATAGAGGGCTCTGGTGAAAAAGGAAATATCCTCTGATGAAATCTGGAAAGAAGCTTTTTGAGAAACTGCTCTTTGATGTGTGACTTCCACTCACAGAGTTACATCTGTATTTCGTGGATCTCTTTGCTAGCCTTATTTCTGTGGAATCTGAGAACAGATATTTCGGTTCCCGTTGAAAACTATAGGGCCAAAGGAAATATCGTCCGATAACAATGAGAAAGAAGCTTTCTGAGAAACTACTTTGTGTTCTGTGAAATCATCTCACAGAGTTACAGCTTTCCCATCAAGAAGCCTTTCGCTAAGACCGTTCTTGTGGAATTGGCAAAGTGATATTTGGAAGCCCTTAGAAGGCTATGGTGAAAAAGGAAATATCCACAGATGAAATCTGGAAAGAAGCTTTCTGAGAAACTGCTCTGTGATGTGTGATTTCCACTCACAGAGTTACATCTGTATTTCGTGGATCTCTTTGCTAGCCTTATTTCTGTGGAATCTGAGAACAGATATTTCGGATCCCTTTGAAGACTATAGGGCCAAAGGAAATATCCTCTGATAACAAAGAGAAAGAAGCTTTCTGAGAAACTTCTTTGTGTTCTGTGAAATCATCTCACAGAGTTACAGCTTTCCCCGCAAGAAGCCTTTCGCTAAGACAGTTTTTGTGGAATTAGCAAAGTGATATTTGGAAGCTCCTAGTGGGCTATGGTGAAAAAGGAAATATCCTCAGATGAAATCTGGAAAGAAGCTTTCTGAGAAACTGCTTAGTGTTCTGTTAATTCATCTCACAGTGTTACATCTGTGTTTCCTGGATCTCTTTGCTAGCCTTATTTCTGTGGAATCTGAGAACAGATATTTCGGATCCCTTTAAAGACTATAGGGCCAAAGGAAATATCCTCCGATAACAAAAGAGAAAGAAGCTTTCTGAGAAACTTCTTTGTGTTCTGTGAAATCATCTCACAGAGTTACAGCTTTCCCCTCAAGAAGCCTTTCGCTAAGACAGTTCTTGTGGAATTGGCATAGTGATATTTGGAAGCTCATAGAGGGCTATGGTGAAAAAGGAAATATCCTCAGATGAAATCTGGAAAAAAGCTTTCTGAGAAACTGCTTAGTGTTCTGTTAATTCATCTCACAGAGTTACATCTGTATTTCGTTGGTCTCTTTGCTAGCCTTATTTCTGTGGAATCTGAGAACAGATATTTCGGATCCCTTTGAAGACTATAGGGCCAAAGGAAATATCCTCCGATAACAAAGAGAAAGAAGCTTTCTGAGAAACTTCTTTGTGTTCTGTGAAACCATCTCACAGAGTTACAGCTTTCCCCTCAAGAAGCCTTTCGCTAAGACAGTTCTTGTGGAATTGGGAAAGTGATATTTGGAAGCCCATAGAGGGCTATGGTGAAAAAGGAAATATCCTCAGATGAAATCTGGAAAGAAGCTTTCTGAGAAACTGCTTAGTGTTCTGTTAATTCATCTCACAGAGTTACATCTGTATTTCGTGGATCTCTTTGCTAGCCTTATTTCTGTGGAATGTGAGAACAGATATTTCGGATCCCTTTGAAGACTATAGGGCCAAAGGAAATATCCTCCGATAACAAATAGAAAGAAGCTTTGTGAGAACCTTCTTTGTGTTCTGTGAAATCATCTCACAGAGTTACAGCTTTCCCCTCAAGAAGCCTTTCGCTAAGACAGTACTTGTTGAATTGGCAAAGTGATATTTGGAAGCCCATAGAGGGCTATGGTGAAAAAGGAAATATCCTCAGATGAAATCCGGAAAGAAGCTTTCGGAGAAACTGCTTAGTGTTCTGTTAATTCATCTCACAGAGTTACATCTGTATTTCGTGGATCTCTTTGCTAGCCTTATTTCTGTGGAATCTGAGAACAGATATTTCGGATCCCTTTGAAGTCTATAGGCCCAAAGGAAATATCCTCCGATAACAAAGAGAAAGAAGCTTTCTGAGAATCTGCTTAGTGTTCTGTTAATTTATCTCACTGAGTTACATCTGTTTCGTGGATCTCTTTACTAGCCTTATTTCTGTGGAATCTGAGAACAGATATTTCGGATCCCTTTGAAGACTATAGGGCCAAAGGAAATATCCTGCGATAACAAAGAGAAAGAAGCTTTCTGAGAAACTTCTTTGTGTTCTGTGAAATCATCTCACAGAGTTACAGCTTTCCCCTCAAGAATCCTTTCGCTAAGACAGTTCTTGTGGTATTGGCAAAGTGATATTTGGAAGCCCATAGAGGGCTATGGTGAAAAAGGAAATATCCTCAGATGAAATCTGGAAAGAAGCTTTCTGAGAAACTGCTCTGTGATGTGTGCCTTCTCTCACAGAGTTACATCTGTATTTCGTGGATCTCTTTGCTAGCCTTATTTCTGTGGAATCTGAGAACAGATATTTCGGATCCCTTTGAAGACTATGGGGCCAAAGGAAATATCCTCCAAAACAAAGAGAAAGAAGCTTTGTGAGAACCTTTTTTGTGTTCTGTGAAATCATCTCACAGAGTTACAGCTTTCCCCTCAAGAGGCCTTTCGCTAAGACACTTCTTGTGGAATTGGCAAAGTGATATTTGGAAGCCCAAAGAGGGCTATGGTGAAAAAGGTAATATCGTCAGATAAAATCTGGAAAGAAGCTTTCTGAGAAACTGCTTAGTGTTCTGTTAATTCATGTCACAGAGTTACATCTGTATTTCGTGGATCTCTTTGCTAGCCTTATTTCTGTGGAATCTGAGAACAGATATTTCTTATCCCTTTGAAGACTAAATCTTCAAAGGAAATATCCTCTGATAACAAAGAGAAAGAAGCTTTCAGAGAACTTCTTTGTGTTCTGTGAGATCATCTCACAGAGTTACAGCTTTCCCCTCAAGAAGCCTTTCGCTAAGACAGTTCTTGTGGAATTGGCAGTGATATTTGGAAGCCCATAGAGGGCTATGGTGAAAAAGCAAATATCCTCAGATGACATCTGGAAAGAAGCTTTGTGAGAAACTGCTTAGTGTTCTGTAAATTCATCTCAGAGAGTTACATCTGTATTTCGTGGATCTCTTTGCTAGCCTTATTTCTGTGGAATCTGAGAACAGATATTTCGGATTCCTTTGAAGTCTATAGGGCCAAAGGAAATATCCTCCGATATTAAAGAGAAAGAAGCTTTCTGAGAAACTTCTTTGTGTTCTGTGAAACCATCTCACAGAGTTACAGCTATCCCCTCAAGAAGCCTTTCGCTAAGACCGTTCTTGTGGAATTGGCAAAGTGATATTTGGAAGCCCTTAGAGGGCTATGGTGAAAAAGGAAATATCCACAGATGAAATCTGGAAAGAAGCTTTCTGAGAAACTGCTCTGTGATGGGTGATTTCCACTCTCAAAGTTACATCTGTATTTCTTGAATCTCTTTGCTAGCCTTATTTCTGTGGAATCTGTGAACAGATATTTCGGATCCCTTTGAAGACTATAGGGCCAAAGGAAATATCCTCCGATAACAAAGAGAAAGAAGCTTTCTGAGAAACTTCCTTGTGTTCTGTGAAATCATCTCACAGAGTTACAGCTTTCCCCTCAAGAAGCCTTTCGCTAAGACAGTTCTTGTGGAATTAGCAAAGTGATATTTGGAAGCGCCTAGAGGGCTATGGTGAAAAAGGAAATATCCTCAGATGAAATCTGGAAAGAAGATTTCTTAGAAACTGCTTAGTGTTCTGTTAATTCATCTCACAGAGTTACATCTGTATTTCGTTGGTCTCTTTGCTAGCCTTATTTCTGTGGAATCTGAGAACAGATATTTCGGATCCCTTTGAAGACTATAGGGCCAAAGGAAATATCCTTCGATAACTAAGAGAATAAAGCTTTCTGAGAAACTTCTTCGTGTTCTGTGAAATCATCTCACAGAGTTACAGCTTTCCCCTCAATAAGCCTTTCGCTAAGACAGTTCTTGTGGAATTGTCAAAGTTATATTTGGAAGCCCATAGAGGGCTATGGTGAAAAAGGAAATATCCTCAGATGAAATCTGGAAAGAAGCTTTCTGAGAAACTGCTTAGTGTTCTGTTAATTCGTCTCACAGAGTTACATCTGTATTTCGTGGATCTCTTTGCTAGCCTTATTTCTGTGGAATCTGAGAACAGATATTTCGGATCCCTTTGAAGTCTATAGGGCCAAAGGAAATATCCTCCGATAACAAAGAGAAAGAAGCTTTCTGAGAAACTTCTTTGTGTTCTGTGAAACCATCCCACAGAGTTACAGCTATCCCCTCAAGAAGCCTTTCGCTAAGACCGTTCTTGTGGAATTGGCAAAGTGATATTTGGAAGCCCTTAGAAGACTATGGTGAAAAAGGAAATATCCTCAGATGAAATCTGGAAAGAAGCTTTCTGAGAAACTGCTCTGTGATGTGTAATTTCCACTCACAGAGTTACATCTGTATTTCGTGGATCTCTTTGCTAGCCTTATTTCTGTGGAATCTGAGAACAGATATTTCGGATCCCTTTGAAGACTATAGGGCCAAAGGAAATATCCTCCGATAACAAAGAGAAAGAAGCTTTCTGAGAAACTTCTTTGTGTTCTGTGAAATCATCTCACAGAGTTACAGCTTTCCCCTCAAGAAGCCTTTCGCTAAGACAGTTCTTGTGGAATTGGCAAAGTGATATTTGGAAGCCCATAGAGGGCTCTGTTGAAAAAGTAAATATCCTCAGATGAAATCTGGAAAGAAGCATTGTGAGAAACTGCTTAGTGTTCTGTTAATTCATCTCACCGAGTTACATCTGTATTTCGTGGATCTCTTTGCTAGCCTTATTTCTGTGGAATCTGAGAACAGATATTTCGGATCCCTTTGAAGACTATAGGGCCAAAGGAAATATCCTCCGAAAACAAAGAGAAAGAAGCTTTGTGAGAACCTTCTTTGTGTTCTGTGAAATCATCTCACAGAGTTACAGCTTTCCCCTCGAGAAGCCTTTCGCTAAGACAGTTCTTGTTGAATTTGCAAAGTGATATTTGGAAGCCCATAGAGGACTATGGTGAAAAAGGAAATATTCTCAGATGAAATCTGGAAAGACGCTTTCTGAGAAACTGCTCTGTGATGTCTGACTTCCACTCACAGAGTTTCATCTGTATTTCATGGATCTCTTTGCTAGCCTTATTTCTGTGGAATCTGAGAACAGATATTTCGCATCCCTTTGAAGACTAAAGGTCCAAAGGAAATATTCTCCGATAACTAAGAGAAAGAAGATTTCTGGGAAACTTCTTTGTGTTCTGTGAAATCATCTCACAGAGTTACAGCTTTCCCCTCAAGAAGCCTTTCGCTAAGACAGTTCTTGTGGAATTGGCAAAGTGATATTTGGAAGCCCATAGAGGGCTATGGTGAAAAAGGAAATATCCTCAGATGAAATCTGGAAAGAAGCTTTCTGAGAAACTGCTTAGTGTTCTGTTAATTCATCTCACAGAGTTACATCTGTATTTCGTGGATCTCTTTGCTAGCCTTATTTCTGTGGAATGTGAGAACAGATATTTCGGATCCCTTTGAAGACTATAGGGCCAAAGGGAATATCCTCCGATAACAAATAGAAAGAAGCTTTGTGAGAACCTTCTTTGTGTTCTGTGAAATCATCTCACAGAGTTACAGCTTTCCCCTCAAGAAGCCTTTCGCAAAGACAGTTCTTGTGGAATTGACAAAGTGATATTTGGAAGCCCATAGAGGGCTATGGTGAAAAAGGAAATATCCTCAGATGAAATCCGGAAAGAAGCTTTCTGAGAAACTGCTTAGTGTTCTGTTAATTCATCTCACAGAGTTTCATCTGCATTTCGTGGATCTCTTTGCTAGCCTTATTTCTGTGGAATTTGAGAACAGATATTTCGGATCCCTTTGAAGTCTATAGGGCCAAAGGAAATATCCTCCGATAACAAAGAGAAAGAAGCTTTCTGAGAAACTGCTTAGTGTTCTGTTAATTTATCTCACAGAGTTACATCTGTATTTCGTGGATCTCGTTACTAGCCTTATTTCTGTGGAATCTGAGAACAGATATTTCGGATCCCTTTGAAGACTATAGGGCCAAAGGAAATATCCTGCGATAAGAAAGAGAAAGAAGCTTTCTGAGAAACTTCTTTCTGTTCTGTGAAATCATCTCACAGAGTTACAGCTTTCCCCTCAAGAATCCATTCGCTAAGACAGTTCTTGTGGAATTGGCAAAGTGATATTTGGAAGCCTATAGAGGGCTAGGGTGAAAAAGGAAATATCCTCAGATGAAACCTGGAGAGAAGCTTTCTGAGAAAGTACTTAGTGTTGTGTTAATTCATCTCACAGAGTTACATCTGTATTTCGTGGATCTCTTTGCTAGCCTTATTTCTGTGGAATCTGAGAACAGATATTTCGGATCCCTTTGAAGGCTATAGGGCCAAAGGAAATATCCTCCGAAAACAAAGAGAAAGAAGCTTTGTGAGAACCTTCTTTGTGTTCTGTGAAATCATCTCACAGAGTTACAGCTTTCCCCTCAAGAAGCCTTTCGCTAAGACAGTTCTTGTTGAATTTGCAAAGTGATATTTGGAAGCCCTTAGAGGGCTATGGTGAAAAAGGAAATATCCTCAGATGAAATCTGGAAAGAAGCTTTCTGAGAAACTGCTCTGTGATGTCTGACTTCCACTCACAGAGTTTCATCTGTATTTCATGGATCTCTTTGCTAGCCTTATTTCTGTGGAATCTGAGAACAGATATTTCGCATCCCTTTGAAGAATATAGGGCCAAAGGAAATATTTTCCGATAACTAAGAGAAAGAAGCTTTCTGAGAAACTTCTTTGTGTTCTGTGAAATCATCTCACAGAGTTACAGCTTTCCCCTCAAGAAGCCTTTCGGTAAGACAGTTCTTGTGGAATTGGGAAAGTGATATTTGGAATCCCATAGAGGGCTATGGTGAAAAAGGAAATATCCTCAGATGAAATCTGAAAAGAAGCTTTCTGAGAAACTGCTTAGTGTTCTGTTAATTCATCTCACAGAGTTACATCTGTATTTCGTGGATCTCTTTGCTAGCCTTATTTCTGTGGAATGTGAGAACAGATATTTCGGATCCCATTGAAGACTATAGGGCCAAAGGAAATATCCTCCGATAACAAATAGAAAGAAGCTTTGTGAGAACCTTCTTTGTGTTCTGTGAAATCATCTCACAGAGTTACAGCTTTCCCCTCAAGAAGCCTTTCGCTAAGACAGTACTTGTTGAATTGGCAAAGTGATATTTGGAAGCCCATAGAGGGCTATGGTGAAAAAGGAAATATCCTCAGATGAAATCCGGAAAGAAGCTTTCGGAGAAACTGCTTAGTGTTCTGTTAATTCATCTCACAGAGTTACATCTGTATTTCGTGGATCTCTTTGCTAGCCTTATTTCTGTGGAATCTGAGAACAGATATTTCGGATCCTTCTGAAGTCTATAGGCCCAAAGGAAATATCCTCCGATAACAAAGAGAAAGAAGCTTTCTGAGAATCTGCTTAGTGTTCTGTTAATTTATCTCACAGAGTTACATCTGTTTCGTGGATCTCTTTACTAGCCTTATTTCTGTGGAATCTGAGAACAGATATTTCGGATCCCTTTGAAGACTATAGGGCCAAAGGAAATATCCTGCGATAACAAAGAGAAAGAAGCTTTCTGAGAAACTTCTTTGTGTTCTGTGATATCATCTCACAGAGTTACAGCTTTCCCCTCAAGAATCCTTTCGCAAGACAGTTCTTGTGGAATTGGCAAAGTGATATTTGGAAGCCCATAGAGGGCTATGGTGAAAAAGGAAATATCCTCAGATGAAATCTGGAAAGAAGCTTTCTGAGAAACTGCTTAGTGTTCTGTTAATTCATCTCACAGAGTTACATCTGTATTTCGTGGATCTCTTTGCTAGCCTTATTTCTGTGGAATGTGAGAACAGATATTTCGGATCCCATTGAAGACTATAGGGCCAAAGGAAATATCCTCCGATAACAAATAGAAAGAAGCTTTGTGAGAACCTTCTTTGTGTTCTGTGAAATCATCTCACAGAGTTACAGCTTTCCCCTCAAGAAGCCTTTCGCTAAGACAGTACTTGTTGAATTGGCAAAGTGATATTTGGAAGCCCATAGAGGGCTATGGTGAAAAAGGAAATATCCTCAGATGAAATCCGGAAAGAAGCTTTCGGAGAAACTGCCTAGTGTTCTGTTAATTCATCTCACAGAGTTACATCTGTATTTCGTGGATCTCTTTGCTAGCCTTATTTCTGTGGAATCTGAGAACAGATATTTCGGATCCCTCTGAAGTCTATAGGCCCAAAGGAAATATCCTCCGATAACAAAGAGAAAGAAGCTTTCTGAGAATCTGCTTAGTGTTCTGTTAATTTATCTCACAGAGTTACATCTGTTTCGTGGATCTCTTTACTAGCCTTATTTCTGTGGAATCTGAGAACAGATATTTCGGATCCCTTTGAAGACTATAGGGCCAAAGGAAATATCCTGCGATAACAAAGAGAAAGAAGCTTTCTGAGAAACTTCTTTGTGTTCTGTGAAATCATCTCACAGAGTTACAGCTTTCCCCTCAAGAATCCTTTCGCTAAGACAGTTCTTGTGGTATTGGCAAAGTGATATTTGGAAGCCCATAGAGGGCTATGGTGAAAAAGGAAATATCCTCAGATGAAATCTGGAAAGAAGCTTTCTGAGAAACTGCTCTGTGATGTGTGCCTTCTCTCACAGAGTTACACCTGTATTTCGTGGATCTCTTTGCTAGCCTTATTTCTGTGGAATCTGAGAACAGATATTTCGGATCCCTTTGAAGACTATAGGGCCAAAGGAAATATCCTCCGAAAACAAAGAGAAAGAAGCTTTGTGAGAACTTTTTTTGTGTTCTGTGAAATCATCTCACAGAGTTACAGCTTTCCCCTCAAGAGGCCTTTCGCTAAGACACTTCTTGTTGAATTGGCAAAGTGATATTTGGAAGCCCATAGAGGGCTATGGTGAAAAAGGAAATATCCTCAGATGAAATCCGAAAAGAAGCTTTCGGAGAAACTGCTTAGTGTTCTGTTAATTCATCTCACAGAGTTACATCTGTATTTCGTGGATCTCTTTGCTAGCCTTATTTCTGTGGAATCTGAGAACAGATATTTCGGATCCCTCTGAAGTCTATAGGCCCAAAGGAAATATCCTCCGATAACAAATTGAAAGAAGCTTTCTGAGAATCTGCTTAGTGTTCTGTTAATTTATCTCACAGAGTTACATCTGTTTCGTGGATCTCTTTACTAGCCTTATTTCTGTGGAATCTGAGAACAGATATTTCGGATCCCTTTGAAGACTATAGGGCCAAAGGAAATATCCTCCGATAACAAAGAGAAAGAAGCTTTCTGAGAAACTTCTTTGTGTTCTGTGAAATCATCTCACAGAGTTACAGCTTTCCCCTCAAGAATCCTTTCGCAAGACAGTTCTTGTGGTATTGGCAAAGTGATATTTGGAAGCCCATAGAGGGCTATGGTGAAAAAGGAAATATCCTCAGATGAAATCTGGAAAGAAGCTTTCTGAGAAACTGCTCTGTGATGTGTGCCTTCTCTCACAGAGTTACATCTGTATTTCGTGGATCTCTTTGCTAGCCTTATTTCTTTGGAATCTGAGAACAGATATTTCGGATCCCTTTGAAGACTATAGGGCCAAAGGAAATATCCTCCGAAAACAAAGAGAAAGAAGCTTTGTGAGAACCTTTTTTGTGTTCTGTGAAATCATCTCACAGAGTTACAGCTTTCCCCTCAAGAGGCCTTTCGCTAAGACACTTCTTGTGGAATTGGCAAAGTGATATTTGGAAGCCCATAGAGGGCTATGGTGAAAAAGGAAATATCGTCAGATTAAATCTGGAAAGAAGCTTTCTGAGAAACTGCTTAGTGTTCTGTTAATTCATCTCACAGAGTTACATCTGTATTTCGTGGAACTCTTTGCTAGCCTTATTTCTGTGGAATCTGAGAACAGATATTTCGGATCCCTTTGAAGACTATAGGGCCAAAGGAAATATCCTCCGAAAACAAAGAGAAAGAAGCTTTCTGAGAAACTTCTTTGTGTTCTGTGAAATCATCTCACAGAGTTACAGCTTTCCTCTCAAGAGGCCTTACGCTAAGACACTTCTTGTGGAATTGGCAAAGTGATATTTGGAAGCCCATAGAGGGCTATGGTGAAAAAGGAAATATCGTCAGATTAAATCTGGAAAGAAGCTTTCTGAGAAACTGCTTAGTGTTCTGTTAATTCGTCTCACAGAGTTACATCTGTATTTCGTGGATCTCTTTGCTAGCCTTATTTCTGTGGAATCTGAGAACAGATATTTCGGATCCCTTTGAAGACTATAGGGCCAAAGAAAATATCCTCCGGTAACAAGGAGATAGAAGCTTTCTGAGAAACGTCTTAGTGTTCCGTGAAATCATCTCACAGAGTTACAGCTTTCCCCTCAAGAAGCCTTTCGCTAAGACAGTTCTTGTTGAATTTGCAAAGTGATATTTGGAAGCCCATAGAGGGCTATGGTGAAAAAGGAAATATCCTCAGATGAAATCTGGAAAGACGCTTTCTGAGAAACTGCTCTGTGATGTCTGACTTCCACTCACAGAGTTTCATCTGTATTTCATGGATCTCTTTGCTAGCCTTATTTCTGTGGAATCTGAGAACAGATATTTCGCATCCCTTTGAAGACTATAGGGCCAAAGGAAATATCCTCCGGTAACAAGGAGATAGAAGCTTTCTGAGAAACTTCTTAGTGTTCTGTGAAATCATCTCACAGAGTTACAGCTTTCCCCTCAAGAAGCCTTTCGCTAAGACAGTTCTTGTTGAATTTGCAAAGTGATATTTGGAAGCCCATAGAGGGCTATGGTGAAAAAGGAAATATCCTCAGATTAAATCTGGAAAGACGCTTTCTGAGAAACTGCTCTGTGATGTGTGACTTCAACTCACAGAGTTTCATCTGTATTTCATGGATCTCTTTGCTAGCCTTATTTCTGTGGAATCTGAGAACAGATATTTCGCATCCCTTTGAAGACTATAGGGCCAAAGGAAATATTCTCCGATAACTAAGAGAAAGAAGATTTCTGAGAAACTTCTTTGTGTTCTGTGAAATCATCTCACAGAGTTACAGCTTTCCCCTCAAGAAGCCTTTCGCTAAGACAGTTCTTGTGGAATTGGGAAAGTGATATTTGGAAGCCCATAGAGGGCTATGGTGAAAAAGGAAATATCCTCAGATGAAATCTGGAAAGAAGCTTTCTGAGAAACTGCTTAGTGTTCTGTTAATTCATCTCACAGAGTTACATCTGTATTTCGTGGATCTCTTTGCTAGCCTTATTTCTGTGGAATGTGAGAACAGATATTTCGGATCCCTTTGAAGACTATAGGGCCAAAGGAAATATCCTCCGATAACAAATAGAAAGAAGCTTTGTGAGAACCTTCTTTGTGTTCTGTGAAATCATCTCACAGAGTTACAGCTTTCCCCTCAAGAAGCCTTTCGCTAAGACAGTACTTGTTGAATTGGCAAAGTGATATTTGGAAGCCCATAGAGGGCTACGGTGAAAAAGGAAATATCCTCAGATGAAATCCGGAAAGAAGCTTTCGGAGAAACTGCTTAGTGTTCTGTTAATTCATCTCACAGAGTTACATCTGTATTTCGTGGATCTCTTTGCTAGCCTTATTTCTGTGGAATCTGAGAACAGATATTTCGGATCCCTTTGAAGTCTATAGGCCCAAAGGAAATATCCTCCGATAACAAAGAGAAAGAAGCTTTCTGAGAATCTGCTTAGTGTTCTGTTAATTTATCTCACGGAGTTACATCTGTTTCGTGGATCTCTTTACTAGCCTTATTTCTGTGGAATCTGAGAACAGATATTTCGGATCCCTTTGAAGACTATAGGGCCAAAGGAAATATCCTGCGATAACAAAGAGAAAGAAGCTTTCTGAGAAACTTCTTTGTGTTCTGTGAAATCATCTCACAGAGTTACAGCTTTCCCCTCAAGAATCCTTTCGCTAAGACAGTTCTTGTGGTATTGGCAAAGTGATATTTGGAAGCCCATAGAGGGCTATGGTGAAAAAGGAAATATCCTCAGATGAAATCTGGAAAGAAGCTTTCTGAGAAACTGCTCTGTGATGTGTGCCTTCTCTCACAGAGTTACATCTGTATTTCGTGGATCTCTTTGCTAGCCTTATTTCTGTGGAATCTGAGAACAGATATTTCGGATCCCTTTGAAGACTATGGGGCCAAAGGAAATATCCTCCAAAACAAAGAGAAAGAAGCTTTGTGAGAACCTTTTTTGTGTTCTGTGAAATCATCTCACAGAGTTACAGCTTTCCCCTCAAGAGGCCTTTCGCTAAGACACTTCTTGTGGAATTGGCAAAGTGATATTTGGAAGCCCAAAGAGGGCTATGGTGAAAAAGGAAATATCGTCAGATTAAATCTGGAAAGAAGCTTTCTGAGAAACTGCTTAGTGTTCTGTTAATTCATGTCACAGAGTTACATCTGTATTTCGTGGATCTCTTTGCTAGCCTTATTTCTGTGGAATCTGAGAACAGATATTTCTTATCCCTTTGAAGACTAAATCTTCAAAGGAAATATCCTCTGATAACAAAGAGAAAGAAGCTTTCTGAGAACTTCTTTGTGTTCTGTGAGATCACCTCACAGAGTTACAGCTTTCCCCTCAAGAAGGCTTTCGCTAAGAAAGTTCTTGTGGAATTGGCAAAGTGATATTTGGAAGTCCATAGAGGGCTATGGTGAAAAAGGAAATATCCTCAGATGAAATCTGGAAAGAAGCTTTCTGAGAAACTGCTTAGTGTTCTGTTAATTCATCTCACAGTGTTACATCTGTATTTCGTGGATCTCTTTGCTAGCCTTATTTCTGTGGAATCTGAGAACAGATATTTCGGATCCCTTTGAAGACTACAGGGCCAAAGGAAATATCCTCCGATAACAAAGAGAAAGAAGCTTTCTGAGAAACTTCTTTGTGTTCTGTGAAATCATCTCACAGAGTTACAGCTTTCCGCTGAAGAAGCCTTTCGCTAAGACAGTTTTTGTGAAATTGGCAAAGTGATATTTGGTAGCTCATAGAGGGCTATGCTGAAAAAGGAAATATCCTCAGATGAAATCTGGAAAGAAGCTTTGTGGTAAACTACTTAGTGTTCTGTTAATTCATCTCACAGAGTTACAACCGTATTTCGTGGATCTCTTTGCTAGCCTTATTTCTGTGGAATCTGAGAAGAGATATTTCGGATCCCTTTGAAGACTATAGGGCCAAAGGAAATATCCTCCGATAACAAAGAGAAAGAAGCTTTCTGAGAAACTTCTTTGTGTTCTGTGAAATCATCTCACAGAGTTACAGCTTTCCCCTCAAGAAGCCTTTCGCTATGACAGTTCTTGTGGAATTGGCAAAGTGATATTTGGAAGCCCATAGAGGGCTATGGTGAAAAAGGAAATATCCTCAGATGAAATCTGGAAAGAAGCTTTCTGAGAAACTTCTCTGTGGTGTGTCACTTCCACTCACAGAGTTACATCTGTATTTCGTGGATCTCTTTGCTAGCCTTATTTTTGTGGAATCTGAGAACAGATATTTCGGATCCTTTGAAGACTATTGGGCCAAAGGAAATATCCTCCGATAACAAAGAGAAAGAAGCTTTCTGAGAAACTTCTTTGTGTTCTGTGAAATCATCACACAGAGTTACAGCTGTCCCCTCAAGAAGCCTGTCGCTAAGACAGTTCTTGTGGAATTGGCAAAGTGATATTTGGAAGCCCTTAGAGGGCTATGGTGAAAAAGGAATATCCTCAGATGAAATCTAGAAAGAAGCTTTCTGAGAAACTTCTCTGTGGTGTGTCACTTCCACTCACAGAGTTACATCTGTATTTCGTGGATCTCTTTTATAGCCCTATTTCTGTGGATTCTGAGAACAGATATTTCGGATCCCTTTGAAGACTATAGGGCCAAAGGAAATATCCTCCGATATCATAGAGAAAGAAGCTTTCTGAGAAACTTCTTTGTGTTCTGTGAAATCATCTCACAGAGTTACAGCTTTCCCCTCAAGAAGCCTTTCGCTAAGACAGTTCTTGTGGAATTGGCAAAGTGATATTTGGAAGCCCATTGAGGGCTATGGTGAAAAAGGAAATATCCTCAGATGAAATCTGGAAAGAAGCTTTCTGAGAAACTGCTTAGTGTTCTGTTAATTCTTCTCCAGAGGTACATCTGTATTTCGTATATCTCTTTGCTAGCCTTATTTCTGTGGAATATGAGAACAGATATTTCGGATCCCTTTGAAGACTATAGGGCCAAAGGAAATATCCTCCGATAACAAAGAGAAAGAAGCTTTCTGAGAAACTTCTTTGTGTTCTTTGAAATCATCTCACAGTGTTTCAGCTTTCCCCTGAAGAAGCCTGTCGCTACGACAGTTGTTGTGGAATTGGCAAAGTGATATTGGGAAGCCCATAGAGGGCTCTGGTGAAAAAGGAAATATCCTCTGATGAAATCTGGAAAGAAGCTTTTTGAGAAACTGCTCTTTGATGTGTGACTTCCACTCACAGAGTTACATCTGTATTTCGTGGATCTCTTTGCTAGCCTTATTTCTGTGGAATCTGAGAACAGATATTTCGGTTCCCGTTGAAAACTATAGGGCCAAAGGAAATATCGTCCGATAACAATGAGAAAGAAGCTTTCTGAGAAACTACTTTGTGTTCTGTGAAATCATCTCACAGAGTTACAGCTTTCCCATCAAGAAGCCTTTCGCTAAGACCGTTCTTGTGGAATTGGCAAAGTGATATTTGGAAGCCCTTAGAAGGCTATGGTGAAAAAGGAAATATCCACAGATGAAATCTGGAAAGAAGCTTTCTGAGAAACTGCTCTGTGATGTGTGATTTCCACTCACAGAGTTACATCTGTATTTCGTGGATCTCTTTGCTAGCCTTATTTCTGTGGAATCTGAGAACAGATATTTCGGATCCCTTTGAAGACTATATGGCCAAAGGAAATATCCTCTGATAACAAAGAGAAAGAAGCTTTCTGAGAAACTTCTTTGTGTTCTGTGAAATCATCTCACAGAGTTACAGCTTTCCCCGCAAGAAGCCTTTCGCTAAGACAGTTTTTGTGGAATTAGCAAAGTGATATTTGGAAGCTCCTAGTGGGCTATGGTGAAAAAGGAAATATCCTCAGATGAAATCTGGAAAGAAGCTTTCTGAGAAACTGCTTAGTGTTCTGTTAATTCATCTCACAGTGTTACATCTGTGTTTCCTGGATCTCTTTGCTAGCCTTATTTCTGTGGAATCTGAGAACAGATATTTCGGATCCCTTTAAAGACTATAGGGCCAAAGGAAATATCCTCCGATAACAAAAGAGAAAGAAGCTTTCTGAGAAACTTCTTTGTGTTCTGTGAAATCATCTCACAGAGTTACAGCTTTCCCCTCAAGAAGCCTTTCGCTAAGACAGTTCTTGTGGAATTGGCATAGTGATATTTGGAAGCTCATAGAGGGCTATGGTGAAAAAGGAAATATCCTCAGATGAAATCTGGAAAAAAGCTTTCTGAGAAACTGCTTAGTGTTCTGTTAATTCATCTCACAGAGTTACATCTGTATTTCGTTGGTCTCTTTGCTAGCCTTATTTCTGTGGAATCTGAGAACAGATATTTCGGATCCCTTTGAAGACTATAGGGCCAAAGGAAATATCCTCCGATAACAAAGAGAAAGAAGCTTTCTGAGAAACTTCTTTGTGTTCTGTGAAACCATCTCACAGAGTTACAGCTTTCCCCTCAAGAAGCCTTTCGCTAAGACAGTTCTTGTGGAATTGGGAAAGTGATATTTGGAAGCCCATAGAGGGCTATGGTGAAAAAGGAAATATCCTCAGATGAAATCTGGAAAGAAGCTTTCTGAGAAACTGCTTAGTGTTCTGTTAATTCATCTCACAGAGTTACATCTGTATTTCGTGGATCTCTTTGCTAGCCTTATTTCTGTGGAATGTGAGAACAGATATTTCGGATCCCTTTGAAGACTATAGGGCCAAAGGAAATATCCTCCGATAACAAATAGAAAGAAGCTTTGTGAGAACCTTCTTTGTGTTCTGTGAAATCATCTCACAGAGTTACAGCTTTCCCCTCAAGAAGCCTTTCGCTAAGACAGTACTTGTTGAATTGGCAAAGTGATATTTGGAAGCCCATAGAGGGCTATGGTGAAAAAGGAAATATCCTCAGATGAAATCCGGAAAGAAGCTTTCGGAGAAACTGCTTAGTGTTCTGTTAATTCATCTCACAGAGTTACATCTGTATTTCGTGGATCTCTTTGCTAGCCTTATTTCTGTGGAATCTGAGAACAGATATTTCGGATCCCTTTGAAGTCTATAGGCCCAAAGGAAATATCCTCCGATAACAAAGAGAAAGAAGCTTTCTGAGAATCTGCTTAGTGTTCTGTTAATTTATCTCACTGAGTTACATCTGTTTCGTGGATCTCTTTACTAGCCTTATTTCTGTGGAATCTGAGAACAGATATTTCGGATCCCTTTGAAGACTATAGGGCCAAAGGAAATATCCTGCGATAACAAAGAGAAAGAAGCTTTCTGAGAAACTTCTTTGTGTTCTGTGAAATCATCTCACAGAGTTACAGCTTTCCCCTCAAGAATCCTTTCGCTAAGACAGTTCTTGTGGTATTGGCAAAGTGATATTTGGAAGCCCATAGAGGGCTATGGTGAAAAAGGAAATATCCTCAGATGAAATCTGGAAAGAAGCTTTCTGAGAAACTGCTCTGTGATGTGTGCCTTCTCTCACAGAGTTACATCTGTATTTCGTGGATCTCTTTGCTAGCCTTATTTCTGTGGAATCTGAGAACAGATATTTCGGATCCCTTTGAAGACTATGGGGCCAAAGGAAATATCCTCCAAAACAAAGAGAAAGAAGCTTTGTGAGAACCTTTTTTGTGTTCTGTGAAATCATCTCACAGAGTTACAGCTTTCCCCTCAAGAGGCCTTTCGCTAAGACACTTCTTGTGGAATTGGCAAAGTGATATTTGGAAGCCCAAAGAGGGCTATGGTGAAAAAGGAAATATCGTCAGATTAAATCTGGAAAGAAGCTTTCTGAGAAACTGCTTAGTGTTCTGTTAATTCATGTCACAGAGTTACATCTGTATTTCGTGGATCTCTTTGCTAGCCTTATTTCTGTGGAATCTGAGAACAGATATTTCTTATCCCTTTGAAGACTAAATCTTCAAAGGAAATATCCTCTGATAACAAAGAGAAAGAAGCTTTCAGAGAACTTCTTTGTGTTCTGTGAGATCATCTCACAGAGTTACAGCTTTCCCCTCAAGAAGCCTTTCGCTAAGACAGTTCTTGTGGAATTGGCAGTGATATTTGGAAGCCCATAGAGGGCTATGGTGAAAAAGCAAATATCCTCAGATGACATCTGGAAAGAAGCTTTGTGAGAAACTGCTTAGTGTTCTGTAAATTCATCTCAGAGAGTTACATCTGTATTTCGTGGATCTCTTTGCTAGCCTTATTTCTGTGGAATCTGAGAACAGATATTTCGGATTCCTTTGAAGTCTATAGGGCCAAAGGAAATATCCTCCGATATTAAAGAGAAAGAAGCTTTCTGAGAAACTTCTTTGTGTTCTGTGAAACCATCTCACAGAGTTACAGCTATCCCCTCAAGAAGCCTTTCGCTAAGACCGTTCTTGTGGAATTGGCAAAGTGATATTTGGAAGCCCTTAGAGGGCTATGGTGAAAAAGGAAATATCCACAGATGAAATCTGGAAAGAAGCTTTCTGAGAAACTGCTCTGTGATGGGTGATTTCCACTCTCAAAGTTACATCTGTATTTCTTGAATCTCTTTGCTAGCCTTATTTCTGTGGAATCTGTGAACAGATATTTCGGATCCCTTTGAAGACTATAGGGCCAAAGGAAATATCCTCCGATAACAAAGAGAAAGAAGCTTTCTGAGAAACTTCCTTGTGTTCTGTGAAATCATCTCACAGAGTTACAGCTTTCCCCTCAAGGAGCCTTTCGCTAAGACAGTTCTTGTGGAATTAGCAAAGTGATATTTGGAAGCGCCTAGAGGGCTATGGTGAAAAAGGAAATATCCTCAGATGAAATCTGGAAAGAAGATTTCTTAGAAACTGCTTAGTGTTCTGTTAATTCATCTCACAGAGTTACATCTGTATTTCGTTGGTCTCTTTGCTAGCCTTATTTCTGTGGAATCTGAGAACAGATATTTCGGATCCCTTTGAAGACTATAGGGCCAAAGGAAATATCCTTCGATAACTAAGAGAATAAAGCTTTCTGAGAAACTTCTTCGTGTTCTGTGAAATCATCTCACAGAGTTACAGCTTTCCCCTCAATAAGCCTTTCGCTAAGACAGTTCTTGTGGAATTGTCAAAGTTATATTTGGAAGCCCATAGAGGGCTATGGTGAAAAAGGAAATATCCTCAGATGAAATCTGGAAAGAAGCTTTCTGAGAAACTGCTTAGTGTTCTGTTAATTCGTCTCACAGAGTTACATCTGTATTTCGTGGATCTCTTTGCTAGCCTTATTTCTGTGGAATCTGAGAACAGATATTTCGGATCCCTTTGAAGTCTATAGGGCCAAAGGAAATATCCTCCGATAACAAAGAGAAAGAAGCTTTCTGAGAAACTTCTTTGTGTTCTGTGAAACCATCCCACAGAGTTACAGCTATCCCCTCAAGAAGCCTTTCGCTAAGACCGTTCTTGTGGAATTGGCAAAGTGATATTTGGAAGCCCTTAGAAGACTATGGTGAAAAAGGAAATATCCTCAGATGAAATCTGGAAAGAAGCTTTCTGAGAAACTGCTCTGTGATGTGTAATTTCCACTCACAGAGTTACATCTGTATTTCGTGGATCTCTTTGCTAGCCTTATTTCTGTGGAATCTGAGAACAGATATTTCGGATCCCTTTGAAGACTATAGGGCCAAAGGAAATATCCTCCGATAACAAAGAGAAAGAAGCTTTCTGAGAATCTTCTTTGTGTTCTGTGAAATCATCTCACAGAGTTACAGCTTTCCCCTCAAGAAGCCTTTCGCTAAGACAGTTCTTGTGGAATTGGCAAAGTGATATTTGGAAGCCCATAGAGGGCTCTGTTGAAAAAGTAAATATCCTCAGATGAAATCTGGAAAGAAGCATTGTGAGAAACTGCTTAGTGTTCTGTTAATTCATCTCACCGAGTTACATCTGTATTTCGTGGATCTCTTTGCTAGCCTTATTTCTGTGGAATCTGAGAACAGATATTTCGGATCCCTTTGAAGACTATAGGGCCAAAGGAAATATCCTCCGAAAACAAAGAGAAAGAAGCTTTGTGAGAACCTTCTTTGTGTTCTGTGAAATCATCTCACAGAGTTACAGCTTTCCCCTCGTGAAGCCTTTCGCTAAGACAGTTCTTGTTGAATTTGCAAAGTGATATTTGGAAGCCCATAGAGGACTATGGTGAAAAAGGAAATATTCTCAGATGAAATCTGGAAAGACGCTTTCTGAGAAACTGCTCTGTGATGTCTGACTTCCACTCACAGAGTTTCATCTGTATTTCATGGATCTCTTTGCTAGCCTTATTTCTGTGGAATCTGAGAACAGATATTTCGCATCCCTTTGAAGACTAAAGGTCCAAAGGAAATATTCTCCGATAACTAAGAGAAAGAAGATTTCTGGGAAACTTCTTTGTGTTCTGTGAAATCATCTCACAGAGTTACAGCTTTCCCCTCAAGAAGCCTTTCGCTAAGACAGTTCTTGTGGAATTGGCAAAGTGATATTTGGAAGCCCATAGAGGGCTATGGTGAAAAAGGAAATATCCTCAGATGAAATCTGGAAAGAAGCTTTCTGAGAAACTGCTTAGTGTTCTGTTAATTCATCTCACAGAGTTACATCTGTATTTCGTGGATCTCTTTGCTAGCCTTATTTCTGTGGAATGTGAGAACAGATATTTCGGATCCCTTTGAAGACTATAGGGCCAAAGGGAATATCCTCCGATAACAAATAGAAAGAAGCTTTGTGAGAACCTTCTTTGTGTTCTGTGAAATCATCTCACAGAGTTACAGCTTTCCCCTCAAGAAGCCTTTCGCAAAGACAGTTCTTGTGGAATTGACAAAGTGATATTTGGAAGCCCATAGAGGGCTATGGTGAAAAAGGAAATATCCTCAGATGAAATCCGGAAAGAAGCTTTCTGAGAAACTGCTTAGTGTTCTGTTAATTCATCTCACAGAGTTTCATCTGCATTTCGTGGATCTCTTTGCTAGCCTTATTTCTGTGGAATTTGAGAACAGATATTTCGGATCCCTTTGAAGTCTA
The DNA here is from genome assembly GCF_049350105.2 of Macaca mulatta. Classification (NCBI taxonomy): domain Eukaryota; kingdom Metazoa; phylum Chordata; class Mammalia; order Primates; family Cercopithecidae; genus Macaca; species Macaca mulatta. The sequence continues at coordinate 54,988,926 of NC_133422.1, read as the reverse complement.
TAGGGCCAAAGGAAATATCCTCCGATAACAAAGAGAAAGAAGCTTTCTGAGAAACTGCTTAGTGTTCTGTTAATTTATCTCACAGAGTTACATCTGTATTTCGTGGATCTCGTTACTAGCCTTATTTCTGTGGAATCTGAGAACAGATATTTCGGATCCCTTTGAAGACTATAGGGCCAAAGGAAATATCCTGCGATAAGAAAGAGAAAGAAGCTTTCTGAGAAACTTCTTTCTGTTCTGTGAAATCATCTCACAGAGTTACAGCTTTCCCCTCAAGAATCCATTCGCTAAGACAGTTCTTGTGGAATTGGCAAAGTGATATTTGGAAGCCTATAGAGGGCTAGGGTGAAAAAGGAAATATCCTCAGATGAAACCTGGAGAGAAGCTTTCTGAGAAAGTACTTAGTGTTGTGTTAATTCATCTCACAGAGTTACATCTGTATTTCGTGGATCTCTTTGCTAGCCTTATTTCTGTGGAATCTGAGAACAGATATTTCGGATCCCTTTGAAGGCTATAGGGCCAAAGGAAATATCCTCCGAAAACAAAGAGAAAGAAGCTTTGTGAGAACCTTCTTTGTGTTCTGTGAAATCATCTCACAGAGTTACAGCTTTCCCCTCAAGAAGCCTTTCGCTAAGACAGTTCTTGTTGAATTTGCAAAGTGATATTTGGAAGCCCTTAGAGGGCTATGGTGAAAAAGGAAATATCCTCAGATGAAATCTGGAAAGAAGCTTTCTGAGAAACTGCTCTGTGATGTCTGACTTCCACTCACAGAGTTTCATCTGTATTTCATGGATCTCTTTGCTAGCCTTATTTCTGTGGAATCTGAGAACAGATATTTCGCATCCCTTTGAAGAATATAGGGCCAAAGGAAATATTTTCCGATAACTAAGAGAAAGAAGCTTTCTGAGAAACTTCTTTGTGTTCTGTGAAATCATCTCACAGAGTTACAGCTTTCCCCTCAAGAAGCCTTTCGGTAAGACAGTTCTTGTGGAATTGGGAAAGTGATATTTGGAATCCCATAGAGGGCTATGGTGAAAAAGGAAATATCCTCAGATGAAATCTGAAAAGAAGCTTTCTGAGAAACTGCTTAGTGTTCTGTTAATTCATCTCACAGAGTTACATCTGTATTTCGTGGATCTCTTTGCTAGCCTTATTTCTGTGGAATGTGAGAACAGATATTTCGGATCCCATTGAAGACTATAGGGCCAAAGGAAATATCCTCCGATAACAAATAGAAAGAAGCTTTGTGAGAACCTTCTTTGTGTTCTGTGAAATCATCTCACAGAGTTACAGCTTTCCCCTCAAGAAGCCTTTCGCTAAGACAGTACTTGTTGAATTGGCAAAGTGATATTTGGAAGCCCATAGAGGGCTATGGTGAAAAAGGAAATATCCTCAGATGAAATCCGGAAAGAAGCTTTCGGAGAAACTGCTTAGTGTTCTGTTAATTCATCTCACAGAGTTACATCTGTATTTCGTGGATCTCTTTGCTAGCCTTATTTCTGTGGAATCTGAGAACAGATATTTCGGATCCTTCTGAAGTCTATAGGCCCAAAGGAAATATCCTCCGATAACAAAGAGAAAGAAGCTTTCTGAGAATCTGCTTAGTGTTCTGTTAATTTATCTCACAGAGTTACATCTGTTTCGTGGATCTCTTTACTAGCCTTATTTCTGTGGAATCTGAGAACAGATATTTCGGATCCCTTTGAAGACTATAGGGCCAAAGGAAATATCCTGCGATAACAAAGAGAAAGAAGCTTTCTGAGAAACTTCTTTGTGTTCTGTGATATCATCTCACAGAGTTACAGCTTTCCCCTCAAGAATCCTTTCGCAAGACAGTTCTTGTGGAATTGGCAAAGTGATATTTGGAAGCCCATAGAGGGCTATGGTGAAAAAGGAAATATCCTCAGATGAAATCTGGAAAGAAGCTTTCTGAGAAACTGCTTAGTGTTCTGTTAATTCATCTCACAGAGTTACATCTGTATTTCGTGGATCTCTTTGCTAGCCTTATTTCTGTGGAATGTGAGAACAGATATTTCGGATCCCATTGAAGACTATAGGGCCAAAGGAAATATCCTCCGATAACAAATAGAAAGAAGCTTTGTGAGAACCTTCTTTGTGTTCTGTGAAATCATCTCACAGAGTTACAGCTTTCCCCTCAAGAAGCCTTTCGCTAAGACAGTACTTGTTGAATTGGCAAAGTGATATTTGGAAGCCCATAGAGGGCTATGGTGAAAAAGGAAATATCCTCAGATGAAATCCGGAAAGAAGCTTTCGGAGAAACTGCCTAGTGTTCTGTTAATTCATCTCACAGAGTTACATCTGTATTTCGTGGATCTCTTTGCTAGCCTTATTTCTGTGGAATCTGAGAACAGATATTTCGGATCCCTCTGAAGTCTATAGGCCCAAAGGAAATATCCTCCGATAACAAAGAGAAAGAAGCTTTCTGAGAATCTGCTTAGTGTTCTGTTAATTTATCTCACAGAGTTACATCTGTTTCGTGGATCTCTTTACTAGCCTTATTTCTGTGGAATCTGAGAACAGATATTTCGGATCCCTTTGAAGACTATAGGGCCAAAGGAAATATCCTGCGATAACAAAGAGAAAGAAGCTTTCTGAGAAACTTCTTTGTGTTCTGTGAAATCATCTCACAGAGTTACAGCTTTCCCCTCAAGAAGCCTTTCGCTAAGACAGTTCTTGTGGAATTGGGAAAGTGATATTTGGAAGCCCATAGAGGGCTATGGTGAAAAAGGAAATATCCTCAGATGAAATCTGGAAAGAAGCTTTCTGAGAAACTGCTTAGTGTTCTGTTAATTCATCTCACAGAGTTACATCTGTATTTCGTGGATCTCTTTGCTAGCCTTATTTCTGTGGAATGTGAGAACAGATATTTCGGATCCCTTTGAAGACTATAGGGCCAAAGGAAATATCCTCCGATAACAAATAGAAAGAAGCTTTGTGAGAACCTTCTTTGTGTTCTGTGAAATCATCTCACAGAGTTACAGCTTTCCCCTCAAGAAGCCTTTCGCTAAGACAGTACTTGTTGAATTGGCAAAGTGATATTTGGAAGCCCATAGAGGGCTATGGTGAAAAAGGAAATATCCTCAGATGAAATCCGGAAAGAAGCTTTCGGAGAAACTGCTTAGTGTTCTGTTAATTCATCTCACAGAGTTACATCTGTATTTCGTGGATCTCTTTGCTAGCCTTATTTCTGTGGAATCTGAGAACAGATATTTCGGATCCCTTTGAAGTCTATAGGCCCAAAGGAAATATCCTCCGATAACAAAGAGAAAGAAGCTTTCTGAGAATCTGCTTAGTGTTCTGTTAATTTATCTCACTGAGTTACATCTGTTTCGTGGATCTCTTTACTAGCCTTATTTCTGTGGAATCTGAGAACAGATATTTCGGATCCCTTTGAAGACTATAGGGCCAAAGGAAATATCCTGCGATAACAAAGAGAAAGAAGCTTTCTGAGAAACTTCTTTGTGTTCTGTGAAATCATCTCACAGAGTTACAGCTTTCCCCTCAAGAATCCTTTCGCTAAGACAGTTCTTGTGGTATTGGCAAAGTGATATTTGGAAGCCCATAGAGGGCTATGGTGAAAAAGGAAATATCCTCAGATGAAATCTGGAAAGAAGCTTTCTGAGAAACTGCTCTGTGATGTGTGCCTTCTCTCACAGAGTTACATCTGTATTTCGTGGATCTCTTTGCTAGCCTTATTTCTGTGGAATCTGAGAACAGATATTTCGGATCCCTTTGAAGACTATGGGGCCAAAGGAAATATCCTCCAAAACAAAGAGAAAGAAGCTTTGTGAGAACCTTTTTTGTGTTCTGTGAAATCATCTCACAGAGTTACAGCTTTCCCCTCAAGAGGCCTTTCGCTAAGACACTTCTTGTGGAATTGGCAAAGTGATATTTGGAAGCCCAAAGAGGGCTATGGTGAAAAAGGAAATATCGTCAGATTAAATCTGGAAAGAAGCTTTCTGAGAAACTGCTTAGTGTTCTGTTAATTCATGTCACAGAGTTACATCTGTATTTCGTGGATCTCTTTGCTAGCCTTATTTCTGTGGAATCTGAGAACAGATATTTCTTATCCCTTTGAAGACTAAATCTTCAAAGGAAATATCCTCTGATAACAAAGAGAAAGAAGCTTTCAGAGAACTTCTTTGTGTTCTGTGAGATCATCTCACAGAGTTACAGCTTTCCCCTCAAGAAGCCTTTCGCTAAGACAGTTCTTGTGGAATTGGCAGTGATATTTGGAAGCCCATAGAGGGCTATGGTGAAAAAGCAAATATCCTCAGATGACATCTGGAAAGAAGCTTTGTGAGAAACTGCTTAGTGTTCTGTAAATTCATCTCAGAGAGTTACATCTGTATTTCGTGGATCTCTTTGCTAGCCTTATTTCTGTGGAATCTGAGAACAGATATTTCGGATTCCTTTGAAGTCTATAGGGCCAAAGGAAATATCCTCCGATATTAAAGAGAAAGAAGCTTTCTGAGAAACTTCTTTGTGTTCTGTGAAACCATCTCACAGAGTTACAGCTATCCCCTCAAGAAGCCTTTCGCTAAGACCGTTCTTGTGGAATTGGCAAAGTGATATTTGGAAGCCCTTAGAGGGCTATGGTGAAAAAGGAAATATCCACAGATGAAATCTGGAAAGAAGCTTTCTGAGAAACTGCTCTGTGATGGGTGATTTCCACTCTCAAAGTTACATCTGTATTTCTTGAATCTCTTTGCTAGCCTTATTTCTGTGGAATCTGTGAACAGATATTTCGGATCCCTTTGAAGACTATAGGGCCAAAGGAAATATCCTCCGATAACAAAGAGAAAGAAGCTTTCTGAGAAACTTCCTTGTGTTCTGTGAAATCATCTCACAGAGTTACAGCTTTCCCCTCAAGGAGCCTTTCGCTAAGACAGTTCTTGTGGAATTAGCAAAGTGATATTTGGAAGCGCCTAGAGGGCTATGGTGAAAAAGGAAATATCCTCAGATGAAATCTGGAAAGAAGATTTCTTAGAAACTGCTTAGTGTTCTGTTAATTCATCTCACAGAGTTACATCTGTATTTCGTTGGTCTCTTTGCTAGCCTTATTTCTGTGGAATCTGAGAACAGATATTTCGGATCCCTTTGAAGACTATAGGGCCAAAGGAAATATCCTTCGATAACTAAGAGAATAAAGCTTTCTGAGAAACTTCTTCGTGTTCTGTGAAATCATCTCACAGAGTTACAGCTTTCCCCTCAATAAGCCTTTCGCTAAGACAGTTCTTGTGGAATTGTCAAAGTTATATTTGGAAGCCCATAGAGGGCTATGGTGAAAAAGGAAATATCCTCAGATGAAATCTGGAAAGAAGCTTTCTGAGAAACTGCTTAGTGTTCTGTTAATTCGTCTCACAGAGTTACATCTGTATTTCGTGGATCTCTTTGCTAGCCTTATTTCTGTGGAATCTGAGAACAGATATTTCGGATCCCTTTGAAGTCTATAGGGCCAAAGGAAATATCCTCCGATAACAAAGAGAAAGAAGCTTTCTGAGAAACTTCTTTGTGTTCTGTGAAACCATCCCACAGAGTTACAGCTATCCCCTCAAGAAGCCTTTCGCTAAGACCGTTCTTGTGGAATTGGCAAAGTGATATTTGGAAGCCCTTAGAAGACTATGGTGAAAAAGGAAATATCCTCAGATGAAATCTGGAAAGAAGCTTTCTGAGAAACTGCTCTGTGATGTGTAATTTCCACTCACAGAGTTACATCTGTATTTCGTGGATCTCTTTGCTAGCCTTATTTCTGTGGAATCTGAGAACAGATATTTCGGATCCCTTTGAAGACTATAGGGCCAAAGGAAATATCCTCCGATAACAAAGAGAAAGAAGCTTTCTGAGAATCTTCTTTGTGTTCTGTGAAATCATCTCACAGAGTTACAGCTTTCCCCTCAAGAAGCCTTTCGCTAAGACAGTTCTTGTGGAATTGGCAAAGTGATATTTGGAAGCCCATAGAGGGCTCTGTTGAAAAAGTAAATATCCTCAGATGAAATCTGGAAAGAAGCATTGTGAGAAACTGCTTAGTGTTCTGTTAATTCATCTCACCGAGTTACATCTGTATTTCGTGGATCTCTTTGCTAGCCTTATTTCTGTGGAATCTGAGAACAGATATTTCGGATCCCTTTGAAGACTATAGGGCCAAAGGAAATATCCTCCGAAAACAAAGAGAAAGAAGCTTTGTGAGAACCTTCTTTGTGTTCTGTGAAATCATCTCACAGAGTTACAGCTTTCCCCTCGTGAAGCCTTTCGCTAAGACAGTTCTTGTTGAATTTGCAAAGTGATATTTGGAAGCCCATAGAGGACTATGGTGAAAAAGGAAATATTCTCAGATGAAATCTGGAAAGACGCTTTCTGAGAAACTGCTCTGTGATGTCTGACTTCCACTCACAGAGTTTCATCTGTATTTCATGGATCTCTTTGCTAGCCTTATTTCTGTGGAATCTGAGAACAGATATTTCGCATCCCTTTGAAGACTAAAGGTCCAAAGGAAATATTCTCCGATAACTAAGAGAAAGAAGATTTCTGGGAAACTTCTTTGTGTTCTGTGAAATCATCTCACAGAGTTACAGCTTTCCCCTCAAGAAGCCTTTCGCTAAGACAGTTCTTGTGGAATTGGCAAAGTGATATTTGGAAGCCCATAGAGGGCTATGGTGAAAAAGGAAATATCCTCAGATGAAATCTGGAAAGAAGCTTTCTGAGAAACTGCTTAGTGTTCTGTTAATTCATCTCACAGAGTTACATCTGTATTTCGTGGATCTCTTTGCTAGCCTTATTTCTGTGGAATGTGAGAACAGATATTTCGGATCCCTTTGAAGACTATAGGGCCAAAGGGAATATCCTCCGATAACAAATAGAAAGAAGCTTTGTGAGAACCTTCTTTGTGTTCTGTGAAATCATCTCACAGAGTTACAGCTTTCCCCTCAAGAAGCCTTTCGCAAAGACAGTTCTTGTGGAATTGACAAAGTGATATTTGGAAGCCCATAGAGGGCTATGGTGAAAAAGGAAATATCCTCAGATGAAATCCGGAAAGAAGCTTTCTGAGAAACTGCTTAGTGTTCTGTTAATTCATCTCACAGAGTTTCATCTGCATTTCGTGGATCTCTTTGCTAGCCTTATTTCTGTGGAATTTGAGAACAGATATTTCGGATCCCTTTGAAGTCTATAGGGCCAAAGGAAATATCCTCCGATAACAAAGAGAAAGAAGCTTTCTGAGAAACTGCTTAGTGTTCTGTTAATTTATCTCACAGAGTTACATCTGTATTTCGTGGATCTCGTTACTAGCCTTATTTCTGTGGAATCTGAGAACAGATATTTCGGATCCCTTTGAAGACTATAGGGCCAAAGGAAATATCCTGCGATAAGAAAGAGAAAGAAGCTTTCTGAGAAACTTCTTTCTGTTCTGTGAAATCATCTCACAGAGTTACAGCTTTCCCCTCAAGAATCCATTCGCTAAGACAGTTCTTGTGGAATTGGCAAAGTGATATTTGGAAGCCTATAGAGGGCTAGGGTGAAAAAGGAAATATCCTCAGATGAAACCTGGAGAGAAGCTTTCTGAGAAAGTACTTAGTGTTGTGTTAATTCATCTCACAGAGTTACATCTGTATTTCGTGGATCTCTTTGCTAGCCTTATTTCTGTGGAATCTGAGAACAGATATTTCGGATCCCTTTGAAGGCTATAGGGCCAAAGGAAATATCCTCCGAAAACAAAGAGAAAGAAGCTTTGTGAGAACCTTCTTTGTGTTCTGTGAAATCATCTCACAGAGTTACAGCTTTCCCCTCAAGAAGCCTTTCGCTAAGACAGTTCTTGTTGAATTTGCAAAGTGATATTTGGAAGCCCTTAGAGGGCTATGGTGAAAAAGGAAATATCCTCAGATGAAATCTGGAAAGAAGCTTTCTGAGAAACTGCTCTGTGATGTCTGACTTCCACTCACAGAGTTTCATCTGTATTTCATGGATCTCTTTGCTAGCCTTATTTCTGTGGAATCTGAGAACAGATATTTCGCATCCCTTTGAAGAATATAGGGCCAAAGGAAATATTTTCCGATAACTAAGAGAAAGAAGCTTTCTGAGAAACTTCTTTGTGTTCTGTGAAATCATCTCACAGAGTTACAGCTTTCCCCTCAAGAAGCCTTTCGGTAAGACAGTTCTTGTGGAATTGGGAAAGTGATATTTGGAATCCCATAGAGGGCTATGGTGAAAAAGGAAATATCCTCAGATGAAATCTGAAAAGAAGCTTTCTGAGAAACTGCTTAGTGTTCTGTTAATTCATCTCACAGAGTTACATCTGTATTTCGTGGATCTCTTTGCTAGCCTTATTTCTGTGGAATGTGAGAACAGATATTTCGGATCCCATTGAAGACTATAGGGCCAAAGGAAATATCCTCCGATAACAAATAGAAAGAAGCTTTGTGAGAACCTTCTTTGTGTTCTGTGAAATCATCTCACAGAGTTACAGCTTTCCCCTCAAGAAGCCTTTCGCTAAGACAGTACTTGTTGAATTGGCAAAGTGATATTTGGAAGCCCATAGAGGGCTATGGTGAAAAAGGAAATATCCTCAGATGAAATCCGGAAAGAAGCTTTCGGAGAAACTGCTTAGTGTTCTGTTAATTCATCTCACAGAGTTACATCTGTATTTCGTGGATCTCTTTGCTAGCCTTATTTCTGTGGAATCTGAGAACAGATATTTCGGATCCTTCTGAAGTCTATAGGCCCAAAGGAAATATCCTCCGATAACAAAGAGAAAGAAGCTTTCTGAGAATCTGCTTAGTGTTCTGTTAATTTATCTCACAGAGTTACATCTGTTTCGTGGATCTCTTTACTAGCCTTATTTCTGTGGAATCTGAGAACAGATATTTCGGATCCCTTTGAAGACTATAGGGCCAAAGGAAATATCCTGCGATAACAAAGAGAAAGAAGCTTTCTGAGAAACTTCTTTGTGTTCTGTGATATCATCTCACAGAGTTACAGCTTTCCCCTCAAGAATCCTTTCGCAAGACAGTTCTTGTGGAATTGGCAAAGTGATATTTGGAAGCCCATAGAGGGCTATGGTGAAAAAGGAAATATCCTCAGATGAAATCTGGAAAGAAGCTTTCTGAGAAACTGCTTAGTGTTCTGTTAATTCATCTCACAGAGTTACATCTGTATTTCGTGGATCTCTTTGCTAGCCTTATTTCTGTGGAATGTGAGAACAGATATTTCGGATCCCATTGAAGACTATAGGGCCAAAGGAAATATCCTCCGATAACAAATAGAAAGAAGCTTTGTGAGAACCTTCTTTGTGTTCTGTGAAATCATCTCACAGAGTTACAGCTTTCCCCTCAAGAAGCCTTTCGCTAAGACAGTACTTGTTGAATTGGCAAAGTGATATTTGGAAGCCCATAGAGGGCTATGGTGAAAAAGGAAATATCCTCAGATGAAATCCGGAAAGAAGCTTTCGGAGAAACTGCCTAGTGTTCTGTTAATTCATCTCACAGAGTTACATCTGTATTTCGTGGATCTCTTTGCTAGCCTTATTTCTGTGGAATCTGAGAACAGATATTTCGGATCCCTCTGAAGTCTATAGGCCCAAAGGAAATATCCTCCGATAACAAAGAGAAAGAAGCTTTCTGAGAATCTGCTTAGTGTTCTGTTAATTTATCTCACAGAGTTACATCTGTTTCGTGGATCTCTTTACTAGCCTTATTTCTGTGGAATCTGAGAACAGATATTTCGGATCCCTTTGAAGACTATAGGGCCAAAGGAAATATCCTGCGATAACAAAGAGAAAGAAGCTTTCTGAGAAACTTCTTTGTGTTCTGTGAAATCATCTCACAGAGTTACAGCTTTCCCCTCAAGAATCCTTTCGCTAAGACAGTTCTTGTGGTATTGGCAAAGTGATATTTGGAAGCCCATAGAGGGCTATGGTGAAAAAGGAAATATCCTCAGATGAAATCTGGAAAGAAGCTTTCTGAGAAACTGCTCTGTGATGTGTGCCTTCTCTCACAGAGTTACACCTGTATTTCGTGGATCTCTTTGCTAGCCTTATTTCTGTGGAATCTGAGAACAGATATTTCGGATCCCTTTGAAGACTATAGGGCCAAAGGAAATATCCTCCGAAAACAAAGAGAAAGAAGCTTTGTGAGAACTTTTTTTGTGTTCTGTGAAATCATCTCACAGAGTTACAGCTTTCCCCTCAAGAGGCCTTTCGCTAAGACACTTCTTGTTGAATTGGCAAAGTGATATTTGGAAGCCCATAGAGGGCTATGGTGAAAAAGGAAATATCCTCAGATGAAATCCGAAAAGAAGCTTTCGGAGAAACTGCTTAGTGTTCTGTTAATTCATCTCACAGAGTTACATCTGTATTTCGTGGATCTCTTTGCTAGCCTTATTTCTGTGGAATCTGAGAACAGATATTTCGGATCCCTCTGAAGTCTATAGGCCCAAAGGAAATATCCTCCGATAACAAATTGAAAGAAGCTTTCTGAGAATCTGCTTAGTGTTCTGTTAATTTATCTCACAGAGTTACATCTGTTTCGTGGATCTCTTTACTAGCCTTATTTCTGTGGAATCTGAGAACAGATATTTCGGATCCCTTTGAAGACTATAGGGCCAAAGGAAATATCCTCCGATAACAAAGAGAAAGAAGCTTTCTGAGAAACTTCTTTGTGTTCTGTGAAATCATCTCACAGAGTTACAGCTTTCCCCTCAAGAATCCTTTCGCAAGACAGTTCTTGTGGTATTGGCAAAGTGATATTTGGAAGCCCATAGAGGGCTATGGTGAAAAAGGAAATATCCTCAGATGAAATCTGGAAAGAAGCTTTCTGAGAAACTGCTCTGTGATGTGTGCCTTCTCTCACAGAGTTACATCTGTATTTCGTGGATCTCTTTGCTAGCCTTATTTCTTTGGAATCTGAGAACAGATATTTCGGATCCCTTTGAAGACTATAGGGCCAAAGGAAATATCCTCCGAAAACAAAGAGAAAGAAGCTTTGTGAGAACCTTTTTTGTGTTCTGTGAAATCATCTCACAGAGTTACAGCTTTCCCCTCAAGAGGCCTTTCGCTAAGACACTTCTTGTGGAATTGGCAAAGTGATATTTGGAAGCCCATAGAGGGCTATGGTGAAAAAGGAAATATCGTCAGATTAAATCTGGAAAGAAGCTTTCTGAGAAACTGCTTAGTGTTCTGTTAATTCATCTCACAGAGTTACATCTGTATTTCGTGGAACTCTTTGCTAGCCTTATTTCTGTGGAATCTGAGAACAGATATTTCGGATCCCTTTGAAGACTATAGGGCCAAAGGAAATATCCTCCGAAAACAAAGAGAAAGAAGCTTTCTGAGAAACTTCTTTGTGTTCTGTGAAATCATCTCACAGAGTTACAGCTTTCCTCTCAAGAGGCCTTTCGCTAAGACACTTCTTGTGGAATTGGCAAAGTGATATTTGGAAGCCCATAGAGGGCTATGGTGAAAAAGGAAATATCGTCAGATTAAATCTGGAAAGAAGCTTTCTGAGAAACTGCTTAGTGTTCTGTTAATTCGTCTCACAGAGTTACATCTGTATTTCGTGGATCTCTTTGCTAGCCTTATTTCTGTGGAATCTGAGAACAGATATTTCGGATCCCTTTGAAGACTATAGGGCCAAAGAAAATATCCTCCGGTAACAAGGAGATAGAAGCTTTCTGAGAAACGTCTTAGTGTTCCTTGAAATCATCTCACAGAGTTACAGCTTTCCCCTCAAGAAGCCTTTCGCTAAGACAGTTCTTGTTGAATTTGCAAAGTGATATTTGGAAGCCCATAGAGGGCTATGGTGAAAAAGGAAATATCCTCAGATGAAATCTGGAAAGACGCTTTCTGAGAAACTGCTCTGTGATGTCTGACTTCCACTCACAGAGTTTCATCTGTATTTCATGGATCTCTTTGCTAGCCTTATTTCTGTGGAATCTGAGAACAGATATTTCGCATCCCTTTGAAGACTATAGGGCCAAAGGAAATATCCTCCGGTAACAAGGAGATAGAAGCTTTCTGAGAAACTTCTTAGTGTTCTGTGAAATCATCTCACAGAGTTACAGCTTTCCCCTCAAGAAGCCTTTCGCTAAGACAGTTCTTGTTGAATTTGCAAAGTGATATTTGGAAGCCCATAGAGGGCTATGGTGAAAAAGGAAATATCCTCAGATGAAATCTGGAAAGAAGCTTTCTGAGAAACTGCTTAGTGTTCTGTTAATTCATCTCACAGAGTTACATCTGTATTTCGTGGATCTCTTTGCTAGCCTTATTTCTGTGGAATGTGAGAACAGATATTTCGGATCCCATTGAAGACTATAGGGCCAAAGGAAATATCCTCCGATAACAAATAGAAAGAAGCTTTGTGAGAACCTTCTTTGTGTTCTGTGAAATCATCTCACAGAGTTACAGCTTTCCCCTCAAGAAGCCTTTCGCTAAGACAGTACTTGTTGAATTGGCAAAGTGATATTTGGAAGCCCATAGAGGGCTATGGTGAAAAAGGAAATATCCTCAGATGAAATCCGGAAAGAAGCTTTCGGAGAAACTGCCTAGTGTTCTGTTAATTCATCTCACAGAGTTACATCTGTATTTCGTGGATCTCTTTGCTAGCCTTATTTCTGTGGAATCTGAGAACAGATATTTCGGATCCCTCTGAAGTCTATAGGCCCAAAGGAAATATCCTCCGATAACAAAGAGAAAGAAGCTTTCTGAGAATCTGCTTAGTGTTCTGTTAATTTATCTCACAGAGTTACATCTGTTTCGTGGATCTCTTTACTAGCCTTATTTCTGTGGAATCTGAGAACAGATATTTCGGATCCCTTTGAAGACTATAGGGCCAAAGGAAATATCCTGCGATAACAAAGAGAAAGAAGCTTTCTGAGAAACTTCTTTGTGTTCTGTGAAATCATCTCACAGAGTTACAGCTTTCCCCTCAAGAATCCTTTCGCTAAGACAGTTCTTGTGGTATTGGCAAAGTGATATTTGGAAGCCCATAGAGGGCTATGGTGAAAAAGGAAATATCCTCAGATGAAATCTGGAAAGAAGCTTTCTGAGAAACTGCTCTGTGATGTGTGCCTTCTCTCACAGAGTTACACCTGTATTTCGTGGATCTCTTTGCTAGCCTTATTTCTGTGGAATCTGAGAACAGATATTTCGGATCCCTTTGAAGACTATAGGGCCAAAGGAAATATCCTCCGAAAACAAAGAGAAAGAAGCTTTGTGAGAACTTTTTTTGTGTTCTGTGAAATCATCTCACAGAGTTACAGCTTTCCCCTCAAGAGGCCTTTCGCTAAGACACTTCTTGTTGAATTGGCAAAGTGATATTTGGAAGCCCATAGAGGGCTATGGTGAAAAAGGAAATATCCTCAGATGAAATCCGAAAAGAACCTTTCGGAGAAACTGCTTAGTGTTCTGTTAATTCATCTCACAGAGTTACATCTGTATTTCGTGGATCTCTTTGCTAGCCTTATTTCTGTGGAATCTGAGAACAGATATTTCGGATCCCTCTGAAGTCTATAGGCCCAAAGGAAATATCCTCCGATAACAAATTGAAAGAAGCTTTCTGAGAATCTGCTTAGTGTTCTGTTAATTTATCTCACAGAGTTACATCTGTTTCGTGGATCTCTTTACTAGCCTTATTTCTGTGGAATCTGAGAACAGATATTTCGGATCCCTTTGAAGACTATAGGGCCAAAGGAAATATCCTCCGATAACAAAGAGAAAGAAGCTTTCTGAGAAACTTCTTTGTGTTCTGTGAAATCATCTCACAGAGTTACAGCTTTCCCCTCAAGAATCCTTTCGCAAGACAGTTCTTGTGGTATTGGCAAAGTGATATTTGGAAGCCCATAGAGGGCTATGGTGAAAAAGGAAATATCCTCAGATGAAATCTGGAAAGAAGCTTTCTGAGAAACTGCTCTGTGATGTGTGCCTTCTCTCACAGAGTTACATCTGTATTTCGTGGATCTCTTTGCTAGCCTTATTTCTTTGGAATCTGAGAACAGATATTTCGGATCCCTTTGAAGACTATAGGGCCAAAGGAAATATCCTCCGAAAACAAAGAGAAAGAAGCTTTGTGAGAACCTTTTTGTGTTCTGTGAAATCATCTCACAGAGTTACAGCTTTCCCCTCAAGAGGCCTTTCGCTAAGACACTTCTTGTGGAATTGGCAAAGTGATATTTGGAAGCCCATAGAGGGCTATGGTGAAAAAGGAAATATCGTCAGATTAAATCTGGAAAGAAGCTTTCTGAGAAACTGCTTAGTGTTCTGTTAATTCATCTCACAGAGTTACATCTGTATTTCGTGGAACTCTTTGCTAGCCTTATTTCTGTGGAATCTGAGAACAGATATTTCGGATCCCTTTGAAGACTATAGGGCCAAAGGAAATATCCTCCGAAAACAAAGAGAAAGAAGCTTTCTGAGAAACTTCTTTGTGTTCTGTGAAATCATCTCACAGAGTTACAGCTTTCCTCTCAAGAGGCCTTTCGCTAAGACACTTCTTGTGGAATTGGCAAAGTGATATTTGGAAGCCCATAGAGGGCTATGGTGAAAAAGGAAATATCGTCAGATTAAATCTGGAAAGAAGCTTTCTGAGAAACTGCTTAGTGTTCTGTTAATTCGTCTCACAGAGTTACATCTGTATTTCGTGGATCTCTTTGCTAGCCTTATTTCTGTGGAATCTGAGAACAGATATTTCGGATCCCTTTGAAGACTATAGGGCCAAAGAAAATATCCTCCGGTAACAAGGAGATAGAAGCTTTCTGAGAAACGTCTTAGTGTTCCTTGAAATCATCTCACAGAGTTACAGCTTTCCCCTCAAGAAGCCTTTCGCTAAGACAGTTCTTGTTGAATTTGCAAAGTGATATTTGGAAGCCCATAGAGGGCTATGGTGAAAAAGGAAATATCCTCAGATGAAATCTGGAAAGACGCTTTCTGAGAAACTGCTCTGTGATGTCTGACTTCCACTCACAGAGTTTCATCTGTATTTCATGGATCTCTTTGCTAGCCTTATTTCTGTGGAATCTGAGAACAGATATTTCGCATCCCTTTGAAGACTATAGGGCCAAAGGAAATATCCTCCGGTAACAAGGAGATAGAAGCTTTCTGAGAAACTTCTTAGTGTTCTGTGAAATCATCTCACAGAGTTACAGCTTTCCCCTCAAGAAGCCTTTCGCTAAGACAGTTCTTGTTGAATTTGCAAAGTGATATTTGGAAGCCCATAGAGGGCTATGGTGAAAAAGGAAATATCCTCAGATTAAATCTGGAAAGACGCTTTCTGAGAAACTGCTCTGTGATGTGTGACTTCAACTCACAGAGTTTCATCTGTATTTCATGGATCTCTTTGCTAGCCTTATTTCTGTGGAATCTGAGAACAGATATTTCGCATCCCTTTGAAGACTATAGGGCCAAAGGAAATATTCTCCGATAACTAAGAGAAAGAAGATTTCTGAGAAACTTCTTTGTGTTCTGTGAAATCATCTCACAGAGTTACAGCTTTCCCCTCAAGAAGCCTTTCGCTAAGACAGTTCTTGTGGAATTGGGAAAGTGATATTTGGAAGCCCATAGAGGGCTATGGTGAAAAAGGAAATATCCTCAGATGAAATCTGGAAAGAAGCTTTCTGAGAAACTGCTTATTGTTCTGTTAATTCATCTCACAGAGTTACATCTGTATTTCGTGGATCTCTTTGCTAGCCTTATTTCTGTGGAATGTGAGAACAGATATTTCGGATCCCTTTGAAGACTATAGGGCCAAAGGAAATATCCTCCGATAACAAATAGAAAGAAGCTTTGTGAGAACCTTCTTTGTGTTCTGTGAAATCATCTCACAGAGTTACAGCTTTCCCCTCAAGAAGCCTTTCGCTAAGACAGTACTTGTTGAATTGGCAAAGTGATATTTGGAAGCCCATAGAGGGCTACGGTGAAAAAGGAAATATCCTCAGATGAAATCCGGAAAGAAGCTTTCGGAGAAACTGCTTAGTGTTCTGTTAATTCATCTCACAGAGTTACATCTGTATTTCGTGGATCTCTTTGCTAGCCTTATTTCTGTGGAATCTGAGAACAGATATTTCGGATCCCTTTGAAGTCTATAGGCCCAAAGGAAATATCCTCCGATAACAAAGAGAAAGAAGCTTTCTGAGAATCTGCTTAGTGTTCTGTTAATTTATCTCACGGAGTTACATCTGTTTCGTGGATCTCTTTACTAGCCTTATTTCTGTGGAATCTGAGAACAGATATTTCGGATCCCTTTGAAGACTATAGGGCCAAAGGAAATATCCTGCGATAACAAAGAGAAAGAAGCTTTCTGAGAAACTTCTTTGTGTTCTGTGAAATCATCTCACAGAGTTACAGCTTTCCCCTCAAGAATCCTTTCGCTAAGACAGTTCTTGTGGTATTGGCAAAGTGATATTTGGAAGCCCATAGAGGGCTATGGTGAAAAAGGAAATATCCTCAGATGAAATCTGGAAAGAAGCTTTCTGAGAAACTGCTCTGTGATGTGTGCCTTCTCTCACAGAGTTACATCTGTATTTCGTGGATCTCTTTGCTAGCCTTATTTCTGTGGAATCTGAGAACAGATATTTCGGATCCCTTTGAAGACTATGGGGCCAAAGGAAATATCCTCCAAAACAAAGAGAAAGAAGCTTTGTGAGAACCTTTTTTGTGTTCTGTGAAATCATCTCACAGAGTTACAGCTTTCCCCTCAAGAGGCCTTTCGCTAAGACACTTCTTGTGGAATTGGCAAAGTGATATTTGGAAGCCCAAAGAGGGCTATGGTGAAAAAGGAAATATCGTCAGATTAAATCTGGAAAGAAGCTTTCTGAGAAACTGCTTAGTGTTCTGTTAATTCATGTCACAGAGTTACATCTGTATTTCGTGGATCTCTTTGCTAGCCTTATTTCTGTGGAATCTGAGAACAGATATTTCTTATCCCTTTGAAGACTAAATCTTCAAAGGAAATATCCTCTGATAACAAAGAGAAAGAAGCTTTCTGAGAACTTCTTTGTGTTCTGTGAGATCACCTCACAGAGTTACAGCTTTCCCCTCAAGAAGGCTTTCGCTAAGAAAGTTCTTGTGGAATTGGCAAAGTGATATTTGGAAGTCCATAGAGGGCTATGGTGAAAAAGGAAATATCCTCAGATGAAATCTGGAAAGAAGCTTTCTGAGAAACTTCTCTGAGGTGTGTGACTTCCACTCACAGAGTTACATCTGTATTTCGTGGATCTCTTTGCTAGCCTTATTTCTGTGGAAGGTGAGAACAGATATTTGGGATCCCTTTGAAGACTATAGGGCCAAAGGAAATATCCTCCGATAAAAATGAGAAAGAAGCTTTCTGAGAAACTTCTTTGTGTTCTGTGAAATCATCTCACAGAGTTACAGCTTTCCCCTCAAGAAGCCTTTCGCTAAGACAGTTCTTGTGTAATTGGCAAAGTGATATTTGGAAGCCCATAGAGGGCTATGGTGAAAAAGCAAATATCCTCAGATGACATCTGGAAAGAAGCTTTGTGAGAAACTGCTTAGTGTTCTGTAAATTCATCTCAGAGAGTTACATCTGTATTTCGTGGATCTCTTTGCTAGCCTTATTTCTGTGGAATCTGAGAACAGATATTTCGGATTCCTTTGAAGTCTATAGGGCCAAAGGAAATATCCTCCGATATTAAAGAGAAAGAAGCTTTCTGAGAAACTTCTTTGTGTTCTGTGAAACCATCTCACAGAGTTACAGCTATCCCCTCAAGAAGCCTTTCGCTAAGACCGTTCTTGTGGAATTGGCAAACTGATATTTGGAAGCCCTTAGAGGGCTATGGTGAAAAAGGAAATATCCACAGATGAAATCTGGAAAGAAGCTTTCTGAGAAACTGCTCTGTGATGGGTGATTTCCACTCACAAAGTTACATCTGTATTTCTTGAATCTCTTTGCTAGCCTTATTTCTGTGGAATCTGTGAACAGATATTTCGGATCCCTTTGAAGACTATAGGGCCAAAGGAAATATCCTCCGATAACAAAGAGAAAGAAGCTTTCTGAGAAACTTCCTTGTGTTCTGTGAAATCATCTCACAGAGTTACAGCTTTCCCCTCAAGAAGCCTTTCGCTAAGACAGTTCTTGTGGAATTAGCAAAGTGATATTTGGAAGCGCCTAGAGGGCTATGGTGAAAAAGGAAATATCCTCAGATGAAATCTGGAAAGAAGGTTTCTGAGAAACTGCTCTGTGATGTGAGAATTCCACTCACAGAGTTACATCTGTATTTCGTGGATCTCTTTGCTAGCCTTATTTCTGTGGAATCTGAGAACAGATATTTCGGATCCCTTTGAAGACCATAGGGCCAAAGGAAATACCCTCCGATACCAAAGAGAAAGAAGCTTTCTGAGAAACTTCTTTGTGTTCTGTGAAATCATCTCACAGAGCTACAGCTTTCCCCTCAAGAAGCCTTTCACTAAGACAGTTCTTGTGGAATTGGCAAAGTGATATTTGGAAGCCCATAGAGGGCTACGGTGAAAATGGAAATATCCTCAGATGAAATCTGGAAAGAAGCTTTCTGTGAAACTGTTTATTGTTCTGTTAATTCATCTCACAGAGTTACATCTGTATTTCGTGTATCTCTTTGTAGCCCTATTTCTGTGGAATCTGAGAACAGATATTTCGGATCCCTTTGAAGATTGTAGGGCCAAAGGAAATATCCTCCGATAACAAAGAGAAAGAAGCTTTCTGAGAAACTTCTTTGTGTTCTGTGAAATCATCACACAGAGTTACAGCTTTCCCCTCAAGAAGCCTTTCGCTAAGACAGTTCTTGAGGAATTGGCAAAGTGATATTTGGAAGCCCATAGAGGGCTATGGTGAAAAAGGAAATATCCTCAGATGAAACCTGGAAAGAAGGTTTCTGAGAAACTGCTTAGTGTTCTGTTAATTCATCTCACAGAGTTACATCTGTATTTCGTGGATCTCTTTGCTAGCCCTATTTCTGTGCAATCTGAGAACAGATATTTCGGATCCCTTTGAAGACTATAGGGCGAAAGGAAATATCCTCCGATAACAAAGAGAAAGAAGCTTTCTGAGAAACTTCTTTGTGTTCTTTGAAATCACCTCACCGAGTTACAGCTTTCCCCTCAAGAAGCCTTTCGCTAAGACAGTTCTTTTGGGATTGGCAAAGTGATATTGGGAAGCCCTTAGAGGGCTTTGGTGAAAAAGGAAATATCCTCAGATGAAATCTGGAAAGAAGCTTTGTGAGATAGTGCTTAGTGTTCTGTTAATTCATCTCACAGAATTACATCTGTATTTCGTGGATCTCTTTGCTAGCCTTATTTCTGTGGAATCTGAGAACAGATATTTCGGATCCCTTTGAAGACTATAGGGCCAAAGGAAATATCCTCCGATAACAAAGAGAAAAAAGCTTTCTGAGAAACTTCTCTGTGTTCTGTGAAATCATCTCACAGAGTTACAGCTTTCCCCTCAAGAAGCCTTTCGCTAAGACAGTTCTTGTGGAATTGGCAAAGTGATATTTGGAAGCCCGTAGTGGGCTATGGTGAAAAAGGAAATATCCTCAGGTGAAATCTGTAAAGAAGCTTTCTGAGAAACTGCTTAGTGTACTGTTAATTCATCTCACAGAGTAATATCTGTATTTCGTGGATCTCTTTGCTAGCCTTATTTCTGTGGAATCTGAGAACAGATATTTCGGATCCCTTTGAGGACTATAGGGCCAAAGGAAATATCCTCTGATAACAAAGAGTAAGTAGGTTTCTGAGAAACTTCTTTGTGTTCTGTGAAATCACCTCACAGAGTTACAGCTTTCCCCTCAAGAAGCCTTTCGCTGAGACAGTTCTTGAAAATTGGCAAAGTGATATTTGGAAGCCCATGGAGGGCTCTGGTGAAAAAGGAAATATCCTCAGATGAAATCTGGAAAGAAGCTCTCTGAGAAACTGCTTAGTGTTCTGTTAATTCATCTCACAGAGTTACATCTGTATTTCGTGGATCTCTTTGCTAGCCTTATTTCTGTGGTATATGAGAACAGATATTTCATATCCCTTCGAAAACTAAATGGCCAAAGGAAATATCCCCCGAAATCAAAGAGAAAGAAGCTATCTGAGAAACTGCTTAGTGGTCTGTTAATTCATCTCACAGAGTTACATCTGTATTTCGTGGATCTCTTTGCTAGCCTTATTTCTGTGGAATCTGAGAACAGATATTTCAGATCCCTTTGAAGACTATAGGGCCAAAGGAAATATCCTAAGATAACAAACAGAAAGAAGCTTTCGGAGAAACTTCTTTGTGTTCACTGAATTCATCTCACAGAGTTACAGCTTTCCCCTCAAGAACCCTTTCGCTAAGACAGTTCTTGCGGAATTGGCAAAGTCATATTTGAAGCCTATAGAGGGCTACGGTGAAAAAGGAAATATCCTCAGATGAAATCTGGAAAGAAGCTTTGTGAGAAACTGCTTAGCGTTCTGTTAATTCATCGCACAGAGTTACATCTGTATTTCGTGGATCTCTTTGCTAGCCTTATTTCTGTGGAATCTGAGAACAGATATTTCGGATCCGGTTGAAGACCATAAGGCCAAAGGAAATATCCTCCGATAACAAGAAGAAAGAAGCTTTCTGAGAAACTCCTTTGTGTTCTGTGAAATCATATCACAGAGTTACAGCTTTCCCCTCAAGAAGCATTTCGCTAAGACAGTTCTTGTGGAATTGGCAAAGTGATATTTGGAAGCCCATAGAGGGCTATGGTGAAAAAGGAAATATCCTCAGATGAAATCTGGAAAGAAGCTTTCGGAGCAACTTCTCTGTCGTGTGTGACTTTCACTCACAGAGTTACATCTGTATTTCGTGGATCTCTTTGCTAGCCTTATTTATGTGGAATCTGAGAACAGATATTTCGGATCCCTTTGAAGACTATTGGGCCAAAGGAAATATCCTCCGATAACAAAGAGAAAGAAGCTTTCTGAGAAACTGCTTAGTGGTCTGTTAATTCATCTCACAGAGTTACATCTGTATTTCGTGGATCTCTTTGCTAGCCTTATTTCTGTGGAAACTGAGAACAGATATTTCGGATCCCTTTGAAGACTATAGGGCCAAAGGAAATATCCTCCGATAACAAAGAGAAAGAAGCTTTCTGAGAAACTTCTTTGTGTTCTTTGAAATCATCTCACAGAGTTACAGCTTTCCCCTCAAGAAGCCTTTCGCTAAGACAGTTCTTGTGGAATTGGCAAAGTGATATTGGGAAGAGCTAAGAGGGCTATGGTGAAAAAGAAAATATCCTCAGATGAAATCTAGAAACAAGCTTTCTGAGAAACTTCTCTGTGGTGTGTCACTTCCACTCAGAGTTACATCTGTATTTCGTGGATCTCTTTGCTAGCCTTATTTCTGTGGAATCTGGGAACAGATATTTCGGATCCCTTTGAAGACTATAGGGCCAAAGGAAATATCCTCCGATAACAAAGAGAAAGAATCTTTCAGAGAAACTTCTTTGTGATCTGTGAAATCATCTCACAGAGTTACAGCTTTCCCCTCAGGAAGCCTTTCGCAAAGACAGTTCTTGTGGAATTGGCAAAGTGATATTTGGAAGCCCATAGAGGGCTTTGGTGAAAAAGGAAATATCCTCAGATGAAATCTGGAAAGAAGCTTTCTGAGAAACTGCTTAGTGTTCTGTTAATTCATCTCACAGTGTTACATCTGTATTTCGTGGATCTCTTTGCTAGCCTTATTTCTGTGGAATCTGAGAACAGATATTTCGGATCCCTTTGAAGACTACAGGGCCAAAGGAAATATCCTCCGATAACAAAGAGAAAGAAGCTTTCTGAGAAACTTCTTTGTGTTCTGTGAAATCATCTCACAGAGTTACAGCTTTCCGCTGAAGAAGCCTTTCGCTAAGACAGTTTTTGTGAAATTGGCAAAGTGATATTTGGTAGCTCATAGAGGGCTATGCTGAAAAAGGAAATATCCTCAGATGAAATCTGGAAAGAAGCTTTGTGGTAAACTACTTAGTGTTCTGTTAATTCATCTCACAGAGTTACAACCGTATTTCGTGGATCTCTTTGCTAGCCTTATTTCTGTGGAATCTGAGAAGAGATATTTCGGATCCCTTTGAAGACTATAGGGCCAAAGGAAATATCCTCCGATAACAAAGAGAAAGAAGCTTTCTGAGAAACTTCTTTGTGTTCTGTGAAATCATCTCACAGAGTTACAGCTTTCCCCTCAAGAAGCCTTTCGCTATGACAGTTCTTGTGGAATTGGCAAAGTGATATTTGGAAGCCCATAGAGGGCTATGGTGAAAAAGGAAATATCCTCAGATGAAATCTGGAAAGAAGCTTTCTGAGAAACTTCTCTGTGGTGTGTCACTTCCACTCACAGAGTTACATCTGTATTTCGTGGATCTCTTTGCTAGCCTTATTTTTGTGGAATCTGAGAACAGATATTTCGGATCCTTTGAAGACTATTGGGCCAAAGGAAATATCCTCCGATAACAAAGAGAAAGAAGCTTTCTGAGAAACTTCTTTGTGTTCTGTGAAATCATCACACAGAGTTACAGCTGTCCCCTCAAGAAGCCTGTCGCTAAGACAGTTCTTGTGGAATTGGCAAAGTGATATTTGGAAGCCCTTAGAGGGCTATGGTGAAAAAGGAAATATCCTCAGATGAAATCTAGAAAGAAGCTTTCTGAGAAACTTCTCTGTGGTGTGTCATTTCCACTCACAGAGTTACATCTGTATTTCGTGGATCTCTTTTATAGCCCTATTTCTGTGGATTCTGAGAACAGATATTTCGGATCCCTTTGAAGACTATAGGGCCAAAGGAAATATCCTCCGATATCATAGAGAAAGAAGCTTTCTGAGAAACTTCTTTGTGTTCTGTGAAATCATCTCACAGAGTTACAGCTTTCCCCTCAAGAAGCCTTTCGCTAAGACAGTTCTTGTGGAATTGGCAAAGTGATATTTGGAAGCCCATTGAGGGCTATGGTGAAAAAGGAAATATCCTCAGATGAAATCTGGAAAGAAGCTTTCTGAGAAACTGCTTAGTGTTCTGTTAATTCTTCTCCAGAGGTACATCTGTATTTCGTATATCTCTTTGCTAGCCTTATTTCTGTGGAATATGAGAACAGATATTTCGGATCCCTTTGAAGACTATAGGGCCAAAGGAAATATCCTCCGATAACAAAGAGAAAGAAGCTTTCTGAGAAACTTCTTTGTGTTCTTTGAAATCATCTCACAGTGTTTCAGCTTTCCCCTGAAGAAGCCTGTCGCTACGACAGTTGTTGTGGAATTGGCAAAGTGATATTGGGAAGCCCATAGAGGGCTCTGGTGAAAAAGGAAATATCCTCTGATGAAATCTGGAAAGAAGCTTTTTGAGAAACTGCTCTTTGATGTGTGACTTCCACTCACAGAGTTACATCTGTATTTCGTGGATCTCTTTGCTAGCCTTATTTCTGTGGAATCTGAGAACAGATATTTCGGTTCCCGTTGAAAACTATAGGGCCAAAGGAAATATCGTCCGATAACAATGAGAAAGAAGCTTTCTGAGAAACTACTTTGTGTTCTGTGAAATCATCTCACAGAGTTACAGCTTTCCCATCAAGAAGCCTTTCGCTAAGACCGTTCTTGTGGAATTGGCAAAGTGATATTTGGAAGCCCTTAGAAGGCTATGGTGAAAAAGGAAATATCCACAGATGAAATCTGGAAAGAAGCTTTCTGAGAAACTGCTCTGTGATGTGTGATTTCCACTCACAGAGTTACATCTGTATTTCGTGGATCTCTTTGCTAGCCTTATTTCTGTGGAATCTGAGAACAGATATTTCGGATCCCTTTGAAGACTATAGGGCCAAAGGAAATATCCTCTGATAACAAAGAGAAAGAAGCTTTCTGAGAAACTTCTTTGTGTTCTGTGAAATCATCTCACAGAGTTACAGCTTTCCCCGCAAGAAGCCTTTCGCTAAGACAGTTCTTGTGGAATTAGCAAAGTGATATTTGGAAGCTCCTAGAGGGCTATGGTGAAAAAGGAAATATCCTCAGATGAAATCTGGAAAGAAGCTTTCTGAGAAACTGCTTAGTGTTCTGTTAATTCATCTCACAGTGTTACATCTGTGTTTCCTGGATCTCTTTGCTAGCCTTATTTCTGTGGAATCTGAGAACAGATATTTCGGATCCCTTTAAAGACTATAGGGCCAAAGGAAATATCCTCCGATAACAAAAGAGAAAGAAGCTTTCTGAGAAACTTCTTTGTGTTCTGTGAAATCATCTCACAGAGTTACAGCTTTCCCCTCAAGAAGCCTTTCGCTAAGACAGTTCTTGTGGAATTGGCATAGTGATATTTGGAAGCTCATAGAGGGCTATGGTGAAAAAGGAAATATCCTCAGATGAAATCTGGAAAAAAGCTTTCTGAGAAACTGCTTAGTGTTCTGTTAATTCATCTCACAGAGTTACATCTGTATTTCGTTGGTCTCTTTGCTAGCCTTATTTCTGTGGAATCTGAGAACAGATATTTCGGATCCCTTTGAAGACTATAGGGCCAAAGGAAATATCCTCCGATAACAAAGAGAAAGAAGCTTTCTGAGAAACTTCTTTGTGTTCTGTGAAACCATCTCACAGAGTTACAGCTATCCCCTCAAGAAGCCTTTCGCTAAGACCGTTCTTGTGGAATTGGCAAAGTGATATTTGGAAGCCCTTAGAGGGCTATGGTGAAAAAGGAAATATCCACAGATGAAATCTGGAAAGAAGCTTTCTGAGAAACTGCTCTGTGATGTGTGACTTCCACTCACAGAGGTACATCTGTATTTCGTGGATCTCTTTGCTAGCCTTATTTCTGTGGAATCTGAGAACAGATATTTCGGATCCCTTTGAAAACTATAGGGCCAAAGGAAATATCCTCCGATAACAAAGAGAAAAAAGCTTTCTGAGAAACTTCTTTGTGTTCTATGAAATCATCTCACAGAGTTACAGCTTTCCCCTCAAGAAGTCTTTCGCTAAGACAGTTCTTGTGGAATTGGCATAGTGATAATTGGAAGCCCATAGAGGGCTATGTTGAAAAAGGAAATATCCTCCGATGAAATCTGGAAAGAAGCTTTCTGAGTAACTGCTTATTGTTCTGTTAATTCATTTCACAGAGTTACATCAGTATTTTTTGGATCTCTTTGCTAGCCTTATTTCTGTGGAATCTGAGAACAGATATTTCGGATCCCTTTGAAGACTATAGGGCCAAAGGAAATATCCTCCGATAACAAAGAGAAAGAAGCTTTCTGAGAAACTTCTTTGTGTTCTGTGAAATCATCACACAGAGTTACAGCTTTCCCCTCAAGAAGCCTTTCGCTAAGACAGTTCTTGTGGAATTGGCAAAGTGATATTTGGAAACTCATAGAGGGCTATGGTGAAAAAGGAAATATCCTAAGATGAAATCTGGAAAGAAGCTTTGTGAGAAACTGCTTAGTGTTCTGTTAATTCATCTCACAGAGTTACATCTGTATTTGGTGGATTTCTTTGCTAGCCTTATTTCTGAGGAATCTGAGAACAGATATTTCGGATCCCTTTGAAGACTATAGAGCCAAAGGAAATATCCTCCGATAAAAAAGAGAGAAAAGCTTTTTGAGAAACTTCTTTGTGTTCTGTGAAATCATCTCACAGAGTTACAGCTTTCCCCTCAAGAAGCCTTTCGCTAAGACAGTTCTTGTGGAATTGGCAAAGTTATATTTGGAAGCCCATTGAGGGCTATGGTGAAAAAGGAAATATCCTCAGATGAAATCTGGAAAAAAGCTTTCTGAGAAACTGCTTAGTGTTCTGTTAATTCATCTCACAGAGTTACATCTGTATTTCGTGGATGACTTTGCTAGCCTTATTTCTGTGGAATCTGAGAACCGATATTTCGGATCCCTTTGAAGACTATAGGGCCAAAGGAAATATCCTCCGATAACAAAGAGAAAGAAGCTTTCTGAGAAACTTCTTTGTGTTCTCTGAAATCATCTCACAGAGTTACAGCTTTCCCCTCAAGAAGCCTTTCGCTAAGACAGTTCTTGTGGAATTGGCAAAGTGATATTTGGAAGCCCTTAGAGGGCTATGGTGAAAACGGAAATATCCTCAGATGAAATCTGGAAAGAAGGTTTCTGAGAAACTGCTCTGTGATGTGTGACTTCCACTCACAGAGTTACATCTGTATTTCGTGGATCTCTTTGCTAGCCTTATTTCTGTGGAATCTGAGAACAGATATTTCGGATCCCTTTGAAGACTATAGGGCCAAAGGAAATATCCTCCGATAACAAAGAGAAAGAAGCTTTGTGAGAAACTTCTTTGTGTTCTGTGAAATCATCTCACAGAGTTACAGCTTTCCCATCAAGAAGCCTTTCGCTAAGACAGTTCTTGTGGAATTGGCAAAGTGATATTTGGAAGCCCATAGAGGGCTATGGTGAAAAAGGAAATATCCTCAGATGAAATCTGGAAAGAAGCTTTCTGAGAAACTTCTCTGTGGTGTGTCACTTCCACTCACAGAGTTACATCTGTATTTCGTGGATCTCTTTGCTAGCCTTATTTCTGTGGAATCTGAGAACAGATATTTCGGATCCCTTTGAAGACTATCGTGCCAAAGGAAATATCCTCCGATAACAAAGAGAAAGAAGCTTTCTGAGAAACTTCTTTGTGTTCTGTGAAATCATCTCACGGAGTTACAGCTTTCCCCCCAAGAAGACTTTCGCTAAGGCAATTCTTGTGAAATTGGCAAAGTGATATTTGGAAGCTCATAGAGGGCTATGGTGTAAAAGGAAATATCCTCAGATGAAATCTGGAAAGAAGCATTGTGAGAAACTGCTTAGTGTTCTGTTAATTCATCTCACCGAGTTACATCTGTATTTCGTGGATTTCTTTGCTAGCCTTATTTCTTAGGAATCTGAGAACAGATATTTCGGATCCCTTTGAAAACTATAGGTCCAAAGGAAATATCCTCCGATAAAAAAGAGAAAAAAGCTTTCTGAGAAACTTCTTTGTGTTCTGTGAAATCATCTCACAGAGTTACAGCTTTCCCCTCAAGAAGCCTTTCGCTAAGACAGTTCTTGTGGAATTGGCAAAGTGATATTTGGAAGCCCATAGAGGGCTATGGTGAAAAAGGAAATATCCTCAGATGAAATCTGGAAAGAAGCTTTCTGAGAAACTGCTTAGTGTTCTGTTAATTCATCTCACAGAGTTACATCTGTATTTCGTGGATTTCTTTGCTAGCCTTATTTCTGTGGAATCTGAGAACAGATATTTCAGATCCCTTTGAAGACTAAATGGCCAAAGGAAATATCCTCTGATAACAAAGAGAAAGAAGCTATCTGAGAAACTTCTTTGTGTTCTGTGAGATCATCTCACAGAGTTACAGCTTTCCCCTCAAGAAGGCTTTCGCTACGACAGTTCTTGTGGAATTGGCAAAGTGATATTTGGAAGCCCATAGAGGGCTAAGGTGAAAAAGGAAATATCCTCAGATGAAATCTGGAAAGAAGCTTTCTGAGAAACTTCTCAGTGGTGTGTGACTTCCACTCACAGAGTTACATCTGTATTTCGTGGATCTCTTTGCTAGCCTTATTTCTGAGGAATCTGAGAACAGATATTTCGGATCCCTTTGAAGACTATAGAGCCAAAGGAAATATCCTCCAATAACAAAGAGAAAGAAGTTTTCTGAGAAATTTCTTTGTGTT
Organism: Macaca mulatta; assembly: GCF_049350105.2. Lineage (NCBI taxonomy): Eukaryota > Metazoa > Chordata > Mammalia > Primates > Cercopithecidae > Macaca > Macaca mulatta. The sequence goes on along the minus strand of NC_133422.1, from coordinate 54,961,296 downwards.
CTGCGAAATCATCTCACAGATTTACAGCTTTCCCCTCAAGAAGCCTTTCGCTAAGGCAGTTCTTGTGGAATTGGCAAAGTGATATTTGGAAGCCCATAGAGGGCTATGGTGAAAAACAAAATATCCTCAGATGAAATCTGGAAAGAAGCTTTCTGAGAAACTGCTTAGTGTTCTGTTAATTCATCTCACAGAGTTACATCTGTATTTCGTTGGTCTCTTTGCTAGCCTTATTTCTGTGGAATCTGAGAACAGATATTTCGGATCCCTTTGAAGACTATAGGGCCAAAGGAAATATCCTTCGATAACTAAGAGAATAAAGCTTTCTGAGAAACTTCTTCGTGTTCTGTGAAATCATCTCACAGAGTTACAGCTTTCCCCTCAATAAGCCTTTCGCTAAGACGGTTCTTATGGAATTGGCAAAGTTATATTTGGAAGCCCTTAGAGGGCTATGGTGAAAAAGGAAATATCCTCAGATGAAATCTGGAAAGAAGATTTCTGAGAAACTGCTTAGTGTTCTGTTAATTCGTCTCACAGAGTTACATCTGTATTTCGTGGATCTCTTTGCTAGCCTTATTTCTGTGGAATCTGAGAACAGATATTTCGGATCCCTTTGAAGTCTATAGGGCCAAAGGAAATATCCTCCGATAACAAAGAGAAAGAACCTTTCTGAGAAACTTCTTTGTGTTCTGTGAAACCATCTCACAGAGTTACAGCTATCCCCTCAAGAAGCCTTTCGCTAAGACCGTTCTTGTGGAATTGGCAAAGTGATATTTGGAAGCCCTTAGAGGGCTATGGTGAAAAAGGAAATATCCCCAGAAGAAATCTGGAAAGAAGCTTTCTGAGAAACTGCTCTGTGATGTGTGATTTCCACTCACAGAGTTACATCTGTATTTCGTGGATCTCTTTGCTAGCCTTATTTCTGTGGAATCTGGGAACAGATATTTCGGATCCCTTTGAAGACTATAGGGCCAAAGGAAATATCCTCCGATAACAAAGAGAAAGAAGCTTTCTGAGAAACTTCTTTGTGTTCTGTGAAATCATCTCACAGAGTTACAGCTTTCCCCTCAAGAAGCCTTTCGCTAAGACAGTTTTTGTGGAATTGGAAAGTGATATTTGGAAGCCCATAGAGGGCTCTGTTGAAAAAGTAAATATCCTCAGATGAAATCTGGAAAGAAGCTGTCTGAGAAACTGCTTAGTTTTCTGTAAATTCATCTCAGAGAGGTACATCTGTATTTCGTGGATCTCTTTGCTAGCCTTATTTCTGTGGAATCTGAGAACAGATATTTCGGATCCCTTTGAAGAGTATAGGGCCAAAGGAAATATCCTCCGATAACAAAGAGAAAGAAGCTTTCTCAGAAACTTCTTTGTGTTCTGTGAAATCATCTCACAGAGTTACAGCTGTCCCCTCAAGAAGCCTTTCGCTAAGACAGTTCTTGTGGAATTGGCAAAGTGATATTGGGAAGCCCTTAGAGGGCTATGGTGAAAAAGGAAATATCCTCAGATGAAATCTGGAAAGAAGCTTTCTGAGAAACTGCTTAGTGTTCTGTTAATTCTTCTCACAGAGGTACATCTGTATTTCGTGGATCTCTTTGCTAGCCTTATTTCTATGGAATCTGAGAACAGATATTTCGGATCCCTTTGAAGACTATAGGGCCAAAGGAAATATCCTCCGATAACAAAGAGAAAGAAGCTTTCTGAGAAAGTTCTTTGTGTTCTGTGAAATCATCTCACAGAGTTACAGCTTTCCCCTCAAGAAGCCTTTCGCTAAGACAGTTCTTGTGGAATTGGCAAAGTGATACTTGGAAGCCCATAGAGGGCTCTGGTGAAAAAGGAAATATCCTCAGATGAAATCTGGAAAGAAGCTTTCTGAGAAACTGCTCTGTGATGTGTGCCTTCTCTCACAGAGTTACATCTGTATTTCGTGGATCTCTTTGCTAGCCTTATTTCTGTGGAATCTGAGAACAGATATTTCGGATCCCTTTGAAGACTATAGGGCCAAAGGAAATATCGTCCGATAACAATGAGAAAGAAGCTTTCTGAGAAACTACTTTGTGTTCTGTGAAATCATCTCACAGAGTTACAGCTTTCCCATCAAGAAGCCTTTCGCTAAGACAGTTCTTGTGGAATTGGCAAACTGATATTTGGAAGCCCATAGAGGGCTATGGTGAAAAAGGAAATATCCAAAGATGAAATCTGGAAAGAAGCTTTCTGAGAAACTTCTCTGTGGTGTGTCACTTCCACTCAGAGTTACATCTGTATTTCGTGGATCTCTTTGCTAGCCTTATTTCTGTGGAATCTGGGAACAGATATTTCGGATCCCTTTGAAGACTATAGGGCCAAAGGAAATATCCTCCGATAACAAAGAGAAAGAATCTTTCAGAGAAACATCTTTGTGATCTGTGAAATCATCTCACAGAGTTACAGCTTTCCGCTGAAGAAGCCTTTCGCTAAGACAGTTCTTGTGAAATTGGCAAAGTGATATTTGGTAGCTCATAGAGGGCTATGGTTAAAAAGTAAATATCCTCAGATGAAATCTGGAAAGAAGCTTTGTGAGAAACTACTTAGTGTTCTGTTAATTCATCTCACAGAGTTACAACCGTATTTCGTGGATCTCTTTGCTAGACTTATTTCTGTGGAATCTGAGAAGAGATATTTCAGATACCTTTGAAGACTATAGGGCCAAAGGAAATATCCTCCGATAACAAAGAGAAAGAAGCTTTCTGAGAAACTTCTTTGTGTTCTGTGAAATCATCTCACAGAGTTACAGCTTTCCCCTCAAGAAGCCTTTCGCTATGACAGTTCTTGTGGAATTGGCAAAGTGATATTTGGAAGCCCTTAGAGGGCTATGGTGAAAAAGGAAATATCCTCAGATGAAATCTGGAAAGAAGCTTTCTGAGAAACTTCTCTGTGGTGTGTCACTTCCACTCACAGAGTTACATCTGTATTTCGTGGATCTCTTTTATAGCCCTATTTCTTTGGATTCTGAGAACAGATATTTCGGATCCCTTTGAAGACTATAGGGCCAAAGGAAATATCCTCCGATATCAAAGAGAAAGAAGCTTTCTGAGAAACTTCTTTGTGTTCTGTGAAATCATCTCACAGAGTTACAGCTTTCCCCTCAAGAAGCCTTTCGCTAAGACAGTTCTTGTGGAATTGGCAAAGTGATATTTGGAAGCCCTTAGAGGGCTATGGTGAAAAAGGAAATATCCTCAGATGAAATCTGGAAAGAAGCTTTCTGAGAAACTTCTCTGTGGTGTGTCACTTCCACTCACAGAGTTACATCTGTATTTCGTGGATCTCTTTGCTAGCCTTATTTCTGTGGAATCTGAGAACAGATATTTCGGATCCCTTTGAAGACTATAGGGCCAAAGGAAATATCGTCCGATAACAATGAGAAGGAAGCTTTCTGAGAAACTACTTTGTGTTCTGTGAAATCATCTCACAGAGTTACAGCTTTCCCATCAAGAAGCCTTTCGCTAAGACAGTTCTTGTGGAATTGGCAAACTGATATTTGGAAACCCATAGAGGGCTATGGTGAAAAAGGAAATATCCTCAGATGAAATCTGGAAAGAAGCTTTCTGAGAAACTTCTCTGTGGTGTGTCACTTCCACTCACAGAGTTACATCTGTATTTCGTGGATCTCTTTGCTAGCCTTATTTCTGTGGAATCTGAGAACAGATATTTCGGATCCCTTTGAAGACTATCGTGCCAAAGGAAATATCCTCTGATAACAACGAGAAAGAAGCTTTCTGAGAAACTTCTTTGTGTTCTGTGAAATCATCTCACAGAGTTACAGCTTTCCCCCCAAGAAGCCTTTCGCTAAGACAATTCTTGTGGAATTGGTAAAGTGATATTTGGAAGCTCATAGAGGGCTATGGTGAAAAAGGAAATATCCTCAGATGAAATCTGGAAAGAAGCTTTGTGAGAAACTGCTTAGTGTTCTGTTAATTCATCTCACAGAGTTACATCTGTATTTCGTGGATCTCTTTGCTAGCCTTATTTCTGTGGAATCTGAGAACATATATTTCGGATCCCTTTGAAGATTATAGGGCCAAAGGAAATATCCTCCGATAACAAAGAGAAAGAAGCTTTCTGAGAAACTTCTTTGTGTTCTGTGAAATCATCACACAGAGTTACAGCTTTCCCCTCAAGAAGCCTTTCGCTAATACAGTTCTTGTGGAATTCGCAAAGTGATATTTGGAAGCACTTAGAGGGCTATGGTGAAAAAGGAAATATCCTCAGATGAAATCTGGAAAGAAGCTTTCTGAGAAACTTCTCTGTGGTGTATCACTTCCACTCACAGAGTTACATCTGTATTTCGTGGATCTCTTTTATAGCCCTATTTCTGTGGATTCTGAGAACAGATATTTCGGATCCCTTTGAAGACTATAGGGCCAAAGGAAATATCCTCCGATATCAAAGAGAAAGAAGCTTTCAGAGAAACTTCTTTGTGTTCTGTGAAATCATCTCACAGAGTTACAGCTTTCCCCTCAAGAAGCCTTTCGCTAAGACAGTTCTTGTGGAATTGGCAAAGTGATATTGGGAAGCACTTAGAGGGCTACGGTGAAAAAGGAAATATCCTCAGATGAAATCTGGAAAGAAGCTTTCTGAAAAACTGCTTAGTGTTCTGTTAATTCTTCTCACAGAGTTACATCTGTATTTCGTGGATCTCTTTGCTAGCCTTATTTCTATGGAATCTGAGAACAGATATTTCGGATCCCTTTGAAGACTATAGGACCAAAGGAAATATCCTCCGATAACAAAGAGAAAGAAGCTTTCTGAGAAAGTTCTTTGTGTTCTGTGAAATCATCTCACAGAGTTACAGCTTTCCCCTCAAGAAGCCTTTCGCTAAGACAGTTCTTGTGGAATTGGCAAAGTGATATTTGGAAGCCCATAGAGGGCTCTGGTGAAAAAGGAAATATCCTCAGATGAAATCTGGAAAGAAGCTTTCTGAGAAACTGCTCTGTGATGTGTGCCTTCTCTCACAGAGTTACATCTGTATTTCGTGGATCTCTTTGCTAGCCTTATTTCTGTGGAATCTGAGAACAGATATTTCGGATCCCTTTGAAGACTATAGGGCCAAAGGAAATATCGTCCGATAACAATGAGAAAGAAGCTTTCTGAGAAACTACTTTGTGTTCTGTGAAATCATCTCACAGAGTTACAGCTTTCCCATCAAGAAGCCTTTTGCTAAGACAGTTCTTGTGGAATTGGCAAACTGATATTTGGAAGCCCATAGAGGGCTACGGTGAAAAAGGAAATATCCTCAGATGAAATCTGGAAAGAAGCTTTCTGAGAAACTTCTCTGTGGTGTGTCACTTCCACTCAGAGTTACATCTGTATTTCGTGGATCTCTTTGCTAGCCTTATTTCTGTGGAATCTGGGAACAGATATTTCGGATCCCTTTGAAGACTATAGGGCCAAGGAAATATCCTCCGATAACAAAGAGAAAGAATCTTTCAGAGAAACTTCTTTGTGATCTGTGAAATCATCTCAGAGAGTTACAGCTTTCCCCTCAGGAAGCCTTTCGCAAAGACAGTTCTTTTGGAATTGGCAAAGTGATATTTGGAAGCCCATAGAGGGCTTTGGTTAAAAAGGAAATATCCTCAGATGAAATCTGGAAAGAAGCTTTCTGAGAAACTGCTTAGTGTTCTGTTAATTCATCTCACAGAGTTACATCTGTATTTCGTGGATCTCTTTGCTAGCCTTATTTCTGTGGAATCTGAGAACACATATTTCGGATCCCTTTGAAGACTACAGGGCCAAAGGAAATATCCTCCGATAACAAAGAGAAAGAAGCTTTCTGAGAAACTTCTTTGTGTTCTGTGAAATCATCTCACAGAGTTACAGCTTTCCGCTGAAGAAGCCTTTCGCTAAGACAGTTCTTGTGAAATTGGCAAAGTGATATTTGGTAGCTCATAGAGGGCTATGGTGAAAAAGGAAATATCCTCAGATGAAATCTGGAAAGAAGCTTTGTGAGAAACTACTTAGTGTTCTGTTAATTCATCTCACAGAGTTACAACCGTTTTTCGTGGATCTCTTTGCTAGCCTTATTTCTGTGGAATCTGAGAAGAGATATTTCGGATCCCTTTGAAGTCTATAGGGCCAAAGGAAATATCCTCCGATAACAAAGACAAAGAAGCTTTCTGAGAAACTTCTTTGTGTTCTGTGAAATCATCTCACAGAGTTACAGCTTTCCCCTCAAGAAGCCTTTCGCTATGACAGTTCTTGTGGAATTGGCAAAGTGATATTTGGAAGCCCATAGAGGGCTATGGTGAAAAAGGAAATATCCTCAGATGAAATCTGGAAAGAAGCTTTCTGAGAAACTTCTCTGTGGTGTGTCACTTCCACTCACAGAGTTACATCTGTATTTCGTGGATCTCTTTGCTAGCCTTATTTCTGTGGAATCTGAGAACAGATATTTCGGATCCCTTTGAAGACTATAGGGCCAAAGGAAATATCCTCCGATAACAAAGAGAAAGAAGCTTTCTGAGAAACTTCTTTGTGTTCTGTGAAATCATCTCACAGAGTTTCAGCTTTCCCCTCAAGAAGCCTTTCGCTAAGACAGTTCTTGTGGAATTGGCAAAGTGATATTTGGAATCCCTTAGATGGCTATGGTGAAAAAGGAAATATCCTCAGATGAAATCTGGAAAGAAGCTTTCTGAGAAACTTCTCTGTGGTGTGTCACTTCCACTCACAGAGTTACATCTGTATTTCTTGGATCTCTTTGCTAGCCTTATTTCTGTGGAATCTGAGAACAGATATTTCGGATCCCTTTGAAGACTATAGGGCCAAAGGAAATATCCTCCGATAACAAAGAGAAAGAAGCTTTCTGAGAAACTTCTTTGTGTTCTGTGAAATCATCTCACAGAGTTACAGCTGTCCCCTCAAGAAGCCTGTCGCTAAGACAGTTCTTGTGGAATTGGCAAAGTGATATTTGGAAGCCCTTAGAGGGCTATGGTGAAAAAGGAAATATCCTCAGATGAAATCTGGAAAGAAGCTTTCTGAGAAACCGCTTAGTGTTCTGTTAATTCTTCTCACAGAGGTACATCTGTATTTCGTGGATCTCTTTGCTAGCCTTATTTCTGTGGAATCTGAGAACAGATATTTCGGATCCCTTTGAAGACTATCGTGCCAAAGGAAATATCCTCTGATAACAACGAGAAAGAAGCTTTCTGAGAAACTTCTTTGTGTTCTGTGAAATCATCTCACAGAGTTACAGCTTTCCCCCCAAGAAGCCTTTCGCTAAGACAATTCTTGTGGAATTGGTAAAGTGATATTTGGAAGCTCATAGAGGGCTGTGGTAAAAAAGGAAATATCCTCAGATGAAATCTGGAAAGAAGCTTTCTGAGAAACTGCTTAGTGTTCTGTTAATTCATCTCACAGAGTTACATCTGTATTTCGTGGATCTCTTTGCTAGCGTTATTTCTGTGGAATCTGAGAACAGATATTTCGGATCCCTTTAAAGATTATAGGGCCAAAGGAAATATCCTCCGATAACAAAGAGAAAGAAGCTTTCTGAGAAACTTCTTTGTGTTCTGTGAAATCATCACACAGAGTTACAGCTTTCCCCTCAAGAAGCCTTTCGCTAATACAGTTCTTGTGGAATTCGCAAAGTGATATTTGGAAGCACTTAGAGGGCTATGGTGAAAAAGGAAATATCCTCAGATGAAATCTGGAAAGAAGCTTTCTGAGAAACTGCTTAGTGTTCTGTTAATTCATCTCACAGAGTTACATCTGTATTTCGTGGATCTCTTTGCTAGCCTTATTTCTGTGGAATCTGAGAATAGATATTTCGGATCCCTTTGAAGACTATAGGGCCAAGGGAATTATCCTCCGATAATAAAGAGAAAGAAGCATTCTGAGAAACTTCTTTGTGTTCTGTGAAATCATGTCACAGAGTTACAGCTTTACCCTCAAGAAGCCTTTCGCTAAGACAGTTCTTTTGGAATTGACAAAGTGATATTTGGAAGCCCTTAGAGGGCTCTGGTGAAAAAGGAAATATCCTCAGATGAAAACTGGAAAGAAGCTTTCTGAGAAACTGCTCTGTGATGTGTGACTTCCAGTCACAGAGTTACATCTGTATATCGTGGATCTCTTTGCTAGCCTTATTTCTGTTGAATCTGAGAACTGATATTTCGGATCCCTTTGAAGTCTATAGGGCCAAGGAAATATCCTCCGATAACAAAGAGAAAGAAGCTTTCTGAGAAACTTCTTTGTGTTCTGTGAAATCATCTCTCAGAATTACAGCTTTCCCCTCAAGAAGCCTTTCGCTAAGACATTTCTTGTGGAATTGGCAAAGTGATTTTTGGAAGCCCATAGAGGGCTACGGTGAAAAAGGAAATATCCTCAGATGAAATCTGGAAAGAAGCTTTCTGAGAAACTGCTCTATGACGTGTGACTTCCACTCACAGAGTTACATCAGTATTTCGTGGATCTCTTTGCTAGCCTTATTTCTGTGGAATCTGAGAACAGACATTTCGGATCCCTTTGAAGACTATAGGACCAAAGGAAATATCCTCCGAGAACAAAGATAAAGAAGCTTTCTGAGAAACTTCTTTGTGTTCTGTGAAAGCATCTCACAGAGTTACAGCGTTCCCCTCAAGAAGCCTTTCGCTAAGACAGTTCTTGTGGAATTGGCAAAGTGATATTTGGAAGCCCATAGAGGGCTATGGTGAAAAAGGAAATGTCCTCAGATGAAATCTGGAAAGAAGCTTTCTGAGAAACTGCTCTGTGATGTGTGACTTCCACTCACAGAGTTACATCTGTATTTCGTGGATCTCTTTGCTAGCCTTATTTCTGTGGAATCTGAGAACAGATATTTAGGATCCCTTTGAAGACTATAGGGCCAAAGGAAATATCCTCCGATAACAATGAGAAAGAACTTTCTGAGAAACTTCTTTGTGTTCTGTGAAATCATCTCACAGAGTTACAGCTTTCCCCTCAAGAAGCCTTTCGCTAAGACAGTTCTTGTGGAATTGGCAAAGTGATATTTGGAAGCTCATAGAGGGCTACGGTGAAAAAGGAAATATCCTCAGATGAAATCTGGAAAGAAGCTTTGTGAAAAACTGCTTAGTGTACTATTAATTCATCCCACAGAGTTACATCTGTATTTCGTGGAACTCTTTGCTAGCCTTATTTCTGTGGAATCTGAGAACAGATATTTCGGATCCTTTTGAAGACTATAGGACCATAGGAAACATCCTCCGATAACAAAGAGAAAGAAGCTTTCTGAGAAACTTCTTTGTATTCTGTGAAATCATCTCGCAGAGTTACAGCTTTCCCCTCAAGAAGCCTTTTGCTAAGACAGTTCTTGTGGAATTGGCAAAGAGATATTTGGAAGCCCGTAGAGGGCTCTGGTGAAAAAGGAAATATCCTCAGATGAAATCTGGAAGGAAGCTGTCTGAGAAACTGCTTAATGTTCTAAAAATTCATCTCACAGAGTTACATCTGTATTTCCTGGATCTCTTTGCTAGCCTTATTTCTGTGGAATCTGAGAACAGATATTTCGGATCCCTTTGAAGACTATAGGGCCAAATGAAATATCCTCCGATAACAAAGTGAAAGAAGCTTTCTGAGAAACTTCCTTGTGTTCTGTGAAATCATCTCACAGAGTTACAGCTTTTACCTCAAGAAGTCTTTCGATAAGACAGTTCTTGTGGAATTGGCAAAGTGATATTTGGAAGCCCTTAGAGGGCTATGGTGAAAAAGAAATATCCTCAGATGAAATCTGGAAAGAAGCCTTCTGAGAAACTGCTTAGTGTTCTGTTAATTCATCTCACAGAGTTACATCTGTATTTCGTGGATCTCCTTGCTAGCCTTATTTCTGTGGAATCTGAGAACAGATATTTCGGATCCCTTTGAAGACTATAGGGCCAAAGGAAATATCCTCCGATAAAAAAAGAGAAAGAGCTTTCTGAGAAACTTTTTTGTGTTCCGTGAAATCATCTCACAGAGTTACAGCTTTCCCTTCAAAAAGCCTTTCGCTAAGACATTTCTTGTGGAATTGGCAAAGTGATATTTGGAAGCCCATAGTGGGCTATCGTGAAAAAGGAAATATCCTCAGATGAAATCTGGAAAGAAGCTTTCTGAGAAACTGCTCTGTGATGTGTGACTTCCACTCACAGAGTTACATCTGTATTTCGTGGATCTCTTTGCTAGCCTTTTTTCTGTGGAATCTGAGAACAGATATTTCGGATCCCTTTGAAGACTATAGGGCCAAAGGAAATATCCTCCGATAACAAAGAGAAAGAAGCTTTCTGAGAAACTTCTTTGTGTTCTGTGAAATCATCTCACAGAGTTACAGCTTTCCCCTCAAGTAGCCTTTCGCTAAGACAGTTCTTGTGGAATTGGCAAAGTGATATTTGGAATCCCATAGAGGGCTATGGTGAAAAAGCACATATCCTCAGATGAAATCTGGAAAGAAGCTTTCTGAGAAACTGCTCTGTGATGTGTGACTTCCACTCACAGAGTTACATCTGTATTTCGTGGATCTCTTTGCTAGCCTCATTTCTGTGGAATCTGAGAACAGATATTTCGGATTACTTTGAAGACTATCGTGCCAAAGGAAATATCCTCCGATAACAAAGAGAAAGAAGCTTTCTGAGAAACTTCTTTGTGTTCTGTGAAATCATCTAACAGAGTTACAGCTTTCTCCTGAAGAAGCCTTTCGCTAAGACCGTTCTTGTGGAATAGGCAAAGTGATATTTGGAAACCCATAGAGGGCTATCGTGAAAAAGGAAATATTCTCAGATGAAATCTGGAAAGAAGCTTTCTGAGTAACTGCTCTGTGATGTGTGATTTCCACTCACAGAGTTATATCTGTATTTCCTGCATCTCTTTGCTAGCCTTATTTCTATGGAATCTGAGAACAGATATTTCGGATAACTTTGAAGAGTATAGGGCCAAAGAAAATATCCTCCGATAACAAAGAGAAAGAAGCTTTCTGAGACCCTTCTTTGTGTTCTGTGAAATCATCTCACAGAGTTACAGCTTTCCCATCAAGAAGCCTTTCGCTAAGACAGTTCTTGTGGAATTGGCAAAGTGATATTTGGAAGCCCTTAGAGGGCTATGGTGAAAAAGGAAATATCCTCAGATGAAATCTGGAAAGAAGCTTTCTGAGAAACTGCTCTGTGATGTGTGACTTCCACTCACAGAGTTACATCTGTATTTCGTGGATCTCTTTGCAAGCCTTATTTCTGTGGAATCTGAGAACAGATATTTCGGATCCCTTTGAAGACTATAGGGCCAAAGGAAATATCCTCCGATAAGAAAGAGAAAGAACCTTTCTGAGAAACTTCTTTGTGTTCTGTGAAATCATCTCACAGAGTTACAGCTTTCCCCTCATAAGCCTTTCGCTAACACATTACTTGTGGAATTGGCAAAGTGATATTTGGAAGCCCAAAGAGGGCTATGCTGTAAAAGGAAATATCCTCAGATGAAATCTGGAAAGAAGCTTTCTGAAAAAATTCTCTGTGGTGTGTGACTTACACTCACAGAGTTACATCTGTATTTCGTGAATCTCTTTGCTAGCCTTATCTGTGGAATCTGAGAAAAGATATTTCGGATCCCTTTGAATACTATAGGGAAAAAGGAAATATCCTCCGATAACAAAGAGAAAGAATCTTTCTGAGAAACTTCTTTGTGTTCTGTGTAAGTATTTCACAGAGTTACAGCTTTCCCCTCATAAGCCTTTCGCTAAGACAGTTCTTGTGGAATTGGCAAAGTGATATTTGGAAGCCCTTAGAGGGCAATGGTGTAAAAGGAAATATCCTCAGATGAAATCTGGAAAGTAGCTTTCTGAAAAACTTCTCTGTAGTGTGTGACTTCCACTCACAGAGTTACATCTGTATTTCGTGAATCTCTTTGCTAGCCTTATCTGTGGAATCTGAGAACAGATATTTCGGATCCCTTTGAATACTACAGGGCCAAAGGAAATATCCTCCGATAACAAAGAGAAAGAAGCTTTCTGAGAAACTTCTTTGTGTTCTGTGAAAGCATCTCACAGAGTTACAGCTTTCCCCTCAAGAAGCCTTTCGCTAAGACAGTTCTTGTGGAATTGGCAAAGTGATATTTGGAAGCCCATAGATTGCTCTGGTGAAAAAGGAAATATCCTCAGATGAAATCTGGAAAGAAGCTTTCTGAGAAACTGCTTAGTGTTCTGTTAATTCATCTCACAGAGTTACAACCGTTTTTCGTGGATCTCTTTGCTAGCCTTATTTCTGTGGAATCTGAGAAGAGATATTTCGGATCCCTTTGAAGACTATAGGGCCAAAGGAAATATCCTCCGATAACAAAGAGAAAGAAGCTTTCTGAGAAACTTCTTTGTGTTCTGTGAAATCATCTCACAGAGTTACAGCTTTCCCCTCAAGAAGCCTTTCGCTATGACAGTTCTTGTGGAATTGGCAAAGTGATATTTGGAAGCCCATAGAGGGCTATGGTGAAAAAGGAAATATCCTCAGATGAAATCTGGAAAGAAGCTTTCTGAGAAACTTCTCTGTGGTGTGTCACTTCCACTCACAGAGTTACATCTGTATTTCGTGGATCTCTTTGCTAGCCTTATTTCTGTGGAATCTGAGAACAGATATTTCGGATCCCTTTGAAGACTATAGGGCCAAAGGAAATATCCTCCGATAACAAAGAGAAAGAAGCTTTCTGAGAAACTTCTTTGTGTTCTGTGAAATCATCTCACAGAGTTTCAGCTTTCCCCTCAAGAAGCCTTTCGCTAAGACAGTTCTTGTGGAATTGGCAAAGTGATATTTGGAATCCCTTAGATGGCTATGGTGAAAAAGGAAATATCCTCAGATGAAATCTGGAAAGAAGCTTTCTGAGAAACTTCTCTGTGGTGTGTCACTTCCACTCACAGAGTTACATCTGTATTTCGTGGATCTCTTTGCTAGCCTTATTTCTGTGGAATCTGAGAACAGATATTTCGGATCCCTTTGAAGACTATAGGGCCAAAGGAAATATCCTCCGATAACAAAGAGAAAGAAGCTTTCTGAGAAACTTCTTTGTGTTCTGTGAAATCATCTCACAGAGTTACAGCTGTCCCATCAAGAAGCCTGTCGCTAAGACAGTTCTTGTGGAATTGGCAAAGTGATATTTGGAAGCCCTTAGAGGGCTATGGTGAAAAAGGAAATATCCTCAGATGAAATCTGGAAAGAAGCTTTCTGAGAAACTTCTCTGTGGTGTGTCACTTCCACTCACAGAGTTACATCTGTATTTCGTGGATCTCTTTTATAGCCCTATTTCTTTGGATTCTGAGAACAGATATTTCGGATCCCTTTGAAGACTATAGGGCCAAAGGAAATATCCTCCGATATCAAAGAGAAAGAAGCTTTCTGAGAAACTTCTTTGTGTTCTGTGAAATCATCTCACAGAGTTACAGCTTTCCCCTGAAGAAGCCTTTCGCTAAGACAGTTCTTGTGGAATTGGCAAAGTGATATTTGGAAGCCCTTAGAGGGCTATGGTGAAAAAGGAAATATCCTCAGATGAAATCTGGAAAGAAGCTTTCTGAGAAACTGCTTAGTGTTCTGTTAATTCTTCTCACAGAGGTACATCTGTATTTCGTGGATCTCTTTGCTAGCCTTATTTCTGTGGAATCTGAGAACAGATATTTCGGATCCCTTTGAAGACTATCGTGCCAAAGGAAATATCCTCTGATAACAACGAGAAAGAAGCTTTCTGAGAAACTTCTTTGTGTTCTGTGAAATCATCTCACAGAGTTACAGCTTTCCCCCCAAGAAGCCTTTCGCTAAGACAATTCTTGTGGAATTGGTAAAGTGATATTTGGAAGCTCATAGAGGGCTATGGTAAAAAAGGAAATATCCTCAGATGAAATCTGGAAAGAAGCTTTGTGAGAAACTGCTTAGTGTTCTGTTAATTCATCTCACAGAGTTACATCTGTATTTCGTGGATCTCTTTGCTAGCGTTATTTCTGTGGAATCTGAGAACAGATATTTCGGATCCCTTTGAAGATTATAGGACCAAAGGAAATATACTCCGATAACAAAGAGAAAGAAGCTTTCTGAGAAACTTCTTTGTGTTCTGTGAAATCATCACACAGAGTTACAGCTTTCCCCTCAAGAAGCCTTTCGCTAATACAGTTCTTGTGGAATTCGCAAAGTGATATTTGGAAGCACTTAGAGGGCTATGGTGAAAAAGGAAATATCCTCAGATGAAATCTGGAAAGAAGCTTTCTGAGAAACTGCTTAGTGTTCTGTTAATTCATCTCACAGAGTTTCATCTGTATTTCGTGGATCTCTTTGCTAGCCTTATTTCTGTGGAATCTGAGAATAGATATTTCGGATCCCTTTGAAGACTATAGGGCCAAGGGAATTATCCTCCGATAATAAAGAGAAAGAAGCATTCTGAGAAACTTCTTTGTGTTCTGTGAAATCATGTCACAGAGTTACAGCTTTACCCTCAAGAAGCCTTTCGCTAAGACAGTTCTTTTGGAATTGACAAAGTGATATTTGGAAGCCCTTAGAGGGCTCTGGTGAAAAAGGAAATATCCTCAGATGAAAACTGGAAAGAAGCTTTCTGAGAAACTGCTCTGTGATGTGTGCCTTCTCTCACAGAGTTACATCTGTATTTCGTGGATCTCTTTGCTAGCCTTATTTCTGTTGAATCTGAGAACTGATATTTCGGATCCCTTTGAAGTCTATAGGGCCAAGGAAATATCCTCCGATAACAAAGAGAAAGAAGGTTTCTGAGAAACTTCTTTGTGTTCTGTGAAATCATCTCTCAGAATTACAGCTTTCCCCTCAAGAAGCCTTTCGCTAAGACATTTCTTGTGGAATTGGCAAAGTGATTTTTGGAAGCCCATAGAGGGCTACGGTGAAAAAGGAAATATCCTCAGATGAAATCTGGAAAGAAGCTTTCTGAGAAACTGCTCTATGACGTGTGACTTCCACTCACAGAGTTACATCAGTATTTCGTGGATCTCTTTGCTAGCCTTATTTCTGTGGAATCTGAGAACAGACATTTCGGATCCCTTTGAAGACTATAGGACCAAAGGAAATATCCTCCGAGAACAAAGTAAAGAAGCTTTCTGAGAAACTTCTTTGTGTTCTGTGAAAGCATCTCACAGAGTTACAGCGTTCCCCTCAAGAAGCCTTTCGCTAAGACAGTTCTTGTGGAATTGGCAAAGTGATATTTGGAAGCCCATAGAGGGCTACGGTGAAAAAGGAAATGTCCTCAGATGAAATCTGGAAAGAAGCTTTCTGAGAAACTGCTCTGTGATGTGTGACTTCCACTCACAGAGTTACATCTGTATTTCGTGGATCTCTTTGCTAGCCTTATTTCTGTGGAATCTGAGAACAGATATTTAGGATCCCTTTGAAGACTATAGGGCCAAAGGAAATATCCTCCGATAACAATGAGAAAGAACTTTCTGAGAAACTTCTTTGTGTTCTGTGAAATCATCTCACAGAGTTACAGCTTTCCCCTCAAGAAGCCTTTCGCTAAGACAGTTCTTGTGGAATTGGCAAAGTGATATTTGGAAGCTCATAGAGGGCTACGGTGAAAAAGGAAATATCCTCAGATGAAATCTGGAAAGAAGCTTTGTGAAAAACTGCTTAGTGTACTATTAATTCATCCCACAGAGTTACATCTGTATTTCGTGGAACTCTTTGCTAGCCTTATTTCTGTGGAATCTGAGAACAGATATTTCGGATCCTTTTGAAGACTATAGGACCATAGGAAACATCCTCCGATAACAAAGAGAAAGAAGCTTTCTGAGAAACTTCTTTGTGTTCTGTGAAATCATCTCGCAGAGTTACAGCTTTCCCCTCAAGAAGCCTTTTGCTAAGACAGTTCTTGTGGAATTGGCAAAGAGATATTTGGAAGCCCGTAGAGGGCTCTGGTGAAAAAGGAAATATCCTCAGATGAAATCTGGAAGGAAGCTGTCTGAGAAACTGCTTAATGTTCTAAAAATTCATCTCACAGAGTTACATCTGTATTTCGTGGATCTCTTTGCTAGCCTTATTTCTGTGGAATCTGAGAACAGATATTTCGGATCCCTTTGAAGACTATAGGGCCAAAGGAAATATCCTCCGATAACAAAGTGAAAGAAGCTTTCTGAGAAACTTCCTTGTGTTCTGTGAAATCATCTCACAGAGTTACAGCTTTTACCTCAAGAAGTCTTTCGATAAGACAGTTCTTGTGGAATTGGCAAAGTGATATTTGGAAGCCCTTAGAGGGCTATGGTGAAAAAGAAATATCCTCAGATGAAATCTGGAAAGAAGCCTTCTGAGAAACTGCTTAGTGTTCTGTTAATTCATCTCACAGAGTTACATCTGTATTTCGTGGATCTCCTTGCTAGCCTTATTTCTGTGGAATCTGAGAACAGATATTTCGGATCCCTTTGAAGACTATAGGGCCAAAGGAAATATCCTCCGATAAAAAAAGAGAAAGAGCTTTCTGAGAAACTTTTTTGTGTTCCGTGAAATCATCTCACAGAGTTACAGCTTTCCCTTCAAAAAGCCTTTCGCTAGGACATTTCTTGTGGAATTGGCAAAGTGATATTTGGAAGCCCATAGTGGGCTATCGTGAAAAAGGAAATATCCTCAGATGAAATCTGGAAAGAAGCTTTCTGAGAAACTGCTCTGTGATGTGTGACTTCCACTCACAGAGTTACATCTGTATTTCGTGGATCTCTTTGCTAGCCTTTTTTCTGTGGAATCTGAGAACAGATATTTCGGATCCCTTTGAAGACTATAGGGCCAAAGGAAATATCCTCCGATAACAAAGAGAAAGAAGCTTTCTGAGAAACTTCTTTGTGTTCTGTGAAATCATCTCACAGAGTTACAGCTTTCCCCTCAAGAAGCCTTTCGCTAAGACAGTTCTTGTGGAATTGGCAAAGTGATATTTGGAATCCCATAGAGGGCTATGGTGAAAAAGCACATATCCTCAGATGAAATCTGGAAAGAAGCTTTCTGAGAAACTGCTCTGTGATGTGTGACTTCCACTCACAGAGTTACATCTGTATTTCGTGGATCTCTTTGCTAGCCTCATTTCTGTGGAATCTGAGAACAGATATTTCGGATTACTTTGAAGACTATCGTGCCAAAGGAAATATCCTCCGATAACAAAGAGAAAGAAGCTTTCTGAGAAACTTCTTTGTGTTCTGTGAAATCATCTAACAGAGTTACAGCTTTCTCCTGAAGAAGCCTTTCGCTAAGACCGTTCTTGTGGAATAGGCAAAGTGATATTTGGAAACCCATAGAGGGCTATCGTGAAAAAGGAAATATTCTCAGATGAAATCTGGAAAGAAGCTTTCTGAGTAACTGCTCTGTGATGTGTGATTTCCACTCACAGAGTTATATCTGTATTTCCTGCATCTCTTTGCTAGCCTTATTTCTATGGAATCTGAGAACAGATATTTCGGATAACTTTGAAGAGTATAGGGCCAAAGAAAATATCCTCCGATAACAAAGAGAAAGAAGCTTTCTGAGACCCTTCTTTGTGTTCTGTGAAATCATCTCACAGAGTTACAGCTTTCCCATCAAGAAGCCTTTCGCTAAGACAGTTCTTGTGGAATTGGCAAAGTGATATTTGGAAGCCCTTAGAGGGCTATGGTGAAAAAGGAAATATCCTCAGATGAAATCTGGAAAGAAGCTTTCTGAGAAACTGCTCTGTGATGTGTGACTTCCACTCACAGAGTTACATCTGTATTTCGTGGATCTCTTTGCAAGCCTTATTTCTGTGGAATCTGAGAACAGATATTTCGGATCCCTTTGAAGACTATAGGGCCAAAGGAAATATCCTCCGATAAGAAAGAGAAAGAACCTTTCTGAGAAACTTCTTTGTGTTCTGTGAAATCATCTCACAGAGTTACAGCTTTCCCCTCATAAGCCTTTCGCTAACACATTACTTGTGGAATTGGCAAAGTGATATTTGGAAGCCCAAAGAGGGCTATGCTGTAAAAGGAAATATCCTCAGATGAAATCTGGAAAGAAGCTTTCTGAAAAAATTCTCTGTGGTGTGTGACTTACACTCACAGAGTTACATCTGTATTTCGTGAATCTCTTTGCTAGCCTTATCTGTGGAATCTGAGAAAAGATATTTCGGATCCCTTTGAATACTATAGGGAAAAAGGAAATATCCTCCGATAACAAAGAGAAAGAATCTTTCTGAGAAACTTCTTTGTGTTCTGTGTAAGTATTTCACAGAGTTACAGCTTTCCCCTCATAAGCCTTTCGCTAAGACAGTTCTTGTGGAATTGGCAAAGTGATATTTGGAAGCCCTTAGAGGGCAATGGTGTAAAAGGAAATATCCTCAGATGAAATCTGGAAAGTAGCTTTCTGAAAAACTTCTCTGTAGTGTGTGACTTCCACTCACAGAGTTACATCTGTATTTCGTGAATCTCTTTGCTAGCCTTATCTGTGGAATCTGAGAACAGATATTTCGGATCCCTTTGAATACTACAGGGCCAAAGGAAATATCCTCCGATAACAAAGAGAAAGAAGCTTTCTGAGAAACTTCTTTGTGTTCTGTGAAAGCATCTCACAGAGTTACAGCTTTCCCCTCAAGAAGCCTTTCGCTAAGACAGTTCTTGTGGAATTGGCAAAGTGATATTTGGAAGCCCATAGATTGCTCTGGTGAAAAAGGAAATATCCTCAGATGAAATCTGGAAAGAAGCTTTCTGAGAAACTGCTTAGTGTTCTGCTAATTCATCGCACAGAGTTACATCTGTATTTCGAGGATCTCTTTGCTATCCTTATTTCTGTGGATTCTGAGAACAGATATTTCGGATCCCATTGAAGACAATAGGGCCAAAGGAAATATCCTCCGAAAACAAAGAGAAAGAAGCTTTCTGAGAAACTTCTTTGGGTTCTGTGAAATCATCTCACAGAGTTACAGCTTTCCCCTGAAGAAGCCTTTCGCTAAGACAGTTCTTGTGGAATTGGCAAAGTGATATTTGGAAGCCCATAGACTGCTATGGTGAAAAAGGAAATATCCTCAGATGAAATCTGGAAAGAAGCTTTCTGAGAAACTTCTCTGTGGCGTGTGACTTCCACTCACAGTGCTACATCTGTATTTCGTGGATCTCTTTACTAGCCTTATTTCTGTGGAATCTGAGAACAGATATTTCGGATCCCTAGGAAGACTATAGGGCCAAAGGAAATATCCTCCGATAACAAAGAGAAAGAAGCTTTCTGAGAAACTTCTTTGTGTTCTGTGAAATCATCTCACAGAGTTACAGCTTTCCCCTCAAGAGGCTTTTCGCTAAGACAGTTCTTGTGGAATTGGCAAAGTGATATTTGGAAGCCCATAGAGGTCTACGGTGAAAAAGGAAATATCCTCAGATGAAATCTGGAAAGAAGCTTTCTGAGAAACTGCTCTGTGATGTGTGACTTCCACTCACAGAGTTACATCTGTATTTCGTGGATCTCTTTGCTAGCCTTATTTCTGTGGAATCTGAGAACAGATATTTCGTATCCCTTTGAAGACTATAGGGCCAAAGGAAATATCCTCCGATAACAAAGAGAAAGAAGCTTTCTGAGAAACTTCTTTGTGTTCTGTGAAATCATCTCACAGAGTTACAGCTTTCCCCTCATAAGCCTTTCGCTAACACAGTTCTTGTGGAATTGGCAAAGTGATATTTGGAAGCCCATAGAGGGCTATGCTGTAAAAGGATATATCCTCAGATGAAATCTGGAAAGAAGCTTTCTGAAAAACTTCTCTGTGGTGTGTGACTTCCACTCACAGAGTTACATCTGTATTTCGTGAATCTCTTTGCTAGCCTTATCTGTGGATTCTGAGAAAAGATATTTCGGATCCCTTTTAAGACTATAGGGCCAAAGGAAATATCCTCCGATAACAAAGAGAAAGAAGCTTTCTGAGAAACTTCTTTGTGTTCTGTGAAAGTATTTCACAGAGTTACAGCTTTCCCCTCATAAGCCATTCGCTAAGACGGTTTTTGTGGAATTGGCAAAGTGATATTTGGAAGCCCTTAGAGGGCTACGGTGTAAAACGAAATATCCTCAGATGAAATCTGGAAAGTAGCTTTCTGAAAAACTTCTCTGTGGTGTGTGACTTCCACTCACAGAGTTACATCTGTATTTCGTGAATCTCTTTGCTAGCCTTATCTGTGGAATCTGAGAACAGATATTTCGGATCCCTTTGAATACTATAGGGCCAAAGGAAATATCCTCCGATAACAAAGAGAAAGAAGCTTTCTGAGAAACTTCTTTGTGTTCTGTGAAAGCATCTCACAGAGTTACAGCTTTCCCCTCAAGAAGCCTTTCGCTAAGACAGTTCTTGTGGAATTGGCAAAGTGATATTTGGATGCCCTTAGAGGGCTATGGTGAAAAAGGAAATATCCTCAGATGAAATCTGGAAAGAAGCTTTCTGAGAAACTGCTCTGTGATGTGTGACTTCCACTCACAGAGTTACATCTGTATGTCGTGGATCTCTTTGCTAGCCTTATTTCTGTGGAATCTGAGAACAGATATTTCGGATCCCTTTGAAGACTATAGGGACAAAGGAAATATCCTCCGATAGCAAAGAGAAAGAAGCTTTCTGAGAAACTTCTTTGTATTCTGTGAAATCATCTCAAAGAGTTACAGCTTTCCCCTCAAGAAGCCTTTCGCTAAGACAGTTCTTGTGGAATTGGCAAAGTGATATTTGGAAGCCCATAGAGGGCTATGGTGAAAAAGGAAATATCCTCAGATGAAATCTGGAAGAAGCTTTCTGAGAAACTGCTTAGTGTTCTGTTAATTCATCTCACAGAGTTAAATCTGTATTTCTTGGATCTCTTTGCTAGCCTTATTTCTTTGGAATCTGAGAACAGATATTTCGGATCCCTTTGAAGACTATAGGGCCAAAGGAAATATCCACCGATAACAAAGAGAAAGAAGCTTTCTGAGAAACTTCTTTGTGTTCTGTGAAATCATCTCACAGAGTTACAGCTTTCCCCTCAAGAAGCCTTTCGCTAAGACAGTTCTTGTGGAATTGGCAAAGTGATATTTGGAAGCCCATAGATGTCTCTGGTGAAAAAGGAAATATCCTCACATGAAATCTGGAAAGAAGCTTTCTGAGAAACTGCTTAGTGTTCTGATAATTCATCTCACAGAGTTACATCTGTATTTCGTGGATCTCTTTGCTAGCCTTATTTCTGTGGAATCTGAGAACAGATATTTCAGATCCCTATGAAGACTATAGGGGCAAAGGAAATATCCTCCGATAAGAAAGAGAAAGAACCTTTCTGAGAAACTTCTTTGTGTTCTGTGAAATCATCTCACAGAGTTACAGCGTTCTCCTCATAAGCCTTTCGCTAACACAGTTCTTGTGGAATTGGCAAAGTGATATTTGGAAGCCCATAGAGGGCTATGCTGTAAAAGGAAATATCCTCAGATGAAATCTGGAAAGAAGCTTTCTGACAAACTTCTCTGTGGTGTGTGACTTCCACTCACAGAGTTACATCTGTATTTCGTGAATCTCTTTGCTAGCCTTATCTGTGGAATCTGAGAAAAGATATTTCGGATCCCTTTGAATACTATAGGGCCAAAGGAAATATCCTCCGATAACAAAGAGAAAGAAGCTTTCTGAGAAACTTCGTTGTGTTCTGTGAAAGCATTTGACAGAGTTACAGCTTTCCCCTCATAAGCCTTTCGCTAAGACAGTTCTTGTGGAATTGGCAAAGTGATATTTGGAAGCCCACAGAGGGCTATGGTGAAAAAGGAAATATCCTCAGATGAAATCTGGAAAGAAGCTTTCTGAGAAACTGCTCTGTGATGTGTGACTTCCACTCACAGAGTTACATCTGTATTTCGTGGATCTCTTTGCTAGCCTTATTTCTGTGGAATCTGAGAACAGATATTTTGGATCCCTTTGAAGACTATAGGGCCAAAGGAAATATCCTCCGATAAAAAGAGAAAGAAGCTTTCTGAGAAACTTCTTGGTGTTCTGTGAAATCATCTCACAGAGTTACAGCTTTCCCCTCAAGAAGCCTTTCGCTAACACAGTTCTTGTGGAATTGGCAAAGTGATATTTGGAAGCCCATAGAGGGCTATGGTGAAAAAGGAAATATCCTCAGATGAAATCTTGAAAGAAGCTTTCTGAGAAACTGCTTAGTGTTCTGTTAATTCATCTCACAGAGTTGCATCTTTATTTCGTGGATCTCTTTGCTAGCCTTATTTTTGTGGAATCTGAGAACAGATATTTCGGATCCTTTGAAGACTATTGGGCCAAAGGAAATATCCTCCGATAACAAAGAGAAAGAAGCATTCTGATAAATTTCTTTGTGTTCTATGAAATCACCTCACAGAGTTACAGGTTTCCCCTCAAGAAGCCTTTCGCTAAGACAGTTCTTGTGGAATTGGCAAAGTGATATTTGGAAGCCCACAGAGGGCTTTGGTGAAAAAGGAAATATCCTCTGATGAAATCTGGAAAGAAGCTTTCTGAGAAACTGCTCTGTGATGTGTGACTTCCACTCACAGAGTTACATCTGTATTTGGTGGATCTCTTTGCTAGCCTTATTTCTGTGGAATCTGAGAACAGATATTTCGGATCCATTTGAAGAGTATAGGGCCAAAGGAAATATCCTCCGATAACAAAGAGAAAGAAGCTTTCTGAAAACTTCTTTGTGTTCTGTGAAATCATCTCACAGAGTTACAGCTTTCCCATCAAGAAGCCTTTCGCTAAGACAGTTCTTGTGGAATTCGCATAGTGATATTTGGAAGCCCTTTGAGGGCTATGGTGAAAAAGGAAATATCCTCAGATGAAATCTGGAAAGAAGCTTTCTGAGAAACTGCTTAGTGTTCTGAGAATTCATCTCACAGAGTTACATCTGTATTTCGTGGATCTCTTTGCTAGCCTTATTTCTGTGGAATCTGAGAACAGATATTTCGGATCCCTTTGAAGACTATAGGGCCAAAGGAAATATCCTCCGATAACAAAGAGAAAGAAGCTTTCTGAGAAACTTCTTTGTGTTCTGTGAAATCATCTCACAGAGTTTCAGCTTTCCCCTGAAGAAGCCTTTCGCTAAGACAGTTCTTGTGGAATTGGCAAAGTGATATTTGGAAGCCGTTAGCGGACTATGGTGAAAAAGGAAATATCCTCAGATGAAATCTGGAAAGAAGCTTTCTGAGAAACTGCTTAGTGTTCTGTTAATTCATCTCACAGAGTTGCATCTTTATTTCGTGGATCTCTTTGCTAGCCTTATTTCTGTGGAATCTGAGAACAGATATTTCGTATCCCTTTGAAGACTATAGGGCCAAAGGAAATATCCTCCGATAACAAAGAGAAAGAAGCTTTCTGAGAAACTTCTTTGTGTTCTCTGAAATCATCTCACAGAGTTACAGCTTTCCCCTCAAGACGCCTTTCGCTAAGACAGTTCTTGTGGAATTGGCAAAGTGATATATGGAAGGCCATAGAGGGCTATGGTGAAAAAGGAAATATCCTCAGATGAAATCTGGAAAGAAGTTTTCTGAGAAACT
The DNA here is from genome assembly GCF_049350105.2 of Macaca mulatta. NCBI lineage: Eukaryota > Metazoa > Chordata > Mammalia > Primates > Cercopithecidae > Macaca > Macaca mulatta. Next base: position 54,937,852 of record NC_133422.1, on the reverse strand, counting down.
GCTTAGTGTTCTGTTAATTCATCTCACAGAGTTACATCTGTATTTCGTGGATCTCTTTGCTAGCCTTATTTCTGTGGAATCTGAGAACAGATATTTCGGATCCCTTTGAAGACTATTGTGCCAAAGTAAATATCCTCTGATAACAAAGAGAAAGAAGCTTTTTGAGAAACTTCTTTGTGTTCTGTGAAATCATTTCACAGAGTTACAGCTTTCCACTCAAGAAGCCTTTCGCTAAGACAGTTCTTGTGGAATTGGCAAAGTGATATTTTGAAGCCCATAGAGGGCCCTGGTGAAAAAGGAAATATCCTCAGATGAAATCTGGAAAGAAGCTTTCTGAGAAACTGCTTAGTGTTCTGTCAATTCATCTCAGAGAGTTACATCTGTGTTTCGTGGATCTCTTTGCTAGCCTTATTTCTGTGGAATCTGAGAACAGATATTTCGGATCCCTTTGAAGACTATAGGGTCAAATGAAATACCCTCCGATAACAAAGAGAAAGAAGCTTTCTGAGAAGCTTCTTTGTGTTCTGTGAAATCATCTCACAGAGTTACAGCTTTCCCCTCAAGAAGCCTTTCGCTAAGACAGTTCTTGTGGAATTGGCAAAGTGATATTTGGAAGCCCATAGACTGCTATGTTGAAAAAGGAAATGTCCTCAGATGAAATCTGGAAAGAAGCTTTCTGAGAAACTTCTATGTGGTGAGTGACTTCCACTCACAGAGTTACATCTGTATTTCGTGGATCTCTTTTCTAGCCTTGTTTCTGTGAAATCTGAGAACAGATATTTCGGATCCCTTTGAAGACTATAGGGCCAAAGGAAATATCCTCCGATAACAAAGAGAAAGAAGGTTTCTGAGAAACTTCTTTGTGTTCTGTGAAATCATCTCACAGAGTTACAGCTTTCCCCTCAAGAAGCCTTTCGCTAAGACAGTTCTTGTGGAATTGGCAAAGTGATATTTGGAAGCCCATAGAGGGCTAGGGTGAAAAAGGAAATATCCTCAGATGAAATCTGGAAAGAAGCTTTCTGAGAAACTGCTTAGTGTTCTGTTAATTCATCTCACAGAGTTACATCTGTATTTCGTGGATCTCTTTGCTAACCTTATTTCTGTGGAATCTGAGAACAGATATTTCGGATCCCTTTGAAGACTATAGGGCCAAAGGAAATATCCACCGATAACAAAGAGAAAGAAGCTTTCTGAGAAAGTTCTTTGTGTTCTCTGAAATCATCTCACAGAGTTACAGCTTTCCCCTGAATAAGCCTTTCGCTAAGACAGTTCTTGAGGAATTGGCAAAGTGATATTTGGAAGCCCATAGAGGGCCCTGGTGAAAAAGGAAATATCCTCAGATGAAATCTGGAAAGAAGCTTTCTGAGAAACTGCTTAGTGTTCTGTCAATTCATCTCAGAGAGTTACATCTGTATTTCGTGGATCTCTTTGCTAGCCGTCTTTCTGTGGAATCTGAGAACAGATATTTCAGATACCTTTGAAGACTATAGGGCCAAATGAAATACCCTCCGATAACAAAGAGAAAGAAGCTTTCTGAGAAACTTCTTTGTGTTCTGTGAAATCATCTCACAGAGTTACAGCTTTCCGCTCAAGAAGCCTTTCGCTAAGACAGTTGTTGTGGAATTGGCAAAGTGATATTTGGAAGCCCATAGACTGCTATGTTGAAAAAGGAAATGTCCTCAGATGAAATCTGGAAAGAAGCTTTCTGAGAAGCTTCTCTGTGCTGTGTGACTTCTACTCACAGAGTTACATCTGTATTTCGTGGATGTCTTTGCTAGCCTTATTTCTGTGGAATCTGAGAACAGATATTTCGGATCCCTTTGAAGACTATAGGGAAAAAGGAAATATCCTCCGATAACAAAGAGAAAGAAGCTTTCTGAGAAACTTCTTTGTGTTCTGTGAAATCATCTCACAGAGTTACAGCTTTCCCCTCCAGAAGCCTTTCGCTAAGACAGTTCTTGTGGAATTGGCAAAGTGATATTTGGAAGCCCATAGAGGGCTATGGTGAAAAAGGAAATATCCTCAGATGAAATCTGGAAAGAAGATTTCTGAGAAACTGCTTAGTGTTCTGTTAATTCATCTCACAGAGTTGCATCTTTATTTCGTGGATCTCTTTGCTAGCCTTATTTCTGTGGAATCTGAGAACAGATATTTCGGATCCCTTTGAAGACTATTGTGCCAAAGGAAATATCCTCTGAAAACAAAGAGAAAGAAGCTTTCTGAGAAACTTCTTTGTGTTCTGTGAAATCATTTCACAGAGTTACAGCTTTCCACTCAAGAAGCCTTTCGCTAAGACAGTTCTTGTGGAATTGGCAAAGTGATATTTGGAAGCCCATAGAGGGCTATGGTGAAAAAGGAAATATCCTTAAATGAAATCTGGAAAGAATCTTTCTGAGAAACTGCTTAGTGTTCTGTTAATTCATCTCACAGAGTTACATCTGTATTTCGTGGATCTCTTTGCTAGCCTTATTTCTGTGGAATCTGAGAACAGATATTTCGGATCCCTTTGAAGACTATAGGGCAAAAGGAAATATCCTCCGATAACATAGAAAAAGTAGCTTTCTGAGAAACTTCTTTGTGTTCTGTGAAAGCATCTCACAGAGTTACAGCTTTCCCCTCAAGAAGCCTTTCGCTAAGACAGTTCTTGTGGAATTGGCCAAGTGATATTTGGAAGCCCATAGAGGGCTGTGCTGAAAAAGGAAATATCCTTTGATGAAATCTGGAAAGAAGCTTTCTGAGAAACTGCTCTGTGATGTGTGACTTCCACTCACAGATTTACATCTGTATTTCTTGGATCTCTTTGCTAGCCTTATTTCTGTGGAATCTGAGAACAGATATTTCGGATCCCTTTGAAGACTATAGGGCCAAAGGAAATATCCTCCGATAACAAAGAGAAAGAAGCTTTCTGAGAAACTTCTTTGGGTTCTATGAAATCATCTCACAGAGTTACAGCTTTCCCTTCAAGAAGCCTTTCGCTAAGACAGTTCTTGTGGAATTGTCAAAGTGATATTTGAAAGCCAAACGAGGGCTATGGTGAAAAAAGAAATATCCTCAGATGAAATCTGGAAAGAAGCCTTCTGAGAAACTGCTCTGTGATGTCTGACTTCCACTCACAGAGTTACATCTGTATTTCGTGGATCTCTTTGCTAGCCTTATTTCTGTGGAATCTGAGAACAGATATTTCGGATCCCTTTGAAGACTATAGGGCCAAAGGAAATATCCACCGATAACAAAGAGAAAGAAGCTTTCTGAGAAACTTCTTTGTGTTCTCTGAAATCATCTCACAGAGTTACAGCTTTCCCCTCAAGAAGCCTTTCGCTAAGACAGTTCTTGTGGAATTGGCCAAGTGATATTTGGAAGCCCATAGAGGGCTGTGCTGAAAAAGGAAATATCTTTTGATGAAATCTGGAAAGAAGCTTTCTGAGAAACTGCTCTGTGATGTGTGACTTCCACTCACAGATTTACATCTGTATTTCGTAGATCTCTTTGCTAGCCTTATTTCTGTGGAATCTGAGAACAGATATTTCGGATCCCTTTGAAGACTATAGGGCCAAAGGAAATATCCTCCGATAACAAAGAGAAAGAAGCTTTCTGAGAAACTACTTTGTGTTCTGTGAAATCATCTCAGAGAGTTACACCTTTCCCCTCAAGAAGCCTTTCGCTAAGACAGTTCTTGTGGAATTCGCATAGTGATATTTGGAAGCCCATAGAGGGCTATGGTGAAAAAGGAAATATCCTCAGATGAAACCTGGAAAGAAGCTTTCTGAGAAACTGCTTAGTATTCTGTTAATTCATCTCACAGAGTGACATCTGTATTTCGTGGATCTCTTTGCTAGCCTTATTTCTGTGGAATCTGAGAACAGATATTTCGGATCCCTTTGAGACTATAGGGCCAAAGGAAATATCCTACGATAACAAAGAGAAAGAAGCTTTCTGAGAAACTTCTTTGGGTTCTGTGAAATCATCTCACAGAGTTACAGCTTTCCCATGAAGAAGCCTTTCGCTAAGACAGTTCTTGTGGAATTGGCAAAGTGATATTTGGAAGGCCATAGAGGGCAATGGTGAAAAAGGAAATATCCTCAGATGAAATCTGGAAAGAAGCTTTCTGAGAAACTGCTTAGTGTTCTGTCAATTCATCTCAGAGAGTTACATCTGTATTTCGTGGATCTCTTTGCTAGCCTTATTTCTGTGGAATCTGAGAAAAGATATTTCGGATCCCATTGAAGACTATAGGGCCAAAGGAAATATCCTCCGATAACAAAGAGAAAGAAGCTTTCTGAGAAACTTCTTTGTGTTCTGTGAAATCATCTCACAGAGTTACAGCTTTCCCCTCAAGAAGCCTTTCGCTAAGACAGTTCTTGTGGAATTGGCAAAGTGATATTTGGAAGCCCTGAGAGGGCTATGGTGAAAAAGGAAATATCCTCAGATGAAATCTGGAAAGAAGCTTTCTGAGAAACTGCTCTGTGATGTGTGACTTCCACTCACAGAATTACATCTGTATTTCTTGTATCTCTTTGCTAGCCTTATTTCTGTGGAATCTGAGAACAGATATTTCGGATCCCTTTGACGACTATAGGGCCAAAGGAAATATCCCCCGATAACTAAGAGAAAGAAACTTTCCGAGAAACTTCTTTGTGTTTTGTGAAATCTTATCTCAGAGTTACAGCTTTCCACTCAAGAAGCCTTTCGCTAAGACAGTTCTTGTGGAATAGGCAAAGTGATATTTGGAAGCCCATAGAGGGCTATGGTGAAGAAGGAAATATCCTGAGATGACATCTGGAAAGAAGCTTTCTGAGAAACTGCTTAGTGTTCTGTTAATTCATCTCACAGAGTTACATCTGTATTTCGTGGATCTCTTTGCTAGCCTTATTTCTGTGGAATCTGAGAACAGATATATCGGATCCCTTTGAAGACTATAGGGCCAAAGGAAATATCTTCCGATAACAAAGAGAAAGAAGCTTTCTGAGAAACTTCTTTGTGTTCTGTGAAATCATCTCACAGAGTTACAGCTTTCCCCTCAAGAAACCTTTCGCTAAGACAGTTCTTGAGGAATTGGCAAAGTGATATTTGGAAGCCCTGAGATTGCTATGGTGAAAAAGGAAATATCCTCAGATGAAATCTGGAAAGAAGATTTCTGAGAAACTGCTCTGTGATGTGTGACTTCCACTCACAGAATTACATCTGTATTTCTTGTATCTCTTTGCAAGCCTTATTTCTGTGGAATCTGAGAACAGATATTTCGGTTCCCTTTGACGACTATAGGGCCAAAGGAAATATCCTCCGATAACAAAGAGAAAGAAGCTTTCTGAGAAACTTCTTTGTGTTCTGTGAAATCATCTCACAGAGTTACAGCTTTCCCCTCAAGAAGCCTTTCGCTAAGACAGTTCTTGTGGAATTGGCAAAGTGATATTTGGAAGCCCATTGAGGGCTATGTTGTAAAAGGAAATATCCTCAGATGAAACTTGGAAAGAAGCTTTCTGAGAAACTGCTTAGTGTTCTGTTAATTCATCTCACAGAGTTACATCTGTATTTCGTGGATCTCTTTGCTAGCCTTATTTCTGTGGAATCTGAGAACAGATATTTCGGATCCCTTTTGAGACTATAGGGCCAAAGGAAATATCCTACGATAACAAAGAGAAAGAAGCTTTCTGAGAAACTTCTTTGTGTTCTGTGAAATCATCTCACAGAGTTTCAGCTTTCCCCTGAAGAAGCCTTTCGCTAAGACAGTTCTTGTGGAATTGGCAAAGTGATATTTGGAAGCCCTTAGAGGACTATGGTGAAAAAGGAAATATCCTCAGATGAAATCTGGAAAGAAGCTTTCTGAGAAACTGCTCTGTGATGTGTGACTTCCACTCACAGAGTTACATCTGTATTTCGTGGATCTCTTTGCTAGCCTTATTTCAGTGGAATCTGAGAACAGATATTTCGGATCCCTTTGAAGACTATAGGGCCAAAGGAAATATCCTCCGAGAACAAAGAGAAAGAAGCTTTCTGAGAAACTTCTTTGTGTTCTGTGAAATCATCTCACAGAGTTACACCTTTCCCCTCAAGAAGCCTTTCGCTAAGACAGTTCTTGTGGAATTCGCATAGTGATATTTGGAAGCCCATAGAGGGCTATGGTGAAAAAGGAAATATCCTCAGATGAAATCTGGAAAGAAGCTTTCTGAGAAACTGCTTAGTATTCTGTTAATTCATCTCACAGAGTTACATCTGTATTTCGTGGATCTCTTTGCTAGCCTTACTTCTGTCGCATCTGAGAACAGATATTTCGGATCCCTTTGAGACTATAGGGCCAAAGGAAATATCCTACGATAACAAAGAGAAAGAAGCTTTCTGAGAAACTTCTTTGGGTTCTGTGAAATCATCTCACAGAGTTACAGCTTTCCCATGAAGAAGGCTTTCGCTAAGACAGTTCTTGTGGAATTGGCAAAGTGATATTTGGAAGGCCATAGAGGGCAATGGTGAAAAAGGAAATATCCTCAGATGAAATCTGGAAAGAAGCTTTCTGAGAAACTGCTTAGTGTTCTGTCAATTCATCTCAGAGAGTTACATCTGTATTTCGTGGATCTCTTTGCTAGCCTTATTTCTGTGGAATCTGAGAACAGATATTTCGGATCCCTTTGAAGACTATAGGGCCAAAGGAAATATCCTCCGATAACGAAGAGAAAGAAGCTTTCTGAGAAACTTCTTTGTGTTCTGTGAAATCATCTCACAGAGTTACAGCTTTCCCCTCAAGAAGCCTTTCGCTAAGACAGTTCTTGTGGAATTGGCAAAGTGATATTTGGAAGCCCTGAGAGGGCTATGGTGAAAAAGGAAATATCCTCAGATGATATCTGGAAAGAAGCTTTCTGAGAAACTGCTCTGTGATGTGTGACTTCCACTCACAGAATTACATCTGTATTTCTTGTATCTCTTTGCTAGCCTTATTTCTGTGGAATCTGAGAACAGATATTTCAGATCCCTTTGACGACTATAGGGCCAAAGGAAATATCCCCCGATAACTAAGAGAAAGAAACTTTCCGAGAAACTTCTTTGTGTTTTGTGAAATCTTCTCACAGAGTTACAGCTTTCCACTCAAGAAGCCTTTCGCTAAGACAGTTCTTGTGGAATAGGCAAAGTCATATTTGGAAGCCCATAGAGGGCTATGGTGAAGAAGGAAATATCCTGAGATGAAATCTGGAAAAAAGCTTTCTGAGAAACTGCTTAGTGTTCTGTTAATTCATCTCACAGAGTTACATCTGTATTTCGTGGATCTCTTTGCTAGCCTTATTTCTGTGGAATCTGAGAACAGATATTTCGGATCCCTTTGAAGACTATAGAGCCAAAGGAAATATCCTCCGATAACAAAGAGAAAGCAGCTTTCTGAGAAACTTCTTTGTGTTCTGTGAAATCATCTCACAGAGTTACAGCTTTCCACTCAAGAAGCCTTTCGCTAAGACAGTTCTTGTGGAATTCGCCTAGTGATATTTGGAAGCCCATAGAGGGCTATGGTGAAAAAGGAAATATCCTCAGATGAAACCTCGAAAGAAGCTTTCTGAGAAACTGCTTAGTATTCTGTTAATTCATCTCACAGAGTTACATCTGTATTTCGTGGATCTCTTTGCTAGCCTTATTTCTGTGCAATCTGAGAACAGATATTTCGGATCCCTTTGAAACTATAGGGCCAAAGGAAATATCCTACGATAACAAAGAGAAAGAAGCTTTCTGAGAAACTTCTTTGGGTTCTGTGAAATCATCTCACAGAGTTACAGCTTTCCCCTGAAGAAGCCTTTCGCTAAGACAGTTCTTGTGGAATTGGCAAAGTGATATTTGGAAGGCCATAGAGGGCAATGGTGAAAAAGGAAATATCCTCAGATGAAATCTGGAAAGAAGCTTTCTGAGAAACTGCTCTGTGATGTGTGACTTCCACTCACAAAGTTACATCTGTATTTCGTGGATCTCTTTGCTGGCCTTATTTATGTGGAATCTGAGAACAGATATTTCGGATCCCTTTGAAGACTACAGGGCCAAAGGAAATATCCTCCGATAACAAAGAGAAAGAAGCTTTCTGAGAAACTTCTTTGTGTTCCGTGAAATCATCTCACAGAGTTACAGCTTTCCCCTCAAGAAGCCTTTCGCTAAGACAGTTCTTGTGGAATTCGCAAAGTGATATTTGGAAGCCAAGAGAGGGCTATGGTGAAAAAAGAAATATATTCCGATGAAATCTGGAAAGAAGCTTTCTGAGAAACTGCTCTCTGATGTGTGACTTCCATTCACAGAGTTACATCTGTATTTCGTGGCAGTCTTTGCTAGCCTTATTTCTGTGGAATCTGAGAACAAATATTTCGGATCCCTTTGAAGACTATAGGGCCAAAGGAAATATCCTCCGATAACAAAGAGAAAGAAGCTTTTTGAGAAACTTCTTTGTGTTATGTGAAATCATCTCACAGAGTTACAGCTTTCCCCTCAAGAAGCCTTTCGCTAAGACAGTTCTTGTGGAATTTTCAAAGTGATATTTGGAAGCCCATAGAGGGCTATGGTTAAAATTGAATTATCCTCAAATGAAATCTGGAAAGAAGGTTTTTGAGCAACTTCTCTGTGTTGTGTGACTTCCACGCACAGAGTTACATCTGTATTTCGTGGATCTCTTTGCTAGCCTTATTTCTGTGGAATCTGAGAACAGATATTTCGGATCCCTTTGAAGACTATTGGGCCAAAGGAAATATCCTCCGATAACAAAGAGAAAGAAAATTTCTGAGAAACTTCTTTGTGTTCTGTGAAATCATCTCACAGAGTTACAGCTTGTTAACTTTCCGTCTCGTTGATCTGTCTAATGTTGACAGTGGAGTGTTGAAGTCTCCCATTATTATTGTATGGGAGTCTAAGTCTCTTTGTAAGTCTCTAAGGACTTGCTTGATGAATCTGGGTGCTCCTGTATTGGGTGCATATATATTTAGGATTGTTAGCTCTTCCTGTTGAATTGATCCCTTTACCATTATGTAATGGCCTTCTTTGTCTCTTTTGATCTTTGATGGTTTAAAGTCTGTTTTATCAGAGACTAGTATAGCAACCCCCGCTTTTTTTTGTTCTCCATTTGCTTGGTAAATCTTCCTCCATCCCTTTATTTTGAGCCTATGTACGTCTCTGCGTGTGAGATGGGTCTCCTGAATACAGCAGACTGATGGGTCTTGACTCTTTATCCAGTTTGCCAGTCTGTGTCTTTTAATTGGAGCATTTAGTCCATTTACATTTAAGGTTAAGATTGTTATGTGTGAACTTGATCCTGCCATTATGATATTAACTGGTTATTTTGCTCGTTAGTTGATGCAGTTTCTTCCTAGCCTCGATGGTCTTTACAATTTGGCATGTTTTTGCAATGGCTGGTACCGGTTTTTCCTTTCCATGTTGAGTGCTTCCTTCAGGATCTCTTGTAAGGCAGGCCTAGTGGTGATAAAATCTCTAAGCATTTGCTTATCTGTAAAGGATTTTATTTCTCCTTCACTTATGAAACTTAGTTTGGCTGGATATGAAATTCTGGGTTTAAAATTCTTTTCTTTAAGAATGTTGAATATTGGCCCCCACTCTCTTCTGGCTTGGAGAGTTTCTGCCGAGAGATAGTTACAGCCTGCCGCTCAAGAAACCTTTCGCTAAGACAGTTCTTGAGGAATTGGCAAAGTGATATTTGGAAGCCCTGAGAGGGCTATGGTGAAAAAGGAAATATCCTCAGATGAAATCTGGAAAGAAGATTTCTGAGAAACTGCTCTGTGATGTGTGACTTCCACTCACAGAATTACATCTGTATTTCCTGTATCTCTTTGCTAGCCTTATTTCTGTGGAATCTGAGAACAGATATTTCGGTTCCCTTTGACGACTATAGGGCCAAAGGAAATATCCTCCGATAACTAAGAGAAAGAAACTTTCCGAGAATCTTCTTTGTGTTTTGTGAAATCTTCTCACAGAGTTACAGCTTTCCACTCAAGAAGCCTTTCGCTAAGACAGTTCTTGTGGAATAGGCAAAGTGATATTTGGAAGCCCATAGAGGGCTTTGGTGAAGAAGGAAATATCCTGAGATGAAATCTGGAAAGAAGCTTTCTGAGAAACTGCTTAGTGTTCTGTTAATTCATCTCACAGAGTTACATCTGTATTTCGTGGATCTCTTTGCTGGCCTTATTTCTGTGGAATCTGAGAACAGATATTTCGGATCCCTTTGAAGACTATAGGGCCAAAGGAAATATCCTCCGATAACAAAGAGAAAGAAGCTTTCTGAGAAACTTCTTTGTGTTCTGTGAAATCATCTCACAGAGTTACAGCTTTCCACTCAAGAAGCCTTTCGCTAAGACAGTTCTTGTGGAATTCGCATAGTGATATTTGGAAGCCCATAGAGGGCTATGGAGAAAAAGGAAATATCCTCAGATGAAACTTGGAAAGAAGCTTTCGGAGAAACTGCTTAGTGTTCTGTTAATTCATCTCACAGAGTTAAATCTGTATTTGGTGGATCTCTTTGCTAGCCTTATTTCTGTGGAATCTGAGAACAGATATTTCGGATCCCTTTGAAGACTACAGGGCCAAAGGAAATATCCTCGGATAACAAAGAGAAAGAAGCTTTCTGAGAAACTTCTTTCTGTTCTGTGAAATCATCTCACAGAGTTTCAGCTTTCCCCTGAAGAAGCCTTTCGCTAAGACAGTTCTTGTGGAATTGGCAAAGTGATATTTGGAAGCCCTTAGAGGACTATGGTGAAAAAGGAAATATCCTCAGATGAAATCTGGAAAGAAGCTTTCTGAGAAACTGCTCTGTGATGTGTGACTTCCACTCACAGAGTTACATCTGTATTTCGTGGATCTCTTTGCTAGCCTTATTTCTGTGGAATCTGAGAACAGATATTTCGGATCACTTTGAAGACTATAGGGCCAAAGGAAATATCCTCCGAGAACAAAGAGAAAGAAGCTTTCTGAGAAACTACTTTGTGTTCTGTGAAATCATCTCAGAGAGTTACACCTTTCCCCTCAAGAAGCCTTTCGCTAAGACAGTTCTTGTGGAATTCGCATAGTGATATTTGGAAGCCCATAGAGGGCTATGGTGAAAAAGGAAATATCCTCAGATGAAACCTGGAAAGAAGCTTTCTGAGAAACTGCTTAGTATTCTGTTAATTCATCTCACAGAGTGACATCTGTATTTCGTGGATCTCTTTGCTAGCCTTATTTCTGTCGCATCTGAGAACAGATATTTCGGATCCCTTTGAGACTATAGGGCCAAAGGAAATATCCTACGATAACAAAGAGAAAGAAGCTTTCTGAGAAACTTCTTTGGGTTCTGTGAAATCATCTCACAGAGTTACAGCTTTCCCATGAAGAAGCCTTTCGCTAAGACAGTTCTTGTGGAATTGGCAAAGTGATATTTGGAAGGCCATAGAGGGCAATGGTGAAAAAGGAAATATCCTCAGATGAAATCTGGAAAGAAGCTTTCTGAGAAACTGCTTAGTGTTCTGTCAATTCATCTCAGAGAGTTACATCTGTATTTCGTGGATCTCTTTGCTAGCCTTATTTCTGTGGAATCTGAGAACAGATATTTCGGATCCCTTTGAAGACTATAGGGCCAAAGGAAATATCCTGCGATAACAAAGAGAAAGAAGCTTTCTGAGAAACTTCTTTGTGTTCTGTGAAATCATCTCACAGAGTTACAGCTTTCCCCTCAAGAAGCCTTTCGCTAAGACAGTTCTTGTGGAATTGGCAAAGTGATATTTGGAAGCCCTGAGAGGGCTATGGTGAAAAAGGAAATATCCTCAGATGAAATCTGGAAAGAAGCCTTCTGAGAAACTGCTCTGTGATGTGTGACTTCCACTCACAGAATTACATCTGTATTTCTTGTATCTCTTTGCTAGCCTTATTTCTGTGGAATCTGAGAACAGATATTTCGGATCCCTTAGAAGACTATAGGGCCAAAGGAAATATCCCCCGATAACTAAGAGAAAGAAACTTTCCGAGAAACTTCTTTGTGTTTTGTGAAATCTTCTCACAGAGTTACAGCTTTCCACTCAAGAAGCCTTTCGCTAAGACAGTTCTTGTGGAATAGGCAAAGTGATATTTGGAAGCCCATAGAGGGCTATGGTGAAGAAGGAAATATCCTGAGATGAAATCTGGAAAGAAGCTTTCTGAGAAACTGCTTAGTGTTCTGTTAATTCATCTCACAGAGTTACATCTGTATTTCGTGGATCTCTTTGCTAGCCTTATTTCTGTGGAATCTGAGAACAGATATTTCGGATCCCTTTGAAGACTATAGGGCCAAAGTAAATATCCTCCGATAACAAAGAGAAAGAAGCTTTCTGAGAAACTTCTTTGTGTTCTGTGAAATCATCTCACAGAGTTACAGCTTTCCCCTCAAGAAACCTTTCGCTAAGACAGTTCTTGAGGAATTGGCAAAGTGATATTTGGAAGCCCTGAGAGGGCTATGGTGAAAAAGGAAATATCCTCAGATGAAATCTGGAAAGAAGATTTCTGAGAAACTGCTCTGTGATGTGTGACTTCCACTCACAGAATTACATCTGTATTTCTTGTATCTCTTTGCAAGCCTTATTTCTGTGGAATCTGAGAACAGATATTTCGGTTCCCTTTGACGACTATAGGGCCAAAGGAAATATCCTCCGATAACAAAGAGAAAGAAGCTTTCTGAGAAACTTCTTTGTGTTCTGTGAAATCATCTCACAGAGTTACAGCTTTCCACTCATGAAGCCTTTCGCTCAGACAGTTCTTGTGGAATTCGCATAGTGATATTTGGAAGCCCATAGAGGGCTATGGTGAAAAAGGAAATATCCTCAGATGAAACTTGGAAAGAAGCTTTCTGAGAAACTGCTTAGTATTCTGTTAATTCATCTCACAGAGTTACATCTGTATTTCGTGGATCTCTTTGCTAGCCTTATTTCTGTGCAATCTGAGAACAGATATTTCGGATCCCTTTGAGACTATAGGGCCAAAGGAAATATCCTACGATAACAAAGAGAAAGAAGCTTTCTGAGAAACTTCTTTGTGTTCTGTGAAATCATCTCACAGAGTTACAGCTTTCCCCTCAAGAAGCCTTTCGCTAAGACAGTTCTTGTGGAATTGGCAAAGTGATATTTGGAAGCCCATTGAGGGCTACGGTGAAAAAGGAAATATCCTCAGATGAAATCTGGAAAGAAGCTTTCTGAGAAACTGCTTAGTGTTCTGTTAATTCATCTCACAGAGTTACATCTGTATTTCGTGGATCTCTTTGCTAGCCTTATTTCTGTGGAATCTGAGAACAGATATTTCGGATCCCTTTGAAGACTACAGGGCCAAAGGAAATATCCTCCGATAACAAAGAGAAAGAAGCTTTCTGAGAAACTTCTTTGTGTTCTGTGAAATCATCTCACAGAGTTTCAGCTTTCCCCTGAAGAAGCCTTTCGCTAAGACAGTTCTTGTGGAATTGGCAAAGTGATATTTGGAAGCCCTTAGAGGACTATTGTGAAAAAGGAAATATCCTCAGATGAAATCTGGAAAGAAGCTTTCTGAGAAACTGCTCTGTGATGTGTGACTTCCACTCACAGAGTTACATCTGTATTTCGTGGATCTCTTTGCTAGCCTTATTTCTGTGGAATCTGAGAACAGATATTTCGGATCCCTTTGAAGACTATAGGGCCAAAGGAAATATCCTCCGAGAACAAAGAGAAAGAAGCTTTCTGAGAAACTTCTTTGTGTTCTGTGAAATCATCTCACAGAGTTACACCTTTCCCCTCAAGAAGCCTTTCGCTAAGACAGTTCTTGTGGAATTCGCATAGTGATATTTGGAAGCCCATAGAGGGCTATGGTGAAAAAGGAAATATCCTCAGATGAAACCTGGAAAGAAGCTTTCTGAGAAACTGCTTAGTATTCTGTTAATTCATCTCACAGAGTTACATCTGTATTTCGTGGATCTCTTTGCTAGCCTTACTTCTGTCGCATATGAGAACAGATATTTCGGATCCCTTTGAGACTATAGGGCCAAAGGAAATATCCTACGATAACAAAGAGAAAGAAGCTTTCTGAGAAACTTCTTTGGGTTCTGTGAAATCATCTCACAGAGTTTCAGCTTTCCCATGAAGAAGCCTTTCGCTAAGACAGTTCTTGTGGAATTGGCAAAGTGATATTTGGAAGGCCATAGAGGGCAATGGTGAAAAAGGAAATATCCTCAGATGAAATCTGGAAAGAAGCTTTCTGAGAAACTGCTTAGTGTTCTGTCAATTCATCTCAGAGAGTTACATCTGTATTTCGTGGATCTCTTTGCTAGCCTTATTTCTGTGGAATCTGAGAACAGATATTTCGGATCCCTTTGAAGACTATAGGGCCAAAGGAAATATCCTCCGATAACAAAGAGAAAGAAGCTTTCTGAGAAACTTCTTTGTGTTCTGTGAAATCATCTCACAGAGTTACAGCTTTCCCCTCAAGAAGCCTTTCGCTAAGACAGTTCTTGTGGAATTGGCAAAGTGATATTTGGAAGCCCTGAGAGGGCTATGGTGAAAAAGGAAATATCCTCAGATGAAATCTGGAAAGAAGCTTTCTGAGAAACTGCTCTGTGATGTGTGACTTCCACTCACAGAATTACATCTGTATTTCTTGTATCTCTTTGCTAGCCTTATTTCTGTGGAATCTGAGAACAGATATTTCAGATCCCTTTGACGACTATAGGGCCAAAGGAAATATCCCCCGATAACTAAGAGAAAGAAACTTTCCGAGAAACTTCTTTGTGTTTTGTGAAATCTTCTCACAGAGTTACAGCTTTCCACTCAAGAAGCCTTTCGCTAAGACAGTTCTTGTGGAATAGGCAAAGTCATATTTGGAAGCCCATAGAGGGCTATGGTGAAGAAGGAAATATCCTGAGATGAAATCTGGAAAAAAGCTTTCTGAGAAACTGCTTAGTGTTCTGTTAATTCATCTCACAGAGTTACATCTGTATTTCGTGGATCTCTTTGCTAGCCTTATTTCTGTGGAATCTGAGAACAGATATTTCGGATCCCTTTGAAGACTATAGGGCCAAAGGAAATATCCTCCGATAACAAAGAGAAAGCAGCTTTCTGAGAAACTTCTTTGTGTTCTGTGAAATCATCTCACAGAGTTACAGCTTTCCACTCAAGAAGCCTTTCGCTAAGACAGTTCTTGTGGAATTCGCATAGTGATATTTGGAAGCCCATAGAGGGCTATGGTGAAAAAGGAAATATCCTCAGATGAAACCTCGAAAGAAGCTTTCTGAGAAACTGCTTAGTATTCTGTTAATTCATCTCACAGAGTTACATCTGTATTTCGTGGATCTCTTTGCTAGCCTTATTTCTGTGCAATCTGAGAACAGATATTTCGGATCCCTTTGAGACTATAGGGCCAAAGGAAATATCCTACGATAACAAAGAGAAAGAAGCTTTCTGAGAAACTTCTTTGGGTTCTGTGAAATCATCTCACAGAGTTACAGCTTTCCCCTCAAGAAGCCTTTCGCTAAGACAGTTCTTGTGGAATTGGCAAAGTGATATTTGGAAGGCCATAGAGGGCAATGGTGAAAAAGGAAATATCCTCAGATGAAATCTGGAAAGAAGCTTTCTGAGAAACTGCTTAGTGTTCTGTCAATTCATCTCAGAGAGTTACATCTGTATTTCGTGGATCTCTTTGCTAGCCTTATTTCTGTGGAATCTGAAAACAGATATTTCGGATCCCTTTGAAGACTATAGGGCCAAAGGAAATATCCTCCGATAACAAAGAGAAAGAAGCTTTCTGAGAAACTTCTTTGTATTCTGTGAAATCATCTCACAGAGTTACAGCTTTCCCCTGAAGAAGCCTTTCGCTAAGACAGTTCTTGTGGAATTGGCAAAGTGATATTTGGAAGCCCATTGAGGGCTATGGTGAAAAAGGAAATATCCTCAGATGAAATCTGGAAAGAAGCTTTCTGAGAAACTGCTTAGTGTTCTGTTAATTCATCTCACAGAGTTACATCTGTATTTCGTGGATCTCTTTGCTAGCCTTATTTCTGTGGAATCTGAGAACAGATATTTCGGATCCCTTTGAAGACTACAGGGCCAAAGGAAATATCCTCCGATAACAAAGAGAAAGAAGCTTTCTGAGAAACTTCTTTGTGTTCTGTGAAATCATCTCACAGAGTTACCGCTTTCCCCTCAAGAAGCCTTTCGCTAAGACAGTTCTTGTGGAATTGGCAAAGTGATATTTGGAAGCCCCTAGAGGGCTATGTTGAAAAAGGAAATATCCTCAGATGAAATCTGGAAAGAAGCTTTCTGAGAAACTGCTCTGTGATGTGTGACTTCCACTCACAAAGTTACATCTGTATTTCGTGGATCTCTTTGCTAGCCTTATTTATGTGGAATCTGAGAACAGATATTTCGGATCCCTTTGAAGACTATAGGGCAAAAGGAAATATCCTCCGATAACAAAGAGAAAGAAGCTTTCTGAGAAACTTCTTTGTGTTCCGTGAAATCATCTCACAGAGTTACAGCTTTCCCCTCAAGAAGCCTTTCGCTAAGACAGTTCTTCTGGAATTGGCAAAGTGATATTTGGAAGCCCATAGAGGGCTATGGTGAAAAAGGAAATATCCTCAGATGAAATCTGGAAAGAAGCTTTCTGAGAAACTACTCTGTGGTGTGTGACTTCCACTCACAGAGTTACATCTGTATTTCGTGGATCTCTATGCTAGCCTTATTTCTGTGGAATCTGAGAACAGATATTTCGGATCCCTAGGAATATTATAGGGCCCAAGGAAATATCCTCCGAAAACAAAGAGAAAGAAGCTTTGTGAGAAACTTCTTTGTGTTCTGTGAAATAATCTCACAGAGTTACAGCTTCCCCTCAAGAAGCCTTTCGCTAAGACACTTCTTGTGGAATTGCCAAAGTGATATTTGGATGCCCATAAGGGCTATGGTGAAAAAGGAAATATCCTCAGTTGAAATCTGGAAAGAAGCTTTCTGAGAAACTGCTCTGTGATGTCTGACTTCCACTCAGAGAGTTACATCTATATTTCGTGGATCTCTTTGCTAGCCTTATTTCTGTGGAATCTGAGAACAGATATTTCGGATCCCTTTGAAGACTATAGGGCCAAAGGAAATATCCTCCGATAACAAAGAGAAAGAAGCTTTCTGAGAAACTTCTTTGTGTTCTGTGAAATCATCTCACAGAGTTACAGCTTTCCCCTCAAGAAACCTTTCGCTAAGACAGTTCTTGAGGAATTGGCAAAGTGATATTTGGAAGCCCTGAGAGGGCTATGGTGAAAAAGGAAATATCCTCAGATGAAATCTGGAAAGAAGCTTTCTGAGAAACTGCTCTGTGATGTGTGACTTCCACTCACAGAATTACATCTGTATTTCTTGTATCTCTTTGCTAGCCTTATTTCTGTGGAATCTGAGAACAGATATTTCGGATCCCTTTGAAGACTATAGGGCCAAAGGAAATATCCTCCGAGAACAAAGAGAAAGAAGCTTTCTGAGAAACTTCTTTGTGTTCTGTGAAATCATCTCACAGAGTTACAGCTTTCCCCTCAAGAAGCCTTTCGCTAAGACAGTTCTTGTGGAATTGGCAAAGTGATATTTGGAAGCCCATTGAGGGCTATGGTGAAAAAGGAAATATCCTCAGATGAAATCTGGAAAGAAGCTTTCTGAGAAACTGCTTAGTGTTCTGTTAATTCATCTCACAGAGTTACATCTGTATTTCGTGGATCTCTTTGCTAGCCTTATTTCTGTGGAATCTGAGAACAGATATTTCGGATCCCTTTGAAGACTACAGGGCCAAAGGAAATATCCTCCGATAACAAAGAGAAAGAAGCTTTCTGAGAAACTTCTTTGTGTTCTGTGAAATCATCTCACAGAGTTTCAGCTTTCCCCTCAAGAAGCCTTTCACTAAGACATTTCTTGTGGAATTGGCCAAGTGATATTTGGAAGCCCTTAGAGGACTATGGTGAAAAAGGAAATATCCTCAGATGAAATCTGGAAAGAAGCTTTCTGAGAAACTGCTTAGTGTTCTGTTAATTCATCTCACAGAGTTACATCTGTATTTCGTGGATCTCTTTGCTAGCCTTATTTCTGTGGAATCTGAGAACAGATATTTCGGATCCCTTTGAAGACTATAGGGCCAAAGGAAATATCCTCCGATAACAAAGAGAAAGAAGCTTTCTGAGAAACTGCTCTGTGATGTGTGACTTCCACTCACAAAGTTACATCTGTATTTCGTGGATCTCTTTGCTAGCCTTATTTATGTGGAATCTGAGAACAGATATTTCGGATCCCTTTGAAGACTATAGGGCAAAAGGAAATATCCTCCGATAACAAAGAGAAAGAAGCTTTCTGAGAAACTTCTTTGTGTTCCGTGAAATCATCTCACAGAGTTACAGCTTTCCCCTCAAGAAGCCTTTCGCTAAGACAGTTCTTCTGGAATTGGCAAAGTGATATTTGGAAGCCCATAGAGGGCTATGGTGAAAAAGGAAATATCTTCAGATGAAATCTGGAAAGAAGCTTTCTGAGAAACTACTCTGTGGTGTGTGACTTCCACTCACAGAGTTACATCTGTATTTCGTGGATCTCTATGCTAGCCTTATTTCTGTGGAATCTGAGAACAGATCTTTCGGATCCCTAGGAATATTATAGGGCCGAAGGAAATATCCTCCGAAAACAAAGAGAAAGAAGCTTTGTGAGAAACTTCTTTGTGTTCTGTGAAATAATCTCACAGAATACAGCTTCCCCTCAAGAAGCCTTTCGCTAAGACACTTCTTGTGGAATTGCCAAAGTGATATTTGGATGCCCATAAGGGCTATGGTGAAAAAGGAAATATCCTCAGTTGAAATCTGGAAAGAAGCTTTCTGAGAAACTGCTCTGTGATGTCTGACTTCCACTCACAGAGTTACATCTATATTTCGTGGATCTCTTTCCCAGCCTTATTTCTGTGGAATCTGAGAACAGATATTTCGGATCCCTTTGAAGACTATAGGGCCAAAGGAAATATCCTCCGATAACAAAGAGAAAGAAGCTTTCTGAGAAACTTCTTTGTGTTCTGTGAAATCATCTCACAGAGTTACAGCTTTCCCCTCAAGAAGCCTTTCGCTAAGACAGTTCTTGTGGAATTCGCAAAGTGATATTTGGAAGCCAAGAGAGGGCTATGGTAAAAAAAGAAATATATTCCGATGAAATCTGGAAAGAAGCTTTCTGAGAAACTGCTCTGTGATGTGTGACTTCCACTCACAGAGTTACATCTGTATTTCGTGGCTCTCTTTGCTAGCCTTATTTCTGTGGAATCTGAGAACAGATATTTCGGATCCCTTAGAAGACTATAGGGCCAAAGGAAATATCCTCCGATAACAAAGAGAAAGAAGCTTTTTGAGAAACTTCTTCGTGTTATGTGAAATCATCTCACAGAGTTACAGCTTTCCCCTCAAGAAGTCTTTCACTAAGACAGTTCTTGTGGAATTGGCAAAGTGATATTCGGAAGCCCATAGAGGGCTATGGTTAAAATTGAATTATCCTCAAATGAAATCTGGAAAGAAGGTTTTTGAGAAACTTCTCTGTGTTGTGTGACTTCCACTCACAGAGTTACATCTGTATTTCGGGGATCTCTTTGCTAGCCTTATTTCTGTGGAATCTGAGAACAGATATTTCGGATCCCTTTGAAGACTATTGGGCCGAAGGAAATATCCTCCGATAACAAAGAGAAAGAAGCTTTCTGAGAAACTTCTTTGTGTTCTGTGAAATCATCTCACAGAGTTACAGCTTTCCCCTCAAGAAACCTTTCGCTAAGACAGTTCTTGAGGAATTGGCAAAGTGATATTTGGAAGCCCTGAGAGGGCTATGGTGAAAAAGGAAATATCCTCAGATGAAATCTGGAAAGAAGCTTTCTGAGAAACTGCTCTGTGATGTGTGACTTCCACTCACAGAATTACATCTGTATTTCTTGTATCTCTTTGCTAGCCTTATTTCTGTGGAATCTGAGAACAGATATTTCGGTTCCCTTTGACGACTATAGGGCCAAAGGAAATATCCTCCGATAACTAAGAGAAAGAAACTTTCCGAGAAACTTCTTTGTGTTTTGTGAAATCTTCTCACAGAGTTACAGCTTTCCACTCTAGAAGCCTTTCGCTAAGACAGTTCTTGTGGAATAGGCAAAGTGATATTTGGAAGCCCATAGAGGGCTTTGGTGAAGAAGGAAATATCCTGAGATGAAATCTGGAAAGAAGCTTTCTGAGAAACTGCTTAGTGTTCTGTTAATTCATCTCACAGAGTTACATCTGTATTTCGTGGATCTCTTTGCTGGCCTTATTTCTGTGGAATCTGAGAACAGATATTTCGGATCCCTTTGAAGACTATAGGGCCAAAGGAAATATCCTCCGATAACAAAGAGAAAGAAGCTTTCTGAGAAACTTCTTTGGGTTCTGTGAAATCATCTCACAGAGTTACAGCTTTCCCCTCAAGAAGCCTTTCGCTAAGACAGTTCTTGTGGAATTGGCAAAGTGATATTTGGAAGCCCATAGAGGGCTACGGTGAAAAAGGAAATATCCTCAGATGAAATCTGAAAAGAAGCTTACTGAGAAACTGCTTAGTGTTCTGTCAATTCATCTCAGAGAGTTACATCTGTATTTCGTGGATCTCTTTGCTAGCCTTATTTCTGTGGAATCTGAGAACAGATATTTCGGATCCCTTTGAAGACTATAGGGCCAAAGGAAATATCCTCCGATAACAAAGAGAAAGAAGCTTTCTGAGAAACTTCTTTGTGTTCTGTGAAATCATCTCACAGAGTTACAGCTTTCCCCTCAAGAAGCCTTTCGCTAAGACAGTTCTTGTGGTATTGGCAAAGTGATATTTGGAAGCCCATTGAGGGCTACGGTGAAAAAGGAAATATCCTCAGATGAAATCTGTAAAGAAGCTTTCTGAGAAACTACTTAGTGTTCTGTTAATTCATCTCACAGAGTTGCATCTGTATTTCGTGGATCTCTTTGCTTGCCTTATTTCTGTGGAATCTGAGAACAGATATTTCGGATCCCTTTGAAGACTATAGGGCCAAAGGAAATATCCTCCGATAACAAAGAGAAAGAAGCTTTCTGAGAAACTTCTTTGTGTTCTGTGAAATCATCTCACAGAGTTACAGCTTTCCCCTCAAGAAGCCTTTCGCTAAGACAGTTCTTGTGGAATTGGCAAAGTGATATTTGGAAGCCCATAGAGGGCTATGGTGAAAAAGGAAATATCCTCAGATGAAATCTGGAAAGAAGCTTTCTGAGAAACTGCTCTGTGATGTGTGACTTCCACTCACAGAGTTACATCTGTATTTCGTGGATCTCTTTGCTAGCCTTATTTCTGTGGAATCTGAGAACAGATATTTCGGATCCCTTTGAAGACTATCGTGCCAAAGGAAATATCCTCCGATAACAAAGAGAAAGAAGCTTTCTGAGAAACTTCTTTGTGTTCTGTGAAATCATCTCACAGAGATACAGCTTTACCCTCTAGAAGTCTTTCGCTAAGACAGTTCTTGTGGAATTGGCAAAGTGATATTTGGAAGCCCATAGAGGGCTATGGTGAAAAAGGAAATATCCTCAGATGAAATCTGGAAAGAAGCTTTCTGAGAAACTGCTTAGTGTTCTGTAAATTCATCTCAGAGAGTTAAATCTGTATTTCGTGAATCTCTTTGCTAGCCTTATTTCTGTGCCATCTGAGAAGAGATATTTCGGATCCCGTTGAAGAATATAGGGACAAAGGAAATATCCTCCGATAACAAAGAGAAAGAAGCTTTCTGAGAAACTTCTTTGTGTTCTGCGAAATCATCTCACAGAGTTACAGCTTTCCCCTCAAGAGGCCTTTCCATAAGACTGTTCTTGTGGAATTGGCAAAGTGATATTTGGAAGCCCAGAGAGGGTTATGGTGAAAAAGGAAATATCCTCAGATGAAATCAGGACAGAAGCTTTCTGAGAAACTGCTTAGTTTTCTGTAAATTCATCTCAGAGAGTTACATCTGTATTTCGTGAATCTCTTAGCTAGCCTTATTTCTGTGGCATCTGAGAACAGATATATCGGATCCCGTTGAAGAATATAGGGCCAAAGGAAATATCCTCCGATAACAAAGAGAAAGAAGCTTTCTGAGAAACTTCTTTGTGTTCTGTGAAATCATCTCACAGAGTTACCGCTTTCCCCTCAAGAAGCCTTTCGCTAAGACAGTTCTTGTGGAATTGGCAAAGTGATATTTGGAAGCCCCTAGAGGGCTATGTTGAAAAAGGAAATATCCTCAGATGAAATCTGGAAAGAAGCTTTCTGAGAAACTGCTCTGTGATGTGTGACTTCCACTCACAAAGTTACATCTGTATTTCGTGGATCTCTTTGCTAGCCTTATTTATGTGGAATCTGAGAACAGATATTTCGGATCCCTTTGATGACTATAGGGCAAAAGTAAATATCCTCCGATAACAAAGAGAAAGAAGCTTTCTGAGAAACTTCTTTGTGTTCCGTGAAATCATCTCACAGAGTTACAGCTTTCCCCTCAAGAAGCCTTTCGCTAAGACAGTTCTTCTGGAATTGGCAAAGTGATATTTGGAAGCCCATAGAGGGCTATGGTGAAAAAGGAAATATCCTCAGATGAAATCTGGAAAGAAGCTTTCTGAGAAACTACTCTGTGGTGTGTGACTTCCACTCACAGAGTTACATCTGTATTTCGTGGATCTCTATGCTAGCCTTATTTCTGTGGAATCTGAGAACAGATCTTTCGGATCCCTAGGAATATTATAGGGCCCAAGGAAATATCCTCCGAAAACAAAGAGAAAGAAGCTTTGTGAGAAACTTCTTTGTGTTCTGTGAAATAATCTCACAGAGTTACAGCTTCCCCTCAAGAAGCCTTTCGCTAAGACACTTCTTGTGGAATTGCCAAACTGATATTTGGATGCCCATAAGGGCTATGGTGAAAAAGGAAATATCCTCAGTTGAAATCTGGAAAGAAGCTTTCTGAGAAACTGCTCTGTGATGTCTGACTTCCACTCACAGAGTTACATCTATATTTCGTGGATCTCTTTGCTAGCCTTATTTCTGTGGAATCTGAGAACAGATATTTCGGATCCCTTTGAAGACTATAGGGCCAAAGGAAATATCCTCCGATAACAAAGAGAAAGAAGCTTTCTGAGAAACTTCTTTGTGTTCTGTGAAATCATCTCACAGAGTTACAGCTTTCCCCTCAAGAAGCCTTTCGCTAAGACAGTTCTTGTGGAATTGGCAAAGTGATATTTGGAAGCCCATAGAGGGCTATGGTGAAAAAGGAAATATCCTCAGATGAAATCTGGAAAGAAGCTTTCTGAGAAACTGCTCTGTGATGTGTGACTTCCACTCACAGAGTTACATCTGTATTTCGTGGATCTCTTTGCTAGCCTTATTTCTGTGGAATCTGAGAACAGATATTTCGGATCCCTTTGAAGACTATCGTGCCAAAGGAAATATCCTCCGATAACAAAGAGAAAGAAGCTTTCTGAGAAACTTCTTTGTGTTCTGTGAAATCATCTCACAGAGATACAGCTTTACCCTCAAGAAGTCTTTCGCTAAGACAGTTCTTGTGGAATTGGCAAAGTGATATTTGGAAGCCCATAGAGGGCTATGGTGAAAAAGGAAATATCCTCAGATGAAATCTGGAAAGAAGCTTTCTGAGAAACTGCTTAGTGTTCTGTAAATTCATCTCAGAGAGTTAAATCTGTATTTCGTGAATCTCTTTGCTAGCCTTATTTCTGTGGCATCTGAGAAGAGATATTTCGGATCCCGTTGAAGAATATAGGGACAAAGGAAATATCCTCCGATAACAAAGAGAAAGAAGCTTTCTGAGAAACTTCTTTGTGTTCTGTGAAATCATCTCACAGAGTTACAGCTTTCCCCTCAAGAGGCCTTTCCATAAGACTGTTCTTGTGGAATTGGCAAAGTGATATTTGGAAGCCCAGATAGGGCTATGGTGAAAAAGGAAATATCCTCAGATGAAATCAGGAAAGAAGCTTTCTGAGAAACTGCTTAGTTTTCTGTAAATTCATCTCAGAGAGTTACATCTGTATTTCGTGAATCTCTTAGCTAGCCTTATTTCTGTGGCATCTGAGAACAGATATATCGGATCCCGTTGAAGAATATAGGGCCAAAGGAAATATCCTCCGATAACAAAGAGAAAGAAGCTTTCTGAGAAACTTCTTTGTGTTCTGTGAAATCATCTCACAGAGTTACCGCTTTCCCCTCAAGAAGCCTTTCGCTAAGACAGTTCTTGTGGAATTGGCAAAGTGCTATTTGGAAGCCCCTAGAGGGCTATGTTGAAAAAGGAAATATCCTCAGATGAAATCTGGAAAGAAGCTTTCTGAGAAACTGCTCTGTGATGTGTGACTTCCACTCACAAAGTTACATCTGTATTTCGTGGATCTCTTTGCTAGCCTTATTTATGTGGAATCTGAGAACAGATATTTCGGATCCCTTTGATGACTATAGGGCAAAAGGAAATATCCTCCGATAACAAAGAGAAAGATGCTTTCTGAGAAACTTCTTTGTGTTCCGTGAAATCATCTCACAGAGTTACAGCTTTCCCCTCAAGAAGCCTTTCGCTAAGACAGTTCTTCTGGAATTGGCAAAGTGATATTTGGAAGCCCATAGAGGGCTATGGTGAAAAAGGAAATATCCTCAGATGAAATCTGGAAAGAAGCTTTCTGAGAAACTACTCTGTGGTGTGTGACTTCCACTCACAGAGTTACATCTGTATTTCGTGGATCTCTATGCTAGCCTTATTTCTGTGGAATCTGAGAACAGATCTTTCGGATCCCTAGGAATATTATAGGGCCCAAGGAAATATCCTCCGAAAACAAAGAGAAAGAAGCTTTGTGAGAAACTTCTTTGTGTTCTGTGAAATAATCTCACAGAGTTACAGCTTCCCCTCAAGAAGCCTTTCGCTAAGACACTTCTTGTGGAATTGCCAAAGTGATATTTGGATGCCCATAAGGGCTATGGTGAAAAAGGAAATATCCTCAGTTGAAATCTGGAAAGAAGCTTTCTGAGAAACTGCTCTGTGATGTCTGACTTCCACTCACAGAGTTACATCTATATTTCGTGGATCTCTTTGCTAGCCTTATTTCTGTGGAATCTGAGAACAGATATTTCGGATCCCTTTGAAGACTATAGGGCCAAAGGAAATATCCTCCGATAACAAAGAGAAAGAAGCTTTCTGAGAAACTTCTTTGTGTTCTGTGAAATCATCTCACAGAGTTACAGCTTTCCCCTCAAGAAGCCTTTCGCTAAGACAGTTCTTGTGGAATTGGCAAAGTGATATTTGGAAGCCCTGAGAGGGCTATGGTGAAAAAGGAAATATCCTCAGATGAAATCTGGAAAGAAGCTTTCTGAGAAACTGCTCTGTGATGTGTGACTTCCACTCACAGAGTTACATCTGTATTTCGTGGATCTCTTTGCAAGCCTTATTTCTGTGGAATCTGAGAACAGATATTTCGGATCCCTTTGAAGACTATCGTGCCAAAGGAAATATCCTCCGATAACAAAGAGAAAGAAGCTTTCTGAGAAACTTCTTTGTGTTCTGTGAAATCATCTCACAGAGATACAGCTTTACCCTCAAGAAGTCTTTCGCTAAGACAGTTCTTGTGGAATTGGCAAAGTGATATTTGGAAGCCCATAGAGGACTATGGTGAAAAAGGAAATATCCTCAGATGAAATCTGGAAAGAAGCTTTGTGAGAAACTGCTCAGTGTTCTGTTAATTCATCTCACAGAGTTACATCTGCATTTCGTGGATCTCTTTGCTAGCCTTATTTCTGTGGAATCTGAGAACAGATATTTCGGATCCCTTTGAAGACTATAGGGCCAAAGGAAATATCCTCCGATAACAAAGAGAAAGAAGCTTTGTGAGAAACTTCTTTGTGTTCTGTGAAATCATCTCACAGAGTTACAGCTTTCCCCTCAAGAGGCCTTTCCATAAGACTGTTCTTGTGGAATTGGCAAAGTGATATTTGGAAGCCCTTAGAGGACTATGGTGAAAAAGGAAATATCCTCAGATGAAATCTGGAAAGAAGCTTTCTGAGAAACTGCTTAGTGTTCTGTTAATTCATCTCACAGAGTTACATCTGTATTTCGTGGATCTCTTTGCTAGCCTTATTTCTGTGGAATCTGAGAACAGATATTTCGGATCCCTTTGAAGACTACAGGGCCAAAGGAAATATCCTCCGATAACAAAGAGAAAGAAGCTTTCTGAGAAACTTCTTTGTGTTCTGTGAAATCATCTCACAGAGTTTCAGCTTTCCCCTCAAGAAGCCTTTCGCTAAGACAGTTCTTGTGCAATTGGCAAAGTGATATTTGGAAGCCCTTAGAGGACTATGGTGAAAAAGGAAATATCCTCAGATGAAATCTGGAAAGAAGCTTTCTGAGAAACTGCTCTGTGATGTGTGACTTCCACTCACAGAGTTACATCTGTATTTCGTGGATCTCTTTACTAGCCTTATTTCTGTGGAATCTGAGAACAGATATTTCGCATCCCTTTGAAGACTATAGGGCCAAAGGAAATATCCTCCGAGAACAAAGAGAAAGAAGCTTTCTGAGAAACTTCTTTGTGTTCTGTGAAATCATCTCACAGAGTTTCGGCTTTCCCCTCAAGAAACCTTTCGCTAAGACAGTTTTGTGAAATTGGCAAAATGATATTTGGAAGCCCATAGAGTGCTATGGTGAAAAAGGAAATATCCTCAGATGAAATCTGGAAAGAAGCTTTCTGAGAAACTGCTTAGTGTTCTGTTAATTCATCTCACAGAGTTGCATCTGTATTTCGTGGATCTCTTTGCTAGCCTTATTTCTGTGGAATCTGAGAACAGATATTTCGGATCCCTTTGAAGACTATAGGGCCAAAGGAAATATCTTCCGATAACAAAGAGAAAGAAGCTTTCTGAGAAACTTCTTTGTGTTCTGTGAAATCATCTCACAGAGCTTCGGCTTTCCCCTCAAGAAACCTTTCGCTAAGACAGTTTTGTGAAATTGGCAAAGTGATATTTGGAAGCCCATAGAGGGCTATGGTGAAAAAGGAAATATCCTCAGATGAAATCTGGAAAGAAGCTTTCTGAGAAACTACTTAGTGTTCTGTTAATTCATCTCACAGAGTTGCATCTGTATTTCGTGGATCTCTTTGCTTGCCTTATTTCTGTGGAATCTGAGAACAGATATTTCGGATCCCTTTGAAGACTATAGGGCCAAAGGAAATATCCTCCGATAACAAAGAGAACGAAGCTTTCTGAGAAACTTCTTTGTGTTCTGTGAAATCATCTCACAGAGTTACAGCTTTCCCCTCCAGAAGCCTTTCGCTAAGACAGTTCTTGTGGAATTGGCAAAGTGATATTTGGAAGCCCATAGAGGGCTATGGTGAAAAAGGAAATATCCTCAGATGAAATCTGGAAAGAAGCTTTCTGAGAAACTGCTCTGTGATGTGTGACTTCCACTCACAGAGTTACATCTGTATTTCGTGGATCTCTTTGTAAGCCTTATTTCTGTGGAATCTGAGAACAGATATTTCGGATCCCTTTGAAGACTATCGTGCCAAAGGAAATATCCTCCGATAACAAAGAGAAAGAAGCTTTCTGAGAAACTTCTTTGTGTTCTGTGAAATCATCTCACAGAGATACAGCTTTACCCTCAAGAAGTCTTTCGCTAAGACAGTTCTTGTGGAATTGGCAAAGTGATATTTGGAAGCCCATAGAGGGCTATGGTGAAAAAGGAAATATCCTCAGATGAAATCTGGAAAGAAGCTTTGTGAGAAACTGCTCAGTGTTCTGTTAATTCATCTCACAGAGTTACATCTGCATTTCGTGGATCTCTTTGCTAGCCTTATTTCTGTGGAATCTGAGAACAGATATTTCGGATCCCTTTGAAGACTATAGGGCCAAAGGAAATATCCTCCGATAACAAAGAGAAAGAAGCTTTGTGAGAAACTTCTTTGTGTTCTGTGAAACCCTCTCACAGAGTTACAGCTTTCCCCTCAAGAGGTCTTACCATAAGACTGTTCTTGTGGAATTGGCAAAGTGATATTTGGAAGCACAGAGAGGGCTATGGTGAAAAAGGAAATATCCTCAGATGAAATCTGGAAAGAAGCTTTCTGAGAAACTGCTTAGTGTTCTGTTAATTCATCTCACAGAGTTACATCTGTATTTCGTGGATCTCTTTGCTAGCCTTATTTCTGTGGAATCTGAGAACAGATATTTCGGATCCCTTTGAAGACTACAGGGCCAAAGGAAATATCCTCCGATAACAAAGAGAAAGAAGCTTTCTGAGAAACTTCTTTGTGTTCTGTGAAATCATCTCACAGAGTTACAGCTTTCCCCTCAAGAAGCCTTTCGCTAAGACAGTTCTTGTGGAATTGGCAAAGTGATATTTGGAAGCCCATTGAGGGCTATGGTGAAAAAGGAAATATCCTCAGATGAAATCTGGAAAGAAGCTTTCTGAGAAACTGCTCTGTGATGTGTGACTTCCACTCACAGAGTTACATCTGTATTTCGTGGATCTCTTTGCTAGCGTTATTTCTGTGGAATCTGAGAACAGATATTTCGGATCCCTTTGAAGGCTATCGTGCCAAAGGAAATATCCTCCGATAACAAAGAGAAAGAAGCTTTCTGAGAAACTTCTTTGTGTTCTGTGAAATCATTTCACAGAGTTACAGCTTTAAACTCAAGAAGCCTTTCGCTAAGACAGTTCTTGTGGAATTGGCAAAGTGATATTTGGAAGCCCATAGAGAGCTATGGTGAAAAAGGAAATATCCTCAAATGAAATCTGGAAAGAAGCTTTCTGAGAAACTGCTTAGTGTTCTGTTAATTCATCTCACAGAGTTACATCTGTATTTCGTGGATCTCTTTGCTAGCCTTATTTCTGTGGAATCTGAGAAAAGATATTTCGGATCCCTTTGAAGACTATAGGGCAAAAGGAAATATCCTCCGATAACATAGAAAAAGAAGCTTTCTGAGAAACTTCTTTGTGTTCTGTGAAAGCATCTCACAGAGTTACAGCTTTCCCCTCAAGAAGCCTTTCGCTAAGACAGTTCTTGTGGAATTGTCAAAGTGATATTTGGAAGCCCATAGAGGGCTGTGCTGAAAAAGGAATTATCCTCTGATGAAATCTGGAAAGAAGCTTTCTGAGAAACTGCTCTGTGATGTGTGACTTCCACTCACAGATTTACATCTGTATTTCGTGGATCTCTTTGCTAGCCTTATTTCTGTGGAATCTGAGAACAGATTTTTCAGATCCCTTTGAAGACTATAGGGCCAAAGGCAATATCCTCCGATAACAAAGAGAAAGAAGCTTTCTGAGAAACTTCTTTGTGTTCTGTGAAATCATCACACTGAGTTACAGCTTTCCCTTCAAGAAGCCTTTCGCTAAGACAGTTCTTGTTGAATTGTCAAAGTGAGATTTGGAAGCCCAACGAGTGCTATGGTGAAAAAGGAAATATCCTCAGATGAAATCTGGAAAGAAGCTTTCTGAGAAACTGCTCTGTGATGTCTGACTTCCACTCACAGAGTTACATCTGTATTTCGTGGATCTCTTTGCTAGCCTTATTTCTGTGGAATCTGAGAACAGATATTTCGGATCCCTTTGAAGACTATAGGGAAAAAGGAAATATCCTCCGATAACAAAGAGAAAGAAGCTTTCTGAGAAACTTCTTTGTGTTCTGTGAAATCATCTCAAAGAGTTACAGCTTTCCCTTCAAGAAGCCTTTCGCTAAGACAGTTCTTGTGGAATTGGCAAAGTGATATTTGGAAACCCAACGAGGGCTATGGTGAAAAACGAAATATCCTCAGATGAAATCTGGAAAGAAGCTTTCTGAGAAACTGCTCTGTGATGTCTGACTTCCACTCACAGAGTTACATCTGTATTTCGTGGATCTCTTTGCTAGCCTTATTTCTGTGGAATCTGAGAACAGATATTTCGGATCCCTTTGAATTCTATAGGGCCAAAGTAAATAGCCTCCGATAACTAAGAGAAAGAAGCTTTCTGAGAAGCTTCTTCGTGTTTTGTGAAATCATCTCACAGAGTTACAGCTTTCCCCTCAGGAAGCCTTTCGCTAAGACAGTTCTTGTGGAATAGGAAAAGTGATATTTGGAAGCCCATAGAGGGCTGTGGTGAAAAAGGAAATATCCTCAGATGAAATCTGGAAATAAGCTTTCTGAGAAACTTCTCTATGATGTGTGACTTCCACTCACAGAGTTACATGTGTATTTCGTGGATCTCTTTGCTAGCCTTATTTCTGTGGAATCTGAGAACAGATATTTCTGATTACTTTGACGACTATCGTGCCAAAGGAAATATCCTCCGATAACAAAGAGAAATAAGCTTTCTGAGAAACTTCTTTGTGTTCTGTGAAATCATCTCACAGAGTTACAGCTTTCTCTTAAAGAAGCCATTCGCTAAGACAGTTCTTGTGGAATTGGCAAAGTGATATTTGGAAGCCCATAGAGGGCTATGGTGAAAAAGGAAATATCCTCAGATGAAAATTTGAAAGAAGCTTTCTGAGAAACTGCTTAGTGTTGTGTTAATTCATCTCACAGAGTTACATCTGTATTTCGTGGATCTCTTTGCTAACCTTATTTCTGTGGAATCTGAGAAGAGATATTTCGGATCCCTTTGAAGACTATAGGGCCACAGGAAATATCCTCCGATAACAAAGAGAAAGAAGCTTTCTGAGAAACTTCTTTGTGTTCTGTGAAGGTATCTCACAGAGTTACAGCTTTCCCCTCAAGAAGCCTTTCGCTAAGACAGTTCTTGTGGAATTGGCAAAGTGATATTTGGAAGCCCATAGAAGGCCCTGGTAAAAAAGGAAATATCCTCAGATGAAATCTGGAAAGAAGCTTTCTGAGAAACTGCTTAGTGTTCTGTCAATTCATGTCAGAGAGTTACATCTGCATTTCGTGGATCTCTTTGCTAGCCTTATTTCTGTGGAATCTGAGAACAGATATTTCGGATCCCTTTCAAGACTATAGGGCCAAATGAAATATCCTCCGATAAAAAAAAGAGAGAAGCTTTCTGAGAAACTACTTTGTGTTCTGTGAAATCATCTCACAGAGTTACAGCTTTCCCCTCAAGAAGCCTTTCGCTAAGACAGTTCTTGTGGAATTGGCAAAGTGATATTTGGAAGCCCATAGACTGCTATGTTGAAAAAGGAAATATCCTCAGATGAAATCTGGAAAGAAGCTTTCTGAGAAACTTCTCTGTGGTGTGTGACTTCCACACACAGAGTTACATCTGTATTTCGTGGATCTCTTTGCTAGCCTTATTTCTGTGGAATCTGAGAACAGATATTTCGGATCCCTTTGAAGACTATAGGGCCAAAGGAAATATCCTCCGATAACAAAGAGAAAGAAGCTTTCTGAGAAACTTCTTTTTGTTCTGTGAAATCATCTCACAGAGTTACAGCTTTCCCCTCAAGAAGCCTTTCGTTAAGACAGTTCTTGTGGAATTGGCAAAGTGATATTTGGAAGCCAATAGAGGGCTATGGTGAAAAAGGAAATATCCTAAGATGAAATCTGGAAAGAAGCTTTCTGAGAAACTGCTTAGTGTTCTGTTAATTCATCTCACAGAGTTGCATCTTTATTTCGTGGATCTCTTTGCTAGCCTTATTTCTGTGGAATCTGAGAACAGATATTTCGGAACCTTTGAAGACTATAGTGCCAAAGGAAATATCCTCCGATAGCAAGGAGAAAGAAGCTTACTGAAAAACTTCTTTGTGTTCTGTGAAATCATCTCACAGAGTTACAGCTTTCCCCTCAAGAAGCCTTTCGCTAAGACAGTTCTTGTGGAATTGGCAAAGTGATATTTGGAAGCCCATAGAGGGCTATGGTGAAAAAGGAAATATCCTCAGATGAAATCTGGAAAGAAGCTTTCTGAGAAACTGCTTAGTGTTCTGTTAATTCATCTCACAGAGTTACATCTGTATTTCGTGGATCTCTTTGCTAGCCTTATTTCTGTGGAATCTGAGAACAGATATTTCGGATCCCTTTGAAGACTACAGGGCCAAAGGAAATATCCTCCGATAACAAAGAGAAAGAAGCTTTCTGAGAAACTTGTGTTCTGTGAAATCATCTCACAGAGTTTCAGCTTTCCCCTGAAGAAGCCTTTCGCTAAGACAGTTCTTGTGGAATTGGCAAAGTGATATTTGGAAGCCCTTAGAGGACTATGGTGAAAAAGGAAATATCCTCAGATGAAATCTGGAAAGAAGCTTTCTGAGAAACTGCTCTGTGAAGTGTGACTTCCACTCACAGAGTTACATCTGTATTTCGTGGATCTCTTTGCTAGCCTTATTTCTGTGGAATCTGAGAACAGATATTTCGGATCCCTTTCAAGACTATAGGGCCAAAGGAAATATCCTCCGATAACAAAGAGAAAGAAGCTTTCTGAGAAACTTCTTTGTGTTCTGTGAAATCATCTCACAGAGTTACAGCTTTCCCCTCAAGAAGCCTTTCGCTAAGACAGTTCTTGTGGAATTGGCAAAGTGATATTTGGAAGCCCATTGAGGGCTATGGTGAAAAAGCAAATATCCTCAGATGAAATCTGGAAAGAAGCTTTCTGAGAAACTGCTTAGTGTTCTGTTAATTCATCTCACAGAGTTACATCTGTATTTCGTGGATCTCTTTGCTAGCCTTATTTCTGTGGAATCTGAGAACAGATATTTCGGATCCCTTTGAAGACTACAGGGCCAATGGAAATATCCTCCGATAAAAAAGAGAAAGAAGCTTTCTGAGAAACTTCTTTGTGTTCTGTGAAATCATCTCACAGAGTTTCAGCTTTCCCCTGAAGAAGCCTTTCGCTAAGACAGTTCTTGTGGAATTGGCAAAGTGATATTTGGAAGCCCTTAGAGGACTATGATGAAAAAGGAAATATCCTCAGATGAAATCTGGAAAGAAGCTTTCTGAGAAACTGCTCTGTGATGTGTGACTTCCACTCACAGGGTTACATCTGTATTTCGTGGATCTCTTTGCTAGCCTTATTTCTGTGGAATCTGAGAACAGATATTTCGGATTCCTTTGAAGACTATAGGGCCAAAGGAAATATCCTCCGAGAACAAAGAGAAAGAAGCTTTCTGAGAAACTTCTTTGTGTTCTGTGAAATCATCTCACAGAGTTACAGCTTTCCACTCAAGAAACCTTTCGCTAAGACAGTTCTTGTGGAATTCGCATAGTGATATTTGGAAGCCCATAGAGGGCTATGGTGAAAAAGGAAATATCCTCAGATGAAACCTGGAAAGAAGCTTTCTGAGAAACTGCTTAGTATTCTGTTAATTCATCTCACAGAGTTACATCTGTATTTCGTGGATCTCTTTGCTAGCCTTATTTCTGTCGCATCTGAGAACAGATATTTCGGATCCGTTTGAGACTATAGGGCCAAAGGAAATATCCTACGATAACAAAGAGAAAGAAGCTTTCTGAGAAACTTCTTTGGGTTCTGTGAAATCATCTCACAGAGTTTCAGCTTTCCCATGAAGAAGCCTTTCGCTAAGACAGTTCTTGTGGAATTGGCAAAAGTGATATATGGAAGGCCATAGAGGGCAATGGTGAAAAAGGAAATATCCTCAGATGAAATCTGGAAAGAAGCTTTCTAAGAAACTGCTTAGTGTTCTGTCAATTCATCTCAGAGAGTTACATCTGTATTTCGTGGATCTCTTTGCTAGCCTTATTTCTGTGGAATCTGAGAACAGATATTTCGGATCCCTTTGAAGACTATAGGGCCAAAGGAAATATCCTCCGATAACAAAGAGAAAGAAGCTTTCTGAGAAACTTCTTTGTGTTCTGTGAAATCATCTCACAGAATTACAGCTTTCCCCTCAAGAAGCCTTTCGCTAAGACAGTTCTTGTGGAATTGGCAAAGTGATATTTGGAAGCCCTGAGAGGGCTATTTTGAAAAAGGAAATATCCTCAGATGAAATCTGGAAAGAAGCTTTCTGAGAAACTTCTCTGTGATGTGTGACTTCCACTCACAGAATTACATCTGTATTTCTTGTATCTCTTTGCTAGCCTTATTTCTGTGGAATCTGAGAACAGATATTTCGGATCCCTTTGACGACTATAGGGCCAAAGGAAATATCCTCCGATAACTAAGAGAAAGAAACTTTCCGAGAAACTTCTTTGTGTTTTGTGAAATCTTCTCACAGAGTTACAGCTTTCCACTCAAGAAACCTTTCGCTAAGACAGTTCTTGTGGAATTCGGATAGTGATATTTGGAAGCCCATAGAGGGCTATGGTGAAAAAGGAAATATCCTCAGATGAAACCTGGAAAGAAGCTTTCTGAGAAACTGCTTAGTATTCTGTTAATTCATCTCACAGAGTTACATCTGTATTTCGTGGATCTCTTTGCTAGCCTTATTTCTGTCGCATCTGAGAACAGATATTTCGGATCCCTTTGAGACTATAGGGCCAAAGGAAATATCCTACGATAACAAAGAGAAAGAAGCTTTCTGAGAAACTTCTTTGGGTTCTGTGAAATCATCTCACAGAGTTACAGCTTTCCCCTGAAGAAGCCTTTCGCTAAGACAGTTCTTGTGGAATTGGCAAAGTGATATTTGGAAGGCCATAGAGGGCAATGGTGAAAAAGGAAATATCCTCAGATGAAATCTGGAAAGAAGCTTTCTGAGAAACTGCTTAGTGTTCTGTCAATTCATCTCAGAGAGTTACATCTGTATTTCGTGGATCTCTTTGCTAGCCTTATTTCTGTGGAATCTGAGAACAGATATTTCGGATCCCTTTGAAGACTATAGGGCCAAAGGAAATATCCACCGATAACAAAGAGAAAGAAGCTTTCTGAGAAACTTCTTTGTGTTCTCTGAAATCATCTCACAGAGTTACAGCTTTCCCCTCAAGAAGCCTTTCGCTAAGACAGTTCTTGTGGAATTGGCAAAGTGATATTTGGAAGCCCATTGAGGGCTATGGTGAAAAAGGAAATATCCTCAGATGAAATCTGGAAAGAAGCTTTCTGAGAAACTGCTTAGTGTTCTGTTAATTCATCTCACAGAGTTACATCTGTATTTCGTGGATCTCTTTGCTAGCCTTATTTCTGTGGAATCTGAGAACAGATATTTCAGATCCCTTTGAAGACTATAGGGCCAAAGGAAATATTCTCCGATAACAAAGAGAAAGAAGCTTTCTGGGAAACTTCTTTGTGTTCTATGAAATCACCTCACAGAGTTTCAGCTTTCCCCTCAAGAAGCCTTTCGCTAAGACAGTTCTTGTGGAATTGGAAAGTGATATTTGGAAGCCCTTAGAGGACTATGGTGAAAAAGGAAATATCCTCAGATGAAATATGGAAAGAAGCTTTCTGAGAAACTGCTCTGTGATGTGTGACTTCCACTCACAGAGTTACATCTGTATTTCGTGGATCTCTTTGCTAGCCTTATTTCTGTGGAATCTGAGAACAGATATTTCGGATCCTTTTGAAGACTATAGGGCCAAAGGAAATATCCTCCGAGAACAAAGAGAAAGAAGCTTTCTGAGAAACTTCTTTGTGTTCTGTGAAATCATCTCACAGAGTTACACCTTTCCCCTCAAGAAGCCTTTCGCTAAGACAGTTCTTGTGGAATTCGCATAGTGATATTTGGAAGCCCATAGAAGGCTATGGTGAAAAAGGAAATATCCTCAGATGAAACCTGGAAAGAAGCTTTCTGAGAAACTGCTTAGTATTCTGTTAATTCATCTCACAGAGTTACATCTGTATTTCGTGGATCTCTTTGCTAGCCTTATTTCTGTCGCATCTGAGAACAGATATTTCGGATCCTTTTGAGACTATAGGGCCAAAGGAAATATCCTACGATAACAAAGAGAAAGAAGCTTTCTGAGAAACTTCTTTGGGTTCTGTGAAATCATCTCACAGAGTTTCAGCTTTCCCATGAAGAAGCCTTTCGCTAAGACAGTTCTTGTGGAATTGGCAAAAGTGATATATGGAAGGCCATAGAGGGCAATGGTGAAAAAGGAAATATCCTCAGATGAAATCTGGAAAGAAGCTTTCTGAGAAACTGCTTAGTGTTCTGTCAATTCATCTCAGAGAGTTACATCTGTATTTCGTGGATCTCTTTGCTAGAATTATTTCTGTGGAATCTGAGAACAGATATTTCGGATCCCTTTGAAGACTATAGGGCCAAAGGAAATATCCTCCGATAACAAAGAGAAAGAAGCTTTCTGAGAAACTTCTTTGTGTTCTGTGAAATCATCTCACAGAATTACAGCTTTCCCCTCAAGAAGCCTTTCGCTAAGACAGTTCTTGTGGAATTGGCAAAGTGATATTTGGAAGCCCTGAGAGGGCTATGGTGAAAAAGGAAATATCCTCAGATGAAATCTGGAAAGAAGCTTTCTGAGAAACTTCTCTGTGATGTGTGACTTCCACTCACAGAATTACATCTGTATTTCTTGTATCTCTTTGCTAGCCTTATTTCTGTGGAATCTGAGAACAGATATTTCGGATCCCTTTGACGACTATAGGGCCAAAGGAAATATCCTCCGATAACTAAGAGAAAGAAACTTTCCGAGAAACTTCTTTGTGTTTTGTGAAATCTTCTCACAGAGTTACAGCTTTCCACTCAAGAAGCCTTTCGCTAAGACAGTTCTTGTGGAATAGGCAAAGTGATATTTGGAAGCCCATAGAGGGCTATGGTGAAGAAGGAAATATCCTCAGATGAAACCTGGAAAGAAGCTTTCTGAGAAACTGCTCAGTATTCTGTTAATTCATCTCACAGAGTTACATCTGTATTTCGTGGATCTCTTTGCTAGCCTTATTTCTGTGCAATCTGAGAACAGATATTTCGGATCCCTTTGAGACTATAGGGCCAAAGGAAGTATCCTACGATAACAAAGAGAAAGAAGCTTTCCGAAAAACTTCTTTGGGTTCTGTGAAATCATCTCACAGAGTTACAGCTTTCCCCTGAAGAAGCCTTTCGGTAAGACAGTTCTTGTGGAATTGGCAAAGTGATATTTGGAAGGCCATAGAGGGCAATGGTGAAAAAGGAAATATCCTCAGATGAAATCTGGAAAGAAGCTTTCTGAGAAACTGCTTAGTGTTCTGTCAATTCATCTCAGAGAGTTACATCTGTATTTCGTGGATCTCTTTGCTAGCCTTATTTCTGTGGAATCTGAGAACAGATATTTCGGATCCCTTTGAAGACTATAGGGCCAAAGGAAATATCCTCCGATAACAAAGAGAAAGAAGCTTTCTGAGAAACTTCTTTGTGTTCTGTGAAATCATCTCACAGAGTTACAGCTTTCCCCTCAAGAAGCCTTTCGCTAAGACAGTTCTTGTGGAATTGGCAAAGTGATATTTGGAAGCCCATTGAGGGCTATGGTGAAAAAGGAAATATCCTCAGATGAAATCTGGAAAGAAGCTTTCTGTTAAACTGCTTAGTGTTCTGTTAATTCATCTCACAGAGTTACATCTGTATTTCGTGGATCTCTTTGCTAGCCTTATTTCTGTGGAATCTGAGAACAGATATTTCGGATCCCTTTGAAGACTACAGGGCCAAAGGAAATATCCTCCGATAACAAAGAGAAAGAAGCTTTCTGAGAAACTTCTTTGTGTTCTGTGAAATCACCTCACAGAGTTTCAGCTTTCCCCTGAAGAAGCCTTTCGCTAAGACAGTTCTTGTGGAATTGGCAAAGTGATATTTGGAAGCCCTTAGAGGACTATGGTGAAAAAGGAAATATCCTCAGATGAAATCTGGAAAGAAGCTTTCTGAGAAACTGCTCTGTGATGTGTGACTTCCACTCACAGAGTTACATCTGTATTTCGTGGATCTCTTTGCTATCCTTATTTCTGTGGAATCTGAGAACAGATATTTCGGATTCCTTTGAAGACTATAGGGCCAAAGGAAATATCCTCCGAGAACAAAGAGAAAGAAGCTTTCTGAGAAACTTCTTTGTGTTCTGTGAAATCATCTCACAGAGTTACAGCTTTCCACTCAAGAAACCTTTCGATAAGACAGTTCTTGTGGAATTCGGATAGTGATATTTGGAAGCCCATAGAGGGCTATGGTGAAAAAGGAAATATCCTCAGATGAAACCTGGAAAGAAGCTTTCTGAGAAACTGCTTAGTATTCTGTTAATTCATCTCACAGAGTTACATCTGTATTTCGTGGATCTCTTTGCTAGCCTTATTTCTGTCGCATCTGAGAACAGATATTTCGGATCCCTTTGAGACTATAGGGCCAAAGGAAATATCCTACGATAACAAAGAGAAAGAAGCTTTCTGAGAAACTTCTTTGGGTTCTGTGAAATCATCTCACAGAGTTACAGCTTTCCCCTGAAGAAGCCTTTCGCTAAGACAGTTCTTGTGGAATTGGCAAAGTGATATTTGGAAGGCCATAGAGGGCAATGGTGAAAAAGGAAATATCCTCAGATGAAATCTGGAAAGAAGCTTTCTGAGAAACTGCTTAGTGTTCTGTCAATTCATCTCAGAGAGTTACATCTGTATTTCGTGGATCTCTTTGCTAGCCTTATTTCTGTGGAATCTTAGAACAGATATTTCGGATCCCTTTGAAGACTATAGGGCCAAAGGAAATATCCACCGATAACAAAGAGAAAGAAGCTTTCTGAGAAACTTCTTTGTGTTCTGTGAAATCATCTCACAGAGTTACAGCTTTCCCCTCAAGAAGCCTTTCGCTAAGACAGTTCTTGTGGAATTGGCAAAGTGATATTTGGAAGCCCATTGAGGGCTATGGTGAAAAAGGAAATATCCTCAGATGAAATCTGGAAAGAAGCTTTCTGAGAAACTGCTTAGTGTTCTGTTAATTCATCTCACAGAGTTACATCTGTATTTCGTGGATCTCTTTGCTAGCCTTATTTCTGTGGAATCTGAGAACAGATATTTCGGATCCCTTTGAAGACTACAGGGCCAAAGGATATATCCTCCGATAACAAAGAGAAAGAAGCTTTCTGAGAAACTTCTTTGTGTTCTGTGAAATCATCTCACAGAGTTTCAGCTTTCCCCTGAAGAAGCCTTTCGCTAAGACAGTTCTTGTGGAATTGGCAAAGTGATATTTGGAAGCCCTTAGAGGACTATGGTGAAAAAGGAAATATCCTCAGATGAAATCTGGAAAGAAGCTTTCTGAGAAACTGCTTAGTGTTCTGTTAATTCATCTCACAGAGTTACATCTGTATTTCGTGGATCTCTTTGCTAGCCTTATTTCTGTGGAATCTGAGAACAGATATTTCGGATCCCTTTGAAGACTACAGGGCCAAAGGATATATCCTCCGATAACAAAGAGAAAGAAGCTTTCTGAGAAACTTCTTTGTGTTCTGTGAAATCATCTCACAGAGTTACAGCTTTCCACTCAAGAAGCCTTTCGCTAAGACAGTTCTTGTGGAATTGGCAAAGTGATATTTGGAAGCCCTTAGAGGACTATGGTGAAAAAGGAAATATCCTCAGATGAAATCTGGAAAGAAGCTTTCTGAGAAACTGCTCTGTGATGTGTGACTTCCACTCACAGAGTTACATCTGTATTTCGTGGATCTCTTTGCTAGCCTTATTTCTGTGGAATCTGAGAACAGATATTTCGGATCCCTTTGAAGACTATGGGGCCAAAGGAAATATCCTCCGAGAACAAAGAGAAAGAAGCTTTCTGAGAAACTTCTTTGTGTTCTGTGAAATCATCTCACAGAGTTACAGCTTTCAACTCAAGAAGCCTTTCGCTAAGACAGTTCTTGTGGAATTCGCATAGTGATATTTGGAAGCCCATAGAGGGCTATGGTGAAAAAGGAAATATCCTCAGATGAAATCTGGAAAGAAGCTTTCTGAGAAACTGCTTAGTGTTCTGTTAATTCATCTCACAGAGTTACATCTGTATTTTGTGGATCTCTTTGCTAGCCTTATTTCTGTGGAATCTGAGAACAGATATTTCGGATCCCTTGGAAGACTATAGGGCCAAAGGAAATATCCTCCGATAACAAAGAGAAAGAAGCTTTCTGAGAAACTTCTTTGTGTTCTGTGAAATCATCTCACAGAGTTACAGCTATCCCCTCAAGAAGCCTTTCGCTAAGACAGTTCTTGTGGAATTGGCAAAGTGATATTTGGAAGCCCATAGAGGGCTATGGTGAAAAAGGAAATATCCTCAGATGAAATCTGGAAAGAAACTTTCTGAGAAACTGCTCTGTGATGTGTGACTTCCACTCACAGAGTTACATCTGTATTTCGTGGATCTCTTTGCTAGCGTTATTTCTGTGGAATCTGAGAACAGATATTTCGGATCCCTTTGAAGGCTATCGTGCCAAAGGAAATATCCTCCGATAACAAAGAGAAAGAAGCTTTCTGAGAAACTTCTTTGTGTTCTGTGAAATCATTTCACAGAGTTACAGCTTTAAACTCAAGAAGCCTTTCGCTAAGACAGTTCTTGTGGAATTGGCAAAGTGATATTTGGAAGCCCATAGAGAGCTATGGTGAAAAAGGAAATATCCTCAAATGAAATCTGGAAAGAAGCTTTCTGAGAAACTGCTTAGTGTTCTGTTAATTCATCTCACAGAGTTACATCTGTATTTCGTGGATCTCTTTGCTAGCCTTATTTCTGTGGAATCTGAGAAAAGATATTTCGGATCCCTTTGAAGACTATAGGGCAAAAGGAAATATCCTCCGATAACATAGAAAAAGAAGCTTTCTGAGAAACTTCTTTGTGTTCTGTGAAAGCATCTCACAGAGTTACAGCTTTCCCCTCAAGAAGCCTTTCGCTAAGACAGTTCTTGTGGAATTGGCAAAGTGATATTTGGAAGCCCATAGAGGGCTGTGCTGAAAAAGGAATTATCCTCTGATGAAATCTGGAAAGAAGCTTTCTGAGAAACTGCTCTGTGATGTGTGACTTCCTCTCACAGATTTACATCTGTATTTCGTGGATCTCTTTGCTAGCGTTATTTCTGTGGAATCTGAGAACAGATTTTTCAGATCCCTTTGAAGACTATAGGGCCAAAGGCAATATCCTCCGATAACAAAGAGAAAGAAGCTTTCTGAGAAACTTCTTTGTGTTCTGTGAAATCATCACACTGAGTTACAGCTTTCCCTTCAAGAAGCCTTTCGCTAAGACAGTTCTTGTTGAATTGTCAAAGTGAGATTTGGAAGCCCAACGAGTGCTATGGTGAAAAAGGAAATATCCTCAGATGAAATCTGGAAAGAAGCTTTCTGAGAAACTGCTCTGTGATGTCTGACTTCCACTCACAGAGTTACATCTGTATTTCGTGGATCTCTTTGCTAGCCTTATTTCTGTGGAATCTGAGAACAGATATTTCGGATCCCTTTGAATTCTATAGGGAAAAAGGAAATATCCTCCGATAACAAAGAGAAAGAAGCTTTCTGAGAAACTTCTTGGTGTTCTGTGAAATCATCTCAAAGAGTTACAGCTTTTCCTTCAAGAAGCCTTTCGCTAAGACAGTTCTTGTGGAATTGGCAAAGTGATATTTGGAAACCCAACGAGGGCTATGGTGAAAAAGGAAATATCCTCAGATGAAATCTGGAAAGAAGCTTTCTGAGAAACTGCTCTGTGATGTCTGACTTCCACTCACAGAGTTACATCTGTATTTCGTGGATCTCTTTGCTAGCCTTATTTCTGTGGAATCTGAGAACAGATATTTCGGATCCCTTTGAATTCTATAGGGCCAAAGTAAATAGCCTCCGATAACTAAGAGAAAGAAGCTTTCTGAGAAGCTTCTTCGTGTTTTGTGAAATCATCTCACAGAGTTACAGCTTTCCCCTCAGGAAGCCTTTCGCTAAGACAGTTCTTGTGGAATAGGAAAAGTGATATTTGGAAGCCCATAGAGGGCTGTGGTGAAAAAGGAAATATCCTCAGATGAAATCTGGAAATAAGCTTTCTGAGAAACTTCTCTATGATGTGTGACTTCCACTCACAGAGTTACATCTGTATTTCGTGGATCTCTTTGCTAGCCTTATTTCTGTGGAATCTGAGAACAGATATTTCGTATCGCTTTGAAGACTATAAGGCCAAAGGAAATATCCTCCGAGAACAAAGAGAAAAAAGCTTTCTGTGAAACTGCTTTGTGTTCTGTGAAATCATCTCACAGAGTTTCAGCTTTCCCCTCAAGAAGCCTTTCGCTAAGACAGTTCTTGTGGAATTGGCAAAGTGATATTTGGAAGCCCATAGAGGGCTATGGTGAAAAAGGAAATATCCTCAGATGAAAATTTGAAAGAAGCTTTCTGAGAAACTGCTTAGTGTTCTGTTAATTCATCTCACAGAGTTACATCTGTATTTCGTGGATCTCTTTGCTAACCTTATTTCTGTGGAATCTGAGAAGAGATATTTCGGATCCCTTTGAAGACTATAGGGCCACAGGAAATATCCTCCGATAGCAAGGAGAAAGAAGCTTACTGAAAAACTTCTTTGTGTTCTGTGAAATCATCTCACAGAGTTACAGCTTTCCCCTCAAGGAGCCTTTCGCTAAGACAGTTCTTGTGGAATTGGCAAAGTGATATTTGGAAGCCCATAGAGGGCCCTGGTGAAAAAGGAAATATCCTCAGATGAAATCTGGAAAGAAGCTTTCTGAGAAACTGCTCTGTGATGTGTGACTTCCAGTCACAGAGTTACATCTATATTTCGTGGATCTCTTTGCTAGCCTTATTTCTGTGGAATCTGAGAACAGATATTTCTGATTACTTTGACGACTATCGTGCCAAAGGAAATATCCTCCGATAACAAAGAGAAAGAAGCTTTCTGAGAAACTTCTTTGCCTTCTGTGAAATCATCTCACAGAGTTACAGCTTTCTCCTGAAGACGTCTTTCGCTAAGACAGTTCTTGTGGAATTGGCAAAGTGATATTTGGAAGCCCATAGAGGGCTATGGTGAAAAAGGAAATATCCTCAGATGAAATCTGGAAAGAAGCTTTCTGAGAAACTGCTCTGTGATGTGTGACTTCCACTCACAGAGTTACATCTGTATTTCGTGGATCTCTTTGCTAGCCTTATTTCTGTGGAATCTGAGAACAGATATTTCGGATCCCTTTGAAGACTATAGGGCCAAAGGAAATATCCTCCGAGAACAAAGAGAAAGAAGCTTTCT
The DNA here is from genome assembly GCF_049350105.2 of Macaca mulatta. Classification (NCBI taxonomy): domain Eukaryota; kingdom Metazoa; phylum Chordata; class Mammalia; order Primates; family Cercopithecidae; genus Macaca; species Macaca mulatta. Next base: position 54,894,876 of record NC_133422.1, on the reverse strand, counting down.
GAGAAACTTCTTTGTGTTCTGTGAAATCATCTCACAGAGTTACAGCTTTCCACTCAAGAAACCTTTCGCTAAGACAGTTCTTGTGGAATTCGCATAGTGATATTTGGAAGCCCATAGAGGGCTATGGTGAAAAAGGAAATATCCTCAGATGAAACCTGGAAAGAAGCTTTCTGAGAAACTGCTTAGTATTCTGTTAATTCATCTCACAGAGTTACATCTGTATTTCGTGGATCTCTTTGCTAGCCTTATTTCTGTCGCATCTGAGAACAGATATTTCGGATCCCTTTGAGACTATAGGGCCAAAGGAAATATCCTACGATAACAAAGAGAAAGAAGCTTTCTGAGAAACTTCTTTGGGTTCTGTGAAATCATCTCACAGAGTTACAGCTTTCCCCTCAAGAAGACTTTCGCTAAAACAGTTCTTGTGGAATTGGCAAAGTGATATTTGGAAGGCCATAGAGGGCAATGGTGAAAAAGGAAATATCCTCAGATGAAATCTGGAAAGAAGCTTTCTGAGAAACTGCTTAGTGTTCTGTCAATTCATCTCAGAGAGTTACATCTGTATTTCGTGGATCTCTTTGCTAGCCTTATTTCTGTGGAATCTGAGAACAGATATTTCGGATCCCTTTGAAGACTATAGGGCCAAAGGAAATATCCTCCGATAACAAAGAGAAAGAAGCTTTCTGAGAAACTTCTTTGTATTCTCTGAAATCATCTCACAGAGTTACAGCTTTCCCCTCAAGAAGCCTTTCGCTAAGACAGTTCTTGTGGAATTGGCAAAGTGATATTTGGAAGCCCATTGAGGGCTATGGTGAAAAAGGAAATATCCTCAGATAAAATCTGGAAAGAAGCTTTCTGAGAAACTGCTTAGTGTTCTGTTAATTCATCTCACAGAGTTACATCTGTATTTCGTGGATCTCTTTGCTAGCCTTATTTCTGTGGAATCTGAGAACAGATATTTCGGATCCCTTTGAAGACTACAGGGCCAAAGGAAATATCCTCCGATAACAAAGAGAAAGAAGCTTTCTGAGAAACTTGTGTTCTGTGAAATCATCTCACAGAGTTTCAGCTTTCCCCTGAAGAAGCCTTTCGCTAAGACAGTTCTTGTGGAATTGGCAAAGTGATATTTGGAAGCCCTTAGAGGACTATGGTGAAAAAGGAAATATCCTCAGATGAAATCTGGAAAGAAGCTTTCTGAGAAACTGCTCTGTGAAGTGTGACTTCCACTCACAGAGTTACATCTGTATTTCGTGGATCTCTTTGCTAGCCTTATTTCTGTGGAATCTGAGAACAGATATTTCGGATCCCTTTGAAGACTATAGGGCCAAAGGAAATATCCTCCGAGAACAAAGAGAAAGAAGCTTTCTGAGAAACTTCTTTGTGTTCTGTGAAATCATCTCACAGAGTTACAGCTTTCCCCTCAAGAAGCCTTTCGCTAAGACAGTTCTTGTGGAATTGGCAAAGTGATATTTGGAAGCCCATTGAGGGCTATGGTGAAAAAGGAAATATCCTCAGATGAAATCTGGAAAGAAGCTTTCTGAGAAACTGCTTAGTGTTCTGTTAATTCATCTCACAGAGTTACATCTGTATTTCGTGGATCTCTTTGCTAGCCTTATTTCTGTGGAATCTGAGAACAGATATTTCGGATCCCTTTGAAGACTACAGGGCCAAAGGAAATATCCTCCGATAACAAAGAGAAAGAAGCTTTCTGAAAAACTTCTTTGTGTTCTGTGAAATCATCTCACAGAGTTACAGCTTTCCCCTCAAGAAGCCTTTCGCTAAGACAGTTCTTGTGGAATTGGCAAAGTGATATTTGGAAGCCCTTTGAGGGCTATGGTGAAAAAGGAAATATCCTCAGATGAAATCTGGAAAGAAGCTTTCTGAGAAACTGCTTTGTGTTCTGTTAATTCATCTCACAGAGTTACATCTGTATTTCGTGGATCTCTTTGCTAGCCTTATTTCTGTGGAATCTGAGAACAGATATTTCGGATCCCTTTGAAGACTACAGGGCCAAAGGAAATATCCTCCGATAACAAAGAGAAAGAAGCTTTCTGAGAAACTTCTTTGTGTTCTGTGAAATCATCTCACAGAGTTTCAGCTTTACCCTCAAGAAGCCTTTCGCTAAGACAGTTCTTGTGGAATTGGCAAAGTGATATTTGGAAGCCCTTAGAGGACTATGGTGAAAAAGGAAATATCCTCAGATGAAATCTGGAAAGAAGCTTTCTGAGAAACTACTTAGTGTTCTGTTAATTCATCTCACAGAGTTACATCTGTATTTCGTGGATCTCTTTGCTAGCCTTATTTCTGTGGAATCTGAGAACAGATATTTCGGATCCCTTTGAAGACTACAGGGCCAAAGGAAATATCCTCCGATAACAAAGAGAAAGAAGCTTTCTGAGAAACTTGTGTTCTGTGAAATCATCTCACAATGTTTCAGCTTTCCCCTGAAGAAGCCTTTCGCTAAGACAGTTCTTGTGGAATTGGCAAAGTGATATTTGGAAGCCCTTAGAGGACTATGGTGAAAAAGGAAATATCCTCAGATGAAATCTGGAAAGAAGCTTTCTGAGAAACTGCTCTGTGAAGTGTGACTTCCACTCACAGAGTTACATCTATATTTCGTGGATCTCTTTGCTAGCCTTATTTCTGTGGAATCTGAGAACAGATATTTCGGATCCCTTTGAAGACTATAGGGCCAAAGGAAATATCCTCCGAGAACAAAGAGAAAGAAGCTTTCTGAGAAACTTCTTTGTGTTCTGTGAAATCATCTCACAGAGTTACAGCTTTCCCCTCAAGAAGCCTTTCGCTAAGACAGTTCTTGTGGAATTGGCAAAGTGATATTTGGAAGCCCATTGAGGGCTATGGTGAAAAAGGAAATATCCTCAGATGAAATCTGGAAAGAAGCTTTCTGAGAAACTGCTTAGCGTTCTGTTAATTCATCTCACAGAGTTACATCTGTATTTCGTGGATCTCTTTGCTAGCCTTATTTCTGTGGAATCTGAGAACAGATATTTCGGATCCCTTTGAAGACTACAGGGCCCAAGGAAATATCCTCCGATATCAAAGAGAAAGAAGCTTTCTGAGAAACTTCTTTGTGTTCTGTGAAATCATCTCACAGAGTTTCAGCTTTCCCCTGAAGAAGCCTTTCGCTAAGACAGTTCTTGTGGAATTGGCAAAGTGATATTTGGAAGCCCTTAGAGGACTATGGGGAAAAAGGAAATATCCTCAGATGAAATCTGGAAAGAAGCTTTCTGAGAAACTGCTCAGTGATGTGTGACTTCCACTCACAGGGTTACATCTGTATTTCGTGGATCTCTTTGCTAGCCTTATTTCTGTGGAATCTGAGAACAGATATTTCGGATTCCTTTGAAGACTATAGGGCCAAAGGAAATATCCTCCGAGAACAAAGAGAAAGAAGCTTTCTGAGAAACTTCTTTGTGTTCTGTGAAATCATCTCACAGAGTTACAGCTTTCCACTCAAGAAACCTTTCGCTAAGACAGTTCTTGTGGAATTCGCATAGTGATATTTGGAAGCCCATAGAGGGCTATGGTGAAAAAGGAAATATCCTCAGATGAAACCTGGAAAGAAGCTTTCTGAGAAACTGCTTAGTATTCTGTTAATTCATCTCACAGAGTTACATCTGTATTTCGTGGATCTCTTTGCTAGCCTTATTTCTGTCGCATCTGAGAACAGATATTTCGGATCCCTTTGAGACTATAGGGCCAAAGGAAATATCCTACGATAACAAAGAGAAAGAAGGTTTCTGAGAAACTTCTTTGGGTTCTGTGAAATCATCTCACAGAGTTACAGCTTTCCCCTCAAGAAGCGTTTCGCTAAGACAGTTCTTGTGGAATTGGCAAAGTGATATTTGGAAGCCCATAGAGGGCAATGGTGAAAAAGGAAATATCCTCAAATGAAATCTGGAAAGAAGCTTTCTGAGAAACTGCTTAGTGTTCTGTCAATTCATCTCAGAGAGTTACATCTGTATTTCGTGGATCTCTTTGCTAGCCTTATTTCTGTGGAATCTGAGAACAGATATTTCGGATCCCTTTGAAGGCTATAGGGCCAAAGGAAATATCCTCCGAGAACAAAGAGAAAGAAGCTTTCTGAGAAACTTCTTTGTGTTCTGTGAAATCATCTCACAGAGATACAGCTTTCCCCTCAAGAAGCCTTTCGCTAAGACAGTTCTTGTGGAATTGGCAAAGTGATATTTGGAAGCCCATTGAGGGCTATGGTGAAAAAGGAAATATCCTCACATGAAATCTGGAAAGAAGCTTTCTGAGAAACTGCTTAGTGTTCTGTTAATTCATCTCACAGAGTTACATCTGTATTTCGTGGATCTCTTTGCTAGCCTTATTTCTGTGGAATCTGAGAACAGATATTTCGGATCCCTTTGAAGACTACAGGGCCAAAGGAAATATCCTCCGATAACAAAGAGAAAGAAGCTTTCTGAGAAACTTGTGTTCTGTGAAATCATCTCACAGAGTTTCAGCTTTCCCCTGAAGAAGCCTTTCGCTAAGACAGTTCTTGTGGAATTGGCAAAGTGATATTTGGAAGCCCTTAGAGGACTATGGTGAAAAAGGAAATATCCTCAGATGAAATCTGGAAAGAAGCTTTCTGAGAAACTGCTCTGTGAAGTGTGACTTCCACTCAGAGAGTTACATCTGTATTTCGTGGATCTCTTTGCTAGCCTTATTTCTGTGGAATCTGAGAACAGATATTTCGGATCCCTTTGAAGGCTATAGGGCCAAAGGAAATATCCTCCGAGAACAAAGAGAAAGAAGCTTTCTGAGAAACTTCTTTGTGTTCTGTGAAATCATCTCACAGAGATACAGCTTTCCCCTCAAGAAGCCTTTCGCTAAGACAGTTCTTGTGGAATTGGCAAAGTGATATTTGGAAGCCCATTGAGGGCTATGGTGAAAAAGGAAATATCCTCAGATGAAATCTGGAAAGAAGCTTTCTGAGAAACTGCTTAGTGTTCTGTTAATTCATCTCACAGAGTTACATCTGTATTTCGTGGATCTCTTTGCTAGCCTTATTTCTGTGGAATCTGAGAACAGATATTTCGGATCCCTTTGAAGACTACAGGGCCAAAGGAAATATCCTCCGATAACAAAGAGAAAGAAGCTTTCTGAGAAACTTCTTTGTGTTCTGTGAAATCATCTCACAGAGTTACAGCTTTCCCCTCAAGAAGCCTTTCTCTAAGACAGTTCTTGTGGAATTGGCAAAGTGATATTTGGAAGCCCATTGAGGGCTATGGTGAAAAAGGAAATAACCTCAGATGAAATCTGGAAAGAAGCTTTCTGAGAAACTGCTTTGTGTTCTGTTAATTCATCTCACAGAGTTACATCTGTATTTCGTGGATCTCTTTGCTAGCCTTATTTCTGTGGAATCTGAGAACAGATATTTCGGATCCCTTTGAAGACTACAGGGCCAAAGGAAATATCCTCCTATAACAAAGAGAAAGAAGCTTTCTGAGAAACTTCTTTGTGTTCTGTGAAATCATCTCACAGAGTTTCAGCTTTCCCCTCAAGAAGCCCTTCGCTAAGACAGTTCTTGTGGAATTGGCAAAGTGATATTTGGAAGCCCTTAGAGGACTATGGTGAAAAAGGAAATATCCTCAGATGAAATCTGGAAAGAAGCTTTCTGAGAAACTGCTTAGTGTTCTGTTAATTCATCTCACAGAGTTACATCTGTATTTCGTGGATCTCTTTGCTAGCCTTATTTCTGTGGAATCTGAGAACAGATATTTCGGATCCCTTTGAAGACTACAGGGCCAAAGGAAATATCCTCCGATAACAAAGAGAAAGAAGCTTTCTGAGAAACTTGTGTTCTGTGAAATCATCTCACAGAGTTTCAGCTTTCCCCTGAAGAAGCCTTTCGCTAAGACAGTTCTTGTGGAATTGGCAAAGTGATATTTGGAAGCCCTTAGAGGACTATGGTGAAAAAGGAAATATCCTCAGATGAAATCTGGAAAGAAGCTTTCTGAGAAACTGCTCTGTGAAGTGTGACTTCCACTCACAGAGTTACATCTGTATTTCGTGGATCTCTTTGCTAGCCTTATTTCTGTGGAATCTGAGAACAGATATTTCGGATCCCTTTGAAGACAATAGGGCCAAGGGAAATATCCTCCGATAACAAAGAGAAAGAAGCTTTCTGAGAAAAGACTTTGTGTTCTGTGAAATCATCTCACGGAGTTACAGCTTTCCCCTCAAGAAGCCTTTCGCTAAGACACTTCTTGTGGAATTGGCCAAGTGATATTAGGAATCCCATAGAGGGCTATGGTGAAAAAGGAAATATCATCAGATGAAATCTGGAAAGAAGCTTTCTGAGAAACTGCTCTGTGATGTGTGACTTTCATTCACAGAATTACATCTGTATTTCGTGCATCTCTTGCTAGCCTTATTTCTGTGGAATCTGAGAACAGATATTTCGGGTCCCTTTGAAGACTATAGGGCCAAAGGAAATATCCTCCGAGAACAAAGAGAAAGAAGCTTTCTGAGAAACTTCTTTGTGTTCTGTGAAATCATCTCACAGAGTTTCAGCTTTCCCCTCAAGAAGCCTTTCGCTAAGACAGTTATTGTGGAATTGGCAAAGTGATATTTGGAAGCCCTTAGAGGACTATGGTGAAAAAGGAAATATCCTCAGATGAAATCTGGAAAGAAGCTTTCTGAGAAACTGCTTAGTGTTCTGTTAATTCATCTCACAGAGTTACATCTGTATTTCGTGGATCTCTTTGCTAGCCTTATTTCTGTGGAATCTGAGAACAGATATTTCGGATCCCTTTGAAGACTACAGGGCCAAAGGATATATCCTCCGATAACAAAGAGAAAGAAGCTTTCTGAGAAACTTCTTTGTGTTCTGTGAAATCATCTCACAGAGTTTCAGCTTTCCCCTCAAGAAGCCTTTCGCTAAGACAGTTCTTGTGGAATTGGCAAAGTGATATTTGGAAGCCTTTAGAGTACTATGGTGAAAAAGGAAATATCCTCAGATGAAATCTTTAAAGAAGCTTTCTGAGAAACTGCTCTGTGATGTGTGACTTCCACTCACAGAGTTACATCTGTATTTCGTGGATCTCTTTGCTAGCCTTAGTTCTGTGGAATCTGAGAACAGATATTTCGGATCCCTTTGAAGACTATGGGGCCAAAGGAAATATCCTCCGAGAACAAAGAGAAAGAAGCTTTCTGAGAAACTTCTTTGTGTTCTGTGAAATCATCTCACAGAGTTACAGCTTTCCACTCAAGAAGCCTTTCGCTAAGACAGTTCTTGTGGAATTCGCATAGTGATATTTGGAAGCCCATAGAGGGCTATGGTGAAAAAGGAAATATCCTCAGATGAAATCTGGAAAGAAGCTTTCTGAGAAACTGCTTAGTATTCTGTTAATTCATCTCACAGAGTTACATCTGTATTTCGTGGATCTCTTTGCTAGCCTTATTTCTGTCGCATCTGAGAACAGATATTTCGGATCCCTTTGAGACTATAGGGCCAAAGGAAATATCCTACGATAACAAAGAGAAAGAAGCTTTCTGAGAAACTTCTTTGGGTTCTGTGAAATCATCTCACAGAGTTACAGCTTTCCCCTCAAGAAGCCTTTCGCTAAGACAGTTCTTGTGGAATTGGCAAAGTGATATTTGGAAGGCCATAGAGGGCAATGGTGAAAAAGGAAATATCCTCAGATGAAATCTGGAAAGAAGCTTTCTGAGAAACTGCTTAGTGTTCTGTCAATTCATCTCAGAGAGTTACCTCTGTATTTCGTGGATCTCTTTGCTAGCCTTATTTCTGTGGAATCTGAGAACAGATATTTCGGATCCCTTTGAAGACTACAGGGCCCAAGGAAATATCCTCCGATATCAAAGAGAAAGAAGCTTTCTGAGAAACTTCTTTGTGTTCTGTGAAATCATCTCACAGAGTTTCAGCTTTCCCCTGAAGAAGCCTTTCGCTAAGACAGTTCTTGTGGAATTGGCAAAGTGATATTTGGAAGCCCTTAGAGGACTATGGGGAAAAAGGAAATATCCTCAGATGAAATCTGGAAAGAAGCTTTCTGAGAAACTGCTCAGTGATGTGTGACTTCCACTCACAGGGTTACATCTGTATTTCGTGGATCTCTTTGCTAGCCTTATTTCTGTGGAATCTGAGAACAGATATTTCGGATTCCTTTGAAGACTATAGGGCCAAAGGAAATATCCTCCGAGAACAAAGAGAAAGAAGCTTTCTGAGAAACTTCTTTGTGTTCTGTGAAATCATCTCACAGAGTTACAGCTTTCCACTCAAGAAACCTTTCGCTAAGACAGTTCTTGTGGAATTCGCATAGTGATATTTGGAAGCCCATAGAGGGCTATGGTGAAAAAGGAAATATCCTCAGATGAAACCTGGAAAGAAGCTTTCTGAGAAACTGCTTAGTATTCTGTTAATTCATCTCACAGAGTTACATCTGTATTTCGTGGATCTCTTTGCTAGCCTTATTTCTGTCGCATCTGAGAACAGATATTTCGGATCCCTTTGAGACTATAGGGCCAAAGGAAATATCCTACGATAACAAAGAGAAAGAAGGTTTCTGAGAAACTTCTTTGGGTTCTGTGAAATCATCTCACAGAGTTACAGCTTTCCCCTCAAGAAGCGTTTCGCTAAGACAGTTCTTGTGGAATTGGCAAAGTGATATTTGGAAGCCCATAGAGGGCAATGGTGAAAAAGGAAATATCCTCAAATGAAATCTGGAAAGAAGCTTTCTGAGAAACTGCTTAGTGTTCTGTCAATTCATCTCAGAGAGTTACATCTGTATTTCGTGGATCTCTTTGCTAGCCTTATTTCTGTGGAATCTGAGAACAGATATTTCGGATCCCTTTGAAGGCTATAGGGCCAAAGGAAATATCCTCCGAGAACAAAGAGAAAGAAGCTTTCTGAGAAACTTCTTTGTGTTCTGTGAAATCATCTCACAGAGATACAGCTTTCCCCTCAAGAAGCCTTTCGCTAAGACAGTTCTTGTGGAATTGGCAAAGTGATATTTGGAAGCCCATTGAGGGCTATGGTGAAAAAGGAAATATCCTCACATGAAATCTGGAAAGAAGCTTTCTGAGAAACTGCTTAGTGTTCTGTTAATTCATCTCACAGAGTTACATCTGTATTTCGTGGATCTCTTTGCTAGCCTTATTTCTGTGGAATCTGAGAACAGATATTTCGGATCCCTTTGAAGACTACAGGGCCAAAGGAAATATCCTCCGATAACAAAGAGAAAGAAGCTTTCTGAGAAACTTGTGTTCTGTGAAATCATCTCACAGAGTTTCAGCTTTCCCCTGAAGAAGCCTTTCGCTAAGACAGTTCTTGTGGAATTGGCAAAGTGATATTTGGAAGCCCTTAGAGGACTATGGTGAAAAAAGAAATATCCTCAGATGAAATCTGGAAAGAAGCTTTCTGAGAAACTGCTCTGTGAAGTGTGACTTCCACTCAGAGATTTACATCTGTATTTCGTGGATCTCTTTGCTAGCCTTATTTCTGTGGAATCTGAGAACAGATATTTCGGATCCCTTTGAAGGCTATAGGGCCAAAGGAAATATCCTCCGAGAACAAAGAGAAAGAAGCTTTCTGAGAAACTTCTTTGTGTTCTGTGAAATCATCTCACAGAGATACAGCTTTCCCCTCAAGAAGCCTTTCGCTAAGACAGTTCTTGTGGAATTGGCAAAGTGATATTTGGAAGCCCATTGAGGGCTATGGTGAAAAAGGAAATATCCTCAGATGAAATCTGGAAAGAAGCTTTCTGAGAAACTGCTTAGTGTTCTGTTAATTCATCTCACAGAGTTACATCTGTATTTCGTGGATCTCTTTGCTAGCCTTATTTCTGTGGAATCTGAGAACAGATATTTCGGATCCCTTTGAAGACTACAGGGCCAAAGGAAATATCCTCCGATAACAAAGAGAAAGAAGCTTTCTGAGAAACTTCTTTGTGTTCTGTGAAATCATCTCACAGAGTTACAGCTTTCCCCTCAAGAAGCCTTTCTCTAAGACAGTTCTTGTGGAATTGGCAAAGTGATATTTGGAAGCCCATTGAGGGCTATGGTGAAAAAGGAAATAACCTCAGATGAAATCTGGAAAGAAGCTTTCTGAGAAACTGCTTTGTGTTCTGTTAATTCATCTCACAGAGTTACATCTGTATTTCGTGGATCTCTTTGCTAGCCTTATTTCTGTGGAATCTGAGAACAGATATTTCGGATCCCTTTGAAGACTACAGGGCCAAAGGAAATATCCTCCTATAACAAAGAGAAAGAAGCTTTCTGAGAAACTTCTTTGTGTTCTGTGAAATCATCTCACAGAGTTTCAGCTTTCCCCTCAAGAAGCCCTTCGCTAAGACAGTTCTTGTGGAATTGGCAAAGTGATATTTGGAAGCCCTTAGAGGACTATGGTGAAAAAGGAAATATCCTCAGATGAAATCTGGAAAGAAGCTTTCTGAGAAACTGCTTAGTGTTCTGTTAATTCATCTCACAGAGTTACATCTGTATTTCGTGGATCTCTTTGCTAGCCTTATTTCTGTGGAATCTGAGAACAGATATTTCGGATCCCTTTGAAGACTACAGGGCCAAAGGAAATATCCTCCGATAACAAAGAGAAAGAAGCTTTCTGAGAAACTTGTGTTCTGTGAAATCATCTCACAGAGTTTCAGCTTTCCCCTGAAGAAGCCTTTCGCTAAGACAGTTCTTGTGGAATTGGCAAAGTGATATTTGGAAGCCCTTAGAGGACTATGGTGAAAAAGGAAATATCCTCAGATGAAATCTGGAAAGAAGCTTTCTGAGAAACTGCTCTGTGAAGTGTGACTTCCACTCACAGAGTTACATCTGTATTTCGTGGATCTCTTTGCTAGCCTTATTTCTGTGGAATCTGAGAACAGATATTTCGGATCCCTTTGAAGACAATAGGGCCAAGGGAAATATCCTCCGATAACAAAGAGAAAGAAGCTTTCTGAGAAAAGACTTTGTGTTCTGTGAAATCATCTCACGGAGTTACAGCTTTCCCCTCAAGAAGCCTTTCGCTAAGACACTTCTTGTGGAATTGGCCAAGTGATATTAGGAATCCCATAGAGGGCTATGGTGAAAAAGGAAATATCATCAGATGAAATCTGGAAAGAAGCTTTCTGAGAAACTGCTCTGTGATGTGTGACTTTCATTCACAGAATTACATCTGTATTTCGTGCATCTCTTGCTAGCCTTATTTCTGTGGAATCTGAGAACAGATATTTCGGGTCCCTTTGAAGACTATAGGGCCAAAGGAAATATCCTCCGAGAACAAAGAGAAAGAAGCTTTCTGAGAAACTTCTTTGTGTTCTGTGAAATCATCTCACAGAGTTTCAGCTTTCCCCTCAAGAAGCCTTTCGCTAAGACAGTTATTGTGGAATTGGCAAAGTGATATTTGGAAGCCCTTAGAGGACTATGGTGAAAAAGGAAATATCCTCAGATGAAATCTGGAAAGAAGCTTTCTGAGAAACTGCTTAGTGTTCTGTTAATTCATCTCACAGAGTTACATCTGTATTTCGTGGATCTCTTTGCTAGCCTTATTTCTGTGGAATCTGAGAACAGATATTTCGGATCCCTTTGAAGACTACAGGGCCAAAGGATATATCCTCCGATAACAAAGAGAAAGAAGCTTTCTGAGAAACTTCTTTGTGTTCTGTGAAATCATCTCACAGAGTTTCAGCTTTCCCCTCAAGAAGCCTTTCGCTAAGACAGTTCTTGTGGAATTGGCAAAGTGATATTTGGAAGCCTTTAGAGTACTATGGTGAAAAAGGAAATATCCTCAGATGAAATCTTTAAAGAAGCTTTCTGAGAAACTGCTCTGTGATGTGTGACTTCCACTCACAGAGTTACATCTGTATTTCGTGGATCTCTTTGCTAGCCTTAGTTCTGTGGAATCTGAGAACAGATATTTCGGATCCCTTTGAAGACTATGGGGCCAAAGGAAATATCCTCCGAGAACAAAGAGAAAGAAGCTTTCTGAGAAACTTCTTTGTGTTCTGTGAAATCATCTCACAGAGTTACAGCTTTCCACTCAAGAAGCCTTTCGCTAAGACAGTTCTTGTGGAATTCGCATAGTGATATTTGGAAGCCCATAGAGGGCTATGGTGAAAAAGGAAATATCCTCAGATGAAATCTGGAAAGAAGCTTTCTGAGAAACTGCTTAGTATTCTGTTAATTCATCTCACAGAGTTACATCTGTATTTCGTGGATCTCTTTGCTAGCCTTATTTCTGTCGCATCTGAGAACAGATATTTCGGATCCCTTTGAGACTATAGGGCCAAAGGAAATATCCTACGATAACAAAGAGAAAGAAGCTTTCTGAGAAACTTCTTTGGGTTCTGTGAAATCATCTCACAGAGTTACAGCTTTCCCCTCAAGAAGCCTTTCGCTAAGACAGTTCTTGTGGAATTGGCAAAGTGATATTTGGAAGGCCATAGAGGGCAATGGTGAAAAAGGAAATATCCTCAGATGAAATCTGGAAAGAAGCTTTCTGAGAAACTGCTTAGTGTTCTGTCAATTCATCTCAGAGAGTTACATCTGTATTTCGTGGATCTCTTTGCTAGCCTTATTTCTGTGGAATCTTAGAACAGATATTTCGGATCCCTTTGAAGACTATAGGGCCAAAGGAAATATCCACCGATAACAAAGAGAAAGAAGCTTTCTGAGAAACTTCTTTGTGTTCTGTGAAATCATCTCACAGAGTTACAGCTTTCCCCTCAAGAAGCCTTTCGCTAAGACAGTTCTGGTGGAATTGGCAAAGTGATATTTGGAAGCCCATTGAGGGCTATGGTGAAAAAGGAAATATCCTCAGATGAAATCTGGAAAGAAGCTTTCTGAGAAACTGCTTAGTGTTCTGTTAATTCATCTCACAGAGTTACATCTGTATTTCGTGGATCTCTTTGCTAGCCTTATTTCTGTGGAATCTGAGAACAGATATTTCGGATCCCTTTGAAGACTACAGGGCCAAAGGAAATATCCTCCGATAACAAAGAGAAAGAAGCTTTCTGAGAAACTTCTTTGTGTTCTGTGAAATCATCTCACAGAGTTTCAGCTTTCCCCTGAAGAAGCCTTTCGCTAAGACAGTTCTTGTGGAATTGGCAAAGTGATATTTGGAAGCCCTTAGAGGACTATGGTGAAAAAGGAAATATCCTCAGATGAAATCTGGAAAGAAGCTTTCTGAGAAACTGCTTAGTGTTCTGTTAATTCATCTCACAGAGTTACATCTGTATTTCGTGGATCTCTTTGCTAGCCTTATTTCTGTGGAATCTGAGAACAGATATTTCGGATCCCTTTGAAGACTACAGGGCCAAAGGATATATCCTCCGATAACAAAGAGAAAGAAGCTTTCTGAGAAACTTCTTTGTGTTCTGTGAAATCATCTCACAGAGTTTCAGCTTTCCCCTCAAGAAGCCTTTCGCTAAGACAGTTCTTGTGGAATTGGCAAAGTGATATTTGGAAGCCCTTAGAGGACTATGGTGAAAAAGGAAATATCCTCAGATGAAATCTTTAAAGAAGCTTTCTGAGAAACTGCTCTGTGATGTGTGACTTCCACTCACAGAGTTACATCTGTATTTCGTGGATCTCTTTGCTAGCCTTAGTTCTGTGGAATCTGAGAACAGATATTTCGGATCCCTTTGAAGACTATGGGGCCAAAGGAAATATCCTCCGAGAACAAAGAGAAAGAAGCTTTCTGAGAAACTTCTTTGTGTTCTGTGAAATCATCTCACAGAGTTACAGCTTTCCACTCAAGAAGCCTTTCGCTAAGACAGTTCTTGTGGAATTCGCATAGTGATATTTGGAAGCCCATAGAGGGCTATGGTGAAAAAGGAAATATCCTCAGATGAAATCTGGAAAGAAGCTTTCTGAGAAACTGCTTAGTATTCTGTTAATTCATCTCACAGAGTTACATCTGTATTTCGTGGATCTCTTTGCTAGCCTTATTTCTGTCGCATCTGAGAACAGATATTTCGGATCCCTTTGAGACTATAGGGCCAAAGGAAATATCCTACGATAACAAAGAGAAAGAAGCTTTCTGAGAAACTTCTTTGGGTTCTGTGAAATCATCTCACAGAGTTACAGGTTTCCCCTCAAGAAGCCTTTCGCTAAGACAGTTCTTGTGGAATTGGCAAAGTGATATTTGGAAGCCCATAGAGGGCAATGGTGAAAAAGGAAATATCCTCAGATGAAATCTGGAAAGAAGCTTTCTGAGAAACTGCTTAGTGTTCTGTCAATTCATCTCAGAGAGTTACATCTGTATTTCGTGGATCTCTTTGCTAGCCTTATTTCTGTGGAATCTGAGAACAGATATTTCGGATCCCTTTGAAGACTATAGGGCCAAAGGAAATATCCTCCGATAACAAAGAGAAAGAAGCTTTCTGAGAAACTTCTTTGTGTTCTGTGAAATCATCTCACAGAGTTACAGCTTTCCCCTCAAGAAGCCTTTCGCTAAGACAGTTCTTGTGGAATTGGCAAAGTGATATTTGGAAGCCCATTGAGGGCTATGGTGAAAAAGGAAATATCCTCAGATGAAATCTGGAAAGAAGCTTTCTGAGAAACTGCTTAGTGTTCTGTTAATTCATCTCACAGAGTTACATCTGTATTTCGTGTATCTCTTTGCTAGCCTTATTTCTGTGGAATCTGAGAACAGATATTTCGGATCCCTTTGAAGACTACAGGGCCAAAGGAAATATCCTCCGATAACAAAGAGAAAGAAGCTTTCTGAGAAACTTCTTTGTGTTCTGTGAAATCATCTCACAGAGTTACAGCTTTCCCCTCAAGAAGCCTTTCGCTAAGACAGTTCTTGTGGAATTGGCAAAGTGATATTTGGAAGCCCATTGAGGGCTATGGTGAAAAAGGAAATATCCTCAGATGAAATCTGGAAAGAAGCTTTCTGAGAAACTGCTTTGTGTTCTGTTAATTCATCTCACAGAGTTACATCTGTATTTCGTGGATCTCTTTGCTAGCCTTATTTCTGTGGAATCTGAGAACAGATATTTCGGATCCCTTTGAAGACTACAGGGCCAAAGGAAATATCCTCCGATAACAAAGAGAAAGAAGCTTTCTGAGAAACTTCTTTGTGTTCTGTGAAATCATCTCACAGAGTTACAGCTATCCCCTCAAGAAGCCTTTCGCTAAGACAGTTCTTGTGGAATTGGCAAAGTGATATTTGGAAGCCCATAGAGGGCTATGGTGAAAAAGGAAATATCCTCAGATGAAATCTGGAAAGAAACTTTCTGAGAAACTGCTCTGTGATGTGTGACTTCCACTCACAGAGTTACATCTGTATTTCGTGGATCTCTTTGCTAGCGTTATTTCTGTGGAATCTGAGAACAGATATTTCGGATCCCTTTGAAGGCTATCGTGCCAAGGAAATATCCTCCGATAACAAAGAGAAAGAAGCTTTCTGAGAAACTTCTTTGTGTTCTGTGAAATCATTTCACAGAGTTACAGCTTTAAACTCAAGAAGCCTTTCGCTAAGACAGTTCTTGTGGAATTGGCAAAGTGATATTTGGAAGCCCATAGAGAGCTATGGTGAAAAAGGAAATATCCTCAAATGAAATCTGGAAAGAAGCTTTCTGAGAAACTGCTTAGTGTTCTGTTAATTCATCTCACAGAGTTACATCTGTATTTCGTGGATCTCTTTGCTAGCCTTATTTCTGTGGAATCTGAGAAAAGATATTTCGGATCCCTTTGAAGACTATAGGGCAAAAGGAAATATCCTCCGATAACATAGAAAAAGAAGCTTTCTGAGAAACTTCTTTGTGTTCTGTGAAAGCATCTCACAGAGTTACAGCTTTCCCCTCAAGAAGCCTTTCGCTAAGACAGTTCTTGTGGAATTGGCAAAGTGATATTTGGAAGCCCATAGAGGGCTGTGCTGAAAAAGGAATTATCCTCTGATGAAATCTGGAAAGAAGCTTTCTGAGAAACTGCTCTGTGATGTGTGACTTCCACTCACAGATTTACATCTGTATTTCGTGGATCTCTTTGCTAGCGTTATTTCTGTGGAATCTGAGAACAGATTTTTCAAATCCCTTTGAAGACTATAGGGCCAAAGGCAATATCCTCCGATAACAAAGAGAAAGAAGCTTTCTGAGAAACTTCTTTGTGTTCTGTGAAATCATCACACTGAGTTACAGCTTTCCCTTCAAGAAGCCTTTCGCTAAGACAGTTCTTGTTGAATTGTCAAAGTGAGATTTGGAAGCCCAACGAGTGCTATGGTGAAAAAGGAAATATCCTCAGATGAAATCTGGAAAGAAGCTTTCTGAGAAACTGCTCTGTGATGTCTGACTTCCACTCACAGAGTTACATCTGTATTTCGTGGATCTCTTTGCTAGCCTTATTTCTGTGGAATCTGAGAACAGATATTTCGGATCCCTTTGAAGACTATAGGGAAAAAGGAAATATCCTCCGATAACAAAGAGAAAGAAGCTTTCTGAGAAACTTCTTGGTGTTCTGTGAAATCATCTCAAAGAGTTACAGCTTTCCCTTCAAGAAGCCTTTCGCTAAGACAGTTCTTGTGGAATTGGCAAAGTGATATTTGGAAACCCAACGAGGGCTATGGTGAAAAAGGAAATATCCTCAGATGAAATCTGGAAAGAAGCTTTCTGAGAAACTGCTCTGTGATGTCTGACTTCCACTCACAGAGTTACATCTGTATTTCGTGGATCTCTTTGCTAACCTTATTTCTGTGGAATCTGAGAACAGATATTTCGGATCCCTTTGAATTCTACAGGGCCAAAGTAAATAGCCTCCGATAACTAAGAGAAAGAAGCTTTCTGAGAAGCTTCTTCGTGTTTTGTGAAATCATCTCACAGAGTTACAGCTTTCCCCTCAGGAAGCCTTTCGCTAAGACAGTTCTTGTGGAATAGGAAAAGTGATATTTGGAAGCCCATAGAGGGCTGTGGTGAAAAAGGAAATATCCTCAGATGAAATCTGGAAATAAGCTTTCTGAGAAACTTCTCTATGATGTGTGACTTCCACTCACAGAGTTACATCTGTATTTCGTGGATCTCTTTGCTAGCCTTATTTCTGTGGAATCTGAGAACAGATATTTCGTATCCCTTTGAAGACTATAAGGCCAAAGGAAATATCCTCCGAGAACAAAGAGAAAAAAGCTTTCTGTGAAACTGCTTTGTGTTCTGTGAAATCATCTCACAGAGTTACAGCTTTCTCTTAAAAAAGCCATTCGCTAAGACAGTTCTTGTGGAATTGGCAAAGTGATATTTGGAAGCCCATAGAGGGCTATGGTGAAAAAGGAAATATCCTCAGATGAAAATTTGAAAGAAGCTTTCTGAGAAACTGCTTAGTGTTCTGTTAATTCATCTCACAGAGTTACATCTGTATTTCGTGGATCTCTTTGCTAACCTTATTTCTGTGGAATCTGAGAAGAGATATTTCGGATCCCTTTGAAGACTATAGGGCCACAGGAAATATCCTCCGATAGCAAGGAGAAAGAAGCTTACTGAAAAACTTCTTTGTGTTCTGTGAAATCATCTCACAGAGTTACAGCTTTCCCCTCAAGAAGCCTTTCGCTAAGACAGTTCTTGTGGAATTGGCAAAGTGATATTTGGAAGCCCATAGAGGGCCCTGGTGAAAAAGGAAATATCCTCAGATGAAATCTGGAAAGAAGCTTTCTGAGAAACTGCTCTGTGATGTGTGACTTCCAGTCACAGAGTTACATCTATATTTCGTGGATCTCTTTGCTAGCCTTATTTCTGTGGAATCTGAGAACAGATATTTCTGATTACTTTGACGACTATCGTGCCAAAGGAAATATCCTCCGATAACAAAGAGAAAGAAGCTTTCTGAGAAACTTCTTTGCCTTCTGTGAAATCATCTCACAGAGTTACAGCTTTCTCCTGAAGACGTCTTTCGCTAAGACAGTTCTTGTGGAATTGGCAAAGTGATATTTGGAAGCCCATAGAGGGCTACGGTGAAAAAGGAAATATCCTCAGATGAAATCTGGAAAGAAGCTTTCTGAGAAACTGCTCTGTGATGTGTGACTTCCACTCACAGAGTTACATCTGTATTTCGTGGATCTCTTTGCTAGCCTTATTTCTGTCGCATCTGAGAACAGATATTTCGGATCCCTTTGAGACTATAGGGCCAAAGGAAATATCCTACGATAACAAAGAGAAAGAAGCTTTCTGAGAAACTTCTTTGGGTTCTGTGAAATCATCTCACAGAGTTACAGCTTTCCCCTCAAGAAGACTTTCGCTAAGACAGTTCTTGTGGAATTGGCAAAGTGATATTTGGAAGCCCATAGAGGGCAATGGTGAAAAAGGAAATATCCTCAGATGAAATCTGGAAAGAAGCTTTCTGAGAAACTGCTTAATGTTCTGTCAATTCATCTCAGAGAGTTACATCTGTATTTCGTGGATCTCTTTGCTAGCCTTATTTCTGTGGAATCTGAGAACAGATATTTCGGATCCCTTTGAAGACTATAGGGCCAAAGGAAATATCCTCCGATAACAAAGAGAAAGAAGCTTTCTGAGAAACTTCTTTGTATTCTCTGAAATCATCTCACAGAGTTACAGCTTTCCCCTCAAGAAGCCTTTCGCTAAGACAGTTCTTGTGGAATTGGCAAAGTGATATTTGGAAGCCCATTGAGGGCTATGGTGAAAAAGGAAATATCCTCAGATAAAATCTGGAAAGAAGCTTTCTGAGAAACTGCTTAGTGTTCTGTTAATTCATCTCACAGAGTTACATCTGTATTTCGTGGATCTCTTTGCTAGCCTTATTTCTGTGGAATCTGAGAACAGATATTTCGGATCCCTTTGAAGACTACAGGGCCAAAGGAAATATCCTCCGATAACAAAGAGAAAGAAGCTTTCTGAGAAACTTGTGTTCTGTGAAATCATCTCACAGAGTTTCAGCTTTCCCCTGAAGAAGCCTTTCGCTAAGACAGTTCTTGTGGAATTGGCAAAGTGATATTTGGAAGCCCTTAGAGGACTATGGTGAAAAAGGAAATATCCTCAGATGAAATCTGGAAAGAAGCTTTCTGAGAAACTGCTCTGTGAAGTGTGACTTCCACTCACAGAGTTACATCTGTATTTCGTGGATCTCTTTGCTAGCCTTATTTCTGTGGAATCTGAGAACAGATATTTCGGATCCCTTTGAAGACTATAGGGCCAAAGGAAATATCCTCCGAGAACAAAGAGAAAGAAGCTTTCTGAGAAACTTCTTTGTGTTCTGTGAAATCATCTCACAGAGTTACAGCTTTCCCCTCAAGAAGCCTTTCGCTAAGACAGTTCTTGTGGAATTGGCAAAGTGATATTTGGAAGCCCATTGAGGGCTATGGTGAAAAAGGAAATATCCTCAGATGAAATCTGGAAAGAAGCTTTCTGAGAAACTGCTTAGTGTTCTGTTAATTCATCTCACAGAGTTACATCTGTATTTCGTGGATCTCTTTGCTAGCCTTATTTCTGTGGAATCTGAGAACAGATATTTCGGATCCCTTTGAAGACTACAGGGCCAAAGGAAATATCCTCCGATAACAAAGAGAAAGAAGCTTTCTGAAAAACTTCTTTGTGTTCCGTGAAATCATCTCACAGAGTTACAGCTTTCCCCTCAAGAAGCCTTTCGCTAAGACAGTTCTTGTGGAATTGGCAAAGTGATATTTGGAAGCCCTTTGAGGGCTATGGTGAAAAAGGAAATATCCTCAGATGAAATCTGGAAAGAAGCTTTCTGAGAAACTGCTTTGTGTTCTGTTAATTCATCTCACAGAGTTACATCTGTATTTCGTGGATCTCTTTGCTAGCCTTATTTCTGTGGAATCTGAGAACAGATATTTCGGATCCCTTGGAAGACTACAGGGCCAAAGGAAATATCCTCTGATAACAAAGAGAAAGAAGCTTTCTGAGAAACTTGTGTTCTGTGAAATCATCTCACAGAGTTTCAGCTTTCCCCTGAAGAAGCCTTTCGCTAAGACAGTTCTTGTGGAATTGGCAAAGTGATATTTGGAAGCCCTTAGAGGACTATGGTGAAAAAGGAAATATCCTCAGATGAAATCTGGAAAGAAGCTTTCTGAGAAACTGCTCTGTGAAGTGTGACTTCCACTCACAGAGTTACATCTGTATTTCGTGGATCTCTTTGCTAGCCTTATTTCTGTGGAATCTGAGAACAGATATTTCGGATCCCTTTGAAGGCTATAGGGCCAAAGGAAATATCCTCCGATAACAAAGAGAAAGAAGCTTTCTGAGAAACTTCTTTGTGTTCTGTGAAATCATCTCACAGAGATACAGCTTTCCCCTCAAGAAGCCTTTCGCTAAGACAGTTCTTGTGGAATTGGCAAAGTGATATTTGGAAGCCCATTGAGGGCTATGGTGAAAAAGGAAATATCCTCAGATGAAATCTGGAAAGAAGCTTTCTGAGAAACTGCTTAGTGTTCTGTTAATTCATCTCACAGAGTTACATCTGTATTTCGTGGATCTCTTTGCTAGCCTTATTTCTGTGGAATCTGAGAACAGATATTTCGGATCCCTTTGAAGACTACAGGGCCAAAGGAAATATCCTCCGATAACAAAGAGAAAGAAGCTTTCTGAGAAACTTCTTTGTGTTCTGTGAAATCATCTCACAGAGTTACAGCTTTCCCCTCAAGAAGCCTTTCTCTAAGACAGTTCTTGTGGAATTGGCAAAGTGATATTTGGAAGCTCATTGAGGGCTATGGTGAAAAAGGAAATACCCTCAGATGAAATCTGGAAAGAAGCTTTCTGAGAAACTGCTTTGTGTTCTGTTAATTCATCTCACAGAGTTACATCTGTATTTCGTGGATCTCTTTGCTAGCCTTATTTCTGTGGAATCTGAGAACAGATATTTCGGATCCCTTTGAAGACTACAGGGCCAAAGGAAATATCCTCCGATAACAAAGAGAAAGAAGCTTTCTGAGAAACTTCTTTGTGTTCTGTGAAATCATCTCACAGAGTTTCAGCTTTCCCCTCAAGAAGCCCTTCTCTAAGACAGTTCTTGTGGAATTGGCAAAGTGATATTTGGAAGCCCTTAGAGGACTATGGTGAAAAAGGAAATATCCTCAGATGAAATCTGGAAAGAAGCTTTCTGAGAAACTGCTTAGTGTTCTGTTAATTCATCTCACAGAGTTACATCTGTATTTCGTGGATCTCTTTGCTAGCCTTATTTCTGTGGAATCTGAGAACAGATATTTCGGATCCCTTTGAAGACTACAGGGCCAAAGGAAATATCCTCCGATAACAAAGAGAAAGAAGCTTTCTGAGAAACTTGTGTTCTGTGAAATCATCTCACAGAGTTTCAGCTTTCCCCTGAAGAAGCCTTTCGCTAAGACAGTTCTTGTGGAATTGGCAAAGTGATATTTGGAAGACCTTAGAGGACTATGGTGAAAAAGGAAATATCCTCAGATGAAATCTGGAAAGAAGCTTTCTGAGAAACTGCTCTGTGAAGTGTGACTTCCACTCACAGAGTTACATCTGTATTTCGTGGATCTCTTTGCTAGCCTTATTTCTGTGGAATCTGAGAACAGATATTTCGGATCCCTTTGAAGACAATAGGGCCAAGGGAAATATCCTCCGATAACAAAGAGAAAGAAGCTTTCTGAGAAAAGTCTTTGTGTTCTGTGAAATCATCTCACGGAGTTACAGCTTTCCCCTCAAGAAGCCTTTCGCTAAGACACTTCTTGTGGAATTGGCCAAGTGATATTAGGAATCCCATAGAGGGCTATGGTGAAAAAGGAAATATCATCAGATGAAATCTGGAAAGAAGCTTTCTGAGAAACTGCTCTGTGATGTGTGACTTTCATTCACAGAATTACATCTGTATTTCGTGCATCTCTTGCTAGCCTTATTTCTGTGGAATCTGAGAACAGATATTTCGGATCCCTTTGAAGACTATAGGGCCAAAGGAAATATCCTCCGAGAACAAAGAGAAAGAAGCTTTCTGAGAAACTTCTTTGTGTTCTGTGAAATCATCTCACAGAGTTACAGCTTTCCCCTCAAGAAGCCTTTCGCTAAGACAGTTCTTGTGGAATTGGCAAAGTGATATTTGGAAGCCCATTGAGGGCTATGGTGAAAAAGGAAATATGCTCAGATGAAATCTGGAAAGAAGCTTTCTGAGAAACTGCTTAGCGTTCTGTTAATTCATCTCACAGAGTTACATCTGTATTTCGTGGATCTCTTGGCTAGCCTTATTTCTGTGGAATCGGAGAACAGATATTTCGGATCCCTTTGAAGACTACAGGGCCAAAGGAAATATCCTCCGATAACAAAGAGAAAGAAGCTTTCTGAGAAACTTCTTTGTGTTCTGTGAAATCATCTCACAGAGTTTCAGCTTTCCCCTGAAGAAGCCTTTCGCTAAGACAGTTCTTGTGGAATTGGCAAAGTGATATTTGGAAGCCCTTAGAGGACTATGGTGAAAAAGGAAATATCCTCAGATGAAATCTGGAAAGAAGCTTTCTGAGAAACTGCTCTGTGATGTGTGACTTCCACTCACAGGGTTACATCTGTATTTCGTGGATCTCTTTGCTAGCCTTATTTCTGTGGAATCTGAGAACAGATATTTCGGATTCCTTTGAAGACTATAGGGCCAAAGGAAATATCCTCCGAGAACAAAGAGAAAGAAGCTTTCTGAGAAACTTCTTTGTGTTCTGTGAAATCATCTCACAGAGTTACAGCTTTCCACTCAAGAAACCTTTCGCTAAGACAGTTCTTGTGGAATTCGCATAGTGATATTTGGAAGCCCATAGAGGGCTATGGTGAAAAAGGAAATATCCTCAGATGAAACCTGGAAAGAAGCTTTCTGAGAAACTGCTTAGTATTCTGTTAATTCATCTCACAGAGTTACATCTGTATTTCGTGGATCTCTTTGCTAGCCTTATTTCTGTCGCATCTGAGAACAGATATTTCGGATCCCTTTGAGACTATAGGGCCAAAGGAAATATCCTACGATAACAAAGAGAAAGAAGCTTTCTGAGAAACTTCTTTTGGTTCTGTGAAATTATCTCACAGAGTTACAGCTTTCCCCTCAAGAAGCCTTTCGCTAAGACAGTTCTTGTGGAATTGGCAAAGTGATATTTGGAAGGCCATAGAGGGCAATGGTGAAAAAGGAAATATCCTCAGATGAAATCTGGAAAGAAGCTTTCTGAGAAACTGCTTAGTGTTCTGTCAATTCATCTCAGAGAGTTACATCTGTATTTCGTGGATCTCTTTGCTAGCCTTATTTCTGTGGAATCTGAGAACAGATATTTCGGATCCCTTTGAAGACTATAGGGCCAAAGGAAATATCCACCGATAACAAAGAGAAAGAAGCTTTCTGAGAAACTTCTTTGTGTTCTCTGAAATCATCTCACAGAGTTACAGCTTTCCCCTCAAGAAGCCTTTCGCTAAGACAGTTCTTGTGGAATTGGCAAAGTGATATTTGGAAGCCCATTGAGGGCTATGGTGAAAAAGGAAATATCCTCAGATGAAATCTGGAAAGAAACTTTCTGAGAAACTGCTTAGTGTTCTGTTAATTCATCTCACAGAGTTACATCTGTATTTCGTGGATCTCTTTGCTAGCCTTATTTCTGTGGAATCTGAGAACAGATATTTCGGATCCCTTTGAAGACTACAGGGCCAAAGGAAATATTCTCCGATAACAAAGAGAAAGAAGCTTTCTGAGAAACTTCTTTGTGTTCTGTGAAATCACCTCACTGAGTTTCAGCTTTTTCCTCAAGAAGCCTTTCGCTAAGACAGTTCTTGTGGAATTGGCAAAGTGATATTTGGAAGCCCTTAGAGGACTATGGTGAAAAAGGAAATATCCTCAGATGAAATCTGGAAAGAAGCTTTCTGAGAAACTGCTCTGTGATGTGTGACTTCCACTCACAGAGTTACATCTGTATTTCGTGGATCTCTTTGCTAGCCTTATTTCTGTGGAATCTGAGAACAGATATTTCGGATCCCTTTGAAGACTATAGGGCCAAAGGAAATATCCTCCGAGAACAAAGAGAAAGAAGCTTTCTGAGAAACTTCTTTGTGTTCTGTGAAATCATCTCACAGAGTTACACCTTTCCCCTCAAGAAGCCTTTCGCTAAGACAGTTCTTGTGGAATTGGCAAAGTGATATTTGGAAGGCCATAGAGGGCAATGGTGAAAAAGGAAATATCCTCAGATGAAATCTGGAAAGAAGCTTTCTGAGAAACTGCTTAGTGTTCTGTCAATTCATCTCAGAGAGTTACATCTGTATTTCGTGGATCTCTTTGCTAGCCTTATTTCTGTGGAATCTGAGAACAGATATTTCGGATCCCTTTGAAGACTATAGGGCCAAAGGAAATATCCACCGATAACAAAGAGAAAGAAGCTTTCTGAGAAACTTCTTTGTGTTCTCTGAAATCATCTCACAGAGTTACAGCTTTCCCCTCAAGAAGCCTTTCGCTAAGACAGTTCTTGTGGAATTGGCAAAGTGATATTTGGAAGCCCATTGAGGGCTATGGTGAAAAAGGAAATATCCTCAGATGAAATCTGGAAAGAAGCTTTCTGAGAAACTGCTTAGTGTTCTGTTAATTCATCTCACAGAGTTACATCTGTATTTCGTGGATCTCTTTGCTAGCCTTATTTCTGTGGAATCTGAGAACAGATATTTCGGATCCCTTTGAAGACTACAGGGCCAAAGGAAATATTCTCCGATAACAAAGAGAAAGAAGCTTTCTGAGAAACTTCTTTGTGTTCTGTGAAATCACCTCACAGAGTTTCAGCTTTCCCCTCAAGAAGCCTTTCGCTAAGACAGTTCTTGTGGAATTGGCAAAGTGATATTTGGAAGCCCTTAGAGGACTATGGTGAAAAAGGAAATATCCTCAGATGAAATCTGGAAAGAAGCTTTCTGAGAAACTGCTCTGTGATGTGTGACTTCCACTCACAGAGTTACATCTGTATTTCGTGGATCTCTTTGCTAGCCTTATTTCTGTGGAATCTGAGAACAGATATTTCGGATCCCTTTGAAGACTATAGGGCCAAAGGAAATATCCTCCGAGAACAAAGAGAAAGAAGCTTTCTGAGAAACTTCTTTGTGTTCTGTGAAATCATCTCACAGAGTTACACCTTTCCCCTCAAGAAGCCTTTCGCTAAGACAGTTCTTGTGGAATTCGCATAGTGATATTTGGAAGCCCATAGAAGGCTATGGTGAAAAAGGAAATATCCTCAGATGAAACCTGGAAAGAAGCTTTCTGAGAAACTGCTTAGTATTCTGTTAATTCATCTCACAGTGTTACATCTGTATTTCGTGGATCTCTTTGCTAGCCTTATTTCTGTCGCATCTGAGAACAGATATTTCGGATCCTTTTGAGACTATAGGGCCAAAGGAAATATCCTACGATAACAAAGAGAAAGAAGCTTTCTGAGAAACTTCTTTGGGTTCTGTGAAATCATCTCACAGAGTTTCAGCTTTCCCATGAAGAAGCCTTTCGCTAAGACAGTTCTTGTGGAATTGGCAAAAGTGATATATGGAAGGCCATAGAGGGCAATGGTGAAAAAGGAAATATCCTCAGATGAAATCTGGAAAGAAGCTTTCTGAGAAACTGCTTAGTGTTCTGTCAATTCATCTCAGAGAGTTACATCTGTATTTCGTGGATCTCTTTGCTAGCCTTATTTCTGTGGAATCTGAGAACAGATATTTCGGATCCCTTTGAAGACTATAGGGCCAAAGGAAATATCCTCCGATAACAAAGAGAAAGAAGCTTTCTGAGAAACTTCTTTGTGTTCTGTGAAATCATCTCACAGAATTACAGCTTTCCCCTCAAGAAGCCTTTCGCTAAGACAGTTCTTGTGGAATTGGCAAAGTGATATTTGGAAGCCCTGAGAGGGCTATGGTGAAAAAGGAAATATCCTCAGATGAAATCTGGAAAGAAGCTTTCTGAGAAACTTCTCCGTGATGTGTGACTTCCACTCACAGAATTATATCTGTATTTCTTGTATCTCTTTGCTAGCCTTATTTCTGTGGAATCTGAGAACAGATATTTCGGATCCCTTTGACGACTACAGGGCCAAAGGAAATATTCTCCGATAACAAAGAGAAAGAAGCTTTCTGAGAAACTTCTTTGTGTTCTCTGAAATCATCTCACAGAGTTTCAGCTTTCCCCTCAAGAAGCCTTTCGCTAAGACAGTTCTTGTGGAATTGGCAAAGTGATATTTGGAAGCCCTTAGAGGACTATGGTGAAAAAGGAAATATCCTCAGATGAAATCTGCAAAGAAGCTTTCTGAGAAACTGCTCTGTGACGTGTGACTTCCACTCACAGAGTTACATCTGTATTTCGTGGATCTCTTTGCTATCCTTATTTCTGTGGAATCTGAGAACAGATATTTCGGATAACTTTGAAGACTATAGGGCCAAAGGAAATATCCTCCGAGAATTAAGAGAAAGAAACTTTCCGAGAAACTTCTTTGTGTTTTGTGAAATCTTCTCACAGAGTTACAGCTTTCCACTCAAGAAGACTTTCGCTAAGACAGTTCTTGTGGAATAGGCAAAGTGATATTTGGAAGCCCATAGAGGGCTTTGGTGAAGAAGGAAATATCCTGAGATGAAATCTGGAAAGAAGCTTTCTGAGAAACTGCTTAGTGTTCTGTTAATTCATCTCATAGAGTTACATCTGTATTTCGTGGATCTCTTTACTGGCCTTATTTCTGTGGAATCTGAGAACAGATATTTCGGATCCCTTTGAAGACTATAGGGCCAATGGAAATATCCTCCGATAACAAAGAGAAAGAAGCTTTCTGAGAAACTTCTTTGGGTTCTGTGAAATCATCTCACAGAGTTACAGCTTTCCCCTGAAGAAGCCTTTCGCTAAGACAGTTCTTGTGGAATTGGCAAAGTGATATTTGGAAGCCCATAGAGGGCTATGGTGAAAAAGGAAATATCCTCAGATGAAATCTGGAAAGAAGCTTTCTGAGAAACTGCTTAGTGTTCTGTCAATTCACCTCAGAGAGTTACATCTGTATTTCGTGGATCTCTTTGCTAGCCTTATTTCTGTGGAATCTGAGAACAGATATTTCGGATCCCTTTGAAGACTATAGGGCCAAAGGAAATATCCTCCGATAACAAAGAGAAAGAAGCTTTCTGAGAAACTTCTTTGTGTTCTGTGAAATCATCTCACAGAGTTACAGCTTTCCCCTCAAGAAGCCTTTCGCTAAGACAGTTCTTGTGGTATTGGCAAAGTGATATTTGGAAGCCCATTGAGGGCTATGGTGAAAAAGGAAATATCCTCAGATGAAATCTGGAAAGAAGCTTTCTGAGAAACTGCTTAGTGTTCTGTTAATTCATCTCACAGAGTTACATCTGTATTTCGTGGATCTCTTTGCTAGCCTTATTTCTGTGGAATCTGAGAACAGATATTTCGGATCCCTTTGAAGACTACAGGGCCAAAGGATATATCCTCCGATAACAAAGAGAAAGAAGCTTTCTGAGAAACTTCTTTGTGTTCTGTGAAATCATCTCACAGAGTTTCAGCTTTCCCCTGAAGAAGCCCTTCGCTAAGACAGTTCTTGTGGAATTGGCAAAGTGATATTTGGAAGCCCTTAGAGGACTATGGTGAAAAAGGAAATATCCTCAGATGAAATCTGGAAAGAAACTTTCTGAGAAACTGCTCTGTGATGTGTGACTTCCACTCACAGAGTTACATCTGTATTTCGTGGATCTCTTTGCTAGCCTTATTTCTGTGGAATCTGAGAACAGATATTTCGGATCCCTTTGAAGACTACAGGGCCAAAGGAAATATCCTCCGATAACAAAGAGAAAGAAGCTTTCTGAGAAACTTCTTTGTGTTCTGTGAAATCATCTCACAGAGTTTCAGCTTTCCCCTGAAGAAGCCTTTCGCTAAGACAGTTCTTGTGGAATTGTCAAAGTGATATTTGGAAGCCCTTAGAGGACTATGGTGAAAAAGGAAATATCCTCAGATGAAATCTGGAAAGAAGCTTTCTGAGAAACTGCTCTGTGATGTGTGACTTCCACTCACAGAGTTACATCTGTATTTCGTGGATCTCTTTGCTAGCATTATTTCTGTGGAATCTGAGAACAGATATTTCGGATCCCTTTGAAGACTATGGGGCCTAAGGAAATATCCTCCGAGAACAAAGAGAAAGAAGCTTTCTGAGAAACTTCTTTGTGTTCTGTGAAATCATCTCACAGAGTTACAGCTTTCCACTCAAGAAGCCTTTCGCTAAGACAGTTCTTGTGGAATTCGCATAGTGATATTTGGAAGCCCATAGAGGGCTATGGTGAAAAAGGAAATATCCTCAGATGAAACCTGGAAAGAAGCTTTCTGAGAAACTGCTTAGTATTCTGTTAATTCATCTCAGAGAGTTACATCTGTATTTCGTGGATCTCTTTGCTAGCCTTATTTTGTCGCATTTGAGAACAGATATTTCGGATCCCTTTGAGACTATAGGGCCAAAGGAAATATCCTACGATAACAAAGAGAAAGAAGCTTTCTGAGAAACTTCTTTGGGTTCTGTGAAATCATCTCACAGAGTTACAGCTTTCCCCTCAAGAAGCCTTTCGCTAAGACAGTTCTTGTGGAATTGGCAAAGTGATATTTGGAAGCCCATAGAGGGCAATGGTGAAAAAGGAAATATCCTCAGATGAAATCTGGAAAGAAGCTTTCTGAGAAACTGCTTAGTGTTCTGTCAATTCATCTCAGAGAGTTACATCTGTATTTCGTGGATCTCTTTGCTAGCCTTATTTCTGTGGAATCTGAGAACAGATATTTCGGATCCCTTTGAAGACTATAGGGCCAAAGGAAATATCCTCCGATAACAAAGAGAAAGAAGCTTTCTGAGAAACTTCTTTGTGTTCTGTGAAATCATCTCACAGAGTTACAGCTTTCCCCTCAAGAAGCCTTACGCTAAGACAGTTCTTGTGGAATTGGCAAAGTGATATTTGGAAGCCCATTGAGGGCTATGGTGAAAAAGTAAATATCCTCAGATGAAATCTGGAAAGAAGCTTTCTGAGAAACTGCTTAGTGTTCTGTTAATTCATCTCACAGAGTTACATCTGTATTTCGTGGATCTCTTTGCTAGCCTTATTTCTGTGGAATCTGAGAACAGATATTTCGGATCCCTTTGAAGACTACAGGGCCAAAGGAAATATCCTCCGATAACAAAGAGAAAGAAGCTTTCTGAGAAACTTGTGTTCTGTGAAATCATCTCACCGAGTTTCAGCTTTCCCCTGAAGAAGCCTTTCGCTAAGACAGTTCTTGTGGAATTGGCAAAGTGATATTTGGAAGCCCTTAGAGGACTATGGTGAAAAAGGAAATATCCTCAGATGAAATCTGGAAAGAAGCTTTCTGAGAAACTGCTCTGTGAAGTGTGACTTCCACTCACAGAGTTACATCTGTATTTCGTGGATCTCTTTGCTAGCCTTATTTCTGTGGAATCTGAGAACAGATATTTCGGATCCCTTTGAAGACTATAGGGCCAAAGGAAATATCCTCCGAGAACAAAGAGAAAGAAGCTTTCTGAGAAACTTCTTTGTGTTCTGTGAAATCATCTCACAGAGTTACAGCTTTCCCCTCAAGAAGCCTTTCGCTAAGACAGGTCTTGTGGAATTGGCAAAGTGATATTTGGAAGCCCATTGAGGGCTATGGTGAAAAAGGAAATATCCTCAGATGAAATCTGGAAAGAAGCTTTCTGAGAAACTGCTTAGTGTTCTGTTAATTCATCTCACAGAGTTACATCTGTATTTCGTGGATCTCTTTGCTAGCCTTATTTCTGTGGAATCTGAGAACAGATATTTCGGATCCCTTTGAAGACTACAGGGCCAAAGGAAATATCCTCCGATAACAAAGAGAAAGAAGCTTTCTGAGAAGCTTCTTTGTGTTCTGTGAAATCATCTCACAGAGTTTCAGCTTTCCCCTCAAGAAGCCTTTCGCTAAGACAGTTCTTGTGGAATTGGCAAAGTGATATTTGGAAGCCCATTGAGGGCTATGGTGAAAAAGGAAATATCCTCAGATGAAATCTGGAAAGAAGCTTTCTGAGAAACTGCTTTGTGTACTGTTAATTCATCTCACAGAGTTACATCTGTATTTCGTGGATCTCTTTGCTAGCCTTATTTCTGTGGAATCTGAGAACAGATATTTCGGATCCCTTTGAAGACTACAGGGCCAAAGGAAATATCCTCCGATAACAAAGAGAAAGAAGCTTTCTGAGAAACTTCTTTGTGTTCTGTGAAATCATCTCACAGAGTTTCAGCTTTCCCCTCAAGAAGCCTTTCGCTAAGACAGTTCTTGTGGAATTGGCAAAGTGATATTTGGAAGCCCTTAGAGGACTATGGTGAAAAAGGAAATATCCTCAGATGAAATCTGGAAAGAAGCTTTCTGAGAAACTGCTCTGTGATGTGTGACTTCCACTCACAGAGTTACATCTGTATTTCGTGGATCTCTTTGCTAGCCTTATTTCTGTGGAATCTGAGAACAGATATTTCGGATCCCTTTGAAGACAATAGGGCCAAAGGAAATATCCTCCGAGAACAAAGAGAAAGAAGCTTTCTGAGAAACTTCTTTGTCTTCTGTGAAATCAACTCACAGAGTTACAGCTTTCCCCTCAAGAAGCCTTTCGCTAAGACAGTTCTTGTGGAATTGGCAAAGTGATATTTGGAAGCCCATTGAGGGCTATGGTGAAAAAGGAAATATCCTCAATGAAATCTGGAAAGAAGCTTTCTGAGAAACTGCTTAGTGTTCTGTTAATTCATCTCACAGAGTTACATCTGTATTTTGTGGATCTCTTTGCTAGCCTTATTTCTGTGGAATCTGAGAACAGATATTTCGGATCCCTTTGAAGACTATAGGGCCAAAGGAAATATCCTCCGATAACAAAGAGAAAGAAGCTTTCTGAGAAACTTCTTTGTGTTCTGTGAAATCATCTCACAGAGTTTCGGCTTTCCCCTC
This sequence comes from Macaca mulatta, assembly GCF_049350105.2. NCBI lineage: Eukaryota > Metazoa > Chordata > Mammalia > Primates > Cercopithecidae > Macaca > Macaca mulatta. The sequence continues at coordinate 54,864,006 of NC_133422.1, read as the reverse complement.
AAGAAACCTTTCGCTAAGACAGTTCTTGTGAAATTGGCAAAGTGATATTTGGAAGCCCATAGAGTGCTATAGTGAAAAAGGAAATATCCTCAGATGAAATCTGGAAAGAAGCTTTCTGAGAAACTACTTAGTGTTCTGTTAATTCATCTCACAGTGTTGCATCTGTATGTCGTGGATCTCTTTGCTTGCCTTATTTCTGTGGAATCTGAGAACAGATATTTCGGATCCCTTTGAAGACTATAGGGCCAAAGGAAATATCCTCCGATAACAAAGAGAAAGAAGCTTTCTGAGAAACTTCTTTGTGTTCTGTGAAATCATCTCACAGAGTTACAGCTATCCCCTCAAGAAGCCTTTCGCTAAGACAGTTCTTGTGGAATTGGCAAAGTGATATTTGGAAGCCCATAGAGGGCTATGGTGAAAAAGGAAATATCCTCAGATGAAATCTGGAAAGAAGCTTTCTGAGAAACTGCTCTGTGATGTGTGACTTCCACTCACAGAGTTACATCTGTATTTCGTGGATCTCTTTGCTAGCGTTATTTCTGTGGAATCTGAGAACAGATATTTCGGATCCCTTTGAAGGCTATCGTGCCAAAGGAAATATCCTCCGATAACAAAGAGAAAGAAGCTTTCTGAGAAACTTCTTTGTGTTCTGTGAAATCATTTCACAGAGTTACAGCTTTAAACTCAAGAAGCCTTTCGCTAAGACAGTTCTTGTGGAATTGGCAAAGTGATATTTGGAAGCCCATAGAGAGCTATGGTGAAAAAGGAAATATCCTCAAATGAAATCTGGAAAGAAGCTTTCTGAGAAACTGCTTAGGGTTCTGTTAATTCATCTCACAGAGTTACATCTGTATTTCGTGGATCTCTTTGCTAGCCTTATTTCTGTGGAATCTGAGAAAAGATATTTCGGATCCCTTTGAAGACTATAGGGCAAAAGGAAATATCCTCCGATAACATAGAAAAAGAAGCTTTCTGAGAAACTTCTTTGTGTTCTGTGAAAGCATCTCACAGAGTTACAGCTTTCCCCTCAAGAAGCCTTTCGCTAAGACAGTTCTTGTGGAATTGGCAAAGTGATATTTGGAAGCCCATAGAGGGCTGTGCTGAAAAAGGAATTATACTCTGATGAAATCTGGAAAGAAGCTTTCTGAGAATCTGCTCTGTGATGTGTGACTTCCACTCACAGATTTACATCTGTATTTTGTGGATCTCTTTGCTAGCCTTATTTCTGTGGAATCTGAGAACAGATTTTTCAGATCCCTTTGAAGACTATAGGGCCAAAGGAAATATCCTCCGATAACAAAGAGAAAGAAGCTTTCTGAGAAACTTCTTTGTGTTCTGTGAAATCATCACACTGAGTTACAGCTTTCCCTTCAAGAAGCCTTTCGCTAAGACAGTTCTTGTTGAATTGTCAAAGTGAGATTTGGAAGCCCAACGAGTGCTATGGTGAAAAAGGAAATATCCTCAGATGAAATCTGGAAAGAAGCTTTCTGAGAAACTGCTCTGTGATGTCTGACTTCCACTCACAGAGTTACATCTGTATTTCGTGGATCTCTTTGCTAGCCTTATTTCTGTGGAATCTGAGAACAGATATTTCGGATCCCTTTGAAGACTATAGGGAAAAAGGAAATATCCTCCGATAACAAAGAGAAAGAAGCCTTCTGAGAAACTTCTTTGTGTTCTGTGAAATCATCTCAAAGAGTTACAGCTTTCCCTTCAAGAAGCCTTTCGCTAAGACAGTTCTTTTGGAATTGGCAAAGTGATATTTGGAAACCCAACGAGGGCTATGGTGAAAAAGGAAATATCCTCAGATGAAATCTGGAAAGAAGCTTTCTGAGAAACTGCTCGGTGATGTCTGACTTCCACTCACAGAGTTACATCTGTATTTCGTGGATCTCTTTGCTAGCCTTATTTCTGTGGAATCTGAGAACAGATATTTCGGATCCCTTTGAATTCTATAGGGCCAAAGTAAATAGCCTCCGATAACTAAGAGAAAGAAGCTTTCTGAGAAGCTTCTTCGTGTTTTGTGAAATCATCTCACAGAGTTACAGCTTTCTCTTAAAGAAGCCATTCGCTAAGACAGTTCTTGTGGAATTGGCAAAGTGATATTTGGAAGCCCATAGAGGGCTATGGTGAAAAAGGAAATATCCTCAGATGAAAATTTGAAAGAAGCTTTCTGAGAAACTGCTTAGTGTTCTGTTAATTCATCTCACAGAGTTACATCTGTATTTCGTGGATCTCTTTGCTAACCTTATTTCTGTGGAATCTGAGAAGAGATATTTCGGATCCCTTTGAAGACTATAGGGCCACAGGAAATATCCTCCGATAACAAAGAGAAAGAAGCTTTCTGAGAAACTTCTTTGTGTTCTGTGAAGGTATCTCACAGAGTTACAGCTTTCCCCTCAAGAAGCCTTTCGCTAAGACAGTTCTTGTGGAATTGGCAAAGTGATATTTGGAAGCCCATAGAAGGCCCTGGTAAAAAAGGAAATATCCTCAGATGAAATCTGGCAAGAAGCTTTCTGAGAAACTGCTTAGTGTTCTGTCAATTCATGTCAGAGAGTTACATCTGTATTTCGTGGATCTCTTTGCTAGCCTTATTTCTGTGGAATTTGAGAACAGATATTTCGGATCCCTTTGAAGACTATAGGGCCAAATGAAATATCCTCTGATAAAAAAAAGAGAGAAGCTTTCTGAGAAACTACTTTGTGTTCTGTGAAATCATCTCACAGAGTTACAGCTTTCCCCTCAAGAAGCCTTTCGCTAAGACAGTTCTTGTGGAATTGGCAAAGTGATATTTGGAAGCCCATAGACTGCTATGTTGAAAAAGGAAATATCCTCAGATGAAATCTGGAAAGAAGCTTTCTGAGAAACTTCTCTGTGGTGTGTGACTTCCACACACAGAGTTACATCTGTATTTCGTGGATCTCTTTGCTAGCCTTATTTCTGTGGAATCTGAGAACAGATATTTCGGATCCCTTTGAAGACTATTGGGCCAAAGGAAATATCCTCCGATAACAAAGAGAAAGAAGCTTTCTGAGAAACTTCTTTTTGTTCTGTGAAATCATCTCACAGAGTTACAGCTTTCCCCTCAAGAAGCCTTTCGTTAAGACAGTTCTTGTGGAATTGGCAAAGTGATATTTGGAAGCCAATAGAGGGCTATGGTGAAAAAGGAAATATCCTAAGATGAAATCTGGAAAGAAGCTTTCTGAGAAACTGCTTAGTGTTCTGTTAATTCATCTCACACAGTTGCATCTGTATTTCGTGGATCTCTTTGCTAGCCTTATTTCTGTGGAATCTGAGAACAGATATTTCGGATCCTTTGAAGACTATAGTGCCAAAGGAAATATCCTCCGATAGCAAGGAGAAAGAAGCTTACTGAAAAACTTCTTTGTGTTCTGTGAAATCATCTCACAGAGTTACAGCTTTCCCCTCAAGAAGCCTTTCGCTAAGACAGTTCTTGTGGAATTGGCAAAGTGATATTTGGAAGCCCATAGATGGCCCTGGTGAAAAAGTAAATATCCTCAGATGAAATCTGGAAAGAAGCTTTATGAGAAACTGCTCTGTGATGTGTGACTTCCAGTCACAGAGTTACATCTGTATTTCGTGGATCTCTTTGCTAGCCTTATTTCTGTGGAATCTGAGAACAGATATTTCTGATTACTTTGACGACTATCGTGCCAAAGGAAATATCCTCCGATAACAAAGAGAAAGAAGCTTTCTGAGAAACTTCTTTGCCTTCTGTGAAATCATCTCACAGAGTTACAGCTTTCTCCTGAAGACGTCTTTCGCTAAGACAGTTCTTGTGGAATTGGCAAAGTGATATTTGGAAGCCCATAGAGGGCTATGGTGAAAAAGGAAATATCCTCAGATGAAATCTGGAAAGAAGCTTTCTGAGAAACTGCTCTGTGATGTGTGACTTCCACTCACAGAGTTACATCTGTATTTCGTGGATCTCTTTGCTAGCCTTATTTCTGTGGAATCTGAGAACAGATATTTCGGATCCCTTTGAAGACTATAGGGCCAAAGGAAATATCCTCCGAGAACAAAGAGAAAGAAGCTGTCTGAGAAACTTCTTTGTGTTCTGTGAAATCATCTCACAGAGTTACAGCTTTCCACTCAAGAAACCTTTCGCTAAGACAGTTCTTGTGGAATTCGCATAGTGATATTTGGAAGCCCATAGAGGGCTATGGTGAAAAAGGAAATATCCTCAGATGAAACCTGGAAAGAAGCTTTCTGAGAAACTGCTTAGTATTCTGTTAATTCATCTCACAGAGTTACATCTGTATTTCGTGGATCTCTTTGCTAGCCTTATTTCTGTCGCATCTGAGAACAGATATTTCGGATCCCTTTGAGACTATAGGGCCAAAGGAAATATCCTACGATAACAAAGAGAAAGAAGCTTTCTGAGAAACTTCTTTGGGTTCTGTGAAATCATCTCACAGAGTTACAGCTTTCCCCTCAAGAAGCCTTTCGCTAAGACAGTTCTTGTGGAATTGGCAAAGTGATATTTGGAAGCCCATAGAGGGCAATGGTGAAAAAGGAAATATCCTCAGATGAAATCTGGAAAGAAGCTTTCTGAGAAACTGCTTAGTGTTCTGTCAATTCATCTCAGAGAGTTACATCTGTATTTCGTGGATCTCTTTGCTAGCCTTATTTCTGTGGAATCTGAGAACAGATATTTCGGATCCCTTTGAAGACTATAGGGCCAAAGGAAATATCCTCCGATATCAAAGAGAAAGAAGCTTTCTGAGAAACTTCTTTGTGTTCTCTGTAATCATCTCACAGAGTTACAGCTTTCCCCTCAAGAAGCCTTTCGCTAAGACAGTTCTTGTGGAATTGGCAAAGTGATATTTGGAAGCCCTTAGAGGACTATGGTGAAAAAGGAAATATCCTCAGATGAAATCTGGAAAGAAGCTTTCTGAGAAACTGCTCTGTGAAGTGTGACTTCCACTCACAGAGTTACATCTGTATTTCGTGGATCTCTTTGCTAGCCTTATTTCTGTGGAATCTGAGAACAGATATTTCGGATCCCTTTGAAGACTATAGGGCCAAAGGAAATATCCTCCGAGAACAAAGAGAAAGAAGCTTTCTGAGAAACTTCTTTGTGTTCTGTGAAATCATCTCACAGAGTTACAGCTTTCCCCTCAAGAAGCCTTTCGCTAAGACAGTTCTTGTGTAATTGGCAAAGTGATATTTGGAAGCCCATTGAGGGCTATGGTGAAAAAGGAAATATCCTCAGATGAAATCTGGAAAGAAGCTTTCTGAGAAACTGCTTTGTGTTCTGTTAATTCATCTCACAGAGTTACATCTGTATTTCTTGGATCTCTTTGCTAGCCTTATTTCTGTGGAATCTGAGAACAGATATTTCGGATCCCTTTGAAGACTACAGGGCCAAAGGAAATATCCTCCGATAACAAAGAGAAAGAAGCTTTCTGAGAAACTTCTTTGTGTTCTGTGAAATCATCTCACAGAGTTTCAGCTTTCCACTCTAGAAGCCTTTCGCTAAGACAGTTCTTGTGGAATTGGCAAAGTGATATTTGGAAGCCCTTAGAGGACTATGGTGAAAAAGGAAATATCGTCAGATGAAATCTGGAAAGAAGCTTTCTGAGAAACTGCTCTGTGATGTGTGACTTCCACTCACAGAGTTACATCTGTATTTCGTGGATCTCTTTGCTAGCCTTATTTCTGTGGAATCTGAGAACAGATATTTCGGATCCCTTTGAAGACAATAGGGCCAAAGGAAATATCCTCCGAGAACAAAGAGAAAGAAGCTTTCTGAGAAACTTCTTTGTCTTCTGTGAAATCATCTCACAGAGTTACAGCTTTCCCCTCAAGAAGCCTTTCGCTAAGACAGTTCTTGTGGAATTGGCAAAGTGATATTTTGAAGCCCATTGAGGGCTATGGTGAAAAAGGAAATATCCTCAGATGAAATCTGGAAAGAAGCTTTCTGAGAAACTGCTTAGTGTTCTGTTAATTCATCTCACAGAGTTACATCTGTATTTTGTGGATCTCTTTGCTAGCCTTATTTCTGTGGAATCTGAGAACAGATATTTCGGATCCCTTTGAAGACTATAGGGCCAAAGGAAATATCCTCCGATAACAAAGAGAAAGAAGCTTTCTGAAAAACTTCTTTGTGTTCTGTGAAATCATCTCACAGAGTTTCGGCTTTCCCCTCAAGAAACCTTTCGCTAAGACAGTTATGTGAAATTGGCAAAGTGATATTTTGAAGCCCATAGAGTGCTATGGTGAAAAAGGAAATATCCTCAGATGAAATCTGGAAAGAAGCTTTCTGAGAAACTACTTAGTGTTCTGTTAATTCATCTCACATAGTTGCATCTGTATTTCGTGGATCTCTTTGCTTGCCTTATTTCTGTGGAATCTGAGAACAGATATTTCGGATCCCTTTGAAGACTATAGGGCCAAAGGAAATATCCTCCGATAACAAAGAGAAAGAAGCTTTCTGAGAAACTTCTTTGTGTTCTGTGAAATCATCTCACAGAGTTACAGCTATCCCCTCAAGAAGCCTTTCGCTAAGACAGTTCTTGTGGAATTGGCAAAGTGATATTTGGAAGCCCATAGAGGGCTATGGTGAAAAAGGAAATATCCTCAGATGAAATCTGGAAAGAAGCTTTCTGAGAAACTGCTCTGTGATGTGTGACTTCCACTCACAGAGTTACATCTGTATTTCGTGGATCTCTTTGCTAGCCTTATTTCTGTGGAATCTGAGAACAGATATTTCGGATCCCTTTGAAGGCTATCGTGCCAAAGGAAATATCCTCCGATAACAAAGAGAAAGAAGCTTTCTGAGAAACTTCTTTGTGTTCTGTGAAATCATTTCACAGAGTTACAGCTTTAAACTCAAGACGCCTTTCGCTAAGACAGTTCTTGTGGAATTGGCAAGTGATATTTGGAAGCCCATAGAGAGCTATGGTGCAAAAGGAAATATCCTCAAATGAAATCTGGAAAGAAGCTTTCTGAGAAACTGCTTAGTGTTCTGTTAATTCATCTCACAGAGTTACATCTGTATTTCGTGGATCTCTTTGCTAGCCTTATTTCTGTGGAATCTGAGAAAAGATATTTCGGATCCCTTTGAAGACTATAGGGCAAAAGGAAATATCCTCCGATAACATAGAAAAAGAAGCTTTCTGAGAAACTTCTTTGTGTTCTGTGAAAGCATCTCACAGAGTTACAGCTTTCCCCTCAAGAAGCCTTTCGCTAAGACAGTTCTTGTGGAATTGGCAAAGTGATATTTGGAATCCCATAGAGGGCTGTGCTGAAAAAGGAATTATCCTCTGATGAAATCTGGAAGAAGATTTCTGAGAAACTGCTCTGTGATGTGTGACTTCCACTCACAGATTTACATCTGTATTTCGTGGATCTCTTTGCTAGCCTTATTTCTGTGGAATCTGAGAACAGATATTTCGGATCCCTTTGAAGACTATAGGGCCAAAGGCAATATCCTCCGATAACAAAGAGAAAGAAGCTTTCTGAGAAACTTCTTTGTGTTCTGTGAAATCATCACACTGAGTTACAGCTTTCCCTTCAAGAAGCCTTTCGCTAAGACAGTTCTTGTTGAATTGTCAAAGTGAGATTTGGAAGCCCAACGAGTGCTATGGTGAAAAAGGAAATATCCTCAGATGAAATCTGGAAAGAAGCTTTCTGAGAAACTGCTCTGTGATGTCTGACTTCCACTCACAGAGTTACATCTGTATTTCGTGGATCTCTTTGCTAGCCTTATTTCTGTGGAATCTGAGAACAGATATTTCGGATCCCTTTGAAGACTATAGGGAAAAAGGAAATATCCTCCGAGAACAAAGAGAAAGAAGCTTTCTGAGAAACTTCTTTGTGTTCTGTGAAATCATCTCAAAGAGTTACAGCTTTCCCTTCAAGAAGCCTTTCGCTAAGACAGTTCTTGTGGAATTGGCAAAGTGATATTTGGAAGCCCAACGAGGGCTATGGTGAAAAAGGAAATATCCTCAGATGAAATCTGGAAAGAAGCTTTCTGAGAAACTGCTCTGTGATGTGCGACTTCCACTCACAGAGTTACATCTGTATTTCGTGGATCTCTTTGCTAGCCTTATTTCTGTGGAATCTGAGAATAGATATTTCGGATCCCTTTGAAGACTATAGGGCCAAAGTAAATAGCCTCCGATAACTAAGAGAAAGAAGCTTTCTGAGAAGCTTCTTCGTGTTTTGTGAAATCATCTCACAGAGTTACAGCTTTCCCCTCAGGAAGCCTTTCGCTAAGACAGTTCTTGTGGAATAGGAAAAGTGATATTTGGAAGCCCATAGAGGGCTGTGGTGAAAAAGGAAATATCCTCAGATGAAATCTGGAAATAAGCTTTCTGAGAAACTTCTCTATGATGTGTGACTTCCACTCACAGAGTTACATCTGTATTTCGTGTATCTCTTTGCTAGCCTTATTTCTGTGGAATCTGAGAACAGATATTTCGTATCCCTTTGAAGACTATAAGGCCAAAGGAAATATCCTCCGAGAACAAGGAGAAAAAAGCTTTCTGTGAAACTGCTTTGTGTTCTGTGAAATCATCTCACAGAGTTACAGCTTTCTCTTAAAGAAGCCATTCGCTAAGACAGTTCTTGTGGAATAGGCAAAGTGATATTTGGAAGCCCATAGAGGGCTATGGTGAAAAAGGAAATATCCTCTGATGAAAATTTGAAAGAAGCTTTCTGAGAAACTGCTTAGTGTTCTGTTAATTCATCTCACAGAGTTACATCTGTATTTCGTGGATCTCTTTGCTAACCTTATTTCTGTGGAATCTGAGAAGAGATATTTCGGATCCCTTTGAAGACTATAGGGCCACAGGAAATATCCTCCGATAACAAAGAGAAAGAAGCTTTCTGAGAAACTTCTTTGTGTTCTGTGAAGGTATCTCACAGAGTTACAGCTTTCCCCTCAAGAAGCCTTTCGCTAAGACAGTTCTTGTGGAATTGGCAAAGTGATATTTGGAAGCCCATAGAAGGCCCTGATAAGAAAGGAAATATCCTCAGATGAAATCTGGAAAGAAGCTTTCTGAGAAACTGCTTAGTGTTCTGTCAATTCATGTCAGAGAGTTACATCTGTATTTCGTGGATCTCTTTGCTAGCCTTATTTCTGTGGAATCTGAGAACAGATATTTGGGATCCCTTTGAAGACTATAGGGCCAAATGAAATATCCTCCGATAATAAAAAGAGAGAAGCTTTCTGAGAAACTACTTTGTGTTCTGTGAAATCATCTCACGGAGTTACAGCTTTCCCCTCAAGAAGCCTTTCGCTAAGACAGTTCTTGTGGAATTGGCAAAGTGATATTTGGAAGCCCATAGACTGCTATGTTGAAAAAGGAAATATCCTCAGATGAAATCTGGAAAGAAGCTTTCTGAGAAACTTCTCTGTGGTGTGTGACTTCCACACACAGAGTTACATCTGTATTTCGTGGATCTCTTTGCTAGCCTTATTTCTGTGGAATCTGAGAACAGATATTTCGGATCCCTTTGGAGACTATAGGGCCAAAGGAAATATCCTCCGATAAAAAAGAGAAAGAAGCTTTCTGAGAAACTTCTTTTTGTTCTGTGAAATCATCTCACAGAGTTACAGCTTTCCCCTCAAGAAGACTTTCGTTAAGACATTTCTTGTGGAATTGGCAAAGTGATATTTGGAAGCCAATAGAGGGCTATGGTGAAAAAGGAAATATCCTAAGATGAAATCTGGAAAGAAGCTTTCTGAGAAACTGCTTAGTGTTCTGTTAATTCATCTCACAGAGTTGCATCTTTATTTCGTGGATCTCTTTGCTAGCCTTATTTCTGTGGAATCTGAGAACAGATATTTCGGATCCTTTGAAGACTATAGTGCCAAAGGAAATATCCTCCGATAGCAAGGAGAAAGAAGCTTACTGAAAAACTTCTTTGTGTTCTGTGAAATCATCTCACAGAGTTACAGCTTTCCCCTCGAGAAGCCTTTCGCTAAGACAGTTCTTGTGGAATTGGCAAAGTGATATTTGGAAGCCCATAGAGGGCCCTGGTGAAAAAGGAAATATCCTCAGATGAAATCTGGAAAGAAGCTTTCTGAGAAACTGCTCTGTGATGTGTGACTTCCAGTCACAGAGTTACATCTATATTTCGTGGATCTCTTTGCTAGCCTTATTTCTGTGGAATCTGAGAACAGATATTTCTGATTACTTTGACGACTATCGTGCCAAAGGAAATATCCTCCGATAACAAAGAGAAAGAAGCTTTCTGAGAAACTTCTTTGCCTTCTGTGAAATCATCTCACAGAGTTACAGCTTTCTCCTGAAGACCTCTTTCGCTAAGACAGTTCTTGTGGAATTGGCAAAGTGATATTTGGAACCCTGGGAGGGCCCTGGTAAAAAAGGAAATATCCTCAGATGAAATCTGGAAAGAAGCTTTCTGAGAAACTGCTTAGTGTTCTGTCAATTCACCTCAGACAGTTACATCTGTATTTCGTGGATTTCTTTGCTAGCCTTATTTCTGTGGAATCTGAGAACAGATATTTCGGATCCCTTTGAAGACTATAGGGCCAGAGGAAATATCCACCGATAACAAAGAGAAAGAAGCTTTCTGAGAAACTTCTTTGTGTTCTCAGAAATCATCTCACAGAGTTACAGCTTTCCCCTCAAGAAGCCTTTCGTTAAGACAGTTCTTGTGGAATTGGCAAAGTGATATTTGGAACCCAGGGAGGGCCCTGGTAAAAAAGGAAATATCCTCAGATGAAATCTGGAAAGAAGCTTTCTGAGAAACTGCTTAGTGTTCTGTCAATTCACCTCAGACAGTTACATCTGTATTTCGTGGATTTCTTTGCTAGCCTTATTTCTGTGGAATCTGAGAACAGATATTTCGGATCCCTTTGAAGACTATAGGGCCAGAGGAAATATCCTCCGATAACAAAGAGAAAGAAGCTTTCTGAGAAACTTCTTTGTGTTCTGTGAAATCATCTCACAGAGTTACAGCTTTCCCCTCAAGAAGCCTTTCGCTAAGACAGTTCTTGTGGAATTGGGAAAGTGATATTTGGAAGCCCATAGAGGGCTATGGTGAAAAAGGAAATATCCTCAGATGAAATCTGGAAAGAAGCTTTCTGAGAAACTGCTTAGTGTTCTGTTAATTCATCTCACAGAGTTGCATCTTTATTTCGTGGATCTCTTTGCTAGCCTTATTTCTGTGGAATCTGAGAACAGATATTTCGGATCCTTTGAAGACTATTGGGCCAAAGGAAATATCCTCCGATAACAAAGAGAAAGAAGCTTCCTGATAAACTTCTTTGTGTTCTATGAAATCATCTCACAGAGTTACACCTTTCCCCTCAAGAAGCCTTTCGCTAAGACAGTTCTTGTGGAATTGGCAAAGTGATATTTGGAAGCCCATAGACTGCTATGTTGAAAAAGGAAATATCCTCAGATGAAATCTGGAAAGAAACTTTCTGAGAAACATCTCTGTGGTGTGTGACTTCCACACACAGAGTTATATCTGTATTTCGTGGATCTCTTTGCTAGCCTTATTTCTGTGGAAACTGAAAACAGATATTTCGGATCCATTTGAAGACTATAGGGCCAAAGGAAATATCCTCCGATAACAAAGAGAAAGAAGCTTTCTGAGAAACTTCTTTTTGTTCTCTGAAATCATCTCACAGAGTTACAGCTTTCCCCTCAAGAAGCCTTTCGTTAAGACAGTTCTTGTGGAATTGGCAAAGTGATATTTGGAAGCCCATAGAGGGCTATGGTGAAAAAGGAAATATCCTAAGATGAAATCTGGAAAGAAGCTTTCTGAGAAACTGCTTAGTGTTCTGTTAATTCATCTCACAGAGTTGCATATTTATTTCGTGGATCTCTTTGCTAGCCTTATTTCTGTGGAATCTGAGAACAGATATTTCGGATCCTTTGAAGACTATAGTGCCAAAGGAAATATCCTCCGATAGCAAAGAGAAAGAAGCTTACTGAAAAACTTCTTTGTGTTCTGTGAAATCATCTCACAGAGTTACAGCTTTCCCCTCAAGAAGCCTTTCGCTAAGACAGTTCTTGGGGAATTGGCAAAGTGATATTTCGAAACCCATAGAGGGCTATGGTGAAAAAGGAAATATGCTCAGATGAAATCTGGAAAGAAGCTTTCTGAGAAACTGCTCTGTGATGTGTGACTTCCAGTCACAGAGTTACATCTGTATTTCGTGGATCTCTTTGCTAGCCTTATTTCTGTGGAATCTGAGAACAGATATTTCTGATTACTTTGACGACTATCGTGCCAAAGGAAATATCCTCCGATAACAAAGAGAAAGAAGCTTTCTGAGAAACTTCTTTGCCTTCTGTGAAATCATCTCACAGAGTTACAGCTTTCTCCTGAAGACGTCTTTCGCTAAGACAGTTCTTGTGGAATTGGCAAAGTGATATTTGGAAGCCCATAGAGGGCTATGGTGAAAAAGGATATATCCTCAGATGAAAATTTGAAAGAAGCTTTCTGAGAAACTGCTTAGTGATCTGTTAATTCATCTCACAGAGTTACATCTGTATTTCGTGGATCTCTTTGCTAGCCTTATTTCTGTGGAATCTGAGAAGAGATATTTCGGATCCCTTTGAAGACTATAGGGCGAAAGGAAATATCCTCCGATAACAAAGAGAAAGAAGCTTTCTGAGAAACTTCTTTGTGTTCTGTGAAATCATCTCACAGAGTTACACCTTTCCCCTCAAGAAGCCTTTCGCTAAGATAGTTCTTGTGGAATTGGCAAAGTGATATTTGGAAGCCCATAGAGGGCTATGGTGAAAAAGGAAATATCCTCAGATGAAATCTGGACAGAAGCTTTCTGAGAAACTGCTTAGTGTTCTGTTAATTCATCTCACAGAGTTACATCTGTATTTCGTGGATCTCTTTGCTAACCTTATTTCTGTGGAATCTGAGAACAGATATTTCGGATCCCTTTGAAGACTATAGGGCCAAAGGAAATATCCTCCGATAACAAAGAGAAAGAATCTTTCTGAGAAACTTCTTTGTGTTCTGTGAAATCATCTCACAGAGTTACAGCTTTCCCCTCAAGAAGCCTTTCGTTAAGACAGTTCTTGTGGAATTGGCAAGGTGATATTTGGAAGCCCATAGACTGCTATGTTGAAAAAGGAAATGTCCTCAGATGAAATCTGGAAAGAAGCTTTCTGAGAAACTTCTCTGTGGTGTGTGACTTCCACTCACAGAGTTACATCTGTATTTCGTGGATCTCTTTGCTAGCCTTATTTCTGTGGAATCTGAGAACAGATATTTCGGATCCCTTTGGAGACAATACGGCCAAAGAAAATATCCTCAGATAACAAAGAGAAAGAAGCGTTCTGAGAAACTTCTTTGTGTTCTGTGAAATCATCTGACAGAGTTACAGCTTTCCCCTCAAGACGCCTTTCGCTAAGACAGTTCTTGTGGAATTGGCAAAGTGATGTTTGGAAGCCCATAGAGGGCTATGGTGAAAAAGGAAATATCCTCAGATGAAAACTGGAAAGAATCTTTCTGAGAAACTGCTTAGTGTTCTGTTAATTCGTCTCACAGAGTTACATCTGTATTTCGTGGATCTCTTTGCTAACCTTATTTCTGTGGAATCTGAGAACAGATATTTCGGATCCCTTTGAAGACTATAGGGCCAAAGGAAATATCCACCGATAACAAAGAGAAAGAAGCTTTCTGAGAAACTTCTTTGTGTTCTCTGAAATCATCTCACAGAGTTACAGCTTTCCCCTCAAGAAGCCTTTCGCTAAGACAGTTCTTGTGGAATTGGCAAAGTGATATTTGGAAGCACATAGAGGGCCCTGGTGAAAAAGGAAATATCCTCAGATGAAATCTGGAAAGAAGCTTTCTGAGAAACTGCTCTGTGATGTGTGACTTCCACTCACAGAGTTACATCTGTATTTGGTGGATCTCTTTGCTAGCCTTATTTCTGTGGAATCTGAGAACAGATATTTCGGATCCCTTTGAAGACTATAGGGCGAAAGGAAATATCCTCCGATAACAAAGAGAAAGAAGCTTTCTGAGAAACTTCTTTGTGTTCTGTGAAATCATCTCACAGAGTTACAGCTTTCCCCTCAAGAGGCCTTTCGCTAAGACAGTTCTTGTGGAATTGGCAAAGTGATATTTGGAAGCCCATAGAGGGCTATGGTGAAAAAGGAAATATGCTCAGATGAAATCTGGAAAGAAGCTTTCTGAGAAACTGCTCTGCGATGTGTGACTTCCAGTCACAGAGTTACATCTGTATTTCGTGCATCTCTTTGCTAGCCTTATTTCTGTGGAATCTGAGAACAGATATTTCGGATCCCTTTGAAGACTATAGGGCCAAAGGAAATATCCACCTATAACAAAGAGAAAGAAGCTTTCTGAGAAACTTCTTTGTGTTCTCAGAAATCATCTCACAGAGTTACAGCTTTCCCCTCAAGAAGCCTTTCGTTAAGACAGTTCTTGTGGAATTGGCAAAGTGACATTTGGAACCCAGGGAGGGCCCTGGTAAAAAAGGAAATATCCTCAGATGAAATCTGGAAAGAAGCTTTCTGAGAAACTGCTTAGTGTTCTGTCAATTCATCTCAGACAGTTACATCTGTATTTCGTGGATTTCTTTGCTAGCCTTATTTCTGTGGAATCTGAGAACAGATATTTCGGATCCCTTTGAAGACTATAGGGCCATAGGAAATATCCTCCGATAACAAAGAGAAAGAAGCTTTCTGAGAAACTTCTTTATGTTCTGTGAAATCATCTCACAGAGTTACAGCTTTCCCCTCAAGAAGCCTTTCGCTAAGACAGTTCTTGTGGAATTGGCAAAGTGATATTTGGAAGCCCATAGAGGGCTATGGTGAAAAAGGAAATATCCTCAGATGAAATCTGGAAAGAAGCTTTCTGAGAAACTGCTTAGTGTTCTGTTAATTCATCTCACAGAGTTGCATCTTTATTTCGTGGATCTCTTTGCTAGCCTTATTTCTGTGGAATCTGAGAACAGATATTTCGGATCCTTTGAAGACTATTGGGCCAAAGGAAACATCCTCCGATAACAAAGAGAAAGAAGCTTCCTGATAAACTTCTTTGTGTTCTATGAAATCGTCTCACAGAGTTACACCTTTCCCCTCAAGAAGCCTTTCGCTAAGACAGTTCTTGTGGAATTGGCAAAGTGATATTTGGAAGCCCACAGAGGGCTATGGTGAAAAAGGAAATATCCTCAGATGAAATCTGGAAAGAAGCTTTCTGAGAAACTGCTCTGTGATGTGTGACTTCCACTCACAGAGTTACATCTGTATTTCGTGGATCTCTTTGCTAGCCTTATTTCTGTGGAATCTGACAACAGATATTTCGGATCCCTTTGAAGACTATAGGGCCATAGGAAATATCCTCCGAGAACAAAGAGAAAGAAGCTTTCTGAGAAACTTCTTTGTCTTCTGTGAAATCATCTCACAGAGTTACAGCTTTCCCCTCAAGAAGACTTTCGCTAAGACAGTTCTTGTGGAATTGGCAAAGTGATATTTGGAAGCCCATAGAGGGCTATGGTGAAAAAGGAAATATCCTCAGATGAAATCTGGAAAGAAGCTTTCTGAGAAACTGCTTAGTGTTCTGTTAATTCATCTCACAGAGTTACATCTGTATTTCGTGGATCTCTTTGCTAGCCTTATTTCTGTGGAATCTGAGAACCGATATTTCGGATCCCTTTGAAGACTATAGGGCCAAAGGAAGTATCCTCCGATAACAAAGAGAAAGAAGCCTTCTGAGAAACTTCTTTGTGTTCTGTGAAATCATCTCACAGAGTTTCGGCTTTCCCCTCAAGAAACCTTTCGCTAAGACAGTTCTTGTGAAATTGGCAAAGTGATATTTGGAAGGCCATAGAGTGCTATGGTGAAAAAGGAAATATCCTCAGATGAAATCTGGAAAGAAGCTTTCTGAGAAACTGCTTAGTGTTCTGTTAATTCACCTCACAGAGTTGCATCTGTATTTCGTGGATCTCTTTGCTTGCCTTATTTCTGTGGAATCTGAGAACAGATATTTCGGATCCCTTTGAAGACTATAGGGCCAAAGGAAATATCCTCCGATAACAAAGAGAAAGAAGCTTTCTGAGAAACTTCTTTGTGTTCTGTGAAATCATCTCACAGAGTTACAGCTTTCCCCTCAAGAAGCCTTTCGCTAAGAGAGTTCTTGTGGAATTGGCAAAGTGATATTTGGAAGCCCATAGAGGGCTATGGTGAAAAAGGAAATATCCTCAGATGAAATCTGGAAACAAGCTTTCTGAGAAACTGCTCTGTGATGTGTGACTTCCACTCACAGAGTTACATCTGTATTTCGTGGATCTCTTTGCTAGCCTTATTTCTGTGGAATCTGAGAACAGATATTTCGGATCCCTTTGAAGACTATCGTGCCAAAGGAAATATCCTCCGATAACAAAGAGAAAGAAGCTTTCTGAGAAACTTCTTTGTGTTCTGTGAAATGATTTCACAGAGTTACTGCTTTCCACTCAAGAAGCCTTTCGCTAAGACAGTTCTTGTGGAATTGGCAAAGTGATATTTGGAAGCCCATAGAGGGCTATGGTGAAAAAGGAAATATCCTGAAATGAAATCTGGAAAGAAGCTTTCTGAGAAAATGCTCTGTGATGTCTGACTTCCACTCACAGAGTTACATCTGTATTTCGTGGATCTCTTTGCTAGCCTTATTTCTGTGGAATCTGAGAACAGATATTTCGGATTCCTTTGAAGACTATAGGGCCAAAGTAAATAGCCTCCCATAACTAAGAGAAAGAAGCTTTCTGAGAAGCTTCTTCGTGTTTTGTGAAATCATCTCACAGAGTTACAGCTTTCCCCTCAGGAAGCCTTTCGCTAAGACAGTTCTTGTGGAATAGGAAAAGTGATATTTGGAAGCCCATAGAGGGCTGTGGTGAAAAAGGAAATATCCTCAGATGAAATCTGGAAATAAGCTTTCTGAGAAACTTCTCTATGATGTGTGACTTCCACTCACAGAGTTACATCTGTATTTCGTGGATCTCTTTGCTTGCCTTATTTCTGTGGAATCTGAGAACAGATATTTCGTATCCCTTTGAAGACTATAAGGCCAAAGGAAATATCCTCCGAGAACAAAGAGAAAAAAGCTTTCTGAGAAACTGCTTTGTGTTCTGTGAAATCATCTCACAGAGTTACAGCTTTCTCTTAAAGAAGCCATTCGCTAAGACAGTTCTTGTGGAATTGGCAAAGTGATATTTGGAAGCCCATAGAGGGCTATGGTGAAAAAGGAAATATCCTCAGATGAAAACTTGAAAGAAGCTTTCTGAGAAACTGCTTAGTGTTCTGTTAATTCATCTCACAGAGTTACATCTGTATTTCGTGGATCTCTTTGCTAACCTTATGTCTGTGGAATCTGAGAAGAGATATTTCGGATCCCTTTGAAGACTATAGGGCCACAGGAAATATCCTCCGATAACAAAGAGAAAGAAGCTTTCTGAGAAATTTCTTTGTGTTCTGTGACGGTATCTCACAGAGTTTCAGCTTTCCCCTCAAGAAGCCTTTCGCTAAGACAGTTCTTGTGGAATTGGCAAAGTGATATTTGGAAGCCCATAGAGGGCTATGGTGAAAAAGGAATTATCCTCAGATGAAATCTGGAAAGAAGCTTTCTGAGAAACTGCTTAGTGTTCTGTTAATTCATCGCACAGAGTTACATCTGTATTTCGTGGATCTCTTTGCTAACCTTATTTCTGTGGAATCTGAGAACAGATATTTCGGATCCCTTTGAAGACTATAGGGCCAAAGGAAATATCCTCCGATAACAAAGAGAAAGAAGCTTTCTGAGAAACTTCTTTGTGGTCTGTGAAATCATCTCACAGAGTTACAGCTTTCCCTTCAAGAAGCCTTTCGCTAAGACAGTTCTTGTGGAATTGGCAAAGTGATATTTGGAAGCCCATAGAAGGCCCTGGTAAAAAAGGAAATATCCTCAGATGAAATCTGGAAAGAAGCTTTCTGAGAAACTGCTTAGTGTTCTGTCAATTCATGTCAGAGAGTTACATCTGTATTTCTTGGATCTCTTTGCTAGCCTTATTTCTGTGGAATCTGAGAACAGATATTTCGGATCCCTTTGAAGACTATAGGTCCAAATGAAATATCCTCCGATAAAAAAAAGAGAGAAGCTTTCTGAGAAACTTCTTTGTGTTCTGTGAAATCATCTCACAGAGTTACAGCTTTCCCCTCAAGAAGCCTTTCGCTAAGACAGTTCTTGTGGAATTGGCAAAGTGATATTTGGAAGCCCATAGACTGCTATGTTGAAAAAGGAAATATCCTCAGATGAAATCTGGAAAGAAGCTTTCTGAGAAACTTCTCTGTGGTGTGTGACTTCCACACACAGAGTTACATCTGTATTTCGTGGATCTCTTTGCTAGCCTTATTTCTGTGGAATCTGAAAACAGATATTTCGGATCCATTTGAAGACTATAGGGCCAAAGGAAATATCCTCCGATAACAAAGAGAAAGAAGCTTTCTGAGAAACTTCTTTTTGTTCTCTGAAATCATCTCACAGAGTTACAGCTTTCCCCTCAAGAAGCCTTTCGTTAAGACAGTTCTTGTGGAATTGGCAAAGTGATATTTGGAAGCCAATAGAGGGCTATGGTGAAAAAGGAAATATCCTAAGATGAAATCTGGAAAGAAGCTTTCTGAGAAACTGCTTAGTGTTCTGTTAATTCATCTCACAGAGTTGCATATTTATTTCGTGGATCTCTTTGCTAGCCTTATTTCTGTGGAATCTGAGAACAGATATTTCGGATCCTTTGAAGACTATAGTGCCAAAGGAAATATCCTCCGATAGCAAAGAGAAAGAAGCTTACTGAAAAACTTCTTTGTGTTCTGTGAAATCATCTCACAGAGTTACAGCTTTCCCCTCAAGAAGCCTTTCGCTAAGACAGTTCTTGGGGAATTGGCAAAGTGATATTTCGAAACCCATAGAGGGCTATGGTGAAAAAGGAAATATCCTCAGATGAAATCTGGAAAGAAGCTTTCTGAGAAACTGCTTAGTGTTCTGTTAATTCATCTCACAGAGTTACATCTGTATTTCGTGGATCTCTTTGCTTGCCTTATTTCTGTGGAATCTGAGAACAGATATTTCGGATCCCTTTGAAGACTATAGGGCCAAAGGAAATATCCATCGATAACAAAGAGAAAGAAGCTTTCTGAGAAACTTCTTTGTGTTCTGTGAAATCATCTCACAGAGTTACAGCTTTCCCCTCAAGAAGCCTTTCGCTAAGACAGTTCTTGTGGAATTGGCAAAGTGATATTTGGAAGCCCATAGAGGGCCCTGGTGAAAAAGGAAATATCCTCATATGAAATCTGGAAAGAAGATTTCTGAGAAACTGCTTAGTGTTCTCTCAATTCATCTCAGAGAGTTACATCTGTGTTTCGTGGATCTCTTTGCTTGCCTTATTTCTGTGGAATCTGAGAACAGATATTTCGGATACCTTTGAAGACTATAGGGCCAAATGAAATATCCTCCGATAACAAAGAGAAAGAATCTTTCTGAGAAACTTCTTTGTGTTCTGTGAAATCATCTCACAGAGTTACAGCTTTCCCCTCAAGAAGCCTTTCGTTAAGACAGTTCTTGTGGAATTGGCAAGGTTATATTTGGAAGCCCATAGACTGCTATGTTGAAAAAGGAAATGTCCTCAGCTGAAATCTGGAAAGAAGCTTTCTGAGAAACTTCTCTGTGGTGTGTGACTTCCACTCACAGAGTTACATCTGTATTTCGTGGATCTCTTTGCTAGCCTTATTTCTGTGGAATCTGAGAACAGATATTTCGGATCCCTTTGGAGACTATAGGGCCAAAGGAAATATCCTCCGATAACAAAGAGAAAGAAGCTTTCTGAGAAACTTCTTTGTGTTCTGTGAAATCATCTCACAGAGTTAGAGCTTTCCCCTCCAGAAGCCTTTCGCTAAGACAGTTCTTGTGGAATTGGCAAAGTGATATTTGGAAGCCCATAGAGGGCTATGGTGAAAAAGGAAATATCCTCAGATGAAAATTTGAAAGAAGATTTCTGAGAAACTGCTTAGTGTTCTGTTAATTCATCACACAGAGTTACATCTGTATTTCGTAGATCTCTTTGCTAACCTGATTTCTGTGGAATCTGAGAAGAGATAATTCGGATCCCTTTGAAGACTATAGGGCCAAAGGAAATATCCTCCGATAACAAAGAGAAAGAAGCGTTCTGAGAAACTTCTTTGTGTTCTGTGAAATCATCTGACAGAGTTACAGCTTTCCCCTCAAGAAGCCTTTCGCTAAGACAGTTCTTGTGGAAATGGCAAAGTGATGTTTGGAAGCCCATAGAGGGCTACGGTGAAAAAGTTAATATCCTCAGAAGAAATCTGGAAAGAAGCTTTCTGAGAAACTGCTTAGTGTTCTGTTAATTCATCTCACAGAGTTACATCTGTATTTCGTGGATCTCTTTGCTAGCCTTATTTCTGTGGAATCTGAGAACAGATATTTCGGATCTCTTTGAAGACTATAGGGCCAAAGGAAATATCCTCCGATAACAAAGAGAAAGAAGCTTTCTGAGAAACTTCTTTGCGTTCTGTGAAATCAACTGACAGAGTTACAGCTTTCCCCTCAAGAAGCCTTTCGCTAAGACAGTTCTTGTGGAATTGGCAAAGTGATATTTGGAAGCCAAGAGAGGGCTATGGTAAAAAAAGAAATATATTCAGATGAAATCTGGAAAGAAGCTTTCTGAGAAACTGCTCTGTGATGTGTGACTTCCACTCACAGAGTTACATCTGTATTTCGTGGATCTCTTTGCTAGCCTTATTTCTGTGGAATCTGAGAACAGATATTTCGGATCTTTTTGAAGACTATAGGGCCAAAGGAAATATCCTCCGATAACAAAGAGCAAGAAGCTTTGTGAGAAACTTCTTTGTGTTCTGTGAAATCATCTCACAGAGTTACAGCTTTCCTCTCAAGAAGACTTTCGCTAAGACAGTTCTTCTGGAATTTGCAAAGTGATATTTGGAAGCCCATAGAGGGCTACGGTGAAAAAGGAAATATCCTCAGATGAAACCTGGAAAGAAGTTTTCTGAGAAACTGCTTAGTGTACTGTTAATTCATTTCACAGAGTTACATCTGTATTTCCTGGATCTCTTTGCTTGCCTTATTTCTGTGGAATCTGAGAACAGATATTTCGGATCCCGTTGAAGAATATAGGGCCAAAGGAAATATCCTCCGATAACAAAGAGAAAGAAGCTTTCTGAGAAACTTCTTTGTGTTCTGTGAAATCATCTCACAGAGTTACAGCTTTCCCTTCAAGAGGCCTTTCAATAAGACTGTTCTTGTGGAATTGGCAAAGTGATATTTGGAAGCCCAGAGAGGGCTATGGTGAAAAAGGAAATATCTTCAGATGAAATCAGGAAAGAAGCTTTCTGAGAAACTGCTTAGTGTTCTGTAAATTCATCTCAGAGAGTTACATCTGTATTTCGTGAATCTCTTTGCTAGCCTTATTACTGTGGCATCTGAGAACAGATATATCGGATCCCTTTGAAGACTATAGGGCCAAAGGAAATATCCTCCGATAACAAAGAGAAAGAAGCTTTCTGAGAAACTTATTTGTGTTCTGTGAAATCATCTCACAGAGTTACAGCTTTCCGCTCAAGAAGCCTTTCGCTAAGGCGGTTCTTGTGGAATTGGCAAAGTGATATTTGGAAGCCCATAGAGGGCTAGGTTGAAAAAGGAAATACCCTCACATGAAATCTGGAAAGAAGCCTTCTGAGAAACTGCTCTGTGATGTGTGACTTCCACTCACAGAGTTACATATGCATTTCTTGGATCTCTTTGCTAGCCTTATTTTTGTGGAATCTGAGAAGAGATATTTCGGATCCCTTTGAAGTCTATTGGGCAAAAGGAAATATCCTCCGATAACAAAGAGAAAGAAGCTTTCTGAGAAACTTCTTTGTGTTCCGTGAAATCATCTCAGAGAGTTACAGCTTTCCCCTCAAGAAGCCTTTCGCTAAGACAGTTCTTCTGGAATTGGCAAAGTGATATTTGGAAGCCCAAAGAGGGCTATGGTGAAAAAGGAAATATCCTCAGATGAAATCTGGAAAGAAGCTTTCTGAGAAACTGCTTAGGGTTCTGTTCATTCATCTCACAGAGTTACATCTGTATTTCGTGGAGCTCTTTGCTAGCCTTATTTCTGTGGAATCTGAGAACAGATATTTCGGATCCCTTTGAAGACTACAGGGCCAAAGGAAATATCCTCCGATAACAAAGAGAAGGAAGCTTTCTGAGAAACTTCTTTGTGTTCTGTGAAGTCATCTCACAGAGTTACAGCTTCCCCCTCAAGAAGCCTTTCGCTAAGAAAGTTCTTCTGGAATTGGCAAAGTGATATTTGGAAGCCCATAGGGGGCTATGGTGAAAAAGGAAATATCCTCAGATGAAATCTGGAAAGAAGCTTTCTGAGAAACTACTCTGTGGTGTGTGACTTCCACTCACAGAGTTACATCTGTATTTCGTGGATCTCTATGCTAGCCGTATTTCTGTGGAATCGGAGAACAGATCTTTCGGATCCCTTGGAATATTATAGGGCCCAAGGAAATATCCTCCGAAAACAAAGAGAAAGAAGCTTTGTGAGAAACTTCTTTGTGTTCTGTTAAATAATCTCACAGAGTTACAGCTTCCCCTCAAGAAGCCTTTCGCTAAGACACTTCTTGTGGAATTGGCAAAGGGATATTTGGAAGCCCAAAGAGGGCTATGGTGAAAAAGGAAATATCCTCAGATGAAATCTGGAAAGAAGCTTTCTGAGAAACTTCTCTGTGGTGTTTGACTTCCACTCACAGAGTTACATCTGTATTTCGTGGATCTCTTTGCTAGCCTTATTTCTGTGGAATCTGAGAACAGATATTTCGCATCCCTTTGAAGACTATAGGGCCAAAGGAAATATCCTCCGATAAAAAAGAGAAAGAAGCTTTCTGAGAAACTTCTTTGTGTTCTGTGAAATCATCTCACAGAGTTACAGCTTTCCCCTCAAGAAGCCTTTCGCTAAGACAGTTCTTGTGGAATTGGCAAAGTGATTTTCGGAAGCCCATAGACGGCTAAGGTGTAAAAGGAAATATCCTTAGATGAAATCTGGAAAGAAGATTTCTGAGAAACTGCTCTGTGATATGTGACTTCCACTCACAGAGTTACTTCTGTATTTCGTGGATCTCTTTGCTAGCCTTATTTCTGTGGAATCTGAGAACAGATTTTTCGGACCCTTTTGAAGAATAAGGGTCAAAGGAAATATCCTCCGATAACAAAGAGAAAGAAGCTTTCTGAGAAACTTCTTTGTGTTCTGTGAAATCATCTCACAGAGTGACAGCTTTCCCCTCAAGAAGCCTTTCTCTAAGACAGTTCTAGTGGAAATGGCAAAGTGATATTTGGAAGCCCATACAGGGCTATGGTGAAAAAGGAAATATCCTCAGATGAAATCTGGAAAGCAGGTTTCTGAGAAAGTGCTTAGTGTTCTGTTAACTCATCTAACAGAGTTCCATCTGTACTTCGTGGATCTCTTTGCTAGTCTTATTTCTGTCGAATCTGAGAACAGATATTTCGGATCCCTTTGAAGACTATAGGGCCAAAGGAAATATCCTCCGATAACAAAGAGAAAGAAGCTTTCTGAGAAACTTGTTTGTGTTCTGTGAAATCATCTCACAGAGTTACAGCTTCCCCCTCAAGAAGGCTTTCGCTAAGAAAGTTCTTGTGGAATTGGCAAAGTGATATTTGGAAGCCCATAGAGGGCTACTGTGAAAAAGGAAATATCCTCAGAAAAAATCAGGAAAGAGGCTTTCTGAGAAACTGCTTAGTGTTCTGTTAATTCATCTCACAGAGTTACCCCTGTATTTCGTGGATCTCTTTGCTAGCCTTATTTCTGTGGAATCTGAGAACAGATATTTCGGATCTCTTTGAAGACTATAGGGCCAAAGGAAATATCCTCCGATAACAAAGAGAAAGAAGCTTTCTAAGAAACTTCTTTGTGTTCTGTGAAATCATCTCACAGAGTTACAGCTTTCCCTTCAAGAAGCCTTTCGCTAAGACGGTTCTTGTGGAATTGGCAAAGTGATATTTGGAAGCCCTTAGAGGGCTACGGTGAAAAAGGAAATATCCTCAGATGAAATCTGGAAAGAAGCTTTCTGAGAAACTGCTCTGTGATGTGTCACTTCCACTCACAGGGTTACACCTCTATTTCGTGGATCTCTTTGCTAGCCTTATTTCGGTGGAATCTGAGAACAGATATTTCGGATCCCTTTGAAGACAATAGGGCCAAAGGAAATATCCTCCGATAACAAAGAGAAAGAAGCTTTCTGAGAAATTTCTTTGTGTTCTGTGAAATCATCACACAAAGTTACAGCTTTCCCCTGAAGAAGCCTTTCGCTAAGACAGTTCTTGTTTAATTGGAAAGTGATATTTGGAAGCCCATAGAGTGCTATGGTGAAAAAGGAAATATCCTCAGATGAAATCTGGAAAGAAGCTTTCTGAGAAACTGCTTAGTGTTCTGTTAATTCATCTCAGAGAGTTACATCTGTATTTCGTGGATCTCTTTGCTAGCCATATTTCTGTGGAATCTGAGAACAGATATTTCGGATCCCTTTGAAGACTATAGGGCCCAAGGAAATATCCTCCGATAACAAAGAGAAAGAAGCTTTGTGAGAAACTTCTTTGTGCTCTGTGAAATCATCTCACAGAGTTACAGCTTTCCCCTCAAGAAGCCTTTCGCTAAGACAGTTCTTTTGGAATTGGCAAAGTGATATTTGAAAGCCCATAGAGGGCTATGGTGAAAAAGGAAATATCCTCAGATGAAATCTGGAAAGCAGCTTTTTGAGAAACTGCTTAGTGGTCTGTTAACTCATCTAACAGAGTTACATCTGTACTTCGTGCATCTCTTTGCTAGCCTTATTTCTGTGGAATCTGAGAACAGATATTTCGGATCCCTTTGAAGACTATACGGCCAAAGGAAATATCCTCCGATAACAAAGAGAAAGACGCTTTGTGAGAAACTTCTTTGTGTTCTGTGAAATCATCTCACAGAGTTACAGCTTTCCCCTCAAGAAGTCTTTCCCTAAGACAGTTCTTGTGGAATTGGCAAAGTGATATTTGGAAGCCCATAAAGGGCTATGGTGAAAAAGGAAATATCCTCAGACGAAATCTGGAAAGAAGCTTTCGTAGAAACTGCTTAGTGTTCTTTAAATTCATCTCTGAGTATTACATCTGTATTTCGTGGATCTCTTTGCTAGCCTTATTTCTGTGGAATCTGAGAACAGATATTTCGGATCCCTTTGAAGATTATAGGGCCAAAGTTAATATCCTCCGATAACAAAGAGAAAGAAGCTTTCTGAGAAACTTCTTTGTGTTCTGTGAAATCATCTCACAGAGTTACCGCTTTCCCCTGAAGAAGCCCTTCGCTAAGAGGGTTCTTGTGGAAATGGCAAAGTGATATTTGGAAGCCAACAGAGGGCTATGGTGAAAAAGGAAATATCCTCAGATGAAATCTGGAAAGAAGCTTTCTGAGAAACTGCTTAGTTTTCTGTAAATTCAACTCAGAGAGTTACATCTGTATTTCGTGGATCTCTTTGATATTCTTATTTCTGTGGAATCTGAGAACAGATATTTCCGATCCCTTTGAAGACTCTAGTGCCAAAGGAAATATCCTCCGATAACAAAGAGAAAGATGCTTTCTGAGAAACTTCTTTGTGTTCTGTGAAATCATCTCACAGAGTTACAGCTTTCCCTCAAGAAGCCTTTCGCTAATACAGTCCTTTTGGAATTGGCAAAGTGATATTTGGAAGCCCATAGAGGGCTATGGTGAAAAAGGAAATATCCTCAGATGAAATCTGGAAAGAAGCTTTCTGAGAAACTGCTTAGTGTTCTTTAAATTCATCTCAGAGAGTGACATCTGTATTTCGTGGATCTCTTTGCTAGCCTTATTTCGGTGGAATCTGAGAACAGATATTTCGGATCCCTTTGAAGACTATAGGGCCCAAGGAAAGATCCTTCGATAACAAAGAGAAAGAAGCTTTCTGAGAAACTTCTTTGTGTTCTGTGAAATCATCTCACAGAGTTACAGCTTTCCCCTCAAGAAGCCTTTCGCTAATACAGTCCTTTTGGAATTGGCAAAGTGATATTTGGAAGCCCATAGAGGGCTACGGTGAAAAAGGAAATATCCTCAGATGAAATCTGGAAAGAAGCTTTCTGAGAAACTGCTCTGTGATGTGTCACTTCCACTCACAGAGGTACACCTGTATTTCGTGGATCTCTTTGCTTGCCTTATTTCTTTGGAATCTGAGAACAGATATTTCGGATCCCTTTGAAGACTATAGGGCCAAAGGAAATATTCTGTGATAACAAAGAGAAAGAAGCTTTCTGAGAAACTTCTTTGTGTTCTGTGAAATCATCTCACAGAGTTACAGCTTTCCCCTCAAGAAGCCTTTCGCTGAGACAGTTCTGGTGGAATTGGCATAGTGATATTCAGAAGTCCATAGAGGGCTATGGTGAAAAAGGAAATATCCTCAGATGAAATCTGGAAAGAAGCTTTCTGAGAAACTGCTTAGTGTTCTCCTAACTCATCTCACAGAGTTACATCTGTATTTCGTGGATCTCTTTGCTAGCCTTATTTCTGTGGAATCTGAGAACAGATATTTCGGATCCCTTTGAAGACTATAGGGCCAAAGGAAATATCCTCCGATAACAAAGAGAAAGAAGCTTTCTGAGAAACTTCTTTGTGTTCTGTGAAATCATCTCACAGAGTTACCACTTCCCCCTCAAGAAGGCTTTCGCTAAGAAAGTTCTTGTGGAATTGGCAAAGTGATATTTGGAAGCCCATAGAGGGCTATTGTGAAAAAGGAAATATCCTCAGATGAAAACAGGAGAGAAGCTTCCTGAGAAACTGCTTAGTGTTCTGTTAATTCTTCTCACAGAGTTACATCTGTATTTCGTGGATCTCGTTGCTAGCCTTATTTCTGTGGAATCTGAGAACAGATATTTCGGATCCCTTTGAAGACTATAGGGCCAAAGGAAATATCCTCCGATAACAAAGAGAAAGAAGCTTTCTGAGAAACTTCTTTGTGTTCAGTGAAATCATCTCACAGAGTTACAGCTTTCCCCTCAAGACGCCTTTCGCTAAGGCACTTCTTGTGGAAATGGCAAAGTGATATTGGAAGCCCATAGAGGGCTATGGTGAAAAAGGAAATATCCTCAGATGAAATCTGGAAAGAAGCTTTCTGAGAAACTGCTCTGTGATGTGTCACTTCCAGTCACAGAGTTACATCTGTATTTCGTGGATCTCTTTGCTAGCCTTATTTCTGTGGAATCTGAGAAGAGATATTTCGGATCCCTTTGAAGACTATAGGGCCAAAGGAAATATCCTCCGATAACAAAGAGAAAGATGCTTTCTGAGAAACTTCTTTGTGTTCTGTGAAATCATCTCAAAGAGTTACAGCTTTGCCCACAAGAAACCTTTCGCTAAGACACGTCTTGTGGAATTGGCAAGGTGATATTTGGAAGCCTATAGAGGGCCATGGTGAGAAAGGAAATATCCTCAGATGAAATCTGGAAAGAAGCTTTCTGTGAAACTGTTCTGTGATGTGTCACTTCCACTGACAGAGTTACACCTCTATTTCGTGGATCTCTTTGCTAGCCTTATTTCTGTGGAATCTGAGAACAGATACTTCGCATCCCTTTGAAGACTATAGGGCCAAAGGAAATATCCTCTGATAACCAAGAGAAAGCAGCTTTCTGAGAAACTTCTTTGTGTTCTGTGAAATGATCTCACAGAGTTACAGCTTTCCCCTCAAGACGCCTTTCGCTAAGGCACTTCTTGTGGAAATGGCAAAGTGATATTGGAAGCCCATAGAGGGCTATGGTGAATAAGGAAATATCCTCAGATGAAATCTGGAAAGAAGCTTTCTGAGAAACTGCTCTGTGATGTGTCACTTCCACTCACAGAGTTACATCTGTATTTCGTGGATCTCTTTGCTAGCCTTATTTCTGTGGAATCTGAGAACAGATATTTCGGATCCCTTTGAAGACTATAGGGCCAAAGGAAATATCCTCCGATAACAAAGAGAAAGAAGCTTTCTGAGAAACTTCTTTGTGTTCTGTGAAATCATCTCACAGAGTTACAGCTTTGCCCACAAGAAACCTTTCGCTAAGACAGGT
Source organism: Macaca mulatta (assembly GCF_049350105.2). NCBI lineage: Eukaryota > Metazoa > Chordata > Mammalia > Primates > Cercopithecidae > Macaca > Macaca mulatta. The sequence goes on along the minus strand of NC_133422.1, from coordinate 54,835,875 downwards.
CTTGTGGAATTGGCAAAGTGATATTTGGAAGCCCATAGAGGGCTATGGTGAAGAAGGAAATATCCTCAGATGAAATCTGGAAAGAAGATTTCTGAGAAACTGCTCTGCGATGTGTGACTTCCACTCACAGAGTTACATCTGTATTTCGTGGATCTCTTTGCTAGCCTTATTTCTGTGGAATCAGAGAACAGATATTTCGGATCCCTTTGAAGACTATAGGGCCAAAGGAAATATCCTCCGATAACAAAGAGAAAGAAGCTTTCTGAGAAACTTCTTTGTGTTCTGTGAAATCATCTCACAGAATTACAGCTTTCCCCTCAAGAAGCCTTTGGCTAAGACAGTTCTTGTAGAATTGGCAAAGTGATACTTGGAAGCCCATAGAGGGCTAGGGTGAAAAAGGAAGTATCCTCAGATGAAATCTGGAAAGCAGCTTTCTGAGAAACTTCTCTGTGGTGTGTGACTTCCACTCACAGAGTTACATCTGTATTTCGTGGATCTCTTTGCTAGCCTTATTTCTGTGGAATCTTAGAACAGATATTTCGGATCCCTTTGAAGACTATAGGGCCAAAGGAAATATCCTCCGATAACCAAGAGAAAGCAGCTTTCTGAGAAACTTCTTTGTATTCTGTGATATCATCTCACAGAGTTACAGATTTCCCCTCCAGAAGCCTTTCGCTTAGACACCTCTTGTGGAATTGGCAAAGTGATATTTGGAAGCCCATAGATTGATATGGTGAAGAAGGAAATATCCTCAGATGAAATCTGGAAAGAAGCTTTCTGAGAAACTGCTTAGTGTTCTGTTAATTCATCTCACAGAGTTACATCGGTATTTCGTTGATCTCTTTGCTAGCCTTATTTCTGTGGAATCTGAGAACAGATATTTCGGATCCCCTTGAAGACTATAGGGCCAAAGGAAATATCCTCCGATAACAAAGAGAAAGAAGCTTTCTGAGAAACTTCTTTGTGTTTTGTGAAATCATCACACAAAGTTACAGCTTTCCCCTGAAGAAGCCTTTCGCTAAGACAGTTCTTGTTTAATCGGCAAAGTGATATTTGGAAGCCCATAGAGGGCTATGGTGAAAAAGGAAATATCCTCAGATGAAATCTGGAAAGAAGTTTTCTGAGAAACTGCTCTGTGATGTGTCATTTCCACTCACAGAGTTACACCTGTATTTCGTGGATCTCTTTGCTTGCCTTATTTCTTTGGAATCTGAGAACAGATATTTCGGATCCCTTTGAAGACTATAGGGCCAAAGGAAATATTCTGTGATAACAAAGAGAAAGAATCTTTCTGAGAAACTTCTTTGTGTTCTGTGAAATCATCTCACAGAGTTACAGCTTTCCCCTCAAGAAGCCTTTCGCTGAGACAGTACTTGTGGAAACGGCATAGTGATATTCAGAAGTCCATAGAGGGCTATGGTGAAAAAGGAAATATCCTCAGATGAAATCTGGAAGGAAGCTTTCGGAGAAACTGCTTAGTGTTCTCTTAACTCATCTCACAGAGTTACATCTGTTTTTCGTGGATCTCTTTGCTAGCCTTATTTCTGTGGAATCTGAGAACAGATATTTCGGATCCCTTTGAAGACTATATGGCCAAAGGAAATATCCTCCGATAACAAAGAGAAAGAAGCTTTCTTAGAAACTTCTTTGTGTTCTGTGAAATCATCTCACAGAGTTGCAAATTCCCCCTCAAGAAGGCTTTCGCTAAGAAAGTTCTTGTGGAATTGGCAAAGTGATATTTGGAAGCCCATAGAGGGCTATTGTGAAAAAGGAAATATCCTCAGATGAAATCAGGAAAGAAGCTTCCTGAGAAACTGCTTAGTGTTCTGCTAATTCTTCTCACAGAGTTACATCTGTATTTCGTGGATCTCTTTGCTAGCCTTATTTCTGTGGAATCTGAGAACAGATATTTCGGATCCCTTTGAAGACTCTAGGGCCAAAGGAAATATTCTCCGATAACAAAGAAAGAAGCTTTCTGAGAAACTTCTTTGTGTTCAGTGAAATCATCTCACAGAGTTACAGCTTTCCCCTCAAGACGCCTTTCGCTAAGGCACTTCTTGTGGAAATGCCAAAGTGATATTGGAAGCCCATAGAGGGCTATGGTGAAAAAGGAAATATCCTCAGATGATATCTGGAAAGAAGCTTTCTGAGAAACTGCTCTGTGATGTGTCACTTCCACTCACAGAGTTACATCTGTATTTCGTGGATCTCTTTGCTAGCCTTATTTCTGTGGAATCTGAGAACAGATATTTCGGATCCCTTTGAAGACTATAGGGCCAAAGGAAATATCCTCCGATAACAAAGAGAAAGAAGCTTTCTGAGAAACTTCTTTGTGTTCTGTGAAATCATCTCACAGAGTTACAGCTTTGCCCACAAGAAACCTTTCGCTAAGACAGGTCTTGTGGAATTGGCAAAGTGATATTTGGAAGCCCATAGAGGGCTATGGTGAAGAAGGAAATATCCTCAGATGAAATCTGGAAAGAAGATTTCTGAGAAACTGCTCTGTGATGTGTGACTTCCACTCACAGAGTAACATCTGTATTTCGTGGATCTCTTTGCTAGCCTTATTTCTGTGGAATCTGAGAACAGATATTTCGGATCCCTTTGAAGACTATAGGGCCAAAGGAAATATCCTAAGATAACAAAGAGAAAGAGGCTTCCTGAGAAACTTCTTTGTGTTCAGTGAAATCATCTCACAAAGTTACAGCTTTCCCCTCAAGAGGACTTTCGCTAAGACAGTTCTTGTGCAATTGACAAAGTGATACTTGGAAGCCCATAGAGGGCTATGGTGAAAAAGGAAGTATCCTCAGATGAAATCTGGAAAACAGCTTTCTGAGAAACTGCTTAGTGTTCTGTTAATTCAACTCACATAGTTACATCTGTATTTCGTGGATCTCTTTGCTAGCCTTATTTCTGTGGAATCTGAGAACAGATATTTCGGATCCCTTTGAAGACTAAAGGGCCAAAGGAAATATCTTCCGATAACAAAGAGAAAGAATCTTTCTGAGAAACATCTTCGTGTTCTGTGAAATCATCTTACAGAGTTACAGCTTTACCCTCAAGAGGCCGTTCGCTAAGACAGTTCTTGTGGAAATGGCAAAGTGATATTTGGAAGCCCATAGATGGCTACGGTGAAAAAGGAAATATCCAGAGATGAAATCTGGAAAGAAGCTTTCTGAGAAACTGCTCTGTGATGTGTCACTTCCACTCACAGAGTTACATCTGTATTTCGTGGATCTCTTTGCTAGCCTTATTTCTGTGGAATCTGAGAACAGATATTTCGGATCCCTTTGAAGACTATAGGGCCAAAGGAAATATCCTCCGATAACAAAGAGAAAGAAGCTTTCTGAGAAACTTCTTTGTGTTCTGTGAAATCATCTCACAGAGTTACAGCTTTGCACACAAGAAACCTTTCGCTAAGACAGGTCTTGTGGAATTGGCAAAGTGATATTTGGACTCCCATAGAGGGCTATGGTGAAGAAGGAAATATCCTCAGATGAAATCTGGAAAGAAGCTTTCTGAGAAACTGCTCTGTGATGTGTGACTTCCACTCACAGAGTAACATCTGTATTTCGTGGATCTCTTTGCTAGCCTTATTTCTGTGGAATCTGAGAACAGATATTTCGGATCCCTTTGAAGACTATAGGGCCAAAGGAAATATCCTAAGATAACAAAGAGAAAAAAGCTTCCTGAGAAACTTCTTTGTGTTCAGTGAAATCATCTCACAGAGTTACAGCTTTCCCCTCAAGAAGACTTTCGCTAAGACAGTTCTTGTGCAATTGACAAAGTGATACTTGGAAGCCCATAGAGGGCTATGGTGAAAAAGGAAGTATCCTCAGATGAAATCTGGAAAACAGCTTTCTGAGAAACTGCTTAGTGTTCTGTTAATTCAACTCACATAGTTACATCTGTATTTCGTGGATCTCTTTGCTAGCCTTATTTCTGTGGAATCTGAGAACAGATATTTCGGATCCCTTTGAAGACTATAGGGCCAAAGGAAATATCTTCCGATAACAAAGAGAAAGAATCTTTCTGAGAAACATCTTCGTGTTCTGTGAAATCATCTCACAGAGTTACAGCTTTACCCTCAAGAGGCCGTTCGCTAAGACAGTTCTTGTGGAAATGGCAAAGTGATATTTGGAAGCCCATAGTGGGCTATGGTGAAAAAGGAAATATCCTCAGATGAAATCTCGAAAGCAGCTTTCCGAGAATCTGTTTAGTGTCCTGTTAATTCATCTAACAGAGGTACATCTGTAATTCGTGGATCTCTTGCTAGCCTTATTTCTGTGGAATCTGAGAACAGATATTTCGGATCCCTTTGAAGACTATGGGGCCAAAAGAAATATACTCCGATAACAAAGAGAAAGAAGCTTTCTGAGAAACTTATTTGTGTTCTGTGAAATCATCTCAGAGTTACAGTTTTTCCCTCAAGAAGCCTTTCGCTAAGACAGTTCTTGTTTAATTGGCAAAGTGATATTTGGAAACCCATAGAGGGCTATGGTGAAAAATGAAATATCCTCAGATGAAATCTGGAAAGAAGCTTTCTGAGAAACTGCTCTGCGATGTGTGACTTCCACTCACAGAGTTACATCTGTATTTCGTGGATCTCTTTGCTAGCCTTATTTCTGTGGAATCAGAGAACAGATATTTCGGATCCCTTTGAAGACTATAGGGCCAAAGGAAATATCCTCCGATAACAAAGAGAAAGAAGCTTTCTGAGAAACTTCTTTGTGTTCTGTGAAATCATCTCACAGAATTACAGCTTTCCCCTCAAGAAGCCTTTGGCTAAGACAGTTCTTGTAGAATTGGCAAAGTGATACTTGGAAGCCCATAGAGGTCTAGGGTGAAAAAGGAAGTATCCTCAGATGAAATCTGGAAAGCAGCTTTCTGAGAAACTTCTCTGTGGTGTGTGACTTCCAGTCACAGAGTTACATCTGTATTTCGTGGATCTCTTTGCTAGCCTTATTTCTGTGGAATCTTAGAACAGATATTTCGGATCCCTTTGAAGACTATAGGGCCAAAGGAAATATCCTCCGATAACCAAGAGAAAGCAGCTTTCTGAGAAACTTCTTTGTGTTCTGTGAAATGATCTCACAGAGTTACAGCTTTCCCCTCAAGAAGCCTTTCGCTTAGACACCTCTTGTGGAATTGGCAAAGTGATATTTGGAAGCCCATAGATTGATATGGTGAAGAAGGAAATATCCTCAGATGAAATCTGGAAAGAAGCTTTCTGAGAAACTGCTTAGTGTTCTGTTAATTCATCTCACAGAGTTACATCGGTATTTCGTTGATCTCTTTGCTAGCCTTATTTCTGTGGAATCTGAGAACAGATATTTCGTATCCCCTTGAAGACTAGAGGGCCAAAGGAAATATCCTCCGATAACAAAGAGAAAGAAGCTTTCTGAGAAACTTCTTTGTGTTTTGTGAAATCATCACACAAAGTTACAGCTTTCCCCTGAAGAAGCCTTTCGCTAAGACAGTTCTTGTTTAATCGGCAAAGTGATATTTGGAAGCCCATAGAGGGCTATGGTGAAAAAGGAAATATCCTCAGATGAAATCTGGCAAGAAGCTTTCTGAGAAACTGCTCTGTGATGTGTCATTTCCACTCACAGAGTTACACCTGTATTTCGTGGATCTCTTTGCTTGCCTTATTTCTTTGGAATCTGAGAACAGATATTTCGGATCCCTTTGAAGACTATAGGGCCAAAGGAAATATTCTGTGATAACAAAGAGAAAGAATCTTTCTGAGAAACTTCTTTGTGTTCTGTGAAATCATCTCACAGAGTTACAGCTTTCCCCTCAAGAAGCCTTTCGCTGAGACAGTACTTGTGGAAACGGCATAGTGATATTCAGAAGTCCATAGAGGGCTATGGTGAAAAAGGAAATATCCTCAGATGAAATCTGGAAGGAAGCTTTCGGAGAAACTGCTTAGTGTTCTCTTAACTCATCTCACAGAGTTACATCTGTATTTCGTGGATCTCTTTGCTAGCCTTATTTCTGTGGAATCTGAGAACAGATATTTCGGATCCCTTTGAAGACTATAGGGCCAAAGGAAATATCCTCCGATAACAAAGAGAAAGAAGCTTTCTTAGAAACTTCTTTGTGTTCTGTGAAATCATCTCACAGAGTTACAAATTCCCCCTCAAGAAGGCTTTCGCTAAGAAATTTCTTGTGGAATTGGCAAAGTGATATTTGGAAGCCCATAGAGGGCTATTGTGAAAAAGGAAATATCCTCAGATGAAATCAGGAAAGAAGCTTCCTGAGAAACTGCTTAGTGTTCTGTTAATTCTTCTCACAGAGTTACATCTGCATTTCGTGGATCTCTTTGCTAGCCTTATTTCTGTGGAATCTGAGAACAGATATTTCGGATCCCTTTGAAGACTATAGGGCCAAAGGAAATATCCTCCGATAACAAAGAGAAAGAAGCTTTCTGAGAAACTTCTTTGTGTTCAGTGAAATCATCTCACAGAGTTACAGCTTTCCCCTCAAGACGCCTTTCGCTAAGGCACTTCTTGTGGAAATGCCAAAGTGATATTGGAAGCCCATAGAGGGCTATGGTGAAAAAGGAAATATCCTCAGATGAAATCTGGAAAGAAGCTTTCTGAGAAACTGCTCTGTGATGTGTCACTTCCACTCACAGAGTTACATCTGTATTTCGTGGATCTCTTTGCTAGCCTTATTTCTGTGGAATCTGAGAACAGATATTTCGGATCCCTTTGAAGACTATAGGGCCAAAGGAAATATCCTCCGATAACAAAGAGAAAGAAGCTTTCTCAGAAACTTCTTTGTGTTTTTTGAAATCATCACACAAAGTTACAGCTTTCCCCTGAAGAAGCCTTTCGCTAAGACATTTCTTGTTTAATCGGCAAAGTGATATTTGGAAGCCCATAGATGGCTATGGTGAAAAAGGAAATATCCTCAGATGAAATCTGGCAAGAAGCTTTCTGAGAAACTGCTTAGTGTTCTGTAAATTCATCTCAGAGAGCTACAACTGTATTTCGTGGATCTCTTTGCTATTCTTATTTCTGTGGAATCTGAGAACAGATATTTCCGATCCCTTTGAAGACTCTAGTGCCAAACGAAATATCCTCCGATAACAAAGAGAAAGATGCTTTCTGAGAAACTTCTTTGTGTTCTGTGAAATCATCTCACAGAGTTACAGCTTTCCCTCAAGAAGAATTTCTCTAAGACAGTTCCTGTGGAATTGGCAAAGTGATATTTGGAAGTCCATTGAGGGCTATGTTGAAAAAGGAAATATCCTCAGATGAAATCTGGAAAGAAGCTTTCTGAGAAACTACTCTGTGATGTGTGACTTCCACTCACAGAGTAACATCTGTATTTCGTGGATCTCTTTGCTAGCCTTATTTCTGTGGAATCTGAGAACAGATATTTCGGATCCCTTTGAAGACTATAGGGCCATAGGAATTATCCTCCGACAACAAGGAGAAAGAAGCTTCCTGAGAAACTTCTTTGTGTTCTGTGAAATCATCTCACAGAGTTACAGCTTTCCCCTCAAGAAGACTTTCGCTAAGACAGTTCTTGTGCAATTGGCAAAGTGATACTTGGAAGCCCATAGAGGTCTATGGTGAAAAAGGAAGTATCCTCAGATGAAATCTGGAAAACAGCTTTCTGAGAAACTGCTTAGTGTTCTGTTAATTCATCTCACATAGTTACATCTGTATTTCGTGGATCTATTTGCTAGCCTTATTTCTGTGGAATCTGAGAACAGATATTTCGGATCCCTTTGAAGACTATAGGGCCAAAGGAAATATCTTCCGATAACAAAGAGAAAGAAGCTTTCTGAGAAACTTCTTTGTGTTCTGTGAAATCATCTCACAGAGTTACAGCTTTCCCCTCAAGAAGCCTTTCGCTAAGACAGTTCTTGTGCAATTGCCAAAGTGATATTTGGAAGCCCATAGAGGGCTATGGTGAAAAAGGAAATATCCTCAGATGAAATCTGGAAAGAAGCTTTCTGAGAAACTGCTTAGTGTTCTGTAAATTCATCTCAGAGAGTTACATCTGTATTTCGTGGATCTCTTTGCTAGCCATATTTCTGTGGAATCTGAGAACAGATATTTCGGATCCCTTTGAAGACTATAGGACCCAAGGAAATATCCTCCGATAACAAAGAGAAAGAAGCTTTGTGAGAAACTTCTTTGTGTTCTGTGAAATCATCTCACACAGTTACAGCTTTCCCCTCAAGAAGCCTTTCGCTAAGACAGTTCTTTTGGAATTGGCAAAGTGATATTTCGACGCCCATAGAGGGCTATGGTGAAAAAGGAAATATCCTCAGATGAAATCTGGAAAGCAGCTTTCTGAGAAACTGCTTAGTGTTCTGTTAACTCATCTAACAGAGTTACATCTGTACTTCGTGGATCTCTTTGCTAGCCTTATTTCTGTGGAATCTGAGAACAGATATTTCGGATCCCTTTGAAGACTATAGGGCCAAAGGAAATAACCTCCGATAACCAAGAGAAAGCAGCTTTCTGAGAAACTTCTTTGTGTTCTATGAAATGATCTCACAGAGTTACAGCTTTCGCCTCAGGAAGCCTTTCGCTAAGACACCTCTTGTGGAATTGGCAAAGTGATATTTGGAAGCCCATAGAGGGATATGGTGAAGAAGGAAATATCCTCAGATGAAATCTGGAAAGAAGCTTTCTGAGAAACTGCTCTGTGATGTGTGACTTCCACTCACAGAGTAACATCTGTATTTCGTGGATCTCTTTGCTAGCCTTATTTCTGTGGAATCTGAGAACAGATATTTCGCATCCCTTTGAAGACTATAGGGCCAAAGGAAAAATCCTCCGGTAACAAAGAGAAAGAAGATTTCTGAGAAACTTCTTTCTGTTCTGTTAAATCATCTCACACAGTTACAGCTTTCCCCTCAAGAAGCCTTTCGCTAAGACAGTTCTTGTGGAATTGGCAAACTGATATTTGGAAGCCCTAGAGGGCTATGGTGAAAAAGGAACTATCCTCAGATGAAATCTAGAAAGAAGCTTTCTGAGAAACTTCTCTGTGGTGTGTGACTTCCACTCACAGAGTTACATCTGTATTTCGTGGATCTCTTTGCTAGCCTTATTTCTGAGGAATCTGACAACAGATATTTCGGATTCCTTTGAAGACTATAGGGCCAAAGGAAATATCCTCCGATAACAAAGAGAAAGAAGCTTTCTGAGAAACTTCTTTGTGTTCTGTGAAATCATCTCACAGAGTTATAGCTTTCCCTCAAGAAGCCTTTCCCTAAGACAGTTCTTGTGGAATTGCCAAAGTGATATTCGGAAGCCCATAGAGGGCTATGGTGAAAAAGGAAATATCCTCAGATGAAATCTGGAAAGAAGCTTTCTGAGAAACTGCTAAGTGTCCTGTAAATTCATCTCAGAGAGTTACATCTGTATTTCGTGGATCTCTTTGCTAGCCTTATGTCTGTGGTATCTGAGAACCGATATTTCGGATCCCTTTGAAGACTATGGGGCCAAAGGAAATATCCTCCGATAACAAAGAGAAAGAAGCTTTCTGAGAAACTTCTTTGTGTTCTGTGAAATCATCTGACAGAGTTACACCTTTCCCGTCCAGAAGCCTTTCGCTTAGACACCTCTTGTGGAATTGGCAAAGTGATAATTGGAAGCCCATAGAGGGATATGGTGAAGAAGGAAATATCCTCAGAGGAAATCTGGAAAGAAGCTTTCTGAGAAACTGCTTAGTGTTCTGTTAATTCATCTCACAGAGTTACATCTGTATTTCGTTGATCTCTTTGCTAGCCTTATTTCTGTGGAATCTGAGAACAGATATTTCGGATCCCCTTGAAGACTATAGGGCCAAAGGAAATATCCTCCGATAACAAAGAGAAAGAAGCTTTCTGAGAAAATTCTTTGTGTTTTGTGAAATCATCACACACAGTTACAGCTTTCCCCTGAAGAAGCCTTTCGCTATGACAGTTCTTCTTTAATAGGCAAAGTGATATTTGGAAGCACATAGAGGGCTATGGTGAAAAAGGAAATATCCTCAGATGAAACCTGGAAAGAAGCTTTCTGAGAAACTGCTTAGTTTTCTGTAAATTCATCTCAGAGAGTTACATCTGTATTTCGTGGATCTCTTTGATATTCTTATTTCTGTGGAATCTGAGAACAGATATTTCCGATCCCTTTGAAGACTCTAGTGCCAAAGGAAATATCCTCCGATAACAAAGAGAAAGATGCTTTCTGAGAAACTTCTTTGTGTTCTGTGAAATCATCTCACAGAGTTACAGCTTTCCCTCAAGAAGCCTTTCGCTAAGACAGTTCTTGTGGAATTGCCAAAGTGATATTTGGAAGCCCTTAGAGGGCTATTGTGAAAAAGGAAATATCCTCAGATGAAATCAGGAAAGAAGCTTCCTGAGAAACTGCTTAGTGTTCTGTTAATTCTTCTCACAGAGTTACATCTGTATTTCGTGGATCTCTTTGCTAGCCTTATTTCTGTGGAATCTGAGAACAGATATTTCGGATCCCTTTGAAGACTCTAGGGCCAAAGGAAATATCCTCCGATAACAAAGAGAAAGAAGCTTTCTGAGAAACTTCTTTGTGTTCAGTGAAATCATCTCACAGAGTTACAGCTTTCCCCTCAAGACGCCTTTCGCTAAGGCACTTCTTGTGGAAATGCCAAAGTGATATTGGAAGCCCATAGAGGGCTATGGTGAAAAAGGAAATATCCTCAGATGAAATCTGGAAAGAAGCTTTCTGAGAAACTGCTCTGTGATGTGTCACTTCCACTCACAGAGTTACATCTGTATTTCGTGGATCTCTTTGCTAGCCTTATTTCTGTGGAATCTGAGAACAGATATTTCGGATCCCTTTGAAGACTATAGGGCCAAAGGAAATATCCTCCGATAACAAAGAGAAAGAAGCTTTCTGAGAAACTTCTTTGTGTTCTGTGAAATCATCTCACAGAGTTACAGCTTTGCCCACAAGAAACCTTTCGCTAAGACACGTCTTCTGGAATTGGCAAGGTGATATTTGGAAGCCCATAGAGGGCCATGGTGAAAAAGGAAATATCCTCAGATGAAATCTGGAAAGAAGCTTTCTGAGAAACTGTTCTGTGATATGTCACTTCCACTGACAGAGTTACACCTCTATTTCGTGGATCTCTTTGCTAGCCTTATTTCTTTGGAATCTGAGAACAGATACTTCGCATCCCTTTGAAGACTATAGGGCCAAAGGAACTATCCTCCGATAACCAAGAGAAAGCAGCTTTCTGAGAAACTTCTTTGTGTTCTGTGAAATGATCTCACAGAGTTACAGCTTTCCCCTCAAGAAGCCTTTCGCTAAGACACCTCTTGTGGAATTGGCAAAGTGATATTTGGAAGCCCATAGAGGGATATGGTGAAGAAGGAAATATCCTCAGATGAAATCTGGAAAGAAGCTTTCTGAGAAACTGCATAGTGTTCTGTTAATTCATCATACAGAGTTACATCTGTATTTCGTGGATCTCTTTGCTAGCCTTATTTCTGTGGAATCTGAGAACAGATATTTCGGATCCCTTTGAAGACTATAGGGCCAAAGGAAATATCCTCCGATAACAAAGAGAAAGAAGCTTTCTCAGAAACTTCTTTGTGTTTTGTGAAATCATCACACAAAGTTACAGCTTTCCCCTGAAGAAGCCTTTCGCTAAGACATTTCTTGTTTAATCGGCAAAGTGATATTTGGAAGCCCATAGATGGCTACGGTGAAAAAGGAAATATCCTCAGATGAAATCTGGCAAGAAGCTTTCTGAGAAACTGCTTAGTGTTCTGTAAATTCATCTCAGAGAGTTACAACTGTATTTCGTGGATCTCTTTGCTATTCTTATTTCTGTGGAATCTGAGAACAGATATTTCCGATCCCTTTGAAGACTCTAGTGCCAAACGAAATATCCTCCGATAACAAAGAGAAAGATGCTTTCTGAGAAACTTCTTTGTGTTCTGTGAAATCATCTCACAGAGTTACAGCTTTCCCTCAAGAAGCCTTTCTCTAAGACAGTTCTTGTGGAATTGGCAAAGTGATATTTGGAAGTCCATTGAGGGCTATGGTGAAAAAGGAAATATACTCAGATGAAATCTGGAAAGAAGCTTTCTGAGAAACTGCTCTGTGATGTGTGACTTCCACTCACAGAGTAACATCTGTATTTCGTGGATCTCTTTGCTAGCCTTATTTCTGTGGAATCTGAGAACAGATATTTCGGATCCCTTTGAAGACTATAGGGCCATAGGAATTATCCTCCGACAACAAGGAGAAAGAAGCTTCCTGAGAAACTTCTTTGTGTTCAGTGAAATCATCTCACAGAGTTACAGCTTTCCCCTCAAGAAGACTTTCGCTAAGACAGTTCTTGTGCAATTGGCAAAGTGATACTTGGAAGCCCATAGAGGTCTATGGTGAAAAAGGAAGTATCCTCAGATGAAATCTGGAAAACAGCTTTCTGAGAAACTGCTTAGTCTTCTGTTAATTCATCTCACATAGTTACATCTGTATTTCGTGGATCTATTTGCTAGCCTTATTTCTGTGGAATCTGAGAACAGATATTTCGGATCCCTTTGAAGACTATAGGGCCAAAGGAAATATCTTCCGATAACAAAGAGAAAGAAGCTTTCTGAGAAACTTCTTTGTGTTCTGTGAAATGATCTCACAGAGTTACAGCTTTCCCCTCAAGAAGCCCTTCGCTAAGACAGTTCTTGTGCAATTGCCAAAGTGATATTTGGAAGCCCATAGAGGGCTATGGTGAAAAAGGAAATATCCTCAGATGAAATCTGGAAAGAAGCTTTCTGAGAAACTGCTTAGTGTTCTGTAAATTCATCTCAGAGAGTTACATCTGTATTTCGTGGATCTCTTTGCTAGCCATATTTCTGTGGAATCTGAGAACAGATATTTCGGATCCCTTTGAAGACTATAGGGCCCAAGGAAATATCCTCCGATAACAAAGAGAAAGAAGCTTTGTGAGAAACTTCTTTGTGTTCTGTGAAATCATCTCACACAGTTACAGCTTTCCCCTCAAGAAGCCTTTCGCTAAGACAGTTCTTTTGGAATTGGCAAAGTGATATTTGGAAGCCCATAGAGGGCTATGGTGAAAAAGGAAATATCCTCAGATGAAATCTGGAAAGCAGCTTTCTGAGAAACTGCTTAGTGTTCTGTTAACTCATCTAACAGAGTTACATCTGTACTTCGTGGATCTCTTTGCTAGCCTTATTTCTGTGGAATCTGAGAACAGATATTTCGGATCCCTTTGAAGACTATAGGGCCAAAGGAAATAACCTCCGATAACCAAGAGAAAGAAGCTTTCTGAGAAACTTCTTTGTGTTCTATGAAATGATCTCACAGAGTTACAGCTTTCCCCTCAAGAAGCCTTTCGCTAAGACACCTCTTGTGGAATTGGCAAAGTGATATTTGGAAGCCCATAGAGGGATATGGTGAAGAAGGAAATATCCTCAGATGAAATCTGGAAAGAAGCTTTCTGAGAAACTGCTCTGTGATGTGTGACTTCCACTCACAGAGTAACATCTGTATTTCGTGGATCTCTTTGCTAGCCTTATTTCTGTGGAATCTGAGAACAGATATTTCGCATCCCTTTGAAGACTATAGGGCCAAAGGAAAAATCCTCCGGTAACAAAGAGAAAGAAGATTTCTGAGAAACTTCTTTCTGTTCTGTTAAATCATCTCACACAGTTACAGCTTTCCCCTCAAGAAGCCTTTCGCTAAGACAGTTCTTGTGGAATTGGCAAACTGATATTTGGAAGCCCTAGAGGGCTATGGTGAAAAAGGAACTATCCTCAGATGAAATCTAGAAAGAAGCTTTCTGAGAAACTTCTCTGTGGTGTGTGACTTCCACTCACAGAGTTACATCTGTATTTCGTGGATCTCTTTGCTAGCCTTATTTCTGAGGAATCTGACAACAGATAATTCGGATTCCTTTGAAGACTATAGGGCCAAAGGAAATATCCTCCGATAACAAAGAGAAAGAAGCTTTCTGAGAAACTTCTTTGTGTTCTGTGAAATCATCTGACAGAGTTACACCTTTCCCGTCAAGAAGCCTTTCGCTTAGACACCTCTTGTGGAATTGGTAAAGTGATAATTGGAAGCCCATAGAGGGATATGGTGAAGAAGGAAATATCCTCAGAGGAAATCTGGAAAGAAGCTTTCTGAGAAACTGCTTAGTGTTCTGTTAATTCATCTCACAGAGTTACATCTGTATTTCGTTGATCTCTATGCTAGCCTTATTTCTGTGGAATCTGAGAACAGATATTTCCGATCCCCTTGAAGACTATAGGGCCAAAGGAAATATCCTCCGATAACAAAGAGAAAGAAGCTTTTTGAGAAAATTCTTTGTGTTTTGTGAAATCATCACACACAGTTACAGCTTTCCCCTGAAGAAGCCTTTCGCTATGACAGTTCTTCTTTAATAGGCAAAGTGATATTTGGAAGCACATAGAGGGCTATGGTGAAAAAGGAAATATCCTCAGATGAAATCTGGAAAGAAGCTTTCTGAGAAACTGCTTAGTTTTCTGTAAATTCATCTCAGAGAGTTACATCTGTATTTCGTGGATCTCTTTGATATTCTTATTTCTGTGGAATCTGAGAACAGATATTTCCGATCCCTTTGAAGACTCTAGTGCCAAAGGAAATATCCTCCGATAACAAAGAGAAAGATGCTTTCTGAGAAACTTCTTTGTGTTCTGTGAAATCATCTCACAGAGTTACAGCTTTCCCTCAAGAAGCCTTTCGCTAAGACAGTTCTTGTGGAATTGCCAAAGTGATATTTGGAAGCCCTTAGAGGGCTATTGTGAAAAAGGAAATATCCTCAGATGAAATCAGGGAAGAAGCTTCCTGAGAAACTGCTTAGTGTTCTGTTAATTCTTCTCACAGAGTTACATCTGTATTTCGTGGATCTCTTTGCTAGCCTTATTTCTGTGGAATCTGAGAACAGATATTTCGGATCCCTTTGAAGACTATAGGGCCAAAGGAAATATCCTCCGATAACAAAGAGAAAGAAGCTTTCTGAGAAACTTCTTTGTGTTCAGTGAAATCATCTCACAGAGTTACAGCTTTCCCCTCAAGACGCCTTTCGCTAAGGCACTTCTTGTGGAAATGGCAAAGTGATATTGGAAGCCCATAGAGGGCTATGGTGAAAAAGGAAATATCCTCAGATGAAATCTGGAAAGAAGCTTTCTGAGAAACTGCTCTGTGATGTGTCACTTCCACTCACAGAGTTACATCTGTATTTCGTGGATCTCTTTGCTAGCCTTATTTCTGTGGAATCTGAGAACAGATATTTCGGATCCCTTTGAAGACTATAGGGCCAAAGGAAATATCCTCCGATAACAAAGAGAAAGAAGCTTTCTGAGAAACTTCTTTGTGTTCTGTGAAATCATCTCAAAGAGTTACAGCTTTGCCCACAAGAAACCTTTCGCTAAGACACGTCTTCTGGAATTGGCAAGGTGATATTTGGAAGCCCATAGAGGGCCATGGTGAAAAAGGAAATATCCTCAGATGAAATCTGGAAAGAAGCTTTCTGAGAAACTGTTCTGTTATGTGTCACTTCCACTGACAGAGTTACACCTCTATTTCGTGGATCTCTTTGCTTGCCTTATTTCTGTGGAATCTGAGAACAGATACTTCGCATCCCTTTGAAGACTATAGGGCCAAAGGAAATATCCTCCGATAACCAAGAGAAAGCAGCTTTCTGAGAAACTTCTTCGTGTTCTGTGAAATGATCTCACAGAGTTACAGCTTTCCCCTCAAGAAGCCTTTCGCTAAGACACCTCTTGTGGAATTGGCAAAGTGATATTTGGAAGCCCATAGAGGGCTATGGTGAAGAAGGAAATATCCTCAGATGAAATCTGGAAAGAAGCTTTCTGAGAAACTGCTTAGTGTTCTGTTAATTCATCTCACAGAGTTACAGCTGTATTTCGTTGATCTCTTTGCTAGCCTTATTTCTGTGGAATCTGAGAACAGATATTTCGGATCCCTTTGAAGACTATAGGGCCAAAGGAAATATCCTCCGATAACAAAGAGAAAGAAGCTTTCTGAGAAACTTCTTTGTGTTCTGTGAAATCATCTCACAGAGTTACAGCTTTGCCCACAAGAAACCTTTCGCTAAGACAGGTCTTGTGGAATTGGCAAAGTGATATTTGGAAGCCCATAGAGGGCTATGGTGAAGAAGGAAATATCCTCAGATGAAATCTGGAAAGAAGCTTTCTGAGAAACTGCTCTGTGATGTGTGACTTCCACTCACAGAGTAACATCTGTATTTCGTGGATCTCTTTGCTAGCCTTATTTCTGTGGAATCTGAGAACAGATATTTCGGATCCCTTTGAAGACTATAGGGCCAAAGGAATTATCCTCCGATAACAAAGAGAAAGAAGCTTCCTGAGAAACTTCTTTGTGTTCAGTGAAATCATCTCACAGAGTTACAGCTTTCCCCTCAAGAAGACTTTCGCTAAGACAGTTCTTGTGCAATTGACAAAGTGATACTTGGAAGCCCATAGAGGGCTATGGTGAAAAAGGAAGTATCCTCAGATGAAATCTGGAAAACAGCTTTCTGAGAAACTGCTTAGTGTTCTGTTAATTCAACTCACATAGTTACATCTGTATTTCGTGGATCTCTTTGCTAGCCTTATTTCTGTGGAATCTGAGAACAGATATTTCGGATCCCTTTGAAGACTATAGGGCCAAAGGAAATATCTTCCGATAACAAAGAGAAAGAATCTTTCTGAGAAACTTCTTTGTGTTCTCTGAAATCATCTCACAGAGTTACAGCTTTACCCTCAAGAGGCCGTTCGCTAAGACAGTTCTTGTGGAAATGGCAAAGTGATATTTGGAAGCCCATAGTGGGCTATGTTGAAAAAGGAAATATCCTCAGATGAAATCTCGAAAGCAGCTTTCCGAGAATCTGTTTAGTGTCCTGTTAATTCATCTAACAGAGGTACATCTGTAATTCGTGGATCTCTTGCTAGCCTTATTTCTGTGGAATCTGAGAACAGATATTTCGGATGCCTTTGAAGACTATGGGGCCAAAGGAAATATCCTCCGATAACAAAGAGAAAGAAGCTTTCTGAGAAACTTATTTGTGTTCTGTGAAATCATCTCAGAGTTACAGTTTTTCCCTCAAGAAGCCTTTCACTAAGACAGTTCTTGTTTAATTGGCAAAGTGATATTTGGAAACCCATAGAGGGCTATGGAGAAAAAGGAAATATCCTCAGATGAAATGTGGAAAGAAGCTTTCTGAGAAAGTGCTCTTCGATGTGTGACTTCCACTCACAGAGTTACATCTGTATTTCGTGGATCTCTTTGCTAGCCTTATTTCTGTGGAATCTGAGAACAGATATTTCGGATCCCTTTGAAGACTATAGGGCCAAAGGAAATATCCTCCGATAACAAAGAGAAAGAAGCTTTCTGAGAAACTTCTTTGTGTTCTGTGAAATCATCTCACAGAATTTCAGCTTTCCCCTCAAGAAGCCTTTGGCTAAGACAGTTCTTGTAGAATTGGCAAAGTGATACTTGGAAGCCCATAGAGGGCTAGGGTGAAAAAGGAAGTATCCTCAGATGAAATCTGGAAAGCAGCTTTCTGAGAAACTTCTCTTTGGTGTGTGACTTCTAGTCACAGAGTTACAAATGTATTTCGTGGATCTCTTTGCTAGCCTTATTTCTGTGGAATCTTAGAACAGATATTTCGGATCCCTTTGAAGATTATAGGGCCAAAGGAAATATCCTCCGATAACCAAGAGAAAGCAGCTTTCTGAGAAACTTCCTTGTGTTCTGTGAAATGATCTCACAGAGTTACAGCTTTCCCCTCAAGAAGCCTTTCGCTTAGACACCTCTTGTGGAATTGGCAAAGTGATATTTGGAAGCCCATAGATTGATATGGTGAAGAAGGAAATATCCTCAGATGAAATCTGGAAAGAAGCTTTCTGAGAAACTGCTTAGTGTTCTGTTAATTCATCTCACAGAGTTACATCTGTATTTCGTTGATCTCTTTGCTAGCCTTATTTCTGTGGAATCTGAGAACAGATATTTCGGATCCCCTTGAAGACTATAGGGCCAAAGGAAATATCCTCCGATAACAAAGAGAAAGAAGCTTTCTTAGAAACTTCTTTGTGTTTTATGAAATCATCACACAAAGTTACAGCTTTCCCCTGAAGAAGCCTTTCGCTAAGACAGTTCTTGTTTAATCGGCAAAGTGATATTTGGAAGCCCATAGAGGGCTATGGCGAAAAAGGAAATATCCTCAGATGAAATCTGGAAAGAAGGTTTCTGAGAAACTGCTCTGTGATGTGTCATTTCCACTCACAGAGTTACACCTGTATTTCGTGGATCTCTTTGCTAGCCTTATTTCTTTGGATCTGAGAACAGATATTTCGGATCCCTTTGAAGACTATAGGGTCAAAGGAAATATTCTGTGATAACAAAGAGAAAGAATCTTTCTGAGAAACTGCTTTGTGTTCTGTGAAATCAACTCACAGAGTTACAGCTTTCCCCTCAAGAAGCCTTTCGCTGACACAGTACTTGTGGAAATGGCATAGTGATATTCAGAAGTCCATAGAGGGCTATGGTGAAAAAGGAAATATCCTCAGATGAAATCTGGAAGGAAGCTTTCCGAGAAACTGCTTAGTGTTCTCTTAACTCATCTCACAGAGTTACATCTGTATTTCCTGGATCTCTTTGCTAGCCTTATTTCTGTGGAATCTGAGAACAGATATTTCGGATCCCTTTGAAGACTATAGGGCCAAAGGAAATATCCTCCGATAACAAAGAGAAAGATGCTTTCTGAGAAACTTCTTTGTGTTCTGTGAAATCATCTCACAGAGTTACCACTTCCCCCTCAAGAAGGCTTTCGCTAAGAAAGTACTTGTGGAATTGGCAAAGTGATATTTGGAAGCCCATAGAGGGCTATTGTGAAAAAGGAAATATCCTCAGATGAAATCAGGAAAGAAGCTTCCTGAGAAACTGCTTAGTGTTCTGTTAATTCTTCTCACAGAGTTACATCTGTATTTCGTGGATCTCTTTGCTAGCCTTATTTCTGTGGAATCTGAGAACAGATATTTCGGATCCCTTTGAAGACTATAGGGCCAAAGGAAATATACTCCGATAACAAAGAGAAAGAAGCTTTCTGAGAAACTTCTTTGTGTTCAGTGAAATCATCTCACAGAGTTACAGCTTTCCCCTCAAGACGCCTTTCGCTAAGGCACTTCTTGTGGAAATGCCAAAGTGATATTGGAAGCCCATAGAGGGCTATGGTGAAAAAGGAAATATCCTCAGATGAAATCTGGAAAGAAGCTTTCTGAGAAACTGCTCTGTGATGTGTCACTTCCACTCACAGAGTTACATCTGTATTTCGTGGATCTCTTTGCTAGCCTTATTTCTGTGGAATCTGAGAACAGATATTTCGGATCCCTTTGAAGACTATAGGGCCAAAGGAAATATCCTCCGATAACAAAGAGAAAGAAGCTTTCTGAGAAACTTCTTTGTGTTCTGTGAAATCATCTCAAAGAGTTACAGCTTTGCCCACAAGAAACCTTTCGCTAAGACACGTCTTCTGGAATTGGCAAGGTGATATTTGGAAGCCCATAGAGGGCCATGGTGAAAAAGGAAATATCCTCAGATGAAATCTGGAAAGAAGCTTTCTGAGAAACTGTTCTGTGATGTGTCACTTCCACTGACAGAGTTACACCTCTATTTCGTGGATCTCTTTGCTAGCCTTATTTCTGTGGAATCTGAGAACAGATACTTCGCATCCCTTTGAAGACTATAGGGCCAAAGGAAATATCCTCCGATAACCAAGAGAAAGAATCTTTCTGAGAAACTTCTTTGTGTTCTGTGAAATCATCTCAGAGTTACAGTTTTTCCCTCAAGAAGCCTTTCGCTAAGACAGTTCTTGTTTAATTGGCAAAGTGATATTTGGAAACCCATAGAGGGCTATGGTGAAAAAGGAAATATCCTCAGATGAAATCTGGAAAGAAGCTTTCTGAGAAACTGCTCTGCGATGTGTGACTTCCACTCACAGAGTTACATCTGTATTTCGTTGATCTCTTTGCTAGCCTTATTTCTGTGGAATCTGAGAACAGATATTTCGGATCCCTTTGAAGACTATAGGGCCAAAGGAAATATCCTCCGATAACAAAGAGAAAGAAGCTTTCTGAGAAACTTCTTTGTGTTCTGTGAAATCATCTCACAGAATTACAGCTTTCCCCTCAAGAAGCCATTGGCTAAGACAGTTCTTGTAGAATTGGCAATGTGATACTTGGAAGCCCATAGAGGGCTAGGGTGAAAAAGGAAGTATCCTCAGATGAAATCTGGAAAGCAGCTTTCTGAGAAACTTCTCTGTGGTGTGTGACTTCCACTCACAGAGTTACATCTGTATTTCGTGGATCTCTTTGCTAGCCTTATTTCTGTGGAATCTTAGAACAGATATTTCGGATCCCTTTGAAGACTATAGGGCCAAAGGAAATATCCTCCGATAACCAAGAGAAAGCAGCTTTCTGAGAAACTTCCTTGTGTTCTGTGAAATGATCTCACAGAGTTACAGCTTTCCCCTCAAGAAGCCTTTCGCTTAGACACCTCTTGTGGAATTGGCAAAGTGATATTTGGAAGCCCATAGATTGATATGGTGAAGAAGGAAATATCCTCAGATGAAATCTGGAAAGAAGCTTTCTGAGAAACTGCTTAGTGTTCTGTTAATTCATCTCACAGAGTTACATCTGTATTTCGTGGATCTCTTTGCTATTCTTATTTCTGTGGAATCTGAGAACAGATATTTCCGATCCCTTTGAAGACTCTAGTGCCAAACGAAATATCCTCCGATAACAAAGAGAAAGATGCTTTCTGAGAAACTTCTTTGTGTTCTGTGAAATCATCTCACAGAGTTACAGCTTTCCCTCAAGAAGCCTTTCTCTAAGACAGTTTTTGTGGAATTGCCGAAGTGATATTTGGAAGCCCCTAGAGGGCTATGGTGAAAAAGGAAATATCTCAGATGAAATCTGGAAAGAAGCCTTCTGAGAAACTGCTTAGTGTTCTGTAAATTCATCTCAGAGAGTTACACCTGTATTTCGTGGATCTCTTTGCTAGCCTTTTTCTGTGGAATCTGAGAACAGATATTTCGGATCCCTTTGAAGGCTAAAGGCCCAAGGAAATATCCTCCGATAACAAAAAGAAAGAAGCTTTCTGAGAAACTTCTTTGTGTTCTGTGAAATCATCTCACAGAGTTACTGCTTTGCCCTCAAGAAACCTTTCGCTAAGACAGTTGTTGTGGAATTGGCAAAATGATATTTGGAAGCCCATAGAGAGCTATGGTGAAAAAGGAAATATCCTCAGATGAAATCTGGAAAGAAGCATTCTGAGAAACTGCTTAGGGTTCTGTTAATTCATCTCACAGAGTTACATCTGTATTTCGTGAATCTTTTTGCTTGCCTTATTTCTGTGGAATCTGAGAACAGATATTTCGGATCCCTTTGAAAACAATAGGGCCAAAGGAAATATCCTCCTATAACAAAGAGAAAGAATCTTTCTGAGAAACTTCTTTGTGTTCTGTGAAATCATCTCACAGAGTTACAGCTTTCCCCTCAAGAAGCCTTTCGCTAAGACAGTTTTTGTGGAATTGGCAAAGTGATATTTGGAAACCCTTAGAGGGCTATGGTGAAAAAGGAAATATCCTCAGATGAAATCTGGAAAGAAGCTCTGAGAAACTGCTTAGTGTCCTTTAAATTCATCTCAGAGTGTTACATCTGTATTTCGTGGATCTCTTTTCTAGCCTTATTTCTGTGGAATCTGAGAACACATATTTCAGATCCCTTTCAAGACTATAGGGCCAAAGGAAATATCCTCCGATAACAAAGAGAAGGAAGCTTTCTGAGAAACTTCTTTGTGTTCTGTGAAATCATCTCACAGAGTTACAGCTTTCCCCTCAAGGAGCCTTTCGCTAAGGCAGTTCTTGTGGAAATGGCAAAGTGATATTTTGAAACCCACAGAGGGCTATGGTGAAAAAGGAAATATCCTCAGATGAAATCTGAAAAGCAGCTTTCTGAGAAACTGCTTAGTGTTCTTTTAATTCATCTCACAGAGTTACATCAGTACTTCTTGGATCTCTTTGCTAGCCTTATTTCTGTGGAATCTGAGAGCAGCTATTTCGGATCCCTTTGAAGACTATAGGGACAAATGAAACATCCTCCGATAACAAAGAGAAAGAAGCTTTCTGAGAAACTTCTTTGTGTTCTGTGAAATCATCTCACAGAGTTACAGCTTTCCCCTCAAGAAGCCTTTCGCTAAGACTGTTCTTGTGGAATTGGCAAAGTGATATTTGGAAGCCCATAGATTGCTATGGTGAAAAAGGAAATATCCTCAGATGAAATCTGGAAAGAAGCTTT
The DNA here is from genome assembly GCF_049350105.2 of Macaca mulatta. Taxonomy (NCBI): domain Eukaryota; kingdom Metazoa; phylum Chordata; class Mammalia; order Primates; family Cercopithecidae; genus Macaca; species Macaca mulatta. The sequence continues at coordinate 54,813,518 of NC_133422.1, read as the reverse complement.
CTGAGAAACTTCTCTGTGGTGTGTGACTTCCACTCACAGAGTTACATCGGTATTTCGTGGATCTCTTTGCTAGCCTTATTTCTGTGGAATCTGAGAACAAATATTTCGGATCCCTTTGAAGACTATAGGGCCAAAGGAAATATCCTCCGATAACAAAGAGAAAGAAGCTTTCTGAGAAACTTCCTTGTGTTCTGTGAAATCATCTCACAGAGTTACAGTTTTCCCCTCAAGAAACCTTTCGCTAAGACAGTTCTTGTGGAAATGGCAAAGTGATATTTGGAAACCCATAGAGGGCTACGGTGAAAAAGGAAATATCCTCAGATGAAATCTGGAAAGAAGCTTTCTGAGAAACTGCTCTGTGATGTGTCTCTTCCACTCACAGTGTTTCACCTGTATTTCGTGGATCACTTTGCTAGCCTTATTTCTGTGGAATCTGAGAACAGATATTTCGGATCCCGTTGAAGACTCTAGGGCCAAAGGAAATATCCTCCGATAACAACGAGAAAGAAGCTTTCTGAGAAACTTCTTTGTGTTCTGTGAAATCATCTCACAGAGTTACAGCTTTCCCCTCAAGAAGCCTTTCGCTACGACACCTCTTGTGGAATTGGCAAAGTGATATTTGGAAGCCCATAGAGGGCTATGCTGAAGAAGGAAATATCCTCAGATGAAATCTGGAAAGAAGTTTTCTGAGAAACTGCTCTGTGATGTGTGACTTCCACTCACAGAGTTACATCTGTATTTCGTGGATCTCTTTTCTAGCCTTATTTCTGTGGAATCTGAGAACAGATATTTCAGATCTCTTTGAAGACTCTAGGGCCAAAGGAAATATCCTCCGATAACAAAGAGAAAGAAGCTTTCTGAGAAACTACTTTGTGTTCTGTGAAATCATCTCACAGAGTAACAGCTTTCCCCTGAAGAAGCCTTTCGCTACGACAGTTCTTCTTTAATTTTCAAAGTGATATTTGGAAGCCTATAGTTGGCTACGGTGAAAAAGGAAATATCCTCAGATTAAATCTGCAAAGAAGCTTTCTGAGAAACTGCTTAGTTTTCTGTAAATTCATCTCAGAGAGTTACATCTGTATTTCGTGGATCTCTTTGCTAGCCTTATTTCTGTGGAATCTGAGAACAGATATTTCGGATCCCTTTGAAGAATAAGTCCAAAGGAAATATCCTCCGATAACAAAGAGAAAGAAGCTTTCTGAGAAACTTCTTTGTGTTCTGTGAAATCATCTCACAGAGATACAGCTTTCCCCTCAAGAAGCCTTTCGCTAAGACAGTTCTTGTGGAATTGGCAAAGTGATATTTAGAAGCCCATAGAGGACTATGGTGAAAAAGGAAATATCCTCAGATGAAATGTGGAAGGAAGCTTTCTGAGAAACTGCTTAGTGTTCTGTTAATTCATCTCACAGAGTTACATCTGTATTTCGTGGATCTCTTTGCTAGCCTTATTTCTGTGGAATCTGAGATCAGATATTTCGGATCCCTTTGAAGACTATAGGGCCAAAGAAAATATACTCCGATAACAAAGAGAAAGAAGCTTTCTGAGAAACTTCTTTGCGTTCTGTGAAATCATCTGACAGAGTTACAGCTTTCCCCTCAAGAAGCCTTTCGCTAAGACAGTTCTTGTGGAATTGGCAAAGTGATATTTGGAAGCCCTTAGAGGGCTATGGTGAAAAAGGAAATATTCTCAGATGAAATCTGGAAAGAAGCTTTCTGAGAAACTTCTCTGTGGTGTGTGACTTCCACTCACAGAGTTACATCTGTATTTCGTGGATCTCTTTGCTAGCCTTATTTCTGTGGAATCTGAGAACAGATATTTCGGATCCCTTTGAAGACTATAGGGCCAAAGGAAATATCCTCCGATAACAAAGAGAAAGAAGCTTTGTGAGAAACTTATTTGTGTTCTGTGAAATCATCTCAGAGTTACAGTTTTTCACTCAAGAAGCCTTTCGCTAAGACAGTTCTTGTTTAATTGGAAAAGTGATATTTGGAAACCCATAGAGGGCTATGGTGAAAAAGGAAATATCCTCAGATGAAATCTGGAAAGAAGCTTTCTGAGAAACTGCTCTGCGATGTGTGACTTCCACTCACAGAGTTACATCTGTGTTTCGTGGATCTCTTTGCTAGCCTTATTTCTGTGGAATCTGAGAACAGATATTTCGGATCCCTTTGAAGACTATAGGGCCAAAGGAAATATCCTCCGATAACAAAGAGAAAGAAGCTTTGTGAGAAACTTCTTTGTGTTCTGTGAAATCATCTCACATAGTTACACCTTTCCCCTCAAGAAGCCTTTTGCTAAGACAGTTCTTGTGGAATTGGCAAAGTGATATTTGGAAGCCCATAGAGGGCTATGCTGAAGAAGGAAATATCCTCAGATGAAATCTGGAAAGAAACTTTCTGAGAAACTGCTTTGTGTTCTGTTAATTCATCTCACAGAGTTATATTTGTATTTCGTGGATCTCTTTGCTAGCCTTATTTCTGTGGAATCTGAGAACAGATATTTCGGATCCCTTTGAAGACTATAGGGCCAAAGGAAATATCCTCCGATAACAAAGAGAAAGAAGCTTTCTGGAAACTTCTTTGTGTTCTGTGAAATCATCTCACAGAGTTACAGCTTTCCCCTCAAGAAGCCTTTCGCTAAGACAGTTCTTGTGGAATTGGCAAAGTGATATTTGGAAGCCCACAGAGGGCTATGGTGAAAAAGGAAATATCCTCAATGAAATCTGGAAAGAAGCTTTCTGAGAAACTGCTCTGTGATGTGTGACTTCCACTCACAGAGTTACATCTGTATTTCGTGGATCTCTTTTCTAGCCTTATTTCTGTTGAATCTGAGAACAGATATTTCAGATCTCTTTGAAGACTATAGGGCCAAAGGAAATATCCTCCGATAACAAAGAGAAAGAAGCTTTCTGAGAAACTACTTTGTGTTCTGTGAAATCATCTCACAGAGTAACAGCTTTCCCCTGAAGAAGCCTTTCGCTACGACAGTTCTTCTTTAATTTTCAAAGTGATATTTGGAAGCCTATAGTTGGCTACGGTGAAAAAGGAAATATCCTCAGATTAAATCTGCAAAGAAGCTTTCTGAGAAACTGCTTAGTTTTCTGTAAATTCATCTCAGAGAGTTACATCTGTATTTCGTGGATCTCTTTGCTAGCCTTATTTCTGTGGAATCTGAGAACAGATATTTCGGATCCCTTTGAAGAATATAGGTCCAAAGGAAATATCCTCCGATAACAAAGAGAAAGAAGCTTTCTGAGAAACTTCTTTGTGTTCTGTGAAATCATCTCACAGAGATACAGCTTTCCCCTCAAGAAGCCTTTCGCTAAGACAGTTCTTGTGGAATTGGCAAAGTGATATTTGGAAGCCCATAGAGGGCTATGGTGAAAAAGGAAATATCCTCAGATGAAATCTGGAAAGAAGCTTTCTGAGAAACTGCTTAGGGTTCTGTTAATTCATCTCACAGAGTTACATCTGTATTTCGTGGATCGCTTTCCTAGCCTTATTTCTGTGGAGTCTGAGAACAGATATTTCAGATCCCTTTGAAGACTATAGGACCAAATGAAACACCCTCCGATAACAAAGAGAAAGAAGCTTTCTCAGAAACTTCTTTGTGTTCTGTTAAATCATCTCACAGAGTTACAGCTTTCCCCTCAAGAAGCCTCTCGCTAAGACTGTTCTTGTGGAATTGGCAAAGTGATATTTGGAAGCCCATAGAGGGCTATGGTGAAAAAGGAAATATCCTCAGATGAAATCGGGAAAAAGCTTTTGGAGAAATTTCTCTGTGGTGTGTGACTTCCACTCACAGAGTTACATCTGTATTTCGTGGATCTCTTTGCTAGCCTTATTTCTGTGGAATCTGAGAACAGATATTTCGGATCCCTTTGAAGACTATAGGGAAAAAGGAAATATCCTCCGATAACAAAGAGAAAGATGCTTTCTGAGAAACTTCTTTGTGTTCTGTGAAATCATCTCATAGAGATACAGCTTTCCCCTCAAGAAGCCTTTCGCAAAGACAGTTCTTGTGGAATTGGCAAAGTGAAATTTTTAAGCCCATAAAGGGCTATGGTGAAAAAGGAAATATCCTCAGATGAAATCAGGAAAGAAGCTTTCTGAGAAACTGCTTAGGGTTCTGTTAATTCATCTCACAGAGTTACATCTGTATTTCGTGGATCTATTTGCTAGCCTTATTTCTGTGGAATCGGAGAACAGATATTTCGGATCCCTTTGAAGACTATATGGCCAAAGGAAATATCCTCCGATAACAAAGAGAAAGAAGCTTTCTGAGAAACTTCTTTGTGTTCTGTGAAATCATCTCACAGAGTTACACCTTTCCCCTCAAGAAGCCTTTCGCTAAGACAGTTCTTGTGGAATTGGAAAAGTGATACTTGGAAGCCCATAGAGGACTATGGTGAAAAAGGAAATATCCTCAGATGAAATCTAGAAAGAAGCTTTCTGTGAAACTGCTTAGTGTTCTGTAAATTGATCTCAGAGAGTTACATCTGTATTTCGTGGATCTCTTTCCTAGCCTTATTTCTGTGGAATCTGAGAACAGATATTTCGGATCCCTTTGAAGTCTGTAGGGCCAAAGGAAATATCCTCCGATAACAAAGAGAAAGAAGCTTTCTGAGAAACTTCTTTGTGTCCTGTGAAATCATCTCACAGAGTTACAGCTTTATCCTCAAGAACACTTTCGCTAAGACAGTTCTTGTGGAATTGGCAAATTGATATTTGGAAGCCCATAGAGGGCTATGGTGAAAAAGGAAATACCCTCAGATGAAATCTGGAAAGAAGCTTTCTCAGAAACTGCTCTGCGATTTGTGACTTCCACTCACTGAGTTACATCTGTATTTCGTGGATCTCTTTGCTAGCCTTATTTCTGTGGAATCTGAGAACAGATATTTCGGATCCCTTTGAAGACTATAGGGCCAAAGGAAATATCCTCCGATAACAAAGAGAAAGAAGCTTTCTGAGAAACTTCTTTGTGTTCTGTGAAATCATCTCACAGAGTAACAGCTTTCCCCTGAAGAAGCCTTTCGCTACGACAGTTCTTCTTTAATTTTCAAAGTGATGTTTGGAAGCCTATAGTTGGCTACGGTGAAAAAGGAAATATCCTCAGATTAAATCTGGAAAGAAGCTTTCTGAGAAACTGCTTAGTTTTCTGTAAATTCATCTCAGAGAGTTACATCTGTATTTCGTGGATCTCTTTGCTAGCCTTATTTCTGTGGAATCTGAGAACAGATATTTCGGATCCCTTTGAAGAATATAGGTCCAAAGGAAATATCCTCCGATAACAAAGAGAAAGAAGCTTTCTGAGAAACTTCTTTGTGTTCTGTGAAATCATCTCACAGAGATACAGCTTTCCCCTCAAGAAGCCTTTTGCTAAGACAGTAATTGTGGAATTGGCAAAGTGATATTTGGAAGCCCATAGAGGGCTATGGTGAAAAAGGAAATATCCTCAGATGAAATCTGGAAAGAAGCTTTCTGAGAAACTGCTTAGGGTTCTGTTAATTCATCTCACAGAGTTACATCTGTGTTTCGTGGATCTCTTTCCTAGCCTTATTTCTGTGGAGTCTGAGAACAGATATTTCGGATCCCTTTGAAGACTATAGGGCCAAATGAAACACCCTCCGATAAAAAAGAGAAAGAAGCTTTCTCAGAAACTTCTTTGTGTTCTGTTAAATCATCTCACAGAGTTACAGGTTTCCCCTCAAGAAGCCTCTCGCTAAGACTGTTCTTGTGGAATTGGCAAAGTGATATTTGGAAGCCCATAGAGGGCTATGGTGAAAAAGGAAATATCCTCAGATGAAATCTGGAAAAAGCTTTTTGAGAAACTTCTCTGTGGTGTGTGACTTCCACTCACAGAGTTACATCTGTATTTCGTGGATCTCTTTGCTAGCCTTATTTCTGTGGAATCTGAGTACAGATATTTCGGATCCCTTTGAAGACTATAGGGCCACAGGAAATATCCTCCGATAACAAAGAGAAAGATGCTTTCTGAGAAACTTCTTTGTGTTCTGTGAAAGCATCTCACAGAGATACAGCTTTCCCCTCAAGAAGCCTTTCGCTAAGACAGTTCTTGTGGAATTGGCAAAGTGATATTTTTAAGCCCATAGAGGGCTATGGTGAAAAAGGAAATATCCTCAGATGAAATCAGGAAAGAAGCTTTCTGAGAAACTGCTTAGGGTTCTGTTAATTCATCTCACAGAGTTACATCTGTATTTCGTGGATCTATTTGCTAGCCTTATTTGTGTGGAATCGGAGAACAGATATTTCGGATCCCTTTGAAGACTATAGGGCCAAAGGAAATATCCTCCGATAACAATGAGAAAGAAGCTTTCTGAGAAACTTCTTTGTGTTCTGTGAAATCATCTCACAGAGTTACACCTTTCCCCTCAAGAAGCCTTTCGCTAAGACAGTTCTTGTGGAATTGGAAAAGTGATACTTGGAAGCCCATAGAGGGCTAGGGTGAAAAAGGAAATATCCTCAGATGAAATCTAGAAAGAAGCTTTCTGAGAAACTGCTTAGTGTTCTGTAAATTGATCTCAGAGAGTTACATCTGTATTTCGTGGATCTCTTTCGTAGCCTTATTTCTGTGGAATCTGAGAACAGATATTTCGGATCCCTTTGAAGACTGTAGGGCCAAAGGAAATATCCTCCGATAACAAAGAGAAAGAAGCTTTCTGAGAAACTTCTTTGTGTCCTGTGAAATCATCTCACAGAGTTACAGCTTTCCCCTCAAGAACACTTTCGCTAAGACAGTTCTTGTGGAATTGGCAAAGTGATATTTGGAAGCCCATAGAGGGCTATGGTGAAAAAGGAAATATCCTCAGATGAAACCTGGAAAGAAGCTTTCTGAGAAACTTCTCTGTGGTGTGTGACTTCCACTCACAGAGTTACATCTGTATTTCGTGGATCTCTTTGCTAGCCTTATTTCTGTAGAATCTGAGAACAGATATTTCGGATCCCTTTGAAGACTATAGGGCCAAAGGAAATATCCTCCGATAACAAAGAGAAAGAAGCTTTCTGAGAAACTTCTTTGTGTTCTGTGAAATCATCTCACAGAGTTTCAGCTATCCCCTCGAGAAGCCTTTCGCTAAGACAGTTCTTGTGGAATTGGCAAAGTGATATTTGGAGGCCATAGAGGGCTATGGTGAAAAAGGAAATATCCTCAGATGAAATCTGGAAAGAAACTTTCTGAGAAACTTCTCTGTGGTGTGTGACTTCCACTCAAAGAGTTACATCTGTATTTCGTGGATCTCTTTGCTAGCCTTATTTCTGTGGAATCTGAGAACAGATATTTCGGATCCCTTTGAAGACTATAGGGCCAAAGGAAATATCCTCCGATAACAAAGAGAAAGAAGCTTTCTGAGAAACTTCTTTGTGTTCTGTGAAATCATCTCACAGAGTTTCAGCTTTCGCCTCAAGAAGCCTTTCGCTAAGACAGTTCTTGTCGAATTGGCAAAGTGATATTTGGAAGCCCATAGAGTTATGGTGAAAAAGGAAATATCCTCAGATGAAATCTGGAAAGAAGCTTTCTGAGAAACTGTTTAGTGTTATGTTAATTCATCTCACAGAGTTACATCGGTATTTCGTAGATCTCTTTGCTAGCCTTATTTCGGTGAAATCTGAGAACAGATATTTCGGATCCCTTTGAACACTATAGGGCCAAAGGAAATATCCTCCGATAACAAAGAGAAAGAAGCTTTCTGAGAAACTTCTTTGTGTTCTGTGAAGTCATCTCGGAGAGTTACAGCTTTCCCCTCAAGAAGCCTATCTCTAAGACAGTTCTTGGGGAATTGGCAGAGTGATATTTGGAAGCCCTTAGAGAGCTATGGTGAAAAAGGAAATATCCTCAGATGAAATCTGGAAAGAAGGTTTCTGAGAAACTTCTCTGTGATGTGTGAATTCCACTCACAGAGTTACATCTGTATTTCGTGGATCTCTTTGCTAGCCTTATTTCTGTGGAATCTGAGAACAGATATTTCGGATCCCTTTGAAGACTATAGGGCCAAAGGAAATATCCTCCGATAACAAAGAGAAAGAAACTTTCTGAGAAACTTCTTTGTGTTCTGTGAAATCATCTCACAGATTTACAGCTTTCCCCTCAAGAAGCCTTTCGCTAAGACAGTTCTTGTGGAATTGGCAAAGTGATATTTGGAAGCCCTTAGAGGACTATGGTGAAAAAGGAAATATCCTCAGTTGAAATCTGGGAAGAAGCTTTCTGAGAAACTGCTTAGTGTTCTGTTAATTCATCTCACAGAGTTACATCTGAATTTCGTGGATCTCTTTGCTAGCCTTATTTCTGTGGAATCTGAGAACAGATATTTCGGATCCCTTTGAAGAGTATAGGGCCAAAGGAAATATCCTCCGTTAACAAAGAGAAAGAAGCTTTCTGAGAAACTTCTTTGTGTTCTGTGAAATCATATCACAGAGTTGCAGCTTCCCCCTCAAGAAGGCTTTCGCTAAGACGGTTCTTTTGGAATTGGCAAAGTGATATTTGGAAGCCCACAGAGGGCTATTGTGAAAAAGGAAATATCCTTAGATGAAATCTGGAAAGAAGCTTTCTGAGAAACTGCTTAGTGTTCTGTTAATTCATCTCACAGAGTTACATCTGTATTTCGTGGATCTCTTTGCTAGCCTTATTTCTGTGGAATCTGAGAACAGATATTTCGGATCCCTTTGAAGACTATAGGGCCAAAGGAAATATTCTCCGACAACATAGAGAAAGAAGCTTTCTGAGAAACTTCTTTGTGTTCTGTGAAATCATCTCACAGAGTTTCAGCTTTCGCCTCAAGAAGCCTTTCGCTAAGACAGTTCTTGTGGAATTGGCAAAGTCATATTTGGAAGCCCATAGAGGGCTACGGTGAAAAAGAAAATATCCTCAGATGAAATCTGGAAAGAATCTTTCTGAGAAACTGCTCTATGATGTGCGACTTCCACTCACAGTGTTATATCTCTATTTCGTAGATCTCTTTGCTAGCCTTATTTCTGTGGAATCTGAGAACAGATATTTCGGATCCCTTTGAAGACTATAGGGCCAAAGGAAATATCCTCCGATAACAAAGGGAAAGAAGCTTTCAGAGAAACTTCTTTGTGTTCTGTGAAATCATCTCACAGAGTTACAGCTTTCCCCTCAAGAAGCCTTTCGCTAAGACAGTTCTTGTGGAATTGGCAAAGAGATATTTGGAAGCCCATAGAGGGCTATGGTGAAAAAGGAAATATCCTCAGATGAAATCTGGAAAGAAGGTTTCTCAGAAACTTCTCTGTTGTGTGTGACTTCCACTCACAGAGTTACATTTGTATTTCTTGGATCTCCTTGCTAGCCTTATTTCTGTGGAATCTGAGAACAGATATTTCGGATCCCTTTGAAGACTATAGGGCCAAAGGAAATATCCTCCGATAACAAAGAGAAAGAAGCTTTCTGAGAAACTTCTTTGTGTTCTGTGAAATCATCTCACAGAGTTACAGCTTTCCCCTCAAGAAGCCTTTCGCTAAGACAGTTCTTGTGGAATTGACAAAGTGATATTTGGAAGCCCTTAGAGGGCTATGGTGAAAAAGGAAATATCCTCAGATGAAATCTGGAAGGAAGCCTTCTAAGAAACTGCTTAGTGTTCTGTTAATTCATCTCACAGTGTTACATCTGTATATCGTGGATCTCTTTACTAGCCTTATTTCTGTGGAATCTGAGAACACATATTTCAGATCATTTTGAAGAATATAGGGCCAAAGCAAATATCCTCCGATAACAAAGAGAAAGAAGCTTTCTGAGAAACTTCTTTGTGTTCTGTGAAATCATCTAACGGAGTTACAGCTTTCCCCTCAAGAAACCTTTCGCTAAGACAGTTCTTGTGGAATTGGCAAAGTGATATTTGGAAGCCCATAGAGGGCTACGGTGAAAAAGGAAATATCCTCAGATGAAATCTGGAAAGAAGCTTTCTGAGAAGCTTCTCTGTGGTGTGTGAGTTCCACTCACAGAGTTACATCTGTATTTCGTGGATGTCTTTGCTAGCCTTATTTCTGTGGAATCTGAGAACAGATATTTCGGATCCCTTTGAAGACTACTGGGCCAAAGGAAATATTAACCGATAACAAAGAGAAAGAAGCTTTCTGAGAAACTTCTTTTTGTTCTGTGAAATCATCTCACAGAGTTACAGCTTTGCCCTCAAGAAGCCTTTCGCTAAGACAGTTCTTGTGGAATTGGCAAGGTGATATTTGGAAGCCCATAGAGGGCTATGGTGAAAAAGGAAATATCCTCAGATGAAATCTGGAAAGAAGCTTTCTGAGAAACTTCTCTGTGGTGTGTGACTTCCACTCACAGAGTTACATCTGTATTTCGTGGATCTCTTTGCTAGCCTTATTTCTGTGGAATCTGAGAAGAGATATTTCGGATCCCTTTGAAGACTATAGTGCCAAAGGAAATATCCTCCGATAAGAAAGAGAAAGAAGCTTTCTGAGAAACTTCTTTGTTTTCTGAGAAAGCATCTTACACAGCTACAGCTTTCCCTTCAAGAAGCCTTTCACTAAGATAGTTCTTGTGGAATTGGCAAAGTGATATTTGGAAGCCCATAGAGGGCTATGGTGAAAAAGGAAATATCCTCAGATGAAATCTGGAAAGAAGCTTTCTGAGAAATTGCTTAGTGTTCTGTTAATTCATCTCACAGAGTTACATCTGTATTTCTTGGATCTCTTTGCTAGCCTTATTTCTGTGGAATCTCAGAAGAGATATTTCGGATCCCTTTGAAGACTATAGGGCCAAAGGAAATATCCTCCGATAACAAAGACAAAAGCTTTCTGAGAAACTTCTTTGTGTTCTGTGAAATCATCTCACAGAGTTTCAGCGTTCCACTCAAAAAGCCTTTCGCTAAGACAGTTCTTGTGGAATTGGCAAAGTGATATTTGGAAGCCATAGAGGGCTATGGTGAAAAAGGAAATATCCTCAGATGAAATCTGGAAAGAAGCTTTCTGAGAAACTTCTCTGTGGTGTGTGACTTCCACTCACAGAGTTACATCTCCATTTCTTGGATCTCTTTGCTAGCCTTAGTTCTGTGGAATCTGAGAACAGATATTTCGGATCCCTTTGAAGAATATAGGGCCCAAGGAAATATCTTCCGATAACAAAGAGAAAGAAGCTTTCTGAGAAACTTCTTTCTGTTCTGTGAAATCATCGCACAGAGTTTCAGCTTTCCCCTCAAGAAGCCTTTCGATAAGACAGTTCTTGTGGAATGGGCAAAGTGATATTTGGAAGCCCATAGAGGGCTATGGTGAAAAAGGAAATATCCTCAGATGAAATATGGAAAGAAGCCTTCTGAGAAACTGCTTAGTGTTCTGTTAATTCATCTCACAGAGTTACATCTGTATTTCGTGGATCTCTTTGCTAGCCTTATTTCTGAGGAATCTGAGAACAGATATTTAGGAACACTTTGAAGACTATAAGGCCATAGGAAATATCCTCCGATAACAAAGAGAAAGAAGCTTTCTGAGAACCTTCTTTGTGTTCTGTTAAAGCATCTCACAGAGTTACTGCTTTCCCTTCTAAAAGCCTTTCGCTAAGACAGTTCTTGCGGAATTGGCAAAGTGATAATTGGAAGCCCATAGAGGGCTATGGTGAAAAAGGAAATATCCTCAGATGAAATCTGGAAAGAAGGTTTCTGAGAAACTTCTCTGTTGTGTGTGACTTTCACTCACAGAGTTACATCTGTATTTCTTGGATCTCTTTGCTAGCCTTATTTCTGTGGAATCTGAGAACAGATATTTCGGATCCCTATGAAGACTATAGGGCCAAAGGAAATATACTCCGATAACAAAGAGAAAGAAGCTTTCTGAGACACTTCTTTGTGTTCTGTGAAATCATCTCACAGAGTTACAGCTTTCCCCTCAAGAAGCCTTTCGCTAAGACAGTTCTTGTGGAATTGGCAAAGTGATATTTGGAAGCCCATAGAGGACTATGGTGAAAAAGGAAATATCCTCAGATGAAATGTGGAAGGAAGCTTTCTGAGAAACTGCTTAGTGTTCTGTTAATTCATCTCACAGAGTTACATCTGTATTTCGTGGATCTCTTTGCTAGCCTTATTTCTGTGGAATCTGAGAACAGATATTTCGGATCCCATTGAAGACTATAGTTCCAAAGGAAATATTCTCCGATAACAAAGAGAAAGAAGCTTTCTGAGAAACTTCTTTGTGTTCTGTGAAATCATCTCACAGAGTTACAGCTTTCCCCTCAAGAAGTCTTTCACTAAGACAGTTCTTATGGAATTGGCAAAGTGATATTTGGAAGCCCTTAGAGGGCTATGGTGAAAAAGGAAATATCCTCAGATGAAATCTGGAAAGAAGCTTTTTGAGAAACTTCTCTGTGATGTGTGACTTCCACTCACAGAGTTACATCTGTATTTCGTGGATCTCTTTGCTAGCCTTATTTCTGTGGAATCTGAGAACAGATATTTCGGATCCCTTTGAAGACAATAGGGCCAAGGGAAATATCCTCCGATAACAAAGAGAAAGAAGCTTTCTGAGAAACTACTTTGTGTTCTGTGAAATCATCTCACAGAGTTACAGCTTTCCCCTCAAGAAGCCTTCCGCTAAGACACTTCTTGTGGAATTGGCCAAGTGATATTTGGAAGCCCATAGAGGGCTATGGTGAAAAAGGAAATATCCTCAGATGAAATCTGGAAAGAAGCTTTCTGAGAAACTTCTCTGTGGTGTGTGACTTCCAGTCACAGAGTTACATCTGTATTTCGTGGATCTCTTTGCTAGCCTTATTTCTGTGGAATCTGAGAACAGATATTTCGGATCCCTTTGAAGACTATAGGGCCAAAGGAAATCTCCTCCGATAACAAAGAGAAAGAAGGTTTCTGAGAAACTTCTTTATGTTCTGTGAAATCATCTCACAGAGTTACAGCTTTCCCCTCAAGAAGCCTTTCGCTAAGACAGTTGTTGTGGAATTGGCAACTTGATATTTGGAAGCCCATAGAGGGCTACGGTGAAAAATGAAATATCCTCAGATGAAATCTGGAAAGAAGCTTTCTGAGAAACTTCTCTGTGGTGTGTGACTTCCAATCCCAGAGTTACATCTGCATTTGGTGGATCTCTTTGCTAGCCTTATTTCTGTGGAATCTGAGAACAGATATTTCGGATCCCTTTGAAGACTATAGGGCCAAAGGAAATATCCTCCGATAACAAAGAGAAAGAAGCTTTCTTAGAACCTTCTTTGTGTTCTGTGAAAGCACCTCACAGAGTTACTGCTTTCCCTTCTAGAAGCCTTTCGCTAAGACAGTTCTTGCGGAATTGGCAAAGTGATAATTGGAAGCCCATAGAGGGCTATGGTGAAAAAGGAAATATCCTCAGATGAAATCTGGAAAGAAGGTTTCTGAGAAACTTCTCTGTTGTGTGTGACTTTCACTCACAGAGTTACATCTGTATTTCTTGGATCTCTTTGCTAGCCTTATTTCTGTGGAATCTGAGAAAAGATATTTCGGATCCCTTTGAAGACTATAGGGTCAAAGGAAATATACTCCGATAAGAAAGAGGAAGAAGCTTTCTGAGAAACTTCTTTGTGTTCTGTGAAATCATCTCACAGAGTTTCAGCTTTCCCCTCAAGAAGCCTTTCGCTAAGACAGTTCTTGTGGAATTGGCAAAGTGATATTTGGAAGCCCATAGAGGACTATCGTGAAAAAGGAAATATCCTCAGATGAAATGTGGAAGGAAGCTTTCTGAGAAACTGCTTAGTGTTCTGTTAATTCATCTCACAGAGTTACATCTGTATTTCGTGGATCTCTTTGCTAGCCTTATTTCTGTGGAATCTGAGAGCAGATATTTCGGATCCCTTTGAAGACAATAGGGCCAAGGGAAATATCCTCCGATAACAAAGAGAAAGAAGCTTTCTGAGAAACGACTTTGTGTTCTGTGAAATCATCTCACGGAGTTACAGCTTTCCCCTCAAGAAGCCTTTCGCTAAGACACTTCTTGTGGAATTGGCCAAGTGATATTAGGAAGCCCATAGAGGGCTATGGTGAAAAAGGAAATATCATCAGATGAAATCTGGAAAGAAGCTTTCTGAGAAACTTCTCTGTGGTGTGTGACTTCCAGTCACAGAGTTACATCTGTATTTCGTGGATCTCCTTGCTAGCCTTATTTCTGTGGAATCTGAGAACAGATATTTCGGATCCCTTTGAAGAATATAGGGCCAAAGGAAATATCCTCCGATAACAAAGAGAAAGACGATTTCTGAGAAACTTCTTTGTGTTTTGTGAAATCATCTCACAGAGTTTCAGCTTTCCCCTCAAGAAGCCTTTCGCTAAGACAGTTCTTGTGGAATTGGCAAAGTGATATTTGGAAGCCCATAGAGGGCTATGGTGAAAAAGGAAATATCCTCAGATGAAATCTGGAAAGAAGCTTTCTGAGAAACTGCTTAGTGTTCTTTTAATTCATCTCAGAGAGTTACATCTGCATTTCGTGGATCTCTTTGCTAGCCTTATTTCTGTGGAATCTGAGAACAGATATTTCGGATCCCTTTGAAGACTATAGGGCCAAAGGAAATATCCTCCGATAACAAAGAGAAAGATGCTTTCTGATAAACTTCTTGGTGTTCTGTGAAATCATCTCACGGAGTTACAGCTTTCCCCTCAAGAAGGCTTTCGCTAAGACAGTTCTTGTGGAATTGGCAAAGTGATATTTGGAAGCCCGTAGAGGGCTACGGTGAAAAAGGAAATATCCTCAGATGAAATCTGGAAAGAAGCCTTCTGAGAAACTGCTCTGTGATGGGTGACTTCCACTCACAGAGTTACATCTGTATTTCGTTAATCTCTTTGCTAGCCTTATTTCTGTGGAATCTGAGAACAGATATTTCGGATCCCTTTGAAGACTATAGGGCCAAAGGAAATCTCCTCCGATAACAAAGAGAAAGAAGGTTTCTGAGAAACTTCTTTGTGTTCTGTGAAATCATCTCATGGAGTTACAGCTTTCCCCTCAAGAAGCCTTTCGCTAAGACAGTTGTTGTGGAATTGGCAACTTGATATTTGGAAGCCCATAGAGGGCTACGGTGAAAAATGAAATATCCTCAGATGAAATCTGGAAAGAAGCTTTCTGAGAAACTTCTCTGTGGTGTGTGACTTCCACTCCCAGAGTTACATCTGCATTTGGTGGATCTCTTTGCTAGCCTTATTTCTGTGGAATCTGAGAACAGATATTTCAGATACCTTTGAAGACTATAGGGCCAAAGGAAATATCCTCCGATAACAAAGACAAAGAAGCTTTCTGAGAAACTTCCTTGTGTTCTGTGAAATCATCTCACAGAGTCACAGCTTTCCCCTCAAGAAACCTTTCGCTAAGACAGTTCTTGTGGAATTGGCAAAGTGATATTTGGAAGCCCATAGAGGGCTATGGTGAAAAAGGAAATATCCTCAGATGAAATCTGGAAAGAAGCTTCCTGAGAAACTGCTCTGTGATGTGTGACTTCCACTCACAGAGTTACATCTGTATTTCGTGGATCTCTTTGCTAGCCTTATTTCTGTGGAATCTGAGAACAGATATTTCGGATCCCTTTGAAGACTATAGGGCCAATGGAAATATCCTCCGATAACAATGAGAAAGAAGCTTTCTGAGAAACCTCCTTGTGTTCTGTGAAATCATCTCAGAGTTACAGCTTTCCCCTCAAGAAGCCTTTCGCTAAGACTGTTATTGTGGAATTGGCAAAGTGATATTTGGAAGCCCATAGAGGGCTATGGTGAAAAAGGAAATATCCTCAGATGAAATCTAGAAAGAAGCTTTCTGAGAAACTGCTCTGTGATGTGTGACTTCCACTCACAGAGATACATCTTTATTTCGTGGATGTCTTTGCTAGCCTTATGTCTGTGGAATCTGAGAACAAATATTTCGGATCCCTTTGAAGACTATAGGGCCAAAGGAAATATCCTCTGAGAACAAAGAGAAAGAAGCTTTCTGAGAAACTTCTTTGTGTTCTGTGAAATCATTTCACAGAGTTACAGCTTTCCCCTCAAGAAGCCTTTCGCTAAGACATTTCTTGGGGAATTGGCAAAGTGATATTTGGAAGCCCATAGAGAGCTATGGTGAAAAAGGAAATATCCTCAGATGAAATCTGGAAGGAAGCTTTCTGAGAAACTGCTCTGTGATGTGTGACTTCCACTCACAGAGTTACATCTGTATTTCATGGATCTCTTTGCTAGCCTTATATCTGTGGAATCAGAGAAGAGATATTTCGGATCCCTTTGAAGACTATAGGGCCAAAGGAAATATCCTCCGATAACAAAGAGAAAGAAGCTTTCTGAGAAACTTCTTTGTGTTCGGTGAAATCATCCCACAGAGTTACAGCTTTCCCCTCAGGAAGCCTTTCGCTACGACAGTTCTTGAGGAATTGGCAAAGTGATATTTGGAAGCTCATAGAGGGCTACGGTGAAAAAGGAAATATCCTCAGATGAAATCTGGAAAGAAGCTTTCTGAGAAACTGCTTAGTGCTCTGTTAATGCATCTCACAGAGTTACATCTGTATTTCGTGGATGTCTTTGCTAGCCTTATTTCGGTGGAATCTGAGAACAGATATTTCGGATCCCTTTGAAGACTATAGGGCCAAAGGAAATATCTTCGGATAACAAAGAGAAAGAAGCTTTCTGAGAAAATTCTTTGTGTTCTGTGAAATCATCTCACTGAGTTACCACTTTCCCCTCAAGAAGCCTTTCGCTAAGACGGTTGTAGTGGAATTGGCATAGTGATATTTGAAAGCCCATAGAGGGCTACGGTGAACAAGGAAATATCCTCAGATGAAATCTGGAAAGAAGCTTTCTGAGAAACTGCTCTGTGATGTGTGACTTCCACTCAAAGAGTTACATCTGTATTTCGTGGATCTCCTGGCTAGCCTTCTTTCTTTGGAATCTGAGAAGCGATATTGCGGATCTCTTTGAAGACTATAGGGCCAAAGGAAATATCCTCCGATAACAAAGAGAAAGAAGCTTTCTGAGAAACTTCTTTGTGTTCTGTGAAATCATCTCACAGAATTACAGCTTTCCCCTCAAGAAGGCTTTCACTAAGACAGTTCTGGTGGAATTGGAAAAGTGATATTTGGAAGCCCATAGAGGGCTATGGTGAAAAAGGAAATATCCTCAGATGAAATCTGGAAAGAAACTTTCTGAGAAACTGCTCTGTGATGTGTGACTTCCACTCACAGAGTTACATCTGTATTTCGTGGATCTCTTTGCTAGCCTTATTTCTGTGGAATCTGAGAACAGATATTTCGGATCCCTTTGAAGACTATAGGGCAAAAGTATATATCCTCCGATAACAATGAGAAAGAAGCTTTCTGAGAAACTTCTTTGTGTTCTGTGAAATCATCTCACAGAGTTACAGCTTTTCCCTCAAGAAGCCTTTCGCTAAGACAGTTCTTATGGAATTGGCAAAGTGATATTTGGAAGCCCATAGAGGGCAATGGTGAAAAAGGAAATATCCTCAGATGAAATCTGGAAAGAAGCTTTCTGAGAAACTACTTAGTGTTCTGTTAATGCATCTCACAGAGTTACATCTGTATTTCGTGGATCTCTTTGCTAGCCTTATTTCTGTGGAATCTGAGAACAGATATTTCGGATCCCTTTGAAGACTATAGGGCCCAAGGAAATATCCTCCGAAAACAAAGAGAAAGAAGCTTTCTGAGAAACTTCTTTGTGTTCTGTGAAATCATCTCACAGAGTTACAGCTTTTCCCTCAAGAAGCCTTTCGCTAAGACACTTCTTGTGGAATTGGCAAAGTGACATTTGGAAACCCATAGAGGGCTATGGTGAAAAAGGAAATATCCTCAGATGAAATCTGGAAAGAAGCTTTCTGAGAAACTGCTCTGTGATGTGTGACTTCCACTCACAGAGTTACATCTCTGTTTCGTGAATCTCTTTGCTAGCCTTATTTCTGTGGAATCTGAGAACAGATATTTCGGGTCCCTTTGAAGACTATAGGGCCAAAGGAAATATCCTCCGATAACAAAGAGAAAGAAGCTTTCTACGAAACTTCTTTGTGTTCTGTGAAATCATCTCACAGAGTTACAGCTTTCCCCTCAATAAGACTTTCGGTAAGACAGTTCTTCTGGAATTGGCAAAGTGATATTTGGAAGCCCTTAGAGGGCTATGGTGAAAAAGGAAATATCCTCAGATGAAATCTGGAAAGAAGCTTTCTGAGAAACTGCTCTGTGATGTGTGACTTCCACTCACAGAGTTACATCTCTGTTTCGTGAATCTCTTTGCTAGCCTTATTTCTGTGGAATCTGAGAACAGATATTTCGGATCCCTTTGAAGACTATAGGGCCAAAGGAAGTATCCTCCGATAACAAAGAGAAAGAAGCTTTCTGAGAAATTTCTTTGTGTTCTGTGAAATCAGCTCAAGGAGTTACAACTTCCCCCTCAAGAAGCGTTTCGCTAAGACAGTTGTTGTGGAATTGGCAAAGTGATATTTGGAAGCCCATAGAGGGCTAAGTGGAAAAAGGAAATATCCTCAGATGAAATCTGGAAAGAAGCTTTCTGAGAAACTGTTTAGTGTTCTGCTAATTCATCTCACAGAGTTACAGCTGTATATCGTGGATCTCTTTGCTAACCTTATATCTGTGGAATCTGAGAACAGATATTTCGGATCCCTTTGAAGACTATAGTGCCAAAAGAAATATCCTCCGATAACAAAGAGAAAGAAGCTTTCTGAGAAACTTCTTTGTGTTCTGTGAAATCATCTCACAGAGTTACAGCTTTCCCCTCAAGAAGCCTTTCACTAAGACAGTTGTTGTGGAATTGGTAAAGTGATATTTGGAAGCCCATATAGGGCCATGGTGAAAAAGGAAATATTCTCAGATGAAATCTGAAAAGAAGCTTTCTGAGAAACTGCTTAGTGTTCTGTTAACTCATTTCACAGAGTTACATCTGTATTTCGTGGATCTCTTTGCTAGCCCTATTTCTGTGCAATCTCAGAAGAGATATTTCGGATCCCTTTGAAGACTATAGGGCCAAAGGAAATACCTTCCGAAAACAAAGAGAAAGAAGCTTTCTGAGAAACTTCTTTGTGTTCTGTGAAATCATCTCACAGAGTTTCAGCTTTCCCCTCAAGAAGCCTTTCGCTAAGACCGTTCTTGTGGAATTGGCAAAGTGATATTTGGAAGCCCTTAGAGGGCCATGGTGAAAAAGGAAATATCCTCAGATGAAATCTGGAAAGAAGCTTTTTGAGAAACTTCTCTGTGATGTGTGACTTCCACTCACAGAGTTACATCTGTATTTCGTGGATCTCTTTGCTAGCCTTATTTCTGTGGAATCTGAGAACAGATATTTCGGATCCCTTTGAAGACAATAGGGCCAAGGGAAATATCCTCCGATAACAAAGAGAAAGAAGCTTTCTGAGAAACGACTTTGTGTTCTGTGAAATCATCTCACGGAGTTACAGCTTTCCCCTCAAGAAGCCTTTCGCTAAGACACTTCTTGTGGAATTGGCCAAGTGATATTAGGAATCCCATAGAGGGCTATGGTGAAAAAGGAAATATCATCAGATGAAATCTGGAAAGAAGCTTTCTGAGAAACTTCTCTGTGGTGTGTGACTTCCAGTCACAGAGTTACATCTGTATTTCGTGGATCTCTTTGCTAGCCTTATTTCTGTGGAATCTGAGAACAGATATTTCGGATCCCTTTGAAGAATATAGGGCCAAAGGAAATATCCTCCGATAACAAAGAGAAAGAAGCTTTCTGAGAAACTTCTTTGTGTTTTGTGAAATCATCTCACTGAGTTTCAGCTTTCTCCTCAAGAAGCCTTTCGCTAAGACAGTTCTTGTGGAATTGGCAAAGTGATATTTGGAAGCCCATAGAGGGCTATGGTGAAAAAGGAAATATCCTCAGATGAAATCTGGAAAGAAGCTTTTTGAGAAACTGCTTAGTGTTCTTTTAATTCATCTCAGAGAGTTACATCTGCATTTCGTGGATCTCTTTGCTAGCCTTATTTCTGTGGAATCTGAGAACAGATATTTCGGATCCCTTTGAACAATATAGGGCCAAAGGAAATATCCTCCGATAACAAAGAGAAAGATGCTTTCTGAGAAACTTCTTGGTGTTCTGTGAAATCATCTCACGGAGTTACAGCTTTCCCCTCAAGAAGGCTTTCGCTAAGACAGTTCTTGTGGAATTGGCAAAGTGATATTTGGAAGCCCGTAGAGGGCTACGGTGAAAAAGGAAATATCCTCAGATGAAATCTGGAAAGAAGCCTTCTGAGAAACTGCTCTGTGATGGGTGACTTCCACTCACAGAGTTACATCTGTATTTCGTTAATCTCTTTGCTAGCCTTATTTCTGTGGAATCTGAGAACAGATATTTCGGATCCCTTTGAAGACTATAGGGCCAAAGGAAATCTCCTCCGATAACAAAGAGAAAGAAGGTTTCTGAGAAACTTCTTTGTGTTCTGTGAAATCATCTCACGGAGTTACAGCTTTCCCCTCAAGAAGCCTTTCGCTAAGACAGTTGTTGTGGAAATGGCAACTTGATATTTGGAAGCCCATAGAGGGCTACGGTGAAAAATGAAATATCCTCAGATGAAATCTGGAAAGAAGCTTTCTGAGAAACTTCTCTGTGGTGTGTGACTTCCACTCCCAGAGTTACATCTGCATTTGGTGGATCTCTTTGCTAGCCTTATTTCTGTGGAATCTGAGAACAGATATTTCGGATCCCTTTGAAGACTATAGGGCCAAAGGAAATATCCTCCGATAACAAAGAGAAAGAAGCTTTCTTAGAAACTTCTTTGTGTTCTGTGAAATCATCTCACAGAGTTACAGCTTTCCCCTCAAGAAGCCTTTCGCTAAGACAGTTCTTGTGGAATTGGCAAAGTGATATTTGGAAGCCCATACAGGGCTATGGTGAAAAAGGAAATATATTCAGATGAAATCTGGAAAGAAGCTTTCTGAGAAACTGCTCTGTGAGGTGTGACTTTCATTCACAGAATTACATCTGTATTTCGTGGATCTCTTGCTAGCCTTATTTCTGTGGAATCTGAGAACAGATATTTCGAATCCCTTTGAAGACTAAAAGGCCAAAGGAAATATCCTCCGATAGCAAAATGATAGAAGCGTTCTGAGAAACTTCTCTGTGTTCTGTGAAATCATCTGACAGAGTTACAGCTGTCCCCTCAAGAAGCCTTTCGCTAAGACAGTTCTTGTGGAATTCGCATAGTGATATTTGGAAGCCCATTGAGAGGTATGGTGAAAAAGGAAATATCCTCAGATGAAATCTGGAAATAATCTTTGTGAGAAACTGCTTAGTGTTCTGTTAATTCATGTCACAGAGTTACATGTGTATTTCGTGGATCTCTTTGCTAGCCTTATTTCCGTGGAATCTGAGAACAGATATTTCGGATCCCTTTGAAGACTATAGGGCCAAAGGAAATATCCTCCGATAACAAAGAGAAAGAAGCTTTCTGAGAAACTTCTTTGTGTTCTGTGAAATCATCTCACAGAGTTACAGCTTTCCCCTCAGGAAGCCTTTCGCTAAGACAGTTGTTGTGGAATTGGCAAAGTGATATTTGGAAGCCCATAGAGGGCTATGGTGAAAAAGGAAATATCCTCAGATGAAATATGGAAAGAAGCTTTATGAGAAACTGCTCTGTGATGTGTGACCTCCACTCACAGAGTTACATCTGTATTTCGTGGATCTCTTTGCTAGCCTTATTTCTGTGGAATCTGAGAACAGATATTTCGGATCCCTTTGAAGAGTATAGTGCCAAAGGAAATATCCTCCGATAACAAAGAGAAAGAAGCTTTCTGACAAACTTCTTTGTGTTCTGTGAAATCATCTCACAGGGTTACAGCATTCCCGTCAAGAAGCCTTTCGCTAAGACAGTTGTTGTGGAATTGGCAAAGTGATATTTGGAAGCCCTTAGAGGGCTATGGTGAAAAAGAAAATATCCTCAGATGAAATCTGGAAAGAAGCTTTCTGAGAAACTGCTTATTGTTCTGTTAATTCATCTCACAGAGTTACATCTGTATTTCGTGGATCTCTTTGCTAGCCTTATTTCTGTGGAATCTGAGAAGAGATTTCAGATACCTTTGAAGACTATAGGGCCAAAGGAAATATCCTCCGATAACAAAGACAAAGAAGCTTTCTGAGAAACTTCCTTGTGTTCTGTGAAATCATCTCACAGAGTTACAGCTTTCCCCTCAAGAAACCTTTCGCTAAGACAGTTCTTGTGGAATTGGCAAAGTGATATTTGGAAGCCCATAGAGGGCTATGTTGAAAAAGGAAATATCCTCAGATGAAATCTGGAAAGAAGCTTTCTGAGAAACTGCTCTGTGATGTGTGACTTCCACTCACAGAGTTACATCTGTATTTCGTCGATCTCTTTGCTAGCCTTATTTCTGTGGAATCTGAGAACAGATATTTCGGATCCCTTTGAAGACTATAGGGCCAACGGAAATATCCTCCGATAACAATGAGAAAGAAGCTTTCTGAGAAACTTCCTTGTGTTCTGTGAAATCATCTCAGAGTCACAGCTTTCCCCTCAAGAAGCCTTTCGCTAAGACTGTTCTTGTGGAATTGGCAAAGTGATATTTGGAAGCCCATAGAGGGCTATGGTGAAAAAGGAAATATCCTCAGATGAAATCTAGAAAGAAGCTTTCTGAGAAACTGCTCTGTGATGTGTGACTTCCACTCACAGAGATACATCTGTATTTCGTGGATGTCTTTGCTAGCCTTATGTCTGTGGAATCTGAGAACAAATATTTCGGATCCCTTTGAAGACTATAGGGCCAAAGGAAATATCCTCTGAGAACAAAGAGAAAGAAGCTTTCTGAGAAACTTCTTTTTGTTCTGTGAAATCATTTCACAGAGTTACAACTTTCCCCTCAAGAAGCCTTTCGCTAAGACATTTCTTGGGGAATTGGCAAAGTGATATTTGGAAGCCCATAGAGGGCTATGGTGAAAAAGGAAATATCCTCAGATGAAATCTGGAAGGAAGCTTTCTGAGAAACTGCTCTGTGATGGGTGACTTCCACTCACAGAGTTACAGCTGTATTTCATGGATCTCTTTGCTAGCCTTATATCTGTGGAATCTGAGAAGAGATATTTCGGATCCCTTTGAAGATTATAGGGCCAAAGGAAATATCCTCCGATAACAAAGAGAAAGAAGCTTTCTGAGAAACTTCTTTGTGTTCGGTGAAATCATCCCACAGAGTTACAGCTTTCCCCTCAAGAAGCCTTTCGCTACGACAGTTTTTGAGGAATTGGCAAAGTGATATTTGGAAGCTCATAGAGGGCTACGGTGAAAAAGGAAATATCCTCAGATGAAATCTGGAATGAAGCTTTCTGAGAAACTGCTTAGTGCTCTGTTAATGCATCTCACAGAGTTACATCTGTATTTCGTGGATGTCTTTGCTAGCCTTATTTCGGTGGAATCTGAGAACAGATATTTCGGATCCCTTTGAAGACTATAGGTCCAAAGGAAATATCTTCGGATAACAAAGAGAAAGAAGCTTTCTGAGAAAATTCTTTGTGTTCTGTGAAATCATCTCACTGAGTTACCACTTTCCCCTCAAGAAGCCTTTCGCTAAGACGGTTGTAGTGGAATTGGCATAGTGATATTTGAAAGCCCATAGAGGGCTACGGTGAACAAGGAAATATCCTCAGATGAAATCTGGAAAGAAGCTTTCTGAGAAACTGCTCTGTGATGTGTGACTTCCACTCAAAGAGTTACATCTGTATTTCGTGGATCTCCTGGCTAGCCTTCTTTCTGTGGAATCTGAGAAGCGATATTGCGGATCTCTTTGAAGACTATAGGGCCAAAGGAAATATCCTCCGATAACAAAGAGAAAGAAGCTTTCTGAGAAACTTCTTTGTGTTCTGTGAAATCATCTCACAGAGTTACAGCTTTCCCCTCAAGAAGGCTTTCACTAAGACACTTCTGGTGGAATTGGAAAAGTGATATTTGGAAGCCCATAGAGGGCTATGGTGAAAAAGGAAATATCCTCAGATGAAATCTGGAAAGAAACTTTCTGAGAAACTGCTCTGTGATGTGTGACTTCCACTCACAGAGTTACATCTGTATTTCGTGGATCTCTTTGCTAGCCTTATTTCTGTGGAATCTGAGAACAGATATTTCGGATCCCTTTGAAGACTATAGGGCAAAAGTATATATCCTCCGATAACAATGAGAAAGAAGCTTTCTGAGAAACTTCTTTGTGTTCTGTGATATCATCTCACAGAGTTACAGCTTTTCCCTCAAGAAGCTTTTCGCTAAGATAGTTCTTGTGGAATTGGCAAAGTGATATTTGGAAGCCCATAGAGGGCAATGGTGAAAAAGGAAATATCCTCAGATGAAATCTGGAAAGAAGCTTTCTGAGAAACTACTTAGTGTTCTGTTAATGCATCTCACAGAGTTACATCTGTATTTCGTGGATCTCTTTGCTAGCCTTATTTCTGTGGAATCTGAGAACAGATATTTCGGATGCCTTTGAAGACTATAGGGCCCAAGGAAATATCCTCCGAAAACAAAGAGAAAGAAGCTTTCTGAGAAACTTCTTTGTGTTCTGTGAAATCATCTCACAGAGTTACAGCTTTTCCCTCAAGAAGGCTTTCGCTAAGACACTTCTTGTGGAATTGGCAAAGTGATATTTGGAAACCCATAGAGGGCTATGGTGAAAAAGGAAATATCCTCAGATGAAATCTGGAAAGAAGCTTTCTGAGAAACTGCTCTGTGATGTGTGACTTCCACTCACAGAGTTACATCTCTGTTTCGTGAATCTCTTTGCTAGCCTTATTTCTGTGGAATCTGAGAACAGATATTTCGGGTCCCTTTGAAGACTATAGGGCCAAAGGAAATATCCTCCGATAACAAAGAGAAAGAAGCTTTCTGAGAAACTTCTTTGTGTTCTGTGAAATCATCTCACAGAGTTACAGCTTTCCCCTCAATAAGACTTTCGGTAAGACAGTTCTTGTGGAATTGGCAAAGTGATATTTGGAAGCCCATAGAGGGCTATGGTGAAAAAGGAAATATCCTCAGATGAAATCTGGAAAGAAGCTTTCTGAGAAACTGCTCTGTGATGTGTGACTTCCACTCACAGAGTTACATCTCTGTTTCGTGAATCTCTTTGCCAGCCTTATTTCTGTGGAATCTTAGAACAGATATTTCGGATCCCTTTGAAGACTATAGGGCCAAAGGAAGTATCCTCCGATAACAAAGAGAAAGAAGCTTTCTGAGAAATTTCTTTGTGTTCTGTGAAATCAGCTCAAGGAGTTACAACTTCCCCCTCAAGAAGCGTTTCGCTAAGACAGTTGTTGTGGAATTGGCAAAGTGATATTTGGAAGCCCATAGAGGGCTAAGTTGAAAAAGGAAATATCCTCAGATGAAATCTGGAAAGAAGCTTTCTGAGAAACTGTTTAGTGTTCTGCTAATTCATCTCACAGAGTTACAGCTGTATTTCGTGGATCTCTTTGCTAACCTTATATCTGTGGAATCTGAGAACAGATATTTCGGATCCCTTTGAAGACTATAGGGCCAAAAGAAATATCCTCCGATAACAAAGAGAAAGAAGCTTTCTGAGAAACTTCTTTGTGTTCTGTGAAATCATCTCACAGAGTTACAGCTTTCCCCTCAAGAAGCCTTTCACTAAGACAGTTGTTGTGGAATTGGTAAAGTGATATTTGGAAGCCCATATAGGGCCATGGTGAAAAAGGAAATATTCTCAGATGAAATCTGAAAAGAAGCTTTCTGAGAAACTGCTTAGTGTTCTGTTAACTCATTTCACAGAGTTACATCTGTATTTCGTGGATCTCTTTGCTAGCCCTATTTCTGTGCAATCTCAGAAGAGATATTTCGGATCCCTTTGAAGACTATAGGGCCAAAGGAAATACCTTCCGAAAACAAAGAGAAAGAAGCTTTCTGAGAAACTTCTTTGTGTTCTGTGAAATCATCTCACAGAGTTTCAGCTTTCCCCTCAAGAAGCCTTTCGCTAAGACCGTTCTTGTGGAATTGGCAAAGTGATATTTGGAAGCCCTTAGAGGGCCATGGTGAAAAAGGAAATATCCTCAGATGAAATCTGGAAAGAAGCTTTTTGAGAAACTTCTCTGTGATGTGTGACTTCCACTCACAGAGTTACATCTGTATTTCGTGGATCTCTTTGCTAGCCTTATTTCTGTGGAATCTGAGAACAGATATTTCGGATCCCTTTGAAGACAATAGGGCCAAGGGAAATATCCTCCGATAACAAAGAGAAAGAAGCTTTCTGAGAAACGACTTTGTGTTCTGTGAAATCATCTCACGGAGTTACAGCTTTCCCCTCAAGAACACTTTCGCTAAGACACTTCTTGTGGAATTGGCCAAGTGATATTTGGAATCCCATAGAGGGCTATGGTGAAAAAGGAAATATCCTCAGATGAAATCTGGAAAGAAGCTTTCTGAGAAACTTCTCTGTGGTGTGTGACTTCCAGTCACAGAGTTACATCTGTATTTCGTGGATCACTTTGCTAGCCTTATTTCTGTGGAATCTGAGAACAGATATTTCGGATCCCTTTGAAGAATATAGGGCCAAAGGAAATATCCTCCGATAACAAAGAGAAAGAAGCTTTCTGAGAAACTTCTTTGTGTTTTGTGAAATCATCTCACTGAGTTTCAGCTTTCTCCTCAAGAAGCCTTTCGCTAAGACAGTTCTTGTGGAATTGGCAAAGTGATATTTGGAAGCCCATAGAGGGCTATGGTGAAAAAGGAAATATCCTCAGATGAAATCTGGAAAGAAGCTTTCTGAGAAACTGCTTAGTGTTCTTTTAATTCATCTCAGAGAGTTACATCTGCATTTCGTGGATCTCTTTGCTAGCCTTATTTCTGTGGAATCTTAGAACAGATATTTCGGATCCCTTTGAACAATATAGGGCCAAAGGAAATATCCTCCGATAACAAAGAGAAAGATGCTTTCTGAGAAACTTCTTGGTGTTCTGTGAAATCATCTCACGGAGTTACAGCTTTCCCCTCAAGAAGGCTTTCGCTAAGACAGTTCTTGTGGAATTGGCAAAGTGATATTTGGAAGCCCGTAGAGGGCTACGGTGAAAAAGGAAATATCCTCAGATGAAATCTGGAAAGAATCCTTCTGAGAAACTGCTCTGTGATGGGTGACTTCCACTCACAGAGTTACATCTGTATTTCGTTAATCTCTTTGCTAGCCTTATTTCTGTGGAATCTGAGAACAGATATTTCGGATCCCTTTGAAGACTATAGGGCCAAAGGAAATCTCCTCCGATAACAAAGAGAAAGAAGCTTTCTGAGAAACTTCTTTGTGTTCTGTGAAATCATCTCACAGAGTTACAGCTTTCCCCTCAAGAAGCCTTTCGCTAAGACAGTTCTTGTGGAATTGGCAAAGTGATATTTGGAAGCCCATACAGGGCTATGGTGAAAAAGGAAATATATTCAGATGAAATCTGGAAAGCAGCTTTCTGAGAAACTGCTCTGTGATGTGTGACTTTCATTCACAGAATTACATCTGTATTTCTTGGTTCTCTTGCTAGCCTTATTTCTGTGGAATCTGAGAACAGATATTTCGAATCCCTTTGAAGACTAAAAGGCCAAAGGAAATATCCTCCGATAGCAAAATGATAGAAGCGTTCTGAGAAACTTCTCTGTGTTCTGTGAAATCATCTGACAGAGTTACAGCTGTCCCCTCAAGAAGCCTTTCGCTAAGACAGTTCTTGTGGAATTGGCATAGTGATATTTGGAAGCCCATTGAGGGGTATGGTGAAAAAGGAAATATCCTCAGATGAAATCTGGAAATAATCTTTGTGAGAAACTGCTTAGTGTTCTGTTAATTCATGTCACAGAGTTACATGTGTATTTCGTGGATCTCTTTGCTAGCCTTATTTCCGTGGAATCTGAGAACAGATATTTCGGATCCCTTTGAAGACTATAGGGCCAAAGGAAATATCCTCCGATAACAAAGAGAAAGAAGCTTTCTGAGAATCTTCTTTGTGTTCTGTGAAATCATATCACAGAGTTACAGCTTTCCCCTCAGGAAGCCTTTCGCTAAGACAGTTCTTGTGGAATTGGCAAAGTGATATTTGGAAGCCCATAGAGGGCTATGGTGAAAAAGGAAATATCCTCAGATGAAATATGGAAAGAAGCTTTATGAGAAACTGCTCTGTGATGTGTGACCTCCACTCACAGAGTTACACCTGTATTTCGTGGATCTCTTTGCTAGCCTTATTTCTGTGGAATCTGAGAACAGATATTTCGGATCCCTTTGAAGAGTATAGGGCCAAAGGAAATATCCTCCGATAACAAAGAGAAAGAAGCTTTCTGACAAACTTCTTTGTGTTCTGTGAAATCATCTCACAGGGTTACAGCATTCCCGTCAAGAAGCCTTTCGCTAAGACAGTTGTTGTGGAATTGGCAAAGTGATATTTGGAAGCCCTTAGAGGGCTATGGTGAAAAAGGAAATATCCTCAGATGAAATCTGGAAAGAAGCTTTCTGAGAAACTGCTTATTGTTCTGTTAATTCATCTCACAGAGTTACATCTCTATTTCGTGGATCTCTTTGCTAGCCTTATTTCTGTGGAATCTGAGAAGAGATTTCAGATACCTTTGAAGACTATAGGGCCAAAGGAAATATCCTCCGATAACAAAGACAAAGAAGCTTTCTGAGAAACTTCCTTGTGTTCTGTGAAATCATCTCACAGAGTTACAGCTTTCCCCTCAAGAAACCTTTCGCTAAGACAGTTCTTGTGGAATTGGCAAAGTGATATTTGGAAGCCCATAGAGGGCTATGTTGAAAAAGGAAATATCCTCAGATGAAATCTGGAAAGAAGCTTTCTGAGAAACTGCTCTGTGATGTGTGACTTCCACTCACAGAGTTACATCTGTATTTCGTCGATCTCTTTGCTAGCCTTATTTCTGTGGAATCTGAGAACAGATATTTCGGATCCCTTTGAAGACTATAGGGCCAACGGAAATATCCTCCGATAACAATGAGAAAGAAGCTTTCTGAGAAACTTCCTTGTGTTCTGTGAAATCATCTCAGAGTCACAGCTTTCCCCTCAAGAAGCCTTTCGCTAAGACTGTTCTTGTGGAATTGGCAAAGTGATATTTGGAAGCCCATAGAGGGCTATGGTGAAAAAGGAAATATCCTCAGATGAAATCTAGAAAGAAGCTTTCTGAGAAACTTCTCTGTGATGTGTGACTTCCACTCACAGTGATACATCTGTATTTCGTGGATGTCTTTGCTAGCCTTATTTCTGTGGAATCTGAGAACAAATATTTCGGATCCCTTTGAATACTATATGGCCAAAGTAAATATCCTCTGAGAACAAAGAGAAAGAAGTTTTCTGAGAAACTTCTTTGTGTTCTGTGTAATCATTTCACAGAGTTACAGCTTTCCCCTCAAGAAGCCTTTCGCTAAGACATTTCTTGTGGAATTGGCAAAGTGATATTTGGAAGCCCATAGAGGGCTATGGTGAAAAAGGAAATATCCTCAGATGAAATCTGGAAGGAAGCTTTCTGAGAAACTGCTCTGTGATGTGTGACTTCCACTCACAGAGTTACATCTGTATTTCATGGATCTCTTTGCTAGCCTTATATCTGTGGAATCTGAGAAGAGATATTTCGGATCCCTTTGAAGACTATAGGGCCAAAGGAAATATCCTCCGATAACAAAGAGAAAGAAGCTTTCTGAGAAACTTCTTTGTGTTCGGTGAAATCATCCCACAGAGTTACAGCTTTCCCCTCAAAAAGCCTTTCGCTAAGACAGTTCTTGTGGAATTGGCAAAGTGATATTTGGAAGCTCATAGAGGGCTACGGTGAAAAAGGAAATATCCTCAGATGAAATCTGGAAAGAAGCTTTCTGAGAAACTGCTTAGTGCTCTGTTAATGCATCTCACAGAGTTACATCTGTATTTCGTGGATCTCTTTGCTAGCCTTATTTCGGTGGAATCTGAGAACAGATATTTCGGATCCCTTTGAAGACTATAGGGCCAAAGGAAATATCTTCGGATAACAAAGAGAAAGAAGCTTTCTGAGAAAATTCTTTGTGTTCTGTGAAATCATATCACTGAGTTACCACTTTCCCCTCAAGAAGCCTTTCGCTAAGACGGTTGTAGTGGAATTGGCATAGTGATATTTGAAAGCCCATAGAGGGCTACGGTGAACAAGGAAATATCCTCAGATGAAATCTGGAAAGATGCTTTCTGAGAAACTGCTCTGTGATGTGTGACTTCCACTCACAGGGTTACATCTGTATTTCGTGGATCTCCTGGCTAGCCTTCTTTCTGTGGAATCTGAGAAGCGATATTGCGGATCTCTTTGAAGACTATAGGGCCAAAGGAAATATCCTCCGATAACAAAGAGAAAGAAGCTTTCTGAGAAACTTCTTTGTGTTCTGTGAAATCATCTCACAGAGTTACAGCTTTCCCCTCAAGAAGGCTTTCACTAAGACATTTCTGGTGGAATTGGAAAAGTGATATTTTGAAGCCCATAGAGGGCTATGGTGAAATAGGAAATATCCTCAGATGAAATCTGGAAAGAAACTTTCTGAGAAACTGCTCTGTGATGTGTGACTTCCACTCACAGAGTTACATCTGTATTTCGTGGATCTCTTTGCTAGCCTTATTTCTGTGGAATCTGAGAACAGATATTTCGGATCCCTTTGAAGACTATAGGGCAAAAGTATATATCCTCCGATAACAATGAGAAAGAAGCTTTCTGAGAAACTTCTTTGTGTTCTGTGAAATCATCTCACAGAGTTACAGCTTTTCCCTCAAGAAGCCTTTCGCTAAGACAGTTCTTGTGGAATTGGCAAAGTGATATTTGGAAGCCCATAGAGGGCTATGGTGAAAAAGGAAATATCCTCAGATGAAATCAGGAAAGAAGCTTTCTGAGAAACTACTTAGTATTCTGTTAATGCATCTCACAGAGTTACATCTGTATTTCGTGGATCTCTTTGCTAGCCTTATTTCTGTGGAATCTGAGAACAGATATTTCGGATCCCTTTGAAGACTATAGGGCCCAAGGAAATATCCTCCGAAAACAAAGAGAAAGAAGCTTTCTGAGAAACTACTTTGTGTTCTGTGAAATCATCTCACAGAGTTACAGCTTTCCCCTCAAGAAGCCTTTCGCTAAGACACTTCTTGTGGAATTGGCAAAGTGATATTTGGAAACCCATAGAGGGCTATGGTGAAAAAGGAAATATCCTCAGATGAAATCTGGAAAGAAGCTTTCTGAGAAACTGCTCTGTGATGTGTGACTTCCACTCACAGAGTTACATCTCTGTTTCGTGAATCTCTTTGCTAGCCTTATTTCTGTGGAATCTGAGAACAGATATTTCGGGTCCCTTTGAAGACTATAGGGCCAAAGGAAATATCCTCCGATAACAAAGAGAAAGAAGCTTTCTGCGAAACTTCTTTGTGTTCTGTGAAATCATCTCACAGAGTTACAGCTTTCCCCTCAATAAGCGTTTCGCTAAGACAGTTGTTGTGGAATTGGCAAAGTGATATTTGGAAGCCCATAGAGGGCTAATTTGAAAAAGGAAATATCCTCAGATGAAATCTGGAAAGAAGCTTTCTGAGAAACTGTTTAGTGTTCTGCTAATTCATCTCACAGAGTTACAGCTGTATTTCGTGGATCTCTTTGCTAACCTTATATCTGTGGAATCTGAGAACAGATATTTCGGATCCCTTTGAAGACTATAGGGCCAAAAGAAATATCCTCCGATAACAAAGAGAAAGAAGCTTTCTGAGAAACTTCTTTGTGTTCTGTGAAATCATCTCACAGAGTTACAGCTTTCCCCTCAAGAAGCCTTTCACTAAGACAGTTGTTGTGGAATTGGTAAAGTGATATATGGAAGCCCATATAGGGCCATGGTGAAAAAGGAAATATTCTCAGATGAAATCTGAAAAGAAGCTTTCTGAGAAACTGCTTAGTGTTCTGTTAATTCATTTCACAGAGTTACATCTGTATTTCGTGGATCTCTTTGGTAGCCCTATTTCTGTGCAATCTCAGAAGAGAGATTTCGGATCCCTTTGAAGACTATAGGGCCAAAGGAAATACCTTACGAAAACAAAGAGAAAGAAGCTTTCTGAGAAACTTCTTTTTGTTCTGTGAAATCATCTCACAGAGTTTCAGCTTTCCCCTCAAGAAGCCTTTCGCTAAGACCGTTCTTGTGGAATTGGCAAAGTGATATTTGGAAGCCCATAGAGGGCTATGGTGAAAAAGGAAATATCCGCAGATGAAATCTGGAAAGAAGCTTTCTGAGAAACTGCTCTGTGATGTGTGACTTCCACTCACAGAGTTACATCTGTATTTCGTGGATCTCTTTGCTAGCCTTATTTCTGTGGAATCTGAGAACAGATCTTTCGGATCCATTTGAAGATTATAGGGCCCAAGGAAATATCCTCCGAAAACAAAGAGAAAGAAGCTTTCTGAGAAACTTCTTTGTGTTCTGTGAAATCATCTCACAGAGTTACAGCTTCCCCTCAAGAAGCCTTTCGCTAAGACACTTCTTGTGGAATTGGCAAAGTGATATTTGGAAGCCCATAGAGGGCTATGCTGAAAAAGGAAATATCCTCAGATGAAATCTGGAAAGAAGCTTTCTGAGAAACTGCTCTGTGATGGGTGACTTCCACTCACAGAGTTACGTCTGTATTTCGTGGATCTCTTTGCTAGCCTTATTTCTGTGGAATCTGAGAACAGATATTTCGGATCCCTTTGAAGACTATAGGGCCAAAGGAAATATCCTCCGATAACAAAGAGAAAGAAGCTTTCTGAGAAACTTCTTTGTGTTCTTTGAAATCATCTCACAGAGTTACCGCTTTCCCCTCAAGAAGGCTTTCACTAAGACAGTTCTGGTGGAATTGGCAAAGTGATATTTGGAAGCCCATAGAGGGCTATGGTGAAAAAGGAAATATCCTCAGATGATATCTGGAAAGAAGCTTTCTGAGAAACTTCTCTATGATGTTTGACTTCCACTCACAGAGTTACATCTGTATTTCGTGGATCTCTTTGCTAGCCCTATTTCTGTGGAATCTGAGAACAGATATTTCGGATCCATTTGAAGACTATATGGCAAAAGTATATATCCTCCGATAACAATGAGAAAGAAGCTTTCTGAGAAACTTCTTTGTGTTGTGTGAAATCATCTCACAGAGTTACAGCTTTTCCCTCAAGAAGCCTTTCGCTAAGACAGTTCTTGTGGAATTGCCAAAGTGATATTTGGAAGCCCTTAGAGGGCTATGTTGAAAAAGGAAATATCCTCAGATGAAATCTGGAAAGAAGCTTTCTGAGAAACTGCTTAGTGTTTTGTTAATGCATCTCACAGAGTTACATCTCTATTTCGTGGATCTCTTTGCTAGCCGTATTTCTGTGGAATCTGAGAACAGATATTTCGGATCCCTTTGAAGACTATAGGGCCAAAGGAAATATCCTCCGATAACAAAGAGAAAGAAGCTTTCTGAGAAACCTCTTTGTGTTCTGTGAAAGCATCTCACAGAGTTACAGCTTTCCCCTCAAGAAGCCTTTCGCTAAGACAGTTCTTGTGGAATTGTCAAAGTGATATTTGGAAGCCCTTAGAGGGCTATGGTGAAAAAGGAAATATCCTCTGATGAAATCTGGAAAGAAGCTTTCTGAGAAACTGCTTAGTGTTCGGTTAATTCATCTCACAGAGTTACATCTGTATTTCGTGGATCTCTTTGCTAGCCTTATTTCTGTGGAATCTGAGAACAGATATTTCGGATCCCTTTGAAGACTATAGGGCCAAAGGAAATATCCTCCGATAACAAAGAGAAAGAAGGTTTCTGAGAAACCACTTTGTGTTCTGTGAAATCATCTCACAGAGTTACAGCTTTCTCCTCAAGGAGCCTTTCTCTAAGACACTTCTTGTGGAATTGGCCAAGTGATATTTGGAAGCCCATAGAGGGCTATGGTGAAAAAGGAAATATCCTCAGATGACATCTGGAAAGAAGACTTCTCAGAAAGTGCTCTGTGATATGTGACTTCCACTCACAGAGTTACATCTGTATTTCGTGGATCTCTTTGCTATCCTTATTTCTGTGGAATCTGAGAACAGATATTTCGGATCCCTTTGAAGACTATAGGGCAAAGGAAATATCCTCCGATAACAAAGAGAAAGAAGCTTTCTGAGAAACTTCTTTGTGTCTGTGAAATCATCTCAAAGAGTTTCAGCTTTCCCCTCAAGAAGCCTTTGGCTAAGACAGTTATTGTGGAATTGGCAAAGTGATATTTGGAAGCCCATAGAGGGCTCTGCTGAAAAAGGAAATATCGTCACAAGAAATCTGGAAAGAAGCTCTCTGAGAAACTGCTCTGTGATGTGTGACTTCCACTAACAGAGTTACATCTGTATTTCGTGGATCTCTTTGCTGGCCTTATTTCTGTGGAATCTGAGAACAGATATTTCTTATCCCTTGGAAGACTATAGGGCCAAAGGAAATACCCTCCGATAACAAAGAGAAAGAAGCTTTCTGAGAAACTTCTTTTTGTTCTGTGAAATCATATCACAGAGTTACAGCTTTCCTCTCAAGAAGCCTTTCTCTGAGACAGTTCTTGTGGAATTGGCAAAGTGATATTTGGAAGCCCATAGAGGGCTATGGTGAAAAAGGAAATATCCTCAGATGAAATCTGGAAAGAAGCTTTGTGAGAAACTGCTTTGTGTTCTGTTAATTCATCTCACAGAGTTACATCTGTATTTCGTGGATCTCTTTGCTAGCCTTATTTCTGTGGAATCTGAGAACAGATATTTCGGATCCCTTTGAAGACTATAGGGCCAAAGGAAATATCCTCCGATAACAATGAGAAAGAAGCTTTCTGAGAAACTTCCTTGTGTTCTGTGAAATCATCTCAGAGTTACAGCTTTCCCCTCAAGAAGCCTTTCGCTAAGACAGTTCTTGTGGAATTGGCAAAGTGATATTTGGAAGCCCATAGAGGACCATGGTGAAAAAGGAAATATCCTCAGATGAAATCTGGAAAGAAGCTTTCTGAGAAACTGCTTAGTGTTCTGTTAATTCATCTGACAGAGTTACATCTGTATTTCGTGGATCTCTTTGCTAGCCTTATTTCTGTGGAATCTGAGAACAGATATTTCGGATCCCTTTGAAGACTATAGGGCCAAAGGAAATATCCTCCGATAACAAAGAGAAAGAAGCATTCTGAGAAACTTCTTTGTGTTCTGTGAAATCATGTCACAGAGTTACAGCTTTACCCTCAAGAAGCCTTTCGCTAAGACAGTTCTTGTGGAATCGGCAATGGGATATTTGGAAGCCCATAGAATGCTAAGGTGAAAAATTAAATATCCTCAGATGATATCTGGAAAGAAGCTTTGTGAGAAACTGCTCTGTGATGTGTGACTTCCACTCACTGAGTTACATCTGTATTTCGTGGATCTCTTTGCTAGCCTTATTTCTGTTGGATCTGAGAACTGATATTTCGGATCCATTTGAAGACTATAGGGCCAAAGGAAATATCCTCCGATAACAAAGAGAAAAAGCTTTCTGAGAAACTTCTTTGTGTTCTGTGAAATCATCTCACAGAGTTACAGCTTTCCCCTCAAGAAGCCTTTCGCTAAGACAGTTCTTGTGGAATTGGCAAAGTGATAATTGGAAGCCCATAGAGGGCTATGGTGAAAAAGGAATATCCTCAGATGAAATCTGGAAAGAAGCTTTCTGAGAAACTGCTCTGTGATGTGTGACTTCCACTCACAGAGTTACATCTGTATTTCGTGGATCTCTTTGCTAACCTTATTTCCGTGGAATCTGGGAGCAGATATTTCGGATCCCTTTGAAGACTACAGGGCCAAAATGAAATATCCTCCGATAACAAAGAGAAAGAAGCTTTCTGAGAAACTTCTTTGTGTTCTGTGAAATCATCTCACAGAGTTACAGCTTTCCCCTCAAGAAGCCTTTCGCTAAGACAGTTCTTGTGGAATTTGCCAAGTGATATTTGGAAGCCCAACGAGGGCTATGGAGAAAAAGGAAATATCCTCAGATGAAATCTGGAAGGAAGCTTTCTGAGAAACTGCTTAGTGTTCTGTTAATTCATCTCGCAGAGTTACATCTGTATTTCGTGGATCTCTTTGCTAGCCTTATTTCTGTGGAATCTGAGAACAGATATTTCGGATCCCTTTGAAGACTATAGGGCCAAAGGAAATATCCTCCGATACCAAAGAGAAATAAGCTTTATGAGAAATTTCTTTGTGTTCTGTGAAATCATCTCACAGAGTTACAGCTTTCCCCTTAAGAAGCCTATCGCTAAGACAGTACTTGTGGAATTGGCAAAGTGATATTTGGAAGCCCATAGAGGGCTATGGTGAAAAAGGAAATATCCTCAGATGAAATCTGGAAAGAAGCTTTCTGAGAAACTGCTTAGTGTTCTGTTAATTCATCTCACAGCAGTTACATCTGTATTTCGTGGACCTCTTTGCTAGCCTTATTTCTGTGGAATCTGAGAACCGATATTTCGGATCCCTTTGAAGACTATAGGGCCTAAGGAAATATCCTCCGATAACAAAGAGAAAGAAGCTTTCTGAGAAACTTCTTTGTGTTCTGTGAAATCATCTCACAGAGTTACAGCTTTCCCCTCAAGAAGACTTTCGCTAAGACAGTTCTTGTGGAATTCGCAAAGTGATATTTGGAAGGCCATAGATGGCTATGGTGATAAAGGAAATATCCTCAGATGAAATCTGGAAAGAAGCTTTCTGAGAAACTACTCTGTGATGTGTGACTTCCACTCATAGAGTTACATCTCTATTTCGTGGATCTCTTTGCTAGCCTTATTTCTGTGGAATCTGAGAAGAGATATTTCTGAACCTTTTGAAGTCTATAGGGCCAAAGGAAATATCCACCGATAAGAAAGAGAAAGAAGCTTTCTGAGAAACTTCTTTGTGTTCTGTGAAATCATCTCACAGAGTTACAGCTTTCCCCTGAAGAAGCCTTTCGCTACGACACCTCTTGTGGAATTGGCCAAGTGATATTTGGAAGCCCATAGAGGGCTATGGTGAAGAAGGAAATATCCTCAGATGAAATCTGGAAAGAAGCTTTCTGAGAAACTGCTTAGTGTTCTGTTAATTCATCTCACAGAGTTACATCAGTATTTCGTGGATCTCTTTGCTAGCCTTATTTCTGTGGAATCTGAAAACAGATAATTCGGATCCATTTGAAGACTATAGGGCCAAAGGAAATATTCTCCGATAACAAAGAGAAAGAAGCTTTCTGAGAAACTTCTTTGTGTTCTATGACATCATCTCACAGAGTTACAGCTTTCCCCTCAAGAAGCCTTTCGCTAAGACAGTTCTTGTGGAATTGGCAAAGTGATATTTGGAAGCCCATAGAGGGCTCTGGTGAAAAAGGAAATATCCTCAGATGAAATCTGGAAAGAAGCTTTCTGAGAAACTGCTCTGTGATGTGTGACTTCCACTCACAGAGTTACATCTGTATTTCGTGGATCTCTTTGCTAGCCTTATTTCCGTGGAATCTGAGAACAGATATTTCGGATCCCTTTGAAGACTACAGGGCCAAATGAAATATCCTCCGATAACAAAGAGAAAGAAGCTTTCTGAGAAACTTCTTTGTGTTCTGAAATCATCTCTCAGAGTTACAGCTTTCCCCTCAACAAGCCTTTCGCTAAGACAGTTCTTGTGGAATTGGCAAAGTGATATTTGGAAGCCCAACGAGGGCTATGGTGAAAAAGGAAATATCCTCAGATGAAATCTGGAAGGAAGCTTTCTGAGAAACTGCTTAGTGTTCTGTTAATTCATCTCGCAGAGTTACATCTGTATTTCGTGGATCTCTTTGCTAGCCTTATTTCTGTGGAATCTGAGAACAGATATTTCGGATCCCTTTGAAGACTATAGGGCCAAAGGAAATATCCTCTGATAACAAAGAGAAAGAAGCTTTATGAGAAATTTCTTTGTGTTTTGTGAAATCATATCACAGAGTTACAGCTTTCCCCTCAAGAAGCCTTTCGCTAAGACAGTTCTTGTGGAATTGGCAAAGTGATATTTGGAAGCCCCTAGAGGGCTATGGTGAAAAAGGAAATATCCTCAGATGAAATCTGGAAAGAAGCTTTCTGAGAAACTGCTTAGTGTTCTGTTAATTCATCTCGCAAAGTTACATCTGTATTTCGTGGATCTCTTTGCTAGCCTTATTTCTGTGGAATCTGAGAACAGATATTTCGGATCCCTTTGAAGACTACAGGGCCAAATGAAATATCCTCCGATAACAAAGAGAAAGAAGCTTTCTGACAAACTTCTTTGTGTTCTGTGAAATCATCTCACAGAGTTACAGCTTTCCCCTCAAGAAGCCTTTCGTAAGACAGTTCTTGTGGAATTGGCAAAGTGATATTTGGAAGCCCATAGATGGCTATGGTGATAAAGGAAATATCCTCAGATGAAATCTGGAAAGAAGCTTTCTGAGAAACTGCTTAGTGGTATTTCGTGGATCTCTTTGCTAGCCTTATTTCTGTGGAATCTGAGAACAGATATTTCGGATCCCTTTGAAGACTATAGGGCCTAAGGAAATATCCTCCGATAACAAAGAGAAAGAAGCTTTCTGAGAAACTTCTTTGTGTTCTGTGAAATCATCTCACAGAGTTACAGCTTTCCCCTCAAGAAGACTTTCGCTAAGACAGTTCTTGTGGAATTCGCAAAGTGATATTTGGAAGCCCATAGATGGCTATGGTGATAAAGGAAATATCCTCAGATGAAATCTGGAAAGAAGCTTTCTGAGAAACTACTCTGTGATGTGTGACGTCCACTCATAGAGTTACATCTCTATTTCGTGGATCTCTTTGCTAGCCTTATTTCTGTGGAATCTGAGAAGAGATATTTCGGATCCCTTTGAAGTCTATAGGGCCAAAGGAAATATCCACCGATAAGAAAGAGAAAGAAGCTTTCTGAGAAACTTCTTTGTGCTCTGTGAAATCATCTCACAGAGTTACAGCTTTCCCCTCAAGAAGCCTTTCGCTAAGACAGTTCTTGTGGAATTGGCATAGTGATATTTGGAAGCCCATAGAGGGCTATGGTGAAAAAGGAAATATCCTCAGATGAAATCTGGAAAGAAGCTTTCTGAGAAACTGCTTAGTGTTCTGTTAATTCATCTCACAGAGTTACATATGTATTTCGTGGATCTCTTTGCTAGCTTTATTTCTGTGGAATCTGAGAACAGATATTTCAGATCCCTTTGAAGACTATAGGGCCAAAGGAAATATCCTCCGATAACAAAGAGAAAGAAGCTTTCTGCGAAACTTCTTTGTGTTCTGTGAAATCATCTCACAGAGTAACAGCTTTCTCCTGAAGAAGCCTTTCGCTAAGACAGTTCTTCTTTAATTTTCAAAGTGATATTTGGAAGCCTATACTTGGCTACGGTGAAAAAGGAAATATCCTCAGATTAAATCTGGAAAGAAGATTTCTGAGAAACTGCTTAGTTTTCTGTAAATTCATCTCAGAGAGTTACATATGTATTTCCTGGATCTCTTTGCTAGCCTTATTTCTGTGGAGTCTGAGAACAGATATTTCGGATCCCTTTGAAGACTATAGGGCCAAAGGAAATATCCTCCGATAACAATGAGAAAGAAGCTTTCTGAGAAACTTCTTTGTGTTCTCCGAAATCATCTCACAGAGTTACACCTTTCCCCTCAAGAAGCCTTTCGCTAAGACAGTTCTTGTGGAATTGGCAAAGTGATATTTGGAAGCCCATAGAGGGCTATGGTGAAAAAGGAAATATCCTCAGATGAAATCTAGAAAGAATCTTTCTGAGAAAATCCTTAGTGTTCTGTAAATTGATCTCAGAGAGTTACATCTGTATTTCGTGTATCTCTTTTCTAGCCTTATTTCTGTGGAATCTGAGAACAGATATTTCGGATCCCTTTGAAGACTATAGGGCCAAAGGAAATATCCTCCGATAACAATGAGAAAGAAGCTTTCTGAGAAACTTCTTTGTGTTCTGTGAAATCATCTCACAGAGTTACACCTTTCCCCTCAAGAAGCCTTTCGCTAAGACAGTTCTTGTGGAATTGGAAAAGTGATACTTGGAAGCCCATAGAGGGCTATGGTGAAAAAGGAAATATCCTCAGATGAAATCTGGAAAGAAGCTTTCTGAGAAACTGCTTAGTGTTCTGTAAATTCATCTCAGAGAGTTACATCTGTATTTCGTGGATCTGTTTCCTAGCCTTATTTCTGTGGAATCTGAGAACAGATATTTCGGATCCCTTTGAAGACTGTAGGGCCAAAGGAAATATCCTCCGATAACAAAGAGAAAGAAGCTTTCTGAGAAACTTCTTTGTGTTCTGTGAAATCATCTCACAGAGTTACACCTTTCCCCTCAAGAACACTTTCGCTAAGACAGTTCTTGTGGAATTGGCAAAGTGATATTTGGAAGCACATAGAGGGCTATGGTGAAAAAGGAAATATCCTCAAATGAAATCTGGAAAGAAGCTTTCTCAGAAACTGCTCTGTGATTTGTGACTTCCACTCACTGAGTTACATCTGTATTTCGTGGATCTCTTTGCTAGCCTTATTTCTGTGGAATCTGAGAAGAGATATTTCGGATCCCTTTGAAGACTATAGGGCTAAAGGAAATATCCTCCGATAAGAAAGAGAAAGAAGCTTTCTAAGAAACTTCTTTGTGTTCTGAGAAAGCATCTTACACAGCTACAGCTTTCCTTTCAAGAAGCCTTTCGCTAAGACAGTTCATGTGGAATTGGCAAAGTGATATTTGGAAGAACATAGAGGGCTATGGTGAAAAAGGAAATATCCTCAGATGAAATCTGGAAAGAAGCTTTCTGAGA
Organism: Macaca mulatta; assembly: GCF_049350105.2. NCBI lineage: Eukaryota > Metazoa > Chordata > Mammalia > Primates > Cercopithecidae > Macaca > Macaca mulatta. The sequence continues at coordinate 54,772,760 of NC_133422.1, read as the reverse complement.
AACTCCTTAGTGTTCTGTTAATTCATCTCACAGAGTTACATCTGTGTTTCGTGGATCTCTTTGCTAGCCTTATTTCTGTGGAATCTCAGAACAGATATTTCGGATCCCTTTGAAGACTATAGGGCCAAAGGAAATCTCCTCCGAAAACAAAGAGAAAGAAGGTTTCTGAGAAACTTCTTTGTTTTCTGTGAAATCATCTCACAGAGTTACAGCTTTCCCCTCAAGATGCCTTTCGCTAAGACAGTTGTTGTGGAATTGGCAAAGTGATATTTGGAAGCCCTTAGTGGGCTATGGTGAAAAAGGAAATATCCTCAGATGAAATCTGGAAAGAAGCTTTTTGAGAAACTTCTCTGTGATGTGTGACTTCCACTCACAGAGTTACATCTGTATTTCGTGGATCTCTTTGCTGGCCTTATTTCTGTGGAATCTGAGAACAGATATTTCGGATCCCTTTGAAGACAATAGGGCCAAGGGAAATATCCTTGGATAACAAAGAGAAAGAATCTTTCCGAGAAACTTCTTTGTGTTCTGTGAAATCATCTCACGGAGTTTCAGCTTTCCCCTCAAGAAGCCTTTCGCTAAGACACTTCTTGTGGAATTGGCCAAGTGATATTTGGAAGCCCATAGAGGGCTATGGTGAAAAAGGAAATATCCTCAGAAGAAATCTGGAAAGAAGCTTTCTGAGAATTTCTCTGTGGTGTGTGACTTCCACTCACAGAGTTACATCTGTATTTCGTGGATCTCTTTCCTAGCCTTATTTCTGTGGAATCTAGAACAGATATTTCGGATCCCTTTGAAGAGTATAGGGCCAAAGGAAATACTCTAAGATAACAAAGAGACAGAAGCTTTCTGAGAAACTTCTTTGTGTTTTGTGAAATCATCTCACAGAGTTTCAGCTTTCCCCTCAAGAAGCCTTTCGCTAAGACAGTTCTTGTGGAATTAGCAAAGTGATATTTGGAAGCCCATAGAGGGCTATGGTGAAAAAGGAAATATCCTCAGATGAAATCTGGAAAGAAGCTTTCTGAGAAACTGCTTAGTGTTCTTTTAATTCATCTCAGAGAGTTACATCTGCATTTCGTGGATCTCTTTGCTAGCCTTATTTCTGTGGAATCTGAGAACAGATATTTCGGATCCCTTTGAAGACTATAGGGCCAAAGGAAATATCCTCCTATAACAAAGAGAAAGATGCTTTCTGAGAAACTTCTTGGTGTTCTGTGAAATCATCTCACGGAGTTACAGCTTTCCCCTCAAGAAGCCTTTCGCTAAGACAGTTCTTGTGGAATTGGCAAAGTGATATTTGGAAGCCCGTAGAGGGCTACGGTGAAAAAGGAAATATCCTCACATGAAATCTGGAAAGAAGCCTTCTGAGAAATTTCTCTGTGTTGTGTGACTTCCACTCACAGAGTTACATCTGTATTTCGTGGATCTCTTTGCTAGCCCTATTTCTGTGCAATCTGAGAACAGATATTTCGGATCCCTTTGAAGAATATAGGGCCAAAGGAATACCTTCCGAAAACAAAGAGAAAGAAGCTTTCTGAGAAACTTCTTTTTGTTCTGTGAAATCATCTCACAGAGTTTCAGCTTTCCACTCAAGAAGCCTTTCGCTAAGACCGTTATTGTGTAATTGGCAAAGTGATATTTGGAAGCCCATAGAGGGCTATGGTGAAAAAGGAAATATCCTCAGATGAAATCTGGAAAGAAGCTTTCTGAGAAACTGCTCTGTGATGTATCACTTCCACTCACAGAGTTACACCTCTATTTCGTGGATCTCTTTGTTAGCCTTATTTCTGTGGAATCTGAGAACAGATATTACGGATCACTTTGAAGACTATAGGGCCAAAGGAAATATCCTCCGATAACCAAGAGAAGGCAGCTTTCTGAGAAACTTCTTTGTGTTCTGTGAAATCATCTCACAGAGTTACAGCTTTCCCCTCAAGGAGCCTTTCGCTTAGACACCTCTTGTGGAATTGGCAAAGTGATATTTGGAAGCCCATAGAGGGCTATGGTGAAGAAGGAAATATCCTCAGATGAAATCTGGAAAGAAGCTTTCTGAGAAACTGCTTAGTGTTCTGTTAATTCATCTCAGAGAGTTACATCTGTATTTCGTGGATCTCTTTGCTAGCCTTATTTCTGTGGAATCTGAGAACAGATATTTCGGATCATTTTGAAGACTATAGGGCCAAAGGAAATATCCTCCGATAACAAAGAGAAAGAAGCTTTCTGAGAAACTTCTTTGTGTTCTGTGAAATAATCACACAAAGTTACAGCTTTCCCCTGAAGAAGCCTTTCGCTAAGACAGTTCTTGTTTAATTGGCAAAGTGATATTTGGAAGCCCATAGAGGGCTATGGTGAAAAAGGAAATATCCTCAGATGAAATCTGGAAAGAAGCTTTCTGAGAAACTGCTCTGTGATGTGTCACTTCCACTCACAGAGTTACACCTGTATTTCGTGGATCTCTTTGCTAGCCTTATTTCTTTGGAATCCGAGAACAGATATTTCGGATCCCTTTGAAGACTCTAGGGCCAAAGGAAATATCCTGTGATAACAAAGAGAAAGAAGCTTTCTGAGGAACTTCTTTGTGTTCTGTGAAACCATCTCACAGAGTTACAGCTTTCCCCTCAAGAAGCCTTTCGCTAAGACAGTTCTTGTGGAATTGGCAAAGTGATATTTGGAAGCCCATAGAGGGCTATGGTGAAAAAGGAAATATCCTCAGATGAAATCTGGAAAGAAGCTTTCTGAGAAACTGCTTAGTGTTCTGTAAATTCATCTCAGAGAGTTACACCTCTATTTCGTGGATCTCTTTGCTAGCCTTATTTCTGTGGAATCTGAGAACAGATATTTCGGATCCCTTTGAAGACTATAGGGCCAAAGGAAATATCCTCCGATAACCAAGAGAAAGCAGCTTTCTGAGAAACTTCTTTGTGTCCTGTGAAATGACCTCACAGAGTTACAGCTTTCCCCTCAAGAAGCCCTTCGCTTAGACACCTCTTGTGGAAATGGCAAAGTGATATTTGGAAGCCCAAAGGGGGCTATGGTGAAGAATGAAATATCCTCAGATGAAATCTGGAAAGAAGCTTTCTGAGAAACTGCTTAGCGTTCTGTTAATTCATCTCACAGAGTTACATCTGTATTTCGTGGATCTCTTTGCTAGCCTTATTTCTGTGGAATCTGAGAACAGATATTTCGGAACCCTTTGAAGACTCTAGTGCCAAAGGAAATATCCTCCGATAACAAAGAGAAAGATGCTTTCTGAGAAACTTCTTTGTGTTCTGTGAAATCATCTCACAGACTTACAGCTTTCCCCTCAAGAAGCCTTTCGCTAAGACAGTTCTTGTGGAATTGCCAAAGTGATATTTGGAAGCCCATAGAGGGCTATGGTGAAAAAGGAAATATCCTCAGATGAAATCTGGAAAGAAGCTTTCTGAGAAACTGCTTAGTGTTCTGTTAATTCATCTCACAGAGTTACATCTGTATTTCGTGGATCTCTTTGCTAGCCTTATTTCTGTGGAGTCTGAGATCAGATATTTCGGATCCCTTTGAAGACTATATGGCCAAAGGAAATATCCTCCGATAACAAAGAGAAAGAAGCTTTCTGAGAAACTTCTTTGTGTTCTGTGAAATCATCTCACAGAGTAACAGCTTTCCCCTCAAGAATCCTTTCGCTAAGACAGTTCCTGTGGAAATTCAAAGTTATATTTGGAAGCACTTAGAGGGCTATGGTGAAAAAGGAAATATCCTTAGATGAAATCTGGAAAGAAGCTTTCTGAGAAAATGCTCTGTGATGTGTGACTTCCACTCACAGAGTTACATCTCTATTTCGCGGATCACTTTGCAAGTCTTATTTCTGTGGAATCAGAGAACAGATATTTCGGATCCCTTTGACGACAATAGGGCCAAAAGAAATATCCTCCGATAAGAAAGAGAAAGAAGATTTCTAAGAAATTTTTTTGTGTTCTGTGAAATCATCTCAGAGTTACAGTTTTCCCCTCAAGAAGCCTTTCGCTAAGACACTTCTTGTGGAATTGGCAAAGTGATATTTGGAAGCCCATAGAAGGCTATGGTGAAAAAGGAAATATCCTCAGATGAAATCTGGAAAGAAGCTTTCTGAGAAACTGTTTAGTGTTCTTTAAATTCAACTCAGAGTGTTACATATGTATTTCGTGGATCTCTTTGCTAGCCTTATTTCTGTGGAATCTTACAACAGATATTTCGGATCCCTTTGAAGGATATAGGGCCAAAGGAAATATCCTCCGATAACAAAGAGAAAGAAGCATTCTGAGAAACTTCTTTGTGTTCTGTGAAATCATCTCACAGAGTTACAGCTTTCCCCTCAAGAAGTCTGTCGCTAAGACAGTTCTTGTGGAAATAGCAAAGTGATATTTGGAAGCCCACAGAGGGCTATGGTGAAAAAGGAAATATCCTCAGATGAAATCTGGAAAGAAGCTTTCTGAGAAACTGCTCTGTGATGTGTCACTTCCACTCACAGAGTTACATCTGTATTTCGTGGATCTCTATGCTAGCCTTATTTCTGTGGAATCTGAGAACAGATATTTCGGATCTCTTTGAAGACTATAGGGCCAAAGGAAATATCCTCCGATAACAAGGAGAAAGAAGCTTTCTGAGAAACTTCTTTGTGTTCTGTGAAATCATTTCACAGAGTTACAGCTTTCCCCTCAAGAAGCCTTTCGATAAGACAGTTCTTGTGGAATTGGCAAAGTGATATTTGGAAGCCCATAGAGGGCTATCGTTAAAAAGGAAATTTCCTCAGATGAAATCTGGAAAGAAGCTTTCTTAGAAACTTCTCTGTGGTGTGTGACTTCCACCAACAGAGTTACATCTGTATTTCGTGGATCTCTTTGCTAGCCTTATTTCTGTGGAATCTGAGAACAGATATTTCGGATCGCTTTGAAGACTATAGGGCCAAAGGAAATATCCTCCGATAACAAAGAGAAAGAATCTTTCTGAGACACTTCTTTGTGTTCTGTGAAATCATCTCACAGAGTTACAGCTTTCCCCTCAAGAAGCCTGTCGCTAAGACAGTTCTTGTGGAAATGGCAAAGTGATATTTGGAAGCCCATAGAGGGCTATTGTGAAAAAGGAAATATCCTCAGATGAAATCTGGAAAGAAGCTTTCTGAGAAACTGCTCTGTGATGTGTCACTTCCACTCACAGAGTTACACCTGTATTTCGTGTATCTCTTTGCTTGCCTTATTTCTGTGGAATCTGAGAACAGATATTTCGGATCCCTTTGAAGACTATAGGGTCAAAGGAAATATCCTCCGATAACAAAGAGAAAGAAGCTTTCTGAGAATCTTCTTTGTGTTCTGTGAAATCATCTCACAGAGTTACAGCTTTCCCCTCAAGAAGACTTTCGCTAAGACAGTTCTTGTGGAATTGGCAAAGTGATATTTGGACGCCCATAGAGGGCTATTTTGAAAAAGGAAATATACTCAGATGAAATCTGGAAAGAAGCTTTCTGAGAAACTGCTTAGTGTTCTTTAAATTCATCTCAGAGAGTTACATCTGTATTTCGTGGATCTCTTTGCTAGCCTTATTTCGGTGCAATCTGAGAACAGATATTTCGGATCCCTTTGACGACTATAGGGCCAAAGAAAATATCCTCCGATAAGAAAGAGAAAGAAGCTTTCTGAGAAACTTATTTGTGTTCTGTGAAATCATCTCAGAGTTACAGTTTCCCCTCAAGAAACCTTTCGCTAAGACAGTTCTTGTTTAATTGGCAAAGTGATATTTGGAAACCCATAGAGGGCTATGGTAAAAAAGGAAGTATCCTCAGATGAAATCTGGAAAGAAGCTTTCTGAGAAACTGCTCTGCGATGTGTGACTTCCACTCACAGAGTTACATCTGTATTTCTTGTATCTCTTTGCTAGGCTTATTTCTGTGGAATCTGAGAACAGATATTTCGGATCCCTTTGAAAACTATAGGGCCAAAGGAAATATCCTCCGATAACAAAGAGAAAGAAGCTTTCTGAGAAACTTCTTTGTGTTCTGTGAAATCATCTGACAGAGTTACAGCTTTCCCCTCAAGAAGCCTTTCGCTAAGACTGTTCTTGTGGACTTGGCAAAGTGATATTTGGAAGCCCAACGAGGGCTATGGTGAAAAAGGAAATATCCTCAGATGAAATCTGAAAAGAAACTTTCTGAGAAACTTCTCTGTGGTGCGTGACTTCCACTCACAGAGTTACATCTGTATTTCGTGGATCTCTTTGCTAGCCTTATTTCTGTGGAATCTGAGATCAGATATTTCGGATCCCTTTGAAGATTATATGGCCAAAGGAAATATCCTCCGATAACAAAGAGAAAGAAGCTTTCTGAGAAACTTCTTTGTGTTCTGTGAAATCATCTCACAGAGTAACAGCTTTCCCCTCAAGAATCCTTTCGCTAAGACAGTTCTTGTGGAAATTCAAAGTTATATTTGGAAGCCCTTAGAGGGCTATGGTGAAAAAGGAAATATCCTTAGATGAAATCTGGAAAGAAGCTTTCTGAGAAAATGCTCTGTGATGTGTGACTTCCACTCACAGAGTTACATCTCTATTTCGCGGATCTCTTTGCAAGTCTTATTTCTGTGGAATCCGAGAACAGATATTTCGGATCCCTTTGACGACTATAGGGCCAAAAGAAATATCCTCCGATAAGAAAGAGAAAGAAGCTTTCAAAGAAATTTTTTTGTGTTCTGTGAAATCAACTCAGAGTTACAGTTTTCCCCTCAAGAAGCCTTTCGCTAAGACACTTCTTGTGGAATTGGCAAAGTGATATTTGGAAGCCCATAGAAGGCTATGGTGAAAAAGGAAATATCCTCAGATGAAATCTGGAAAGAAGCTTTCTGAGAAACTGTTTAGTGTTCTTTAAATTCAACTCAGAGTGTTACATATGTATTTCGTGGATCTCTTTGCTAGCCTTATTTCTGTGGAATCTTACAACAGATATTTCGGATCCCTTTGAAGGATATAGGGCCAAAGGAAATATCCTCCGATAACAAAGAGAAAGAAGCTTTCTGAGAAACTTCTTTGTGTTCTGTGACATCATCTCACAGAGTTACAGCTTTCCCCTCAAGAAGCCTTTCGCTAAGACAGTTCTTGTGGAAAGGGCAAAGTGATATTTGGAAGAACATAGAGGGCTATGGTGAAAAAGGAAATATCCTCAGATGAAATCTGGAAAGAAGCTTTCTGAGAAACTGCTCTGTGATGTGTCACTTCCACTCACAGAGTTACACCTGTATTTCGTGCATCTCTTTGCTAGCGTTATTTCTGTGGAATCTGAGAACAGATATTTCGGATCCCTTTGAAGACTATAGGGCCAAAGGAAATATCCTCCGATAACAAAGAGAAAGAAGCTTTCTGAGAAACTTCCTTGTGTTCTGTGAAATCATCTCACAGAGTTACAGCTTTGCCCTCAAGAAAACTTTCGCTAAGACACCTCTTGTGGAATTGGCAAAGTGATATTTGGAAGCCCATAGAGGGCTATGTTGAAGAAGGAAATATCCTCAGATGATATCTGGAAAGAAGCTTTCTGAGAAACTGCTCTGTGATGTGTGACTTCCACTCACAGAGTTACATCTGTATTTCGTGGAACTCTTTGCTAGCCTTTTTTCTGTGGAATCTGGGAACAGATATTTCGGATCCCTTTGAAGACTATAGGGCCAAAGGAAATATCCTCCGATAACAAAGAGAAAGAATCTTTCTGAGAAACTTCTTTGTGTTCTGTGAAATCAACTCACAGAGTTACAACTTTCCCCTCAAGAAGCCTTTCGCTACGACAGTTCTTGTGGAATTGGCAAAGTGATATTTGGAAGCCCATAGAGGGCTATGGTGAAAAAGGAAATATCCTCAGATGAAATCTGGAAAGAAGATTTCTGAGAAACTGCTTAGTGTTCTGTAAATTAATCTCAGAGAGTTACATCTGTATTTCGTGGATCTCTTTGCTAGCCTTATTTCTGTGGAATCTGAGAACAGATATTTCGGATCCCTTTGAAGACTATAGGGCCAAAGGAAATATCCTCCGATAACAAAGAGAAAGAAGCTTTCTGAGAAACTTCTTTGTGTTCTGTGAAATCATCTCACAGAGTTACAACTTTCCCCTCAAGGAGCCTTTCGCTAAGACACTTCCTGTGGAATTGACAAAGTGATATTTGGAAGCCCATAGAGGGCTATGGTGAAAAAGGAAATATCCTCAGATGAAATTTGGAAAGAAGCTCTCTGAGAAACTGCTTAGTGTTCTGTTAATTCATCTCACATAGTTAAATCTGTATTTCGTGGATCGCTTTGCTAGCCTTATTTTTGTGGAATGTGAGAACAGATATTTCGGATCCCTTTGAAGAATATAGGGCCAAAGGAAATATCCTCCGATAACAAAGAGAAAGAAGCTTCCTGAGAAACATTTTGTGTTCTGTGAAATCATCTCACAGAGTTACAGCTTTCCCCTCAAGAAGCCTTTCGCTAAGACAGTTCTTGTCGAATTGGCAAAGTGATATTTGGAAGCCCATAGAGGGCTATGGTGAAAAAGGAAATATCCTCAGATGAAATCTGGAAAGAAGCTTTCTGAGAAACTGCTTAGTGTCATTTCGTGGATCTCTTTGCTACCCTTATTTCTGTGGAATCTGAGAACAGATATTTCGGATCCCTTTGAAGACTATAGGGCCAAAGGAAATATCCTCCGATAACAAAGAGAAAGAAGCTTTCTGAGAAACTTCTTTGTGTTCTGTGAAATCATCTCACAGAGTTACAGCTTTGCCCTCAAGAAAACTTTCGCTAAGACTCCTCTTGTGGAATTGGCAAAGTGATATTGGGAAGCCCATAGAGGGCTATGGTGAAAAAGGAAATATCCTCAGATGAAATATGGAAAGAAGCTTTCTGAGAAACTGCTCTGCGATGTGTGACTTCCACTCACAGAGTTACATCTGTATTTCGCGGATCTCTTTGCTAGCCTTATTTCTGTGCAATCTGAGAACAGATATTTCGGATCCCTATGAAGACTATAGGGCCAAAGGAAATATCCTCCGATAACAAAGAGAAAGAAGCTTTCTGAGAAACTTCTTTGTGTTCTGTGAAATCATCTCACAGAGTTACCGCTTTCCCCTCAAGAAGCCTTTCGCTAAGACAGTTCTTGTGGAATTGGCAAAGTGATATTTGGAAGCCCATAGAGGGCTATCGTTAAAAAGGAAATTTCCTCAGATGAAATCTGGAAAGAATCTTTCTGAGAAACTTCTCTGTGGTGTGTGACTTCCACCCACAGAGTTACATCTGTATTTCGTGTATCTCTTTGCTAGCTTTATTTCTGTGGAATCTGAGAACAGATATTTCGGATCACTTTGAAGCCCATAGGGCCAAAGGAAATATCCTCCGATAACAAAGAGAAAGAAGCTTTCTGAGAAACTTCTTTGTGTTCTGTGAAATCATCTCACAGAGTTACAGCTTTCCCCTCAAGAAGCCTTTCGCTAAGACAGTTCTTGTGGAATTGGCAAAGTGATATTTGGACGCCCATAGAGGGCTATTTTGAAAAAGGAAATATACTCAGATGTAATCTGGAAAGAAGCTTTCTGAGAAACTGCTTAGTGTTCTTTAAATTCATCTCAGAGAGTTACATCTGTATTTCGTGGATCTCTTTGCTAGCCTTATTTCTGTGGAATCTGAGAGTAGATATTTCGGATCCCTTTGAAGACATTAGAGCCAAAGGAAATATCCTCCGATAACAAAGAGAAAGAAGCTTTCTGAGAAACTTCTTTGTGTTCTGTGAAATCATCTCACCGAGTTACAGCTTTCCCCTCAAGAAGCCTGTCGCTAAGACAGTTCTTGTGGAAATGGCAAAGTGATATTTGGAAGCCCATAGAGGGCTATGGTGAAAAAGGAAATATCCTCAGATGAAATCTGGAAAGAAGTTTCTGAGAAACTGCTCTGTGATGTGTCACTTCGACTCACAGAGTTACACCTGTATTTCGTGCATCTCTTTGCTAGCCTTATTTCTGTGGAATCTGAGAACAGATATTTCGGATGCCTTTGAAGACTATAGGGCCAAAGGAAATATCCTCCGATAACAAAGAGAAAGAAGCTTTCTGAGAAACCTCTTTGTGTTCTGTGAAATCAACTCAGAGAGTTACAACTTTCCCCTCAAGAAGCCTTTCGCTACGACAGTTCTTGTGGAATTGGCAAAGTGATATTTGGAAGCCCATAGAGGGCTATGGTGAAAAAGGAAATATCCTCAGATGAAATCTGGAAAGAAGATTTCTGAGAAACTGCTTAGTGTTCTGTAAATTAATCTCATAGAGTTAAATCTGTATTTCGTGGATCTCTTTTCTAGCCTTATTTTTGTGGAATGTGAGAACAGATATTTCGGATCCCTTTGAAGACTATAGGGCCAAAGGAAATATCCTCCGATAACAAAGAGAAATAAGCTTCCTGAGAAACATTTTGTGTTCTGTGAAATCATCTCACAGAGTTACAGCTTTCCCCTCAAGAAGCCTTTCGCTAAGACAGTTCTTGTGGAATTGGCAAAGTGATATTTGGAAGCCCATAGAGGGCTATGGTGAAAAAGGAAATATCCTCAGATGAAATCTGGAAAGAAGCTTTCTGAGAAACTGCTTAGTGCTATTTCGTGGATCTCTTTGCTAGCCTTATTTCTGTGGAATCTGAGAACAGATATTTCGGATCCCTTTGAAGACTATAGGGCCAAAGGAAATATCCTCCGATAACAAAGAGAAAGAAGCTTTCTGAGAAACATCTTTGTGTTCTGTGAAATCATCTCAAAGAGATTCAGCTTTCCCCTCAAGAAGCCTTTCGCTAAGACCGTTCTTGTGGAATTGGAAAAGTGATATTTGGAAGCCCATAGAGGGCTCTGGTGAAAAAGGAAATATCGTCAGAAGAAATCTGGAAAGAAGCTCTCTGAGAAACTGCTCTGTGATGTGTGACTTCCACTCACAGAGTTACATCTGTATTTCGTGGATCTCTTTGCTGGCCTTATTTCTGTGGAATCTGAGAACAGATATTTCGGATGCCTTTGAAGACTATAGGGCCAAAGGAAATATCCTCCGATAACAAAGAGAAAGAAGCTTTCTAAGAAACTTCTTTGTGTTCTGTGAAATCATCTCACAGAGTTACAGCTTTGCCCTCAAGAAAACTTTCGCTAAGACACCTCTTGTGGAATTGGCAAAGTGATATTTGGAAGCCCATAGAGGGCTATGTTGAAGAAGGAAATATCCTCAGATGATATCTGGAAAGAAGCTTTCTAAGAAACTGCTCTGTGATGTGTGACTTAAACTCACAGAGTTACATCTGTATTTCGTGGAACTCTTTGCTAGCCTTATTTCTGTGGAATCTGGGAACAGATATTTCGGATCCCTTTGAAGACTATAGGGCCAAAGGAAATATCCTCCGATAACAAAGAGAAAGAATCTTTCTGAGAAACTTCTTTGTGTTCTGTGAAATCAACTCACAGAGTTACAACTTTCCCCTCAAGAAGCCTTTCGCTAAGACAGTTCTTGTGGAATTGGCAAAGTGATATTTGGAAGCCCATAGAGGGCTATGGTGAAAAAGGAAATATCCTCAGATGAAATCTGGAAAGAAGATTTCTGAGAAACTGCTTAGTGTTCTGTAAATTAATCTCAGAGAGTTACATCTGTATTACGTGGATCTCTTTGCTAGCCTTATTTCTGTGGAATCTGAGAACAGATATTTCGGATCCCTTTGAAGACTATAGGGCCAAAGGAAATATCCTCCGATAACAAAGAGAAAGAAGCTTTCTGAGAAACTTCTTTGTGTTCTGTGAAATCATCTCACAGAGTTACAGCTTTCCCCTCAAGGAGCCTTTCGCTAAGACACTTCCTGTGGAATTGACAAAGTGATATTTGGAAGCCCATAGAGGGCTATGGTGAAAAAGGAAATATCCTCAGATGAAATTTGGAAAGAAGCTCTCTGAGAAACTGCTTAATGTTCTGTTAATTCATCTCACAGAGTTAAATCTGTATATAGTGGATCGCTTTGCTAGCCTTATTTTTGTGGAATGTGAGAACAGATATTTCGGATCCCTTTGAAGAATATAGGGCCAAAGGAAATATCCTCCGATAAAAAAGAGAAAGAAGCTTCCTGAGAAACATTTTGTGTTCTGTGAAATCATCTCACAGAGTTACAGCTTTCCCCTCAAGAAGCCTTTGGCTAAGACAGTTCTTGTCGAATTGGCAAAGTGATATTTGGAAGCCCATAGAGGGCTATGGTGAAAAAGGAAATATCCTCAGATGAAATCTGGAAAGAAGTTTTCTGAGAAACTGCTTAGTGCTATTTCGTGGATCTCTTTGCTAGCCTTATTCCTGTGGAATCTGAGAACAGATATTTCGGATCCCTTTGAAGACTATAGGGCCAAAGGAAATATCCTCCGATAACAAAGAGAAAGAAGCTTTCTGAGAAACTTCTTTGTGTTCTGTGAAATCATCTCACAGAGTTACAGCTTTGCCCTCAAGAAAACTTTCGCTAAGACACCTCTTGTGGAATTGGCAAAGTGATATTGGGAAGCCCATAGAGGGCTATGGTGAAAAAGGAAATATCCTCAGATGAAATATGGAAAGAAGCTTTCTGAGAAACTGCTCTGGGATGTGTGACTTCCACTCACAGAGTTACATCTGTATTTCGCGGATCTCTTTGCTAGCCTTATTTCTGTGCAATCTGAGAACAGATATTTCGGATCCCTATGAAGACTATAGGGCCAAAGGAAATATCCTCCGATAACAAAGAGAAAGAAGCTTTCTGAGAAACTTCTTTGTGTTCTGTGAAATCATCTCAGAGAGTTACCGCTTTCCTCTCAAGAATCCTTTCGCTAAGACAGTTCTTGTGGAATTGGCAAAGTGATATTTGGAAGCCCATAGAGGGCTATCGTTAAAAAGGAAATTTCCCCAGATGAAATCTGGAAAGAATCTTTCTGAGAAACTTCTCTATGGTGTGTGACTTCCACCCACAGAGTTACATCTGTATTTCGTGGATCTCTTTGCTAGCCTTATTTCTGTGGAATCTGAGAACAGATATTTCGGATCACTTTGAAGCCCATAGGGCCAAAGGAAATATCCTCCGATAACAAAGAGAAAGAAGCTTTCTGAGAAACTTCTTTGTGTTCTGTGAAATCATCTCACAGAGTTACAGCTTTCCCCTCAAGAAGCCTTTCGCTGAAACAGTTCTTGTGGAATTGGCAAAGTGATATTTGGACGCCCATAGAGGGCTATTTTGAAAAAGGAAATATACTCAGATGAAATCTGGAAAGAAGCTTTCTGAGAAACTGCTTAGTGTTCTGTAAATTCATCTCAGAGAGTTACATCTGTATTTCGTGGATCTCTTTGCTAGCCTTATTTCTGTGGAATCTGAGAACAGATATTTCTGATCCCTTTGAAGACTATAGGGCCAAAGGAAATATCCTCCGATAACAAAGAGAAAGAAGCTTTCTGAGAAACTTCTTTGTATTCTGTGAAATCATCTCACAGAGTTACAGCTTTCCCATCAAGAAGCCTTTCGCTAAGACCGTTCTTGTGGAATTGGCAAAGTGATATTTGGAAGCCCTTAGAAGGCTATGGTGAAAAAGGAAATATCCTCAGATGAAATTTGGAAAGAAGCTTTCTGAGAAACTGTTTAGTGTTCTGTTAATTCATCTCACAGAGTTAAATCTGTATTTCGTGGATCTCTTTGCTAGCCTTATTTTTGTGGAATGTGAGAACAGATATTTCGGATCCCTTTGAAGACTATAGGGCCAAAGGAAATATCCTCCGATAACAAAGAGAAAGAAGCTTCCTGAGAAACATTTTGTGTTCTGTGAAATCATCTCACAGAGTTACAGCTTTCCCCTCAAGAAGCCTTTCGCTAAGACAGTTCTTGTCGAATTGGCAAAGTGATATTTGGAAGCCGATAGAGGGCTATGGTGAAAAAGGAAATATCCTCAGATGAAATCTGGAACGAAGCTTTCTGAGAAACTGCTCTGTGATGTGTCACCTCCACTCACAGAGTTACACCTGTATTTCGTGGATCTCTTTGCTAGCCTTATTTCTGTGGAATCTGAGAACAGATATTTCGGATCCCTTTGAAGACTATAGCGCCAAAGGAAATATCCTCCGATAACAAAGAGAAAGAAGCTTTCTGAGAAACTTCTTTGTGTTCTGTGAAATCATCTCACAGAGTTACAGCTTTCCCTTCAAGAAGCCTTTCGCTAAGACAGTTCTTGTGGAATTGGCAAAGTGATATTTGGAAGCCCATAGAGGGCTATGGTGAAAAAGGAAATATCCTCAGATGAAATCTGGAAAGAAGCTTTCTGAGAAACTTCTCTGTGGTGTGTGACTTCCACTCACAGAGTTACATCTGTATTTTGTGGATCTCTTTGCTAGCCTTATTTCTGTGGAATCTGAGAACAGATATTTCGGATCCCTTTGATGACTATAGGGCCAAGGGAAATATCCTCCGATAACAAAGAGAAAGAAGCTTTCTGAGAAACTTCTTTGTGTTCTGTGAAATCATCTCACAGAGTTACCGCTTCCCCCTCAGGAAGGCTTTCGCTAAGACAGTTCTTGTGGAATTTGCAAAGTGATATTTGGAAGCCCATAGAGGGCTATTGTGAAAAAGGAAATATCCTCAGATGAAATCAGGAAAGAAGCTTTCTGAGAAACTGCTTAGTGTTCTTTAAATTCATCTCAGAGTGTTACATCTGTATTTCGTGGATCACTTTACTAGCCTTATTTCTGTGGAGTCTGAGAACAGATATTTCGGATCCCCTTGAAGACTATAGGGCCAAAGGAAATATCCTCCGATAACAAAGAGAAAGAAGCTTTCTGAGACACTTCTTTGTGTTCTGTGAAATCATCTCACAGAGTTACAGCTTTCCCCTCAAGAAGCCTGCGCTAAGACAGTTCTTTGAGAAATGGCAAAGTGATATTTGGAAGCCCTTAGAGGGCTATGGTGAAAAAGGAAATATCCTCAGATGAAATCTGGAAAGAAGCTTTCTGAGAAACTGCTCTGTGATGTGTCACTTCCACTCACAGAGTTACACCTGTATTTCGTGGATCTCTGTGCTAGCCTTATTTCTGTGGAATCTGAGAACCGATATTTCGGATCCCTTTGAAGACTATAGGGCCAAAGAAAATATCCTCCGATAACAAATTGAAACAAGCTTTCTGAGAATCTTCTTTGTGTTCTGTGAAATCATCTCACAGAGTTTCAGCTTTGCCCTCAAGAAACCTTTCGTCAAGACACCTCTTGTGGAATTGGCAAAGTGATATTTGGAAGCCCATAGAGGGCTATGGTGAAGAAGGAAATATCCCCAGATGAAATCTGGAAAGAAGATTTCTGAGAAACTGCTCTTTGATGTGTGACTTCCACTCACAGAGTTACATCTGTATTTCGTGGATCTCTTTGCTAGCCTTATTTCTGTGGAATCTGAGAACAGATATTTCGGATCCCTTTGAAGACTATAGGGCCAAAGAAAATATACTCCGATAACAAAGAGAAAGAAGCTTTCTGAGAAACTTCTTTACGTTCTGTGAAATCATCTGACAAAGTTACAGCTTTCCCCTCAAGAAGCCTTTCACTAACACAGTTCTTGTGTAATTGGCAAAGTGATATTTGGAAGCCCATATAGGGCTATGGTGAAAAAGGAAATATCCTGAGATGAAATCTGGAAAGAAGCTTTCTGAGAAACTTCTCTGTGGTGTGTGACTTCCACTCACAGAGTTACATGTGTATTTCGTGGATCTCTTTGCTAGCCTTATTTCTGTGGAATCTGAGAACAGATATTTCGGATCCCTTTGAAGACTATAGGGCCAAAGGAAATATCCTCCGATAACAAATTGAAACAAGCTTTCTGAGAATCTTCTTTGTGTTCTGTGAAATCATCTCACAGAGTTTCAGCTTTGCCCTCAAGAAACCTTTCGTCAAGACACCTCTTGTGGAATTGGCAAAGTGATATTTGGAAGCCCATAGAGGGCTATGGTGAAAAAGGAAATGTCCTCAATGAAATCTGGAAAGAAGCTTTCTGAGAAACTGCTCTGTGATGCGTGACTTCCACACACAGAGTTACATCTGTATTTCGTGCATGTCTTTTCTAGGCTTATTTCTATGGAATCTGAGAACAGATATTTCAGATCCCTTTGAAGACTATAGGGCCAAAGGAAATATCCTCCGATAACAAAGAGAAAGAAGCTTTCTGAGAAACTTCTTTGTGTTCTGTGAAATCATCTCACAGAGTAACAGCTTTCCCCTGAAGAAGCCTTTCGCTAAGACAGTTCTTGTTTAATTTTCAAAGTGATATTTGGAAGCCTACAGTTGGCTATGGTGAAAAAGGAAATATCCTCAGATGAAATCTGGAAAGAAGCTTTCTGAGAAACTGCTTAGATTTCTGTAAATTCATCTCAGAGAGGTACATCTGTACTTCTTGGATCTCTTTGCTAGCCTTATTTCTGTGGAATCTGAGAACAGATATTTCGGATCCCTTTGAAGACTATAGGGCCAAAGGAAATATCCTCCGATAACAAAGAGAAAGAAGCTTTCTGAGAAACTTCTTTGTGTTCTGTGAAATCATCTCACAGAGTTACAGCTTTCCCCTCAAGAAGCCTTTCGCTAAGACACTTCTTGTGGAATTGGCAAAGTGATATTTGGAAGCCAATAGAGGGCTATGGTGAAAAAGGAAATATCCTCAGATGAAATCTGGAAAGAAGCTTTCTGAGAAACTGCTCCGTGATGTGTGACTTCCACTCACAGAGTTACATCTGTATTTCTTGGATTTCTTTGCTAGCCTTATTTCTGTGGAATTTGAAAACAGATATTTCGGATCTCTTTGAAGACTATAGGGCCAAAGGAAATATCCTCCGATAACAAAGACAAAGAAGCTTTCTAAGAAACTTCTTTGTGTTCTGTGAAATCATCTCACAGAGTTACGGCTTTCCACTCAAGAAGCCTTTCAATAAGACAGTTCTTGTGGAATTGGCAAAGTGATATTTGGAAGCCCATAGAGGGCTATGGTGAAAAAGGAAATATCCTCAGATGAAATCTGGAGAGAAGCTTTCTGAGAAACTGCTTAGTGTTCTGTTAATTCATCTCACATAGTTACATCTGCATTTCGTGGATCTCTTTGCTAGCCTTATTTCTGTGGAATCTGAGAACAGATATTTCGGATCCCTTTGAAGACTATAGGGCCAAAGGAAATATCCTCCGATAACAAAGAGAATGAAGCTTTCTGAGAAACCACTTTGTGTTGTGTGAAATCATCTCACAGAGTTACAGCTTTCCCCTCAAGGAGCCTTTCGCTAAGACACTTCTTGTGGAATTGGCAAAGTGATATTTGGAAGCACATAGAGGGCTATGGTGAAAAAGGAAATATCCTCAGATGAAATCTGGAAAGAAGATTTCTCAGAAAGTGCTCTGTGATATGTGACTTCCACTGACAGAGTTACATCTGTATTTCGTGGATCTCTGTGCTAGCCTTATTTCTGTGGAATCTGAGAACAGATATTTCGGATTCCTTTGAAGAGTATAGGGCCAAAGGAAATATCCTCCGATAACAAAGAGAAAGAGGCTTTCTGAGAAACATTTTGTGTTCTGTGAAATCATCTCACAGAGTTACAGCTTTCCCCTCAAGAAGCCTTTCGCTAAGACAGTTCTTGTGGAATTGGCAAAGTGATATTTGGAAGCCCATAGAGGGCTATGGTGAAAAAGGAAATATCCTCAGATGAAATCTGGAAAGAAGCTTTCTGAGAAACTGCTTAGTGGTATTTCGTTGATCTCTTTGCTACCCTTATTTCTGTGGAATCTGAGAACAGATATTTCGGATCCCTTTGAAGACTATAGGGCCAAAGGAAACATCCTCCGATAACGAAGAGAAAGAAGCTTTCTGAGAAACGTCTTTGTGTCTGTGAAATCATCTCAAAGAGTTTTAGATTTCCCCTCAAGAAGCCTTTCGCTAAGACAGTTCTTGTGGAATTGGCAAAGTGGTATTTGGAAGCCCATAGAGGGCTCTCCTGAAAAAGGAAATATCGTAACAAGAAATCTGGAAAGAAGCTCTCTGAGAAACTGCTCTGTGATGTGTGACTTCCACTCACAGAGTTACATCTGTATTTCCTGGATCTCTTTGCTAGCCTTATTTCTGTGGAATCTGAGAACAGATATATCGGATCCCTTTGAAGAGTGTAGGGACAAAGGAAATATCCTCCGATAACAAAGAGAAAGAAGCTTTCTGAGAAACTTCTTTGTGTTCTGTGAAATCATCTCACAGAGTTACAGCTTTCCCCTCAAGAAGCCTTTCGCTAAGACAATTATTGTGGAATGGCAACGAAATATTTTGAAGCCCATAGAGGGCTATCGTGAAAAAGGAAATATCCTCAGATGAAATCTGGAAAGAACCTTCTGAGAAACTGCTCTGTGATGTGTGACTTCCACTCACAGAGTTACATCTGTATTTCGTGGATCTCTTTGCTAGCCTTATTTCTGTGGAATCTGAGAACAGATGTTTCGGATCTTTTGAAGACTATAGGGCCAAAGGAAATATCCTCCGACAACAAAGAGAAAGAAGCTTTCTGCGAAATATCTTTGTGTTCTGTGAAATCAACTCACAGAGTTACAGCTTTCACCTCAAGAAGCCTTTCGCTAAGACAGTTCTTGTGGAATTGGCAAGTGATATTTGGAAGCCCATAGAGGGCTATGGTGAAAAAGGAAATATCCTCAGATGAAATCTGGAAAGAAGCTTTCTGAGAAACTGCTCGGTGATGTGTTAATTCATCTCACAGAGTTATATCTGTATATCGTGGATCTCTTTGCTAGCCTTATTTCTGTGGAATCTGAGAATCAGATATTTCGGATCCTTTTGAAGACTATGGGGCCAAAGGAATTATCCTCCGATAACAATGAGAAAGAAGCTTTCTGAGAAACTTCCTTGTGTTCTGTGAAATCATCTCAAAGAGTTACGGCTTTCCCCTCAAGAAGCCTTTCGCTAAGACAGTTCTTGTGGAATTGGCAAAGTGATAGTTGGAAGCCCATAGGGGGCTACGGTGAAAAAAGAAATATCCTCAGATGAAATCTGGAAAGAAGCTTTGTGAGAACCTGCTCTGTGATGTGTGACTTCCACTCACAGTGTTACATCTGTATTTCGTGGATCTCTTTGCTAGCCTTATTTCTGTGGAATCTGAGAACAGATATTTCGGATCCCTTTGAAGACTATAGGGCCAAAGGAAATATCCTCCGATAACAAAGAGAAAGAAGGTTTCTGAGAAACTTCTTTGTGTTCTGTGAAATCATCTCACAGAGTTACAGCTTTCCCTTCAAGAAGCCTTTCGCTAAGACAGTTCTTGGGGAATTGGCAAAGTGATATTTGGAAGCCCATAGAGGGCTATGGTGAAAAAGGAAATATCCTCAGATGAAATCTGGAAAGAAGCCCTCTGAGAAACTGCTCAGTGTTCTGTTAATTCATCTCACAGAGTAACATCTGTATTTCGTGGATCTCTTTGCTAGCCTTATTTCTTTGGAATCTGAGAACAGATATTTCGATCCCTTTGAAGACTATAGGGTCAAAGGAAATATCCTCCGATAACAAAGAGAAAGAAGCTTTCTGAGAAACTTCTTTGTGTTCTGTGAAAGCATCTCACAGAGTTACAGCTTTCCCCTCAAGAAGCCTTTCGCTAAGACAGTTCTTGTGGAATTGGCAAAGTGATATTTGGAAGCCCCTAGAGGGCTATGGTGAAAAAGGAAATATCCTCAGATGAAATCTGGAAAGAAGCTTTCTGAGAAACTGCTCTGTGATGTGTGACTTCCACTCACAGAGTTACATGTGCATTTCGTGGGTCCCTTTGCTTGCCTTATTTCTGTGGAATGAGAACGGATATTTCGGATCCCTTTGAAGACTATACGGCCAAAGGAAATACAATCCGATAACAAAGAGAAAGAAGCTTTCTGAGAAAGTTCTTTGTGTTCCGTGAAATCATCTCACAGAGTTACAGCTTTCCCCTCAAGAAGCCTTTCGCTAAGACAGTTATTGTGGAATTGGCAAAGTGATATTTGGAAGCCCTTAGAGGGCTACGGTGAAAAAGGAAATATTCTCAGATGAAATCTGGAAAGAAGCTTTCTGAGAAACTGCTTAGTGTTCTGTTAATTCATCTCACAGATTTACATCTGTATTTCGTGGATCTCTTTGCTAGCCTTATTTCTGTGGAATCTGAGTACAGATATTTCGGATCCCTTTGAAGACTATAGGGCCAAAGGAAATATCCTCCGATAACAAAGAGAAAGAAGCTTTCTGAGAAACTTCTTTGTGTTCTGTGAAATCATCTCACAGAGTTACAGCTTTCCCCTCAAGAAGCCTTTCGCTAAGACACTTCTTGTGGAATTGGCAAAGTGATATTTGGAAGCCAATAGAGGGCTATGGTGAAAAAGGAAATATCCTCAGATGAAATCTGGAAAGAAGCTTTCTGAGAAACTGCTCCGTGATGTGTGACTTCCACTCACAGAGTTACATCTGTATTTCTTGGATTTCTTTGCTAGCCTTATTTCTGTGGAATTTGAAAACAGATATTTCGGATCTCTTTGAAGACTATAGGGCCAAAGGAAATATCCTCCGATAACAAAGACAAAGAAGCTTTCTAAGAAACTTCTTTGTGTTCTGTGAAATCATCTCACAGAGTTACGGCTTTCCACTCAAGAAGCCTTTCAATAAGACAGTTCTTGTGGAATTGGCAAAGTGATATTTGGAAGCCCATAGAGGGCTATGGTGAAAAAGGAAATATCCTCAGATGAAATCTGGAAAGAAGCTTTCTGAGAAACTGCTCTGTGATGTGTGACTTCCTCTCACAGAGTTACATGTGCATTTCGTGGATCCCTTTGCTAGCCTTATTTCTGTGGAATGAGAACGGATATTTCGGATCCCTTTGAAGACTATATGGCCAAAGGAAATACAATCCGATAACAAAGAGAAAGAAGCTTTCTGAGAAACTTCTTTGTGTTCCGTGAAATCATCTCACAGAGTTACAGCTTTCCCCTCAAGAAGCCTTTCGCTAAGACAGTTATTGTGGAATTGGCAAAGTGATATTTGGAAGCCCTTAGAGGGCTACGGTGAAAAAGGAAATATCCTCAGATGAAATCTGGAAAGAAGCTTTCTGAGAAACTGCTTAGTGTTCTGTTAATTCATCTCACAGATTTACAACTGTATTTCGTGGATCTCTTTGCTAGCCTTATTTCTGTGGAATCTGAGTACAGATATTTCGGATCCCTTTGAAGACTATAGGGCCAAAGGAAATATCCTCCGATAACAAAGAGAAAGAAGCTTTCTGAGAAACTTCTTTGTGTTCTGTGAAATCATCTCACAGAGTTACAGGTTTCCCCTCAAGAAGCCTTTCGCTAAGACACTTCTTGTGGAATTGGCAAAGTGATATTTGGAAGCCAATAGAGGGCTATGGTGAAAAAGGAAATATCCTCAGATGAAATCTGGAAAGAAGCTTTCTGAGAAACTGCTCCGTGATGTGTGACTTCCACTCACAGAGTTACATCTGTATTTCTTGGATCTCTTTGCTAGCCTTATTTCTGTGGAATTTGAAAACAGATATTTCGGATCTCTTTGAAGACTATAGGGCCAAAGGAAATATCCTCCGATAACAAAGACAAAGAAGCTTTCTAAGAAACTTCTTTGTGTTCTGTGAAATCATCTCACAGAGTTACGGCTTTCCACTCAAGAAGCCTTTCAATAAGACAGTTCTTGTGGAATTGGCAAAGTGATATTTGGAAGCCCATAGAGGGCTATGGTGAAAAGGAAATATCCTCAGATGAAATCTGGAAAGAAGATTTCAGAGAAACTGCTCTCTGATGTGTGACTTCCACTCACAGAATTACGTCTGTATTTCGTGGATCACTCACTTTGCTAGCCTTATTTCTGTGGAATCTGAGAACAAATATTTCGGATCCCTTTGAAGACTATAGGGCTAAAGGAAATATCCTCCGATAACAAAGAGGAAGAAGCTTTCTGAGAATCTTCTTTGTGTTCTCTGAAATCATATCAGAGTTACAGCTTTCCCCTCAAGAAGCCTTTCGCTAAGCCAGTTCTTGTGGAATTAGCAAAGTGATATTTTGAACCCCTAGAGGGCTATGGTGAAAAAGGAAATATCCTCAGATGAAATCTCGAAAGAAGTTTTCTGAGAAACTGATTTGTTCTGTTAATTCATTTCACAGAGTTACATCTGTATTTCGTGGATCTCTTTGCAAGCCTTTTTTTTGTGTAATCTGAGAATAGATATTTCGGATCCCTTTGAAGACTATAGGGCCAAAGGAAATATCCTCCAATAACAAAGAGAAAGAAGGTTTCTGAGAAACTTCCTTGTGTTCTGTGAAATCATCTCACGGAGTTACAGCTTTCCCCTCAATAAGCTTTTCGCTAAGACAGTTCTTGTGGAATTGGCAAAGTGATATTTGGAAGCCCATAGAGGTCTGTGGTGAAAAAGGAAATATCCTCAGATGAAAGCTGGAAAGAAGCTTTCTGAGAAACTGCTCTGTGATGTGTGACTTCCACTCACAG
The DNA here is from genome assembly GCF_049350105.2 of Macaca mulatta. Taxonomy (NCBI): domain Eukaryota; kingdom Metazoa; phylum Chordata; class Mammalia; order Primates; family Cercopithecidae; genus Macaca; species Macaca mulatta. The sequence goes on along the minus strand of NC_133422.1, from coordinate 54,750,244 downwards.
AGTTACATCTGTATTTCGTGGATCTCTATGCTAGCCTTATTTCTGTGGAATCAGAGAACAGATATTTCGGATCCCTTTGAAGACTATAGGGCCAAAGGAAATATTCTCCGATAACAAAGAGAAAGAAGCTTTCTGAGAAACTTCTTTGTGTTCCGTGAAATCATCTCACAGAGTTACAGCTTTCCCCTCAAGAAGCCTTTCGCTAAGACAGTTCTTTTGGAATTGGCATAGTGATAACTGCAAGCCCATAGAGGGCTATGGTGAAAAAGGAAATATCCTCAGATGAAATCTGGAAAGAAGCTTTCTGAGAAACTGCTTAGTGTTCTGTTAATTCATCTCACAGAGTTGTATCTGTATTTCCTGGATTTCTTTGCTAGCCTTATTTCTGTGGAATCTGAGAACAGATATTTCGGATCCCTTTGAAGACTGTAGGGCCAAACGAAATATTCTCCGATAACAAAGAGAAAGAAGCTTTCTGAGAAACTTCTTTGTGTTCTGTGAAATCATCTCACAGAGTTACAGCTTTCCCCTCAAGAAGCCTTTCGCTAAGACAGTTCTTGTGGAATTGGGAAGGTGATATTTGGAAGCCCATAGAGGGCTATGGTGAAAAAGGAAACATCCTCAGATAAAATATGGAAAGAAGATTTTTGAGAAACTGCTCTGTGATGTGTGACTTCCACTCACAGAATTACATCTGTATTTCGTGGATCTCTTTGCTAGCCTTATTTCTGTGGAATCTGAGAACAGATATTTCGGATGACTTTGAAGACTATAGGGCCAAAGGAAATATCCTCCGATAACAAAGAGAAAGAAGCTTTCTGAGAAACTTCTTTGTGTTCTGTGAAATCATCTCACAGAGTTACAGCTTTCCCCTCAAAGCCTTTCTCTAAGACAGTTATTGTGGAATTGGCAAAGTGATATTTGGAAGCCCTTAGAGGGCTATGGTGAAAAAGGAAATATCCTCAGATGAAATCTGGAAAGAAGCTTTCTGAGAAACTGCTTAGAGTTCTGTTAATTCATCTCACAGAGTTACATCTGTATTTCGTGGATCTCTTTGCTAGCCTTATTTCTGTGGAATCTGAGAACAGATATTTCGGATCCCTTTGAAGACTATAGGGCCAAAGGAATTATCCTCCGATAACAAAGAGAAAGAAGCTTTCTGATAAACTTCTTTGTGTTCTGTGAAAGCAACTCACAGAGTTACAGCTTTCCCCTCAAGAAGCCTTTGGCTAAGACAGTTCTTTTGGAATTGGCATGGTGATAATTGGAAGCCCATAGAGGGCTATGGTGAAAAAGGAAATATCCTCAGATGAAATCTTGAAAGAAGCTTTCTGAGGAACTGCTTAGTGTTCTGTAAATTCATCTCAGAGAGTTACATCTGTATTTCGTGGATCTCTTTGCTAGCCTTATTTCTGTGGAATCTAAGAACTGATATTTCGAATCCCTTTGAAGACTATAGGGCCAAAGGAAATATCCTCCGATAACAAAGAGAAAGAAGCTTTCTGAGAAACTGCTTAGTGTTCTGTTAATTCATCTCACAGGGTTACATCTGTATTTCGTGGATCTCTTTGCTAGCCTTATTTCTGTGGTATCTGAGAACAGATATATCGGATCCCTTTGAAGACTATAGGGCCAAAGGAAATATCCTCCGATAACAAAGAGAAAGAAGCTTTCTGAGAAACCTCTTTGTGTTCTGTGAAAGCATCTCAAAGAGTTACAGCTTTCCCCTCAAGAAGCCTTTCCCTAAGACATTTCTTGTGGAATAGGCAAAGTGATATTTGGATGCCCATAGAGAGCTATGTTGAAAAGGAAATATCCTCAGATGAAATCTGGAAAGTAGCTTTCTGAGAAACTGCTCTGCGATGTGTGACTTCCACTCACAGAGTTACATCTGTATTTCGTGGATCTCCTTGCTAGCCTTATTTCTGTGGAATCTGAGAACAGATATTTCGGATCCGTTTGAAGACTATAGGGCCAAAGGAAATATCCTACGATAACAAAGAGAAAGAAGCTTTCTGAGAAACTTCTTTATGTTCTGTGAAATCATCTCACAGAGTTACAGCTTTCCCCTCAAGAAGCCTTTTGCTGAGACAGTTCTTGTGGAATTGGCAAAGTGATATTTGGAAGCCCATAGAGGGCTATGGTGAAAAAGGAAATATCCTCAGATAAAATCTGGAAAGAAGATTTCTGAGAAACTGCGCTCTGATGTGTGAGTTCCACTCACAGAATTACATCTGTATTTCGTGGATCTCTTTGCTAGACTTATTTCTGTGGAATCTGAGAACAAATATTTCGGATCACTTTGAATACTATAGGGCCAAAGGAAATATCCTCCGATAACAAAGAGAAAGAAGCTTTCTGAGAAACTTCTTTGTGTTCTGTGAAAGCATCTCACAGAGTTACAGCTTTCCCCTCATGAAGCCTTTCCCTAAGACAGTTCTTGTGGAATTGGCAAAGTGATATTTGGAAGCCCCTAGAGGGCTATGGTGAAAAGGAAATATCCTCAGATGAAATCTGGAAAGTAGCTTTCTGAGAAACTGCTCTGCGATGTGTGACTTCCACTCACAGAGTTACATCTGTATTTCGTGGATCTCTTTGCTAGCCTTATTTCTGTGTAATCTAAGAGCTGATATTTCGGATCCCTTTGAAGACTATAGGGCCAAAGTATATATCCTCCGATAAAAAGAGAAAGAAGCTTTCTGAGAAACTTCTTTGTGTTCTGTGAAATAATCTCACGGAGTTACAGCTTTCGTCTCAAGAAGCCTTTCGCCAAGACAGTTCTTGTGGAATTGGCAAAGTGATATTTGGAAACCCATTGAGGGCTATGGTGAAAAAGGAAATATCCTCAGATAAAATCTGGAAAGAAGATTTGTGAGAAACTGCTCTGTGATGTGTGACTTCCACTCACAGAATTACATCTGTATTTCGTGGATCTCTTTGCTAGCCTTATTTCTCTGGAATCTGAGAACAAATATTTCGGATCCCTTTGAAGACTGTAGGGCCAAAGGAAATATCCTCCGATAACAAAGAGAAAGAAGCTTTCTGAGAAACTTCTTTGTGTTCTGTGAAATCATCTCACAGAGTTACAGCTTTCCCCTCAAAATCCTTTCGCTAAGACAGTTATTGTGGAATTGGCAAAGTGATATTTGGAAGCCCTTAGAGGGCTATGGTGAAAAAGGAAATATCCTCAGATGAAATCTGGAAAGAAGCTTTCTGAGAAACTGCTTAGTGTTCTGTTAATTCATCTCACAGAGTTACATCTGTATTTCGTGGATCTCTTTGGTAGCCTTATTTCTGTGGAATCTGAGAACAGATATTTCGGATCCCATTGAAGACTATAGGGCCAAAGGAAATATCCTCCGATAACAAAGAGAAAGAAGCTTTCTGAGAAACTTCTTTGTGTTCTGTGAAAGCATCTCACAGAGTTACAGCTTTCCACTCAAGAAGCCTTTGGCTAAGACACTTCTTTGGGAATTGGCATAGTGATAATTGGAAGCCCATAGAGGGATATGTTGAAAAAGGAAATATCCTCAGATGAAATCTGGAAAGAAGCGTTCTGAGAAACTGCTAAGTGTTCTGTTAATTCATTTCACAGAGTTACATCTGTATTTCGTGGATCTCTTTGCTAGCCTTATTTCTGTGGAATCTGAGAACAGATATTTTGGATCCCTTTGAAGACTATAGGGCCAAAGGAAATATCCTCTAATAACAAAGAGAAAGAAGCTTTCTGAGAAACTTCATGGTGTTCTGTGAAAACATCTCACTGAGTTACAGCTTTCCTCTCAAGAAGCCTTTCGCTAAGACAGTTCTTCTGGAATTGGCAAAGTGATATTTGGAAGCCCATAGAGGGCTATGGTGAAAAAGGAAATTTCCTCAGATGAAATCTGGAAAGAAGCTTTCTGAGAAACTGCTCTGTGATGTGTGACTTCCAGTCACAGAATTACATCTGTATTTCGTGGATCTCTTTGCTAGCCTTATTTCTGTGGAATCTGAGAACGGAAATTTCGGATCCCTTTGAAGACTATAGGGCCAAAGGAAATATCCTCCGATAACAAAGAGAAAGAAGCTTTCTGAGGAACTTCTTTGTGTTCTGTGAAATCATCTCACAGAGTTACAGCTTTCCCCTCAAGAAGCCTTTCGCTAAGACAGTTCTTGTGGAATTGGGAAAGTGATATTTGGAACCCCACAGAGGTCTATGGTGAAAAAGGAAATATCCTCAGATAAAATCTGGAAAGAAGATTTCTGAGAAACTTCTCGGTGATGTGTGACTTCCACTCACAGAATTACATCTGTATTTTTGGTTCTCTTTGCTAGCCTTATTTCTGTGGAATCTGAGAACAAATATTTCGGTTCAGTTTGAAGACTATAGGGCCAAAGGAAATATCCTCCGATAACAAAGAGAAAGAAGCTTTCTGAGAAACTACTTTGTGTTCTGCGAAATCATCTCACAGAGTTACAGCTTTCCCCTCAAGAAGCCTTTCGTAAGACAGTTCTTGCGGAATTCGCAAAGTGATATTTGGAAGCCCATAGAGGGCTATGGTGAAAAAGGATATATCCTCAGATGAAATCTGGAAAGAAGCTTTCTGAGAAACTGCTTAGTGTTCTGTAAATTCATCTCAGAGAGTTACATCTATATTTCGTCGATCTCTTTGCTAGCCTTATTTCGGTGGAATCTGATAACAGATATTTCGGATCCCTTTGAAGACTATAGGGCCAAAGGAAATATCCTCCGATAACAAAGAGAAAGAAGCTTTCTGAGAAACTTCTTTGTGTTCTGTGAAATCATCTCACAGAGTTACAGCTTTCCTCTCAAGAAGCCTTTCGCTAAGACAGTTCTTGTGGAATTGGCAAAGTGATATTTGGAAGCCCATAGAGGGCTATGGTGTTAAAGGAAATATCCTCAGATGAAATCTGGAAAGAAGCTTTCTGAGAAACTGCTTAGTGTTCTGTTAATTCATCTCAGAGAGTTACATCTGTATTTGGTGGATCTCTTTGCTAGCCTTATTTCTGTGGAATCTGAGAACAGATATTTCGGATCCCTTTGAAGACTATAGGGCCAAAGGAAATATCCTCCGATAACAAAGAGAAAGAAGCTTTCAGAGACACTTCTTTGTGGTCTGTGAAATCATCTCACAGAGTTACAGCTTTCCCCTCAAGAAGCCTTTCGCTAAGACAGTTCTTGTGGAACTGGCAAGGTGATATTTGGAAGCCCTTAGAGGGCTATGGTGAAAAAGGAAATATCCTCAGATGAAAACTGGAAATAAGCTTTCTGAGAAACTGCTTAGTGATCTGTTAATTCATCTCACAGAGTTACATCTGTATTTCGTGGATCTCTTTGCTAGCCTTATTTCTCTGGAATCTGAGAACAGATATTTCGGATCCCTTTGAAGACTATAGGGCCAAAGGAAATATCCTCCGATAACAAAGAGAAAGAAGGTATCTGAGAAACTTCTTTGTGTTCTGTGAAATCATCTCACAGAGTTACAGCTTTCGTCTCAAGAAGCCTTTCGCTAAGAGAGTTCTTGTGGAATTGGCAAAGTGATATTTGGAAGCCCCTAGAGGGCTATGGTGAAAAAGGAAATATCCTCAGATGAAATCTGGAAAGAAGCTTTCTGAGAAACTGCTCTGTGATGTGTGACTTCCACCAACAGAGTTACATCTGTATTTCGAGGATCTCTTTGCTAGCCTTATTTCTGTGGAATCTAAGAACAGATATTTCGTATCCCTTTGAAGACTATAGGGCCAAAGGAAATATCCTCCGATAACAAAGAGAAAGAAGCTTTCTGAGAAACTTCTTTGTGTTCTGTGAAATCATCTCACAGAGTTACAGCTTTCCCCTCAAGAAGCCTTTCGGTAAGACAGTTCTTGTGGAATTGGCAAGGTGATATTTGGAAGCCCATTGAGGGCTATGGTGAAAAAGGAAATATCCTCAGATGAAATCTGGAAAGAAGATTTCTGAGAAACTGCTCTGTGATGTGTGACTTCCACTCACAGAGTTACATCTGTATATCATGGATCTCTTCGCTAGCCTTATTTCTGTGGAATCTGAGAACAGATATTTCGGATCCCTTTGAAGACGATAGGGCCAAAGGAAATATCCTACGATAACAAAGAGAAAGAAGCTTTCTGAGAAACTTCTTTGTGTTCTGTGAAATCATCACACAGAGTTACAGCGTTCCCCTCAAGAAGCCTTTCGCTAAGACAGTTCTTGTGGAATTGGCAAAGTGATATTTGGAAGCCCGTAGAGGGCTATGGTGAAAAAGGAAATATCCTTAGATGAAATCTGGAAAGAAGCTTTCTGAGAAACTGCTTAGTGTTCTGTTAATTCATCTCACAGAGTTACATCTGTATTTCGTGGATCTCTTTGCTAGCCTTATTTCTGTGGAATCTGAGAACAGATATATCGGATCCCTTTGAAGACTATAGGGCCAAATGAAATATCCTCCGATAACAAAGAGAAAGAAGCTTTCTGAGAAACTTCTTTGTGTTCTGTGAAATCATCTCACAGAGTGACAGCTTTCCCCTCAAGAAGCCTTTCCCTAAGACAGTTCTTGAGGAATTGGCAAAGTGATATTTGGAAGCCCATAGCCGGCTATGGTGAAAAAGGAAATATCCTCAGATGAAATCTGGAAAGAAGCTTTCTGAGAAACTGCTCTGTGATATGTGACTTCCACTCACACTGTTACATCTGTATTTCGTGGATCTCTTTGCTAGCCTTATTTCTGTGGAATCTGAGAACAGATATTTCGGATCCCTTTGAATACTATAGGACCAAAGGAAATATCCTCCGATAACAAAGAGAAAGAGGCTTTCTGAGAAACTTCTTTGTGTTCTGTGAAATCATCACACAGAATTACAGCTTTCCCCTCAAGAAGACTTTCGCTAAGACAGTTCTTGTGGAATTGGCAAAGAGATATTTGGAAGCCCGTAGAAGGCCATGGTGAAAAAGGAAGTATTCCTCAGATGAAATCTGAAAGAAGCTTTCTGAGAAACTGCTTAGTGTTCTGTTAATTCATCTCACACAGTTTCATCTGTATTTCGTGGATCTCTTTGCTAGCCTTATTTCTGTGCAATCTGAGAACAGATATTTCGGATCCCTTTGAAGACTATAGGGCCAAAGGAAATATCCTCCGATAACAAAGAGAAAGAAGCTTTCTGAGAAACTTCTTTGTGTTCCGTGAAATCATCTCAGAGTTACAGATTTCCCGTCAAGAAGCCTTTCGCTAAGACAGTTCTTGTGGAATTGGCAAAGTGATATTTGGAAGCCCATAGAGGGCTATGGTGAAAAAGGAAATATCCTCAGATGAAATCTGGAAATAAGCTTTCTGAGAAACTGCTCTGTGGTGTGTGACTTCCACTCACAGAGTTACATCTGTATTTCGTGGATCTCTTTGCTAGCCTTATTTATGTGGAATCTGAGAACAGATATTTCGGATCCCTTTGAATACTATAGGGCCAAAGGAAATATCCTCCGATAACAAAGAGAAAGAAGCTTTCTGAGAAACTTCTTTGTGTTCTGTGAAATCATCTCACAGAGTTACAGCTTTCCCTTCAAGAAGCCTTTCGCTAAGAGAGTTCTTGTGGAATTGGCAAAGTGATATTTGGAAGCCCTTAGAGGGCTATGGTGAAAAAGGAAATATCCTCAGATGAAATCTGGAAAGAAGCTTTCTGAGAAACTGCTTAGTGTTTTGTAAATTCATCTCATAGAGTTACATCTGTATTTCGTAGATCTCTTTGCTAGCCTTATTTCTGTGGAATCTGAGAACAGATATTTCGGATCCCTTTGAAGACTATAGGGCCAAAGGAAATATCCTCCGATAACAAAGAGAAAGAGGCTTTCTGAGAAACTTCTTTGTGTTCTGTGAAATCATCACACAGAGTTACAGCGTTCCCCTCAAGAAGCCTTTCGCTAAGACAGTTCTTGTGGAATTGGCAAAGTGATATTTGGAAACCCGTAGAGGGCTATGGTTAAAAAGGAAATATTCTCAGATGAAATCTGGAAAGAAGCTTTCTGAGAAAACTGCTCAGTGTTCTGTTAATTTATCTCACACAGTTACATCTGTATCTCGTGGATCTCTTTGCTAGCCTCATTTCTGTGGAATCTGAGAACAGATATTTCGGATCCCTTTGAAGACTATAGGGCCAAAGGAAATATCCTCCGATAACAAAGAGAAAGAAGCTTTCTGAGAAACTTCTTTGTGTTCTGTGACATCATCTGACAGAGTTACAGCTTTCCCCTCAAGAAGCCTTTCGATAACAGAGTTCTTGTGGAATTGGCAAGGTGATATTTGGAACCCCTAGAGGGCTATGGTGAAAAAGGAAATATCCTCAGATGAAATCTGGAAAGAATATTTCTGAGAAACTGCTTAGTGTTTTGTTAATTCATCTCACAGAGTTACATCTATATTTCGTGGATCTCTTTGCTAGCCTTATTTCTGTGGAATCTGAGAACAGATATTTCGGATCCCTTTGAAGACTATAGGGCCAAAGGAAATATCCTCCGATAACAAAGAGTAAGAAGCTTTCTGAGAAACTTCTTTGTGTTCTGTGAAATCATCTCACAGAGTTACAGCGTTCCCCTCAAGAAGCCTTTCGCTAAGACAGTTCTTGTGGAATTGGCAAAGTGATATTTGGAAGCCCATAGAGGGCTATGGTGAAAAAGGAAATATCCTCAGATGAAATCTGGAAAGAAGCTTTCTGAGAAACTGCTTAGTGTTCTGTTAATTCATCTCAGAGTTACATCTCTCTTTCGTGTATCTCTTTGCTAGCCTTATTTCTGTGGAATCTGAGAAGAGATATTTCGGATCCCTTTGAAGACTATAGGGCCAAATGAAATATCCTCCGATAAAAAAGAGAAAGAAGCTTTCTGAGAAACTTCTTTGTGTTCTGTGAAATCATCTCACAGAGTTACAGCTTTCCCCTCAAGAAGCCTTTCGCTAAGAGAGTTCTTGTGGTATTGGCAAAGTGATATTTGGAAGCCCATAGAGGGCTATGGTGAAAAAGGAAATATCCTCAGATGAAATCTGGAAAGAAGCTTTCTGAGAAACTGCTCTGTGATGTGTGACTTCCACTCACAGAGTTACATCTGTATTTAGTGGATCTCTTTACTAGCCTTATTTCTGTGGAATCTGAGAACAGATATTTCGGATCCCTTTGAAGACTATAGGGCCAAAGGAAATATCCTCCGATAACAAAGAGAAAGAGGCTTTCTGAGAAACTTCTTTGTGTTCTGTGAAATCATCACACAGAATTACAGCTTTCCCCTCAAGAAGCCTTTCGCTAAGACAGTTCTTGTGGAATTGGCAAAGAGATATTTGGAAGCCCGTAGAAGGCCAAGGTGAAAAAGGAAGTATCCTCAGATGAAATCTGAAAGAAGCTTTCTGAGAAACTGCTTAGTGTTCTGTTAATTCATCTCACACAGTTTCATCTGTATTTCGTGGATCTCTTTGCTAGCCTTATTTCTGTGCAATCTGAGAACAGATATTTCGGATCCCTTTGAAGACTATAGGGCCAAATGAAATATCCTCCGATAACAAAGAGAAAGAAGCTTTCTGAGAAACTTCTTTGTGTTCCGTGAAATCATCTCAGAGTTAGAGATTTCCCCTCAAGAAGCCTGTCGCTAAGACAGTTCTTGTGGAATTGGCAAAGTGATATTTGGAAGCCCATAGAGGGCTATGGTGAAAAAGGAAATATCCTCAGATGAAATCTGGAAAGAAGCTTTCTGAGAAACTGCTCTGTGGTGTGTGACTTCCACTCACAGAGTTACATCTGTATTTCGTGGATCTCTTTGCTAGCCTTATTTATGTGGAATCTGAGAACAGATATTTCGGATCCCTTTGAAGACTATAGGGCCAAAGGAAATATCCTCCGATAAGAAAGAGAAAGAAGCTTTCTGAGAAACTTCTTTGTGTTCTGTGAAATCATCTCACAGAGTTACATCTTTCCCCTCAAGAAGCCTTTCGCTAAGAGAGTTCTTGTGGAATTGGCAAAGTGATATTTGGAAGCCCATAGAGGGCTATGGTGAAAAAGGAAATATCCTCAGATGAAATCTGGAAAGAAGGTTTCTGAGAAACTGCTTAGTGTTCTGTTAATTCATCTCACAGAGTTACATCTGTATTTCGTGGATCTCTTTGCTAGCCTTATTTCTGTGGAATCTGAGAACAGATATTTCGGATCCCTTTGAAGACTATAGGGCCAAAGGAAATATCCTCCGATAACAAAGAGTAAGAAGCTTTCTGAGAAACTTCTTTGTGTTCTGTGAAATCATCTCACAGAGTTACAGCGTTCCCCTCAAGAAGCCTTTCGCTAAGACAGTTCTTGTGGAATTGGAAAAGTGATATTTGGAAGCCCATAGCCGGCTATGGTGAAAAAGGAAATATCCTCAGATGAAATCTGGAAAGAAGCTTTCTGAGAAACTGCTTAGTGTTCTGTTAATTCATCTCACAGAGTTACAACTCTCTTTCGTGTATCTCTTTGCTAGCCTTATTTCTGTGAAATCTGAGAAGAGATACTTCGGATCCCTTTGAAGACTATAGGGCCAAATGAAATATCCTCCGATAACAAAGAGAAAGAAGATTTCTGAGAAACTTATTTGTGTTCTGTGAAATCACCTCACAGAGTTACAGCTTTCCCCTCAAGAAGCCTTTCGCTAAGAGAGTTCTTGTGGTATTGGCAAAGTGATATTTGGAAGCCCCTAGAGGGCTATGGTGAAAAAGGAAATATCCTCAGATGAAATCTGGAAAGAAGCTTTCTGAGAAACTGCTCTGTGATGTGTGAATTCCCCTCACAGAGTTACAAACAGTTATTTCGGATCCCTTTGAAGACTATAGGGCCAAAGGAAATATCCTCCGATAACAAGGAGAAAGAAGCTTTCTGAGAAACTTCTTGGTGTTCTGTGAAAACATTTCACAGAGTTACAGCTTTCCCCTCAAGAAGCCTTTCGCTAAGACACTTCTTGTGGAATTGGCAAAGTGATATTTGGAAGCCCATAGAGGGCTATGGTGAAAAAGGAAATATCCTCAAATGAAATCTGGAAAGAAACTTTCTGTGAAACTTCTCTGTGATGTTTGACTTCCACTCACAGAGTTACATGTGTATTTCGTGGATCTCTTTGCTAGCCTTATTTCTGTGGAATCTGAGAACAGATATTTCGGATCACTTTGAAGACTATTGGGCCAAAGGAAATATCCTCCAATAACAAAGAGAAAGAAGCTTTCTGAGAAACTTCTAAGTGTTCTGTGAAATCATCTCATAGAGTTACAGCTTTCCCCTCAAGAAGCCTTTCGCTAAGACAGTTCTTGTGGAATTGGCAAAGTGATACTGGGAGGCCCATAGAGGGCTATGTTGAAAAAGGAAATATCCTCAGATGAAATCTGGAAAGAAGCTTTCTGAGAAACTGCTCTCTGATGTGTGACTTCCACTCACAGAGTTACATCAGTATTTCGTGAATCTCTTTGGTACCTTATTTCTGTGGAATCTGAGAACACATATTTCGGATCCCTTTGAAGACTATAGGGCCCAAGGAAATATCCTCCGATAACAAAGAGAAAGAATCTTTCTGAGAAACTTCTTTGTGTTCTGTGAAATCATCTCACAGAGTTACAGCTTTCAACTCAAGAAGACTTTCGCTAAGACAGTCCTTTTGGAATTGGCATAGTGATATTTGGAAGCCCATAGAGGGCTATGGTGAAAAAGGAAATATCCTCAGATGAAATCTGGAAAGAAGCTTTCTGAAAAACTGCTTAGTGTTCTGTTAATTCATCCCACAGAATTACATCTGTATTTCGTGGATCTCTTTGCTAGCCTTATTTCTGTGGAATCTGAGAACAGATATTTTGGATCCCTTTGAAGACTATTGGGCCAAAGGAAATATCCTCCAATAACAAAGAGAAAGAAGCTTTCTGAGAAACTTGTAAGTGTTCTGTGAAATCATCTCATAGAGTTACAGCTTTCCCCTCAAGAAGCCTTTCGCTAAGACAGTTCTTGTATAATTGGCAAAGTGATAGTGGGAGGCCCATAGAGGGCTATGTTGAAAAAGGAAATATCCTCAGATGAAATCTGGAAAGAAGCTTTCTGAGAAACTGCTCTGTGATGTGTGACTTCCACTCACAGAGTTACATCAGTATTTCGTGAATCTCTTTGGTACCTTATTTCTGTGGAATCTGAGAACAGATATTTCGGATCCCTTTGAAGACTATAGGGCCCAAGGAAATATCCTCCGATAACAAAGAGAAAGAATCTTTCTGAGAAACTTCTTTGTGTTCTGTGAAATCATCTCACAGAGTTACAGCATTCAACTCAAGAAGACTTTCGCTAAGACAGTTCTTTTGGAATTGGCATAGTGATATTTGGAAGCCCATAGAGGGCTATGGTGAAAAAGGAAATATCCTCAGATGAAATCTGGAAAGAAGCTTTCTGAAAAACTGCTTAGTGTTCTGTTAATTCATCTCACAGAATTACATCTGTATTTCGTGGATCTCTTTGCTAGCCTTATTTCTGTGGAATCTGAGAACAGATATTTTGGTTCCCTTTGAAGACTATAGGGCCAAAGGAAATATCCTCCCATAACAAAGGGAAAGAAGCTTTCTGAGAAAGTTCTTTGTGTTCTGTGAAATCATGTCACAGAGTTACAGCTTTCCCCTTAAGAAGCCTTTCGCTAAGACAGTTCTTGTGGAATTGGCAAAGTGATATTTGGAAGCCCATATAGGGCTATGGTGAAAAAGGAATATATCGTCACATGAAAATTGGTAAGAAGCTTTCTGGGAAACTGCCCTGTGATGTGTGACTTCCACTCACAGAGTTACATCTGTATTTCGTGGATCTCTTTGCTAGCCTTATTTCTGTGGAATCTGAGAACAGATATTTCGGATCCCTTTGAAGACTATAGGGGCAAAGGAAATATCCTTCGATAACACAGAGAAAGAAGCTTTCTGAGAAACTTCTTTGTGTTCCGTGAAATCGTCTCAGAGTTACAGCTTTCCCCTCAAGAAGCCTTTCGCTAAGACCGTTCTTGTGGAATTGGCAAAGTGATATTTGGAAGCCGATAGAGGGCTATGGTGAAAAACGAAATATCCTCAGATGAAATCTGGAAAGAAGCTTTCTGAGAAACTGCTCTGTGATGTGTGACTTCCACTCACAGAGTTACATCTGTATTTCGTGTATCTCTTTGCTAGCCTTATTTCTGTGGAATCTGAGAACAGATATTTCGGATCCCTTTGAAGACTATAGGGCCAAAGGAAATATCCTCCGATAAAAAAGAGAAAGAAGCTTTTTGAGAAACTTCTTTGTGTTCTGTGAAATCATCTCACAGAGTTACACCTTTCCCCTCAAGAAGCCTTTCGCTTAGACAGTTCTTGTGGAATTGGCCAGGTGATATTTGGAAGCCTGTAGAGGGCTATGGTGAAAAAGGAAATATCCTCAGATGAAATCTGGAAAGAAGCTTTCTGAGAAACTGCTTAGTGTTCTGTAAATTTATCTCACACAGTTACATCTGTATTTCGTGGATCTTTTGCTAGCCTTATTTCTGTGGAATCTGAGAACAGATATTTCGGATCCCTTTGAAGACTATCGGGCCCAAGGAAATATCCTCCGATAACAAAGAGAAAGAATCTTTCTGAGAAACTTCTTGGTGTTCTGTGAAATCATCTCACAGAGTTACAGCTTGCCCCTCAAGAAGCCTTTCGCTAAGACAGTTCTTGTGGAATCGGCAAAGTGATATTTGGAAGCCCATAGACGGCTATGGTGAAAAAGGAAATATCCTCAGATGAAATCTGGAAAGAAGCTTTCTGAGAAACTGCTCTGTGATGTGTGACTTCCACTCACAGAGTTACATCTGTATTTCGTGGATCTCTTTGCTAGCCTTATTTCTGTGGAATCTGAGAACAGATATTTCGGATCCCTTTGAAGACTATAGGCCAAAGGAAATATCCTCCGATTACAAAGAGAAAGAAGATTTCTGAGAAACTTCTTTGTGTTCTGTGAAATCATCTCACAGAGTTAAAGCTTTCCCCTAAAGAAGCCTTTCGCGGCCGGGCGCCGTCTCTCAAGTCTGTAATCCCAGCACTTTGTGAGGCCGAGGCGGGTGGATCACGAGGTCAGGAGATCGAGACTATCCTGGCTAACATGGTGAAACCCCGTCTCTACTAAAAATACAAAAAAAAAAAAACTAGCCGCGCGTGGTGGCGGGCGCCTGTAGTCTCAGCTACTTGGGAGGCTGAGGTGGGAGAATGGCATGAACCCGTGAGGCGGAGCTTACAGTGAGCCGAGATGAAGCCACTGCACTCCAGCCTGGGAGACACAGCGAGACTCCGTCTCAAAAAAAAAAAAAAAAAAAAAAAAAAAAAAGAAGCCTTTCGCTAAGACAGTTCCTGTGGAATTGGCAAAGTGATATTTGGAAGCCCATAGAGGGCTATGGTGAAAAAGGAAATATCCTCAGATGAAATCTGGAAAGAAGCTTTCTGAGAAACTGCTCTGTGATGTGTGAATTCCCCTCACAGAGTTACAAACAGTTATTTCGGATCCCTTTGAAGACAATAGGGCCAAAGGAAATATCCTCTGATAACAAGGAGAAAGAAGCTTTCTGAGAAACTTCTTGGTGTTCTGTGAAAACATTTCACAGAGTTACAGCTTTCCCCTCAAGAAGCCTTTCGCTAAGACAGTTCTTGTGGAATTGGAAAAGTGATATTTGGAAGCCCATAGAGGGCTATGGTGAAAAAGGAAATATCCTCAGATTAAATCTGGAAAGAAACTTTCTGTGAAACTTCTCTGTGATGTGTGACTTCCACTCACAGAGTTACATGTGTATTTCGTGGATCTCTTTGCTAGCCTTATTTCTGTGGAATCTGAGGACAGATATTTCGGATCCCTTTGAAGATTATAGGGCCTAAGGAAATATCCTCCGATAACAAACAGAAAGAAGCTTTCTGAGAAACTTCTTTGTGTTCTGTGAAATCATCTCACAGAGTTACAGCTTTCCCCTCAAGAAGCCTTTCGCTAAGACAGTTCTTGTGGAATTGGCAAAGTGATATTCGGAAGCCCAAAGAGGGCTGTGGTGAAAAAGGAAATATCCTCAGATGAAATCTGGAAAGAAGCTTTCTGCGAAACTGCTCTGTGATGTGTGACTTCCACTCACAGAGTTACATCTGTATTTCGTGGATCTCTTTGCTAGCCTTATTTCTGTGGAATCTGAGAACAGATATTTCGGATCCCTTTGAAGACTATAGACCAAAGGAAACATCCTCCGATAACAAAGAGAAAGAAGATTTCTGAGAAACTTCTTTGTATTCTGTGAAATCATCTCACAGAGTTAAAGCTTTCCCCTCAAGAAGCCTTTCGCTAAGACAGTTCCTGTGGAATTGGCAAAGTGATATTTGCAAGCCCATAGAGGGCTATGGTGAAAAAGGAAATATCCTCAGATGAAATCTGGAAAGAAGCTTTCTGAGAAACTGCTCTGTGATGTGTGAATTCCACTCACAGAGTTACATCTGTATTTCGTGGATCTCTTTGCTAGCCTTTTTTCTGTGGAATCTGAGAACAGATATTTCGGATCCCTTTGAAGACAGTAGGGCCAAAGGAAATATCCTCCGATAACAAAGAGAAAGAAGATTTCTGAGAAAATTCTTTGTAATCTGTGAAATCATCTCACAGAGTTACAGCTTTCCCCTCAAGAAGCCTTTCGCTAAGACAGTTCTTGTGGAATTGGCAAAGTGATATTTGGAAGCCCATAGAGGGCTATGTTGAAAAAGGAAATATCCTCAGATGAAATCTGGAAAGAAGCTTTCTGAGAAACTGCTTAGTGTTCTGTTAATTCATCTCTCAGAGTTACATCTGTATTTCGTGGATCTCTTTGCTAGTCTTATTTCTTTGGAATCTGAGAACAGATATTTCGGATCCCTTTGAAGACTATAGGGCCAACGGAAATATCCTCCGATAACAAAGAGAAAGAAGCTTTCTGAGAAACTTCTAAGTGTTCTGTGAAATCATCTCACAGAGTTAGAGTTTTCCCCTCAAGAAGCCTTTCGCTAAGACAGTTCTTGTGGAATTGGCAAAGTGATATTTGGAAGCCCATAGGGGGCTATGGTGAAAAAGGAAATACCTCAGATGAAATCTGGAAAGAAGCTTTCTGAAAAACTGCTCTGTGATGTGTGACTTCCACTCACAGAGTTACATCTGTATTTCGTGTATCTCTTTGCTAGCCTTATTTCTGTGGAATCTGAGGACAGATATTTCGGATCCCTTTGAAGATTATAGGGCCTAAGGAAATATCCTCCGATAACAAAGAGAAAGAAGCTTTCTGAGAAACTTCTTTGTGTTCTGTGAAAACATCTCACAGAGTTACAGCTTTCCCCTCAAGAAGCCTTTCGCTAAGACAGTTCTTGTGGAATTGGCAAAGTGATATTTGGAAGCTCATAGAGGGCTATGGTTAAAAAGGAAATATCCTCAGATGAAATCTGGAAAGAAGCTGTCTGAGAAACTGCTTAGTGTTCTGTTAATTCATCTCAGAGAGTTATATCTGTATTTCGTGGATCTATTTACTAGCCTTATTTCTGTGGAATCTGATAACTGATATTTAGGATCCCTTTGAAGACTATAGGGCCAAAGGAAATATCCTCCGATAACAAAGAGAAAGAAGCTTTCTGAGAAACATCTTTGTGTTCTGTGAAATCATCTCACAGAGTTAAAGCTTTCACCTCAAGAAGCCGTTCGCTAAGACAGTTCTTGTGGAATTGGCAAAGTAATATTTGGAAGACCATAGAGGGCTATGGTGAAAAAGGAAATATCCTCAGATGAAATCTGAAAAAAAGCTTTCTGAGAAACAGCTTAGTGTTCTGTTAATTCATCTCACAGAGTTACATCTGTATTTCGTGGATCTCTTTGCTAGCCTTATTTCTGTGGAATCTGAGAAGAGATATTTCGCATAAGTTTGAAGACTATAGGGCCAAAGGAAATATCCTCCGATAACAAAGAGAAAGAAGCTGTCTGGGAAACTTCTTCGTATTCTGTGAAATCATCTCACAGAGTTACAGCTTTCCCCTCAAGAAGCCTTTCGCTAAGACAGTTCTTGTGGAATTGGCAAACTGATATTTGGAAGCCCATAGAGGGCTATGGTGAAAAAGGAAATATCCTCAGATGAAATATGTAAAGAAGCTTTCTGAGAAACTACTTAGTGTTCTATTAATTCATCTCACACAGTTACATCTGTATTTCGTGGATCTCTTTGCTAGCCTTATTTCTGTGGAATCTGAGAACAGTTATTTCGGATCCCTTTGAAGACTATAAGGCCAAAGGAAATATCCTCCGATAACAAAGAGAAAGAAGCTTTCTGAGAAACTTCTTGGTGTTCTGTGAAATCATCTCACAGAGTTACAGCTTTAGCCTCAAGAAGCCTTTCGCTAAGACAGTTCTTGTGGAATTGGCAAAGTGATATTTGGAAGCCCATAGAGGGCTCTGGTGAAAAAGGAAATACCCTCAGATGAAATCTAGAAAGAAGCTTTCTGAGAAACTGCTCTGTGATGTGTGACTTCCACTCACAGAGTTACATCTGTATTTCGTTGATCTCTTTGCTAGCCTTATTTCTGTGGAATCTGAGAACAGATATTTCGGATCCCTTTGAAGACTATAGGGCCCAAGGAAATATCCTCCGATAACAAAGAGAAAGAAGATTACTGAGAAACTTCATTGTGTTCTGTGAAATCATCTCACAGAGTTACAGCTTTCAACTCAAGAAGACTTTCGCTAAGACAGTTCTTTTGGAATTGGCAAAGTGATATTAGGAAGCCCATAGAGGGCTATGTTGAAAAAGAAATATCCTCACATGAAAACTGGAAAGAAGCTTTCTGAGAAACTGCTCTGTGATGTGTGACTTCCACTCACAGAGTTACATCTGTATTTCGTGGATCTCTTTGCTAGCCTTATTTCTGTGGAATCTGAGAACAGATATTTCGGATCCCTTTGAAGACTATAGGGCCAAAGGAAATATCCTCCGATAACAAAGAGAAAGAAGCTTTCTGAGAAACTCTTTGTGTTCTGTGAAATCATCTCACAGAGTTACAGCTTTCCCCTCAAGAAGCCTTTCGCTAAGACAGTTCTTGGGGAATTGGCAAAGTGATAGTGGGAGGCCCATAGAGGGCTATGTTGAAAAGGAAATATCCTCAGATGAATTCTGGAAAGAAGCTTTCTGAGAAACTGCTCTGTGATGTGTGACTTCAACTCACAGAGTTACATCAGTATTTCGGGAATCTCTTTGGTAGCCTTATTTCTGTGGAATCTGAGAACAGATATTTCGGATCCCTTTGAAGACTATAGGGCCCAAGGAATATCCTCCGATAACAAAGAGAAAGAAGCTTTCTGAGAAACTTCTTTGTGTTCTGTGAAATCATCTCACAGAGTTACAGCTTTCCCCTCAAGAAGACTTTCGCTAAGACAGTTCTTTTGGAATTGGCATAGTGATATTTGGAAGCCCATAGAGGGCTATGGTGAAAAAGGAAATATCCTCAGATGAAATCTGGAAAGAAGCTTTCTGAAAAACTGCTTAGTGTTCTGTTAATTCATCTCACAGAGTTACATCTGTATTTCGTGGATCTCTTTGCTAGCCTTATTTCTGTGGAATCTGAGAACAGATATTTTGGATCCCTTTGAAGACTATAGGGCCAAAGGAAATATCCTCCCATAACAAAGGGAAAGAAATTTTCTGAGAAAGTTCTTTGTGTTCTGTGAAATCATGTCACAGAGTTACAGCTTTCCCCTCAAGAAGCCTTTCGCTAAGACAGTTCTTGTGGAATTGGCAAAGTGATATTTGGAAGCCCATATAGGGCTATGGTGAAAAAGGAATATATCGTCACATGAAATCTGGTAAGAAGCTTTCTGAGAAACTGCTCTGTGATGTGTGACTTCCACTCACAGAGTTACATCTGTATTTCGTGGATCTGTTTGCTAGCCTTATTTCTGTGGAATCTGAGAACAGATATTTCGGATCCCTTTGAAGACTATAGGGGCAAAGGAAATATCCTTCGATAACAAAGAGAAAGAAGCTTTCTGAGAAACTTCTTTGTGTTCCGTGAAATCGTCTCAGAGTTACAGCTTTCCCCTCAAGAAGCCTTTCGCTAAGACAGTTCTTGTGGAATTGGCAAAGTGATATTTGGAAGCCGATAGAGGGCTATGGTGAAAAAGGAAATATCCTCAGATTAAATCTGGAAAGAAGCTTTCTGAGAAACTGCTCTGTGATGTGTGACTTCCACTCACAGAGTTACATCTGTATTTCGTGGATCTCTTTGCTAGCCTTATTTCTGTGGAATCTGAGAACAGATATTTCGGATCCCTTTGAAGACTATAGGGCTAAAGGAAATATCCTCCGATAAAAAAGAGAAAGAAGCTTTCTGAGAAACTTCTTTGTGTTCTGTGAAATCATCTCACAGAGTTACACCTTTCCCCTCAAGAAGCTTTTCGCTAAGACAGTTCTTCTGGAATTGGCCAGGTGATATTTGGAAGCCTGTAGAGGGCTATGGTGAAAAAGGAAATATCCTCAGATGAAATCTGGAAAGAAGCTTTCTGAGAAACTGCTTAGTGTTCTGTAAATTTATCTCACACTGTTACATCTGTATTTCGTGGATCTTTTGCTAGCCTTATTTCTGTGGAATCTGAGAACAGATATTTCGGATCACTTTGAAGACTATTGGGCCAAAGGAAATATCCTCCAATTACCAAGAGAAAGAAGCTTTCTGAGAAACTTCTTTGTGTTCTGTGAAATCATCTCACAGAGTAAAGCTTTCCGCTCAAGAAACCTTTCGCTAAGACAGTTCTTGTGGAATTGGCAAATTGATATTTGGAAGCCCATAGAGGACTATGGTGAAAAAGGAAATATCCTCAGATGAAATCTGGAAAGAAGCTTTCTGAGAAACTGCTTAGTGTTCTGTTAATTCATCTCACAGAGTTACATCTGTATTTCGTGGATCTCTTTGCTAGTCTTATTTCTTTGGAATCTGAGAACAGATATTTCGGATCCCTTTGAAGACTATAGGGCCAAAGGAAATATCCTCCGATAACAAAGAGAAGGAAGCTTTCTGAGACACTTCTAAGTGTTCTGTGAAATCATCTCACAGAGTTACAGCTTTCCCCTCAAGAAGCCTTTCGCTAAGACAGTTCTTGTGGAATTGGCAAAGTGATATTTGGAAGGCCATAGGGGGCTAGGTTGAAAAAGGAAATACCTCAGATGAAATCTGGAAAGAAGCTTTCTGAAAAACAGCTCTGTGATGTGTGACTTCCACTCACAGAGTTACATCTGTATTTCGTGTATCTCTTTGCTAGCCTTATTTCTGTGGAATCTGAGGACAGATATTTCGGATCCCTTTGAAGATTATAGGGCCTAAGGAAATATCCTCCGATAACAAAGAGAAAGAAGCTTTCTGAGAAACTTCTTTGTGTTCTGTGAAATCATCTCACAGAGTACAGCTTTCCGCTCAAGAAACCTTTCGCTAAGACAGTTCCTGTGGAATTGGCAAAGTGATATTAGGAAGCCCATAGAGGGCTATGGTGAAAAAGGAAATATCCTCAGATGAAATCTGGAAAGAAGCTTTCTGAGAAACTGCTCTGTGATGTGTGAATTCCACTCACAGAGTTACATCTGTATTTCGTGGATCTCTTTGCTAGCCTTTTTTCTGTGGAATCTGAGAACAGTTATTTCGGATCCCTTTGAAGACAATAGGGCCAAAGGAAATATCCTCCGATAACAAGGAGAAAGAAGCTTTCTGAGAAACTTCTTGGTGTTTTGTGAAAACATCTCACAGAGTTACAGCTTTCCCCTCCAGAAGCCTTTCGCTAAGACAGTTCTTGTGGAATTGGCAAAGTGATATTTGGAAGCCCATAGAGGGCTATGGTGAAAAAGGAAATATCCTCAGATGAAATCTGGAAAGAAGCTTTCTGAGAAACTGCTTAGTGTTCTGTTAATTCATCTCACAGAGTTACATCTGTATTTCGTGGATCTCTTTGCTAGCCTTATTTCTGTGGAATCTGAGAACAGATATTTCGGATCACTTTGAAGACTATCGGGCCAAAGTAAATATCCTCCGAAAACAAAGAGAAAGAAGCTTTCTGAGAAAATTCTTTGTGTTCTGTGAAATCATCTCACAGAGTTACAGCTTTCCCCTCAAGAAACCTTTCGCTAAGACAGTTCTTGTGGAACTGGCAAAGTGATATTTGGAAGCCCTGAGAGGGCTATGCTGAAAAAGGAATTATCCTCAGATGAAATCTGGAAAGAAGCTTTCTGAGAAACTGCTTAGTGTTCTGTTAATTCATCTCACAGAGTTACATTTGTATTTCGGGGATCTCTTTGCTAGCCTTATTTCTGTGGAATCTGAGAACAGATATTTCGGATCACTTTGAAGACTATCGGGCCAAAGTAAATATACTCCGAAAACAAAGAGAAAGAAGCTTTCTGAGAAAATTCTTTGTGTTCTGTGAAATCATCTCACAGAGTTACAGCTTTCCCCTCAAGAAACCTTTCGCTAAGACAGTTCTTGTGGAACTGGCAAAGTGATATTTGGAAGCCCTGAGAGGGCTATGCTGAAAAAGGAAATATCCTCAGATGAAATCTGGAAAGAAGCTTTCTGAGAAACTGCTTAGTGTTCTGTTAATTCATCTCACAGAGTTACATCTGTATTTCGGGGATCTCTTTGCTAGCCTTATTTCTGTGGAATCTGAGAACAGATATTTCGGATCCCTTTGAAGACTATAGGGCCAATGGAAATATCCTCCGATAACAAAGAGAAAGAAGCTTTCTGGGAAACTTCTTTGTGTTCTGTGAAATCATCTCACAGAGTTAGAGCTTTCCCCTCAAGAAGCCTTTCGCTAAGAGAGTTCTTGTGGAATTGGCAAAGTGATATTTGGAAGCCCATAGAGGGCTATGGTGAAAAAGGAAATATCCTCAGATGAAATCTGGAAAGAAGCTTTCTGTGAAACTACTCTGTGATGTGTGACTTCCACTCACAGAGTTACATCTGTATTTCGTTGATCTCTTTGCTAGCCTTATTTCTGTGGAATCTGAGAACAGATATTTCGGATCCCTTTGAAGACTATAGGCCAAAGGAAATATCCTCCGATAACAAAGAGAAAGAAGATTTCTGAGAAACTTCTTTGTGTTCTGTGAAATCATCTCACAGTGTTAAGGCTTTCCCTCAAGAAGCCTTTCTCTAAGACAGTTCCTGTGGAATTGGCAAAGTGATATTTGGAAGCCCATAGAGGGCTATGGTGAAAAAGGAAATACCCTCAGATGAAATCTGGAAAGAAGCTTTCTGAGAAACTGCTCTGTGATGTGTGACTTCCATTCACAGAGTTACATCTGTATTTCGTGGATCTCTTTGCTAGCCTTATTTCTGTGGAATCTGTGAACAGATATTTCGGATCCCTTTGAAGACTATAGGGCAAAGGAAATATCCTCCGATAACAAAGAGAAAGAAGCTTTCTGAGAAACTTCTTTGTGTTCTGTGAAATCATCTCACAGAGTTACAGCTTTCCCCTCAAGAAACCTTTCGCTAAGACAGTTCTTGTGGAATTGGCAAAATGATATTTGGAAGCCCATAGAGGGCTATGGTGAAAAAGGAAATATCCTCAGATGAAATCTGGAAAGAAGATTTCTGAGAAACCGCTCTGTGATGTGTGACTTCCACTCACAGAGTTACATCTGTATATCGTGGATCTCTTTGCTAGCCTTATTTCTGTGGAATCTGAGAACAGATATTTCGGATCCCTTTGAAGACTATAAGGCCAAAGGAAATATCCTCCGATAACAAAGAGAAAGAAGCTTTCTGAGGAACTTCTTGGTGTTCTGTGAAATCATCTCACAGAGTTACTGCTTTCCCCTCAAGAAGCCTTTCGCTAAGACAGTTCTTGTGGAATTGGCAAAGTGATATTTGGAAGCCCATAGAGGGCTATGGTGAAAAAGGAAATATCCTCAGATGAAATATGGAAAGAAGCTTTCTGAGAAACTACTTAGTGTTCTATTAATTCATCTCACACAGTTATATCTGTATTTCGTGGATCTCTTTGCTAGCCTTATTTCTGTGGAGTCTGAGAACAGTTATTTCGGATCCCTTTGAAGACTATAAGGCCAAAGGAAATATCCTGCGATAACAAAGAGAAAGAAGCTTTCTGAGAAACTTCTTGGTGTTCTGTGAAATCATCTCACAGAGTTACAGCTTTAGCCTCAAGAAGCCTTTCGCTAAGACAGTTCTTGTGGAATTTGCAAAGTGATATTTGGAAGCCCATAGAGGGCTCTGGTGAAAAAGGAAATACCCTCAGATGAAATCTAAAAAGAAGCTTTCTGAGAAACTGCTCTGTGATGTGTGACTTCCACTCACAGACTTACATCTGTATTTCGTTGATCTCTTTGCTAGCCTTATTTCTGTGGAATCTGAGAACAGATATTTCGGATCCCTTTGAAGACTATAGGGCCCAAGGAAATATCCTCCGATAACAAAGAGAAAGAATCTTTCTGAGAAACTTCTTTGTGTTCTGTGAAATCATCTCACAGAGTTACTGCTTTCAACTCAAGAAGACTTTCGCTAAGACAGTTCTTTTGGAATTGGCAAAGTGATATTTGGAAGCCCATAGAGGGCTATGTTGAAATAGAAATATCCTCACATGAAAACTGGAAAGAAGCTTTTTGAGAAACTGCTCTGTGTTGTGTGAGTTCCACTCCCAGAGTTACATCTGTATTTCGTGGATCTCTTTGCTAGCCTTATTTCTGTGGAATCTGAGAACAGATATTTCGGATCCCTTTGAAGACTATAGGCCAAAGGAAATATCCTCCGATAACAAAGAGAAAGAAGATTTCTGAGAAACTTCTTTGTGTTCTGTGAAATCATCTCACAGAGTTAAGGCTTTCCCCCCAAGAAGCCTTTCTCTAAGACAGTTCCTGTGGAATTGGCAAAGTGATATTTGGAAGCCCATCGAGGGCTATGGTGAAAAAGGAAATACCCTCAGATGAAATCTGGAAAGAAGCTTTCTGAGAAACTGCTCTGTGATGTGTGACTTACATTCACAGAGTTACATCTGTATTTCGTGGATCTCTTTGCTAGCCTTATTTCTGTGGAATCTGTGAACAGATATTTCGGATCCCTTTGAAGACTATAGGGCAAAGGAAATATCCTCCGATAACAAAGAGAAAGAAGCTTTCTGAGAAACTTCTTTGTGTTCTCTGAAATCATCTCACAGAGTTACAGCTTTCCCCACAAGAAAACTTTCGCTAAGATAGTTCTTGTGGAATTGGCAAAGTGATATTTGGAAGCCCATAGAGGGCTATGGTGAAAAAGGAAATATCCTCAGATGAAATGTGGAAAGAAGATTTCTGAGAAAGTGCTCTGTGATGTGTGACTTCCACTCACAGAGTTACATCTGTATATCGTGGATCTCTTTGCTAGCCTTATTTCTGTGGAATCTGAGAACAGATATTTCGGATCCCTTTGAAGACTATAGGGCCAAAGGAAATATCCTCCGATAACAAAGAGAAAGAAGCTTTCTGAGGAACTTCTTGGTGTTCTGTGAAATCATCTCACAGAGTTACTGCTTTCCCCTCAAGAAGCCTTTCGCTAAGACAGTTCTTGTGGAATTGGCAAAGTGATATTTGGAAGCCCATAGAGGGCTATGGTGAAAAAGGAAATATCCTCAGATGAAATATGGAAAGAAGCTTTCTGAGAAACTACTTAGTGTTCTATTAATTCATCTCACACAGTTACATCTGTATTTCGTGGATCTCTTTGCTAGCCTTATTTCTGTGGAGTCTGAGAACAGTTATTTCGGATCCCTTTGAAGACTATAAGGCCAAAGGAAATATCCTCCGATAACAAAGAGAAAGAAGCTTTCTGAGAAACTTCTTGGTGTTCTGTGAAATCATCTCACAGAGTTACAGCTTTAGCCTCAAGAAGCCTTTCGCTAAGACAGTTCTTGTGGAATTTGCAAAGTGATATTTGGAAGCCCATAGAGGGCTCTGGTGAAAAAGGAAATACCCTCAGATGAAATCTAAAAAGAAGCTTTCTGAGAAACTGCTCTGTGATGTGTGACTTCCACTCACAGAGTTACATCTGTATTTCGTTGATCTCTTTGCTAGCCTTATTTCTGTGGAATCTGAGAACAGATATTTCGGATCCCTTTGAAGACTATAGGGCCCAAGGAAATATCCTCCGATAACAAAGAGAAAGAATCTTTCTGAGAAACTTCTTTGTGTTCTGTGAAATCATCTCACAGAGTTACAGCTTTCAACTCAAGAAGACTTTCGCTAAGACAGTTCTTTTGGAATTGGCAAAGTGATATTTGGAAGCCCATAGAGGGCTATGTTGAAAAAGAAATATCCTCACATGAAAACTGGAAAGAAGCTTTCTGAGAAACTGCTCTGTGATGTGTGACTTCCACTCACAGAGTTACATGTGTATTTCGTGCATCTCTTTGCTAGCCTTATTTCTGTGGAATCTGAGAACAGATATTTCGGATCCCTTTGAAGACTATAGGGCCCAAGGAAATATCCTCCGATAACAAAGAGAAAGAAGCTTTCTGAGAAACTTCTTTGTGTTCTGTGAAATCATCTCACAGAGTTACAGCTTTCCCCTCAAGAAGCCTTTCGCTAAGACAGTTCTTTTGGAATTGGCATAGTGATATTTGGAAGCCCATAGAGGGCTATGGTGAAAAAGGAAATATCCTCAGAAGAAATCTGGAAAGAAGCTTTCTGAAAAACTGCTTAGTGTTCTGTTAATTCATCTCACGGAGTTACATCTGTATTTCGTGGATCTCTTTGCTAGCCTTATTTCTGTGGAATCTGAGAACAGATATTTTGGATCCCTTTGAAGACTATAGGGCCAAAGGAAATATCCTCCCATAACAAAGGGAAAGAAGCTTTCTGAGAAAGTTCTTTGTGTTCTGTGAAATCATGTCACAGAGTTACAGCTTTCCCCTCAAGAAGCCTTTCGCTAAGACAGTTCTTGTGGAATTGGCAAAGTGATATTTGGAAGACCATATAGGACTATAGTGAAAAAGGAATATATCGTCACATGAAATCTGGTAATAAGCTTTCTGAGAAACTGCTCTGTGATGTGTGACTTCCACTCACAGAGTTACATCTGTATTTCGTGGATCTCTTTGCTAGCCTTCTTTCTGTGGAATCTGAGAACAGATATTTCGGATCCCTTTGAAGACTATAGGGGCAAAGGAAATATCCTTCGATAACAAAGAGAAAGAAGCTTTCTGAGAAACTTCTTTGTGTTCCGTGAAATCGTCTCAGAGTTACAGCTTTCCCTCAAGAAGCCTTTCGCTAAGACAGTTCTTGTGGAATTGGCAAAGTGATATTTGGAAGCCGATAGAGGGCTATGGTGAAAAAGGAAATATCCTCAGATGAAATCTGGAAAGAAGGTTTCTGAGAAACTGCTCTGTGATGTGTGACTTCCACTCACAGAGTTACATCTGTATTTCGTGGATCTCTTTGCTAGCCTTATTTCTGTGGAATCTGAGAACAGATATTTCGGATCCCTTTGAAGACTATAGGGCTAAAGGAAATATCCTCCGATAAAAAAGAGAAAGAAGCTTTCTGAGAAACTTCTTTGTGTTCTGTGAAATCATCTCACAGAGTTACACCTTTCCCCTCAAGAAGCCTTTCGCTAAGACAGTTCTTGTGGAATTGGCCAGGTGATATTTGGAAGCCTGTAGAGGGCTATGGTGAAAAAGGAAATATCCTCAGATGAAATCTGGAAAGAAGCTTTCTGAGAAACTGCTTAGTGTTCTGTAAATTTATCTCACACTGTTACATCTGTATTTCGTGGATCTTTTGCTAGCCTTATTTCTGTGGAATCTGAGAACAGATATTTCGGATCACTTTGAAGACTATTGGGCCAAAGGAAATATCCTCCAATTACCAAGAGAAAGAAGCTTTCTGAGAAACTTCTTTGTGTTCTGTGAAATCATCTCACAGAGTAAAGCTTTCCGCTCAAGAAACCTTTCGCTAAGACAGTTCTTGTGGAATTGGCAAACTGATATTTGGAAGCCCATAGAGGGCTATGGTGAAAAAGGAAATATCCTCAGATGAAATATGGAAAGAAGCTTTCTGAGAAACTACTTAGTGTTCTATTAATTCATCTCACACAGTTCCATCTGTATTTCGTGGATCTCTTTGCTAGCCTTATTTCTGTGGAATCTGAGAACAGTTATTTCGGATCCCTTTGAAGACTATTGGGCCAAAGGAAATATCCTCCGATAACAAAGAGAAAGAAGCTTTCTGAGACACTTCTAAGTGTTCTGTGAAATCATCTCACAGAGTTACAGCTTTCCCCTCAAGAAGCCTTTCGCTAAGACAGTTCTTGTGGAATTGGCAAAGTGATATTTGGAAGGCCATAGGGGGCTATGGTGAAAAAGGAAATACCTCAGATGAAATCTGGAAAGAAGCTTTCTGAAAAACTGCTCTGTGATGTGTGACTTCCACTCACAGAGTTACATCTGTATTTCGTGTATCTCTTTGCTAGCCTTATTTCTGTGGAATCTGAGGACAGATATTTCGGATCCCTTTGAAGATTATAGGGCCTAAGGAAATATCCTCCGATAACAAAGAGAAAGAAGCTTTCTGAGAAACTTCTTTGTGTTCTGTGAAATCATCTCACAGAGTACAGCTTTCCGCTCAAGAAACCTTTCGCTAAGACAGTTCCTGTGGAATTGGCAAAGTGATATTAGGAAGCCCATAGAGGGCTATGGTGAAAAAGGAAATATCCTCAGATGAAATCTGGAAAGAAGCTTTCTGAGAAACTGCTCTGTGATGTGTGAATTCCACTCACAGAGTTACATCTGTATTTCGTGGATCTCTTTGCTAGCCTTTTTTCTGTGGAATCTGAGAACAGTTATTTCGGATCCCTTTGAAGACAATAGGGCCAAAGGAAATATCCTCCGATAACAAGGAGAAAGAAGCTTTCTGAGAAACTTCTTGGTGTTCTGTGAAAACATTTCACAGAGTTACAGCTTTCCCCTCAAGAAGCCTTTCGCTAAGACAGTTCTTGTGGAATTGGCAAAGTGATATTTGGAAGCCCATAGAGGGCTATGGTGAAAAAGGAAATATCCTCAAATGAAATCTGGAAAGAAACTTTCTGTGAAACTTCTCTGTGATGTGTGACTTCCACTCACAGAGTTACATGTGTATTTCGTGGATCTCTTTGCTAGCCTTATTTCTGTGGAATCTGAGAACAGATATTTCGGATCACTTTGAAGACTATTGGGCCAAAGGAAATATCCTCCAATAACAAAGAGAAAGAAGCTTTCTGAGAAACTTCTTTGTGTTCTGTGAAATCATCTCACAGAATACAGCTTTCCGCTCAAGAAACCTTTCGCTAAGACAGTTCTTGTGGAATTGGCAAAGTGATATTTGGAAGCCCATAGAGGGCTATGGTGAAAAAGGAAATATCCTCAGATGAAATATGGAAAGAAGCTTTCTGAGAAACTACTTAGTGTTCTGTTAATTCATCTCACACAGTTACATCTGTATTTAGTGGATCTCTTTGCTAGCCTTATTTCTGTGGAATCTGAGAACAGATATTTCGTATCCCTTTGAAGACTATAGGCCAAAGGAAATATCCAACGATAACAAAGAGAAGGAAGATTTCTGAGAAACTTCTTTGTGTTCTGTGAAATCATCTCACAGAGTTAAAGCTTTCCCCTCAAGAAGCCTTTCGCTAAGACAGTTCCTGTGGAATTGGCAAAGTGATATTTGGAAGCCCATAGAGGTCTATGGTGAAAAAGGAAATATCCTCAGATGAAATCTGGAAAGAAGCTTTCTGACAAACTGCTCTGTGATGTGTGAATTCCACTCACAGTGTTGCATCTGTATTTCGTGGTTCTCTTTGCTAGCCTTATTTCTGTGGAATCTGAGAACAGATATTTCGGATCCCTTTGAAGACTATAGGGCCAAAGGAAATATCCTCCGATAACAAAGAGAAAGAAGCTTTCTGAGAAACTTCTTGGTGTTCTGTGAAGTCATCTCACAGAGTTACAGCTTTCCCCTCAAGAAGCCTTTCGCTAAGACAGTTTTTGTGGAATTGGCAAAGTGACATTTGGAAGCCCATAGAGGGCTATGGTGAAAAAGGAAATACCCTCAGTTGAAATCTGGAAAGAAGCTTTCTGAGAAACTGCTCTGTGATGTGTGACTTCCACTCACAGAGTAACATCCGTATTTCGTGGATATCTTTGCTAGCCTTATTTCTGTGGAATCTGAGACAGATATTTCGGATCCCTCTGAAGACTATAGGGCCGAAGGAAATATCCTCCGATAACAAAGAGAAAGAAGCTTTCTGAGAAACCTCTTGGTGTTCTGTGAAATCAACTCACAGAGTTACAGCTTTCCCCTCAAGAAGCCTTTCGCTAAGACAGTTTCTGTGGAATTGGCAAAGTGATATTTGGAAGCCGATAGAGGGCTATGGTGAAAAAGGAAATACCCTCAGATGAAATCTGGAAAGAAGCTTTCTGAGAAACTGCTCTGTGATGTGTGACGTCGACTCACAGAGTTACATCTGTATTTCGTGGATCTCTTTGCTAGCCTTATTTCGGTGGAATCTGAGAACAGATATTTCGGATCCCTTTGAAGACTATAGGGCAAAGGAAATATCCTCCGATAACAAAGAGAAAGAAGATTTCTGAGAAACTTCTTTGTGTTCTGTGAAATCATCTCACAGAGTTACAGCTTTCCCCTCAAGAAACCTTTCGCTAAGACAGTTCTTGTGGAACTGGCAAAGTGATATTTGGAAGCCTTGAGAGGGCTATGCTGAAAAAGGAAATATCCTCAGATGAAATCTGGAAAGAAGCTTTCTGAGAAACTGCTTAGTGTTCTGTTAATTCATCTCACAGATTTACATCTGTATTTCGTGGATCTCTTTGCTAGCCTTATTTCTGTGGAATCTGAGAACAGATATTTCGGATCACTTTGAAGACTATCGGGCCAAAGTAAATATCCTCCGAAAACAAAGAGAAAGAAGTTTTCTGAGAAAATTCTTTGTGTTCTGTGAAATCATCTCACAGAGTTACAGCTTTCCCCTCAAGAAACCTTTCGCTAAGACAGTTCTTGTGGAACTGGCAAAGTGATATTTGGAAGCCCTGAGAGGGCTATGCTGAAAAAGGAAATATCCTCAGATGAAATCTGGAAAGAAGCTTTCTGAGAAACTGCTTAGTGTTCTGTTAATTCATCTCACAGAGTTACATCTGTATTTCGGGGATCTCTTTGCTAGCCTTATTTCTGTGGAATCTGAGAACAGATATTTCGGATCCTTTTGAAGACTATAGGGCCAATGGAAATATCCTCCGATAACAAAGAGAAAGAAGCTTTCTGGGAAACTTCTTTGTGTTCTGTGAAATCATCTCACAGAGTTAGAGCTTTCCCCTCAAGAAGCCTTTCGCTAAGAGAGTTCTTGTGGAATTTTCAAAGTGATATTTGGAAGCCCATAGAGGGCTACGGTGAAAAAGGAAATATCCTCAGATGAAATCTGGAAAGAAGCTTTCTGTGAAACTACTCTGTGATGTGTGACTTCGACTCACAGAGTTACATCTGTATTTCGTTGATCTCTTTGCTAGCCTTATTTCTGTGGAATCTGAGAACAGATATTTCGGATCCCTTTGAAGACTATAGGCCAAAGGAAATATCCTCCGATAACAAAGAGAAAGAAGATTTCTGAGAAACTTCTTTGTGTTCTGTGAAATCATCTCACAGAGTTAAGGCTTTCCCCTCAAGAAGCCTTTCTCTAAGACAGTTCCTGTGGAATTGGCAAAGTGATATTTGGAAGCCCATAGAGGGCTATGGTGAAAAAGGAAATACCCTCAGATGAAATCTGGAAAGAAGCTTTCTGAGAAACTACTCTGTGATGTGTGACTTCCATTCACAGAGTTACATCTGTATTTCGTGGATCTCTTTGCTAGCCTTATTTCTGTGGAATCTGTGAACAGATATTTCGGATCCCTTTGAAGACTATAGGGCAAAGGAAATATCCTCCGATAACAAAGAGAAAGAAGCTTTCTGAGAAACTTCTTTGTGTTCTGTGAAATCATCTCACAGAGTTACAGCTTTCCCCTCAAGAAACCTTTCGCTAAGACAGTTCTTGTGGAATTGGCAAAATGATATTTGGAAGCCCATAGAGGGCTATGGTGAAAAAGGAAATATCCTCAGATGAAATCTGGAAAGAAGATTTCTGAGAAACTGCTCTGTGATGTGTGACTTCCACTCACAGAGTTACATCTGTATATCGTGGATCTCTTTGCTAGCCTTATTTCTGTGGAATCTGAGAACAGATATTTCGGATCCCTTTGAAGACTATAGGGCCAAAGGAAATATCCTCAGATAACAAAGAGAAAGAAGCTTTCTGAGGAACTTCTTGGTGTTATGTGAAATCATCTCACAGAGTTACAGCTTTCCCTTCAAGAAGCCTTTCGCTAAGACAGTTTTTGCGGAATTGGAAAAGTGATATTTGGAAACCCATAGAGGGCTGCGGTGAAAAAGGAAATATCCTCAGATGAAATCTGGAAAAAAGCTTTCTGAGAAACTGCTCTTTGATGTGTCACTTCCACTCACAGAGTTACATCTGTATTTCGTGGATCTCTTTACTCGCCTTATTTCTGTTGAATCTGAGAACAGGTATTTCGGATCCCTTTGAAGACTATAGGGCCAAAGGAAATATCCTCCGATAACAAAGAGAAAAAAGCTTTCTGAGAAACTCCTTTGTCTTCTGTGAAATCATCTCAGAGAGTAACAGCTTTCCCCTCAAGAAGCCTTTCGCTAAGGCACCTCTTGAGGAATTGGCAAAGTGATATTTGGAAGCCCATAGAGGGCTATGGTGAAAAAGGAAATATCCTCAGATGAAATCTGGAAAGAAGCTTTCTGAGAAACTGCTTAGTGTTCTGTTAATTCATCTCACAGACTTACATCTGTATTTCGTGGATCTCTTTGCTAGCCTTATTTCTGTGGAATCTGAGAACAGATATTTCGGATCACTTTGAAGACTATAGGACAAAGGAAATATCCTCCGATAACAAAGAGAAAGAAGCTTTCTGAGAAACTTCTTTGTGTTCTCTGAAATCATCTCACAGAGTTACAGCTTTCCCCACAAGAAACCTTTCGCTAAGATAGTTCTTGTGGAATTGGCAAAGTGATATTTGGAAGCCCATAGAGGGCTATGGTGAAAAAGGAAATATCCTCAGATGAAATGTGGAAAGAAGATTTCTGAGAAAGTGCTCTGTGATGTGTGACTTCCACTCACAGAGTTACATCTGTATATCGTGGATCTCTTTGCTAGCCTTATTTCTGTGGAATCTGAGAACAGATATTTCGGATCACTTTGAAGACAATTGGGCCAAAGTAAATATCCTCCGATAACAAAGAGAAAGAAGCTTTCTGAGAAACTTCTTTGTGTTCTGTGAAATCATCTCACAGAGTTACAGCTTTCCCTTCAAGAAACCTTTCGCTAAGACAGTTCTTGTGGAATTGGCAAAGTGATATTTGGAAGCCCTGAGAGGGCTATGCTGAAAAAGGAAATATCCTCAGATGAAATCTGGAAAGAAGCTTTCTGAGAAACTGCTTAGTGTTCTGTTAATTCATCTCACAGAGTTACATCTGTATTTCGGGGATCTGTTTGATAGCCTTATTTCTGTGGAATCTGAGAACAGATATTTCGGATCCCTTTGAAGACTATAGGGCCAAAGGAAATATCCTCCGATAACAAAGAGAAAGAAGCTTTCTGAGAAACATCTTTGTGTTCTGTGAAATCATCTCACAGAGTTACAGCTTTCCCCTCAAGAAACCTTTCGCTAAGACAGTTCTTGTGGAATTGGCAAAGTGATATTTGGAATCCCATACAGGGCTATAGTGAAAAAGGAAATATCCTCAGATGAAATCTGGAAAGAAGATTTCTGAGAAACTGCTCTGTGATGTGTGACTTCCACTCACAGAGTTACATCTGTATTTCGTTGATCTCTTTGCTGGCATTATTTCTGTGGAATCTGAGAAGAGATATTTCGGATCCCTTTGAAGACTATAGGGCCAAATGAAATATCCTCCGATAACAAAGAGAAAGAAGCTTTCTGAGAAACTTCTTGGTGTTCTGTGAAATCATCTCACAGAGTTACTGCTTTCCCCTCAAGAAGCCTTTCGCTAAGACAGTTCTTGTGTAATTGGCAAAGTGATATTTGGAAGCCCATAGAGGGCTATGGTGAAAAAGGAAATATCCTCAGATGAAATCTGGAAAGAAACTTTCTGAGAAACTGCTCTGTGATGTGTGACTTCCACTCACAGAGTTACATGTGTATTTCGTGGATCTCTTTGCTAGCCTTATTTCTGTGGAATCTGAGAACAGATATTTCGGATCACTTTGAAGACAATTGGGCCAAAGTAAATATCCTCCGATAACAAAGAGAAAGAAGCTTTCTGAGAAACTTCTTTGTGTTCTGTGAAATCATCTCACAGAGTTACAGCTTTCCCCTGAAGAAACCTTTCGCTAAGACAGTTCTTGTGGAATTCGCAAAGTGATATTTGGAAGCCCTGAGAGGGCTATGCTGAAAAAGGAAATATCCTCAGATGAAATCTGGAAAGAAGCTTTCTGAGAAACTGCTTAGTGTTCTGTTAATTCATCTCACAGAGTTACATCTGTATTTCGGGGATCTGTTTGCTAGGCTTCTTTCTGTGGAATCTGAGAACAGATATTTCGGATCCCTTTGAAGACTATAGGGCCAAAGGAAATATCCTCCGATAACAAAGAGAAAGAAGCTTTCTGAGAAACTTCTTTGTGTTCTGTGAAATCATCTCACAGAGTTACAGCTTTCCCCTCAAGAAACCTTTCGCTAAGACAGTTCTTGTGGAATTGGCAAAGTGATATTTGGAATCCCATACAGGGCTATGGTGAAAAAGGAAATATCCTCAGATGAAATCTGGAAAGAAGATTTCTGAGAAACTGCTCTGTGATGTGTGACTTCCACTCACAGAGTTATATCTGTATTTCGTTGATCTCTTTGCTAGCCTTATTTCTGTGGAATCTGAGAACAGATATTTCGGATCCCTTTGAAGACTATAGGCCAAAGGAAATATCCTCCGATAACAAAGAGAAAGAAGCTTTCTGAGGAACTTCTTGGTGTTCTGTGAAATCATCTCACAGAGTTACAGCTTTCCCCTCAAGAAGTCTTTCGCTAAGACAGTTTTTGCGGAATTGGCAAAGTGATATTTGGAAGCCCATATAGGGCTATGGTGAAAAAGGAAATATCCTCAGATGAAATCTGGAAAGAAGCTTTCTGAGAAACTGCTTAGTGTTCTGTTAATTCATCTCACAGAGTTACATCTGTATTTCGTGGATCTCTTTGCTAGCCTTATTTCTGTGGAATCTGAGAACAGATATTTCGGATCCCTTTGAAGACTATAGGGCAAAGGAAATATCCTCCGATAACAAAGAGAAAGAAGCTTTCTGAGAAACTTCTTTGTGTTCTGTGAAATCATCTCACAGAGTTACAGCTTTCCCCTCAAGAAACCTTTCGCTAAGAGAGTTCTTGTGGAATTGGCAAAGTGATATTTCGAAGCCCATAGAGGGCTATGGTGAAAAAGGAAATATCCTCAGATGAAATCTGGAAAGAAGATTTCTGAGAAACTGCTCTGTGATGTGTGACTTCCACTCACAGAGTTACATCTGTATATCGTGGATCTCTTTGCTAGCCTTATTTCTGTGGAATCTGAGAACAGATATTTCGGATCCCTTTGAAGACTATAGGGCCAAAGGAAATATCCTCCGATAACAAAGAGAAAGAAGCTTTCTGAGAAACTTCTTGGTGTTCTGTGAAATCATCTCACAGAGTTACTGCTTTCCCCTCAAGAAGCCTTTCGCTAAGACAGTTCTTGTGGAATTGGCAAAGTGATATTTGGAAGCCCATAGAGGGCTATGGTGAAAAAGGAAATATCCTCAGATGAAATCTGGAAAGAAACTTTCTGTGAAACTGCTCTGTGATGTGTGACTTCCACTCACAGAGTTACATCTGTATTTCGTGGATCTCTTTGCTAGCCTTATTTCTGTGGAATCTGAGAACAGATATTTCGGATCACTTTGAAGACAATTGGGCCAAAGTAAATATCCTCCGATAACAAAGAGAAAGAAGCTTTCTGAGAAACTTCTTTGTGTTCTGTGAAATCATCTCACAGAGTTACAGCTTTCCCCTCAAAAAACCTTTCGCTAAGACAGTTCTTGTGGAATTGGCAAAGTGATATTTGGAAGCCCTGAGAGGGCTAAGCTGAAAAAGGAAATATCCTCAGATGAAATCTGGAAAGAAGCTTTCTGAGAAACTGCTTAGTGTTCTGTTAATTCATCTCACAGAGTTACATCTGTATTTCGGGGATCTGTTTGCTAGCCTTATTTCTGTGGAATCTGAGAACAGATATTACGGATCCCTTTGAAGACTATAGGGCCAAAGGAAATATCCTCCGATAACAAAGAGAAAGAAGCTTTCTGAGAAACTTCTTAGTGTTCTGTGAAATCATCTCACAGAGTTATAGCTTTCCCCTCAAGAAACCTTTCGCTAAGACAGTTCTTGTGGAATTGGCAAAGTGATATTTATAATCCCATACAGGGCTAGGCTGAAAAAGGAAATATCCTCAGATGAAATCTGGAAAGAAGATTTCTGAGAAACTGCTCTGTGATGTGTGACTTCCACTCACAGAGTTACATCTGTATTTTGTTGATCTCTTTGCTAGCCTTATTTCTGTGGAATCTGAGAACAGATAATTCGGATCCCTTTGAAGACTATAGGCCAAAGGAAATATCCTCCGATAACAAAGAGAATGAAGATTTCTGAGAAACTTCTTTGTGTTCTGTGAAATCATCTCACAGAGTTAAAGCTTTCCCCTGAAGAAGCCTTTCGCTAAGACAGTTCCTGTGGAATTGGCAAAGTGATATTTGGAAGCCCATAGAGGGCTATGGTGAAAAAGGAAATATCCTCAGATGGAATCTGGAAAGAAGCTTTCTGAGAAACTGCTCTGTAATGTGTGAATTCCACTCACAGAGTTACATGTGTATTTCGTTTATCTCTTTGCTAGCTTTATTTCTGTGGAATCTGAGAACAGATATTTCGGATCACTTTGAAGACTATTGGGCCAAAGTAAATATCCTCCGAAAACAAAGAGAAAGAAGCTTTCTGAGAAAATTCTTTGTGTTCTGTGAAATCATCTCACAGAGTTACAGCTTTCCCCTCAAGAAACCTTTCGCTAAGACAGTTCTTGTGGAACTGGCAAAGTGATATTTGGAAGCCCTGAGAGGGCTATGCTGAAAAAGAAAATATCCTCAGATGAAATCTGGAAAGAAGCTTTCTGAGAAACTGCTTAGTGTTCTGTTAATTCATCTCACAGAGTTACATCTGTATTTCGGGGATCTCTTTGCTAGCCTTATTTCTGTGGAATCTGAGAACAGATATTTCGGATCCCTTTGAAGACTATAGGGCCAACCGAAATCTCCTCCGATAACAAAGAGAAAGAAGCTTTCTGAGAAACTTCTTTGTGTTCTGTGAAATCATCTCACAGAGTTACAGCTTTCCCCTCAAGAAGCCTTTCGCTAAGAGAGTTCTTGTGGAATTGGCAAAGTGATATTTGGAAGCCCATAGAGGGCTATGGTGAAAAAGGAAATACCCTCAGATGAAATCGGGAAAGAAGCTTTCTGAGAAACTGCTCTGTGATGTGTGACTTCCATTCACAGAGTTACATCTGTATTTCGTGGATCTCTTTGCTAGCCTTATTTCTGTGGAATCTGAGAACAGATATTTCGGATCCCTTTGAAGACTATAGGGCAAAGGAAATATCCTCCGATAACAAAGAGAAAGAAGCTTTCTGAGAAACTTCTTTGTGTTCGGTGAAATCACCTCACAGAGTTACAGCTTTCCCCTCAAGAAACCTTTCGCTAAGACAGTTCTTGTGGAATTGGCAAAGTGATATTTGGAAGCCCATAGAGGGCTATGGTGAAAAAGGAAATATCCTCAGATGAAATCTGGAAAGAAGATTTCTGAGAAACTGCTCTGTGATGTGTGACTTCCACTCACAGAGTTACATCTGTATATCGTGGATCTCTTTGCTAGCCTTATTTCTGTGGAATCTGAGAACAGATATTTCGGATCCCTTTGAAGACTATAGGGCCAAAGGAAATATCCTCCGATAACAAAGAGAAAGAAGCTTTCTGAGGAACTTCTTGGTGTTCTGTGAAATCATCTCACAGAGTTACTGCTTTCCCCTCAAGAAGCCTTTCGCTAAGAAAGTTCTTGTGGAATTGGCAAAGTGATATTTGGAAGCCCATAGAGGGCTATGGTGAAAAAGGAAATACCCTCAGATGAAATCTGGAAAGAAGCTTTCTGAGAAACTGCTCTGTGATGTGTGACTTCCACTCACAGAGTTACATCTGTATTTCGTGTATCTCTTTGCTAGCCTTATTTCTGTGGAATCTGAGAACAGATATTTCGGATCCCTTTGAAGACTATAGGGCCAAAGGAAATATCCTCCGATAACAAAGAGAAAGAAGCTTTCTGAGAAACTTCTTGGTGTTCTGTGAAATCATCTCACAGAGTTACTGCTTTCCCCTCAAGAAGCCTTTCGCTAAGACAGTTCTTGTGGAATTGGCAAAGTGATATTTGGAAGCCCATAGAGGGCTATGGTGAAAAATGAAATATCCTCAGATGAAATCTGGAAAGAAACTTTCTGTTAAACTGCTCTGTGATGTGTGACTTCCACTCACAGAGTTACATCTGTATTTCGTGGATCTCTTTGCTAGCCTTATTTCTGTGGAATCTGAGAACAGATATTTCGAATCACTTTGAAGACAATTGGGCCAAAGTAAATATCCTCCGATAACAAAGAGAAAGAAGCTTTCTGAGAAACTTCTTTGTGTTCTGTGAAATCATCTCACAGAGTTACAGCTTTCCCCTCAAGAAACCTTTCGCTAAGACAGTTCTTGTGGAATTGGCAAAGTGATATTTGGAAGCCCTGAGAGGGCTAAGCTGAAAAAGGAAATATCCTCAGATGAAATCTGGAAAGAAGCTTTCTGAGAAACTGCTTAGTGTTCTGTTAATTCATCTCACAGAGTTACATCTGTATTTCGGGGATCTGTTTGCTAGCCTTATTTCTGTGGAATCTGAGAACAGATATTACGGATCCCTTTGAAGACTATAGGGCCAAAGGAAATATCCTCCGATAACAAAGAGAAAGAAGCTTTCTGAGAAACTTCTTAGTGTTCTGTGAAATCATCTCACAGAGTTACAGCTTTCCCCTCAAGAAACCTTTCGCTAAGACAGTTCTTGTGGAATTGGCAAAGTGATATTTATAATCCCATACAGGGCTATGCTGAAAAAGGAAATATCCTCAGATGAAATCTGGAAAGAAGATTTCTGAGAAACTGCTCTGTGATGTGTGACTTCCACTCACAGAGTTACATCTGTATTTTGTTGATCTCTTTGCTAGCCTTATTTCTGTGGAATCTGAGAACAGATAATTCGGATCCCTTTGAAGACTATAGGCCAAAGGAAATATCCTCCGATAACAAAGAGAATGAAGATTTCTGAGAAACTTCTTTGTGTTCTGTGAAATCATCTCACAGAGTTAAAGCTTTCCCCTGAAGAAGCCTTTCGCTAAGACAGTCCCTGTGGAATTGGCAAAGTGATATTTGGAAGCCCATAGAGGGCTATGGTGAAAAAGGAAATATCCTCAGATGGAATCTGGAAAGAAGCTTTCTGAGAAACTGCTCTGTAATGTGTGAATTCCACTCACACAGTTACATCTGTATTTCGTGGATCTCTTTGCTAGCCTTATTTCTGTGGAATCTGAGAACAGATATTTCGGATCCCTTTGAAGACTATAGGGCCAAAGGAAATATCCTCCGATAACAAAGAGAAAGAAGCTTTCTGAGAAACTTCTTTGTGTTCTGTGAAATCATCTCACAGAGTTACAGCTTTCCCCTCAAGAAGCCTTTCGCTAAGACAGTTCTTGTGGAATTGGCAAAGTGATATTTGGAAGCCCATAGAGGGCTATGGTGAAAAAGGAAATATCCTCAGATGAAATCTGGAAAGAAATTTTCTGTGAAACTGCTCTGTGATGTGTGACTTCCACTCACGGAGTTACATGTGTATTTCGTTTATCTCTTTGCTAGCTTTATTTCTCTGGAATCTGAGAACAGATATTTCGGATCACTTTGAAGACTATTGGGCCAAAGTAAATATCCTCCGAAAACAAAGAGAAAGAAGCTTTCTGAGAAAATTCTTTGTGTTCTGTGAAATCATCTCACAGAGTTACAGCTTTCCCCTCAAGAAACCTTTCGCTAAGACAGTTCTTGTGGAACTGGCAAAGTGATATTTGGAAGCCCTGAGAGGGCTATGCTGAAAAAGAAAATATCCTCAGATGAAATCTGGAAAGAAGCTTTCTGAGAAACTGCTTAGTGTTCTGTTAATTCATCTCACAGAGTTACATCTGTATTTCGGGGATCTCTTTGCTAGCCTTATTTCTGTGGAATCTGAGAACAGATATTTCGGATCCCTTTGAAGACTATAGGGCCAACCGAAATCTCCTCCGATAACAAAGAGAAAGAAGCTTTCTGAGAAACTTCTTTGTGTTCTGTGAAATCATCTCACAGAGTTACAGCTTTCCCCTCAAGAAACCTTTCGCTAAGACAGTTCTTGTGGAATTGGCAAAGTGATATTTGGAAGCCCATAGAGGGCTATGGTGAAAAAGGAAATATCCTCAGATGAAATCTGGAAAGAAGATTTCTGAGAAACTGCTCTGTGATGTGTGACTAACACTCACAGAGTTACATTTGTATATCGTGGATCTCTTTGCTAGCCTTATTTCTGTGGAATCTGAGAACAGATATTTCGGATCCCTTTGAAGACTATAGGGCCAAAGGAAATATCCTCCGAAAACAAAGAGAAAGAAGCTTTCTGAGGAACTTCTTGGTGTTCTGTGAAATCATCTCACAGAGTTACTGCTTTCCCCTCAAGAAGCCTTTCGCTAAGACAGTTCTTGTGGAATTGGCAAAGTGATATTTGGAAACCCATAGAGGGCTATGGTGAAAAAGGAAATACCCTCAGATGAAATCTGGAAAGAAGCTTTCTTTGAAACTGCTCTGTGATGTGTGACTTCCACTCACAGAGTTACATCTGTATTTCGTGGATCTCTTTGCTAGCCTTATTTCTGTAGAATCAGAGAACAGATATTTCGGATCCCTTTGAAGACTATAGGGCCAAATGAAATATCCTCCGATAACAAAGAGAAAGAAGCTTTCTGAGAAACTTCTTTGTGTTCTGTGAAATCATCTCACAGAGTTACAGCTTTCCCCTCAAGAAACCTTTCGCTAAGACAGTTCTTGTGGAATTGGCAAAGTGATATTTGGAAGCCCATAGAGGGCTATGGTGAAAAAGGAAATATCCTCAGATGAAATCTGGAAAGAAGATTTCTGAGAAACTGCTCTGTGATGTGTGACTAACACTCACAGAGTTACATTTGTATATCGTGGATCTCTTTGCTAGCCTTATTTCTGTGGAATCTGAGAACAGATATTTCGGATCCCTTTGAAGACTATAGGGCCAAAGGAAATATCCTCCGAAAACAAAGAGAAAGAAGCTTTCTGAGGAACTTCTTGGTGTTCTGTGAAATCATCTCACAGAGTTACTGCTTTCCCCTCAAGAAGCCTTTCGCTAAGACAGTTCTTGTGGAATTGGCAAAGTGATATTTGGAAACCCATAGAGGGCTATGGTGAAAAAGGAAATACCCTCAGATGAAATCTGGAAAGAAGCTTTCTTTGAAACTGCTCTGTGATGTGTGACTTCCACTCACAGAGTTACATCTGTATTTCGTGGATCTCTTTGCTAGCCTTATTTCTGTAGAATCAGAGAACAGATATTTCGGATCCCTTTGAAGACTATAGGGCCAAATGAAATATCCTCCGATAACAAAGAGAAAGAAGCTTTCTGAGAAACTTCTTGGTGTTCTGTGAAATCATCTCACAGAGTTACTGCTTTCCCCTCAAGAAGCCTTTCGCTAAGACAGTTCTTGTGGAATTGGCAAAGTGATATTTGGAAGCCCATAGAGGGCTATGGTGAA
This sequence comes from Macaca mulatta, assembly GCF_049350105.2. NCBI lineage: Eukaryota > Metazoa > Chordata > Mammalia > Primates > Cercopithecidae > Macaca > Macaca mulatta. The sequence continues at coordinate 54,709,158 of NC_133422.1, read as the reverse complement.
AAAGGAAATATCCTCAGATGAAATCTGGAAAGAAACTTTCTGTGAAACTGCTCTGTGATGTGTGACTTCCACTCACAGAGTTACATGTGTATTTCGTGGATCTCTTTGCTAGCCTTATTTCTGTGGAATCTGAGAACAGATATTTCGGATCACTTTGAAGACAATTGGGCCAAAGTAAATATCCTCCGATAACAAAGAGAAAGAAGCTTTCTGAGAAACTTCTTTGTGTTCTGTGAAATCATCTCACAGAGTTACAGCTTTCCCCTCAAGAAACCTTTCGCTAAGACAGTTCTTGTGGAATTGGCAAAGTGATATTTAGAAGCCCTGAGAGGGCTATGCTGAAAAAGGAAATATCCTCAGATGAATCTGGAAAGAAGCTTTCTGAGAAACTGCTTAGTGTTCTGTTAATTCATCTCACAGAGTTACATCTGTATTTCGGGGATCTGTTTGATAGCCTTATTTCTGTGGAATCTGAGAACAGATATTTCGGATCCCTTTGAAGACTATAGGGCCAACGGAAATATCCTCCAATAACAAAGAGAAAGAAGCTTTTTGAGAAACTTCTTTGTGTTCTGTGAAATCATCTCACAGAGTTACAGCTTTCCCCTCAAGAAGCCTTTCGCTAAGAGAGGTCTTGTGGAATTGGCAAAGTGATATTTGGAAGCCCATAGAGGGCTATGTTGAAAAAGGAAATATCCTCAGATGAAATCTGGAAAGAAGCTTTCTGTGAAACTGCTCTGTGATGTGTGACTTCCACTCACAGAGTTACATCTGTATTTCGTTGATCTCTTTCCTAGCCTTATTTCTGAGGAATCTGAGAACAGATATTTCGGATCCCTTTGAAGACTATAGGCCAAAGGAAATATCCTCTGATAACAAAGAGAAAGAAGATTTCTGAGAAACTTCTTTGTGTTCTGTGAAATCATCTCACAGAGTTAAAGCTTTCCCCTCAAGAAGCCATTCTCTAAGACAGTTCCTGTGGAATTGGCAAAGTGATATTTGGAAGCCCATAGAGGGCTATGGTGAAAAAGGAAATACCCTCAGATGAAATCTGGAAAGAAGCTTTCTGAGAAACTGCTCTGTGACGTGTGACTTCCACTCACAGAGTTACATCTGTATTTCGTGGATCTCTTTGCTAGCCTTATTTCTGTGGATTCTGAGAACAGATATTTCGGATCCCTTTGAAGACTATAGGGCAAAGGAAATATCCTCCGAAAACAAAGAGAAAGAAGCTTTCCGAGAAACTTCTTTGTGTTCTGTGAAATCATCTCACAGAGTTACAGCTTTCCCCTCAAGAAACCTTTCGCTAAGACAGTTGTTGTGGAATTGGCAAAGTGATATTTGGAAGCCCATAGAGGGCTATGGTGAAAAAGGAAATATCCTCAGATGAAATCTGGAAAGAAGATTTCTGAGAAACTGCTCTGTGATGTGTGACTTCCAGTCACAGAGTTACATCTGTATATCGTGGATCTCTTTGCTAGCCTTATTTCTGTGGAATCTGAGAACAGATATTTCGGATCCCTTTGAAGACAATTGGGCCAAAGTAAATATCCTCCGATAACAAAGAGAAAGAAGCTTTTTGAGAAACTTCTTTGTGTTCTGTGAAATCGTCTCACAGAGTTACAGCTTTCCCCTCAAGAAACCTTTCGCTAAGACAGTTCTTGTGGAATTGGCAAAGTGATATTTGGAAGCCCTGAGAGGGCTATGCTGAAAAAGAAATATCCTCAGATGAAATCTGGAAAGAAGCTTTCTGAGAAACTGCTTAGTGTTCTGTTAATTCATCTCACAGAGTTACATCTGTATTTCGGGGATCTCTTTGCTAGCCTTATTTCTGTGGAATCTGAGAACAGATATTTCGGATCCCTTTGAAGACTATAGGGCCAACGGAAATATCCTCCGATAACAAAGAGAAAGAAGCTTTCTGAGAAACTTCTTTGTATTCTGTGAAATCATCTCACAGAGTTACAGCTTTCCCCTCAGGAAGCCTTTCGCTAAGAGAGTTCTTGTGGAATTGGCAAAGTGATATTTGGAAGCCCATAGAGGGCTATGTTGAAAAAGGAAATATCCTCAGATGAAATCTGGAAAGAAGCTTTCTGTGAAACTGCTCTGTGATGTGTGACTTCCACTCACAGGGTTACATCTGTATTTCGTGGATCTCTTTGCTAGCCTTATTTCTGTGGAATCTGAGAACAGATATTTCGGATCCCTTTGAAGACTATAGGCCAAAGGAAATATCCTCCGATAACAAAGAGAAAGAAGATTTCTGAGAAACTTCTTTGCGTTCTGTGAAATCATCTCACAGAGTTAAAGCTTTCCCCTCAAGAAGCCTTTCGCTAAGACAGTTCCTGTGGAATTGGCAAAGTGATATTTGGAAGCCCATAGAGGGCTATGGTGAAAAAGGAAATATCCTCAGATGAAATCTGGAAAGAAGCTTTCTGAGAAACTGCTCTGTGATGTGTGAATTCCACTCACAGAGTTACATCTATATTTCGTGGATCTCTTTGCTAGCCTTATTTCTGTGGAATGTGAGAACAGATATTTCGGATCCCTTTGAAGACTATAGGGCCAAAGAAAGAGCCTCCGATAACAAAGAGAAAGAAGCTTTCTGAGAAACTTCTTTGTGTTCTGTGAAATCATCTCACAGAGTTACAGCTTTCCCCTCAAGAAACCTTTCGCTAAGACAGTTCTTGTGGAATTGGCAAAGTGATATTTGGAATCCCATACAGGGCTACGATGAAAAAGGAAATATCCTCAGATGAAATCTGGAAAGAAGATTTCTGAGAAACTGCTCTGTGTTGTGTGACTTCCACTCACAGAGTTACATCTGTATATCGTGGATCTCTTTGCTAGCCTTATTTCTGTGGAATCTGAGAACAGATATTTCGGATCCCTTTGAAGACTATATGGCCAAAGGAAATATCCTCCGATAACAAAGAGAAAGAAGCTTTCGGAGAAACTTCTTTGTGTTCTGTGAAATCATCTCACAGAGTTACAGCTTTCCCCTCAGGAAGCCTTTCGCTAAGAGAGTTCTTGTGGAATTGGCAAAGTGATATTTGGAAGCCCATAGAGGGCTATGTTGAAAAAGGAAATATCCTCAGATGAAATCTGGAAAGAAGCTTTCTGTGAAACTGCTCTGTGATGTGTGACTTCCACTCAAAGGGTTACATCTGTATTTCGTGGATCTCTTTGCTAGCCTTATTTCTGTGGAATCTGAGAACAGATATTTCGGATCCCTTTGAAGACTATAGGCCAAAGGAAATATCCTCCGATAACAAAGAGAAAGAAGATTTCTGAGAAACTTCTTTGCGTTCTGTGAAATCATCTCACAGAGTTAAAGCTTTCCCCTCAAGAAGCCTTTCGCTAAGACAGTTCCTGTGGAATTGGCAAAGTGATATTTGGAAGCCCATAGAGGGCTAGGGTGAAAAAGGAAATATCCTCAGATGAAATCTGGAAAGAAGCTTTCAGAGAAACTGCTCTGTGATGTGTGAATTCCACTCAGAGAGTTACATCTGTATTTCGTGGATCTCTTTGCTAGCCTTATTTCTGTGGAATGTGAGAACAGATATTTCGGATCCCTTTGAAGACTATAGGGCCAAAGAAATAGCCTCCGATAACAAAGAGAAAGAAGCTTTCTGAGAAACTTCTTTGTGTTCTGTGAAAACATCTCACAGAGTTACAGCTTTCCCCTCAAGAAACCTTTCGCTAAGACAGTTCTTGTGGAATTGGCAAAGTGATATTTGGAAGCCCATAGAGGGCTATGGTGAAAAAGGAAATATCCTCAGATGAAATCTGGAAAGAAATTTTCTGTGAAACTGCTCTGTAATGTGTGAATTCCACTCACAGAGTTACATGTGTATTTCGTGGATCTCTTTGCTAGCTTTATTTCTGTGGAATCTGAGAACAGATATTTCGGATCACTTTGAAGACTATTGGGCCAAAGTAAATATCCTCCGAAAACAAAGAGAAAGAAGCTTTCTGAGAAAATTCTTTGTTTTCTGTGAAATCATCTCACAGAGTTACAGCTTTCCCCTCAAGAAACCTTTCGCTAAGACAGTTCTTGTGGAACTGGCAAAGTGATATTTGGAAGCCCTGAGAGGGCTATGCTGAAAAAGAAAATATCCTCAGATGAAATCTGGAAAGAAGCTTTCTGAGAAACTGCTTAGTGTTCTGTTAATTCATCTCACAGAGTTACATCTGTATTTCGGGGATCTCTTTGCTAGCCTTATTTCTGTGGAATCTGAGAACAGATATTTCGGATCCCTTTGAAGACTATAGGGCCAACCGAAATATCCTCCGATAACAAAGAGAAAGAAGCTTTCTGCGAAACATCTTTGTGTTCTGTGAAATCATCTCACAGAGTTACAGCTTTACCCTCAAGAAGCCTTTCGCTAAGAGAGTTCTTGTGGAATTGGCAAAGTGATATTTGGAAGCCCATAGAGGGCTATGGTGAAAAAGGAAATACCCTGAGATGAAATCGGGAAAGAAGCTTTCTGAGAAACTGCTCTGTGATGTGTGACTTCCATTCACAGAGTTACATCTGTATTTCGTGGATCTCTTTGCTAGCCTTATTTCTGTGGAATCTGAGAACAGATATTTCGGATCCCTTTGAAGACTATAGGGCAAAGGAAATATCCTCCGATAACAAAGAGAAAGAAGCTTTCTGAGAAACTTCTTTGTGTTCTGTGAAATCATCTCACAGAGTTACAGCTTTCCCCTCAAGAAACCTTTCGCTAAGACAGTTCTTGTGGAATTGGCAAAGTGATATTTCGAAGCCCATAGAGGGCTATGGTGAAAAAGGAAATATCCTCAGATGAAATCTGGAAAGAAGATTTCTGAGAAACTGCTCTCTGATGTGTGACTTCCACTCACAGAGTTACATTTGTATATCGTGGATCTCTTTGCCAACCTCATTTCTGTGGAATCTGAGAACAGATATTTCGGATCCCTTTGAAGACTATAGGGCCAAAGGAAATATCCTCGGATAACAAAGAGAAAGAAATTTTTTGAGGAACTTCTTGGTGTTCTGTGAAAGCATCTCACAGAGTTACTGCTTTCCCCTCAAGAAGCCTTTCGCTAAGACAGTTCTTGTGGAATTGGCAAAGTGATAATTGGAAGCCCATAGAGGGCTATGGTGAAAAAGGAAATACCCTCAGATGAAATCTGGAAAGAAGCTTTCTGTGAAACTGCTCTGTGATGTGTCACTTCCACTCACAGAGTTACATCTGTATTTCGTGGATCTCTTTGCTAGCCTTATTTCTGTAGAATCAGAGAACAGATATTTCGGATCCCTTTGAAGACTATAGGGCCAAATGAAATATCCTCCGATAACAAAGAGAAAGAAGCTTTCTGAGAAACTTCTTGGTGTTCTGTGAAATCATCTCACAGAGTTACTGCTTTCCCCTCAGAAAGCTTTTCGCTAAGACAGTTCTTGTGGAATTGGCAAAGTGATATTTGGAAGCCCATAGAAGGCTATGGTGAAAAAGGTAATATCCTCAGATGAAATCTGGAAAGAAACTTTCTGTGAAACTGCTCTGTGATGTGTGACTTCCACTCACAGAGTTACATGTGTATTTCGTGGATCTCTTTGCTAGCCTTATTTCTGTGGAATCTGAGAACAGATATTTCGGATCACTTTGAAGACAATTGGGCCAAGGTAAATATCCTCCGATAACAAAGAGAAAGAAGCTTTCTGAGAAACTTCTTTGTGTTCTGTGAAATCATCTCACAGAGTTACAGCTTTCCCCTCAAGAAACCTTTCGCTAAGACAGTTCTTGTGGAATTGGCAAAGTGATATTTGGAAGCCCTGAGAGGGCTATGCTGAAAAAGGAAATATCCTCAGATGAATCTGGAAAGAAGCTTTCTGAGAAACTGCTTAGTGTTCTGTTAATTCATCTCACAGAGTTACATCTGTATTTCGGGGATCTGTTTGATAGCCTTATTTCTGTGGAATCTGAGAACAGATATTTCGGATCCCTTTGAAGACTATAGGGCCAACGGAAATATCCTCCAATAACAAGAGAAAGAAACTTTCTGAGAAACTTCTTTGTGTTCTGTGAAATCATCTCACAGAGTTACAGCTTTCCCCTCAAGGAGCCTTTCGCTAAGAGAGGTCTTGTGGAATTGGCAAAGTGATATTTGGAAGCCCATAGAGGGCTTTGTTGAAAAAGGAAATATCCTCAGATGAAATCTGGAAAGAAGCTTTCTGTGAAACTGCTCTGTGATGTGTGACTTCCACTCACAGAGTTACATCTGTATTTCGTGGATCTCTTTGCCAACCTTATTTCTGTGGAATCTGAGAACAGATATTTCGGATCCCTTTGAAGACTATAGGGCAAAGGAAATATCCTCCGAAAACAAAGAGAAAGAAGCTTTCCGAGAAACTTCTTTGTGTTCTGTGAAATCATCTCACAGAGTTACAGCTTTCCCCTCAAGAAACCTTTCGCTAAGACAGTTGTTGTGGAATTGGCAAAGTGATATTTGGAAGCCCATAGAGGGCTATGGTGAAAAAGGAAATATCCTCAGATGAAATCTGGAAAGAAGATTTCTGAGAAACTGCTCTGTGATGTGTGACTTCCAGTCACAGAGTTACATCTGTATATCGTGGATCTCTTTGCTAGCCTTATTTCGGTGGAATCTGAGAACAGATATTTCGGATCCCTTTGAAGACAATTGGGCCAATGTAAATATCCTCCGATAACAAAGAGAAAGAAGCTTTCTGAGAAACTTCTTTGTGTTCTGTGAAATCATCTCACAGAGTTACAGCTTTCCCCTCAAGAAACCTTTCGCTAAGACAGTTCTTGTGGAATTGGCAAAGTGATATTTGGAAGCCCTGAGAGGGCTATGCTGAAAAAGAAATATCCTCAGATGAAATCTGGAAAGAAGCTTTCTGAGAAACTGCTTAGTGTTCTGTTAATTCATCTCACAGAGTTACATCTGTATTTCGGGGATCTCTTTGCTAGCCTTATTTCTGTGGAATCTGAGAACAGATATTTCGGATCCCTTTGAAGACTCTAGGGCCAACGGAAATATCCTCCGATAACAAAGAGAAAGAAGCTTTCGGAGAAACTTCTTTGTGTTCTGTGAAATCACCTCACAGAGTTACAGCTTTCCCCTCAGGAAGCCTTTCGCTAAGAGAGTTCTTGTGGAATTGGCAAAGTGATATTTGGAAGCCCATAGAGGGCTATGTTGAAAAAGGAAATATCCTCAGATGAAATCTGGAAAGAAGCTTTCTTGAAACTGCTCTGTGATGTGTGACTTCCACTCACAGGGTTACATCTGTATTTCGTGGATCTCTTTGCTAGCCTTATTTCTGTGGATTCTGAGAACAGATATTTCGGATCCCTTTGAAGACTATGGGCCAAAGGAAATATCCTCCGATAACAAAGAGAAAGAAGATTTCTGAGAAACTTCTTTGCGTTCTGTGAAATCATCTCACAGAGTTAAAGCTTTCCCCTCAAGAAGCCTTTCGCTAAGACAGTTCCTGTGGAATTGGCAAAGTGATATTTGGAAGCCCATAGAGGGCTATGGTGAAAAAGGAAATATCCTCAGATGAAATCTGGAAAGAAGCTTTCTGATAAACTGCTCTGTGATGTGTGAATTCCACTCACAGAGTTACATCTGTATTTCGTGGATCTCTTTGCTAGCCTTATTTCTGTGGAATGTGAGAACAGATATTTCGGATACCTTTGAAGACTATAGGGCCAAAGAAATAGCCTCCGATAACAAAGAGAAAGAAGCTTTCTGAGAAACTTCTTTGTGTTCTGTGAAATCATCTCACAGAGTTACAGCTTTCCCCTCAAGAAACCTTTCGCTAAGACAGTTCTTGTGGAATTGGCAAAGTGATATTTGGAATCCCATACAGGGCTATGGTGAAAAAGGAAATATCCTCAGATGAAATCTGGAAAGAAGATTTCTGAGAAACTGCTCTGTGATGTGTGACTTCCACTCACAGAGTTACATCTGTATTTCGTGGATCTCTTTGCTAGCCTTATTTCTGTGGAATCTGAGAACAGATATTTCGGATCCCTTTGAAGACTATAGGGCCAAAGGAAATATCCTCCGATAACAAACAGAAAGAAGCTTTCTGAGAAACTTCTTTGTGTTCTGTGAAATAATCTCACAGAGGTACAGCTTTCCCCTCAAGAAGCCTTTCGCTAAGACAGTTCTTGTGGAATTGGCAAAGTGATATTTGGAGGCCCATAGAGGGCTACGGTGAAAAACGAAATATCCTCAGATGAAATCAGCAAAGAATCTTTCTGAGAAACTGCTCTGTGATGTGTGACTTCCACTCACAGAGTTACATCTGTATTTCGTGGATCTCTTTGCTAGCCTTATTTCTGCGGAATCTGAGAACAGATATTTCGGATCCCTATGAAGACTATAGGGCCAAAGGAAATATCCTCCGATAACAAAGAGAAAGAAGCTTTCTGAGAAACTTCTTTGTGTTCTGTGAAATCATCTCACAGAGTTACAGCTTTCCCCTCAAGAAGACTTTCGCTAAGACAGTTCTTGTGGAATTGGCAAAGAGATATTTGGAAGCCCATAGAGGGCTATGGTGAAAAAGGAAATATCCTCAGATGAAATCTGGAAAGAAGCTTTCTGAGAAACTGCTTAGTGTTCTGTTAATTCATCTCACAGAGTTACATCTGTATTTCGTGGATCTCTTTGCCAGCCTTATTTCTGTGGAATCTGAGAACAGATATTTCGGATCCCTTTGAAGACTATAGGGCCAAAGGAAATATACTCCGATAACAATGAGAAAGAAGCTTTCTGAGAAATTCCTTGTGTTGTGTGAAATCATCTCAGAGTTACAGCTTTCCCCTCAAGAAGCCTTTCGCTAAGACAGTTCTTGTGGAATTTGCAAAGTGATATTTGGAAGCCCATAGAGGGCTATTGTGAAAAAGGAAATATCCTCAGATGAAATCTGGAAAGAAGCTTTCTGAGAAACTGCTCTGTGATGTGTGACTTCCACTCACAGAGTTACATCTGTATTTCGTGGATCTCTTTGCTAGCCTTATTTCTGTGGAATCTGAGAACAGATATTTCGGATCCCTTTGAAGACTATAGGGCCAAATGAAATATCCTCCGATAACAAAGAGAAAGAAGCTTTCTGAGAAACTTCTTGGTGTTCTGTGAAATCATCTCACAGAGATACTGCTTTCCCCTCAGGAAGCCTTTCGCTAAGACAGTTCTTGTGGAATTGGCAAAGTGATATTTGGAAGCCCATAGAGGGCTATGGTGAAAAAGGAAATATCCTCAGATGAAATCTGGAAAGAAACTTTCTGTGAAACTGCTCTGTGATGTGTGACTTCCACTCACAGAGTTACATGTGTATTTCGTGGATCTCTTTGCTAGCCTTATTTCTGTGGAATCTGAGAACAGATATTTCGGATCACTTTGAAGACTATTGGGCCAAAGTAAATATCCTCCGATAACAAAGAGAAAGAAGCTCTCTGAGAAACGTTTTTGTGCTCTGTGAAATCATCTCACAGAGTTACAGCTTTCCCCTCAAGAAACCTTTCGCTAAGACAGTTCTTGTGGAATTGGCAAAGTGATATTTGGAAGCCCTGAGAGGGCTATGCTGAAAAAGGAAATATCCTCAGATGAAATCTGGAAAGAAGCTTTCTGAGAAACTACTTAGTGTTCTGTTAATTCATCTCACAGAGTTACATCTGTATTTCGGGGATCTCTTTGCTAGCCTTATTTCTGTGGAATCTGAGAACAGATATTTCGGATCCCTTTGAAGACTATAGGGCCAAAGGAAATATCCTCCGATAACAAAGAGAAAGAAGCTTTCTGAGAAACTTCTTTGTGTTCTGTGAAATCATCTCACAGAGTTACAGCTTTCCCCTCAAGAAGCCTTTCGCTAAGAGAGTTCTTCTGGAATTGGCAAAGTGATATTTGGAAGCCCATAGAGGGCTATGTTGAAAAAGGAAATATCCTCAGATGAAATCTGGAAAAAAGCTTTCTGTGAAACTGCTCTGTGATGTGTGACTTAAACTCACAGAGTTACATCTGTATTTCGTTGATCTCTTTGCTAGCCTTATTTTTGTGGAATCTGAGAACAGATATTTCGGATCCCTTTGAAGAGTATAGGCCAAAGGAAATATCCTCCGATAACAAAGAGAAAGAAGATTTCTGAGAAACTTCATTGTGTTCTGTGAAATCATCTCACAGAGTTATAGCTTTCCCCTCAAGAAGCCTTTCGCTAAGACAGTTCCTGTGGAATTGGCAAATTGATATTTGGAAGCCCATAGAGGGCTACGGTGAAAAAGGAAATATCCTCAGATGAAATCTGGAAAGAAGCTTTCTGAGAAACTGCTCTGTGATGTGTGAATTCCACTCACAGAGTTACATCTGTATTTCGTGGATCTCTTTGCTAGCCTTATTTCTGTGGAATCTGAGAACAGATATTTCGGATCCCTTTGAAGACTATAGGGCCAAAGGAAATATCCTCCGATAACAAAGAGAAAGAAGCTTTCTGAGAAACTTCTTTGTGTTCTGTGAAATCATCTCACAGAGCTACAGCTGTCCCCTCAAAAAACCTTTCGCTAAGACAGTTCTTGTGGAATTGGCAAAGTGATATTTGGAAGCCCATAGAGGGCTATGGTGATAAAGGAAATACCCTCAGATGAAATCTGGAAAGAAGCTTTCTGAGAAACTGCTCTGTGATGTGTGACTTCCACTCACAGAGATACATCTGTATTTCGTGGATCTCTTTGCTAGCCTTATTTCTGTGGAATCTGAGAACAGATATTTCGGATCCCTTTGAAGACTATAGGGCCAAAGGACATATCATCCGATAACAAAGAGAAAGAAGCTTTCTGAGAAACTTCTTTGTGTTCTGTGATATCATCTCACAGAGTTTCAGCTTTCCCCTCAAGAAGCCTTTCGCTAAGACAGTTCTTGTGGAATTGGCAAAGTGATATTTGGAAGCCCATAGAGAGCTCTGGTGAGAAAGGAAATATCGTCACATTAAATGTGGAAAGAAGCTTTCAGAGAAACTGCTCTGTGATGTGTGACTTCCACTCACAGAGTTACATCTGTATTTCGTGGATCTCTTTGCTAGCCTTATTTCTGTGGAATCTGAGAACAGATATTTCGGATCCCTTTGAAGACTATAGGGCCAAAGGAAATATCCTCCGATAACAAACAGAAAGAAGCTTTCTGAGAAACTTCTTTGTGTTCTGTGAAATAATCTCACAGAGGTACAGCTTTCCCCTCAAGGAGCCTTTCGCTAAGACAGTTCTTGTGGAATTGGCAAAGTGATATTTGGAGGCCCATAGAGGGCTATGGTGAAAAAGAAATATCCTCAGATGAAATCTGGAAAGAAGCTTTCTGAGAAACTTCTTAGTGTTCTGTTAATTCGTCTCACAGAGTTACATCTGTATTTCGTGGATCTCTATGCTAGCCTTATTTCAGTGGAATCTGAGAACAGATATTTCGGATCCCTTTGAAGACTATAGGGCCAAAGGAAATATCCTCCGATAACAAAGAGAAAGAAGCTTTCTGAGAAACTCCTTTGTGTTCTGTGAAATCATCTCACAGAGTTACAGCTTTCCCCTCAAGAAGCCTTTCGCTAAGACAGTTCTTGTTGAATTGGCAAAGTGATATTTGGAAGCCCATAGAGGGCTATGGTGAAAAAGAAAATATCCTCAGATGAAATCTGCAAAGAATCTTTCTGAGAAACTGCTCTGTGATGTGTGACTTCCACTCACAGAGTTACATCTGTATTTCTTGGATCTCTTTGCTAGCCTTATTTCTGTGGAATCTGAGAACAGATATTTCGGATGCCTTTGAAGACTATAGGGCCAAAGGAAATATCCTCCGATAACAAAGAGAAAGAAGCTTTCTGAGAAACTTCTTTGTGTTCTGTGAAATCATCTCACAGAGTTACAGCTTTCCCCTCAAGAAGACTTTCGCTAAGACAGTTCTTGTGGAATTGGCAAAGAGATATTTGGAAGCCCATAGAGGGCTACGGTGAAAAAGGAAATATCCTCAGATGAAATCTGGAAAGAAGCTTTCTGAGAAACTGCTTAGTGTTCTGTTAATTCATCTCACAGAGTTACATCTGTATTTCGTGGATCTCTTTGCCAGCCTTATTTCTGTGGAATCTGAGAACAGATATTTCGGATCCCTTTGAAGACTATAGGGCCAAAGGAAATATCCTCCGATAACAATGAGAAAGAAGCCCTCTGAGAAATTCCTTGTGTTCTGTGAAATCATCTCAGAGTTACAGCTTTCCCCTCAAGAAGCCTTTCGCTAAGACAGTTCTTGTGGAATTTGCAAAGTGATATTTGGAAGCCCATAGAGGGCTATTGTGAAAAAGGAAATATCCTCAGATGAAATCTGGAAAGAAGCTTTCTGAGAAACTGCTCTGTGATGTGTGACTTCCACTCACAGAGTTACATCTGTATTTCGTGGATCTCTTTGCTTGCCTTATTTCTGTGGAATCTGAGAACAGATATTTCGGATCCCTTTGAAGACTATAGGGCCAAATGAAATATCCTCCGATAACAAAGAGAAAGAAGCTTTCTGAGAAACTTCTTTGTGTTCTGTGAAATCATCTCACAGAGATACTGCTTTCCCCTCAAGAAGCCTTTCGCTAAGACAGTTCTTGTGGAATTGGCAAAGTGATATTTGGAAGCCCATAGAGGGCTATGGTGAAAAAGGAAATATCCTCAGATGAAATCTGGAAAGAAACTTTCTGTGAAACTGCTCTGTGATGTGTGACTTCCACTCACAGAGTTACATGTGTATTTCGTGGATCTCTTTGCTAGCCTTATTTCTGTGGAATCTGAGAACAGATATTTCGGATCACTTTGAAGACTATTGGGCCAAAGTAAATATCCTCCGATAACAAAGAGAAAGAAGCTTTCTGAGAAACGTTTTTGTGCTCTGTGAAATCATCTCACAGAGTTACAACTTTCCCCTCAAGAAACCTTTCGCTAAGACAGTTCTTGTGGAATTGGCAAAGTGATATTTGGAAGCCCTGAGAGGGCTATGCTGAAAAAGGAAATATCCTCAGATGAAATCTGGAAATAAGCTTTCTGAGAAACTGCTTAGTGTTCTGTTAATTCATCTCACAGAGTTACATCTGTATTTCGTGGATCTCTTTGCTAGCCTTATTTCGGTGGAATCTGAGAACAGATATTTCGGATTCCTTTGAAGACTATAGTGCCAAAGGAAATATGCTCCGATAACAAAGAGAAAGAAGCTTTCTGAGAAACTTCTTTGTGTTCTGTGAAATTATCTCACAGAGTTACAGCTTTCCCCTCAAGGAGCCTTTCGCTAAGACACTTCTTGTGGAATTGACAAAGTGATATTTGGAAGCCCATAGAGGACTATGGTGAAAAAGGAAATATCCAGAGATGAAATCCGGAAAGAAGGTTTCTGAGAAACTGCTCTGAGATGTGTCACTTCCACTCACAGAGTTACATCTGTATTTCGTGGATCTCTTTTCTAGCCTTATTTCTGTGGAATCTGAGAACAGATATTTCGGATCCCTTTGAAGACTATAGGGCCAAAGGAAATATCCTCTGATAACAAAGAGAAAGAAGCTTTCTGAGAAACTTCTTTGTGTTCTGTGAAATCATCTCACAGAGTTACAGCTTTCCCCTCAAGAAGCCTTTCACTAAGACAGTTCTTGTGGAATTGGCAAAGAGATATTTGGAAGACCATAGAGGGCTATGTTGAAAAAGGGAATATCCTCAGATGAAATCTGGAAAGAAGCTTTCTGAGAAATTGCTTAGTGTTCTGTTAATTCGTCTCACAGTGTTACATCTGTATTTCGTAGATCTCTTTGCTAGCCTTATTTCTGTGGAATCTGAGAACAGATATTTCGGATCCCTTTGAAGACTATAGGGCCAAGGAAATATCCTCCGATAACAAAGAGAAAGAATCTTTCTGAGAAACATTTTGTGTTCTGTGAAATCATCTCACAGAGATACAGCTTTCTCCTCAAGAAGTCTTTCGCTAAGACAGTTCTTGTGGAATTGGCAAAGTGATATTTGGAAGCCCATAAAGGGCTATGGTGAAAAAGGAAATATCCTCAGATGAAATCTGGAAAGAAGCTTTCTGAGAAACTGCTTAGTGGTATTTCGTGGATCTCTTTGCTAGCCTTATTTCTGTGGAATCTGAGAACAGATATTTCGTATCCCTTTGAAGACTATAGGGCCAAAGGACATATCCTCCGAAAACAAAGAGAAAGAAGCTCTCTGAGAAACTTCTTTGTGTTCTGTGAAATCATCTCAAAGAGTTTCAGCTTTCCCCTCAAGAAACCTTTCGCTAAGACAGTTCTTGTGGAATTGGCAAAGTAATATTTGGAAGCCCTGAGAGGGCTATGCTGAAAAAGGAAATATCCTCAGATGAAGTATGGAAAGAAGCTTTCTGAGAAACTACTTAGTGTTCTGTTAATTCATCTCACAGAGTTACATCTGTATTTCGGAGATCTCTTTGCTAGCCTTATTTCTGTGGAATCTGAGAACAGATATTTCGCATCCCTTTGAAGAGTATAGGCCAAAGGAAATATCCTCCGATAACAAAGAGAAAGAAGATTTCTGAGAAACTTCATTGTGTTCTGTGAAATCATCTCACAGACTTAAAGCTTTCCCCTCAAGAAACCTTTCGCTAAGACAGTTCCTGTGGAATTGGCAAAGTGATATTTGGAAGCCCATAGAGGGCTATGGTGAAAAAGGAAATATCCTCAGATGAAATCTGGAAAGAAGCTTTCTGAGAAACTGCTCTGTGATGTGTGAATTCCACTCACAGAGTTACATCTGTATTTCGTGGATCTCTTTGCTAGCCTTATTTCTGTGGAATCTGAGAACAGATATTTCGGATCCCTTTGAACACTATAGGGCCAAAGGAAATATCCTCCGATAACAAAGAGAAAGAAGCTTTCTGAGGAACTTCTTTGTGTTCTGTGAAATCATCTCACAGAGCTACAGCTGTCTCCTCAAAAAACCTTTCGCTAAGACAGTTCTTGTGGAATTGGCAAAGTGATATTTGGAAGCCCATAGAGGGCTATGGTGATAAAGGAAATACCCTCAGATGAAATCTGGAAAGAAGCTTTCTGAGAAACTGCTCTGTGATGTGTGACTTCCACTCACAGAGTTACATCTGTATTTGGTGGATCTCTTTGCTAGCCTTATTTCTGTGGAATCTGAGAACAGATATTTCGGATCCCTTTGAAGACTATGGGGCCAAAGGAAATATCCTCCGATAACAAAGAGAAAGAAGCTTTCTGAGAAACTTCTTTGTGTTCTGTGAAATCATCTCACAGAGTTACAGCTTTCACCTCATGAAGACTTTCGCTAAGACAGTTCTTGTGGAATTGGCAAAGAGATATTTGGAAGCCCTTAGAGGGCTATGGTGAAAAAGGAAATATCCTCAGATGAAATCTGGAAAGAAGCTTTCTGAGAAACTGCTTAGTGTTCTGTTAATTCATCTCACAGAGTTACATCTGTATTTCGTGGATCTCTTTGCTAGCCTTATTTCTGTGGAATCTGAGAACAGATATTTCGATTTCCTTTGAAGACTATAGTGCCAAAGGAAATATCCTCCGATAACAAAGAGAAAGAAGCTTTCTGAGAAACTTCTTTGTGTTCTGTGAAATCATCTCACAGAGTTACAGCTTTCCCCTCAGGAAACCTTTCGCTAAGAGAGTTCTTGTGGAATTGGCAAAGTGATATTTGGAAGCCCATAGAGGACTATGGTGAAAAAGGAAATATCCTCAGATGAAATCTGGAAAGAAGATTTCTGAGAAACTGCTCTGTGATGTGTGACTTCCACTCACAGAGTTACATCTGTATATCGTGGATCTCTTTGCTAGCCTTATTTCTGTGGAATCTGAGAACAGATATTTCGGATCCCTTTGAAGACTATAGGGCCAAAGGAAATATCCTCCAATAACAAAGAGAAAGAAGCTTTCTGAGGAACTTCTTGGAGTTCTGTGAAATCATCTCACAGAGTTACTGCTTTCCCCTCAAGAAGCCTTTCGCTAAGACAGTTCTTGTGGAATTGGCAAAGTGATATTTGGAAGCCCATAGCGGGCTATGGTTAAAAAGGAAATACCCTCAGATGAAATCTGGAAAGAAGCTTTCTGAGAAACTGCTCTGTGATGTGTGACTTCCACTCACAGAGTTACATCTGTATTTCGTGGATCTCTTTGCTAGCCTTATTTCTGTGGAATCTGAGAACAGATATTTCGGATCCCTTTGAAGACTATAGGGCCAAAGGAAATATCCTCCGATAACAAAGAGAAAGAAGCTTTCTGACAAACTTCTTGGTGTTCTGTGAAATCATCTCACAGAGTTACTGCTTTCCCCTCAAGAAGCCTTTCGCTAAGACAGTTCTTGTGGAATTGGCAAAGTGATATTTGGAAGCCCATAGAGGGCTATGGTGAAAAAGGAAATATCCTCAGATGAAATCTGGAAAGAAACTTTCTGTGAAACTGCTCTGTGATGTGTGACTTCCACTCACAGAGTTACATCTGTATTTCGTGGATCTCTTTGCTAGCCTTATTTCTGTGGAATCTGAGAACAGATATTTCGGATCACTTTGAAGACAATTGGGCCGAAGTAAATATCCTCCGATAACAAAGAGAAAGAAGCTTTCTGAGAAACTTCTTTGTGTTCTGTGAAATCATCTCACAGAGTTACAGCTTTCCCCTCAAGAAACCTTTCGCTAAGACAGTTCTTGTGGAATTGGCAAAGTGATATTTGGAAGCCCTGAGAGGGCTAAGCTGAAAAAGGAAATATCCTCAGATGAAATCTGGAAAGAAGCTTTCTGAGAAACTGCTTAGTGTTCTGTTAATTCATCTCACAGAGTTACATCTGTATTTCGGGGATCTGTTTGCTAGCCTTATTTCTGTGGAATCTGAGAACAGATATTACGGATCCCTTTGAAGACTATAGGGCCAAAGGAAATATCCTCCGATAACAAAGAGAAAGAAGCTTTCTGAGAAACTTCTTTGTGTTCTGTGAAATCATCTCACAGAGTTACAGCTTTCCCCTCCAGAAACCTTTCGCTAAGAGAGTTCTTGTGGAATTGGCAAAGTGATATTTATAATCCCATACAGGGCTATGCTGAAAAAGGAAATATCCTCAGATGAAATCTGGAAAGAAGATTTCTGAGAAACTGCTCTGTGATGTGTGACTTCCACTCCCAGAGTTACATCTGTATTTCGTTGATCTCTTTGCTAGCCTTATTTCTGTGGAATCTGAGAACAGATATTTCGGATCCCTTTGAAGACTATAGGGCCAAAGGAAATATCCTCTGATAACAAAGAGAAAGAAGCTTTCTGAGAAACTTCTTTGTGTTCTGTGAAATCATCTCACAGAGTTACAGCTTTCCCCTCAAGAAGCCTTTCACTAAGACAGTTCTTGTGGAATTGACAAAGAGATATTTGGAAGACCATAGAGGGCTATGTTGAAAAAGGGAATATCCTCAGATGAAATCTGGAAAGAAGCTTTCTGAGAAATTGCTTAGTGTTCTGTTAATTCGTCTCACAGTGTTACATCTGTATTTCGTAGATCTCTTTGCTAGCCTTATTTCTGTGGAATCTGAGAACAGATATTTCGGATCCCTTTGAAGACTATAGGGCCAAGGAAATATCCTCCGATAACAAAGAGAAAGAATCTTTCTGAGAAACATTTTGTGTTCTGTGAAATCATCTCACAGAGATACAGCTTTCCCCTCAAGAAGTCTTTCGCTAAGACAGTTCTTGTGGAATTGGCAAAGTGATATTTGGAAGCCCATAAAGGGCTATGGTGAAAAAGGAAATATCCTCAGATGAAATCTGGAAAGAAGCTTTCTGAGAAACTGCTTAGTGGTATTTCGTGGATCTCTTTGCTAGCCTTATTTCTGTGGAATCTGAGAACAGATATTTCGTATCCCTTTGAAGACTATAGGGCCAAAGGACATATCCTCCGAAAACAAAGAGAAAGAAGCTCTCTGAGAAACTTCTTTGTGTTCTGTGAAATCATCTCAAAAAGTTTCAGCTTTCCCCTCAAGAAACCTTTCGCTAAGACAGTTCTTGTGGAATTGGGAAAGTAATATTTGGAAGCCCTGAGAGGGCTATGGTGAAAAAGGAAATATCCTCAGATGAAGTATGGAAAGAAGCTTTCTGAGAAACTACTTAGTGTTCTGTTAATTCATCTCACAGAGTTACATCTGTATTTCGGAGATCTCTTTGCTAGCCTTATTTCTGTGGAATCTGAGAACAGATATTTCGCATCCCTTTGAAGAGTATAGGCCAAAGGAAATATCCTCCGATAACAAAGAGAAAGAAGATTTCTGAGAAACTTCATTGTGTTCTGTGAAATCATCTCACAGACTTAAAGCTTTCCCCTCAAGAAACCTTTCGCTAAGACAGTTCCTGTGGAATTGGCAAAGTGATATTTGGAAGCCCATAGAGGGCTATGGTGAAAAAGGAAATATCCTCAGATGAAATCTGGAAAGAAGCTTTCTGAGAAACTGCTCTGTGATGTGTGAATTCCACTCACAGAGTTACATCTGTATTTCGTGGATCTCTTTGCTAGCCTTATTTCTGTGGAATCTGAGAACAGATATTTCGGATCGCTTTGAACACTATAGGGCCAAAGGAAATATCCTCCGATAACAAAGAGAAAGAAGCTTTCTGAGGAACTTCTTTGTGTTCTGTGAAATCATCTCACAGAGCTACAGCTGTCTCCTCAAAAAACCTTTCGCTAAGACAGTTCTTGTGGAATTGGCAAAGTGATATTTGGAAGCCCATAGAGGGCTATGGTGATAAAGGAAATACCCTCAGATGAAATCTGGAAAGAAGCTTTCTGAGAAACTGCTCTGTGATGTGTGACTTCCACTCACAGAGTTACATCTGTATTTGGTGGATCTCTTTGCTAGCCTTATTTCTGTGGAATCTGAGAACAGATATTTCGGATCCCTTTGAAGACTATGGGGCCAAAGGAAATATCCTCCGATAACAAAGAGAAAGAAGCTTTCTGAGAAACTTCTTTGTGTTCTGTGAAATCATCTCACAGAGTTACAGCTTTCACCTCATGAAGACTTTCGCTAAGACAGTTCTTGTGGAATTGGCAAAGAGATATTTGGAAGCCCTTAGAGGGCTATGGTGAAAAAGGAAATATCCTCAGATGAAATCTGGAAAGAAGATTTCTGAGAAACTGCTCTGTGATGTGTGACTTCCACTCACAGAGTTACATCTGTATATCGTGGATCTCTTTGCTAGCCTTATTTCTGTGGAATCTGAGAACAGATATTTCGGATCCCTTTGAAGAATATAGGGCCAAAGGAAATATCCTCCGATAACAAAGAGAAAGAAGCTTTCTGACAAACTTCTTGGTGTTCTGTGAAATCATCTCACAGAGTTACTGCTTTCCCCTCAAGAAGCCTTTCGCTAAGACAGTTCTTGTGGAATTGGCAAAGTGATATTTGGAAGCCCATAGAGGGCTATGGTGAAAAAGGAAATATCCTCAGATGAAATCTGGAAAGAAACTTTCTGTGAAACTGCTCTGTGATGTGTGACTTCCACTCACAGAGTTACATCTGTATTTCGTGGATCTCTTTGCTAGCCTTATTTCTGTGGAATCTGAGAACAGATATTTCGGATCACTTTGAAGACAATTGGGCCAAAGTAAATATCCTCCGATAACAAAGAGAAAGAAGCTTTCTGAGAAACTTCTTTGTGTTCTGTGAAATCATCTCACAGAGTTACAGCTTTCCCCTCAAGAAACCTTTCGCTAAGACAGTTCTTGTGGAATTGGCAAAGTGATATTTGGAAGCCCTGAGAGGGCTAAGCTGAAAAAGGAAATATCCTCAGATGAAATCTGGAAAGAAGCTTTCTGAGAAACTGCTTAGTGTTCTGTTAATTCATCTCACAGAGTTACATCTGTATTTCGGGGATCTGTTTGCTAGCCTTATTTCTGTGGAATCTGAGAACAGATATTACGGATCCCTTTGAAGACTATAGGGCCAAAGGAAATATCCTCCGATAACAAAGAGAAAGAAGCTTTCTGAGAAACTTCTTTGTGTTCTGTGAAGTCATCTCACAGAGTTACAGCTTTCCCCTCCAGAAACCTTTCGCTAAGAGAGTTCTTGTGGAATTGGCAAAGTGATATTTATAATCCCATACAGGGCTATGCTGAAAAAGGAAATATCCTCAGATGAAATCTGGAAAGAAGATTTCTGAGAAACTGCTCTGTGATGTGTGACTTCCACTCCCAGAGTTACATCTGTATTTCGTTGATCTCTTTGCTAGCCTTATTTCTGTGGAATCTGAGAACAGATATTTCGGATCCCTTTGAAGACTATAGGCCAAAGGAAATATCCTCCGATTACAAAGAGAAAGAAGATTTCTGAGAAACTTCTTCGTGTTCTGTGAAATCATCTCACAGAGTTAAAGCTTTCCCCTGAAGAAGCCTTTCGCTAAGACAGTTCCTGTGGAACTGGCAAAGTGATATTTGGAAGCCCATAGAGGGCTATGGTGAAAAAGGAAATACCCTCAGATGAAATCTGGAAAGAAGCTTTCTGAGAAACTGCTCTGTAATGTGTGAATTCCACTCACAGAGTTACATCTGTATTTCGTGGATCTCTTTGCTAGCCTTATTTCTGTGGAATCTGAGAACAGATATTTCGATTTCCTTTGAAGACTATAGTGCCAAAGGAAATATCCTCCGATAACAAAGAGAAAGAAACTTTCTGAGAAACTTCTTTGTATTCTGTGAAATCATCTCACAGAGTTACAGCTTTCCCCTCAAGGAGCCTTTCGCTAAGACACTTCTTGTGGAATTGACAAAGCGATATTTGGAAGCCCATAGAGGGCTATGGTGCAAAAGGAAATATCCAGAGATGAAATGCGGAAAGAACTTTCTGAGAAACTGCTCTGTGATGTGTCACTTCCACTCACAGAGTTACATCTGTATTTCGTGGATCTCTTTTCTAGCCTTATTTCTGTGGAATCTGAGAACAGATATTTCGGATCCCTTTGAAGACTATAGGGCCAAAGGAAATATCCTCTGATAACAAAGAGAAAGAAGCTTTCTGAGAAACTTCTTTGTGTTCTGTGAAATCATCTCACAGAGTTACAGCTTTCCCCTCAAGAAGCCTTTCGCTAAGACAGTTCTTGTGGAATTGGCAAAGAGATATTTGGAAGACCATAGAGGGCTACGGTGAAAAAGGGAATATCCTCAGATGAAATCTGGAAAGAAGCTTTCTGAGAAATTGCTTAGTGTTCTGTTAATTCGTCTCACAGAGTTACATGTGTATTTCGTAGATCTCTTTGCTAGCCTTATTTCTGTGGAATCTGAGAACAGATATTTCGGATCCCTTTGAGGACTATAGGGCCAAGGAAATATCCTCCGATAACAAAGAGAAAGAATCTTTCTGAGAAACATTTTGTGTTCTGTGAAATCATCTCACAGAGATACAGCTTTCCCCTCAAGAAGCCTTTCGCTAAGACAGTTCTTGTGGAATTGGCAAAGTGATATTTGGAAGCCCATAAAGGGCTATGGTGAAAAATCAAATATCCTAAGATTAAATCTGGAAAGAAGCTTTCTGAGAAACTGCTTAGTGGTATTTCGTGGATCTCTTTGCTAGCCTTATTTCTGTGGAATCTGAGAACAGATATTTCGGATCCCTTTGAAGACTATAGGGCCAAAGGACATATCCTCCGAAAACAAAGAGAAAGAAGCTTTCTGAGAAACTTCTTTGTGTTCTGTGAAATCATCTCAAAGAGTTTCAGCTTTCCCCTCAAGAAGCCTTTCGCTAAGACAGTTCTTGTGGAATTGGCAAAGTGATATTTGGAAGCCCATAGAGGGCTCTGGTGAAAAAGGAAATATCGTCACATGAAATCTGGAAAGAAGCACTCTGAGAAACTGCTCTGTGATGTGTGACTTCCACTCACAGAGTTACATCTGTATTTCGTGGATCTCTTTGCTGGCCTTATTTCTGTGGAATCTTAGAACAGATATTTTGGATCCCTTTGAAGACTATAGGGACAAAGGAAATATCCTCCGATAACAAAGAGAAAGAGGCTTTCTGAGAAACTCCTCTGTGTTCTGTGAAATCATCTCACAGAGGCACAGCTTTCCTCTCAAGAAGCCTTTCGCTAAGACAGTTCTTGTGGAATTGGCAAAGTGATATTTGGAGGCCCATAGAGGGCTATGGTGAAAAAGAAATATCCTCAGATGAAATCTGGAAAGAAGCTTTCTGAGAAATTTCTTAGTGTTCTGTTAATTCGTCTCACAGAGTTTCATCTGTATTTCGTGGATCTCTATGCTAGCCTCTTTCAGTGGAATCTGAGAACAGATATTTCGGATCCCTTTGAAGACTTTAGGGCCAAAGGAAATATCCTCCAATAACAAAGGGAAAGAAGCTTTGTGAGAAACTCCTTTGTGTTCTGTGAAATCATCTCACAGAGTTACAGCTTTCCCCTCAAGAAGCCTTTCGCTAAGACAGTTCTTGTGGAATTGGCAAAGTGATATTTGGAAGCCCATATAGGGCTATGGTGAAAAAGGAAATATCCTCAGATGAAATCTGGAAAGAATCTTTCTGAGAAACTGCTCTGTGATGTGTGACTTCCACTCACAGAGTTACATCTCTATTTCGTGGATCTCTTTGCTAGCCTTATTTCTGCGGAGTCTGAGAACAGATATTTCGGATCCCTTTGAAGACTATAGAGCCAAAGGAAATATCCTCCGATAACAAAGGGAAAGAAGATTTCTGAGAAACTTCTTTGTGTTCTGTGAAATCGTGTTACAGAGTTACAGCTTTCCCCTCAAGAAGATTTTCGCTAAGACAGTTCTTGTGGAATTGGCAAAGAGATATTTGGAAGCCCATAGAGGACTATGGTGAAAAAGGAAATATCCTCAGATGAAATCTGGAAAGAAGCTTTCTGAGAAACTGCTTAGTGTTCCGTTAATTCATCTCACAGAGTTACATCTGTATTTCGTGGATCTCTTTGCCAGCCTTATTTCTGTGTAATCTGAGAACAGATATTTCGGATCCCTTTGAAGACTATAGGGCCAAAGGAAATATCCTCCGATAACAAAGAGAAAGAAGCTTTCTGAGAAACTCCTTTGTGTTCTGTGAAATCACCTCACAGAGTTACAGCTTTCCCCTCAAGAAGCCTTTCGCTAAGACAGTTCTTGTGGAATTGGCAAAGTGATATTTGGAAGCCCATAGAGGGCTATGGTGAAAATGGAAATATCCTCAGATGAAAACTGGAAAGAAGCTTTCTGAGAAACTGCTCTGTGATGTGTGACTTCCACTCACAGAGTTACATCTGTATTTCGTGGATGTCTTTGCTAGCCTTATTTCTGTGGAATCTGAGAACAGATATTTCGGATCCCTTTGAAGACTATAGGGCCAAAGGAAATATCCTCCGATAACAAAGAGAAAGAAGCTTTCTGAGAAACTTTTTTGTGTTCTGTGAAATCGTCTCACAGAGTTACAGCTTTCCCCTCAAGAAACCTTTCGCTAAGACAGTTCTTGTGGAATTGGCAAAGTGATATTTGGAAGTCCTGAGAGGGCTATGCTGAAAAAGGAAATATCCTCAGATGAAATCTGGAAAGAAGCTTTCTGAGAAACTGCTTAGTGTTCTGTTAATTCATCTCACAGAGTTACATCTGTATTTCGGGGATCTCTTTGCTAGCCTTATTTCTGTGGCATCTGAGAACAGATATTTCGTATCCCTTTGAAGACTATAGGGCCAACGGAAATATCCTCCGATAAAAAGAGAAAGAAGCTTTTTGAGAAACTTCTTTGTGTTCTGTGAAATCATCTCACAGAGTTACAGCTTTCCCCTCAAGAAGCATTTCGCTAAGAGAGTTCTTGTGGAATTGGCAAAGTGATATTTGGAATCCAATAGAGGGCTATGTTGAAAAGGAAATATCCTCAGATGAAATCTGGAAAGAAGCTTTCTGTGAAACTGCTCTGTGATGTGTGACTTCCACTCACAGAGTTACATCTGTATTTAGTTGATATCTTTGCTAGCCTTATTTCTGTGGAATCTGAGAACAGATATTTCGGATCCCTTTGAAGACTATAGGCCAAAGGAAATATCCTCCGATAACAAAGAGAAAGAAGATTTCTGAGAAACTTCTTGGTGTTCTGTGAAATCATCTCACATTTACTGCTTTCCCCTCAAGAAGCCTTTCGCTAAGACAGTTCTTGTGGAATTGGCAAAGTGATATTTGGAAGCCCATAGAGAGCTATGGTGAAAAAGGAAATATCTTCAGATGAAATCTGGAAAGAAGCTTTCTGAGAAACTGCTCTGTGATGTGTGACTTCCACCCACAGAGTTACATTTGTATTTCGTGGATCTCTTTGCAAGCCTTATTTCTGTGGAATCTGAGAAGAGATATTTCGGATCCCTTTGAAGACTATAGGGCCAACGGAAATATCCTCAGATAACAAAGAGAAAAAAGCTTTCTCAGAAACCTCTTTGTGTTCTGTGAAATCATCTCACAGAGTTACAGCTTTCCCCTCAAGAAACCTTTTCTTAAGACAGTTCTTGTGGAATTGGCACAGTGATATTTGGAAGCCCAGAGAGGTCTATGGTGAAATAGGAAATATCCTCAGATGAAATCTGGAAAGAAGCTTTCTGAGAAACTGCTCTGTGATGTGTGACATCCACTCACAGAGTTACCCCTGTATTTCGTGGATCTCTTTGCTAGCCTTTTTTCTGTGGATTCTGAGAACAGGTATTTCGGATCCCTTTGAAGACTATAGGGCCAAAGGAAATATCCTCCGATAACAAAGAGAAAGAAGCTTTCTGAGAAACTTCTTTGTGTTCTGTGAAATCATCTCACAGAGTTACAGCTTTACCCTCAAGAAGCCTTTCGCTACGACACCTCTTGTGGAATTGGCAAAGTGACTTTTGGAAGCCCATAGAGGGCTATGGTGAAAAAGCAAATATCCTCAGATGAAAT
Organism: Macaca mulatta; assembly: GCF_049350105.2. NCBI lineage: Eukaryota > Metazoa > Chordata > Mammalia > Primates > Cercopithecidae > Macaca > Macaca mulatta. The sequence goes on along the minus strand of NC_133422.1, from coordinate 54,684,229 downwards.
CTGGAAAGAAGCTTTCTGAGAAACTGCTTAGTGTTCTGTTAATTCATCTCACAGAGTTACATCTGTATTTCGTGGATCTCTTTGCTAGCCTTATTTCTGTGCAATCTGAGAGCAGATATTTCGGATCCCTTTGAAGACTATAGGGCCAAAGGAAATATCCTCCGATAACAAAGAGAAAGAAGCTTTCTGAGAAACTTCTTTGTGTTCTGTGAAATCTTCTCACAGAGTTACAGCTTTCCCCTCAAAAAGCCTTTCGCTAAGACAGTTCTTGTGGAATTGGCAAAGTGATATTTGGAAGCCCATAGAGGGCTATGGTGAAAAAGGAAATATCCTCATATGAAATCTGGAAAGAAGCTTTATGAGAGACTGCTTAATGTTCGGTTAATTCATCTCACAGAGTTACATCTGTATTTCGGGGATCTCCTTGCTAGCCTTATTTCTGTGGAATCTGAGAACAGATATTTCGGATCCCTTTGAAGACTATAGGGCCAAAGGAAATATCCTCCGATAACAAAGAGAAAGAAACTTTCTGAGAAACTTCTTTGTGTTCTGTGAAATCATCTCACAGAGTTACAGCTTTCCTCTCAAGAAGGCTTTCGCTAAGACAGTTCTTGTGGAATTGGCAAAGTGATATTTGGAAGCCCATTGAGGGCTATGGTGAAAAAGGAAATATCCTCATATGAAATCTGGAAAGAAACTTTCTGTGAAACTGCTCTGTGATGTGTGACTTCCACTCACAGAGTTACATGTGTATTTCGTGCATCTCTTTGCTAGCCTTATTTCTGTGGAATCTGAGAACAGATATTTCGGATCCCTTTGAAGACTATAGGGCCAAAGTAAATATCCTCGGATAACAAAGAGAAAGAAGCTTTCTGAGAAACGTTTTTGTGTTCTGTGAAATCATCTCACAGAGTTACAACTTTCCCCTCAAGAAACCTTTCGCTAAGACAGTTCTTGTGGAATTGGCAAAGTGATATTTGGAAGCCCTGAGAGGGCTATGCTGAAAAAGGAAATATCCTCAGATGAAATCTGGAAAGAAGCTTTCTGAGAAACTGCTTAGTGTTCTGTTAATTCATCTCACAGAGTTACATCTGTATTTCGTGGATCTCTTTGCTAGCCTTATTTCGGTGGAATCTGAGAACAGATATTTCGGATCCCTTTGAAGACTATAGGGCCAAAGGAAATATCCTCCGATAACAAAGAGAAAGAAGCTTTCTGAGAAACTTCTTTGTGTTCTGTGAAATCTTCTCAAAGAGTTACAGCTATCCCCTCAAGAAGCCTTTCGCTAAGACAGTTCTTGTGGATTTGGCAAAGTGATATTTGGAAGCCCTTAGAGGGCTATGGTGAAAAAGGAAATACCATCATATGAATACCGGAAAGAAGCTTTATGAGAGACTGCTTAATGTTCGGTTAATTCATCTCACAGAGTTACATCTGTATTTCGTGGATCTCTTTGCTAGCCTTATTTCTGTGGAATCTGAGAACAGATATTTCGGATCCCTTTGAAGACTATAGGGCCAAAGGACATATCCTCCGAAAACAAAGAGATAGAAGCTTTCTGAGAAACTTCTTTGTGTTCTGTGAAATCATCTCACAGAGTTACAGCTTTCCCCTCAAGAAACCTTTCGCTAAGACAGTTCTTGTGGAATTGGCAAAGTGATATTTGGAAGCCCTGAGAGGGCTAAGCTGAAAAAGGAAATATCCTCAGATGAAATCTGGAAAGAAGCTTTCTGAGAAACTGCTTAGTGTTCTGTTAATTCATCTCACAGAGTTACATCTGTATTTCGGGGATCTGTTTGCTAGCCTTATTTCTGTGGAATCTGAGAACAGATATTACGGATCCCTTTGAAGACTATAGGGCCAAAGGAAATATCCTCCGATAACAAAGAGAAAGAAGCTTTCTGAGAAACTTCTTTGTGTTCTGTGAAATCATCTCACAGAGTTACAGCTTTCCCCTCCAGAAACCTTTCGCTAAGAGAGTTCTTGTGGAATTGGCAAAGTGATATTTATAATCCCATACAGGGCTATGCTGAAAAAGGAAATATCCTCAGATGAAATCTGGAAAGAAGATTTCTGAGAAACTGCTCTGTGATGTGTGACTTCCACTCCCAGAGTTACATCTGTATTTCGTTGATCTCTTTGCTAGCCTTATTTCTGTGGAATCTGAGAACAGATATTTCGGATCCCTTTGAAGACTATAGGCCAAAGGAAATATCCTCCGATAACAAAGAGAAAGAAGATTTCTGAGAAACTTCTTCGTGTTCTGTGAAATCATCTCACAGAGTTAAAGCTTTCCCCTGAAGAAGCCTTTCGCTAAGACAGTTCCTGTGGAACTGGCAAAGTGATATTTGGAAGCCCATAGAGGGCTATGGTGAAAAAGGAAATACCCTCATATGAAATCTGGAAAGAAGCTTTCTGAGAAACTACTCTGTAATGTGTGAATTCCACTCACAGAGTTACATCTGTATTTCGTGGATCTCTTTGCTAGCCTTATTTCTGTGGAATCTGAGAACAGATATTTCGATTTCCTTTGAAGACTATAGTGCCAAAGGAAATATCCTCCGATAACAAAGAGAAAGAAACTTTCTGAGAAACTTCTTTGTGTTCTGTGAAATCATCTCACAGAGTTACAGCTTTCCCCTCAAGGAGCCTTTCGCTAAGACACTTCTTGTGGAATTGACAAAGCGATATTTGGAAGCCCATAGAGGGCTATGGTGCAAAAGGAAATATCCAGAGATGAAATGCGGAAAGAACTTTCTGAGAAACTGCTCTGTGATGTGTCACTTCCACTCACAGAGTTACATCTGTATTTCGTGGATCTCTTTTCTAGCCTTATTTCTGTGGAATCTGAGAACAGATATTTCGGATCCCTTTGAAGACTATAGGGCCAAAGGAAATATCCTCTGATAACAAAGAGAAAGAAGCTTTCTGAGAAACTTCTTTGTGTTCTGTGAAATCATCTCACAGAGTTACAGCTTTCCCCTCAAGAAGCCTTTCGCTAAGACAGTTCTTGTGGAATTGGCAAAGAGATATTTGGAAGACCATAGAGGGCTACGGTGAAAAAGGGAATATCCTCAGATGAAATCTGGAAAGAAGCTTTCTGAGAAATTGCTTAGTGTTCTGTTAATTCGTCTCACAGAGTTACATGTGTATTTCGTAGATCTCTTTGCTAGCCTTATTTCTGTGGAATCTGAGAACAGATATTTCGGATCCCTTTGAGGACTATAGGGCCAAGGAAATATCCTCCGATAACAAAGAGTAAGAATCTTTCTGAGAAACATTTTGTGTTCTGTGAAATCATCTCACAGAGATACAGCTTTCCCCTCAAGAAGCCTTTCGCTAAGACAGTTCTTGTGGAATTGGCAAAGTGATATTTGGAAGCCCATAAAGGGCTATGGTGAAAAATCAAATATCCTAAGATTAAATCTGGAAAGAAGCTTTCTGAGAAACTGCTTAGTGGTATTTCGTGGATCTCTTTGCTAGCCTTATTTCTGTGGAATCTGAGAACAGATATTTCGGATCCCTTTGAAGACTATAGGGCCAAAGGACATATCCTCCGAAAACAAAGAGAAAGAAGCTTTCTGAGAAACTTCTTTGTGTTCTGTGAAATCATCTCAAAGAGTTTCAGCTTTCCCCTCAAGAAGCCTTTCGCTAAGACAGTTCTTGTGGAATTGGCAAAGTGATATTTGGAAGCCCATAGAGGGCTCTGGTGAAAAAGGAAATATCGTCACATGAAATCTGGAAAGAAGCACTCTGAGAAACTGCTCTGTGATGTGTGACTTCCACTCACAGAGTTACATCTGTATTTCGTGGATCTCTTTGCTGGCCTTATTTCTGTGGAATCTTAGAACAGATATTTTGGATCCCTTTGAAGACTATAGGGACAAAGGAAATATCCTCCGTTAACAAAGAGAAAGAAGCTTTCTGAGAAACTCCTCTGTGTTCTGTGAAATCATCTCACAGAGGCACAGCTTTCCTCTCAAGAAGCCTTTCGCTAAGACAGTTCTTGTGGAATTGGCAAAGTGATATTTGGAGGCCCATAGAGGGCTATGGTGAAAAAGAAATATCCTCAGATGAAATCTGGAAAGAAGCTTTCTGAGAAATTTCTTAGTGTTCTGTTAATTCGTCTCACAGAGTTTCATCTGTATTTCGTGGATCTCTATGCTAGCCTCTTTCAGTGGAATCTGAGAACAGATATTTCGGATCCCTTTGAAGACTATAGGGCCAAAGGAAATATCCTCCAATAACAAAGGGAAAGAAGCTTTGTGAGAAACTCCTTTGTGTTCTGTGAAATCATCTCACAGAGTTACAGCTTTCCCCTCAAGAAGCCTTTCGCTAAGACAGTTCTTGTGGAATTTGCAAAGTGATATTTGGAAGCCCATATAGGGCTATGGTGAAAAAGGAAATATCCTCAGATGAAATCTGGAAAGAATCTTTCTGAGAAACTGCTCTGTGATGTGTGACTTCCACTCACAGAGTTACATCTCTATTTCGTGGATCTCTTTGCTAGCCTTATTTCTGCGGAGTCTGAGAACAGATATTTCGGATCCCTTTGAAGACTATAGAGCCAAAGGAAATATCCTCCGATAACAAAGGGAAACAAGATTTCTGAGAAACTTCTTTGTGTTCTGTGAAATCGTGTTACAGAGTTACAGCTTTCCCCTCAAGAAGATTTTCGCTAAGACAGTTCTTGTGGAATTGGCAAAGAGATATTTGGAAGCCCATAGAGGACTATGGTGAAAAAGGAAATATCCTCAGATGAAATCTGGAAAGAAGCTTTCTGAGAAACTGCTTAGTGTTCTGTTAATTCATCTCACAGAGTTACATCTGTATTTCGTGGATCTCTTTGCCAGCCTTATTTCTGTGTAATCTGAGAACAGATATTTCGGATCCCTTTGAAGACTATAGGGCCAACGGAAATATCCTCCGATAAAAAGAGAAAGAAGCTTTTTGAGAAACTTCTTTGTGTTCTGTGAAATCATCTCACAGAGTTACAGCTTTCCCCTCAAGAAGCCTTTCGCTAAGACAGTTCTTGTGGAATTGGCAAAGTGATATTTGGAAGCCCATAGAGGGCTATGTTGAAAAGGAAATATCCTCAGATGAAATCTGGAAAGAAGCTTTCTGTGAAACTGCTCTGTGATGTGTGACTTCCACTCACAGAGTTACATCTGTATTTAGTTGATATCTTTGCTAGCCTTATTTCTGTGGAATCTGAGAACAGATATTTCGGATCCCTTTGAAGACTATAGGCCAAAGGAAATATCCTCCGATAACAAAGAGAAAGAAGATTTCTGAGAAACTTCTTGGTGTTCTGTGAAATCATCTCACATTTACTGCTTTCCCCTCAAGAAGCCTTTCGCTAAGACAGTTCTTGTGGAATTGGCAAAGTGATATTTGGAAGCCCATAGAGGGCTATGGTGAAAAAGGAAATATCTTCAGATGAAATCTGGAAAGAAGCTTTCTGAGAAACTGCTCTGTGATGTGTGACTTCCACTCACAGAGTTACATTTGTATTTCGTGGATCTCTTTGCAAGCCTTATTTCTGTGGAATCTGAGAAGAGATATTTCGGATCCCTTTGAAGACTATAGGGCCAACGGAAATATCCTCAGATAACAAAGAGAAAAAAGCTTTCTCAGAAACTTCTTTGTGTTCTGTGAAATCATCTCACAGAGTTACAGCTTTCCCCTCAAGAAACCTTTTCTTAAGACAGTTCTTGTGGAATTGGCACAGTGATATTTGGAAGCCCAGAGAGGTCTATGGTGAAAAAGGAAATATCCTCAGATGAAATCTGGAAAGAAGCTTTCTGAGAAACTGCTCTGTGATGTGTGACATCCACTCACAGAGTTACCCCTGTATTTCGTGGATCTCTTTGCTAGCCTTTTTTCTGTGGATTCTGAGAACAGGTATTTCGGATCCCTTTGAAGACTATAGGGCCAAAGGAAATATCCTCCGATAACAAAGAGAAAGAAGCTTTCTGAGAAACTTCTTTGTGTTCTGTGAAATCATCTCACAGAGTTACAGCTTTACCCTCAAGAAGCCTTTCGCTACGACACCTCTTGTGGAATTGGCAAAGTGACATTTGGAAGCCCATAGAGGGCTATGGTGAAAAAGCAAATATCCTCAGATGAAATCTGGAAAGAAGCTTTCTGAGAAACTGCTTAGTGTTCTGTTAATTCATCTCACAGAGTTACATCTGTATTTCGTGGATCTCTTTGCTAGCCTTATTTCTGTGGAATCTGAGAACAGATATTTCGGATCACTTTGAAGACTATTGGGCCAAAGTAAATATCCTCGGATAACAAAGAGAAAGAAGCTTTCTGAGAAACGTTTTTGTGCTCTGTGAAATCATCTCACAGAGTTACAACTTTCCCCTCAAGAAACCTTTCGCTAAGACAGTTCTTGTGGAATTGGCAAAGTGATATTTGGAAGCCCTGAGAGGGCTATGCTGAAAAAGGAAATATCCTCAGATGAAATCTGGAAAGAAGCTTTCTGAGAAACTGCTTAGTGTTCTGTTAATTCATCTCACAGAGTTACATCTGTATTTCGTGGATCTCTTTGCTAGCCTTATTTCGGTGGAATCTGAGAACAGATATTTCGGATCCCTTTGAAGACTATAGGGCCAAAGGAAATATCCTCCGATAACAAAGAGAAAGAAGCTTTCTGAGAAACTTCTTTGTGTTCTGTGAAATCTTCTCAAAGAGTTACAGCTATCCCCTCAAGAAGCCTTTCGCTAAGACAGTTCTTGTGGATTTGGCAAAGTGATATTTGGAAGCCCTTAGAGGGCTATGGTGAAAAAGGAAATACCATCATATGAATACCGGAAAGAAGCTTTATGAGAGACTGCTTAATGTTCGGTTAATTCATCTCACAGAGTTACATCTGTATTTCGTGGATCTCTTTGCTAGCCTTATTTCTGTGGAATCTGAGAACAGATATTTCGGATCCCTTTGAAGACTATAGGGCCAAAGGACATATCCTCCGAAAACAAAGAGATAGAAGCTTTCTGAGAAACTTCTTTGTGTTCTGTGAAATCATCTCACAGAGTTACAGCTTTCCCCTCAAGAAACCTTTCGCTAAGACAGTTCTTGTGGAATTGGCAAAGTGATATTTGGAAGCCCTGAGAGGGCTAAGCTGAAAAAGGAAATATCCTCAGATGAAATCAGGAAAGAAGCTTTCTGAGAAACTGCTTAGTGTTCTGTTAATTCATCTCACAGAGTTACATCTGTATTTCGGGGATCTGTTTGCTAGCCTTATTTCTGTGGAATCTGAGAACAGATATTACGGATCCCTTTGAAGACTATAGGGCCAAAGGAAATATCCTCCGATAACAAAGAGAAAGAAGCTTTCTGAGAAACTTCTTTGTGTTCTGTGAAATCATCTCACAGAGTTACAGCTTTCCCCTCCAGAAACCTTTCGCTAAGAGAGTTCTTGTGGAATTGGCAAAGTGATATTTATAATCCCATACAGGGCTATGCTGAAAAAGGAAATATCCTCAGATGAAATCTGGAAAGAAGATTTCTGAGAAACTGCTCTGTGATGTGTGACTTCCACTCCCAGAGTTACATCTGTATTTCGTTGATCTCTTTGCTAGCCTTATTTCTGTGGAATCTGAGAACAGATATTTCGGATCCCTTTGAAGACTATAGGCCAAAGGAAATATCCTCCGATAACAAAGAGAAAGAAGATTTCTGAGAAACTTCTTCGTGTTCTGTGAAATCATCTCACAGAGTTAAAGCTTTCCCCTGAAGAAGCCTTTCGCTAAGACAGTTCCTGTGGAACTGGCAAAGTGATATTTGGAAGCCCATAGAGGGCTATGGTGAAAAAGGAAATACCCTCATATGAAATCTGGAAAGAAGCTTTCTGAGAAACTACTCTGTAATGTGTGAATTCCACTCACAGAGTTACATCTGTATTTCGTGGATCTCTTTGCTAGCCTTATTTCTGTGGAATCTGAGAACAGATATTTCGATTTCCTTTGAAGACTATAGTGCCAAAGGAAATATCCTCCGATAACAAAGAGAAAGAAACTTTCTGAGAAACTTCTTTGTGTTCTGTGAAATCATCTCACAGAGTTACAGCTTTCCCCTCAAGGAGCCTTTCGCTAAGACACTTCTTGTGGAATTGACAAAGCGATATTTGGAAGCCCATAGAGGGCTATGGTGCAAAAGGAAATATCCAGAGATGAAATGCGGAAAGAACTTTCTGAGAAACTGCTCTGTGATGTGTCACTTCCACTCACAGAGTTACATCTGTATTTCGTGGATCTCTTTTCTAGCCTTATTTCTGTGGAATCTGAGAACAGATATTTCGGATCCCTTTGAAGACTATAGGGCCAAAGGAAATATCCTCTGATAACAAAGAGAAAGAAGCTTTCTGAGAAACTTCTTTGTGTTCTGTGAAATCATCTCACAGAGTTACAGCTTTCCCCTCAAGAAGCCTTTCGCTAAGACAGTTCTTGTGGAATTGGCAAAGAGATATTTGGAAGACCATAGAGGGCTACGGTGAAAAAGGGAATATCCTCAGATGAAATCTGGAAAGAAGCTTTCTGAGAAATTGCTTAGTGTTCTGTTAATTCGTCTCACAGAGTTACATGTGTATTTCGTAGATCTCTTTGCTAGCCTTATTTCTGTGGAATCTGAGAACAGATATTTCGGATCCCTTTGAGGACTATAGGGCCAAGGAAATATCCTCCGATAACAAAGAGTAAGAATCTTTCTGAGAAACATTTTGTGTTCTGTGAAATCATCTCACAGAGATACAGCTTTCCCCTCAAGAAGCCTTTCGCTAAGACAGTTCTTGTGGAATTGGCAAAGTGATATTTGGAAGCCCATAAAGGGCTATGGTGAAAAATCAAATATCCTAAGATTAAATCTGGAAAGAAGCTTTCTGAGAAACTGCTTAGTGGTATTTCGTGGATCTCTTTGCTAGCCTTATTTCTGTGGAATCTGAGAACAGATATTTCGGATCCCTTTGAAGACTATAGGGCCAAAGGACATATCCTCCGAAAACAAAGAGAAAGAAGCTTTCTGAGAAACTTCTTTGTGTTCTGTGAAATCATCTCAAAGAGTTTCAGCTTTCCCCTCAAGAAGCCTTTCGCTAAGACAGTTCTTGTGGAATTGGCAAAGTGATATTTGGAAGCCCATAGAGGGCTCTGGTGAAAAAGGAAATATCGTCACATGAAATCTGGAAAGAAGCACTCTGAGAAACTGCTCTGTGATGTGTGACTTCCACTCACAGAGTTACATCTGTATTTCGTGGATCTCTTTGCTGGCCTTATTTCTGTGGAATCTTAGAACAGATATTTTGGATCCCTTTGAAGACTATAGGGACAAAGGAAATATCCTCCGTTAACAAAGAGAAAGAAGCTTTCTGAGAAACTCCTCTGTGTTCTGTGAAATCATCTCACAGAGGCACAGCTTTCCTCTCAAGAAGCCTTTCGCTAAGACAGTTCTTGTGGAATTGGCAAAGTGATATTTGGAGGCCCATAGAGGGCTATGGTGAAAAAGAAATATCCTCAGATGAAATCTGGAAAGAAGCTTTCTGAGAAATTTCTTAGTGTTCTGTTAATTCGTCTCACAGAGTTTCATCTGTATTTCGTGGATCTCTATGCTAGCCTCTTTCAGTGGAATCTGAGAACAGATATTTCGGATCCCTTTGAAGACTATAGGGCCAAAGGAAATATCCTCCAATAACAAAGGGAAAGAAGCTTTGTGAGAAACTCCTTTGTGTTCTGTGAAATCATCTCACAGAGTTACAGCTTTCCCCTCAAGAAGCCTTTCGCTAAGACAGTTCTTGTGGAATTTGCAAAGTGATATTTGGAAGCCCATATAGGGCTATGGTGAAAAAGGAAATATCCTCAGATGAAATCTGGAAAGAATCTTTCTGAGAAACTGCTCTGTGATGTGTGACTTCCACTCACAGAGTTACATCTCTATTTCGTGGATCTCTTTGCTAGCCTTATTTCTGCGGAGTCTGAGAACAGATATTTCGGATCCCTTTGAAGACTATAGAGCCAAAGGAAATATCCTCCGATAACAAAGGGAAAGAAGATTTCTGAGAAACTTCTTTGTGTTCTGTGAAATCGTGTTACAGAGTTACAGCTTTCCCCTCAAGAAGATTTTCGCTAAGACAGTTCTTGTGGAATTGGCAAAGAGATATTTGGAAGCCCATAGAGGACTATGGTGAAAAAGGAAATATCCTCAGATGAAATCTGGAAAGAAGCTTTCTGAGAAACTGCTTAGTGTTCTGTTAATTCATCTCACAGAGTTACATCTGTATTTCGTGGATCTCTTTGCCAGCCTTATTTCTGTGTAATCTGAGAACAGATATTTCGGATCCCTTTGAAGACTATAGGGCCAACGGAAATATCCTCCGATAAAAAGAGAAAGAAGCTTTTTGAGAAACTTCTTTGTGTTCTGTGAAATCATCTCACAGAGTTACAGCTTTCCCCTCAAGAAGCCTTTCGCTAAGACAGTTCTTGTGGAATTGGCAAAGTGATATTTGGAAGCCCATAGAGGGCTATGTTGAAAAGGAAATATCCTCAGATGAAATCTGGAAAGAAGCTTTCTGTGAAACTGCTCTGTGATGTGTGACTTCCACTCACAGAGTTACATCTGTATTTAGTTGATATCTTTGCTAGCCTTATTTCTGTGGAATCTGAGAACAGATATTTCGGATCCCTTTGAAGACTATAGGCCAAAGGAAATATCCTCCGATAACAAAGAGAAAGAAGATTTCTGAGAAACTTCTTGGTGTTCTGTGAAATCATCTCACATTTACTGCTTTCCCCTCAAGAAGCCTTTCGCTAAGACAGTTCTTGTGGAATTGGCAAAGTGATATTTGGAAGCCCATAGAGGGCTATGGTGAAAAAGGAAATATCTTCAGATGAAATCTGGAAAGAAGCTTTCTGAGAAACTGCTCTGTGATGTGTGACTTCCACTCACAGAGTTACATTTGTATTTCGTGGATCTCTTTGCAAGCCTTATTTCTGTGGAATCTGAGAAGAGATATTTCGGATCCCTTTGAAGACTATAGGGCCAACGGAAATATCCTCAGATAACAAAGAGAAAAAAGCTTTCTCAGAAACTTCTTTGTGTTCTGTGAAATCATCTCACAGAGTTACAGCTTTCCCCTCAAGAAACCTTTTCTTAAGACAGTTCTTGTGGAATTGGCACAGTGATATTTGGAAGCCCAGAGAGGTCTATGGTGAAAAAGGAAATATCCTCAGATGAAATCTGGAAAGAAGCTTTCTGAGAAACTGCTCTGTGATGTGTGACATCCACTCACAGAGTTACCCCTGTATTTCGTGGATCTCTTTGCTAGCCTTTTTTCTGTGGATTCTGAGAACAGGTATTTCGGATCCCTTTGAAGACTATAGGGCCAAAGGAAATATCCTCCGATAACAAAGAGAAAGAAGCTTTCTGAGAAACTTCTTAGTGTTCTGTGAAATCATCTCACAGAGTTACAGCTTTACCCTCAAGAAGCCTTTCGCTACGACACCTCTTGTGGAATTGGCAAAGTGACATTTGGAAGCCCATAGAGGGCTATGGTGAAAAAGCAAATATCCTCAGATGAAATCTGGAAAGAAGCTTTCTGAGAAACTGCTTAGTGTTCTGTTAATTCATCTCACAGAGTTACATCTGTATTTCGTGGATCTCTTTGCTAGCCTTATTTCTGTGCAATCTGAGAGCAGATATTTCGGATCCCTTTGAAGACTATAGGGCCAAAGGAAATATCCTCCGATAACAAAGAGAAAGAAGCTTTCTGAGAAACTTCTTTGTGTTCTGTGAAATCTTCTCACAGAGTTACAGCTTTCCCCTCAAAAAGCCTTTCGCTAAGACAGTTCTTGTGGAATTGGCAAAGTGATATTTGGAAGCCCATAGAGGGCTATGGTGAAAAAGGAAATATCCTCATATGAAATCTGGAAAGAAGCTTTATGAGAGACTGCTTAATGTTCGGTTAATTCATCTCACAGAGTTACATCTGTATTTCGGGGATCTCCTTGCTAGCCTTATTTCTGTGGAATCTGAGAACAGATATTTCGGATCCCTTTGAAGACTATAGGGCCAAAGGAAATATCCTCCGATAACAAAGAGAAAGAAACTTTCTGAGAAACTTCTTTGTGTTCTGTGAAATCATCTCACAGAGTTACAGCTTTCCTCTCAAGAAGCCTTTCGCTAAGACAGTTCTTGTGGAATTGGCAAAGTGATATTTGGAAGCCCATTGAGGGCTATGGTGAAAAAGGAAATATCCTCATATGAAATCTGGAAAGAAACTTTCTGTGAAACTGCTCTGTGATGTGTGACTTCCACTCACAGAGTTACATGTGTATTTCGTGGATCTCTTTGCTAGCCTTATTTCTGTGGAATCTGAGAACAGATATTTCGGATCACTTTGAAGACTATTGGGCCAAAGTAAATATCCTCGGATAACAAAGAGAAAGAAGCTTTCTGAGAAACGTTTTTGTGCTCTGTGAAATCATCTCACAGAGTTACAACTTTCCCCTCAAGAAACCTTTCGCTAAGACAGTTCTTGTGGAATTGGCAAAGTGATATTTGGAAGCCCTGAGAGGGCTATGCTGAAAAAGGAAATATCCTCAGATGAAATCTGGAAAGAAGCTTTCTGAGAAACTGCTTAGTGTTCTGTTAATTCATCTCACAGAGTTACATCTGTATTTCGTGGATCTCTTTGCTAGCCTTATTTCGGTGGAATCTGAGAACAGATATTTCGGATTCCTTTGAAGACTATAGTGCCAAAGGAAATATCCTCCGATAAAAAAGAGAAAGAAGCTTTCTGAGAAACTTCTTTGTGTTCTGTGAAATTATCTCACAGAGTTACAGCTTTCCCCTCAAGGAGCCTTTCGCTAAGACACTTCTTGTGGAATTGACAAAGTGATATTTGGAAGCCCATAGAGGACTATGGTGAAAAAGGAAATATCCAGAGACGAAATCCGAAAAGAAGGTTTCTGAGAAACTGCTCTGAGATGTGTCACTTCCACTCACAGAGTTACATCTGTATTTCGTGGATCTCTTTTCTAGCCTTATTTCTGTGGAATCTGAGAACAGATATTTCGGATCCCTTTGAAGACTATAGGGCCAAAGGAAATATCCTCCGATAACAAAGAGAAAGAAGCTTTCTGAGAAACTTCTTTGTGTTCTGTGAAATCTTCTCAAAGAGTTACAGCTATCCCCTCAAGAAGCCTTTCGCTAAGACAGTTCTTGTGGAATTGGCAAAGTGATATTTGGAAGCCCATAGAGGGCTATGGTGAAAAAGGAAATACCATCATATGAATACTGGAAAGAAGCTTTATGAGAGACTGCTTAATGTTCGGTTAATTCATCTCACAGAGTTACATCTGTATTTCGTGGATCTCTTTGCTAGCCTTATTTCTGTGGAATCTGAGAACAGATATTTCGGATCCCTTTGAAGACTATAGGGCCAAAGGACATATCCTCCGAAAACAAAGAGATAGAAGCTTTCTGAGAAACTTCTTTGTGTTCTGTGAAATCATCTCAAAGAATTTCAGCTTTCCCCTCAAGAAGCCTTTCGCTAAGACAGTTCTTGTGGAATTGGCAAAGTGATATTTGGAAGCCCATAGAGGGCTCTGGTGAAAAAGGAAATATCGTCACATGAAATCTGGAAAGAAGCTCTCTGAGAAACTGCTCTGTGATGTGTGACTTCCACTCACAGAGTTACATGTGTATTTCGTGGATCTCTTTGCTGGCCTTATTTCTGTGGAATCTCAGAACAGATATTTCGGATCCCTTTGAAGACTATAGGGCCAAAGGAAATATCCTCCGATAACAAAGAGAAAGAAGCTTTCTGAGAAACTCCTTTGTGTTCTGTGAAATCATCTCACAGAGGTACAGCTTTCCCCTCAAGAAGCCTTTCGCTAAGACAGTTCTTGTGGAATTGGCAAAGTGATATTTGGAGGCCCATAGAGGGCTATGGTGAAAAAGAAGTATCCTCAGATGAAATCTGGAAAGAAGCTTTCTGAGAAACTTCTTAGTGTTCTGTTAATTCGTCTCACAGAGTTACATCTGTATTTCGTGGATCTCTATGCTAGCCTTCTTTCAGTGGAATCTGAGAACAGATATTTCGGATCCCTTTGAAGACTATAGGGCCAAAGGAAATGTCCTCCAATAACAAAGGGAAAGAAGCTTTGTGAGAAACTCCTTTGTGTTCTGTGAAATCATCTCACAGAGTTACAGCTTTCCCCTCAAGAAGCCTTTCGCTAAGACAGTTCTTGTGGAATTGGCAAAGTGATATTTGGAAGCCCATTGAGGGCTATGGTGAAAAAGGAAATATCCTCAGATGAAATCTGGAAAGAAGCTTTCTGAGAAACTGCTTAGTGTTCTGTTAATTCATCTCACAGAGTTACATCTGTATTTCGTGGATCTCTTTTCTAGCCTTATTTCTGTGGAATCTGAGAACAGATATTTCGGATCCCTTTGAAGACTATAGGGCCAAAGGAAATATCCTCTGATAACAAAGAGAAAGAAGCTTTCTGAGAAACTTCTTTGTGTTCTGTGAAATCATCTCACAGAGTTACAGCTTTCCCCTCAAGAAGCCTTTCGCTAAGACAGTTCTTGTGGAATTGGCAAAGAGATATTTGGAAGACCATAGAGGGCTACGGTGAAAAAGGGAATATCCTCAGATGAAATCTGGAAAGAAGCTTTCTGAGAAATTGCTTAGTGTTCTGTTAATTCGTCTCACAGAGTTACATGTGTATTTCGTAGATCTCTTTGCTAGCCTTATTTCTGTGGAATCTGAGAACAGATATTTCGGATCCCTTTGAGGACTATAGGGCCAAGGAAATATCCTCCGATAACAAAGAGTAAGAATCTTTCTGAGAAACATTTTGTGTTCTGTGAAATCATCTCACAGAGATACAGCTTTCCCCTCAAGAAGCCTTTCGCTAAGACAGTTCTTGTGGAATTGGCAAAGTGATATTTGGAAGCCCATAAAGGGCTATGGTGAAAAATCAAATATCCTAAGATTAAATCTGGAAAGAAGCTTTCTGAGAAACTGCTTAGTGGTATTTCGTGGATCTCTTTGCTAGCCTTATTTCTGTGGAATCTGAGAACAGATATTTCGGATCCCTTTGAAGACTATAGGGCCAAAGGACATATCCTCCAAAAACAAAGAGAAAGAAGCTTTCTGAGAAACTTCTTTGTGTTCTGTGAAATCATCTCAAAGAGTTTCAGCTTTCCCCTCAAGAAGCCTTTCGCTAAGACAGTTCTTGTGGAATTGGCAAAGTGATATTTGGAAGCCCATAGAGGGCTCTGGTGAAAAAGGAAATATCGTCACATGAAATCTGGAAAGAAGCACTCTGAGAAACTGCTCTGTGATGTGTGACTTCCACTCACAGAGTTACATCTGTATTTCGTGGATCTCTTTGCTGGCCTTATTTCTGTGGAATCTTAGAACAGATATTTTGGATCCCTTTGAAGACTATAGGGACAAAGGAAATATCGTCCGTTAACAAAGAGAAAGAAGCTTTCTGAGAAACTCCTCTGTGTTCTGTGAAATCATCTCACAGAGGCACAGCTTTCCTCTCAAGAAGCCTTTCGCTAAGACAGTTCTTGTGGAATTGGCAAAGTGATATTTGGAGGCCCATAGAGGGCTATGGTGAAAAAGAAATATCCTCAGATGAAATCTGGAAAGAAGCTTTCTGAGAAATTTCTTAGTGTTCTGTTAATTCGTCTCACAGAGTTTCATCTGTACTTCGTGGATCTCTATGCTAGCCTCTTTCAGTGGAATCTGAGAACAGATATTTCGGATCCCTTTGAAGACTATAGGGCCAAAGGAAATATCCTCCAATAACAAAGGGAAAGAAGCTTTGTGAGAAACTCCTTTGTGTTCTGTGAAATCATCTCACAGAGTTACAGCTTTCCCCTCAAGAAGCCTTTCGCTAAGACAGTTCTTGTGGAATTGGCAAAGTGATATTTGGAAGCCCATATAGGGCTATGGTGAAAAAGGAAATATCCTCAGATGAAATCTGGAAAGAATCTTTCTGAGAAACTGCTCTGTGATGTGTGACTTCCACTCACAGTGTTACATCTCTATTTCGTGGATCTCTTTGCTAGCCTTATTTCTGCGGAGTCTGAGAACAGATATTTCGGATCCCTTTGAAGACTATAGAGCCAAAGGAAATATCCTCCGATAACAAAGGGAAAGAAGATTTCTGAGAAACTTCTTTGTGTTCTGTGAAATCGTGTTACAGAGTTACAGCTTTCCCCTCAAGAAGATTTTCGCTAAGACAGTTCTTGTGGAATTGGCAAAGAGATATTTGGAAGCCCATAGAGGACTATGGTGAAAAAGGAAATATCCTCAGATGAAATCTGGAAAGAAGCTTTCTGAGAAACTGCTTAGTGTTCTGTTAATTCATCTCACAGAGTTACATCTGTATTTCGTGGATCTCTTTGCCAGCCTTATTTCTGTGTAATCTGAGAACAGATATTTCGGATCCCTTTGAAGACTATAGGGCCAAAGGAAATATCCTCCGATAACAAAGAGAAAGAAGCTTTCTGAGAAACTCCTTTGTGTTCTGTGAAATCACCTCACAGAGTTACAGCTTTCCCCTCAAGAAGCCTTTCGCTAAGACAGTTCTTGTGGAATTGGCAAAGTGATATTTGGAAGCCCATAGAGGGCTATGGTGAAAATGGAAATATCCTCAGATGAAAACTGGAAAGAAGCTTTCTGAGAAACTGCTCTGTGATGTGTGACTTCCACTCACAGAGTTACATCTGTATTTCGTGGATGTCTTTGCTAGCCTTATTTCTGTGGAATCTGAGAACAGATATTTCGGATCCCTTTGAAGACTATAGGGCCAAAGGAAATATCCTCCGATAACAAAGAGAAAGAAGCTTTCTGAGAAACTTTTTTGTGTTCTGTGAAATCGTCTCACAGAGTTACAGCTTTCCCCTCAAGAAACCTTTCGCTAAGACAGTTCTTGTGGAATTGGCAAAGTGATATTTGGAAGTCCTGAGAGGGCTATGCTGAAAAAGGAAATATCCTCAGATGAAATCTGGAAAGAAGCTTTCTGAGAATCTGCTTAGTGTTCTGTTAATTCATCTCACAGAGTTACATCTGTATTTCGGGGATCTCTTTGCTAGCCTTATTTCTGTGGCATCTGAGAACAGATATTTCGTATCCCTTTGAATACTATAGGGCCAACGGAAATATCCTCCGATAAAAAGAGAAAGAAGCTTTTTGAGAAACTTCTTTGTGTTCTGTGAAATCATCTCACAGAGTTACAGCTTTCCCCTCAAGAAGCCTTTCGCTAAGAGAGTTCTTGTGGAATTGGCAAAGTGATATTTGGAATCCAATAGAGGGCTATGTTGAAAAGGAAATATCCTCAGATGAAATCTGGAAAGAAGCTTTCTGTGAAACTGCTCTGTGATGTGTGACTTCCACTCACAGAGTTACATCTGTATTTAGTTGATATCTTTGCTAGCCTTATTTCTGTGGAATCTGAGAACAGATATTTCGGATCCCTTTGAAGACTATAGGCCAAAGGAAATATCCTCCGATAACAAAGAGAAAGAAGATTTCTGAGAAACTTCTTGGTGTTCTGTGAAATCATCTCACATTTACTGCTTTCCCCTCAAGAAGCCTTTCGCTAAGACAGTTCTTGTGGAATTGGCAAAGTGATATTTGGAAGCCCATAGAGGGCTATGGTGAAAAAGGAAATATCTTCAGATGAAATCTGGAAAGAAGCTTTCTGAGAAACTGCTCTGTGATGTGTGACTTCCACTCACAGAGTTACATTTGTATTTCGTGGATCTCTTTGCAAGCCTTATTTCTGTGGAATCTGAGAAGAGATATTTCGGATCCCTTTGAAGACTATAGGGCCAACGGAAATATCCTCAGATAACAAAGAGAAAAAAGCTTTCTCAGAAACTTCTTTGTGTTCTGTGAAATCATCTCACAGAGTTACAGCTTTCCCCTCAAGAAACCTTTTCTTAAGACAGTTCTTGTGGAATTGGCAAAGTGATATTTGGAAGCCCTGAGAGGGCTATGCTGAAAAAGGAAATATCCTCAGATGAAATCTGGAAAGAAGCTTTCTGAGAAACTGCTTAGTGTTCTGTTAATTCATCTCACAGAGTTACATCTGTATTTCGTGGATCTCTTTGCTAGCCTTATTTCGGTGGAATCTGAGAACAGATATTTCGGATTCCTTTGAAGACTATAGTGCCAAAGGAAATATCCTCCGATAACAAAGAGAAAGAAGCTTTCTGAGAAACTTCTTTGTGTTCTGTGAAATTATCTCACAGAGTTACAGCTTTCCCCTCAAGGAGCCTTTCGCTAAGACACTTCTTGTGGAATTGACAAAGTGATATTTGGAAGCCCGTAGAGGACTATGGTGAAAAAGGAAATATCCAGAGACGAAATCCGAAAAGAAGGTTTCTGAGAAACTGCTCTGAGATGTGTCACTTCCACTCACAGAGTTACATCTGTATTTCGTGGATCTCTTTTCTAGCCTTATTTCTGTGGAATCTGAGAACAGATATTTCGGATCCCTTTGAAGACTATAGGGCCAAAGGAAATATCCTCCGATAACAAAGAGAAAGAAGCTTTCTGAGAAACTTCTTTGTGTTCTGTGAAATCTTCTCAAAGAGTTACAGCTATCCCCTCAAGAAGCCTTTCGCTAAGACAGTTCTTGTGGAATTGGCAAAGTGATATTTGGAAGCCCATAGAGGGCTATGGTGAAAAAGGAAATACCATCATATGAATACTGGAAAGAAGCTTTATGAGAGACTGCTTAATGTTCGGTTAATTCATCTCACAGAGTTACATCTGTATTTCGTGGATCTCTTTGCTAGCCTTATTTCTGTGGAATCTGAGAACAGATATTTCGGATCCCTTTGAAGACTATAGGGCCAAAGGACATATCCTCCGAAAACAAAGAGATAGAAGCTTTCTGAGAAACTTCTTTGTGTTCTGTGAAATCATCTCAAAGAATTTCAGCTTTCCCCTCAAGAAGCCTTTCGCTAAGACAGTTCTTGTGGAATTGGCAAAGTGATATTTGGAAGCCCATAGAGGGCTCTGGTGAAAAAGGAAATATCGTCACATGAAATCTGGAAAGAAGCTCTCTGAGAAACTGCTCTGTGATGTGTGACTTCCACTCACAGAGTTACATGTGTATTTCGTGGATCTCTTTGCTGGCCTTATTTCTGTGGAATCTCAGAACAGATATTTCGGATCCCTTTGAAGACTATAGGGCCAAAGGAAATATCCTCCGATAACAAAGAGAAAGAAGCTTTCTGAGAAACTCCTTTGTGTTCTGTGAAATCATCTCACAGAGGTACAGCTTTCCCCTCAAGAAGCCTTTCGCTAAGACAGTTCTTGTGGAATTGGCAAAGTGATATTTGGAGGCCCATAGAGGGCTATTTTTGAAAAAGAAGTATCCTCAGATGAAATCTGGAAAGAAGCTTTCTGAGAAACTTCTTAGTGTTCTGTTAATTCGTCTCACAGAGTTACATCTGTATTTCGTGGATCTCTATGCTAGCCTTCTTTCAGTGGAATCTGAGAACAGATATTTCGGATCCCTTTGAAGACTATAGGGCCAAAGGAAATGTCCTCCAATAACAAAGGGAAAGAAGCTTTGTGAGAAACTCCTTTGTGTTCTGTGAAATCATCTCACAGAGTTACAGCTTTCCCCTCAAGAAGCCTTTCGCTAAGACAGTTCTTGTGGAATTGGCAAAGTGATATTTGGAAGCCCATATAGGGCTATGGTGAAAAAGGAAATATCCTCAGATGAAATCTGGAAAGAAGCTTTCTGAGAAACTGCTTAGTGTTCTGTTAATTCATCTCACAGAGTTACATCTGTATTTCGTGGATCTCTTTGCTAGCCTTATTTCTGTGGAATCTGAGAACAGATATTTCGGATTCCTTTGAAGACTATAGTGCCAAAGGAAAAATCCTCCGATAACAAAGAGAAAGAAGCTTTCTGAGAAACTTCTTTGTGTTCTGTGAAATCATCTCACAGAGTTACAGCTTTCCCCTCAAGGAGCCTTTCGCTAAGACACTTCTTGTGGAATTGACAAAGTGATATTTGGAAGCCCATAGAGGGCTATGGTGAAAAAGGAAATATCCAGAGATGAAATCCGGAAAGAAGCTTTCTGAGAAACTGCTCTGTGATGTGTGACTTCCACTCACAGAGTTACATCTCTATTTCGTGGATCTCTTTGCCAGCCTTATTTCTGTGGAATCTGAGAACAGATATTTCGGATCCCTTTGAAGACTATAGGGCCAAAGGAAATATCCTCCGATAACAAAGAGAAAGAAGCTTTCTGAGAAACTCCTTTGTGTTCTGTGAAATCACCTCACAGAGTTACAGCTTTCCCCTCAAGAAGCCTTTCGCTAAGACAGTTCTTGTGGAATTTGCAAAGTGATATTTGGAAGCCCATAGAGGGCTATTGTGAAAAAGGAAATATCCTCAGATGAAATCTGGAAAGAAGCTTTCTGAGAAACTGCTCTGTGATGTGTGACTTCCACTCACAGAGTTACATCTGTATTTCGTGGATCTCTTTGCTAGCCTTATTTCTGTGGAATCTGAGAACAGATATTTCGGATCCCTTTGAAGACTATAGGGCCAAATGAAATATCCTCCGATAACAAAGAGAAAGAAGCTTTCTGAGAAACTTCTTTGTGTTCTGTGAAATCATCTCACAGAGTTACAGCTTTCCACTCAAGAAGCCTTTCGCTAAGACAGTTCTTGTGCAATTGGCAAAGTGATATTTGGAAGCCCATAGAGGGCTATGGTGAAAAAGGAAATATCCTCATATAAAATCTGGAAAGAAGCTTTATGAGAGACTGCGTAATGTTCGGTTAATTCATCTCACAGAGTTACATCTGTATTTCGTGGATCTCTTTGCTAGCCTTATTTCTGTGGAATCTGAGAACAGATATTTCGGATCCCTTTGAAGACAATAGGCCAAAGGAAATATCCTCCGATAACAAAGAGAAAGAAGATTTCTGAGAAAGTTCTTTGTGTTCTGTGAAATCATCTCTCAGAGTTAAAGCTTTCCCCTCAAGAAGCCTTTCGCTAAGACAGTTCTTGTGGAATTGGCAAAGTGATATTTGGAAGCCCATAGAGTTCTATGGTGAAAAAGGAAATACCCTCAGATGAAATCTGGAAAGAAGCTTTCTGAGAAACTGCTTAGTGTTCTGTTCATTCATCTCACAGAGTTACATCTGTATTTCGTGGATCTCTTTGCTAGCCTTATTTCTGTGGAATCTGAGAACAGATATTTCGGATCCCTTTGAAGACTATAGGGGCAAAGGAAATATCCTCCAATAACAAAGAGAAAGAAGCTTTCTGAGAAACTTCTTTGTGTTCTGTGAAATCATCTCAGAGTTACAGCTTTCCCCTCAAGAAGCCTTTTGCTAAGACAGTTCTTGTGGAATTGGCACAGTGATATTTGGAAGCCCATTGAGGGCTATGGTGAAAAAGGAAATATCCTCAGATGAAATCTGGAAAGAAGCTTTCTGAGAAACTGCTCTGTGATGTGTGACTTCGACTCACAGAGTTACATCTGTATTTCGTGGATCTCTTTGCTAGCCTTATTTCAGTGGAATCTGAGAACAGATATTTCGGATCCCTTTGAAGACTATAGGGCCAAATGAAATATCCTCCGATAACAAAGAGAAAGAAGCTTTCTGAGAAACTTCTTTGTGTTCTGTGAAATGATCTCAGAGTTACAGCTTTCCCCTCAAGAAGCCTTTTGCTAAGACAGTTCTTGTGGAATTGGCACAGTGATATTTGGAAGCCCATTGAGGTCTATGCTGAAAAAGGAAATATCCTCAGATGAAATCTGGAAAGAAGCTTTCTGAGAAACTGCTTAGTGTTCTGTTAATTCATCTCACAGAGTTACATCTGTATTTCCGGGATCTCTTTGCTAGCCTTATTTCTGTGGCATCTGAGAACAGATATTTCGGATCCCTTTGAAGACTATAGGGCCAAAGGAAATATCCTCCGATACCAAAGAGAAAGAAGCTTTCTGAGAAACTTCTTTGTGTTCTGTGAAATCATCTCACAGAGCTACATGTTTCCCCTCAAGAAACCTTTCGCTAAGACAGTTGTCGTGGAATGGGCAAAGTGATATTTGGAAGCCCATAGAGGGCTATCTTGAAAAAGGAAATATCCTCAGATGAAATCTGGAAAGAAGCTTTCTGAGAAACTGCTCTGTGATGTGTGACTTCCACTCACAGAGTTACATTTGTATTTCGTGGATCTCTTTGCTAGCCTTATTTCTGTGGAATCTAAGAACAGATATTTCGGATCCCTTTGAAGACTATAGGGCCAACGGAAATATCCTCAGATAACAAAGAGAAAAAAGCTTTCTGAGAAACTTCTTTGTGTTCTGTGAAATCATCTCACAGAGTTACAGCTTTCCCCTCAAGAAACCTTTCGCTAAGACAGTTCTTGTGGAATTGGCAAAGTGATATTTGTAAGCCCATAGAGGGCTCTGGTGAGAAAGGAAATATCGTCACGTTAAATCTCGAAAGAAGCTCTCTGAGAAACTGCTCTGTGATGTGTGACTTCCACTCACAGAGTTACATCTGTATTTCGTGGATCTCTATGCTAGCCTTATTTCAGTGGAATCTGAGAACAGATATTTCGGATTCCTTTGAAGACTATAGGGCCAAAGGAAATATCCTCCGATACCAAAGAGAAAGAAGCTTTCTGAGAAACTTCCTTGTGTTCTGTGAAATCATCTCAGAGTTACAGCTTTCCCTTCAAGAAGCCTTTCGCTAAGAGAGTTCTTGTGGAATTGGCAAAGTGATATTTGGAAGCCCATAGAGATCTATTGTGAAAAAGGAAATATCCTCAGATGAAATCTGGAAAGAAGCTTTCTGAGAAACTGCTTAGTGTTCTCTTCATTCATCTCACAGAGTTACATCTGTATTTCGTGGATCTCTTTTCTAGCCTTATTTCTGTGGAATCTGAGAACAGATATTTCGGATCCCTTTGAAGACTATAGGGCCAAAGGAAATATCCTCCGATAACAATGCGAAAGAAGCTTTCTGAGAAATTCCTTGTGTTCTGTGAAATCATCTCACAGAGTTACAGCTTTCCCCTCAAGAAGCCTTTCGCTAAGACAGTTCTTGTGGAATTTGCAAAGTGATATTTGGAAGCCCATAGAGGGCTATTGTGAAAAAGGAAATATCCTCAGATGAAATCTGGAAAGAAGCTTTCTGAGAAACTGCTTAGTGTTCTGTTAATTCAACTCACAGAGTTACATCTGTATTTCGTGGATCTCTTTGCTAGCCTTATTTCTGTGGAATCTGAGAACAGATATTTCGGATCCCTTTGAAGACTATAGGGGCAAAGGAAATATCCTCCGATAACAAAGAGAAAGAAGCTTTCTGAGAAACTTCTTTGTGTTCTGTGAAATCATCTCAGAGTTACAGCTTTCCCCTCAAGAAGCCTTTTGCTAAGACAGTTCTTGTGGAATTGGCACAGTGATATTTGGAAGCCCATTGAGGGCTATGGTGAAAAAGGAAATATCCTCAGATGAAATCTGGAAAGAAGCTTTCTGAGAAACTGCTCTGTGATGTGTGACTTCGACTCACAGAGTTACATCTGTATTTCGTGGATGTCTTTGCTAGCCTTATTTCTGTGGAATCTGAGAACAGATATTTCGGATCCCTTTGAAGACTATAGGGCCAAATGAAATATCCTCCGATAACAAAGAGAAAGAAGCTTTCTGAGAAACTTCTTGGTGTTCTGTGAAATCATCTCACAGAGTTACTGCTTTCCCCTCAAGAAGCCTTTCGCTAAGACAGTTCTTGTGGAATTGGCAAAGTGATATTTGGAAGCCCATAGAGGGCTATGGTGAAAAAGGAAATATCCTCAGATGAAATCTGGAAAGAAACTTTCTGTGAAACTGCTCTGTGATGTGTGACTTCCACTCACAGAGTTACATGTGTATTTCGTGGATCTCTTTGCTAGCCTTATTTCTGTGGAATCTGAGAACAGATATTTCGGATCACTTTGAAGACTATTGGGCCAAAGTAAATATCCTCCCCTAACAGAGAGAAAGATGCTTTCTGAGAAACTTTTTTGTGTTCTGTGAAATCATCTCACAGAGGTACAGCTTTCCCCTCAGGAAACCTTTCGCTAAGACAGTTCTTGTGGAATTGGCAAAGTGATATTTGTAAGCCCATAGAGGGCTCTGGTGAGAAAGGAAATATCGTCACGTTAAATCTCGAAAGAAGCTCTTTGAGAAACTGCTCTGTGATGTGTGACTTCCACTCACAGAGTTACATCTGTATTTCGTGGATCACTATGCTAGCCTTATTTCAGTGGAATCTGAGAACAGATATTTCGGATTCCTTTGAAGACTATAGGGCCAAAGGAAATATCCTCCGATAACAAAGAGAAAGAAGCTTTCTGAGAAACTTCCTTGTGTTCTGTGAAATCATCTCAGAGTTACAGCTTTCCCCTCAAGAAGCCTATCGCTAAGAGAGTTCTTGTGGAATTGGCAAAGTGATATTTGTAAGCCCATAGAGGGCTCTGGTGAGAAAGGAAATATCGTCACGTTAAATCTCGAAAGAAGCTCTCTGAGAAACTGCTCTGTGTTGTGTGACTTCCACTCACAGAGTTACATCTCTGTTTCGTGGATCTCTATGCTAGCCTTATTTCAGTGGAATCTGAGAACAGATATTTCGGATTCCTTTGAAGACTATAGGGCCAAAGGAAATATCCTCCGATACCAAAGAGAAAGAAGCTTTCTGAGAAACTTCCTTGTGTTCTGTGAAATCATCTCAGAGTTACAGCTTTCCCTTCAAGAAGCCTTTCGCTAAGAGAGTTCTTTTGGAATTGGCAAAGTGATATTTGGAAGCCCATAGAGATCTATTGTGAAAAAGGAAATATCCTCAGATGAAATCTGGAAAGAAGCTTTCTGAGAAACTGCTTAGTGTTCTCTTCATTCATCTCACAGAGTTACATCTGTATTTCGTGGATCTCTTTGCTAGCCTTATTTCTGTGGAATCTGAGAACAGATATTTCGGATCCCTTTGAAGACTATAGGGCCAAAGGAAATATCCTCCGATAACAATGCGAAAGAAGCTTTCTGAGAAATTCCTTGTGTTCTGTGAAATCATCTCACAGAGTTACAGCTTTCCCCTCAAGAAGCCTTTCGCTAAGACAGTTCTTGTGGAATTTGCAAAGTGATATTTGGAAGCCCATAGAGGGCTATTGTGAAAAAGGAAATATCCTCAGATGAAATCTGGAAAGAAGCTTTCTGAGAAATTGCTCTGTGATGTGTGACTTCCACTCACAGAGTTACACCTGTATTTCGTGGATCTCTTTGCTAGCCTTATTTCTGTGGAATCTGAGAACAGATATTTCGGATCCCTTTGAAGACTATAGGGTCAAAGGAAATATCCTCCGATAACAATGAGAAAGAAGCTTTCTGAGAAACTGCCTTCTGTTCTGTGAAATCATCTCAGAGTTACAGCTTTCCCCTCAAGAAGCCTTTCGCTAAGACAGTTCTTGTGGAATTGACAAAGTGATATTTGTAAGCCCATAGAGGGTTATTGTGAAAAAGGAAATATCCTCAGATGAAATCAGGAAAGAAGCTTTCTGAGAGACTGCTTAGTGTTCTGTTAATTCATCTCACAGAGTTACATCTGTATTTCGTGGATCTCTTTGCTAGCCTTATTTCTGTGGAATCTGAGAACAGATATTTCGGATCCCTTTGAAGACTATAGGGGCAAAGGAAATATCCTCCGATAACAAAGAGAAAGAAGCTTTCTGAGAAACTTCTTTGTGTTCTGTGAAATCGTCTCACAGAGTTACAGCTTTCCCCTCAAGAAACCTTTCGCTAAGACAGTTCTTGTGGAATTGGCAAAGTGATATTTGTAAGCCCATAGAGGGCTCTGGTGAGAAAGGAAATATCGTCACGTTAAATCTCGAAAGAAGCTCTCTGAGAAACTGCTCTGTGATGTGTGACTTCCACTCACAGAGTTACATCTGTATTTCGTGGATCTCTATGCTAGCCTTATTTCAGTGGAATCTGAGAACAGATATTTCGGATTCCTTTGAAGACTATAGGGCCAAAGGAAATATCCTCCGATACCAAAGAGAAAGAAGCTTTCTGAGAAACTTCCTTGTGTTCTGTGAAATCATCTCAGAGTTACAGCTTTCCCCTCAAGAAGCCTTTCGCTAAGAGAGTTCTTGTGGAATTGGCAAAGTGATATTTGGAAGCCCATAGAGATCTATTGTGAAAAAGGAAATATCCTCAGATGAAATCTGGAAAGAAGCTTTCTGAGAAACTGCTTAGTTTTCTCTTCATTCATCTCACAGAGTTACATCTGTATTTCGTGGATCTCTTTGCTAGCCTTATTTTTGTGGAATCTGAGAACAGATATTTCGGATTCCTTTGAAGACTATAGGGCCAAAGGAAATATCCTCCGATAACAATGCGAAAGAAGCTTTCTGAGAAATTCCTTGTGTTCTGTGAAATCATCTCAGAGTTACAGCTTTCCCCTCAAGAAGCCTTTCGCTAAGACAGTTCTTGTGGAATTTGCAAAGTGATATTTGGAAGCCCATAGAGGGCTATGGTGAAAAAGGAAATATCCTCAGATGAAATCTGGTAGGAAGCTTTCTGAGAAACTGCTCTGTGATGTGTCACTTCCACTCACAGAGTTATACCTGTATTTCGTGGATCTCTTTGCTAGCCTTATTTCTGTGGAATCTGAGAACAGATATTTCGGATCCCTTTGAAGACTATAGGGCCAAAGGAAATATCCTCCGATAACAAAGAGAAAGAAGCTTTCTGAGAAACTTCTTTGCGTTCTGTGAAATCATCTGACAGAGTTACAGCTTTCCCCTCAAGAAGCCTTTCGCTAAGACAGTTCTTGTGGAATTGGCAAAGTGATATTTGGAAGCCCATAGAGGGCTATGGTGAAAAAGGAAATATCCTCAGATGAAATCTGGAAAGAAGCTTTCTGAGAAACTTCTCTGTGGTGCGTGACTTCCACTCAAAGAGTTACATCTCTATTTCGTGGATCTCTTTGCTAGCCTTATTTCTGTGGAATCTGATAACAGATATTTCGGATCCCTTTCAAGACTATATCGCCAAAGGAAATATCCTCCGATAACAAAGAGAAAGAAGCTTTCTGAGACACTTCTTTGTGTTCTGTGAAATCATCTCACAGAGTAACAGCTTTCCCCTCAAGAAGCCTTTCGCTAAGACAGTTCTTGTGGAATTGGCAAAGTGATATTTGGAAGCCCATAGAGGGCTATCGTGAAGAAGGAAATATCCTCATATGAAATCTGGAAAGAAGCTTTATGAGAGACTGCTTAATGTTCGGTTAATTCATCTCACAGAGTTACATCTGTATTTCGTGGATCTCTTTGCTAGCCTTATTTCTGTGGAATCTGAGAACAGATATTTCGGATCCCTTTGAAGTCTATAGGGCCAAAGGAATTATCCTCTGATAACAAAGAGAAAGAAACTTTCTGAGAAACTTCTTTGTGGTCTGTGAAATCATCTCACAGAGTTACAGCTTTCCCCTCAAGAAGCCTTTCGCTAAGACAGTTCCTGTGGAATTGGCAAAGTGATATTTGGAAGCCCATAGAGGGCTACGGTGAAAAAGGAAATATCCTCAGATGAAATCTGGAGAGAAGCTTTTTGAGAAACTGCTTAGTGTTCTGTTCATTCATCTCACAGAGTTACATCTGTATTTCGTGGATCTCTTTGCTAGCCTTATTTCTGTGGAATCTGAGAACAGATATTTCGGATCCTTTGAAGACTATAGGGGCAAAGGAAATATCCTCCGATAACAAAGAGAAAGAAGCTTTCTGAGAAACTTCTTTGTGTTCTGTGAAATCATCTCAGAGTTACAGCTTTCCCCTCAAGAAGCCTTTTGCTAAGACAGTTATTGTGGAATTGGCACAGTGATATTTGGAAGCCCATTGAGGGCTATGGTGAAAAAGGAAATATCCTCAGATGAAATCTGGAAAGAATCTTTCTGAGAAACTGCTCTGTGATGTGTGACTTCCACTCACAGAGTTACATCCGTATTTCGTGGATCTCTTTGGTAGTCTTATTTCTGTGGAATCTGAGAACAGATATTTCGGATCAATTTGAAGACTATTGGGCCAAAGTAAATATCCTCCGATAACAAAGAGAAAGAAGCTTTCTGAGAAACTTTTTTGTGTTCTGTGAAATCATCTCACAGAGTTACAGCTTTCCCCTCAAGAAACCTTTCGCTAAGACAGTTCTTGTGGAATTGGCAAAGTGATCTTTGGAAGTCCTGAGAGGGCTATGCTGAAAAAGGAAATATCCTCAGATGAAATCTGGAAAGAAGCTTTCTGAGAAACTGCTTAGTGTTCTCTTCATTCATCTCACAGAGTTACATCTGTATTTCGGGGATCTCTTTGCTAGCCTTATTTCTGTGGAATCTGAGAACAGATATTTCGGATCCCTTTGAAGACTATAGGGCCAAAGGAAATATCCTCCGATAACAATGCGAAAGAAGCTTTCTGAGAAATTCCTTGTGTTCTGTGAAATCATCTCACAGAGTTACAGCTTTCCCCTCAAGAAGCCTTTCGCTAAGACAGTTCTTGTGGAATTTGCAAAGTGATATTTGGAAGCCCATAGAGGGCTATTGTGAAAAAGGAAATATCCTCAGATGAAATCTGGAAAGAAGCTTTCTGAGAAACTGCTTAGTGTTCTGTTAATTCAACTCACAGAGTTACATCTGTATTTCGTGGATCTCTTTGCTAGCCTTATTTCTGTGGAATCTGAGAACAGATATTTCGGATCCCTTTGAAGACTATAGGGGCAAAGGAAATATCCTCCGATAACAAAGAGAAAGAAGCTTTCTGAGAAACTTCTTTGTGTTCTGTGAAATCATCTCAGAGTTACAGCTTTCCCCTCAAGAAGCCTTTTGCTAAGACAGTTCTTGTGGAATTGGCACAGTGATATTTGGAAGCCCATTGAGGGCTATGGTGAAAAAGGAAATATCCTCAGATGAAATCTGGAAAGAAGCTTTCTGAGAAACTGCTCTGTGATGTGTGACTTCGACTCACAGAGTTACATCTGTATTTCGTGGATGTCTTTGCTAGCCTTATTTCTGTGGAATCTGAGAACAGATATTTCGGATCCCTTTGAAGACTATAGGGCCAAATGAAATATCCTCCGATAACAAAGAGAAAGAAGCTTTCTGAGAAACTTCTTGGTGTTCTGTGAAATCATCTCACAGAGTTACTGCTTTCCCCTCAAGAAGCCTTTCGCTAAGACAGTTCTTGTGGAATTGGCAAAGTGATATTTGGAAGCCCATAGAGGGCTATGGTGAAAAAGGAAATATCCTCAGATGAAATCTGGAAAGAAACTTTCTGTGAAACTGCTCTGTGATGTGTGACTTCCACTCACAGAGTTACATGTGTATTTCGTGGATCTCTTTGCTAGCCTTATTTCTGTGGAATCTGAGAACAGATATTTCGGATCACTTTGAAGACTATTGGGCCAAAGTAAATATCCTCCCCTAACAGAGAGAAAGATGCTTTCTGAGAAACTTTTTTGTGTTCTGTGAAATCATCTCACAGAGGTACAGCTTTCCCCTCAGGAAACCTTTCGCTAAGACAGTTCTTGTGGAATTGGCAAAGTGATATTTGTAAGCCCATAGAGGGCTCTGGTGAGAAAGGAAATATCGTCACGTTAAATCTCGAAAGAAGCTCTTTGAGAAACTGCTCTGTGATGTGTGACTTCCACTCACAGAGTTACATCTGTATTTCGTGGATCACTATGCTAGCCTTATTTCAGTGGAATCTGAGAACAGATATTTCGGATTCCTTTGAAGACTATAGGGCCAAAGGAAATATCCTCCGATACCAAAGAGAAAGAAGCTTTCTGAGAAACTTCCTTGTGTTCTGTGAAATCATCTCAGAGTTACAGCTTTCCCCTCAAGAAGCCTATCGCTAAGAGAGTTCTTGTGGAATTGGCAAAGTGATATTTGTAAGCCCATAGAGGGCTCTGGTGAGAAAGGAAATATCGTCACGTTAAATCTCGAAAGAAGCTCTCTGAGAAACTGCTCTGTGTTGTGTGACTTCCACTCACAGAGTTACATCTCTGTTTCGTGGATCTCTATGCTAGCCTTATTTCAGTGGAATCTGAGAACAGATATTTCGGATTCCTTTGAAGACTATAGGTCCAAAGGAAATATCCTCCGATACCAAAGAGAAAGAAGCTTTCTGAGAAACTTCCTTGTGTTCTGTGAAATCATCTCAGAGTTACAGCTTTCCCTTCAAGAAGCCTTTCGCTAAGAGAGTTCTTTTGGAATTGGCAAAGTGATATTTGGAAGCCCATAGAGATCTATTGTGAAAAAGGAAATATCCTCAGATGAAATCTGGAAAGAAGCTTTCTGAGAAACTGCTTAGTTCTCTTCATTCATCTCACAGAGTTACATCTGTATTTCGTGGATCTCTTTGCTAGCCTTATTTCTGTGGAATCTGAGAACAGATATTTCGGATCCCTTTGAAGACTATAGGGCCAAAGGAAATATCCTCCGATAACAATGCGAAAGAAGCTTTCTGAGAAATTCCTTGTGTTCTGTGAAATCATCTCACAGAGTTACAGCTTTCCCCTCAAGAAGCCTTTCGCTAAGACAGTTCTTGTGGAATTTGCAAAGTGATATTTGGAAGCCCATAGAGGGCTATTGTGAAAAAGGAAATATCCTCAGATGAAATCTGGAAAGAAGCTTTCTGAGAAATTGCTCTGTGATGTGTGACTTCCACTCACAGAGTTACACCTGTATTTCGTGGATCTCTTTGCTAGCCTTATTTCTGTGGAATCTGAGAACAGATATTTCGGATCCCTTTGAAGACTATAGGGTCAAAGGAAATATCCTCCGATAACAATGAGAAAGAAGCTTTCTGAGAAACTGCCTTCTGTTCTGTGAAATCATCTCAGAGTTACAGCTTTCCCCTCAAGAAGCCTTTCGCTAAGACAGTTCTTGTGGAATTGACAAAGTGATATTTGTAAGCCCATAGAGGGTTATTGTGAAAAAGGAAATATCCTCAGATGAAATCAGGAAAGAAGCTTTCTGAGAGACTGCATAGTGTTCTGTTAATTCATCTCACAGAGTTACATCTGTATTTCGTGGATCTCTTTGCTAGCCTTATTTCTGTGGAATCTGAGAACAGATATTTGGGATCCCTTTGAAGACTATAGGGGCAAAGGAAATATCCTCCGATAACAAAGAGAAAGAAGCTTTCTGAGAAACTTCTTTGTGTTCTGTGAAATCGTCTCACAGAGTTACAGCTTTCCCCTCAAGAATCCTTTCGCTAAGACAGTTCTTGTGGAATTGGCAAAGTGATATTTGTAAGCCCATAGAGGGCTCTGGTGAGAAAGGAAATATCGTCACGTTAAATCTCGAAAGAAGCTCTCTGAGAAACTGCTCTGTGATGTGTGACTTCCACTCACAGAGTTACATCTGTATTTCGTGGATCTCTATGCTAGCCTTATTTCAGTGGAATCTGAGAACAGATATTTCGGATTCCTTTGAAGACTATAGGGCCAAAGGAAATATCCTCCGATACCAAAGAGAAAGAAGCTTTCTGAGAAACTTCCTTGTGTTCTGTGAAATCATCTCAGAGTTACAGCTTTCCCCTCAAGAAGCCTTTCGCTAAGAGAGTTCTTGTGGAATTGGCAAAGTGATATTTGGAAGCCCATAGAGATCTATTGTGAAAAAGGAAATATCCTCAGATGAAATCTGGAAAGAAGCTTTCTGAGAAACTGCTTAGTTTTCTCTTCATTCATCTCACAGAGTTACATCTGTATTTCGTGGATCTCTTTGCTAGCCTTATTTTTGTGGAATCTGAGAACAGATATTTCGGATTCCTTTGAAGACTATAGGGCCAAAGGAAATATCCTCCGATAACAATGCGAAAGAAGCTTTCTGAGAAATTCCTTGTGTTCTGTGAAATCATCTCAGAGTTACAGCTTTCCCCTCAAGAAGACTTTCGCTAAGACAGTTCTTGTGGAATTTGCAAAGTGATATTTGGAAGCCCATAGAGGGCTATGGTGAAAAAGGAAATATCCTCAGATGAAATCTGGTAGGAAGCTTTCTGAGAAACTGCTCTGTGATGTGTCACTTCCACTCACAGAGTTATACCTGTATTTCGTGGATCTCTTTGCTAGCCTTATTTCTGTGGAATCTGAGAACAGATATTTCGGATCCCTTTGAAGACTATAGGGCCAAAGGAAATATCCTCCGATAACAAAGAGAAAGAAGCTTTCTGAGAAACTTCTTTGCGTTCTGTGAAATCATCTGACAGAGTTACAGCTTTCCCCTCAAGAAGCCTTTCGCTAAGACAGTTCTTGTGGAATTGGCAAAGTGATATTTGGAAGCCCATAGAGGGCTATGGTGAAAAAGGAAATATCCTCAGATGAAATCTGGAAAGAAGCTTTCTGAGAAACTTCTCTGTGGTGCGTGACTTCCACTCAAAGAGTTACATCTCTATTTCGTGGATCTCTTTGCTAGCCTTATTTCTGTGGAATCTGATAACAGATATTTCGGATCCCTTTCAAGACTATATCGCCAAAGGAAATATCCTCCGATTACAAAGAGAAAGAAGCTTTCTGAGACACTTCTTTGTGTTCTGTGAAATCATCTCACAGAGTAACAGCTTTCCCCTCAAGAAGCCTTTCGCTAAGACAGTTCTTGTGGAATTGGCAAAGTGATATTTGGAAGCCCATAGAGGGCTATCGTGAAGAAGGAAATATCCTCATATGAAATCTGGAAAGAAGCTTTATTAGAGACTGCTTAATGTTCGGTTAATTCATCTCACAGAGTTACATCTGTATTTCGTGGATCTCTTTGCTAGCCTTATTTCTGTGGAATCTGAGAACAGATATTTCGGATCCCTTTGAAGTCTATAGGGCCAAAGGAATTATCCTCTGATAACAAAGAGAAAGAAACTTTCTGAGAAACTTCTTTGTGGTCTGTGAAATCATCTCACAGAGTTACAACTTTCCCCTCAAGAAGCCTTTCGCTAAGACAGTTCTTGTGGAATTGGCAAAGTGATATTTGGAAGCCCATAGAGGGCTACGGTGAAAAAGGAAATATCCTCAGATGAAATCTGGAGAGAAGCTTTTTGAGAAACTGCTTAGTGTTCTGTTCATTCATCTCACAGAGTTACATCTGTATTTCGTGGATCTCTTTGCTAGCCTTATTTCTGTGGAATCTGAGAACAGATATTTCGGATCCTTTGAAGACTATAGGGGCAAAGGAAATATCCTCCGATAACAAAGAGAAAGAAGCTTTCTGAGAAACTTCTTTGTGTTCTGTGAAATCATCTCAGAGTTACAGCTTTCCCCTCAAGAAGCCTTTGCTAAGACAGTTATTGTGGAATTGGCACAGTGATATTTGGAAGCCCATTGAGGGCTATGGTGAAAAAGGAAATATCCTCAGATGAAATCTGGAAAGAATCTTTCTGAGAAACTGCTCTGTGATGTGTGACTTCCACTCACAGAGTTACATCCGTATTTCGTGGATCTCTTTGGTAGTCTTATTTCTGTGGAATCTGAGAACAGATATTTCGGATCAATTTGAAGACTATTGGGCCAAAGTAAATATCCTCCGATAACAAAGAGAAAGAAGCTTTCTGAGAAACTTTTTTGTGTTCTGTGAAATCATCTCACAGAGTTACAGCTTTCCCCTCAAGAAACCTTTCGCTAAGACAGTTCTTGTGGAATTGGCAAAGTGATCTTTGGAAGTCCTGAGAGGGCTATGCTGAAAAAGGAAATATCCTCAGATGAAATCTGGAAAGAAGCTTTCTGAGAAACTGCTTAGTGTTCTCTTCATTCATCTCACAGAGTTACATCTGTATTTCGGGGATCTCTTTGCTAGCCTTATTTCTGTGGCATCTGAGAACAGATATTTCGGATCCCTTTGAAGACTATGGGCCAAAGGAAATATCCTCCGATACCAAAGAGAAAGAAGCTTTCTGAGAAACTTCTTTGTGTTCTGTGAAATCATCTCACAGAGTTACAGCTTTCCCCTCAAGGAGCCTTTCGCTAAGACACTTCTTGTGGAATTGACAAAGTGATATTTGAAAGCCCATAGAGGGCTATGGTGAAAAAGGAAATATCCAGAGATGAAATCCGGAAAGAAGCTTTCTGAGAAACTGCTGTGTGATGTGTCACTTCCACTCACAGAGTTACATCTGTATTTCGTGGATCTCTTTTCTAGCCTTATTTCTGTGGAATCTGAGAACAGATATTTCGGATCCCTTTGAAGACTATAGGGCCAAAGGAAATATCCTCTGATAACAAAGAGAAAGAAGCTTTCTGAGAAACTTCTTTGTGTTCTGTGAAATCATCTCACAGAGTTACAGCTTTCCCCTCAAGAAGCCTTTCGCTAAGACAGTTCTTGTGGAATTGGCAAAGAGATATTTGGAAGACCATAGAGGGTACGGTGAAAAAGGGAATATCCTCAGATGAAATCTGGAGAGAAGCTTTCTGAGAAAATGCTTAGTGTTCTGTTAATTCGTCTCACAGAGCTACATGTGTATTTCGTAGATCTCTTTGCTAGCCTTATTTCTGTGGAATCTGAGAACAGATATTTCGGATCCCTTTGAAGACTATAGGGCCAAGGAAATATCCTCCGATAACAAAGAGAAAGAATCTTTCTGAGAAACATTTTGTATTCTGTGAAATCATCTCACAGAGATACAGCTTTCCCCTCAAGAAGCCTTTCGCTAAGACAGTTTTGTGGAATTGGCAAAGTGATATTTGGAAGCCCATAAAGGGCTATGGTGAAAAAGGAAATATCCTCAGATTAAATCTGGAAAGAAGCTTTCTGAGAAACTGCTTAGTGGTATTTCGTGGATCTCTTTGCTAGCCTTATTTCTGTGGAATCTGAGATCAGATATTTCGGATCCCTTTGAAGACTATAGGGCCAAAGGACATATCCTCCGAAAACAAAGAGAAAGAAGCTTTCTGAGAAACTTCTTTGTGTTCTGTGAAATCATCTCAAAGAGTTTCAGCTTTCCCCTCAAGAAGCCTTTCGCTAAGACAGTTCTTGTGGAATTGGCAAAGTGATATTTGGAAGCCCATAGAGGGCTCTGGTGAAAAAGGAAATATCGTCAGATGAAATCTGGAAAGAAGTTCTCTGAGAAACTGCTCTGTGATGTGTGACTTCCACTCACAGAGTTACATCTGTATTTCGTGGATCTCTTTGCTGGCCTGATTTCTGTGGAATCTTAGAACAGATATTTCAGATCCCTTTGAAGACTATAGGGACAAAGGAAATATCCTCCGATAATAAAGAGAAAGAAGCTTTCTGAGAAACTTCTTTCTGTTCTGTGAAATCATCTCACAGAGTTACAGCTTTCCCCTCAAGAAGCCTTTCGCTAAGACAGTTCTTGTGGAATTGGCAAAGAGATATTTGGAAGACCATAGAGGGCTACGGTGAAAAAGGGAATATCCTCAGATGAAATCTGGAAAGAAGCTTTCTGAGAAATTGCTTAGTGTTCTGTTAATTCGTCTCACAGAGTTACATGTGTATTTCGTAGATCTCTTTGCTAGCCTTATTTCTGTGGAATCTGAGAACAGATATTTCGGATCCCTTTGAAGACTATAGGGCCAAGGAAATATCCTCCGATAACAAAGAGAAAGAATCTTTCTGAGAAACATTTTGTGTTCTGTGAAATCATCTCACAGAGATACAGCTTTCCCCTAAAGAAGCCTTTCGCTAAGACAGTTCATGTGGAATTGGCAAAGTGATATTTGGAGGCCCATAAAGGGCTATGGTGAAAAAGGAAATATCCTCAGATTAAATCTGGAAAGAAGCTTTCTGAGAAACTGCTTAGTGGTATTTCGTTGATCTCTTTGCTAGCCTTATTTCTGTGGAATCTGAGAACAGATATTTCGGATCCCTTTGAAGACTATAGGGCCAAAGGACATATCCTCCGAAAACAAAGAGATAGATGCTTTCTGAGAAACTTCTTTGTGTTCTGTGAAATCATCTCAAAGAGTTTCAGCTTTCCCCTCAAGAAGCCTTTCGCTAAGACAGTTCTTGTGGAATTGGCAAAGTGATATTTGGAAGCCCATAGAGGGCTCTGGTGAAAAAGGAAATATCGTCACATGAAATCTGGAAAGAAGCTCTCTGAGAAACTGCTCTGTGATGTGTGACTTCCACTCACAGAGTTACATCTGTATTTCGTGGATCTCTTTGCTGGCCTTATTTCTGTGGAATCTCAGAACAGATATTTCGGATCCCTTTGAAGACTATAGGGCCAAAGGAAATATCCTCCGAGAACAAAGAGAAAGAAGCTTTCTGAGAAACTCCTTTGTGTTCTGTGAAATCATCTCACAGAGGTACAGCTTTCCCCTCAAGAAGCCTTTCGCTAAGACAGTTCTTGTGGAATTGACAAAGTGATATTTGGAAGCCCATAGAGGGCTATGGTGAAAAAGAAATATCCTCAGATGAAATCTGGAAAGAAGCTTTCTGAGAAACTTCTTAGTGTTCTGTTAATTCGTCTCACAGAGTTACATCTGTATTTCGTGGATCTCTATGCTAGCCTTCTTTCAGTGGAATCTGAGAAGAGATATTTCGGATCCCTTTGAAGACTATAGGGCCAAAGGAAATATCCTCCGATAACAAAGGGAAAGAAGCTTTGTGAGAAACTCCTTTGTGTTCTGTGAAATCATCTCACAGAGTTACAGCTTTCCCCTCAAGAAGCCTTTCGCTAAGACAGTTCTTGTGGAAATGGCAAAGTGATATTTGGAAGCCCATAGAGGGCTATGGTGAAAAAGGAAATATACACAGATGAAATCTGGAAAGAAGCTTTCTGAGAAACTGCTCTGTGATGTGTCACTTCCACACACAGAGTTACATCTGTATTTCGTGGATCTCTTTGCTAGCCTTATTTCTGTGGAATCTGAGAACAGATATTTCGGATCCCTTTGAGGACTGTAGGGCCAAAGGAAATATCCTCCGATAACAAAGACAAAGAAGCTTTCAGAGAAACTTCTTTGTGTTCTGTGAAATCATCTCACAGAGTTACAGCTTTCCCCTCAAGAAGCCTTTCGCTAAGACAGTTTTTGTGGAATTGGCAAAGTGATATTTGGAAGCCCATAGAGGGCTATGGTGAAAAAGGAAATATCCTCAGATGAAATCTGGAAAGAAGCTTTCTGAGAAACTGCTCTGTGATGTGTGACTTCCACTCACAGAGTTACATCTGTATTTCGTGGATCTCTTTGCTTGCCTTATTTCTGTGGAATCTGAGAACAGATATTTCGGATCCCTTTGAAGACTATAGGGCCAAAGGAAATATCCTCCGAGAACAAAGAGAAAGAAGCTTTCTGAGAAACTTCTTTGTGTTCTGTGAAATCATCTCACAGAGTTACACCTTTCCCCTCAAGAAGCCTTTCGCTAAGACAGTTCTTGTGGAATTCGCATAGTGATATTTGGAAGCCCATAGAAGGCTATGGTGAAAAAGGAAATATCCTCAGATGAAACCTGGAAAGAAGCTTTCTGAGAAACTGCTTAGTATTCTGTTAATTCATCTCACAGAGTTACATCTGTATTTCGTGCATCTCTTTGCTAGCCTTATTTCTGTCGCATCTGAGAACAGATATTTCGGATCCTTTTGAGACTATAGGGCCAAAGGAAATATCCTACGATAACAAAGAGAAAGAAGCTTTCTGAGAAACTTCTTTGGGTTCTGTGAAATCATCTCACAGAGTTTCAGCTTTCCCATGAAGAAGCCTTTCGCTAAGACAGTTCTTGTGGAATTGGCAAAAGTGATATATGGAAGGCCATAGAGGGCAATGGTGAAAAAGGAAATATCCTCAGATGAAATCTGGAAAGAAGCTTTCTGAGAAACTGCTTAGTGTTCTGTCAATTCATCTCAGAGAGTTACATCTGTATTTCGTGGATCTCTTTGCTAGCCTTATTTCTGTGGAATCTGAGAACAGATATTTCGGATCCCTTTGAAGACTATAGGGCCAAAGGAAATATCCTCCGATAACAAAGAGAAAGAAGCTTTCTGAGAAACTTCTTTGTGTTCTGTGAAATCATCTCACAGAATTACAGCTTTCCCCTCAAGAAGCCTTTCGCTAAGACAGTTCTTGTGGAATTGGCAAAGTGATATTTGGAAGCCCTGAGAGGGCTATGGTGAAAAAGGAAATATCCTCAGATGAAATCTGGAAAGAAGCTTTCTGAGAAACTTCTCTGTGATGTGTGACATCCACTCACAGAATTACATCTGTATTTCTTGTATCTCTTTGCTAGCCTTTTTTCTGTGGAATCTGAGAACAGATATTTCGGATCCCTTTGACGACTATAGGGCCAAAGGAAATATCCTCCGATAACTAAGAGAAAGAAACTTTCCGAGAAACTTCTTTGTGTTTTGTGAAATCTTCTCACAGAGTTACAGCTTTCCACTCAAGAAGCCTTTCGCTAAGACAGTTCTTGTGGAATAGGCAAAGTGATATTTGGAAGCCCATAGAGGGCTATGGTGAAGAAGGAAATATCCTCAGATGAAACCTGGAAAGAAGCTTTCTGAGAAACTGCTTAGTATTCTGTTAATTCATCTCACAGAGTTACATCTGTATTTCGTGGATCTCTTTGCTAGCCTTATTTCTGTACAATCTGAGAACAGATATTTCGGATCCCTTTGAGACTATAGGGCCAAAGGAAGTATCCTACGATAACAAAGAGAAAGAAGCTTTCTGAAAAACTTCTTTGGGTTCTGTGAAATCATCTCACAGAGTTACAGCTTTCCCCTGAAGAAGCCTTTCGCTAAGACAGTTCTTGTGGAAATGGCAAAGTGATATTTGGAAGGCCATAGAGGGCAATGGTGAAAAAGGAAATATCCTCAGATGAAATCTGGAAAGAATCTTTCTGAGAAACTGCTTAGTGTTCTGTCAATTCATCTCAGAGAGTTACATCTGTATTTCGTGGATCTCTTTGCTAGCCTTATTTCTGTGGAATCTGAGAACAGATATTTCGGATCCCTTTGAAGACTATAGGGCCAAAGGAAATATCCTCCGATAACAAAGAGAAAGAAGCTTTCTGAGAAACTTCTTTGTGTTCTGTGAAATCATCTCACAGAGTTACAGATTTCCCCTCAAGAAGCCTTTCGCTAAGACAGTTCTTGTGGAATTGGCAAAGTGATATTTGGAAGCCCATTGAGGGCTATGGTGAAAAAGGAAATATCCTCAGATGAAATCTGGAAAGAAGCTTTCTGAGAAACTGCTTAGTGTTCTGCTAATTCATCTCACAGAGTTACATCTGTATTTCGTGGATCTCTTTGCTAGCCTTATTTCTGTGGAATCTGAGAACAGATATTTCGGATCCCTTTGAAGACTACAGGGCCAAAGGAAATATCCTCCGATAACAAAGAGAAAGAAGCTTTCTGAGAAACTTCTTTGTGTTCTGTGAAATCATCTCACAGAGTTTCAGCTTTCCCCTGAAGAAGCCTTTCGCTAAGACAGTTCTTGTGGAATTGGCAAAGTGATATTTGGAAGCCCTTAGAGGACTATGGTGAAAAAGGAAATATCCTCAGATGAAATCTGGAAAGAAGCTTTCTGAGAAACTGCTCTGTGATGTGTGACTTCCACTCACAGAGTTACATCTGTATTTCGTGGATCTCTTTGCTAGCCTTATTTCTGTGGAATCTGAGAACAGATATTTCGGATTCCTTTGAAGACTATAGGGCCAAAGGAAATATCCTCCGAGAACAAAGAGAAAGAAGCTTTCTGAGAAACTTCTTTGTGTTCTGTGAAATCATCTCACAGAGTTACAGCTTTCCACTCAAGAAACCTTTCGCTAAGACAGTTCTTGTGGAATTCGGATAGTGATATTTGGAAGCCCATAGAGGGCTATGGTGAAAAAGGAAATATCCTCAGATGAAACCTGGAAAGAAGCTTTCTGAGAAACAGCTTAGTATTCTGTTAATTCATCTCACAGAGTTACATCTGTATTTCGTGGATCTCTTTGCTAGCCTTATTTCTGTCGCATCTGAGAACAGATATTTCGGATCCCTTTGAGACTATAGGGCCAAAGGAAATATCCTACGATAACAAAGAGAAAGAAGCTTTCTGAGAAACTTCTTTGGGTTCTGTGAAATCATCTCACAGAGTTACAGCTTTCCCCTGAAGAAGACTTTCGCTAAGACAGTTCTTGTGGAATTGGCAAAGTGATATTTGGAAGGCCATAGAGGGCAATGGTGAAAAAGGAAATATCCTCAGATGAAATCTGGAAAGAAGCTTTCTGAGAAACTGCTTAGTGTTCTGTTAATTCATCTCACAGAGTTACATCTGTATTTCGTGGATCTCTTTGCTAGCCTTATTTCTGTGGAATCTGAGAACAGATATTTCGGATCCCTTTGAAGACTATAGGGCCAAAGGAAATATCCACCGATAACAAAGAGAAAGAAGCTTTCTGAGAAACTTCTTTGTGTTCTCTGAAATCATCTCACAGAGTTACAGCTTTCCCCTCAAGAAGCCTTTCGCTAAGACAGTTCTTGTGGAATTGGCAAAGTGATATTTGGAAGCCCATTGAGGGCTATGGTGAAAAAAGAAATATCCTCAGATGAAATCTGGAAAGAAGCTTTCTGAGAAACTGCTCTGTGATGTGTGACTTCCACTCACAGAGTTACATCTGTATTTCGTGGATCTCTTTGCTAGCCTTATTTCTGTGGAATCTGAGAACAGATATTTCGGATCCCTTTGAGACTATAGGGCCAAAGGAAATATCCTACGATAACAAAGAGAAAGAAGCTTTCTGAGAAACTTCTTTGGGTTCTGTGAAATCATCTCACAGAGTTTCAGCTTTCCCATGAAGAAGCCTTTCGCTAAGACAGTTCTTGTGGAATTGGCAAAAGTGATATATGGAAGGCCATAGAGGGCAATGGTGAAAAAGGAAATATCCTCAGATGAAATCTGGAAAGAAGCTTTCTGAGAAAC
The DNA here is from genome assembly GCF_049350105.2 of Macaca mulatta. NCBI lineage: Eukaryota > Metazoa > Chordata > Mammalia > Primates > Cercopithecidae > Macaca > Macaca mulatta. The sequence continues at coordinate 54,643,288 of NC_133422.1, read as the reverse complement.
TGCTTAGTGTTCTGTCAATTCATCTCAGAGAGTTACATCTGTATTTCGTGGATCTCTTTGCTAGCCTTATTTCTGTGGAATCTGAGAACAGATATTTCGGATCCCTTTGAAGACTATAGGGCCAAAGGAAATATCCTCCGATAACAAAGAGAAAGAAGCTTTCTGAGAAACTTCTTTGTGTTCTGTGAAATCATCTCACAGAATTACAGCTTTCCCCTCCAGAAGCCTTTCGCTAAGACAGTTCTTGTGGAATAGGCAAAGTGATATTTGGAAGCCCATAGAGGGTTATGGTGAAGAAGGAAATATCCTCAGATGAAACCTGGAAAGAAGCTTTCTGAGAAACTGCTTAGTATTCTGTTAATTCATCTCACAGAGTTACATCTGTATTTCGTGGATCTCTTTGCTAGCCTTATTTCTGTGCAATCTGAGAACAGATATTTCGGATCCCTTTGAGACTATAGGGCCAAAGGAAGTATCCTACGATAACAAAGAGAAAGAAGCTTTCTGAAAAACTTCTTTGGGTTCTGTGAAATCATCTCACAGAGTTACAGCTTTCCCCTGAAGAAGCCTTTCGCTAAGACAGTTCTTGTGGAATTGGCAAAGTGATATTTGGAAGGCCATAGAGGGCAATGGTGAAAAAGGAAATATCCTCAGATGAAATCTGGAAAGAAGCTTTCTGAGAAACTGCTTAGTGTTCTGTCAATTCATCTCAGAGAGTTACATCTGTATTTCGTGGATCTCTTTGCTAGCCTTATTTCTGTGGAATCTGAGAACAGATATTTCGGATCCCTTTGAAGACTATAGGGCCAAAGGAAATATCCTCCGATAACAAAGAGAAAGAAGCTTTCTGAGAAACTTCTTTGTGTTCTGTGAAATCATCTCACAGCGTTACAGCTTTCCCCTCAAGAAGCCTTTCGCTAAGACAGTTCTTGTGGAATTGGCAAAGTGATATTTGGAAGCCCATAGAGGGCTATGGTGAAAAAGGAAATATCCTCAGATGAAATCTGGAAAGAAGCTTTCTGAGAAACTGCTTAGTGTTCTGTTAATTCATCTCACAGAGTTACATCTGTATTTCGTGGATCTCTTTGCTAGCCTTATTTCTGTGGAATCTGAGAACAGATATTTCGGATCCCTTTGAAGACTACAGGGCCAAAGGAAATATCCTCCGATAACAAAGAGAAAGAAGCTTTCTGAGAAACTTGTGTTCTGTGAAATCATCTCACAGAGTTTCAGCTTTCCCCTGAAGAAGCCTTTCGCTAAGACAGTTCTTGTGGAATTGGCAAAGTGATATTTGGAAGCCCTTAGAGGACTATGGTGAAAAAGGAAATATCCTCAGATGAAATCTGGAAAGAAGCTTTCTGAGAAACTGCTCTGTGAAGTGTGACTTCCACTCACAGAGTTACATCTGTATTTCGTGGATCTCTTTGCTAGCCTTATTTCTGTGGAATCTGAGAACAGATATTTCGGATCCCTTTGAAGACTATAGGGCCAAAGGAAATATCCTCCGAGAACAAAGAGAAAGAAGCTTTCTGAGAAACTTCTTTGTGTTCTGTGAAATCATCTCACAGAGTTACAGCTTTCCCCTCAAGAAGCCTTTCGCTAAGACAGTTCTTGTGGAATTGGCAAAGTGATATTTGGAAGCCCATTGAGGGCTATGGTGAAAAAGGAAATATCCTCAGATGAAATCTGGAAAGAAGCTTTCTGAGAAACTGCTTAGTGTTCTGTTAATTCATCTCACAGAGTTACATCTGTATTTCGTGGATCTCTTTGCTAGCCTTATTTCTGTGGAATCTGAGAACAGATATTTCGGATCCCTCTGAAGACTACAGGGCCAAAGGAAATATCCTCCGATAACAAAGAGAAAGAAGCTTTCTGAGAAACTTCTTCGTGTTCTGTGAAATCATCTCACAGAGTTACAGCTTTCCCCTCAAGAAGCCTTTCGCTAAGACAGTTCTTGTGGAATTGGCAAAGTGATATTTGGAAGCCCATTGAGGGCTATGGTGAAAAAGGAAATATCCTCAGATGAAATCTGGAAAGAAGCTTTCTGAGAAACTGCTTTGTGTTCTGTTAATTCATCTCACAGAGTTACATCTGTATTTCGTGGATCTCTTTGCTAGCCTTATTTCTGTGGAATCTGAGAACAGATATTTCGGATCCCTTTGAAGACTACAGGGCCAAAGGAAATATCCTCCGATAACAAAGAGAAAGAAGCTTTCTGAGAAACTTCTTTGTGTTCTGTGAAATCATCTCACAGAGTTTCAGCTTTCCCCTCAAGAAGCCTTTCGCTAAGACAGTTCTTGTGGAATTGGCAAAGTGATATTTGGAAGCCCTTAGAGGACTATGGTGAAAAAGGAAATATCCTCAGATGAAATCTGGAAAGAAGCTTTCTGAGAAACTGCTCTGTGATGTGTGACTTCCACTCACAGAGTTACATCTGTATTTCGTGGATCTCTTTGCTAGCCTTATTTCTGTGGAATCTGAGAACAGATATTTCGGATCCCTTTGAAGACAATAGGGCCAAAGGAAATATCCTCCGAGAACAAAGAGAAAGAAGCTTTCTGAGAAACTTCTTTGTCTTCTGTGAAATCATCTCACAGAGTTACAGCTTTCCCCTCAAGAAGCCTTTCGCTAAGACAGTTCTTGTGGAATTGGCAAAGTGATATTTGGAAGCCCATTGAGGGCTATGGTGAAAAAGGAAATATCCTCAGATGAAATCTGGAAAGAAGCTTTCTGAGAAACTGCTTAGTGTTCTGTTAATTCATCTCACAGAGTTACATCTGTATTTTGTGGATCTCTTTGCTAGCCTTATTTCTGTGGAATCTGAGAACAGATATTTCGGATCCCTTTGAAGACTATAGGGCCAAAGGAAATATCCTCCGATAACAAAGAGAAAGAAGCTTTCTGAGAAACTTCTTTGTGTTCTGTGAAATCATCTCACAGAGTTTCGGCTTTCCCCTCAAGAAACCTTTCGCTAAGACAGTTATGTGAAATTGGCAAAGTGATATTTGGAAGCCCATAGAGTGCTATAGTGAAAAAGGAAATATCCTCAGATGAAATCTGGAAAGAAGCTTTCTGAGAAACTACTTAGTGTTCTGTTAATTCATCTCACAGAGTTGCATCTGTATTTCGTGGATCTCTTTGCTTGCCTTATTTCTGTGGAATCTGAGAACAGATATTTCGGATCCCTTTGAAGACTATAGGGCCAAAGGAAATATCCTCCGATAACAAAGAGAAAGAAGCTTTCTGAGTAACTTCATTGTGTTCTGTGAAATCATCTCACAGAGTTACAGCTATCCCCTCAAGAAGCCTTTCGCTAAGACAGTTCTTGTGGAATTGGCAAAGTGATATTTGGAAGCCCATAGAGGGCTATGGTGAAAAAGGAAATATCCTCAGATGAAATCTGGAAAGAAGCTTTCTGAGAAACTGCTCTGTGATGTGTGACTTCCACTCACAGAGTTACATCTGTATTTCGTGGATCTCTTTGCTAGCGTTATTTCTGTGGAATCTGAGAACAGATATTTCGGATCCCTTTGAAGGCTATCGTGCCAAAGGAAATATCCTCCGATAACAAAGAGAAAGAAGCTTTCTGAGAAACTTCTTTGTGTTCTGTGAAATCATTTCACAGAGTTACAGCTTTAAACTCAAGAAGCCTTTCGCTAAGACACTTCTTGTGGAATTGGCAAAGTGATATTTGGAAGCCCATAGAAAGCTATGGTGAAAAAGGAAATATCCTCAAATGAAATCTGGAAAGAAGCTTTCTGAGAAACTGCTTAGTGTTCTGTTAATTCATCTCACAGAGTTACATCTGTATTTCGTGGATCTCTTTACTAGCCTTATTTCTGTGGAATCTGAGAAAAGATATTTCGGATCCCTTTGAAGACTATAGGGCAAAAGGAAATATCCTCCGATAATATAGAAAAAGAAGCTTTCTGAGAAACTTCTTTGTGTTCTGTGAAAGCATCTCACAGAGTTACAGCTTTCCCCTCAAGAAGCCTTTCGCTAAGACAGTTCTTGTGGAATTGGCAAAGTGATATTTGGAAGCCCATAGAGGGCTGTGCTGAAAAAGGAATTATCCTCTGATGAAATCTGGAAAGAAGCTTTCTGAGAAACTGCTCTGTGATGTGTGACTTCCACTCACAGATTTACATCTGTATTTCGTGGATCTCTTTGCTAGCCTTATTTCTGTGGAATCTGAGAACAGATTTTGCAGATCCCTTTGAAGACTATAGGGCCAAAGGCAATATCCTCCGATAACAAAGAGAAAGAAGCTTTCTGAGAAACTTCTTTGTGTTCTGTGAAATCATCACACTGAGTTACAGCTTTCCCTTCAAGAAGCCTTTCGCTGAGACAGTTCTTGTTGAATTGTCAAAGTGAGATTTGGAAGCCCAACGAGTGCTATGGTGAAAAAGGAAATATCCTCAGATGAAATCTGGAAAGAAGCTTTCTGAGAAACTGCTCTGTGATGTCTGACTTCCACTCACAGAGTTACATCTGTATTTCGTGGATCTCTTTGCTAGCCTTATTTCTGTGGAATCTGAGAACAGATATTTCGGATCCCTTTGAAGACTATAGGGAAAAAGGAAATATCCTCCGATAACAAAGAGAAAGAAGCTTTCTGAGAAACTTCTTTGTGTTCTGTGAAATCATCTCAAAGAGTTTCAGCTTTCCCTTCAAGAAGCCTTTCGCTAAGACAGTTCTTGTGGAATTGGCAAAGTGATATTTGGAAACCCAAAGAGGGCTATGGTGAAAAAGGAAATATCCTCAGATGAAATCTGGAAAGAAGCTTTCTGAGAAACTGCTCTGTGATGTCTGACTTCCACTCACAGAGTTACATCTGTATTTCGTGGATCTCTTTGCTAGCCTTATTTCTGTGGAATCTGAGAACAGATATTTCGGATCCCTTTGAATTCTATAGGGCCAAAGTAAATAGCCTCCGATAGCTAAGAGAAAGAAGCTTTCTGAGAAGCTTCTTCGTGTTTTGTGAAATCATCTCACAGAGTTACAGCTTTCCCCTCAGGAAGCCTTTCGCTAAGACAGTTCTTGTGGAATAGGAAAAGTGATATTTGGAAGCCCAAAGAGGGCTGTGGTGAAAAAGGAAATATCCTCAGATGAAATCTGGAAATAAGCTTTCTGAGAAACTTCTCTATGATGTGTGACTTCCACTCACAGAGTTACATCTGTATTTCGTGGATCTCTTTGCTAGCCTTATTTCTGTGGAATCTGAGAACAGATATTTCGTATCCCTTTGAAGACTATAAGGCCAAAGGAAATATCCTCCGAGAACAAAGAGAAAAAAGCTTTCTGTGAAACTGCTTTGTGTTCTGTGAAATCATCTCACAGAGTTACAGCTTTCTCTTAAAGAAGCCATTCGCTAAGACAGTTCTTGTGGAATTGGCAAAGTGATATTTGGAAGCCCATAGAGGGCTATGGTGAAAAAGGAAATATCCTCAGATGAAAATTTGAAAGAAGCTTTCTGAGAAACTGCTTAGTGTTCTGTTAATTCATCTCACAGAGTTACATCTGTATTTCGTGGATCTCTTTGCTAACCTTATTTCTGTGGAATCTGAGAAGAGATATTTCGGATCCCTTTGAAGACTATAGGGCCACAGGAAATATCCTCCGATAACAAAGAGAAAGAAGCTTTCTGAGAAACTTCTTTGTGTTCTGTGAAGGTATCTCACAGAGTTACAGCTTTCCCCTCAAGAAGCCTTTCGCTAAGACGGTTCTTGTGGAATTGGCAAAGTGATATTTGGAAGCCCATAGAAGGCCCTGGTAAAAAAGGAAATATCCTCAGATGAAATCTGGAAAGAAGCTTTCTGAGAAACTGCTTAGTGTTCTGTCAATTCATGTCAGAGAGTTACATCTGCATTTCGTGGATCTCTTTGCTAGCCTTATTTCTGTGGAATCTGAGAACAGATATTTCGGATCCCTTTGAAGACTATAGGGCCAAATGAAATATCCTCCGATAAAAAAAAGAGAGAAGCTTTCTGAGAAACTACTTTGTGTTCTGTGAAATCATCTCACAGAGTTACAGCTTTCCCCTCAAGAAGCCTTTCGCTAAGACAGTTCTTGTGGAATTGGCAAAGTGATATTTGGAAGCCCATAGACTGCTATGTTGAAAAAGGAAATATCCTCAGATGAAATCTGGAAAGAAGCTTTCTGAGAAACTTCTCTGTGGTGTGTGACTTCCACACACAGAGTTACATCTGTATTTCGTGGATCTCTTTGCTAGCCTTATTTCTGTGGAATCTGAGAACAGATATTTCGGATCCCTTTGAAGACTATAGGGCCAAAGGAAATATCCTCCGATAACAAAGAGAAAGAAGCTTTCTGAGAAACTTCTTTTTGTTCTGTGAAATCATCTCACAGAGTTACAGCTTTCCCCTCAAGAAGCCTTTCGTTAAGACAGTTCTTGTGGAATTGGCAAAGTGATATTTGGAAGCCAATAGAGGGCTATGGTGAAAAAGGAAATATCCTAAGATGAAATCTGGAAAGAAGCTTTCTGAGAAACTGCTTAGTGTTCTGTTAATTCATCTCACAGAGTTGCATCTTTATTTCGTGGATCTCTTTGGTAGCCTTATTTCTGTGGAATCTGAGAACAGATATTTCGGAACCTTTGAAGACTATAGTGCCAAAGGAAATATCCTCCGATAGCAAGGAGAAAGAAGCTTACTGAAAATCTTCTTTGTGTTCTGTGAAATCATCTCACAGAGTTACAGCTTTCCCCTCAAGAAGCCTTTCGCTAAGACAGTTCTTGTGGAATTGGCAAAGTGATATTTGGAAGCCCATAGAGGGCCCTGGTGAAAAAGGAAATATCCTCAGATGAAATCTGGAAAGAAGCTTTCTGAGAAACTGCTCTGTGATGTGTGACTTCCAGTCACAGAGTTACATCTATATTTCGTGGATCTCTTTGCTAGCCTTATTTCTGTGGAATCTGAGAACAGATATTTCTGATTACATTGACGACTATCGTGCCAAAGGAAATATCCTCCGATAACAAAGAGAAAGAAGCTTTCTGAGAAACTTCTTTGCCTTCTGTGAAATCATCTCACAGAGTTACAGCTTTCTCCTGAAGACGTCTTTCGCTAAGACAGTTCTTGTGGAATTGGCAAAGTGATATTTGGAAGCCCATAGAGGGCTATGGTGAAAAAGGAAATATCCTCAGATGAAATCTGGAAAGAAGCTTTCTGAGAAACTGCTCTGTGATGTGTGACTTCCACTCACAGAGTTACATCTGTATTTCGTGGATCTCTTTGCTAGCCTTATTTCTGGGGAATCTGAGAACAGATATTTCGGATCCCTTTGAAGACTATAGGGCCAAAGGAAATATCCTCCGAGAACAAAGAGAAAGAAGCTTTCTGAGAAACTTCTTTGTGTTCTGTGAAATCATCTCACAGAGTTACAGCTTTCCACTCAAGAAACCTTTCGCTAAGACAGTTCTTGTGGAATTCGCATAGTGATATTTGGAAGCCCATAGAGGGCTATGGTGAAAAAGGAAATATCCTCAGATGAAACCTGGAAAGAAGCTTTCTGAGAAACTGCTTAGTATTCTGTTAATTCATCTCACAGAGTTACATCTGTATTTCGTGCATCTCTTTGCTAGCCTTATTTCTGTCGCATCTGAGAACAGATATTTCGGATCCCTTTGAGACTATAGGGCCAAAGGAAATATCCTACGATAACAAAGAGAAAGAAGCTTTCTGAGAAACTTCTTTGGGTTCTGTGAAATCATCTCACAGAGTTACAGCTTTCCCCGCAAGAAGCCTTTCGCTAAGACAGTTCTTGTGGAATTGGCAAAGTGATATTTGGAAGCCCATAGAGGGCAATGGTGAAAAAGGAAATATCCTCAGATGAAATCTGGAAAGAAGCTTTCTGAGAAACTGCTTAGTGTTCTGTCAATTCATCTCAGAGAGTTACATCTGTATTTCGTGGATCTCTTTGCTAGCCTTATTTCTGTGGAATCTGAGAACAGATATTTCGGATCCCTTTGAAGACTACAGGGCCAAAGGAAATATCCTCCGATAACAAAGAGAAAGAAGCTTTCTGAGAAACTTGTGTTCTGTGAAATCATCTCACAGAGTTTCAGCTTTCCCCTGAAGAAGCCTTTCGCTAAGACAGTTCTTGTGGAATTGGCAAAGTGATATTTGGAAGCCCTTAGAGGACTATGGTGAAAAAGGAAATATCCTCAGATGAAATCTGGAAAGAAGCTTTCTGAGAAACTGCTCTGTGAAGTGTGACTTCCACTCACAGAGTTACATCTGTATTTCGTGGATCTCTTTGCTAGCCTTATTTCTGTGGAATCTGAGAACAGATATTTCGTATCCCTTTCAAGACTATAGGGCCAAAGGAAATATCCTCCGATAACAAAGAGAAAGAAGCTTTCTGAGAAACTTCTTTGTGTTCTGTGAAATCATCTCACAGAGTTACAGCTTTCCACTCAAGAAACCTTTCGCTAAGACAGTTCTTGTGGAATTCGCATAGTGATATTTGGAAGCCCATAGAGGGCTATGGTGAAAAAGGAAATATCCTCAGATGAAACCTGGAAAGAAGCTTTCTGAGAAACTGCTTAGTATTCTGTTAATTCATCTCACAGAGTTACATCTGTATTTCGTGGATCTCTTTGCTAGCCTTGTTTCTGTCGCATCTGAGAACAGATATTTCGGATCCCTTTGAGACTATAGGGCCAAAGGAAATATCCTACGATAAGAAAGAGGAAGAAGCTTTCTGAGAAACTTCTTTGGGTTCTGTGAAATCATCTCACAGAGTTACAGCTTTCCCCTCAAGAAGCCTTTCGCTAAGACAGTTCTTGTGGAATTGGCAAAGTGATATTTGGAAGGCCATAGAGGGCAATGGTGAAAAAGGAAATATCCTCAGATGAAATCTGGAAAGAAGCTTTCTGAGAAACTGCTTAGTGTTCTGTCAATTCATCTCAGAGAGTTACATCTGTATTTCGTGGATCTCTTTGCTAGCCTTATTTCTGTGGAATCTGAGAACAGATATTTCGGATCCCTTTGAAGACTATAGGGCCAAAGGAAATATCCACCGATAACAAAGAGAAAGAAGCTTTCTGAGAAACTTCTTTGTGTTCTCTGAAATCATCTCACAGAGTTACAGCTTTCCCCTCAAGAAGCCTTTCGCTAAGACAGTTCTTGTGGAATTGGCAAAGTGATATTTGGAAGCCCATTGAGGGCTATGGTGAAAAAGGAAATATCCTCAGATGAAATCTGGAAAGAAGCTTTCTGAGAAACTGCTTAGTGTTCTGTTAATTCATCTCACAGAGTTACATCTGTATTTCGTGGATCTCTTTGCTAGCCTTATTTCTGTGGAATCTGAGAACAGATATTTCAGATCCCTTTGAAGACTATAGGGCCAAAGGAAATATTCTCCGATAACAAAGAGAAAGAAGCTTTCTGAGAAACTTCTTTGTGTTCTGTGAAATCACCTCACAGAGTTTCAGCTTTCCCCTCAAGAAGCCTTTCGCTAAGACAGTTCTTGTGGAATTGGAAAGTGATATTTGGAAGCCCTTAGAGGACTATGGTGAAAAAGGAAATATCCTCAGATGAAATCTGGAAAGAAGCTTTCTGAGAAACTGCTCTGTGATGTGTGACTTCCACTCACAGGGTTACATCTGTATTTCGTGGATCTCTTTGCTAGCCTTATTTCTGTGGAATCTGAGAACAGATATTTCGGATTCCTTTGAAGACTATAGGGCCAAAGGAAATATCCTCCGAGAACAAAGAGAAAGAAGCTTTCTGAGAAACTTCTTTGTGTTCTGTGAAATCATCTCACAGAGTTACAGCTTTCCACTCAAGAAACCTTTCGCTAAGACAGTTCTTGTGGAATTCGCATAGTGATATTTGGAAGCCCATAGAGGGCTATGGTGAAAAAGGAAATATCCTCAGATGAAACCTGGAAAGAAGCTTTCTGAGAAACTGCTTAGTATTCTGTTAATTCATCTCACAGTGTTACATCTGTATTTCGTGGATCTCTTTGCTAGCCTTATTTCTGTCGCATCTGAGAACAGATATTTCGGATCCCTTTGAGACTATAGGGCCAAAGGAAATATCCTACGATAACAAAGAGAAAGAAGCTTTCTGAGAAACTTCTTTGGGTTCTGTGAAATTATCTCACAGAGTTACAGCTTTCCCCTCAAGAAGCCTTTCGCTAAGACAGTTCTTGTGGAATTGGCAAAGTGATATTTGGAAGGCCATAGAGGGCAATGGTGAAAAAGGAAATATCCTCAGATGAAATCTGGAAAGAAGCTTTCTGAGAAACTGCTTAGTGTTCTGTCAATTCATCTCAGAGAGTTACATCTGTATTTCGTGGATCTCTTTGCTAGCCTTATTTCTGTGGAATCTGAGAACAGATATTTCGGATCCCTTTGAAGACTATAGGGCCAAAGGAAATATCCACTGATAACAAAGAGAAAGAAGCTTTCTGAGAAACTTCTTTGTGTTCTCTGAAATCATCTCACAGAGTTACAGCTTTCCCCTCAAGAAGCCTTTCACTAAGACAGTTCTTGTGGAATTGGCAAAGTGATATTTGGAAGCCCATTGAGGGCTATGGTGAAAAAGGAAATATCCTCAGATGAAATCTGGAAAGAAGCTTTCTGAGAAACTGCTTAGTGTTCTGTTAATTCATCTCACAGAGTTACATGTGTATTTCGTGGATCTCTTTGCTAGCCTTATTTCTGTGGAATCTGAGAACAGATATTTCGGATCCCTTTGAAGACTACAGGGCCAAAGGAAATATTCTCCGATAACAAAGAGAAAGAAGCTTTCTGAGAAACTTCTTTGTGTTCTGTGAAATCACCTCACAGAGTTTCAGCTTTCCCCTCAAGAAGCCTTTCGCTAAGACAGTTCTTGTGGAATTGGCAAAGTGATATTTGGAAGCCCTTAGAGGACTATGGTGAAAAAGGAAATATCCTCAGATGAAATCTGGAAAGAAGCTTTCTGAGAAACTGCTCTGTGATGTGTGACTTCCACTCACAGAGTTACATCTGTATTTCGTGGATCTCTTTGCTAGCCTTATTTCTGTGGAATCTGAGAACAGATATTTCGGATCCCTTTGAAGACTATAGGGCCAAAGGAAATATCCTCCGAGAACAAAGAGAAAGAAGCTTTCTGAGAAACTTCTTTGTGTTCTGTGAAATCATCTCACAGAGTTACACCTTTCCCCTCAAGAAGCCTTTCGCTAAGACAGTTCTTGTGGAATTGGCAAAGTGATATTTGGAAGGCCATAGAGGGCAATGGTGAAAAAGGAAATATCCTCAGATGAAATCTGGAAAGAAGCTTTCTGAGAAACTGCTTAGTGTTCTGTCAATTCTTCTCAGAGAGTTACATCTGTATTTCGTGGATCTCTTTGCTAGCCTTATTTCTGTGGAATCTGAGAACAGATATTTCGGATCCCTTTGAAGACTATAGGGCCAAAGGAAATATCCACCGATAACAAAGAGAAAGAAGCTTTCTGAGAAACTTCTTTGTGTTCTCTGAAATCATCTCACAGAGTTACAGCTTTCCCCTCAAGAAGCCTTTCGCTAAGACAGTTCTTGTGGAATTGGCAAAGTGATATTTGGAAGCCCATTGAGGGCTATGGTGAAAAAGGAAATATCCTCAGATGAAATCTGGAAAGAAGCTTTCTGAGAAACTGCTTAGTGTTCTGTTAATTCATCTCACAGAGTTACATCTGTATTTCGTGGATCTCTTTGCTAGCCTTATTTCTGTGGAATCTGAGAACAGATATTTCGGATCCCTTTGAAGACTATAGGGCCAAAGGAAATATTCTCCGATAACAAAGAGAAAGAAGCTTTCTGAGAAACTTCTTTGTGTTCTGTGAAATCACCTCACAGAGTTTCAGATTTCCCCTCAAGAAACCTTTCGCTAAGACAGTTCTTGTGGAATTGGCAAAGTGATATTTGGAAGCCCTTAGAGGACTATGGTGAAAAAGGAAATATCCTCAGATGAAATCTGGAAAGAAGCTTTCTGAGAAACTGCTCTGTGATGTGTGACTTCCACTCACAGAGTTACATCTGTATTTCGTGGATCTCTTTTGCTAGCCTTATTTCTGTGGAATCTGAGAACAGATATTTCGGATCCCTTTGAAGACTATAGGGCCAAAGGAAATATCCTCCGAGAACAAAGAGAAAGAAGCTTTCTGAGAAACTTCTTTGTGTTCTGTGAAATCATCTCACAGAGTTACACCTTTCCCCTCAAGAAGCCTTTCGCTAAGACAGTTCTTGTGGAATTCGCATAGTGATATTTGGAAGCCCATAGAAGGCTATGGTGAAAAAGGAAATATCCTCAGATGAAACCTGGAAAGAAGCTTTCTGAGAAACTGCTTAGTATTCTGTTAATTCATCTCACAGAGTTACATCTGTATTTCGTGGATCTCTTTGCTAGCCTTATTTCTGTCGCATCTGAGAACAGATATTTCGGATCCTTTTGAGACTATAGGGCCTAAGGAAATATCCTACGATAACAAAGAGAAAGAAGCTTTCTGAGAAACTTCTTTGGGTTCTGTGAAATCATCTCACAGAGTTTCAGCTTTCCCATGAAGAAGCCTTTCGCTAAGACAGTTCTTGTGGAATTGGCAAAAGTGATATATGGAAGGCCATAGAGGGCAATGGTGAAAAAGGAAATATCCTCAGATGAAATCTGGAAAGAAGCTTTCTGAGAAACTTCTCTGTGATGTGTGACTTCCACTCACAGAATTACATCTGTATTTCTTGTATCTCTTTGCTAGCCTTATTTCTGTGGAATCTGAGAACAGATATTTCGGATCCCTTTGACGACTATAGGGCCAAAGGAAATATCCTCCGATAACTAAGAGAAAGAAACTTTCCGAGAAACTTCTTTGTGTTTTGTGAAATCTTCTCACAGAGTTACAGCTTTCCACTCAAGAAGCCTTTCGCTAAGACAGTTCTTGTGGAATAGGCAAAGTGATATTTGGAAGCCCATAGAGGGCTATGGTGAAGAAGGAAATATCCTCAGATGAAATCTGGAAAGAAGCTTTCTGAGAAACTGCTTAGTATTCTGTTAATTCATCTCACAGAGTTACATCTGTATTTCGTGGATCTCTTTGCTAGCCTTATTTCTGTGCAATCTGAGAACAGATATTTCGGATCCCTTTGAGACTATAGGGTCAAAGGAAGTATCCTACGATAACAAAGAGAAAGAAGCTTTCTGAAAAACTTCTTTGGGTTCTGTGAAATCATCTCACAGAGTTACAGCTTTCCCCTGAAGAAGCCTTTCGCTAAGACAGTTCTTGTGGAATTGGCAAAGTGATATTTGGAAGCCCATAGAGGGCAATGGTGAAAAAGGAAATATCCTCAGATGAAATCTGGAAAGAAGCTTTCTGAGAAACTGCTTAGTGTTCTGTCAATTCATCTCAGAGAGTTACATCTGTATTTCGTGGATCTCTTTGCTAGCCTTATTTCTGTGGAATCTGAGAACAGATATTTCGGATCCCTTTGAAGACTATAGGGCCAAAGGAAATATCCTCCGATAACAAAGAGAAAGAAGCTTTCTGAGAAACTTCTTTGTGTTCTGTGAAATCATCTCACAGAGTTACAGCTTTCCCCTCAAGAAGCCTTTCGCTAAGACAGTTCTTGTGGAATTGGCAAAGTGATATTTGGAAGCCCATAGAGGGCTATGGTGAAAAAGGAAATATCCTCAGATGAAATCTGGAAAGAAGATTTCTGAGAAACTGCTTAGTGTTCTGTTAATTCATCTCACAGGGTTACATCTGTATTTCGTGGATCTCTTTGCTAGCCTTATTTCTGTGGAATCTGAGAACAGATATTTCGGATCCCTTTGAAGACTATAGGGCCAAAGGAAATATCCACCGATAACAAAGAGAAAGAAGCTTTCTGAGAAACTTCTTTGTGTTCTCTGAAATCATCTCACAGAGTTACAGCTTTCCCCTCAAGAAGCCTTTCGCTAAGACAGTTCTTGTGGAATTGGCAAAGTGATATTTGGAAGCCCATTGAGGGCTATGGTGAAAAAGGAAATATCCTCAGATGAAATCTGGAAAGAAGCTTTCTGAGAAACTGCTTAGTGTTCTGTTAATTCATCTCACAGAGTTACATCTGTATTTCGTGGATCTCTTTGCTAGCCTTATTTCTGTGGAATCTGAGAACAGATATTTCGGATCCCTTTGAAGACTATAGGGCCAAAGGAAATATTCTCCGATAACAAAGAGAAAGAAGCTTTCTGAGAAACTTCTTTGTGTTCTGTGAAATCACCTCACAGAGTTTCAGATTTCCCCTCAAGAAACCTTTCGCTAAGACAGTTCTTGTGGAATTGGCAAAGTGATTTTGGAAGCCCTTAGAGGACTATGGTGAAAAAGGAAATATCCTCAGATGAAATCTGGAAAGAAGCTTTCTGAGAAACTGCTCTGTGATGTGTGACTTCCACTCACAGAGTTACATCTGTATTTCGTGGATCTCTTTTGCTAGCCTTATTTCTGTGGAATCTGAGAACAGATATTTCGGATCCCTTTGAAGACTATAGGGCCAAAGGAAATATCCTCCGAGAACAAAGAGAAAGAAGCTTTCTGAGAAACTTCTTTGTGTTCTGTGAAATCATCTCACAGAGTTACACCTTTCCCCTCAAGAAGCCTTTCGCTAAGACAGTTCTTGTGGAATTCGCATAGTGATATTTGGAAGCCCATAGAAGGCTATGGTGAAAAAGGAAATATCCTCAGATGAAACCTGGAAAGAAGCTTTCTGAGAAACTGCTTAGTATTCTGTTAATTCATCTCACAGAGTTACATCTGTATTTCGTGGATCTCTTTGCTAGCCTTATTTCTGTCGCATCTGAGAACAGATATTTCGGATCCTTTTGAGACTATAGGGCCTAAGGAAATATCCTACGATAACAAAGAGAAAGAAGCTTTCTGAGAAACTTCTTTGGGTTCTGTGAAATCATCTCACAGAGTTTCAGCTTTCCCATGAAGAAGCCTTTCGCTAAGACAGTTCTTGTGGAATTGGCAAAAGTGATATATGGAAGGCCATAGAGGGCAATGGTGAAAAAGGAAATATCCTCAGATGAAATCTGGAAAGAAGCTTTCTGAGAAACTTCTCTGTGATGTGTGACTTCCACTCACAGAATTACATCTGTATTTCTTGTATCTCTTTGCTAGCCTTATTTCTGTGGAATCTGAGAACAGATATTTCGGATCCCTTTGACGACTATAGGGCCAAAGGAAATATCCTCCGATAACTAAGAGAAAGAAACTTTCCGAGAAACTTCTTTGTGTTTTGTGAAATCTTCTCACAGAGTTACAGCTTTCCACTCAAGAAGCCTTTCGCTAAGACAGTTCTTGTGGAATAGGCAAAGTGATATTTGGAAGCCCATAGAGGGCTATGGTGAAGAAGGAAATATCCTCAGATGAAATCTGGAAAGAAGCTTTCTGAGAAACTGCTTAGTATTCTGTTAATTCATCTCACAGAGTTACATCTGTATTTCGTGGATCTCTTTGCTAGCCTTATTTCTGTGCAATCTGAGAACAGATATTTCGGATCCCTTTGAGACTATAGGGTCAAAGGAAGTATCCTACGATAACAAAGAGAAAGAAGCTTTCTGAAAAACTTCTTTGGGTTCTGTGAAATCATCTCACAGAGTTACAGCTTTCCCCTGAAGAAGCCTTTCGCTAAGACAGTTCTTGTGGAATTGGCAAAGTGATATTTGGAAGGCCATAGAGGGCAATGGTGAAAAAGGAAATATCCTCAGATGAAATCTGGAAAGAAGCTTTCTGAGAAACTGCTTAGTGTTCTGTCAATTCATCTCAGAGAGTTACATCTGTATTTCGTGGATCTCTTTGCTAGCCTTATTTCTGTGGAATCTGAGAACAGATATTTCGGATCCCTTTGAAGACTATAGGGCCAAAGGAAATATCCTCCGATAACAAAGAGAAAGAAGCTTTCTGAGAAACTTCTTTGTGTTCTGTGAAATCATCTCACAGAGTTACAGCTTTCCCCTCAAGAAGCCTTTCGCTAAGACAGTTCTTGTGGAATTGGCAAAGTGATATTTGGAAGCCCATAGAGGGCTATGGTGAAAAAGGAAATATCCTCAGATGAAATCTGGAAAGAAGATTTCTGAGAAACTGCTTAGTGTTCTGTTAATTCATCTCACAGGGTTACATCTGTATTTCGTGGATCTCTTTGCTAGCCTTATTTCTGTGGAATCTGAGAACAGATATTTCGGATCCCTTTGAAGACTACAGGGCCAAAGGAAATATCCTCCGATAACAAAGAGAAAGAAGCTTTCTGAGAAACTTCTTTGTGTTCTGTGAAATCATCTCACAGATTTTCAGCTTTCCCCTGAAGAAGCCTTTCGCTAAGACAGTTCTTGTGGAATTGGCAAAGTGATATTTGGAAGCCCTAAGAGGACTATGGTGAAAAAGGAAATATCCTCAGATGAAATCTGGAAAGAAGCTTTCTGAGAAACTGCTCTGTGATGTGTGACTTCCAGTCACAGAGTTACATCTGTATTTCGTGGATCTCTTTGCTAGCCTTATTTCTGTGGAATCTGAGAACAGATATTTCGGATTCCTTTGAAGACTATAGGGCCAAAGGAAATATCCTCCGAGAACAAAGAGAAAGAAGCTTTCTGAGAAACTTCTTTGGGTTCTGTGAAATCATCTCACAGAGTTACAGCTTTCCCCTGAAGAAGCCTTTCGCTAAGACAGTTCTTGTGGAATTGGCAAAGTGATATTTGGAAGGCCATAGAGGACTATGGTGAAAAAGGAAATATCCTCAGATGAAATCTGGAAAGAAGCTTTCTGAGAAACTGCTTAGTGTTCTGTCAATTCATCTCAGAGAGTTACATCTGTATTTCGTGGATCTCTTTGCTAGCCTTATTTCTGTGGAATCTGAGAACAGATATTTCGGATCCCTTTGAAGACTATAGTGCCAAAGGAAATATCCACCGATAACAAAGAGAAAGAAGCTTTCTGAGAAACTTCTTTGTGTTCTCTGAAATCATCTCACAGAGTTACAGCTTTCCCCTCAAGAAGCCTTTCGCTAAGACAGTTCTTGTGGAATTGGCAAAGTGATATTTGGAAGCCCATTGAGGGCTATGGTGAAAAAGGAAATATCCTCAGATGAAATCTGGAAAGAAGCTTTCTGAGAAACTGCTTAGTGTTCTGTTAATTCATCTCACAGAGTTACATCTGTATTTCGTGGATCTCTTTGCTAGCCTTATTTCTGTGGAATCTGAGAACAGATATTTCGGATCCCTTTGAAGACTACAGGGCCAAAGGAAATATTCTCCGATAACAAAGAGAAAGAAGCTTTCTGAGAAACTTCTTTGTGTTCTCTGAAATCATCTCACAGAGTTTCAGCTTTCCCCTCAAGAAGCCTTTCGCTAAGACAGTTCTTGTGGAATTGGCAAAGTGATATTTGGAAGCCCTTAGAGGACTATGGTGAAAAAGGAAATATCCTCAGATGAAATCTGCAAAGAAGCTTTCTGAGAAACTGCTCTGTGACGTGTGACTTCCACTCACAGAGTTACATCTGTATTTCGTGGATCTCTTTGCTATCCTTATTTCTGTGGAATCTGAGAACAGATATTTCGGATCCCTTTGAAGACTATAGGGCCAAAGGAAATATCCTCCGAGAACTAAGAGAAAGAAACTTTCCGAGAAACTTCTTTGTGTTTTGTGAAATCTTCTCACAGAGTTACAGCTTTCCACTCAAGAAGACTTTCGCTAAGACAGTTCTTGTGGAATAGGCAAAGTGATATTTGGAAGCCCATAGAGGCCTTTGGTGAAGAAGGAAATATCCTGAGATGAAATCTGGAAAGAAGCTTTCTGAGAAACTGCTTAGTGTTCTGTTAATTCATCTCACAGAGTTACATCTGTATTTCGTGGATCTCTTTACTGGCCTTATTTCTGTGGAATCTGAGAACAGATATTTCGGATCCCTTTGAAGACTATAGGGCCAATGGAAATATCCTCCGATAACAAAGAGAAAGAAGCTTTCTGAGAAACTTCTTTGTGTTCTGTGAAATCATCTCACAGAGTTACAGCTTTCCACTCAAGAAGCCTTTCGCTAAGACAGTTCTTGTGGAATTCGCATAGTGATATTTGGAAGCCCATAGAGGGCTATGGTGAAAAAGGAAATATCCTCAGATGAAACCTGGAAAGAAGCTTTCTGAGAAACTGCTTAGTATTCTGTTAATTCATCTCACAGAGTTACATCTGTATTTCGTGGGTCTCTTTGCTAGCCTTATTTCAGTGCAATCTGAGAACAGATATTTCGGATCCCTTTGAGACTATAGGGCCAAAGGAAATATCCTACGATAACAAAGAGAAAGAAGCTTTGTGAGAAACTTCTTTGGGTTCTGTGAAATCATCTCACAGAGTTACAGCTTTCCCCTGAAGAAGCCTTTCGCTAAGACAGTTCTTGTGGAATTGGCAAAGTGATATTTGGAAGCCCATAGAGGGCTATGGTGAAAAAGGAAATATCCTCAGATGAAATCTGGAAAGAAGCTTTCTGAGAAACTGCTTAGTGTTCTGTCAATTCATCTCAGAGAGTTACATCTGTATTTCGTGGATCTCTTTGCTAGCCTTATTTCTGTGGAATCTGAGAACAGATATTTCGGATCCCTTTGAAGACTATAGGGCCAAAGGAAATATCCTCCGATAACAAAGAGAAAGAAGCTTTCTGAGAAACTTCTTTGTGTTCTGTGAAATCATCTCACAGAGTTACACCTTTCCCCTCAAGAAGCCTTTCGCTAAGACAGTTCTTGTGGAATTCGCATAGTGATATTTGGAAGCCCATAGAAGGCTATGGTGAAAAAGGAAATATCCTCAGATGAAACCTGGAAAGAAGCTTTCTGAGAAACTGCTTAGTATTCTGTTAATTCATCTCACAGAGTTACATCTGTATTTCGTGGATCTCTTTGCTAGCCTTATTTCTGTCGCATCTGAGAACAGATATTTCGGATCCTTTTGAGACTATAGGGCCTAAGGAAATATCCTACGATAACAAAGAGAAAGAAGCTTTCTGAGAAACTTCTTTGGGTTCTGTGAAATCATCTCACAGAGTTTCAGCTTTCCCATGAAGAAGCCTTTCGCTAAGACAGTTCTTGTGGAATTGGCAAAAGTGATATATGGAAGGCCATAGAGGGCAATGGTGAAAAAGGAAATATCCTCAGATGAAATCTGGAAAGAAGCTTTCTGAGAAACTTCTCTGTGATGTGTGACTTCCACTCACAGAATTACATCTGTATTTCTTGTATCTCTTTGCTAGCCTTATTTCTGTGGAATCTGAGAACAGATATTTCGGATCCCTTTGACGACTATAGGGCCAAAGGAAATATCCTCCGATAACTAAGAGAAAGAAACTTTCCGAGAAACTTCTTTGTGTTTTGTGAAATCTTCTCACAGAGTTACAGCTTTCCACTCAAGAAGCCTTTCGCTAAGACAGTTCTTGTGGAATAGGCAAAGTGATATTTGGAAGCCCATAGAGGGCTATGGTGAAGAAGGAAATATCCTCAGATGAAATCTGGAAAGAAGCTTTCTGAGAAACTGCTTAGTATTCTGTTAATTCATCTCACAGAGTTACATCTGTATTTCGTGGATCTCTTTGCTAGCCTTATTTCTGTGCAATCTGAGAACAGATATTTCGGATCCCTTTGAGACTATAGGGTCAAAGGAAGTATCCTACGATAACAAAGAGAAAGAAGCTTTCTGAAAAACTTCTTTGGGTTCTGTGAAATCATCTCACAGAGTTACAGCTTTCCCCTGAAGAAGCCTTTCGCTAAGACAGTTCTTGTGGAATTGGCAAAGTGATATTTGGAAGGCCATAGAGGGCAATGGTGAAAAAGGAAATATCCTCAGATGAAATCTGGAAAGAAGCTTTCTGAGAAACTGCTTAGTGTTCTGTCAATTCATCTCAGAGAGTTACATCTGTATTTCGTGGATCTCTTTGCTAGCCTTATTTCTGTGGAATCTGAGAACAGATATTTCGGATCCCTTTGAAGACTATAGGGCCAAAGGAAATATCCTCCGATAACAAAGAGAAAGAAGCTTTCTGAGAAACTTCTTTGTGTTCTGTGAAATCATCTCACAGAGTTACAGCTTTCCCCTCAAGAAGCCTTTCGCTAAGACAGTTCTTGTGGAATTGGCAAAGTGATATTTGGAAGCCCATAGAGGGCTATGGTGAAAAAGGAAATATCCTCAGATGAAATCTGGAAAGAAGATTTCTGAGAAACTGCTTAGTGTTCTGTTAATTCATCTCACAGGGTTACATCTGTATTTCGTGGATCTCTTTGCTAGCCTTATTTCTGTGGAATCTGAGAACAGATATTTCGGATCCCTTTGAAGACTACAGGGCCAAAGGAAATATCCTCCGATAACAAAGAGAAAGAAGCTTTCTGAGAAACTTCTTTGTGTTCTGTGAAATCATCTCACAGATTTTCAGCTTTCCCCTGAAGAAGCCTTTCGCTAAGACAGTTCTTGTGGAATTGGCAAAGTGATATTTGGAAGCCCTAAGAGGACTATGGTGAAAAAGGAAATATCCTCAGATGAAATCTGGAAAGAAGCTTTCTGAGAAACTGCTCTGTGATGTGTGACTTCCAGTCACAGAGTTACATCTGTATTTCGTGGATCTCTTTGCTAGCCTTATTTCTGTGGAATCTGAGAACAGATATTTCGGATTCCTTTGAAGACTATAGGGCCAAAGGAAATATCCTCCGAGAACAAAGAGAAAGAAGCTTTCTGAGAAACTTCTTTGGGTTCTGTGAAATCATCTCACAGAGTTACAGCTTTCCCCTGAAGAAGCCTTTCGCTAAGACAGTTCTTGTGGAATTGG
Source organism: Macaca mulatta (assembly GCF_049350105.2). Classification (NCBI taxonomy): domain Eukaryota; kingdom Metazoa; phylum Chordata; class Mammalia; order Primates; family Cercopithecidae; genus Macaca; species Macaca mulatta. Next base: position 54,622,470 of record NC_133422.1, on the reverse strand, counting down.
CAAAGTGATATTTGGAAGGCCATAGAGGACTATGGTGAAAAAGGAAATATCCTCAGATGAAATCTGGAAAGAAGCTTTCTGAGAAACTGCTTAGTGTTCTGTCAATTCATCTCAGAGAGTTACATCTGTATTTCGTGGATCTCTTTGCTAGCCTTATTTCTGTGGAATCTGAGAACAGATATTTCGGATCCCTTTGAAGACTATAGTGCCAAAGGAAATATCCACCGATAACAAAGAGAAAGAAGCTTTCTGAGAAACTTCTTTGTGTTCTCTGAAATCATCTCACAGAGTTACAGCTTTCCCCTCAAGAAGCCTTTCGCTAAGACAGTTCTTGTGGAATTGGCAAAGTGATATTTGGAAGCCCATTGAGGGCTATGGTGAAAAAGGAAATATCCTCAGATGAAATCTGGAAAGAAGCTTTCTGAGAAACTGCTTAGTGTTCTGTTAATTCATCTCACAGAGTTACATCTGTATTTCGTGGATCTCTTTGCTAGCCTTATTTCTGTGGAATCTGAGAACAGATATTTCGGATCCCTTTGAAGACTACAGGGCCAAAGGAAATATTCTCCGATAACAAAGAGAAAGAAGCTTTCTGAGAAACTTCTTTGTGTTCTCTGAAATCATCTCACAGAGTTTCAGCTTTCCCCTCAAGAAGCCTTTCGCTAAGACAGTTCTTGTGGAATTGGCAAAGTGATATTTGGAAGCCCTTAGAGGACTATGGTGAAAAAGGAAATATCCTCAGATGAAATCTGCAAAGAAGCTTTCTGAGAAACTGCTCTGTGACGTGTGACTTCCACTCACAGAGTTACATCTGTATTTCGTGGATCTCTTTGCTATCCTTATTTCTGTGGAATCTGAGAACAGATATTTCGGATCCCTTTGAAGACTATAGGGCCAAAGGAAATATCCTCCGAGAACTAAGAGAAAGAAACTTTCCGAGAAACTTCTTTGTGTTTTGTGAAATCTTCTCACAGAGTTACAGCTTTCCACTCAAGAAGACTTTCGCTAAGACAGTTCTTGTGGAATAGGCAAAGTGATATTTGGAAGCCCATAGAGGCCTTTGGTGAAGAAGGAAATATCCTGAGATGAAATCTGGAAAGAAGCTTTCTGAGAAACTGCTTAGTGTTCTGTTAATTCATCTCACAGAGTTACATCTGTATTTCGTGGATCTCTTTACTGGCCTTATTTCTGTGGAATCTGAGAACAGATATTTCGGATCCCTTTGAAGACTATAGGGCCAATGGAAATATCCTCCGATAACAAAGAGAAAGAAGCTTTCTGAGAAACTTCTTTGTGTTCTGTGAAATCATCTCACAGAGTTACAGCTTTCCACTCAAGAAGCCTTTCGCTAAGACAGTTCTTGTGGAATTCGCATAGTGATATTTGGAAGCCCATAGAGGGCTATGGTGAAAAAGGAAATATCCTCAGATGAAACCTGGAAAGAAGCTTTCTGAGAAACTGCTTAGTATTCTGTTAATTCATCTCACAGAGTTACATCTGTATTTCGTGGGTCTCTTTGCTAGCCTTATTTCAGTGCAATCTGAGAACAGATATTTCGGATCCCTTTGAGACTATAGGGCCAAAGGAAATATCCTACGATAACAAAGAGAAAGAAGCTTTGTGAGAAACTTCTTTGGGTTCTGTGAAATCATCTCACAGAGTTACAGCTTTCCCCTGAAGAAGCCTTTCGCTAAGACAGTTCTTGTGGAATTGGCAAAGTGATATTTGGAAGCCCATAGAGGGCTATGGTGAAAAAGGAAATATCCTCAGATGAAATCTGGAAAGAAGCTTTCTGAGAAACTGCTTAGTGTTCTGTCAATTCATCTCAGAGAGTTACATCTGTATTTCGTGGATCTCTTTGCTAGCCTTATTTCTGTGGAATCTGAGAACAGATATTTCGGATCCCTTTGAAGACTATAGGGCCAAAGGAAATATCCTCCGATAACAAAGAGAAAGAAGCTTTTTGAGAAACTTCTTTGTGTTCTGTGAAATCATCTCACAGAGTTACAGCTTTCCCCTCAAGAAGCCTTTCGCTAAGACAGTTCTTGTGGAATTGGCAAAGTGATATTTGGAAGCCCATTGAGGGCTATGGTGAAAAAGGAAATATCCTCAGATGAAATCTGGAAAGAAGCTTTCTGAGAAACTGCTTAGTGTTCTGTTAATTCATCTCACAGAGTTACATCTGTATTTCGTGGATCTCTTTGCTAGCCTTATTTCTGTGGAATCTGAGAACAGATATTTCGGATCCCTTTGAAGACTACAGGGCCAAAGGATATATCCTCCGATAACAAAGAGAAAGAAGCTTTCTGAGAAACTTCTTTGTGTTCTGTGAAATCATCTCACAGAGTTTCAGCTTTCCCCTGAAGAAGCCCTTCGCTAAGACAGTTCTTGTGGAATTGGCAAAGTGATATTTGGAAGCCCTTAGAGGACTATGGTGAAAAAGGAAATATCCTCAGATGAAATCTGGAAAGAAACTTTCTGAGAAACTGCTCTGTGATGTGTGACTTCCACTCACAGAGTTACATCTGTATTTCGTGGATCTCTTTGCTAGCCTTATTTCTGTGGAATCTGAGAACAGATATTTCGGATCCCTTTGAAGACTACAGGGCCAAAGGATATATCCTCCGATAACAAAGAGAAAGAAGCTTTCTGAGAAACTTCTTTGTGTTCTGTGAAATCATCTCACAGAGTTTCAGCTTTCCCCTGAAGAAGCCTTTCGCTAAGACAGTTCTTGTGGAATTGTCAAAGTGATATTTGGAAGCCCTTAGAGGACTATGGTGAAAAAGGAAATATCCTCAGATGAAATCTGGAAAGAAGCTTTCTGAGAAACTGCTCTGTGATGTGTGACTTCCACTCACAGAGTTACATCTGTATTTCGTGGATCTCTTTGCTAGCCTTATTTCTGTGGAATCTGAGAACAGATATTTCGGATCCCTTTGAAGACTATGGGGCCAAAGGAAATATCCTCCGAGAACAAAGAGAAAGAAGCTTTCTGAGAAACTTCTTTGTGTTCTGTGAAATCATCTCACAGAGTTACAGCTTTCCACTCAAGAAGCCTTTCGCTAAGACAGTTCTTGTGGAATTCGCATAGTGATATTTGGAAGCCCATAGAGGGCTATGGTGAAAAAGGAAATATCCTCAGATGAAACCTGGAAAGAAGCTTTCTGAGAAACTGCTTAGTATTCTGTTAATTCATCTCACAGAGTTACATCTGTATTTCGTGGATCTCTTTGCTAGCCTTATTTTGTCGCATCTGAGAACAGATATTTCGGATCCCTTTGAGACTATAGGGCCAAAGGAAATATCCTACGATAACAAAGAGAAAGAAGCTTTCTGAGAAACTTCTTTGGGTTCTGTGAAATCATCTCACAGAGTTACAGCTTTCCCCTCAAGAAGCCTTTCGCTAAGACAGTTCTTGTGGAATTGGCAAAGTGATATTTAGAAGCCCATAGAGGGCAATGGTGAAAAAGGAAATATCCTCAGATGAAATCTGGAAAGAAGCTTTCTGAGAAACTGCTTAGTGTTCTGTCAATTCATCTCAGAGAGTTACATCTGTATTTCGTGGATCTCTTTGCTAGCCTTATTTCTGTGGAATCTGAGAACAGATATTTCGGATCCCTTTGAAGACTATAGGGCCAAAGGAAATATCCTCCGATAACAAAGAGAAAGAAGCTTTCTGAGAAACTTCTTTGTGTTCTGTGAAATCATCTCACAGAGTTACAGCTTTCCCCTCAAGAAGCCTTACGCTAAGACAGTTCTTGTGGAATTGGCAAAGTGATATTTGGAAGCCCATTGAGGGCTATGGTGAAAAAGGAAATATCCTCAGATGAAATCTGGAAAGAAGCTTTCTGAGAAACTGCTTAGTGTTCTGTTAATTCATCTCACAGAGTTACATCTGTATTTCGTGGATCTCTTTGCTAGCCTTATTTCTGTGGAATCTGAGAACAGATATTTCGGATCCCTTTGAAGACTACAGGGCCAAAGGAAATATCCTCCGATAACAAAGAGAAAGAAGCTTTCTGAGAAACTTGTGTTCTGTGAAATCATCTCACAGAGTTTCAGCTTTCCCCTGAAGAAGCCTTTCGCTAAGACAGTTCTTGTGGAATTGGCAAAGTGATATTTGGAAGCCCTTAGAGGACTATGGTGAAAAAGGAAATATCCTCAGATGTAATCTGGAAAGAAGCTTTCTGAGAAACTGCTCTGTGAAGTGTGACTTCCACTCACAGAGTTACATCTGTATTTCGTGGATCTCTTTGCTAGCCTTATTTCTGTGGAATCTGAGAACAGATATTTCGGATCCCTTTGAAGACTATAGGGCCAAAGGAAATATCCTCCGATAACAAAGAGAAAGAAGCTTTCTGAGAAACTTCTTTGTGTTCTGTGAAATCATCTCACAGAGTTACAGCTTTCCCCTCAAGAAGCCTTTCGCTAAGACAGTTCTTGTGGAATTGGCAAAGTGATATTTGGAAGCCCATAGAGGGCTATGGTGAAAAAGGAAATATCCTCAGATGAAATCTGGAAAGAAGATTTCTGAGAAACTGCTTAGTGTTCTGTTAATTCATCTCACAGGGTTACATCTGTATTTCGTGGATCTCTTTGCTAGCCTTATTTCTGTGGAATCTGAGAACAGATATTTCGGATCCCTTTGAAGACTATAGGGCCAAAGGAAATATCCACCGATAACAAAGAGAAAGAAGCTTTCTGAGAAACTTCTTTGTGTTCTCTGAAATCATCTCACAGAGTTACAGCTTTCCCCTCAAGAAGCCTTTCGCTAAGACAGTTCTTGTGGAATTGGCAAAGTGATATTTGGAAGCCCATTGAGGGCTATGGTGAAAAAGGAAATATCCTCAGATGAAATCTGGAAAGAAGCTTTCTGAGAAACTGCTTAGTGTTCTGTTAATTCATCTCACAGAGTTACATCTGTATTTCGTGGATCTCTTTGCTAGCCTTATTTCTGTGGAATCTGAGAACAGATATTTCGGATCCCTTTGAAGACTATAGGGCCAAAGGAAATATTCTCCGATAACAAAGAGAAAGAAGCTTTCTGAGAAACTTCTTTGTGTTCTGTGAAATCACCTCACAGAGTTTCAGATTTCCCCTCAAGAAACCTTTCGCTAAGACAGTTCTTGTGGAATTGGCAAAGTGATATTTGGAAGCCCTTAGAGGACTATGGTGAAAAAGGAAATATCCTCAGATGAAATCTGGAAAGAAGCTTTCTGAGAAACTGCTCTGTGATGTGTGACTTCCACTCACAGAGTTACATCTGTATTTCGTGGATCTCTTTTGCTAGCCTTATTTCTGTGGAATCTGAGAACAGATATTTCGGATCCCTTTGAAGACTATAGGGCCAAAGGAAATATCCTCCGAGAACAAAGAGAAAGAAGCTTTCTGAGAAACTTCTTTGTGTTCTGTGAAATCATCTCACAGAGTTACACCTTTCCCCTCAAGAAGCCTTTCGCTAAGACAGTTCTTGTGGAATTCGCATAGTGATATTTGGAAGCCCATAGAAGGCTATGGTGAAAAAGGAAATATCCTCAGATGAAACCTGGAAAGAAGCTTTCTGAGAAACTGCTTAGTATTCTGTTAATTCATCTCACAGAGTTACATCTGTATTTCGTGGATCTCTTTGCTAGCCTTATTTCTGTCGCATCTGAGAACAGATATTTCGGATCCTTTTGAGACTATAGGGCCTAAGGAAATATCCTACGATAACAAAGAGAAAGAAGCTTTCTGAGAAACTTCTTTGGGTTCTGTGAAATCATCTCACAGAGTTTCAGCTTTCCCATGAAGAAGCCTTTCGCTAAGACAGTTCTTGTGGAATTGGCAAAAGTGATATATGGAAGGCCATAGAGGGCAATGGTGAAAAAGGAAATATCCTCAGATGAAATCTGGAAAGAAGCTTTCTGAGAAACTTCTCTGTGATGTGTGACTTCCACTCACAGAATTACATCTGTATTTCTTGTATCTCTTTGCTAGCCTTATTTCTGTGGAATCTGAGAACAGATATTTCGGATCCCTTTGACGACTATAGGGCCAAAGGAAATATCCTCCGATAACTAAGAGAAAGAAACTTTCCGAGAAACTTCTTTGTGTTTTGTGAAATCTTCTCACAGAGTTACAGCTTTCCACTCAAGAAGCCTTTCGCTAAGACAGTTCTTGTGGAATAGGCAAAGTGATATTTGGAAGCCCATAGAGGGCTATGGTGAAGAAGGAAATATCCTCAGATGAAATCTGGAAAGAAGCTTTCTGAGAAACTGCTTAGTATTCTGTTAATTCATCTCACAGAGTTACATCTGTATTTCGTGGATCTCTTTGCTAGCCTTATTTCTGTGCAATCTGAGAACAGATATTTCGGATCCCTTTGAGACTATAGGGTCAAAGGAAGTATCCTACGATAACAAAGAGAAAGAAGCTTTCTGAAAAACTTCTTTGGGTTCTGTGAAATCATCTCACAGAGTTACAGCTTTCCCCTGAAGAAGCCTTTCGCTAAGACAGTTCTTGTGGAATTGGCAAAGTGATATTTGGAAGGCCATAGAGGGCAATGGTGAAAAAGGAAATATCCTCAGATGAAATCTGGAAAGAAGCTTTCTGAGAAACTGCTTAGTGTTCTGTCAATTCATCTCAGAGAGTTACATCTGTATTTCGTGGATCTCTTTGCTAGCCTTATTTCTGTGGAATCTGAGAACAGATATTTCGGATCCCTTTGAAGACTATAGGGCCAAAGGAAATATCCTCCGATAACAAAGAGAAAGAAGCTTTCTGAGAAACTTCTTTGTGTTCTGTGAAATCATCTCACAGAGTTACAGCTTTCCCCTCAAGAAGCCTTTCGCTAAGACAGTTCTTGTGGAATTGGCAAAGTGATATTTGGAAGCCCATAGAGGGCTATGGTGAAAAAGGAAATATCCTCAGATGAAATCTGGAAAGAAGATTTCTGAGAAACTGCTTAGTGTTCTGTTAATTCATCTCACAGGGTTACATCTGTATTTCGTGGATCTCTTTGCTAGCCTTATTTCTGTGGAATCTGAGAACAGATATTTCGGATCCCTTTGAAGACTACAGGGCCAAAGGAAATATCCTCCGATAACAAAGAGAAAGAAGCTTTCTGAGAAACTTCTTTGTGTTCTGTGAAATCATCTCACAGATTTTCAGCTTTCCCCTGAAGAAGCCTTTCGCTAAGACAGTTCTTGTGGAATTGGCAAAGTGATATTTGGAAGCCCTAAGAGGACTATGGTGAAAAAGGAAATATCCTCAGATGAAATCTGGAAAGAAGCTTTCTGAGAAACTGCTCTGTGATGTGTGACTTCCAGTCACAGAGTTACATCTGTATTTCGTGGATCTCTTTGCTAGCCTTATTTCTGTGGAATCTGAGAACAGATATTTCGGATTCCTTTGAAGACTATAGGGCCAAAGGAAATATCCTCCGAGAACAAAGAGAAAGAAGCTTTCTGAGAAACTTCTTTGGGTTCTGTGAAATCATCTCACAGAGTTACAGCTTTCCCCTGAAGAAGCCTTTCGCTAAGACAGTTCTTGTGGAATTGGCAAAGTGATATTTGGAAGGCCATAGAGGACTATGGTGAAAAAGGAAATATCCTCAGATGAAATCTGGAAAGAAGCTTTCTGAGAAACTGCTTAGTGTTCTGTCAATTCATCTCAGAGAGTTACATCTGTATTTCGTGGATCTCTTTGCTAGCCTTATTTCTGTGGAATCTGAGAACAGATATTTCGGATCCCTTTGAAGACTATAGTGCCAAAGGAAATATCCACCGATAACAAAGAGAAAGAAGCTTTCTGAGAAACTTCTTTGTGTTCTCTGAAATCATCTCACAGAGTTACAGCTTTCCCCTCAAGAAGCCTTTCGCTAAGACAGTTCTTGTGGAATTGGCAAAGTGATATTTGGAAGCCCATTGAGGGCTATGGTGAAAAAGGAAATATCCTCAGATGAAATCTGGAAAGAAGCTTTCTGAGAAACTGCTTAGTGTTCTGTTAATTCATCTCACAGAGTTACATCTGTATTTCGTGGATCTCTTTGCTAGCCTTATTTCTGTGGAATCTGAGAACAGATATTTCGGATCCCTTTGAAGACTACAGGGCCAAAGGAAATATTCTCCGATAACAAAGAGAAAGAAGCTTTCTGAGAAACTTCTTTGTGTTCTCTGAAATCATCTCACAGAGTTTCAGCTTTCCCCTCAAGAAGCCTTTCGCTAAGACAGTTCTTGTGGAATTGGCAAAGTGATATTTGGAAGCCCTTAGAGGACTATGGTGAAAAAGGAAATATCCTCAGATGAAATCTGCAAAGAAGCTTTCTGAGAAACTGCTCTGTGACGTGTGACTTCCACTCACAGAGTTACATCTGTATTTCGTGGATCTCTTTGCTATCCTTATTTCTGTGGAATCTGAGAACAGATATTTCGGATCCCTTTGAAGACTATAGGGCCAAAGGAAATATCCTCCGAGAACTAAGAGAAAGAAACTTTCCGAGAAACTTCTTTGTGTTTTGTGAAATCTTCTCACAGAGTTACAGCTTTCCACTCAAGAAGACTTTCGCTAAGACAGTTCTTGTGGAATAGGCAAAGTGATATTTGGAAGCCCATAGAGGCCTTTGGTGAAGAAGGAAATATCCTGAGATGAAATCTGGAAAGAAGCTTTCTGAGAAACTGCTTAGTGTTCTGTTAATTCATCTCACAGAGTTACATCTGTATTTCGTGGATCTCTTTACTGGCCTTATTTCTGTGGAATCTGAGAACAGATATTTCGGATCCCTTTGAAGACTATAGGGCCAATGGAAATATCCTCCGATAACAAAGAGAAAGAAGCTTTCTGAGAAACTTCTTTGTGTTCTGTGAAATCATCTCACAGAGTTACAGCTTTCCACTCAAGAAGCCTTTCGCTAAGACAGTTCTTGTGGAATTCGCATAGTGATATTTGGAAGCCCATAGAGGGCTATGGTGAAAAAGGAAATATCCTCAGATGAAACCTGGAAAGAAGCTTTCTGAGAAACTGCTTAGTATTCTGTTAATTCATCTCACAGAGTTACATCTGTATTTCGTGGGTCTCTTTGCTAGCCTTATTTCAGTGCAATCTGAGAACAGATATTTCGGATCCCTTTGAGACTATAGGGCCAAAGGAAATATCCTACGATAACAAAGAGAAAGAAGCTTTGTGAGAAACTTCTTTGGGTTCTGTGAAATCATCTCACAGAGTTACAGCTTTCCCCTGAAGAAGCCTTTCGCTAAGACAGTTCTTGTGGAATTGGCAAAGTGATATTTGGAAGCCCATAGAGGGCTATGGTGAAAAAGGAAATATCCTCAGATGAAATCTGGAAAGAAGCTTTCTGAGAAACTGCTTAGTGTTCTGTCAATTCATCTCAGAGAGTTACATCTGTATTTCGTGGATCTCTTTGCTAGCCTTATTTCTGTGGAATCTGAGAACAGATATTTCGGATCCCTTTGAAGACTATAGGGCCAAAGGAAATATCCTCCGATAACAAAGAGAAAGAAGCTTTTTGAGAAACTTCTTTGTGTTCTGTGAAATCATCTCACAGAGTTACAGCTTTCCCCTCAAGAAGCCTTTCGCTAAGACAGTTCTTGTGGAATTGGCAAAGTGATATTTGGAAGCCCATTGAGGGCTATGGTGAAAAAGGAAATATCCTCAGATGAAATCTGGAAAGAAGCTTTCTGAGAAACTGCTTAGTGTTCTGTTAATTCATCTCACAGAGTTACATCTGTATTTCGTGGATCTCTTTGCTAGCCTTATTTCTGTGGAATCTGAGAACAGATATTTCGGATCCCTTTGAAGACTACAGGGCCAAAGGATATATCCTCCGATAACAAAGAGAAAGAAGCTTTCTGAGAAACTTCTTTGTGTTCTGTGAAATCATCTCACAGAGTTTCAGCTTTCCCCTGAAGAAGCCCTTCGCTAAGACAGTTCTTGTGGAATTGGCAAAGTGATATTTGGAAGCCCTTAGAGGACTATGGTGAAAAAGGAAATATCCTCAGATGAAATCTGGAAAGAAACTTTCTGAGAAACTGCTCTGTGATGTGTGACTTCCACTCACAGAGTTACATCTGTATTTCGTGGATCTCTTTGCTAGCCTTATTTCTGTGGAATCTGAGAACAGATATTTCGGATCCCTTTGAAGACTACAGGGCCAAAGGATATATCCTCCGATAACAAAGAGAAAGAAGCTTTCTGAGAAACTTCTTTGTGTTCTGTGAAATCATCTCACAGAGTTTCAGCTTTCCCCTGAAGAAGCCTTTCGCTAAGACAGTTCTTGTGGAATTGTCAAAGTGATATTTGGAAGCCCTTAGAGGACTATGGTGAAAAAGGAAATATCCTCAGATGAAATCTGGAAAGAAGCTTTCTGAGAAACTGCTCTGTGATGTGTGACTTCCACTCACAGAGTTACATCTGTATTTCGTGGATCTCTTTGCTAGCCTTATTTCTGTGGAATCTGAGAACAGATATTTCGGATCCCTTTGAAGACTATGGGGCCAAAGGAAATATCCTCCGAGAACAAAGAGAAAGAAGCTTTCTGAGAAACTTCTTTGTGTTCTGTGAAATCATCTCACAGAGTTACAGCTTTCCACTCAAGAAGCCTTTCGCTAAGACAGTTCTTGTGGAATTCGCATAGTGATATTTGGAAGCCCATAGAGGGCTATGGTGAAAAAGGAAATATCCTCAGATGAAACCTGGAAAGAAGCTTTCTGAGAAACTGCTTAGTATTCTGTTAATTCATCTCACAGAGTTACATCTGTATTTCGTGGATCTCTTTGCTAGCCTTATTTTGTCGCATCTGAGAACAGATATTTCGGATCCCTTTGAGACTATAGGGCCAAAGGAAATATCCTACGATAACAAAGAGAAAGAAGCTTTCTGAGAAACTTCTTTGGGTTCTGTGAAATCATCTCACAGAGTTACAGCTTTCCCCTCAAGAAGCCTTTCGCTAAGACAGTTCTTGTGGAATTGGCAAAGTGATATTTAGAAGCCCATAGAGGGCAATGGTGAAAAAGGAAATATCCTCAGATGAAATCTGGAAAGAAGCTTTCTGAGAAACTGCTTAGTGTTCTGTCAATTCATCTCAGAGAGTTACATCTGTATTTCGTGGATCTCTTTGCTAGCCTTATTTCTGTGGAATCTGAGAACAGATATTTCGGATCCCTTTGAAGACTATAGGGCCAAAGGAAATATCCTCCGATAACAAAGAGAAAGAAGCTTTCTGAGAAACTTCTTTGTGTTCTGTGAAATCATCTCACAGAGTTACAGCTTTCCCCTCAAGAAGCCTTACGCTAAGACAGTTCTTGTGGAATTGGCAAAGTGATATTTGGAAGCCCATTGAGGGCTATGGTGAAAAAGGAAATATCCTCAGATGAAATCTGGAAAGAAGCTTTCTGAGAAACTGCTTAGTGTTCTGTTAATTCATCTCACAGAGTTACATCTGTATTTCGTGGATCTCTTTGCTAGCCTTATTTCTGTGGAATCTGAGAACAGATATTTCGGATCCCTTTGAAGACTACAGGGCCAAAGGAAATATCCTCCGATAACAAAGAGAAAGAAGCTTTCTGAGAAACTTGTGTTCTGTGAAATCATCTCACAGAGTTTCAGCTTTCCCCTGAAGAAGCCTTTCGCTAAGACAGTTCTTGTGGAATTGGCAAAGTGATATTTGGAAGCCCTTAGAGGACTATGGTGAAAAAGGAAATATCCTCAGATGTAATCTGGAAAGAAGCTTTCTGAGAAACTGCTCTGTGAAGTGTGACTTCCACTCACAGAGTTACATCTGTATTTCGTGGATCTCTTTGCTAGCCTTATTTCTGTGGAATCTGAGAACAGATATTTCGGATCCCTTTGAAGACTATAGGGCCAAAGGAAATATCCTCCGAGAACAAAGAGAAAGAAGCTTTCTGAGAAACTTCTTTGTGTTCTGTGAAATCATCTCACAGAGTTACAGCTTTCCCCTCAAGAAGCCTTTCGCTAAGACAGTTCTTGTGGAATTGGAAAGTGATATTTGGAAGCCCTTAGAGGACTATGGTGAAAAAGGAAATATCCTCGGATGAAATCTGGAAAGAAGCTTTCTGAGAAACTGCTCTGTGATGTGTGACTTCCACTCACAGAGTTACATCTGTATTTCGTGGATCTCTTTGCTAGCCTTATTTCTGTGGAATCTGAGAACAGATATTTCGGATCCCTTTGAAGACTATAGGGCCAAAGGAAATATCCTCCGAGAACAAAGAGAAAGAAGCTTTCTGAGAAACTTCTTTGTGTTCTGTGAAATCATCTCACAGAGTTACACCTTTCCCCTCAAGAAGCCTTTCGCTAAGACAGTTCTTGTGGAATTCGCATAGTGATATTTGGAAGCCCATAGAAGGCTATGGTGAAAAAGGAAATATCCTCAGATGAAACCTGGAAAGAAGCTTTCTGAGAAACTGCTTAGTATTCTGTTAATTCATCTCACAGAATTACATCTGTATTTCGTGGATCTCTTTGCTAGCCTTATTTCTGTCGCATCTGAGAACAGATATTTCGGATCCTTTTGAGACTATAGGGCCAAAGGAAATATCCTACGATAACAAAGAGAAAGAAGCTTTCTGAGAAACTTCTTTGGGTTCTGTGAAATCATCTCACAGAGTTTCAGCTTTCCCATGAAGAAGCCTTTCGCTAAGACAGTTCTTGTGGAATTGGCAAAAGTGATATATGGAAGGCCATAGAGGGCAATGGTGAAAAAGGAAATATCCTCAGATGAAATCTGGAAAGAAGCTTTCTGAGAAACTGCTTAGTGTTCTGTCAATTCATCTCAGAGAGTTACATCTGTATTTCGTGGATCTCTTTGCTAGCCTTATTTCTGTGGAATCTGAGAACAGATATTTCGGATCCCTTTGAAGACTATAGGGCCAAAGGAAATATCCTCCGATAACAAAGAGAAAGAAGCTTTCTGAGAAACTTCTTTGTGTTCTGTGAAATCATCTCACAGAATTACAGCTTTCCCCTCAAGAAGCCTTTCGCTAAGACAGTTCTGTGGAATTGGCAAAGTGATATTTGGAAGCCCTGAGAGGGCTATGGTGAAAAAGGAAATATCCTCAGATGAAATCTGGAAAGAAGCTTTCTGAGAAACTTCTCTGTGATGTGTGACTTCCACTCACAGAATTACATCTGTATTTCTTGTATCTCTTTGCTAGCCTTATTTCTGTGGAATCTGAGAACAGATATTTCGGATCCCTTTGACGACTATAGGGCCAAAGGAAATATCCTCCGATAACTAAGAGAAAGAAACTTTCCGAGAAACTTCTTTGTGTTTTGTGAAATCTTCTCACAGAGTTACAGCTTTCCACTCAAGAAGCCTTTCGCTAAGACAGTTCTTGTGGAATAGGCAAAGTGATATTTGGAAGCCCATAGAGGGCTATGGTGAAGAAGGAAATATCCTCAGATGAAACCTGGAAAGAAGCTTTCTGAGAAACTGCTTAGTATTCTGTTAATTCATCTCACAGAGTTACATCTGTATTTCGTGGATCTCTTTGCTAGCCTTATTTCTGTGCAATCTGAGAACAGATATTTCGGATCCCTTTGAGACTATAGGGCCAAAGGAAGTATCCTACGATAACAAAGAGAAAGAAGCTTTCCGAAAAACTTCTTTGGGTTCTGTGAAATCATCTCACAGAGTTACAGCTTTCCCCTGAAGAAGCCTTTCGCTAAGACAGTTCTTGTGGAATTGGCAAAGTGATATTTGGAAGGCCATAGAGGGCAATGGTGAAAAAGGAAATATCCTCAGATGAAATCTGGAAAGAAGCTTTCTGAGAAACTGCTTAGTGTTCTGTCAATTCATCTCAGAGAGTTACATCTGTATTTCGTGGATCTCTTTGCTAGCCTTATTTCTGTGGAATCTGAGAACAAATATTTCGGATCCCTTTGAAGACTATAGGGCCAAAGGAAATATCCTCCGATAACAAAGAGAAAGAAGCTTTCTGAGAAACTTCTTTGTGTTCTGTGAAATCAACTCACAGAGTTACAGCTTTCCCCTCAAGAAGCCTTTCGCTAAGACAGTTCTTGTGGAATTGGCAAAGTGATATTTGGAAGCCCATTGAGGGCTATGGTGAAAAAGGAAATATCCTCAGATGAAATCTGGAAAGAAGCTTTCTGAGAAACTGCTTAGTGTTCTGTTAATTCATCTCACAGAGTTACATCTGTATTTCGTGGATCTCTTTGCTAGCCTTATTTCTGTGGAATCTGAGAACAGATATTTCGGATCCCTTTGAACACTATAGGGCCAAAGGAAATATCCTCCGAGAACAAAGAGAAAGAAGCTTTCTGAGAAACTTCTTTGTGTTCTGTGAAATCATCTCACAGAATTACAGCTTTCCCCTCAAGAAGCCTTTCGCTAAGACAGTTCTTGTGGAATTGGCAAAGTGATATTTGGAAGCCCTGAGAGGGCTATGGTGAAAAAGGAAATATCCTCAGATGAAATCTGGAAAGAAGCTTTCTGAGAAACTTCTCTGTGATGTGTGACTTCCACTCACAGAATTACATCTGTATTTCTTGTATCTCTTTGCTAGCCTTATTTCTGTCGCATCAGAGAACAGATATTTCGGATCCCTTTGACGACTATAGGGCCAAAGGAAATATCCTCCGATAACTAAGAGAAAGAAACTTTCCGAGAAACTTCTTTGTGTTTTGTGAAATCTTCTCACAGAGTTACAGCTTTCCACTCAAGAAGACTTTCGCTAAGACAGTTCTTGTGGAATAGGCAAAGTGATATTTGGAAGCCCATAGAGGGCTATGGTGAAGAAGGAAATATCCTCAGATGAAACCTGGAAAGAAGCTTTCTGAGAAACTGCTTAGTATTCTGTTAATTCATCTCACAGAGTTACATCTGTATTTCGTGGATCTCTTTGCTAGCCTTATTTCTGTGCAATCTGAGAACAGATATTTCGGATCCCTTTGAGACTATAGGGCCAAAGGAAGTATCCTACGATAACAAAGAGAAAGAAGCTTTCCGAAAAACTTCTTTGGGTTCTGTGAAATCATCTCACAGAGTTACAGCTTTCCCCTGAAGAAGCCTTTCGCTAAGACAGTTCTTGTGGAATTGGCAAAGTGATATTTGGAAGGCCATAGAGGGCAATGGTGAAAAAGGAAATATCCTCAGATGAAATCTGGAAAGAAGCTTTCTGAGAAACTGCTTAGTGTTCTGTCAATTCATCTCAGAGAGTTACATCTGTATTTCGTGGATCTCTTTGCTAGCCTTATTTCTGTGGAATCTGAGAACAGATATTTCAGATCCCTTTGAAGACTATAGAGCCAAAGGAAATATCCTCCGATAACAAAGAGAAAGAAGCTTTCTGAGAAACTTCTTTGTGTTCTGTGAAATCATCTCACAGAGTTACAGCTTTCCCCACAAGAAGCCTTTCGCTAAGACAGTTCTTGTGGAATTGGCAAAGTGATATTTGGAAGCCCATTGAGGGCTATGGTGAAAAAGGAAATATCCTCAGATGAAATCTGGAAAGAAGCTTTCTGAGAAACTGCTTAGTGTTCTGTTAATTCATCTCACAGAGTTACATCTGTATTTCGTGGATCTCTTTGCTAGCCTTATTTCTGTGGAATCTGAGAACAGATATTTCGGATCCCTTTGAAGACTACAGGGCCAAAGGAAATATCCTCCGATAACAAAGAGAAAGAAGCTTTCTGAGAAACTTCTTTGTGTTCTGTGAAATCATCTCACAGAGTTTCAGCTTTCCCCTGAAGAAGCCTTTCGCTAAGACAGTTCTTGTGGAATTGGCAAAGTGATATTTGGAAGCCCTTAGAGGACTATGGTGAAAAAGGAAATATCCTCAGATGAAATCTGGAAAGAAGCTTTCTGAGAAACTGCTCTGTGATGTGTGACTTCCACTCACAGAGTTACATCTGTATTTCGTGGATCTCTTTGCTAGCCTTATTTCTGTGGAATCTGAGAACAGATATTTCGGATTCCTTTGAAGACTATAGGGCCAAATGAAATATCCTCCGAGAACAAAGAGAAAGAAGCTTTCTGAGAAACTTCTTTGTGTTCTGTGAAATCATCTCACAGAGTTACAGCTTTCCACTCAAGAAACCTTTCGTTAAGACAGTTCTTGTGGAATTCGGATAGTGATATTTGGAAGCCCATAGAGGGCTATGGTGAAAAAGGAAATATCCTCAGATGAAACCTGGAAAGAAGCTTTCTGAGAAACTGCTTAGTATTCTGTTAATTCATCTCACAGAGTTACATCTGTATTTCGTGGATCTCTTTGCTAGCCTTATTTCTGTCGCATCTGAGAACAGATATTTCGGATCCCTTTGAGACTATAGGGCCAAAGGAAATATCCTACGATAACAAAGAGAAAGAAGCTTTCTGAGAAACTTCTTTGGGTTCTGTGAAATCATCTCACAGAGTTACAGCTTTCCCCTGAAGAAGCCTTTCGCTAAGACAGTTCTTGTGGAATTGGCAAAGTGATATTTGGAAGGCCATAGAGGGCAATGGTGAAAAAGGAAATATCCTCAGATGAAATCTGGAAAGAAGCTTTCTGAGAAACTGCTTAGTGTTCTGTCAATTCATCTCAGAGAGTTACATCTGTATTTCGTGGATCTCTTTGCTAGCCTTATTTCTGTGGAATCTTAGAACAGATATTTCGGATCCCTTTGAAGACTATAGGGCCAAAGGAAATATCCACCGATAACAAAGAGAAAGAAGCTTTCTGAGAAACTTCTTTGTGTTCTGTGAAATCATCTCACAGAGTTACAGCTTTCCCCTCAAGAAGCCTTTCGCTAAGACAGTTCTTGTGGAATTGGCAAAGTGATATTTGGAAGCCCATTGAGGGCTTTGGTGAAAAAGGAAATATCCTCAGATGAAATCTGGAAAGAAGCTTTCTGAGAAACTGCTTAGTGTTCTGTTAATTCATCTCACAGAGTTACATCTGTATTTCGTGGATCTCTTTGCTAGCCTTATTTCTGTGGAATCTGAGAACAGATATTTCGGATCCCTTTGAAGACTACAGGGCCAAAGGATATATCCTCCGATAACAAAGAGAAAGAAGCTTTCTGAGAAACTTCTTTGTGTTCTGTGAAATCATCTCACAGAGTTTCAGCTTTCCCCTGAAGAAGCCTTTCGCTAAGACAGTTCTTGTGGAATTGGCAAAGTGATATTTGGAAGCCCTTAGAGGACTATGGTGAAAAAGGAAATATCCTCAGATGAAATCTGGAAAGAAGCTTTCTGAGAAACTGCTTAGTGTTCTGTTAATTCATCTCACAGAGTTACATCTGTATTTCGTGGATCTCTTTGCTAGCCTTATTTCTGTGGAATCTGAGAACAGATATTTCGGATCCCTTTGAAGACTACAGGGCCAAAGGATATATCCTCCGATAACAAAGAGAAAGAAGCTTTCTGAGAAACTTCTTTGTGTTCTGTGAAATCATCTCACAGAGTTTCAGCTTTCCCCTCAAGAAGCCTTTCGCTAAGACAGTTCTTGTGGAATTGGCAAAGTGATATTTGGAAGCCCTTAGAGGACTATGGTGAAAAAGGAAATATCCTCAGATGAAATCTGGAAAGAAGCTTTCTGAGAAACTGCTCTGTGATGTGTGACTTCCACTCACAGAGTTACATCTGTATTTCGTGGATCTCTTTGCTAGCCTTATTTCTGTGGAATCTGAGAACAGATATTTCGGATCCCTTTGAAGACTACAGGGCCAAAGGAAATATCCTCCGATAACAAAGAGAAAGAAGCTTTCTGAGAAACTTCTTTGTGTTCTGTGAAATCATCTCACAGAGTTACAGCTTTCCCCTCAAGAAGCCTTTCGCTAAGACAGTTCTTGTGGAATTGGCAAAGTGATATTTGGAAGCCCATTGAGGGCTATGGTGAAAAAGGAAATATCCTCAGATGAAATCTGGAAAGAAGCTTTCTGAGAAACTGCTTTGTGTTCTGTTAATTCATCTCACAGAGTTACATCTGTATTTCGTGGATCTCTTTGCTAGCCTTATTTCTGTGGAATCTGAGAACAGATATTTCGGATCCCTTTGAAGACTACAGGGCCAAAGGAAATATCCTCCGATAACAAAGAGAAAGAAGCTTTCTGAGAAACTTCTTTGTGTTCTGTGAAATCATCTCACAGAGTTTCAGCTTTCCCCTGAAGAAGCCTTTCGCTAAGACAGTTCTTGTGGAATTGGCAAAGTGATATTTGGAAGCCCTTAGAGGACTATGGTGAAAAAGGAAATATCCTCAGATGAAATCTGGAAAGAAGCTTTCTGAGAAACTGCTTAGTGTTCTGTTAATTCATCTCACAGAGTTACATCTGTATTTCGTGGATCTCTTTGCTAGCCTTATTTCTGTGGAATCTGAGAACAGATATTTCGGATCCCTTTGAAGACTACAGGGCCAAAGGATATATCCTCCGATAACAAAGAGAAAGAAGCTTTCTGAGAAACTTCTTTGTGTTCTGTGAAATCATCTCACAGAGTTTCAGCTTTCCCCTCAAGAAGCCTTTCGCTAAGACAGTTCTTGTGGAATTGGCAAAGTGATATTTGGAAGCCCTTAGAGGACTATGGTGAAAAAGGAAATATCCTCAGATGAAATCTGGAAAGAAGCTTTCTGAGAAACTGCTCTGTGATGTGTGACTTCCACTCACAGAGTTACATCTGTATTTCGTGGATCTCTTTGCTAGCCTTATTTCTGTGGAATCTGAGAACAGATATTTCGGATCCCTTTGAAGACTATGGGGCCAAAGGAAATATCCTCCGAGAACAAAGAGAAAGAAGCTTTCTGAGAAACTTCTTTGTGTTCTGTGAAATCATCTCACGGAGTTACAGCTTTCCACTCAAGAAGCCTTTCGCTAAGACAGTTCTTGTGGAATTCGCATAGTGATATTTGGAAGCCCATAGAGGGCTATGGTGAAAAAGGAAATATCCTCAGATGAAATCTGGAAAGAAGCTTTCTGAGAAACTGCTTAGTATTCTGTTAATTCATCTCACAGAGTTACATCTGTATTTCGTGGATCTCTTTGCTAGCCTTATTTCTGTCGCATCTGAGAACAGATATTTCGGATCCCTTTGAGACTATAGGGCCAAAGGAAATATCCTACGATAACAAAGAGAAAGAAGCTTTCTGAGAAACTTCTTTGGGTTCTGTGAAATCATCTCACAGAGTTACAGCTTTCCCCTCAAGAAGCCTTTCGCTAAGACAGTTCTTGTGGAATTGGCAAAGTGATATTTGGAAGCCCATAGAGGGCAATGGTGAAAAAGGAAATATCCTCAGATGAAATCTGGAAAGAAGCTTTCTGAGAAACTGCTTAGTGTTCTGTCAATTCATCTCAGAGAGTTACATCTGTATTTCGTGGATCTCTTTGCTAGCCTTATTTCTGTGGAATCTGAGAACAGATATTTCGGATCCCTTTGAAGACTATAGGGCCAAAGGAAATATCCTCCGATAACAAAGAGAAAGAAGCTTTCTGAGAAACTTCTTTGTGTTCTGTGAAATCATCTCACAGAGTTACAGCTTTCCCCTCAAGAAGCCTTTCGCTAAGACAGTTCTTGTGGAATTGGCAAAGTGATATTTGGAAGCCCATTGAGGGCTATGGTGAAAAAGGAAATATCCTCAGATGAAATCTGGAAAGAAGCTTTCTGAGAAACTGCTTAGTGTTCTGTTAATTCATCTCACAGAGTTACATCTGTATTTCGTGGATCTCTTTGCTAGCCTTATTTCTGTGGAATCTGAGAACAGATATTTCGGATCCCTTTGAAGACTACAGGGCCAAAGGAAATATCCTCCGATAACAAAGAGAAAGAAGCTTTCTGAGAAACTTCTTTGTGTTCTGTGAAATCATCTCACAGAGTTACAGCTTTCCCCTCAAGAAGCCTTTCGCTAAGACAGTTCTTGTGGAATTGGCAAAGTGATATTTGGAAGCCCATTGAGGGCTATGGTGAAAAAGGAAATATCCTCAGATGAAATCTGGAAAGAAGCTTTCTGAGAAACTGCTTTGTGTTCTGTTAATTCATCTCACAGAGTTACATCTGTATTTCGTGGATCTCTTTGCTAGCCTTATTTCTGTGGAATCTGAGAACAGATATTTCGGATCCCTTTGAAGACTACAGGGCCAAAGGAAATATCCTCCGATAACAAAGAGAAAGAAGCTTTCTGAGAAACTTCTTTGTGTTCTGTGAAATCATCTCACAGAGTTACAGCTTTCCCCTCAAGAAGCCTTTCGCTAAGACAGTTCTTGTGGAATTGGCAAAGTGATATTTGGAAGCCCATTGAGGGCTATGGTGAAAAAGGAAATATCCTCAGATGAAATCTGGAAAGAAGCTTTCTGAGAAAGTGCTTTGTGTTCTGTTAATTCATCTCACAGAGTTACATCTGTATTTCGTGGATCTCTTTGCTAGCCTTATTTCTGTGGAATCTGAGAACAGATATTTCGGATCCCTTTGAAGACTACAGGGCCAAAGGAAATATCCTCCGATAACAAAGAGAAAGAAGCTTTCTGAGAAACTTCTTTGTGTTCTGTGAAATCATCTCACAGAGTTTCAGCTTTCCCCTCAAGAAGCCTTTCGCTAAGACAGTTCTTGTGGAATTGGCAAAGTGATATTTGGAAGCCCTTAGAGGACTATGGTGAAAAAGGAAATATCCTCAGATGAAATCTGGAAAGAAGCTTTCTGAGAATCTGCTCTGTGATGTGTGACTTCCACTCACAGAGTTACATCTGTATTTCGTGGATCTCTTTGCTAGCCTTATTTCTGTGGAATCTGAGAACAGATATTTCGGATCCCTTTGAAGACAATAGGGCCAAAGGAAATATCCTCCGAGAACAAAGAGAAAGAAGCTTTCTGAGAAACTTCTTTGTCTTCTGTGAAATCATCTCACAGAGTTACAGCTTTCCCCTCAAGAAGCCTTTCGCTAAGACAGTTCTTGTGGAATTGGCAAAGTGATATTTGGAAGCCCATTGAGGGCTATGGTGAAAAAGGAAATATCCTCAGATGAAATCTGGAAAGAAGCTTTCTGAGAAACTGCTTAGTGTTCTGTTAATTCATCTCACAGAGTTACATCTGTATTTTGTGGATCTCTTTGCTAGCCTTATTTCTGTGGAATCTGAGAACAGATATTTCGGATCCCTTTGAATTCTATGGAGCCAAAGTAAATAGCCTCCGATAACTAAGAGAAAGAAGTTTTCTGAGAAGCTTCTTCGTGTTTTGTGAAATCATCTCACAGAGTTACAGCTTTCCCCTCAGGAAGCCTTTCGCTAAGACAGTTCTTGTGGAATAGGAAAAGTGATATTTGGAAGCCCATAGAGGGCTGTGGTGAAAAAGGAAATATCCTCAGATGAAATCTGGAAATAAGCTTTCTGAGAAACTTCTCTATGATGTGTGACTTCCACTCACAGAGTTACATCTGTATTTCGTGGATCTCTTTGCTAGCCTTATTTCTGTGGAATCTGAGAACAGATATTTCGTATCCCTTTGAAGACTATAAGGCCAAAGGAAATATCCTCCGAGAACAAAGAGAAAAAAGCTTTCTGTGAAACTGCTTTGTGTTCTGTGAAATCATCTCACAGAGTTACAGCTTTCTCTTAAAGAAGCCATTCGCTAAGACAGTTCTTGTGGAATTGGCAAAGTGATATTTGGAAGCCCATAGAGGGCTATGGTGAAAAAGGAAATATCCTCAGATGAAAATTTGAAAGAAGCTTTCTGAGAAACTGCTTAGTGTTCTGTTAATTCATCTCACAGAGTTACATCTGTATTTCGTGGATCTCTTTGCTAACCTTATTTCTGTGGAATCTGAGAAGAGATATTTCGGATCCCTTTGAAGACTATAGGGCCACAGGAAATATCCTCCGATAGCAGGGAGAAAGAAGCTTACTGAAAAACTTCTTTGTTTTCTGTGAAATCATCTCACAGAGTTACAGCTTTCCCCTCAAGAAGCCTTTCGCTAAGACAGTTCTTGTGGAATTGGCAAAGTGATATTTGGAAGCCCATAGAGGGCCCTGGTGAAAAAGGAAATATCCTCAGATGAAATCTGGAAAGAAGCTTTCTGAGAAACTGCTCTGTGATGTGTGACTTCCAGTCACAGAGTTACATCTATATTTCGTGGATCTCTTTGCTAGCCTTATTTCTGTGGAATCTGAGAACAGATATTTCTGATTACTTTGACGACTATCGTGCCAAAGGAAATATCCTCCGATAAAAAAGAGAAAGAAGCTTTCTGAGAAACTTCTTGGTGTTCTGTGAAATCATCTCACAGAGTTACAGCTTTCTCCTGAAGACGTCTTTCGCTAAGACAGTTCTTGTGGAATTGGCAAAGTGATATTTGGAAGCCCATAGAGGGCTATGGTGGAAAAGGAAATATCCTCAGATGAAATCTGGAAAGAAGCTTTCTGAGAAACTGCTCTGTGATGTGTGACTTCCACTCACAGAGTTACATCTGTATTTCGTGGATCTCTTTGCTAGCCTTATTTCTGTGGAATCTGAGAACAGATATTTCGGATCCCTTTGAAGACTATAGGGCCAAAGGAAATATCCTCCGAGAACAAAGAGAAAGAAGCTTTCTGAGAAACTTCTTTGTGTTCTGTGAAATCATCTCACAGAGTTACAGCTTTCCACTCAAGAAACCTTTCGCTAAGACAGTTCTTGTGGAATTCGCATAGTGATATTTGGAAGCCCATAGAGGGCTATGGTGAAAAAGGAAATATCCTCAGATGAAACCTGGAAAGAAGCTTTCTGAGAAACTGCTTAGTATTCTGTTAATTCATCTCACAGAGTTACATCTGTATTTCGTGGATCTCTTTGCTAGCCTTATTTCTGTCGCATCTGAGAA
Source organism: Macaca mulatta (assembly GCF_049350105.2). Classification (NCBI taxonomy): domain Eukaryota; kingdom Metazoa; phylum Chordata; class Mammalia; order Primates; family Cercopithecidae; genus Macaca; species Macaca mulatta. Next base: position 54,599,677 of record NC_133422.1, on the reverse strand, counting down.
CAGATATTTCGGATCCCTTTGAGACTATAGGGCCAAAGGAAATATCCTACGATAACAAAGAGAAAGAAGCTTTCTGAGAAACTTCTTTGGGTTCTGTGAAATCATCTCACAGAGTTACAGCTTTCCCCTCAAGAAGACTTTCGCTAAGACAGTTCTTGTGGAATTGGAAAAGTGATATTTGGAAGCCCATAGAGGGCAATGGTGAAAAAGGAAATATCCTCAGATGAAATCTGGAAAGAAGCTTTCTGAGAAACTGCTTAGTGTTCTGTCAATTCATCTCAGAGAGTTACATCTGTATTTCGTGGATCTCTTTGCTAGCCTTATTTCTGTGGAATCTGAGAACAGATATTTCGGATCCCTTTGAAGACTATAGGGCCAAAGGAAATATCCTCCGATAACAAAGAGAAAGAAGCTTTCTGAGAAACTTCTTTGTATTCTCTGAAATCATCTCACAGAGTTACAGCTTTCCCCTCAAGAAGCCTTTCGCTAAGACAGTTCTTGTGGAATTGGCAAAGTGATATTTGGAAGCCCATTGAGGGCTATGGTGAAAAAGGAAATATCCTCAGATAAAATCTGGAAAGAAGCTTTCTGAGAAACTGCTTAGTGTTCTGTTAATTCATCTCACAGAGTTACATCTGTATTTCGTGGATCTCTTTGCTAGCCTTATTTCTGTGGAATCTGAGAACAGATATTTCGGATCCCTTTGAAGACTACAGGGCCAAAGGAAATATCCTCCGATAACAAAGAGAAAGAAGCTTTCTGAGAAACTTGTGTTCTGTGAAATCATCTCACAGAGTTTCAGCTTTCCCCTGAAGAAGCCTTTCGCTAAGACAGTTCTTGTGGAATTGGCAAAGTGATATTTGGAAGCCCTTAGAGGACTATGGTGAAAAAGGAAATATCCTCAGATGAAATCTGGAAAGAAGCTTTCTGAGAAACTGCTCTGTGAAGTGTGACTTCCACTCACAGAGTTACATCTGTATTTCGTGGATCTCTTTGCTAGCCTTATTTCTGTGGAATCTGAGAACAGATATTTCGGATCCCTTTGAAGACTACAGGGCCAAAGGAAATATCCTCCGATAACAAAGAGAAAGAAGCTTTCTGAGAAACTTCTTTGTGTTCTGTGAAATCATCTCACAGAGTTACAGCTTTCCCCTCAAGAAGCCTTTCGCTAAGACAGTTCTTGTTGGATTGGCAAAGTGATATTTGGAAGCCCATTGAGGGCTATGGTGAAAAAGGAAATATCCTCAGATGAAATCTGGAAAGAAGCTTTCTGAGAAACTGCTTTGTGTTCTGTTAATTCATCTCACAGAGTTACATCTGTATTTCGTGGATCTCTTTGCTAGCCTTATTTCTGTGGAATCTGAGAACAGATATTTCGGATCCCTTTGAAGACTACAGGGCCAAAGGAAATATCCTCCGATAACAAAGAGAAAGAAGCTTTCTGAGAAACTTCTTTGTGTTCTGTGAAATCATCTCACAGAGTTTCAGCTTTCCCCTCAAGAAGCCTTTCGCTAAGACAGTTCTTGTGGAATTGGCAAAGTGATATTTGGAAGCCCTTAGAGGACTATGGTGAAAAAGGAAATATCCTCAGATGAAATCTGGAAAGAAGCTTTCTGAGAAACTGCTCTGTGATGTGTGACTTCCACTCGCAGAGTTACATCTGTATTTCGTGGATCTCTTTGCTAGCCTTATTTCTGTGGAATCTGAGAACAGATATTTCGGATCCCTTTGAAGACAATAGGGCCAAAGGAAATATCCTCCGAGAACAAAGAGAAAGAAGCTTTCTGAGAAACTTCTTTGTCTTCTGTGAAATCATCTCACAGAGTTACAGCTTTCCCCTCAAGAAGCCTTTCGCTAAGACAGTTCTTGTGGAATTGGCAAAGTAATATTTGGAAGCCCATTGAGGGCTATGGTGAAAAAGGAAATATCCTCAATGAAATCTGGAAAGAAGCTTTCTGAGAAACTGCTTAGTGTTCTGTTAATTCATCTCACAGAATTACATCTGTATTTTGTGGATCTCTTTGCTAGCCTTATTTCTGTGGAATCTGAGAACAGATATTTCGGATCCCTTTGAAGACTATAGGGCCAAAGGAAATATCCTCCGATAACAAAGAGAAAGAAGCTTTCTGAGAAACTTCTTTGTGTTCTGTGAAATCATCTCACAGAGTTTCGGCTTTCCCCTCAAGAAACCTTTCGCTAAGACAGTTCTTGTGAAACTGGCAAAGTGATATTTGGAAGCCCATAGAGTGCTATAGTGAAAAAGGAAATATCCTCAGATGAAATCTGGAAAGAAGCTTTCTGAGAAACTACTTAGTGTTCTGTTAATTCATCTCACAGAGTTGCATCTGTATTTCGTGGATCTCTTTGCTTGCCTTATTTCTGTGGAATCTGAGAACAGATATTTCGGATCCCTTTGAAGACTATAGGGCCAAAGGAAATATCCTCCGATAACAAAGAGAAAGAAGCTTTCTGAGAAACTTCTTTGTGTTCTGTGAAATCATCTCACAGAGTTACAGCTATCCCCTCAAGAAGCCTTTCGCTAAGACAGTTCTTGTGGAATTGGCAAAGTGATATTTGGAAGCCCATAGAGGGCTATGGTGAAAAAGGAAATATCCTCAGATGAAATCTGGAAAGAAGCTTTCTGAGAAACTGCTCTGTGATGTGTGACTTCCACTCACAGAGTTACATCTGTATTTCGTGGATCTCTTTGCTAGCGTTATTTCTGTGGAATCTGAGAACAGATATTTCGGATCCCTTTGAAGGCTATCGTGCCAAAGGAAATATCCTCCGATAACAAAGAGAAAGAAGCTTTCTGAGAAACTTCTTTGTGTTCTGTGAAATCATTTCACAGAGTTACAGCTTTAAACTCAAGAAGCCTTTCGCTAAGACAGTTCTTGTGGAATTGGCAAAGTGATATTTGGAAGCCCATAGAGAGCTATGGTGAAAATGGAAATATCCTCAAATGAAATCTGGAAAGAAGCTTTCTGAGAAACTGCTTAGGGTTCTGTTAATTCATCTCACAGAGTTACATCTGTATTTCGTGGATCTCTTTGCTAGCCTTATTTCTGTGGAATCTGAGAAAAGATATTTCGGATCCCTTTGAAGACTATAGGGCAAAAGGAAATATCCTCCGATAACATAGAAAAAGAAGCTTTCTGAGAAACTTCTTTGTGTTCTGTGAAAGCATCTCACAGAGTTACAGCTTTCCCCTCAAGAAGCCTTTCGCTAAGACAGTTCTTGTGGAATTGGCAAAGTGATATTTGGAAGCCCATAGAGGGCTGTGCTGAAAAAGGAATTATACTCTGATGAAATCTGGAAAGAAGCTTTCTGAGAAACTGCTCGGTGATGTCTGACTTCCACTCACAGAGTTACATCTGTATTTCGTGGATCTCTTTGCTAGCCTTATTTCTGTGGAATCTGAGAACAGATATTTCGGATCCCTTTGAATTCTATAGGGCCAAAGTAAATAGCCTCCGATAACTAAGAGAAAGAAGCTTTCTGAGAAGCTTCTTCGTGTTTTGTGAAATCATCTCACAGAGTTACAGCTTTCCCCTCAGGAAGCCTTTCGCTAAGACAGTTCTTGTGGAATAGGAAAAGTGATATTTGGAAGCCCATAGAGGGCTGTGGTGAAAAAGGAAATATCCTCAGATGAAATCTGGAAATAAGCTTTCTGAGAAACTTCTCTATGATGTGTGACTTCCACTCACAGAGTTACATCTGTATTTCGTGGATCTCTTTGCTAGCCTTATTTCTGTGGAATCTGAGAACAGATATTTCGTATCCCTTAGAAGACTATAAGGCCAAAGGAAATATCCTCCGAGAACAAAGAGAAAAAAGCTTTCTGTGAAACTGCTTTGTGTTCTGTGAAATCATCTCACAGAGTTACAGCTTTCTCTTAAAGAAGCCATTCGCTAAGACAGTTCTTGTGGAATTGGCAAAGTGATATTTGGAAGCCCATAGAGGGCTATGGTGAAAAAGGAAATATCCTCAGATGAAAATTTGAAAGAAGCTTTCTGAGAAACTGCTTAGTGTTCTGTTAATTCATCTCACAGAGTTACATCTGTATTTCGTGGATCTCTTTGCTAACCTTATTTCTGTGGAATCTGAGAAGAGATATTTCGGATCCCTTTGAAGACTACAGGGCCACAGGAAATATCCTCCGATAACAAAGAGAAAGAAGCTTTCTGAGAAACTTCTTTGTGTTCTGTGAAGGTATCTCACAGAGTTACAGCTTTCCCCTCAAGAAGCCTTTCGCTAAGACAGTTCTTGTGGAATTGGCAAAGTGATATTTGGAAGCCCTTAGAGGACTATGGTGAAAAAGGAAATATCCTCAGATGAAATCTGGAAAGAAGCTTTCTGAGAAACTGCTTAGTGTTCTGTTAATTCATCTCACAGAGTTACATCTGTATTTCGTGGATCTCTTTGCTAGCCTTATTTCTGTGGAATCTGAGAACAGATATTTCGGATCCCTTTGAAGACTACAGGGCCAAAGGAAATATCCTCCGATAACAAAGAGAAAGAAGCTTTCTGAGAAACTTGTGTTCTGTGAAATCATCTCACAGAGTTTCAGCTTTCCCCTGAAGAAGCCTTTCGCTAAGACAGTTCTTGTGGAATTGGCAAAGTGATATTTGGAAGCCCTTAGAGGACTATGGTGAAAAAGGAAATATCCTCAGATGAAATCTGGAAAGAAGCTTTCTGAGAAACTGCTCTGTGAAGTGTGACTTCCACTCACAGAGTTACATCTGTATTTCGTGGATCTCTTTGCTAGCCTTATTTCTGTGGAATCTGAGAACAGATATTTCGGATCCCTTTGAAGACAATAGGGCCAAGGGAAATATCCTCCGATAACAAAGAGAAAGAAGCTTTCTGAGAAAAGACTTTGTGTTCTGTGAAATCATCTCACGGAGTTACAGCTTTCCCCTCAAGAAGCCTTTCGCTAAGACACTTCTTGTGGAATTGGCCAAGTGATATTAGGAATCCCATAGAGGGCTATGGTTAAAAAGGAAATATCATCAGATGAAATCTGGAAAGAAGCTTTCTGAGAAACTGCTCTGTGATGTGTGACTTTCATTCACAGAATTACATCTGTATTTCGTGCATCTCTTGCTAGCCTTATTTCTGTGGAATCTGAGAACAGATATTTCGGATCCCTTTGAAGACTATAGGGCCAAAGGAAATATCCTCCGAGAACAAAGAGAAAGAAGCTTTCTGAGAAACTTCTTTGTGTTCTGTGAAATCATCTCACAGAGTTACAGCTTTCCCCTCAAGAAGCCTTTCGCTAAGACAGTTCTTGTGGAATTGGCAAAGTGATATTTGGAAGCCCATTGAGGGCTATGGTGAAAAAGGAAATATGCTCAGATGAAATCTGGAAAGAAGCTTTCTGAGAAACTGCTTAGCGTTCTGTTAATTCATCTCACAGAGTTACATCTGTATTTCGTGGATCTCTTTGCTAGCCTTATTTCTGTGGAATCGGAGAACAGATATTTCGGATCCCTTTGAAGACTACAGGGCCAAAGGAAATATCCTCCGATAACAAAGAGAAAGAAGCTTTCTGAGAAACTTCTTTGTGTTCTGTGAAATCATCTCACAGAGTTTCAGCTTTCCCCTGAAGAAGCCTTTCGCTAAGACAGTTCTTGTGGAATTGGCAAAGTGATATTTGGAAGCCCTTAGAGGACTATGGTGAAAAAGGAAATATCCTCAGATGAAATCTGGAAAGAAGCTTTCTGAGAAACTGCTCTGTGATGTGTGACTTCCACTCACAGGGTTACATCTGTATTTCGTGGATCTCTTTGCTAGCCTTATTTCTGTGGAATCTGAGAACAGATATTTCGGATTCCTTTGAAGACTATAGGGCCAAAGGAAATATCCTCCGAGAACAAAGAGAAAGAAGCTTTCTGAGAAACTTCTTTGTGTTCTGTGAAATCATCTCACAGAGTTACAGCTTTCCACTCAAGAAACCTTTCGCTAAGACAGTTCTTGTGGAATTCGCATAGTGATATTTGGAAGCCCATAGAGGGCTATGGTGAAAAAGGAAATATCCTCAGATGAAACCTGGAAAGAAGCTTTCTGAGAAACTGCTTAGGATTCTGTTAATTCATCTCACAGAGTTACATCTGTATTTCGTGGATCTCTTTGCTAGCCTTATTTCTGTCGCATCTGAGAACAGATATTTCGGATCCCTTTGAGACTATAGGGCCAAAGGAAATATCCTACGATAACAAAGAGGAAGAAGCTTTCTGAGAAACTTCTTTGGGTTCTGTGAAATTATCTCACAGAGTTACAGCTTTCCCCTCAAGAAGCCTTTCGCTAAGACAGTTCTTGTGGAATTGGCAAAGTGATATTTGGAAGGCCATAGAGGGCAATGGTGAAAAAGGAAATATCCTCAGATGAAATCTGGAAAGAAGCTTTCTGAGAAACTGCTTAGTGTTCTGTCAATTCATCTCAGAGAGTTACATCTGTATTTCGTGGATCTCTTTGCTAGCCTTATTTCTGTGGAATCTGAGAACAGATATTTCGGATCCCTTTGAAGACTATAGGGCCAAAGGAAATATCCACCGATAACAAAGAGAAAGAAGCTTTCTGAGAAACTTCTTTGTGTTCTCTGAAATCATCTCACAGAGTTACAGCTTTCCCCTCAAGAAGCCTTTCGCTAAGACAGTTCTTGTGGAATTGGCAAAGTGATATTTGGAAGCCCATTGAGGGCTATGGTGAAAAAGGAAATATCCTCAGATGAAATCTGGAAAGAAGCTTTCTGAGAAACTGCTTAGTGTTCTGTTAATTCATCTCACAGAGTTACATCTGTATTTCGTGGATCTCTTTGCTAGCCTTATTTCTGTGGAATCTGAGAACAGATATTTCGGATCCCTTTGAAGACTACAGGGCCAAAGGAAATATTCTCCGATAACAAAGAGAAAGAAGCTTTCTGAGAAACTTCTTTGTGTTCTGTGAAATCACCTCACAGAGTTTCAGCTTTCCCCTCAAGAAGCCTTTCGCTAAGACAGTTCTTGTGGAATTGGCAAAGTGATATTTGGAAGCCCTTAGAGGACTATGGTGAAAAAGGAAATATCCTCAGATGAAATCTGGAAAGAAGCTTTCTGAGAAACTGCTCTGTGATGTGTGACTTCCACTCACAGAGTTACATCTGTATTTCGTGGATCTCTTTGCTAGCCTTATTTCTGTGGAATCTGAGAACAGATATTTCGGATCCCTTTGAAGACTATAGGGCCAAAGGAAATATCCTCCGAGAACAAAGAGAAAGAAGCTTTCTGAGAAACTTCTTTGTGTTCTGTGAAATCATCTCACAGAGTTACACCTTTCCCCTCAAGAAGCCTTTCGCTAAGACAGTTCTTGTGGAATTGGCAAAGTGATATTTGGAAGGCCATAGAGGGCAATGGTGAAAAAGGAAATATCCTCAGATGAAATCTGGAAAGAAGCTTTCTGAGAAACTGCTTAGTGTTCTGTCAATGCATCTCAGAGAGTTACATCTGTATTTCGTGGATCTCTTTGCTAGCCTTATTTCTGTGGAATCTGAGAACAGATATTTCGGATCCCTTTGAAGACTATAGGGCCAAAGGAAATATCCACCGATAACAAAGAGAAAGAAGCTTTCTGAGAAACTTCTTTGTGTTCTCTGAAATCATCTCACAGAGTTACAGCTTTCCCCTCAAGAAGCCTTTCGCTAAGACAGTTCTTGTGGAATTGGCAAAGTGATATTTGGAAGCCCATTGAGGGCTATGGTGAAAAAGGAAATATCCTCAGATGAAATCTGGAAAGAAGCTTTCTGAGAAACTGCTTAGTGTTCTGTTAATTCATCTCACAGAGTTACATCTGTATTTCGTGGATCTCTTTGCTAGCCTTATTTCTGTGGAATCTGAGAACAGATATTTCGGATCCCTTTGAAGACTACAGGGCAAAAGGAAATATTCTCCGATAACAAAGAGAAAGAAGCTTTCTGAGAAACTTCTTTGTGTTCTGTGAAATCACCTCACAGAGTTTCAGCTTTCCCCTCAAGAAGCCTTTCGCTAAGACAGTTCTTGTGGAATTCGCAAAGTGATATTTGGAAGCCCTTAGAGGACTATGGTGAAAAAGGAAATATCCTCAGATGAAATCTGGAAAGAAGCTTTCTGAGAAACTGCTCTGTGATGTGTGACTTCCACTCACAGAGTTACATCTGTATTTCGTGGATCTCTTTTGCTAGCCTTATTTCTGTGGAATCTGAGAACAGATATTTCGGATCCCTTTGAAGACTATAGGGCCAAAGGAAATATCCTCCGAGAACAAAGAGAAAGAAGCTTTCTGAGAAACTTCTTTGTGTTCTGTGAAATCATCTCACAGAGTTACACCTTTCCCCTCAAGAAGCCTTTCGCTAAGACAGTTCTTGTGGAATTCGCATAGTGATATTTGGAAGCCCATAGAAGGCTATGGTGAAAAAGGAAATATCCTCAGATGAAACCTGGAAAGAAGCTTTCTGAGAAACTGCTTAGTATTCTGTTAATTCATCTCACAGAGTTACATCTGTATTTCGTGGATCTCTTTGCTAGCCTTATTTCTGTCGCATCTGAGAACAGATATTTCGGATCCTTTTGAGACTATAGGGCCTAAGGAAATATCCTACGATAACAAAGAGAAAGAAGCTTTCTGAGAAACTTCTTTGGGTTCTGTGAAATCATCTCACAGAGTTTCAGCTTTCCCATGAAGAAGCCTTTCGCTAAGACAGTTCTTGTGGAATTGGCAAAAGTGATATATGGAAGGCCATAGAGGGCAATGGTGAAAAAGGAAATATCCTCAGATGAAATCTGGAAAGAAGCTTTCTGAGAAACTGCTTAGTGTTCTGTCAATTCATCTCAGAGAGTTACATCTGTATTTCGTGGATCTCTTTGCTAGCCTTATTTCTGTGGAATCTGAGAACAGATATTTCGGATCCCTTTGAAGACTATAGGGCCAAAGGAAATATCCTCCGATAACAAAGAGAAAGAAGCTTTCTGAGAAACTTCTTTGTGTTCTGTGAAATCATCTCACAGAATTACAGCTTTCCCCTCAAGAAGCCTTTCGCTAAGACAGTTCTTGTGGAATTGGCAAGGTGATATTTGGAAGCCCTGAGAGGGCTATGGTGAAAAAGGAAATATCCTCAGATGAAATCTGGAAAGGAGCTTTCTGAGAAACTTCTCTGTGATGTGTGACTTCATCTCACAGAATTACATCTGTATTTCTTGTATCTCTTTGCTAGCCTTATTTCTGTGGAATCTGAGAACAGATATTTCGGATCCCTTTGACGACTATAGGGCCAAAGGAAATATCCTCCGATAACTAAGAGAAAGAAACTTTCCGAGAAACTTCTTTGTGTTTTGTGAAATCTTCTCACAGAGTTACAGCTTTCCACTCAAGAAGCCTTTCGCTAAGACAGTTCTTGTGGAATAGGCAAAGTGATATTTGGAAGCCCATAGAGGGCTATGGTGAAGAAGGAAATATCCTCAGATGAAATCTGGAAAGAAGCTTTCTGAGAAACTGCTTAGTATTCTGTTAATTCATCTCACAGAGTTACATCTGTATTTCGTGGATCTCTTTGCTAGCCTTATTTCTGTGCAATCTGAGAACAGATATTTCGGATCCCTTTGAGACTATAGGGTCAAAGGAAGTATCCTACGATAACAAAGAGAAAGAAGCTTTCTGAAAAACTTCTTTGGGTTCTGTGAAATCATCTCACAGAGTTACAGCTTTCCCCTGAAGAAGCCTTTCGCTAAGACAGTTCTTGTGGAATTGGCAAAGTGATATTTGGAAGGCCATAGAGGGCAATGGTGAAAAAGGAAATATCCTCAGATGTAATCTGGAAAGAAGCTTTCTGAGAAACTGCTTAGTGTTCTGTCAATTCATCTCAGAGAGTTACATCTGTATTTCGTGGATCTCTTTGCTAGCCTTATTTCTGTGGAATCTGAGAACAGATATTTCGGATCCCTTTGAAGACTATAGGGCCAAAGGAAATATCCTCCGATAACAAAGAGAAAGAAGCTTTCTGAGAAACTTCTTTGTGTTCTGTGAAATCATCTCACAGAGTTACAGCTTTCCCCTCAAGAAGCCTTTCGCTAAGACAGTTCTTGTGGAATTGGCAAAGTGATATTTGGAAGCCCATTGAGGGCTATGGTGAAAAAGGAAATATCCTCAGATGAAATCTGGAAAGAAGCTTTCTGAGAAACTGCTTAGTGTTCTGTTAATTCATCTCACAGGGTTACATCTGTATTTCGTGGATCTCTTTGCTAGCCTTATTTCTGTGGAATCTGAGAACAGATATTTCGGATCCCTTTGAAGACTACAGGGCCAAAGGAAATATCCTCCGATAACAAAGAGAAAGAAGCTTTCTGAGAAACTTCTTTTTGTTCTGTGAAATCATCTCACAGATTTTCAGCTTTCCCCTGAAGAAGCCTTTCGCTAAGACAGTTCTTGTGGAATTGGCAAAGTGATATTTGGAAGCCCTAAGAGGACTATGGTGAAAAAGGAAATATCCTCAGATGAAATCTGGAAAGAAGCTTTCTGAGAAACTGCTCTGTGATGTGTGACTTCCACTCACAGAGTTACATCTGTATTTCGTGGATCTCTTTGCTAGCCTTATTTCTGTGGAATCTGAGAAGAGATATTTCGGATTCCTTTGAAGACTATAGGGCCAAGGGAAATATCCTCCGAGAACAAAGAGAAAGAAGCTTTCTGAGAAACTTCTTTGGGTTCTGTGAAATCATCTCACAGAGTTACAGCTTCCCCCTGAAGAAGCCTTTCGCTAAGACAGTTCTTGTGGAATTGGCAAAGTGATATTTGGAAGGCCATAGAGGGCAATGGTGAAAAAGGAAATATCCTCAGATGAAATCTGGAAAGAAGCTTTCTGAGAAACTGCTTAGTGTTCTGTCAATTCATCTCAGAGAGTTACATCTGTATTTCGTGGATCTCTTTGCTAGCCTTATTTCTGTGGAATCTGAGAACAGATATTTCGGATCCCTTTGAAGACTATAGGGCCAAAGGAAATATCCACCGATAACAAAGAGAAAGAAGCTTTCTGAGAAACTTCTTTGTGTTCTCTGAAATCATCTCACAGAGTTACAGCTTTCCCCTCAAGAAGCCTTTCGCTAAGACAGTTCTTGTGGAATTGGCAAAGTGATATTTGGAAGCCCATTGAGGGCTATGGTGAAAAAGGAAATATCCTCAGATGAAATCTGGAAAGAAGCTTTCTGAGAAACTGCTTAGTGTTCTGTTAATTCATCTCACAGAGTTACATCTGTATTTCGTGGATCTCTTTGCTAGCCTTATTTCTGTGGAATCTGAGAACAGATATTTCGGATCCCTTTGAAGACTACAGGGCCAAAGGAAATATTCTCCGATAACAAAGAGAAAGAAGCTTTCTGAGAAACTTCTTTGTGTTCTCTGAAATCATCTCACAGAGTTTCAGCTTTCCCCTCAAGAAGCCTTTCGCTAAGACAGTTCTTGTGGAATTGGCAAAGTGATATTTGGAAGCCCTTAGAGGACTATGGTGAAAAAGGAAATATCCTCAGATGAAATCTGCAAAGAAGCTTTCTGAGAAACTGCTCTGTGACGTGTGACTTCCACTCACAGAGTTACATCTGTATTTCGTGGATCTCTTTGCTATCCTTATTTCTGTGGAATCTGAGAACAGATATTTCGGATCCCTTTGAAGACTATAGGGCCAAAGGAAATATCCTCCGAGAACTAAGAGAAAGAAACTTTCCGAGAAACTTCTTTGTGTTTTGTGAAATCTTCTCACAGAGTTACAGCTTTCCACTTAAGAAGACTTTCGCTAAGACAGTTCTTGTGGAATAGGCAAAGTGATATTTGGAAGCCCATAGAGGGCTTTGGTGAAGAAGGAAATATCCTGAGATGAAATCTGGAAAGAAGCTTTCTGAGAAACTGCTTAGTGTTCTGTTAATTCATCTCACAGAGTTACATCTGTATTTCGTGGATCTCTTTACTGGCCTTATTTCTGTGGAATCTGAGAACAGATATTTCGGATCCCTTTGAAGACTATAGGGCCAATGGAAATATCCTCCGATAACAAAGAGAAAGAAGCTTTCTGAGAAACTTCTTTGTGTTCTGTGAAATCATCTCACAGAGTTACAGCTTTCCACTCAAGAAGCCTTTCGCTAAGACAGTTCTTGTGGAATTCGCATAGTGATATTTGGAAGCCCATAGAGGGCTATGGTGAAAAAGGAAATATCCTCAGATGAAACCTGGAAAGAAGCTTTCTGAGAAACTGCTTAGTATTCTGTTAATTCATCTCACAGAGTTACATCTGTATTTCGTGGGTCTCTTTGCTAGCCTTATTTCAGTGCAATCTGAGAACAGATATTTCGGATCCCTTTGAGACTATAGGGCCAAAGGAAATATCCTACGATAACAAAGAGAAAGAAGCTTTCTGAGAAACTTCTTTGGGTTCTGTGAAATCATCTCACAGAGTTACAGCTTTCCCCTGAAGAAGCCTTTCGCTAAGACAGTTCTTGTGGAATTGGCAAAGTGATATTTGGAAGCCCATAGAGGGCTATGGTGAAAAAGGAAATATCCTCAGATGAAATCTGGAAAGAAGCTTTCTGAGAAACTGCTTAGTGTTCTGTCAATTCATCTCAGAGAGTTACATCTGTATTTCGTGGATCTCTTTGCTAGCCTTATTTCTGTGGAATCTGAGAACAGATATTTCGGATCCCTTTGAAGACTATAGGGCCAAAGGAAATATCCTCCGATAACAAAGAGAAAGAAGCTTTTTGAGAAACTTCTTTGTGTTCTGTGAAATCATCTCACAGAGTTACAGCTTTCCCCTCAAGAAGCCTTTCGCTAAGACAGTTCTTCTGGAATTGGCAAAGTGATATTTGGAAGCCCATTGAGGGCTATGGTGAAAAAGGAAATATCCTCAGATGAAATCTGGAAAGAAGCTTTCTGAGAAACTGCTTAGTGTTCTGTTAATTCATCTCACAGAGTTACATCTGTATTTCGTGGATCTCTTTGCTAGCCTTATTTCTGTGGAATCTGAGAACAGATATTTCGGATCCCTTTGAAGACTACAGGGCCAAAGGATATATCCTCCGATAACAAAGAGAAAGAAGCTTTCTGAGAAACTTCTTTGTGTTCTGTGAAATCATCTCACAGAGTTTCAGCTTTCCCCTGAAGAAGCCCTTCGCTAAGACAGTTCTTGTGGAATTGGCAAAGTGATATTTGGAAGCCCTTAGAGGACTATGGTGAAAAAGGAAATATCCTCAGATGAAATCTGGAAAGAAACTTTCTGAGAAACTGCTCTGTGATGTGTGACTTCCACTCACAGAGTTACATCTGTATTTCGTGGATCTCTTTGCTAGCCTTATTTCTGTGGAATCTGAGAACAGATATTTCGGATCCCTTTGAAGACTACAGGGCCAAAGGATATATCCTCCGATAACAAAGAGAAAGAAGCTTTCTGAGAAACTTCTTTGTGTTCTGTGAAATCATCTCACAGAGTTTCAGCTTTCCCCTGAAGAAGCCTTTCGCTAAGACAGTTCTTGTGGAATTGTCAAAGTGATATTTGGAAGCCCTTAGAGGACTATGGTGAAAAAGGAAATATCCTCAGATGAAATCTGGAAAGAAGCTTTCTGAGAAACTGCTCTGTGATGTGTGACTTCCACTCACAGAGTTACATCTGTATTTCGTGGATCTCTTTGCTAGCCTTATTTCTGTGGAATCTGAGAACAGATATTTCGGATCCCTTTGAAGACTATGGGGCCAAAGGAAATATCCTCCGAGAACAAAGAGAAAGAAGCTTTCTGAGAAACTTCTTTGTGTTCTGTGAAATCATCTCACAGAGTTACAGCTTTCCACTCAAGAAGCCTTTCGCTAAGACAGTTCTTGTGGAATTCGCATAGTGATATTTGGAAGCCCATAGAGGGCTATGGTGAAAAAGGAAATATCCTCAGATGAAACCTGGAAAGAAGCTTTCTGAGAAACTGCTTAGTGTTCTGTTAATTCATCTCACAGAGTTACATCTGTATTTCGTGGATCTCTTTGCTAGCCTTATTTTGTCGCATCTGAGAACAGATATTTCGGATCCCTTTGAGACTATAGGGCCAAAGGACATATCCTCCGAAAACAAAGAGAAAGAAGCTTTCCCCTCAAGAAGCCTTTCGCTAAGACAGTTCTTGTGGAATTGGCAAAGTGATATTTGGAAGCCCATTGAGGGCTATGGTGAAAAAAGAAATATCCTCAGATGAAATCTGGAAAGAAGCTTTCTGAGAAACTGCTTAGTGTTCTGTTAATTCATCTCACAGAGTTACATCTGTATTTCGTGGATCTCTTTGCTAGCCTTATTTCTGTGGAATCTGAGAACAGATATTTCGGATCCCTTTGAAGACTACAGGGCCAAAGGAAATATCCTCCGATAACAAAGAGAAAGAAGCTTTCTGAGAAACTTCTTTGTGTTCTGTGAAATCATCTCACAGAGTTTCAGCTTTCCCCTCAAGAAGCCTTTCGCTAAGACAGTTCTTGTGGAATTGGCAAAGTGATATTTGGAAGCCCATTGAGGGCTATGGTGAAAAAGGAAATATCCTCAGATGAAATCTGGAAAGAAGCTTTCTGAGAAACTGCTTTGTGTTCTGTTAATTCATCTCACAGAGTTACATCTGTATTTCGTGGATCTCTTTGCTAGCCTTATTTCTGTGGAATCTGAGAACAGATATTTCGGATCCCTTTGAAGACTACAGGGCCAAAGGAAATATCCTCCGATAACAAAGAGAAAGAAGCTTTCTGAGAAACTTCTTTGTGTTCTGTGAAATCATCTCACAGAGTTTCAGCTTTCCCCTCAAGAAGCCTTTCGCTAAGACAGTTCTTGTGGAATTGGCAAAGTGATATTTGGAAGCCCTTAGAGGACTATGGTGAAAAAGGAAATATCCTCAGATGAAATCTGGAAAGAAGCTTTCTGAGAAACTGCTCTGTGATGTGTGACTTCCACTCACAGAGTTACATCTGTATTTCGTGGATCTCTTTGCTAGCCTTATTTCTGTGGAATCTGAGAACAGATATTTCGGATCCCTTTGAAGACAATAGGGCCAAAGGAAATATCCTCCGAGAACAAAGAGAAAGAAGCTTTCTGAGAAACTTCTTTGTCTTCTGTGAAATCATCTCACAGAGTTACAGCTTTCCCCTCAAGAAGCCTTTCGCTAAGACAGTTCTTGTGGAATTGGCAAAGTGATATTTGGAAGCCCATTGAGGGCTATGGTGAAAAAGGAAATATCCTCAATGAAATCTGGAAAGAAGCTTTCTGAGAAACTGCTTAGTGTTCTGTTAATTCATCTCACAGAGTTACATCTGTATTTTGTGGATCTCTTTGCTAGCCTTATTTCTGTGGAATCTGAGAACAGATATTTCGGATCCCTTTGAAGACTATAGGGCCAAAGGAAATATCCTCCGATAACAAAGAGAAAGAAGCTTTCTGAGAAACTTCTTTGTGTTCTGTGAAATCATCTCACAGAGTTTCGGCTTTCCCCTCAAGAAACCTTTCGCTAAGACAGTTCTTGTGAAACTGGCAAAGTGATATTTGGAAGCCCATAGAGTGCTATAGTGAAAAAGGAAATATCCTCAGATGAAATCTGGAAAGAAGCTTTCTGAGAAACTGCTCTGTGATGTGTGACTTCCACTCACAGAGTTACATCTGTATTTCGTGTATCTCTTTGCTAGCCTTATTTCTGTGGAATCTGAGAACAGATATTTCGTATCCCTTTGAAGACTATAAGGCCAAAGGAAATATCCTCCGAGAACAAGGAGAAAAAAGCTTTCTGTGAAACTGCTTTGTGTTCTGTGAAATCATCTCACAGAGTTACAGCTTTCTCTTAAAGAAGCCATTCGCTAAGACAGTTCTTGTGGAATTGGCAAAGTGATATTTGGAAGCCCATAGAGGGCTATGGTGAAAAAGGAAATATCCTCAGATGAAAATTTGAAAGAAGCTTTCTGAGAAACTGCTTAGTGTTCTGTTAATTCATCTCACAGAGTTACATCTGTATTTCGTGGATCTCTTTGCTAACCTTATTTCTGTGGAATCTGAGAAGAGATATTTCGTATCCCTTTGAAGACTATAGGGCCACAGGAAATATCCTCCGATAACAAAGAGAAAGAAGCTTTCTGAGAAACTTCTTTGTGTTCTGTGAAGGTATCTCACAGAGTTACAGCTTTCCCCTCAAGAAGCCTTTCGCTAAGACAGTTCTTGTGGAATTGGCAAAGTGATATTTGGAAGCCCATAGAAGGCCCTGGTAAAAAAGGAAATATCCTCAGATGAAATCTGGAAAGAAGCTTTCTGAGAAACTGCTTTGTGTTCTGTCAATTCATGTCAGAGAGTTACATCTGTATTTCGTGGATCTCTTTGCTAGCCTTATTTCTGTGGAATCTGAGAACAGATATTTCGGATCCCTTTGAAGACTATAGGGCCAAATGAAATATCCTCCGATAAAAAAAAGAGAGAAGCTTTCTGAGAAACTACTTTGTGTTCTGTGAAATCATCTCACAGAGTTACAGCTTTCCCCTCAAGAAGCCTTTCGCTAAGACAGTTCTTGTGGAATTGGCCAAGTGATATTTGGTAGCCCATAGACTGCTATGTTGAAAAAGGAAATATCCTCAGATGAAATCTGGAAAGAAGCTTTCTGAGAAACTTCTCTGTGGTGTGTGACTTCCACACACAGAGTTACATCTGTATTTCGTGGATCTCTTTGCTAGCCTTATTTCTGTGGAATCTGAGAACAGATATTTCGGACCCCTTTGAAGACTATAGGGCCAAAGGAAATATCCTCCGATAACAAAGAGAAAGAAGCTTTCTGAGAAACTTCTTTGTGTTCTGTGAAATCATCTCACAGAGTTACAGCTTTCCCCTCAAGAAGCCTTTCGTTAAGACAGTTCTTGTGGAATTGGCAAAGTGATATTTGGAAGCCAATAGAGGGCTATGGTGAAAAAGGAAATATCCTAAGATGAAATCTGGAAAGAAGCTTTCTGAGAAACTGCTTAGTGTTCTGTTAATTCATCTCACAGAGTTGCATCTTTATTTCGTGGATCTCTTTGCTAGCCTTATTTCTGTGGAATCTGAGAACAGATATTTCGGATCCTTTGAAGACTATAGTGCCAAAGGAAATATCCTCCGATAGCAAGGAGAAAGAAGCTTACTGAAAAACTTCTTTGTGTTCTGTGAAATCATCTCACAGAGTTACAGCTTTCCCCTCAAGAAGCCTTTCGCTAAGACAGTTCTTGTGGAATTGGCAAAGTGATATTTGGAAGCCCATAGAGGGCCCTGGTGAAAAAGTAAATATCCTCAGATGAAATCTGGAAAGAAGCTTTCTGAGAAACTGCTCTGTGATGTGTGACTTCCAGTCACAGAGTTACATCTGTATTTCGTGGATCTCTTTGCTAGCCTTATTTCTGTGGAATCTGAGAACAGATATTTCTGATTACTTTGACGACTATCGTGCCAAAGGAAATATCCTCCGATAACTAAGAGAAAGAAGCTTTCTGAGAAACTTCTTTGCCTTCTGTGAAATCATCTCACAGAGTTACAGCTTTCTCCTGAAGACGTCTTTCGCTAAGACAGTTCTTGTGGAATTGGCAAAGTGATATTTGGAAGCCCATAGAGGGCTATGGTGAAAAAGGAAATATCCTCAGATGAAATCTGGAAAGAAGCTTTCTGAGAAACTGCTCTGTGATGTGTGACTTCCATTCACAGAGTTACATCTGTATTTCGTGGATCTCTTTGCTAGCCTTATTTCTGTGGAATCTGAGAACAGATATTTCGGATCCCTTTGAAGACTATAGGGCCAAAGGAAATATCCTCCGAGAACAAAGAGAAAGAAGCTGTCTGAGAAACTTCTTTGTGTTCTGTGAAATCATCTCACAGAGTTACAGCTTTCCACTCAAGAAACCTTTCGTTAAGACAGTTCTTGTGGAATTGGCAAAGTGATATTTGGAACCCAGGGAGGGCCCTGGTAAAAAAGGAAATATCCTCAGATGAAATCTGGAAAGAAGCTTTCTGAGAAACTGCTTAGTGTTCTGTCAATTCACCTCAGACAGTTACATCTGTATTTCGTGGATTTCTTTGCTAGCCTTATTTCTGTGGAATCTGAGAACAGATATTTCGGATCCCTTTGAAGACTATAGGGCCAGAGGAAATATCCTCCGATAACAAAGAGAAAGAAGCTTTCTGAGAAACTTCTTTGTGTTCTGTGAAATCATCTCACAGAGTTACAGCTTTCCCCTCAAGAAGCCTTTCGCTAAGACAGTTCTTGTGGAATTGGCAAAGTGATATTTGGAAGCCCATAGAGGGCTATGGTGAAAAAGGAAATATCCTCAGATGAAATCTGGAAAGAAGCTTTCTGAGAAACTGCTTAGTGTTCTGTCAATTCATCTCACAGAGTTGCATCTTTATTTCGTGGATCTCTTTGCTAGCCTTATTTCTGTGGAATCTGATAACAGATATTTCGGATCCTTTGAAGACTATTGGGCCAAAGGAAATATCCTCCGATAACAAAGAGAAAGAAGCTTCCTGATAAACTTCTTTGTGTTCTATGAAATCATCTCACAGAGTTACACCTTTCCCCTCAAGAAGCCTTTCGCTAAGACAGTTCTTGTGGAATTGGTAAAGTGATATTTGGAAGCCCACAGAGGGCTATGGTGAAAAAGGAAATATCCTCAGATGAAATCTGGAAAGAAGCTTTCTGAGAAACTGCTCTGTGATGTGTGACTTCCACTCACAGAGTTACATCTGTATTTCGTGGATCTCTTTGCTAGCCTTATTTCTGTGGAATCTGAGAACAGATATTTCGGATCCCTTTGAAGACTATAGGGCCAAAGGAAATATCCTCCGAGAACAAAGAGAAAGAAGCTTTCTGAGAAACTTCTTTGTGTTCTGTGAAATCATCTCACAGAGTTACAGCTTTCCACTCAAGAAGCCTTTCGCTAAGACAGTTCTTGTGGAATTCGCATAGTGATATTTGGAAGCCCATAGAGGGCTATGGTGAAAAAGGAAATATCCTCAGATGAAACCTGGAAAGAAGCTTTCTGAGAAACTGCTTAGTGTTCTGTTAATTCATCTCACAGAGTTGCATATTTATTTCGTGGATCTCTTTGCTAGCCTTATTTCTGTGGAATCTGAGAACAGATATTTCGGATCCTTTGAAGACTATAGTGCCAAAGGAAATATCCTCCGATAGCAAAGAGAAAGAAGCTTACTGAAAAACTTCTTTGTGTTCTGTGAAATCATCTCACAGAGTTACAGCTTTCCCCTCAAGAAGCCTTTCGCTAAGACAGTTCTTGGGGAATTGGCAAAGTGATATTTCGAAACCCATAGAGGGCTATGGTGAAAAAGGAAATATGCTCAGATGAAATCTGGAAAGAAGCTTTCTGAGAAACTGCTCTGTGATGTGTGACTTCCAGTCACAGAGTTACATCTGTATTTCGTGGATCTCTTTGCTAGCCTTATTTCTGTGGAATCTGAGAACAGATATTTCTGAATACTTTGACGACTATCGTGCCAAAGGAAATATCCTCCGATAACAAAGAGAAAGAAGCTTTCTGAGAAACTTCTTTGCCTTCTGTGAAATCATCTCACAGAGTTACAGCTTTCTCCTGAAGACGTCTTTCGCTAAGACAGTTCTTGTGGAATTGGCAAAGTGATATTTGGAAGCCCATAGAGGGCTATGGTGAAAAAGGAAATATCCTCAGATGAAAATTTGAAAGAAGCTTTCTGAGAAACTGCTTAGTGATCTGTTAATTCATCTCACAGAGTTACATCTGTATTTCGTGGATCTCTTTGCTAACCTTATTTCTGTGGAATCTGAGAAGAGATATTTCGGATCCCTTTGAAGACTATAGGGCGAAAGGAAATATCCTCCGATAACAAAGAGAAAGAAGCTTTCTGAGAAACTTCTTTGTGTTCTGTGAAATCATCTCACAGAGTTACACCTTTCCCCTCAAGAAGCCTTTCGCTAAGACAGTTCTTGTGGAATTGGCAAAGTGATATTTGGAAGCCCATAGAGGGCTATGGTGAAAAAGGAAATATCCTCAGATGAAATCTGGAAAGAAGCTTTCTGAGAAACTGCTTAGTGTTCTGTTAATTCATCTCACAGAGTTACATCTGTATTTCGTGGATCTCTTTGCTAACCTTATTTCTGTGGAATCTGAGAACAGATATTTCGGATCCCTTTGAAGACTATAGGGCCAAAGGAAATATCCTCCGATAACAAAGAGAAAGAATCTTTCTGAGAAACTTCTTTGTGTTCTGTGAAATCATCTCACAGAGTTACAGCTTTCCCCTCAAGAAGCCTTTCGTTAAGGCAGTTCTTGTGGAATTGGCAAGGTGATATTTGGAAGCCCATAGACTGCTATGTTGAAAAAGGAAATGTCCTCAGATGAAATCTGGAAAGAAGCTTTCTGAGAAACTTCTCTGTGGTGTGTGACTTCCACTCACAGAGTTACATCTGTATTTCGTGGATCTCTTTGCTAGCCTTATTTCTGTGGAATCTGAGAACAGATATTTCGGATATCTTTGGAGACAATAGGGCCAAAGAAAATATCCTCAGATAACAAAGAGAAAGAAGCTTTCTGAGAAACTTCTTTGTGTTCTGTGAAATCATCTCACAGAGTTAGAGCTTTCCCCTCCAGAAGCCTTTCGCTAAGACAGTTCTTGTGGAATTGGCAAAGTGATATCTGGAAGCCCATAGAGGGCTATGGTGAAAAAGGAAATATCCTCAGATGAAAATTTGAAAGAAGCTTTCTGAGAAACTGCTTAGTGATCTGTTAATTCATCTCACAGAGTTACATCTGTATTTCGTGGATCTCTTTGCTAACCTGATTTCTGTGGAATCTGAGAAGAGATAATTCGGATCCCTTTGAAGACTATAGGGCCAAAGGAAATATCCTCCGATAACAAAGAGAAAGAAGCGTTCTGAGAAACTTCTTTGTGTTCTGTGAAATCATCTGACAGAGTTACAGCTTTCCCCTCAAGACGCCTTTCGCTAAGACAGTTCTTGTGGAATTGGCAAAGTGATGTTTGGAAGCCCATAGAGGGCTATGGTGAAAAAGGAAATATCCTCAGATGAAAACTGGAAAGAATCTTTCTGAGAAACTGCTTAGTGTTCTGTTAATTCGTCTCACAGAGTTACATCTGTATTTCGTGGATCTCTTTGCTAACCTTATTTCTGTGGAATCTGAGAACAGATATTTCGGATCCCTTTGAAGACTATAGGGCCAAAGGAAATATCCACCGATAACAAAGAGAAAGAAGCTTTCTGAGAAACTTCTTTGTGTTCTCTGAAATCATCTCACAGAGTTACAGCTTTCCCCTCAAGAAGCCTTTCGCTAAGACAGTTCTTGTGGAATTGGCAAAGTGATATTTGGAAGCCCATAGAGGGCCCTGGTGTAAAAGGAAATATCCTCAGATGAAATCTGGAAAGAAGCTTTCTGAGAAACTGCTCTGTGATGTGTGACTTCCACTCACAGAGTTACATCTGTATTTCGTGGATCTCTTTGCTAGCCTTATTTCTGTGGAATCTGACAACAGATATTTCGGATCCCTTTGAAGACTATAGGGCCATAGGAAATATCCTCCGAGAACAAAGAGAAAGAAGCTTTCTGAGAAACTTCTTTGTCTTCTGTGAAATCATCTCACAGAGTTACAGCTTTCCCCTCAAGAAGACTTTCGCTAAGACAGTTCTTGTGGAATTGGCAAAGTGATATTTGGAAGCCCATAGAGGGCTATGGTGAAAAAGGAAATATCCTCAGATGAAATCTGGAAAGAAGCTTTCTGAGAAACTGCTTAGTGTTCTGTTAATTCATCTCACAGAGTTACATCTGTATTTCGTGGATCTCTTTGCTAGCCTTATTTCTGTGGAATCTGAGAACCGATATTTCGGATCCCTTTGAAGACTATAGGGCCAAAGTAAGTATCCTCCGATAACAAAGAGAAAGAAGCCTTCTGAGAAACTTCTTTGTGTTCTGTGAAATCATCTCACAGAGTTTCGGCTTTCCCCTCAAGAAACCTTTCGCTAAGACAGTTCTTTTGAAATTGGCAAAGTGATATTTGGAAGGCCATAGAGTGCTATGGTGAAAAAGGAAATATCCTCAGATGAAATCTGGAAAGAAGCTTTCTGAGAAACTGCTTAGTGTTCTGTTAATTCATCTCACAGAGTTGCATCTGTATTTCGTGGATCTCTTTGCTTGCCTTATTTCTGTGGAATCTGAGAACAGATATTTCGGATCCCTTTGAAGACTATAGGGCCAAAGGAAATATCCTCCGATAACAAAGAGAAAGAAGCTTTCTGAGAAACTTCTTTGTGTTCTGTGAAATCATCTCACAGAGTTACAGCTTTCCCCTCAAGAAGCCTTTCGCTAAGAGAGTTCTTGTGGAATTGGCAAAGTGATATTTGGAAGCCCATAGAGGGCTATGGTGAAAAAGGAAATATCCTCAGATGAAATCTGGAAAGAAGCTTTCTGAGAAACTGCTCTGTGATGTGTGACTTCCACTCACAGAGTTACATCTGTATTTCGTGGATCTCTTTGCTAGCCTTATTTCTGTGGAATCTGAGAACAGATATTTCGGATCCCTTTGAAGACTATCGTGCCAAAGGAAATATCCTCCGATAACAAAGAGAAAGAAGCTTTCTGAGAAACTTCTTTGTGTTCTGTGAAATCATCTCACAGAGTTACAGCTTTCCACTCAAGAAGCCTTTCGCTAAGACAGTTCTTGTGGAATTGGCAAAGTGATATTTGGAAGCCCATAGAGGGCTATGGTGAAAAAGGAAATATCCTCAAATGAAATCTGGAAAGAAGCTTTCTGAGAAACTGCTCTGTGATGTCTGACTTCCACTCACAGAGTTACATCTGTATTTCGTGGATCTCTTTGCTAGCCTTATTTCTGTGGAATCTGAGAACAGATATTTCGGATCCCTTTGAAGACTATAGGGCCAAAGTAAATAGCCTCCGATAACTAAGAGAAAGAAACTTTCTGAGAAGCTTCTTCGTGTTTTGTGAAATCATCTCACAGAGTTACAGCTTTCCCCTCAGGAAGCCTTTCGCTAAGACAGTTCTTGTGGAATAGGAAAAGTGATATTTGGAAGCCCATAGAGGGCTGTGGTGAAAAAGGAAATATCCTCAGATGAAATCTGGAAATAAGCTTTCTGAGAAACTTCTCTATGATGTGTGACTTCCACTCACAGAGTTACATCTGTATTTCGTGGATCTCTTTGCTTGCCTTATTTCTGTGGAATCTGAGAACAGATATTTCGTATCCCTTTGAAGACTATAAGGCCAAAGGAAATATCCTCCGAGAACAAAGAGAAAAAAGCTTTCTGAGAAACTGCTTTGTGTTCTGTGAAATCATCTCACAGAGTTACAGCTTTCTCTTAAAGAAGCCATTCGCTAAGACAGTTCTTGTGGAATTGGCAAAGTGATATTTGGAAGCCCATAGAGGGCTATGGTGAAAAAGGAAATATCCTCAGATGAAAACTTGAAAGAAGCTTTCTGAGAAACTGCTTAGTGTTCTGTTAATTCATCTCACAGAGTTACATCTGTATTTCGTGGATCTCTTTGCTAACCTTATGTCTGTGGAATCTGAGAAGAGATATTTCGGATCCCTTTGAAGACTATAGGGCCACAGGAAATATCCTCCGATAACAAAGAGAAAGAAGCTTTCTGAGAAATTTCTTTGTGTTCTGTGACGGTATCTCACAGAGTTACAGCTTTCCCCTCAAGAAGCCTTTCGCTAAGACAGTTCTTGTGGAATTGGCAAAGTGATATTTGGAAGCCCATAGAGGGCTATGGTGAAAAAGGAATTATCCTCAGATGAAATCTGGAAAGAAGCTTTCTGAGAAACTGCTTAGTGTTCTGTTAATTCATCTCACAGAGTTACATCTGTATTTCGTGGATCTCTTTGCTAACCTTATTTCTGTGGAATCTGAGAACAGATATTTCGGATCCCTTTGAAGACTATAGGGCCAAAGGAAATATCCTCCGATAACAAAGAGAAAGAAGCTTTCTGAGAAACTTCTTTGTGTTCTGTGAAATCATCTCACAGAGTTACAGCTTTCCCCTCAAGAAGCCTTTCGCTAAGACAGTTGTTGTGGAATTGGCAAAGTGATATTTGGAAGCCCATAGAAGGCCCTGGTAAAAAAGGAAATATCCTCAGATGAAATCTGGAAAGAAGCTTTCTGAGAAACTGCTTAGTGTTCTGTCAATTCATGTCAGAGAGTTACATCTGTATTTCTTGGATCTCTTTGCTAGCCTTATTTCTGTGGAATCTGAGAACAGATATTTCGGATCCCTTTGAAGACTATAGGGCCAAATGAAATATCCTCCGATAAAAAAAAGAGAGAAGCTTTCTGAGAAACTTCTTTGTGTTCTGTGAAATCATCTCACAGAGTTACAGCTTTCCCCTCAAGAAGCCTTTCGCTAAGACAGTTCTTGTGGAATTGGCAAAGTGATATTTGGAAGCCCATAGACTGCTATGTTGAAAAAGGAAATATCCTCAGATGAAATCTGGAAAGAAGCTTTCTGAGAAACTTCTCTGTGGTGTGTGACTTCCACACACAGAGTTACATCAGTATTTCGTGGATCTCTTTGCTAGCCTTATTTCTGTGGAATCTGAAAACAGATATTTCGGATCCATTTGAAGACTATAGGGCCAAAGGAAATATCCTCCGATAACAAAGAGAAAGAAGCTTTCTGAGAAACTTCTTTTTGTTCTCTGAAATCATCTCACAGAGTTACAGCTTTCCCCTCAAGAAGCCTTTCGTTAAGACAGTTCTTGTGGAATTGGCAAAGTGATATTTGGAAGCCAATAGAGGGCTATGGTGAAAAAGGAAATATCCTAAGATGAAATCTGGAAAGAAGCTTTCTGAGAAACTGCTTAGTGTTCTTTTAATTCATCTCACAGAGTTGCATATTTATTTCGTGGATCTCTTTGCTAGCCTTATTTCTGTGGAATCTGAGAACAGATATTTCGGATCCTTTGAAGACTATAGTGCCAAAGGAAATATCCTCCGATAGCAAAGAGAAAGAAGCTTACTGAAAAACTTCTTTGTGTTCTGTGAAATCATCTCACAGAGTTACAGCTTTCCCCTCAAGAAGCCTTTCGCTAAGACAGTTCTTGGGGAATTGGCAAAGTGATATTTCGAAACCCATAGAGGGCTATGGTGAAAAAGGAAATATCCTCAGATGAAATCTGGAAAGAAGCTTTCTGAGAAACTGCTTAGTGTTCTGTTAATTCATCTCACAGAGTTACATCTGTATTTCGTGGATCTCTTTGCTTGCCTTATTTCTGTGGAATCTGAGAACAGATATTTCGGATCCCTTTGAAGACTATAGGGCCAAAGGAAATATCCATCGATAACAAAGAGAAAGAAGCTTTCTGAGAAACTTCTTTGTGTTCTGTGAAATCATCTCACAGAGTTACAGCTTTCCCCTCAAGAAGCCTTTCGCTAAGACAGTTCTTGTGGAATTGGCAAAGTGATATTTGGAAGCCCATAGAGGGCCCTGGTGAAAAAGGAAATATCCTCATATGAAATCTGGAAAGAAGATTTCTGAGAAACTGCTTAGTGTTCTGTCAATTCATCTCAGAGAGTTACATCTGTGTTTCGTGGATCTCTTTGCTTGCCTTATTTCTGTGGAATCTGAGAACAGATATTTCGGATACCTTTGAAGACTATAGGGCCAAATGAAATATCCTCCGATAACAAAGAGAAAGAATCTTTCTGAGAAACTTCTTTGTGTTCTGTGAAATCATCTCACAGAGTTACAGCTTTCCCCTCAAGAAGCCTTTCGTTAAGACAGTTCTTGTGGAATTGGCAAGGTTATATTTGGAAGCCCATAGACTGCTATGTTGAAAAAGGAAATGTCCTCAGATGAAATCTGGAAAGAAGCTTTCTGAGAAACTTCTCTGTGGTGTGTGACTTCCACTCACAGAGTTACATCTGTATTTCGTGGATCTCTTTGCTAGCCTTATTTCTGTGGAATCTGAGAACAGATATTTCGGATCCCTTTGGAGACTATAGGGCCAAAGGAAATATCCTCCGATAACAAAGAGAAAGAAGCTTTCTGAGAAACTTCTTTGTGTTCTGTGAAATCTTCTCACAGAGTTAGAGCTTTCCCCTCCAGAAGCCTTTCGCTAAGACAGTTCTTGTGGAATTGGCAAAGTGATATTTGGAAGCCCATAGAGGGCTATGGTGAAAAAGGAAATATCCTCAGATGAAAATTTGAAAGAAGATTTCTGAGAAACTGCTTAGTGTTCTGTTAATTCATCACACAGAGTTACATCTGTATTTCGTAGATCTCTTTGCTAACCTGATTTCTGTGGAATCTGAGAAGAGATAATTCGGATCCCTTTGAAGACTATAGGGCCAAAGGAAATATCCTCCGATAACAAAGAGAAAGAAGCGTTCTGAGAAACTTCTTTGTGTTCTGTGAAATCATCTGGCAGAGTTACAGCTTTCCCCTCAAGAAGCCTTTCGCTAAGACAGTTCTTGTGGAAATGGCAAAGTGATGTTTGGAAGCCCATAGAGGGCTATGGTGAAAAAGGAAATATCCTCAGATGAAAACTGGAAAGAATCTTTCTGAGAAACTGCTTAGTGTTCTGTTAATTCGTCTCACAGAGTTACATCTGTATTTCGTGGATCTCTTTGCTAACCTTATTTCTGTGGAATCTGAGAACAGATATTTCGGATCCCTTTGAAGACTATAGGGCCAAAGGAAATATCCACCGATAACAAAGAGAAAGAAGCTTTCTGAGAAACTTCTTTGTGTTCTCTGAAATCATCTCACAGAGTTACAGCTTTCCCCTCAAGAAGCCTTTCGCTAAGACAGTTCTTGTGGAATTGGCAAAGTGATATTTGGAAGCCCATAGAGGGCCCTGGTGAAAAAGGAAATATCCTCAGATGAAATCTGGAAAGAAGGTTTCTGAGAAACTGCTTAGTGTTCTGTCAATTCATCTCAGAGAGTTACATCTGTGTTTCGTGGATCGTTAGGTAGCCTTATTTCTGTGGAATCTGTGAACAGATATTTCGGATACCTTTGAAGACTATAGGGCCAAATGAAATACCCTCCGATAACAAAGAGAAAGAAGCTTTCTGAGAAACTTCTTTGTGTTCTGTGAAATCATCTCACAGAGTTACAGCTTTCCCCTCAAGAAGCCTTTCGCTAAGAGAGTTCTTGTGGAATTGGCAAAGTGATATTTGGAAGCCCATAGACTGCTATGTTGAAAAAGGAAATGTCCTCAGATGAAATCTGGAAAGAAGCTTTCTGAGAAACTTCTCTGTGGTGTGTGACTTCCACTCACAGGGTTACATCTGTATTTCGTGGATCTCTTTGCTAGCCTTATTTCTGTGGAATCTGAGAACAGATATTTCGGATCCCTTTGAAGACAATAGGGCCAAAGGAAATATCCTCCGATAACAAAGAGAAAGAAGCTTTCTGAGAAACTTCTTTGTGTTCTGTGAAATCATCTCACAGAGTTACAGCTTTCCCCTCCAGAAGCCTTTCGCTAAGACAGTTCTTGTGGAAATGGCAAAGTGATATTTGGAAGCCCATAGAGGGCTATGGTGAAAAAGGAAATATGCTCAAATGAAACCTGGAAAGAAGCTTTCTGAAAAACTGCTTAGTGTTCTGTTAATTCATCTCACAGAGTTGCATCCTTATTTCGTGGATCTCTTTGCTAGCCTTATTTCTGTGGAATCTGACAACAGATATTTCGGATCCCTTTGAAGACTACAGGGCCAAAGGAAATATCCACCGATAACAAAGACAAAGAAGCTTTCTGATAAACTTCTTTGTGTTCTATGAAATCATCTCTCAGAGTTACAGCTTTCCCCTCAAGAAGCCTTTCGCTAAGACAGTTCTTGTGGAATTGGCAAAGTGATATTTGGAAGCCCACAGAGGGCTATGGTGAAAAAGGAAATATCCTCAGATGAAATCTGGAAAGAAGCTTTCTGAGAAACTGCTCTGTGATGTGTGACTTCCTCTCACAGAGTTACATCTGTATTTCGTGGATCTCTTTGCTAGCCTTATTTCTGTGGAATCTGAGAACAGATATTTCGGATCCCTTTGAAGACTATCGTGCCAAAGGAAATATCCTCCGATAACAAAGAGAAAGAAGCTTTCTGAGAAACTTCTTTGTGTTCTGTGAAATGATTTCACAGAGTTACAGCTTTCCACTCAAGAAGCCTTTCACTAAGACAGTTCTTGTGGAATTGGCAAAGTGATATTTGGAAGCCCATAGAGGGCTATGGTGAAAAAGGAAATATCCTCAAATGAAATCTGGAAAGAAGCTTTCTGAGAAACTGCTCTGTGATGTCTGACTTCCACTCACAGAGTTACATCTGTATTTCGTGGATCTCTTTGCTAGCCTTATTTCTGTGGAATCTGAGAACAGATATTTCGGATCCCTTTGAAGACTATAGGGCCAAAGTAAATAGCCTCCGATAACTAAGAGAAAGAAGCTTTCTGAGAAGCTTCTTCGTGTTTTGTGAAATCATCTCACAGAGTTACAGCTTTCCCCTCAGGAAGCCTTTCGCTAAGACAGTTCTTGTGGAATAGGAAAAGTGATATTTGGAAGCCCATAGAGGGCTGTGGTGAAAAAGGAAATATCCTCAGATGAAATCTGGAAATAAGCTTTCTGAGAAACTTCTCTATGATGTGTGACTTCCACTCACAGAGTTACATCTGTATTTCGTGGATCTCTTTGCTTGCCTTATTTCTGTGGAATCTGAGAACAGATATTTCGTATCCCTTTGAAGACTATAAGGCCAAAGGAAATATCCTCCGAGAACAAAGAGAAAAAAGCTTTCTGAGAAACTGCTTTGTGTTCTGTGAAATCATCTCACAGAGTTACAGCTTTCTCTTAAAGAAGCCATTCGCTAAGACAGTTCTTGTGGAATTGGCAAAGTGATATTTGGAAGCCCATAGAGGGCTATGGTGAAAAAGGAAATATCCTCAGATGAAAACTTGAAAGAAGCTTTCTGAGAAACTGCTTAGTGTTCTGTTAATTCATCTCACAGAGTTACATCTGTATTTCGTGGATCTCTTTGCTAACCTTATGTCTGTGGAATCTGAGAAGAGATATTTCGGATCCCTTTGAAGACTATAGGGCCACAGGAAATATCCTCCGATAACAAAGAGAAAGAAGCTTTCTGAGAAATTTCTTTGTGTTCTGTGACGGTATCTCACAGAGTTACAGCTTTCCCCTCAAGAAGCCTTTCGCTAAGACAGTTCTTGTGGAATTGGCAAAGTGATATTTGGAAGCCCATAGAGGGCTATGGTGAAAAAGGAATTATCCTCAGATGAAATCTGGAAAGAAGCTTTCTGAGAAACTGCTTAGTGTTCTGTTAATTCATCTCACAGAGTTACATCTGTATTTCGTGGATATCTTTGCTAACCTTATTTCTGTGGAATCTGAGAACAGATATTTCGGATCCCTTTGAAGACTATAGGGCCAAAGGAAATA
Organism: Macaca mulatta; assembly: GCF_049350105.2. Taxonomy (NCBI): domain Eukaryota; kingdom Metazoa; phylum Chordata; class Mammalia; order Primates; family Cercopithecidae; genus Macaca; species Macaca mulatta. The sequence continues at coordinate 54,570,207 of NC_133422.1, read as the reverse complement.
TCCTCCGATAACAAAGAGAAAGAAGCTTTCTGAGAAACTTCTTTGTGTTCTGTGAAATCATCTCACAGAGTTACAGCTTTCCCCTCAAGAAGCCTTTCGCTAAGACAGTTGTTGTGGAATTGGCAAAGTGATATTTGGAAGCCCATAGAAGGCCCTGGTAAAAAAGGAAATATCCTCAGATGAAATCTGGAAAGAAGCTTTCTGAGAAACTGCTTAGGGTTCTGTCAATTCATGTCAGAGAGTTACATCTGTATTTCTTGGATCTCTTTGCTAGCCTTATTTCTGTGGAATCTGAGAACAGATATTTCGGATCCCTTTGAAGACTATAGGGCCAAATGAAATATCCTCCGATAAAAAAAAGAGAGAAGCTTTCTGAGAAACTTCTTTGTGTTCTGTGAAATCATCTCACAGAGTTACAGCTTTCCCCTCAAGAAGCCTTTCGCTAAGACAGTTCTTGTGGAATTGGCAAAGTGATATTTGGAAGCCCATAGACTGCTATGTTGAAAAAGGAAATATCCTCAGATGAAATCTGGAAAGAAGCTTTCTGAGAAACTTCTCTGTGGTGTGTGACTTCCACACACAGGGTTACATCAGTATTTCGTGGATCTCTTTGCTAGCCTTATTTCTGTGGAATCTGAAAACAGATATTTCGGATCCATTTGAAGACTATAGGGCCAAAGGAAATATCCTCCGATAACAAAGAGAAAGAAGCTTTCTGAGAAACTTCTTTTTGTTCTCTGAAATCATCTCACAGAGTTACAGCTTTCCCCTCAAGAAGCCTTTCGTTAAGACAGTTCTTGTGGAATTGGCAAAGTGATATTTGGAAGCCAATAGAGGGCTATGGTGAAAAAGGAAATATCCTAAGATGAAATCTGGAAAGAAGCTTTCTGAGAAACTGCTTAGTGTTCTGTTAATTCATCTCACAGAGTTGCATATTTATTTCGTGGATCTCTTTGCTAGCCTTATTTCTGTGGAATCTGAGAACAGATATTTCGGATCCTTTGAAGACTATAGTGCCAAAGGAAATATCCTCCGATAGCAAAGAGAAAGAAGCTTACTGAAAAACTTCTTTGTGTTCTGTGAAATCATCTCACAGAGTTACAGCTTTCCCCTCAAGAAGCCTTTCGCTAAGACAGTTCTTGGGGAATTGGCAAAGTGATATTTCGAAACCCATAGAGGGCTATGGTGAAAAAGGAAATATCCTCAGATGAAATCTGGAAAGAAGCTTTCTGAGAAACTGCTTAGTGTTCTGTTAATTCATCTCACAGAGTTACATCTGTATTTCGTGGATCTCTTTGCTTGCCTTATTTCTGTGGAATCTGAGAACAGATATTTCGGATCCCTTTGAAGACTATAGGGCCAAAGGAAATATCCATCGATAACAAAGAGAAAGAAGCTTTCTGAGAAACTTCTTTGTGTTCTGTGAAATCATCTCACAGAGTTACAGCTTTCCCCTCAAGAAGCCTTTCGCTAAGACAGTTCTTGTGGAATTGGCAAAGTGATATTTGGAAGCCCATAGAGGGCCCTGGTGAAAAAGGAAATATCCTCATATGAAATCTGGAAAGAAGATTTCTGAGAAACTGCTTAGTGTTCTGTCAATTCATCTCAGAGAGTTACATCTGTGTTTCGTGGATCTCTTTGCTTGCCTTATTTCTGTGGAATCTGAGAACAGATATTTCGGATACCTTTGAAGACTATAGGGCCAAATGAAATATCCTCCGATAACAAAGAGAAAGAATCTTTCTGAGAAACTTCTTTGTGTTCTGTGAAATCATCTCACAGAGTTACAGCTTTCCCCTCAAGAAGCCTTTCGTTAAGACAGTTCTTGTGGAATTGGCAAGGTTATATTTGGAAGCCCATAGACTGCTATGTTGAAAAAGGAAATGTCCTCAGATGAAATCTGGAAAGAAGCTTTCTGAGAAACTTCTCTGTGGTGTGTGACTTCCACTCACAGAGTTACATCTGTATTTCGTGGATCTCTTTGCTAGCCTTATTTCTGTGGAATCTGAGAACAGATATTTCGGATCCCTTTGGAGACTATAGGGCCAAAGGAAATATCCTCCGATAACAAAGAGAAAGAAGCTTTCTGAGAAACTTCTTTGTGTTCTGTGAAATCTTCTCACAGAGTTAGAGCTTTCCCCTCCAGAAGCCTTTCGCTAAGACAGTTCTTGTGGAATTGGCAAAGTGATATTTGGAAGCCCATAGAGGGCTATGGTGAAAAAGGAAATATCCTCAGATGAAAATTTGAAAGAAGATTTCTGAGAAACTGCTTAGTGTTCTGTTAATTCATCACACAGAGTTACATCTGTATTTCGTAGATCTCTTTGCTAACCTGATTTCTGTGGAATCTGAGAAGAGATAATTCGGATCCCTTTGAAGACTATAGGGCCAAAGGAAATATCCTCCGATAACAAAGAGAAAGAAGCGTTCTGAGAAACTTCTTTGTGTTCTGTGAAATCATCTGGCAGAGTTACAGCTTTCCCCTCAAGAAGCCTTTCGCTAAGACAGTTCTTGTGGAAATGGCAAAGTGATGTTTGGAAGCCCATAGAGGGCTATGGTGAAAAAGGAAATATCCTCAGATGAAAACTGGAAAGAATCTTTCTGAGAAACTGCTTAGTGTTCTCTTAATTCGTCTCACAGAGTTACATCTGTATTTCGTGGATCTCTTTGCTAACCTTATTTCTGTGGAATCTGAGAACAGATATTTCGGATCCCTTTGAAGACTATAGGGCCAAAGGAAATATCCACCGATAACAAAGAGAAAGAAGCTTTCTGAGAAACTTCTTTGTGTTCTCTGAAATCATCTCACAGAGTTACAGCTTTCCCCTCAAGAAGCCTTTCGCTAAGACAGTTCTTGTGGAATTGGCAAAGTGATATTTGGAAGCCCATAGAGGGCCCTGGTGAAAAAGGAAATATCCTCAGATGAAATCTGGAAAGAAGGTTTCTGAGAAACTGCTTAGTGTTCTGTCAATTCATCTCAGAGAGTTACATCTGTGTTTCGTGGATCGTTAGGTAGCCTTATTTCTGTGGAATCTGTGAACAGATATTTCGGATACCTTTGAAGACTATAGGGCCAAATGAAATACCCTCCGATAACAAAGAGAAAGAAGCTTTCTGAGAAACTTCTTTGTGTTCTGTGAAATCATCTCACAGAGTTACAGCTTTCCCCTCAAGAAGCCTTTCGCTAAGAGAGTTCTTGTGGAATTGGCAAAGTGATATTTGGAAGCCCATAGACTGCTATGTTGAAAAAGGAAATGTCCTCAGATGAAATCTGGAAAGAAGCTTTCTGAGAAACTTCTCTGTGGTGTGTGACTTCCACTCACAGGGTTACATCTGTATTTCGTGGATCTCTTTGCTAGCCTTATTTCTGTGGAATCTGAGAACAGATATTTCGGATCCCTTTGAAGACAATAGGGCCAAAAGGAAATATCCTCCGATAACAAAGAGAAAGAAGCTTTCTGAGAAACTTCTTTGTGTTCTGTGAAATCATCTCACAGAGTTACAGCTTTCCCCTCCAGAAGCCTTTCGCTAAGACAGTTCTTGTGGAAATGGCAAAGTGATATTTGGAAGCCCATAGAGGGCTATGGTGAAAAAGGAAATATGCTCAAATGAAACCTGGAAAGAAGCTTTCTGAGAAACTGCTTAGTGTTCTGTTAATTCATCTCACAGAGTTGCATCCTTATTTCGTGGATCTCTTTGCTAGCCTTATTTCTGTGGAATCTGACAACAGATATTTCGGATCCCTTTGAAGACTACAGGGCCAAAGGAAATATCCACCGATAACAAAGACAAAGAAGCTTTCTGATAAACTTCTTTGTGTTCTATGAAATCATCTCTCAGAGTTACAGCTTTCCCCTCAAGAAGCCTTTCGCTAAGACAGTTCTTGTGGAATTGGCAAAGTGATATTTGGAAGCCCACAGAGGGCTATGGTGAAAAAGGAAATATCCTCAGATGAAATCTGGAAAGAAGCTTTCTGAGAAACTGCTCTGTGATGTGTGACTTCCTCTCACAGAGTTACATCTGTATTTCGTGGATCTCTTTGCTAGCCTTATTTCTGTGGAATCTGAGAACAGATATTTCGGATCCCTTTGAAGACTATAGGGCCAAAGGAAATATCCTCCGATAACAAAGAGAAAGAAGCTTTCTGAGAAACTTCTTTGTGTTCTGTGAAATCATCTCACAAAGTTACAGCTTTCCCTCAAGAGGACTTTCGCTAAGACAGTTCTTGTGGAATTGGGAAAGTGATATTTGGAAGCCCATTGAGGGCTAGGGTGAAAAAGGAAATATCCTCAGATGAAATCTGGAAAGAAGCTTTCTGAGAAACTGCTTAGTGTTCTGTTAATTCATCTCACAGAGTTACATCTGTATTTCGTGGGTCTCTTTGCTAGCTTTTTTCTGTGGAATCTGAGAACAGATATTTCGGATCCCTTTGAAGACTATAGGGCCAAAGGAAATATCCTCCGATAACTATGAGAAAGATGCTTTCTGAAAAACTTCTTTGTGTTCTGTGAAATCATCTCAGAGTTACAGCTTTCCCCTCAAGAAGCCTTTCGCTAAGACTGTTCTTGTGGAATTGGCAAAGTGACATTTGGAAGCCCATAGAGGTCTATGGTGAAAAAGGAAATATCCTCAGATGAAATCTAGAAAGAAGCTTTCTGAGAAACTGCTCTGTGATGTGTGACTACCACTCACAGAGGTCCATCTGTATTTCGTGGATCTCTTTGCTAGCCTTATTTCTGTGAAATCTGAGAACAGATATTTCGGATCTTTTTGAAGACTATAGGGCCAAAGGAAATATCCTCCTATAACAAAAGGAAAGAAGCTTTCTGAGAAACTTCTTTGTATTCTGTGAAATCATCTCACAGAGTTACAGATTTCCCCTCAAGAAGCCTTTCGCTAAGACAGTTCTTTTGGAATTGTCAAAGTGATATTTGGAAGCCCATAGAGGGCTATGGTGAAAAAGGAAATATCCTCAGATGAAATCTGGAAAGAATCTTTCTGAGAAACTGCTTAGTGTTCTGTTAATTCATCTCACAGAGTTACATGTGTATTTCGTGGATCTACTTGCTAGCCTTATTTCTGTGCAATCTGAGAACAGATATTTCGGATCCCTTTGAAGACTATAGGGCCAAAGGAAATATCCTCCGATAACAAAGAGAAAGAAGCTTTGTGAGAAACTTCTTTGTGTTCTGTGAAATCATCTCGCAGAGATACAGCTTTACCTTCAAGAAGCCTTTCGCTAAGACAGTTCTTGTGGAATTGGCAAAGTGATATATGGAAGCCCATAGAGGGCTACGGTGAAAAAGTTAATATCCTCAGAACAAATCTGGAAAGAAGCTTTCTGAGAAACTGCTTAGTGTTCTGTTAATTCATCTCACAGAGTTACATCTGTATTTCGTGGATCTCTTTGCTAGCCTTATTTCTGTGGAATCTGAGAACAGATATTTCGGATCCCTTTGAAGACTATAGGGCCAAAGGAAATATCCTCCGATAACAAAGAGAAAGAAGCTTTGTGAGAAACTTCATTGTGTTCTGTGAGATCATCTCACAGAGTTACAGCTTTCCCCTCAAGAGGCCTTTCCATAAGACAGTTCTTGTGGAATTGGCAAAGTGATATTTGGAAGCCCCTAGAGGGCTATGTTGAAAAAGGAAATATCCTCAGATGAAATCTGGAAAGAAGCTTTCTGAGAAACTGCTCTGTGATGTGTGACTTCCACTCACAAAATTACATCTGTATTTCGTGGATCTCTTTGCTAGCCTTATTTCTGTGGAATCTGAGAACAGATATTTCGGATCTCTTTGAAGACTATAGGGCCAAAGGAAATATCCTCCGATAACAAAGAGAAAGAAGCTTTCTGAGAAACTTCTTTGCGTTCTGTGAAATCAACTGACAGAGTTACAGCTTTCCCCCAAGAAGCCTTTCGCTAAGACAGTTCTTGTGGAATTGGCAAAGTGATATTTGGAAGCCAAGAGAGGGCTATGGTAAAAAAAGAAATATATTCAGATGAAATCTGGAAAGAAGCTTTCTGAGAAACTGCTCTGTGATGTGTGACTTCCACTCACAGAGTTACATCTGTATTTCGTGGATCTCTTTGCTAGCCTTATTTCTGTGGAATCTGAGAACAGATATTTCGGATCTTTTTTAAGACAATAGGGCCAAAGGAAATATCCTCCGATAACAAAGAGAAAGAAGCTTTGTGAGAAACTTCTTTGTGTTCTGTGAAATCATCTCACAGAGTTACAGCTTTCCTCTCAAGAAGCCTTTCGCTAAGACAGTTCTTCTGGAATTTGCAAAGTAATATTTGGAAGCCCATAGAGGGCTACGGTGAAAAAGGAAATATCCTCAGATGAAACCAGGAAAGAAGTTTTCTGAGAAACTGCTTAGTGTACTGTTCATTCATTTCACAGAGTTACATCTGTATTTCCTGGATCTCTTTGCTAGCCTTATTTCTGTGGAATCTGAGAACAGATATTTCGGATCCCTTTGAAGACTATAGGGCCAAAGGAAATATCCTCCGATAAAAAAGAGAAAGAAGCTTTGTGAGAAATTTCTTTGTGTTCTGTGAAATCATCTCACAGAGTTATAGCTTTCCCCTCAAGAGGCCTTTCGATAAGACAGTTCTTGTGGAATTGGCAAAGTGATATTAGGAAGCCCAGAGAGGGCTATGGTGAAAAAGGAAATATCCTCAGATGAAATCAGGAAAGAAGCTTTCTGAGAAACTGCTTAGTGTTCTGTAAATTCATCTCAGAGAGTTACATCTGTATTTCGTGAATCTCTTTGCTAGCCTTATTTCTGTGGCATCTGAGAACAGAAATTTCGGATCCCGTTGAAGATTATAGGGCCAAAGGAAATATCCTCCGATAACAAAGAGAAAGAAGCTTTCTGAGAAACTTCTTTGTGTTCTGTGAAATCATCTCACAGAGTTACAGCTTTCCCTTCAAGAGGCCTTTCAATAAGACTGTTCTTGTGGAATTGGCAAAGTGATATTTGGAAGCCCAGAGAGGGCTATGGTGAAAAAGGAAATATCTTCAGATGAAATCAGGAAAGAAGCTTTCTGAGAAACTGCTTAGTGTTCTGTAAATTCATCTCAGAGAGTTACATCTGTATTTCGTGAATCTCTTTGCTAGCCTTATTACTGTGGCATCTGAGAACAGATATATCGGATCCCGTTGAAGAATATAGGGCCAAAGGAAATATCCTCCGAGAACAAAGAGAAAGAAGCTTTCTGAGAAACTTATTTGTGTTCTGTGAAATCATCTCACAGAGTTACAGCTTTCCGCTCAAGAAGCCTTTCGCTAAGACGGTTCTTGTGGAATTGGCAAAGTGATATTTGGAAGCCCATAGAGGGCTAGGTTGAAAAAGGAAATACCCTCACATGAAATCTGGAAAGAAGCCTTCTGAGAAACTGCTCTGTGATGTGTGACTTCCACTCACAGAGTTACATATGCATTTCTTGGATCTCTTTGCTAGCCTTATTTTTGTGGAATCTGAGAACAGATATTTCGGATCCCTTTGAAGTCTATAGGGCAAAAGGAAATATCCTCCGATAACAAAGAGAAAGAAGCTTTCTGAGAAACTTCTTTGTGTTCCGTGAAATCATCTCACAGAGTTACAGCTTTCCCCTCAAGAAGCCTTTCGCTAAGACAGTTCTTCTGGAATTGGCAAAGTGATATTTGGAAGCCCAAAGAGGGCTATGGTGAAAAAGGAAATATCCTCAGATGAAATCTGGAAAGAAGCTTTCTGAGAAACTGCTTAGGGTTCTGTTCATTCATCTCACAGAGTTACATCTGTATTTCGTGGAGCTCTTTGCTAGCCTTATTTCTGTGGAATCTGAGAACAGATATTTCGGATCCCTTTGAAGACTACAGGGCCAAAGGAAATATCCTCCGATAACAAAGAGAAGGAAGCTTTCTGAGAAACTTCTTTGTGTTCTGTGAAGTCATCTCACAGAGTTACAGCTTCCCCCTCAAGAAGCCTTTCGCTAAGAAAGTTCTTCTGGAATTGGCAAAGTGATATTTGGAAGCCCATAGGGGGCTCTGGTGAAAAAGGAAATATCCTCAGATGAAATCTGGAAAGAAGATTTCTGAGAAACTGCTCTGTGGTGTGTGACTTCCACTCACAGAGTTACATCTGTATTTCGTGGATCTCTATGCTAGCCGTATTTCTGTGGAATCTGAGAACAGATCTTTCGGATCCCTTGGAATATTATAGGGCCCAAGGAAATATCCTCCGAAAACAAAGAGAAAGAAGCTTTGTGAGAAACTTCTTTGTGTTCTGTTAAATAATCTCACAGAGTTACAGCTTCCCCTCAAGAAGCCTTTCGCTAAGACACTTCTTGTGGAATTGGCAAAGTGATATTTGGAAGCCCAAAGAGGGCTATGGTGAAAAAGGAAATATCCTCAGATGAAATCAGGAAAGAAGCTTTCTGAGAAACTTCTCTGTGGTGTTTGACTTCCACTCACAGAGTTACATCTGTATTTCGTGGATCTCTTTGCTAGCCTTATTTCTGTGGAATCTGAGAACAGATATTTCGCATCCCTTTGAAGACTATAGGGCCAAAGGAAATATCCTCCGATAAAAAAGAGAAAGAAGCTTTCTGAGAAAATTCTTTGTGTTCTGTGAAATCATCTCACAGAGTTACAGCTTTCCCCTCAAGAAGCCTTTCGCTAAGACAGTTCTTGTGGAATTGGCAAAGTGATATTCGGAAGCCCATAGACGGCTAAGGCGTAAAAGGAAATATCCTTAGATGAAATCTGGAAAGAAGATTTCTGAGAAACTGCTCTGTGATATGTGACTTCCACTCACAGAGTTACTTCTGTATTTCGTGGATCTCTTTGCTAGCCTTATTTCTGTGGAATCTGAGAACAGATTTTTCGGACCCTTTTGAAGAATAAGGGTCAAAGGAAATATCCTCCGATAACAAAGAGAAAGAAGCTTTCTGAGAAACTTCTTTGTGTTCTGTGAAATCATCTCACAGAGTGACAGCTTTCCCCTCAAGAAGCCTTTCTCTAAGACAGTTCTAGTGGAAATGGCAAAGTGATATTTGGAAGCCCATACAGGGCTATGGTGAAAAAGGAAATATCCTCAGATGAAATCTGGAAAGCAGGTTTCTGAGAAACTGCTTAGTGTTCTGTTAACTCATCTAACAGAGTTCCATCTGTACTTCGTGGATCTCTTTGCTAGTCTTATTTCTGTCGAATCTGAGAACAGATATTTCGGATCCCTTTGAAGACTATAGGGCCAAAGGAAATATCCTCCGATAACAAAGAGAAAGAAGCTTTCTGAGAAACTTGTTTGTGTTCTGTGAAATCATCTCACAGAGTTACAGCTTCCCCCTCAAGAAGGCTTTCGCTAAGAAAGTTCTTGTGGAATTGGCAAAGTGATATTTGGAAGCCCATAGAGGGCTACTGTGAAAAAGGAAATATCCTCAGAAAAAATCAGGAAAGAGGCTTTCTGAGAAACTGCTTAGTGTTCTGTTAATTCATCTCACAGAGTTACCCCTGTATTTCGTGGATCTCTTTGCTAGCCTTATTTCTGTGGAATCTGAGAACAGATATTTCGGATCCCTTTGAAGACTATAGGGCCAAAGGAAATATCCTCCGATAACAAAGAGAAAGAAGCTTTCTAAGAAACTTCTTTGTGTTCTGTGAAATCATCTCACAGAGTTACAGCTTTCCCTTCAAGAAGCCTTTCGCTAAGACGGTTCTTGTGGAATTGGCAAAGTGATATTTGGAAGCCCATAGAGGGCTACGGTGAAAAAGGAAATATCCTCAGATGAAATCTGGAAAGAAGCTTTCTGAGAAACTGCTCTGTGATGTGTCACTTCCACTCACAGGGTTACACCTCTCTTTCGTGGATCTCTTTGCTAGCCTTATTTCGGTGGAATCTGAGAACAGATATTTCGGATCCCTTTGAAGACAATAGGGCCAAAGGAAATATCCTCCGATAACAAAGAGAAAGAAGCTTTCTGAGAAATTTCTTTGTGTTCTGTGAAATCATCACACAAAGTTACAGCTTTCCCCTGAAGAAGCCTTTCGCTAAGACAGTTCTTGTTTAATTGGAAAGTGATATTTGGAAGCCCATAGAGTGCTATGGTGAAAAAGGAAATATCCTCAGATGAAATCTGGAAAGAAGCTTTCTGAGAAACTGCTTAGTGTTCTGTAAATTCATCTCAGAGAGTTACATCTGTATTTCGTGGATCTCTTTGCTAGCCATATTTCTGTGGAATCTGAGAACAGATATTTCGGATCCCTTTGAAGACTATAGTTCCCAAGGAAATATCCTCCGATAACAAAGAGAAAGAAGCTTTGTGAGAAACTTCTTTGTGCTCTGTGAAATCATCTCACAGAGTTACAGCTTTCCCCTCAAGAAGCCTTTCGCTAAGACAGTTCTTTTGGAATTGGCAAAGTGATATTTGAAAGCCCATAGAGGGCTATGGTGAAAAAGGAAATATCCTCAGATGAAATCTGGAAAGCAGCTTTTTGAGAAACTGCTTAGTGGTCTGTTAACTCATCTAACAGAGTTACATCTGTACTTCGTGGATCTCTTTGCTAGCCTTATTTCTGTGGAATCTGAGAACAGATATTTCGGATCCCTTTGAAGACTATACGGCCAAAGGAAATATCCTCCGATAACAAAGAGAAAGACGCTTTGTGAGAAACTTCTTTGTGTTCTGTGAAATCATCTCACAGAGTTACAGCTTTCCCCTCAAGAAGTCTTTCCCTAAGACAGTTCTTGTGGATTTGGCAAAGTGATATGTGGAAGCCCATAAAGGGCTATGGTGAAAAAGGAAATATCCTCAGACGAAATCTGGAAAGAAGCTTTCGTAGAAACTGCTTAGTGTTCTTTAAATTCATCTCTGAGTATTACATCTGTATTTCGTGGATCTCTTTGCTAGCCTTATTTCTGTGGAATCTGAGAACAGATATTTCGGATCCCTTTGAAGATTATAGGGCCAAAGTTAATATCCTCCGATAACAAAGAGAAAAAAGCTTTCTGAGAAACTTCTTTGTGTTCTGTGAAATCATCTCACAGAGTTACCGCTTTCCCCTGAAGAAGCCCTTCGCTAAGAGGGTTCTTGTGGAAATGGCAAAGTGATATTTGGAAGCCAACAGAGGGCTATGGTGAAAAAGGAAATATCCTCAGATGAAATCTGGAAAGAAGCTTTCTGAGAAACTGCTTAGTTTTCTGTAAATTCAACTCAGAGAGTTACATCTGTATTTCGTGGATCTCTTTGATATTCTTATTTCTGTGGAATCTGAGAACAGATATTTCCGATCCCTTTGAAGACTCTAGTGCCAAAGGAAATATCCTCCGATAACAAAGAGAAAGATGCTTTCTGAGAAACTTCTTTGTGTTCTGTGAAATCATCTCACAGAGTTACAGCTTTCCCTCAAGAAGCCTTTCGCTAAGACAGTTCTTGTGGAATTGCCAAAGTGATATTTGGAAGCCCTTAGAGGGCTATGGTGAAAAAGGAAATATCCTCAGATGAAATCTGGAAAGAAGCTTTCTGAGAAACTGCTTAGTGTTCTGTAAATTCATCTCAGAGAGTGACATCTGTATTTCGTGGATCTCTTTGCTAGCCTTATTTCGGTGGAATCTGAGAACAGATATTTCGGATCCCTTTGAAGACTATAGGGCCCAAGGAAAGATCCTTCGATAACAAAGAGAAAGAAGCTTTCTGAGAAACTTCTTTGTGTTCTGTGAAATCATCTCACAGAGTTACAGCTTTCCCCTCAAGAAGCCTTTCGCTAATACAGTCCTTTTGGAATTGGCAAAGTGATATTTGGAAGCCCATAGAGGGCTACGGTGAAAAAGGAAATATCCTCAGATGAAATCTGGAAAGAAGCTTTCTGAGAAACTGCTCTGTGATGTGTCACTTCCACTCACAGAGGTACACCTGTATTTCGTGGATCTCTTTGCTTGCCTTATTTCTTTGGAATCTGAGAACAGATATTTCGGATCCCTTTGAAGACTATAGGGCCAAAGGAAATATTCTGTGATAACAAAGAGAAAGAAGCTTTCTGAGAAACTTCTTTGTGTTCTGTGAAATCATCTCACAGAGTTACAGCTTTCCCCTCAAGAAGCCTTTCGCTGAGACAGTTCTGGTGGAATTGGCATAGTGATATTCAGAAGTCCATAGAGGGCTATGGTGAAAAAGGAAATATCCTCAGATGAAATCTGGAAAGAAGCTTTCTGAGAAACTGCTTAGTGTTCTCCTAACTCATCTCACAGAGTTACATCTGTATTTCGTGGATCTCTTTGCTAGCCTTATTTCTGTGGAATCTGAGAAGAGATATTTCGGATCCCTTTGAAGACTATAGGGCCAAAGGAAATATCCTCCGATAACAAAGAGAAAGAAGCTTTCTGAGAAACTTCTTTGTGTTCTGTGAAATCATCTCACAGAGTTACCACTTCCCCCTCAAGAAGGCTTTCGCTAAGAAAGTTCTTGTGGAATTGGCAAAGTGATATTTGGAAGCCCATAGAGGGCTATTGTGAAAAAGGAAATATCCTCAGATGAAATCAGGAGAGAAGCTTCCTGAGAAACTGCTTAGTGTTCTGTTAATTCTTCTCACAGAGTTACATCTGTATTTCGTGGATCTCTTTGCTAGCCTTATTTCTGTGGAATCTGAGAACAGATATTTCGGATCCCTTTGAAGACTATAGGGCCAAAGGAAATATCCTCCGATAACAAAGAGAAAGAAGCTTTCTGAGAAACTTCTTTGTGTTCAGTGAAATCATCTCACAGAGTTACAGCTTTCCCCTGAAGACGCCTTTCGCTAAGGCACTTCTTGTGGAAATGGCAAAGTGATATTGGAAGCCCATAGAGGGCTATGGTGAAAAAGGAAATATCCTCAGATGAAATCTGGAAAGAAGCTTTCTGAGAAACTGCTCTGTGATGTGTCACTTCCACTCACAGAGTTACATCTGTATTTCGTGGATCTCTTTGCTAGCCTTATTTCTGTGGAATCTGAGAAGAGATATTTCGGATCCCTTTGAAGACTATAGGGCCAAAGGAAATATCCTCCGATAACAAAGAGAAAGATGCTTTCTGAGAAACTTCTTTGTGTTCTGTGAAATCATCTCAAAGAGTTACAGCTTTGCCCACAAGAAACCTTTCGCTAAGACACGTCTTGTGGAATTGGCAAGGTGATATTTGGAAGCCCATAGAGGGCCATGGTGAGAAAGGAAATATCCGCAGATGAAATCTGGAAAGAAGCTTTCTGAGAAACTGTTCTGTGATGTGTCACTTCCACTGACAGAGTTACACCTCTATTTCGTGGATCTCTTTGCTAGCCTTATTTCTGTGGAATCTGAGAACAGATACTTCGCATCCCTTTGAAGACTATAGGGCCAAAGGAAATATCCTCTGATAACCAAGAGAAAGCAGCTTTCTGAGAAACTTCTTTGTGTTCTGTGAAATGATCTCACAGAGTTACAGCTTTCCCCTCAAGAAGCCTTTCGCTAAGACACCTCTTGTGGAATTGGCAAAGTGATATTTGGAAGCCCATAGAGGGCAATGGTGAAGAAGGAAATATCCTCAGATGAAATCTGGAAAGAAGCTTTCTGAGAAACTGCTTAGTGTTCTGTTAATTCATCTCACAGAGTTACAGCTGTATTTCGTTGATCTCTTTGCTAGCCTTATTTCTGTGGAATCTGAGAACAGATATTTCGGAACCCTTTGAAGACTATAGGGCCAAAGGAAATATCCTCCGATAACAAAGAAAAAGAAGCTTTCTGACATACTTCTTTGTGTTCTGTGAAATCATCTCACAGAGTTACAGCTTTGCCCACAAGAAACCTTTCGCTAAGACAGGTCTTGTGGAATTGGCAAAGTGATATTTGGAAGCCCATAGAGGGCTATGGTGAAGAAGGAAATATCCTCAGATGAAATCTGGAAAGAAGATTTCTGAGAAACTGCTCTGTGAAGTGTGACTTCCACTCACAGAGTTACATCTGTATTTCGTGGATCTCTTTGCTAGCCTTATTTCTGTGGAATCTGAGAAGAGATATTTCGGATCCCTTTGAAGACTATAGGGCCAAAGGAAATATCCTCCGAGAACAAAGAGAAAGAAGCTTTCTGAGAAACTTCTTTGTGTTCTGTGAAATCATCTCACAGAGTTACAGCTTTCCCCTCAAGAAGCCTTTCGCTAAGACAGTTCTTGTGTAATTGGCAAAGTGATATTTGGAAGCCCATTGAGGGCTATGGTGAAAAAGGAAATATCCTCAGATGAAATCTGGAAAGAAGCTTTCTGAGAAACTGCTTTGTGTTCTGTTAATTCATCTCACAGAGTTACATCTGTATTTCGTGGATCTCTTTGCTAGCCTTATTTCTGTGGAATCTGAGAACAGATATTTCGGATCCCTTTGAAGACTACAGGGCCAAAGGAAATATCCTCCGATAACAAAGAGAAAGAAGCTTTCTGAGAAACTTCTTTGTGTTCTGTGAAATCATCTCACAGAGTTTCAGCTTTCCACTCTAGAAGCCTTTCGCTAAGACAGTTCTTGTGGAATTGGCAAAGTGATATTTGGAAGCCCTTAGAGGACTATGGTGAAAAAGGAAATATCCTCAGATGAAATCTGGAAAGAAGCTTTCTGAGAAACTGCTCTGTGATGTGTGACTTCCACTCACAGAGTTACATCTGTATTTCGTGGATCTCTTTGCTAGCCTTATTTCTGTGGAATCTGAGAACAGATATTTCGGATCCCTTTGAAGACAATAGGGCCAAAGGAAATATCCTCCGAGAAAAAAGAGAAAGAAGCTTTCTGAGAAACTTCTTTGTCTTCTGTGAAATCATCTCACAGAGTTACAGCTTTCCCCTCAAGAAGCCTTTCGCTAAGACAGTTCTTGTGGAATTGGCAAAGTGATATTTTGAAGCCCATTGAGGGCTATGGTGAAAAAGGAAATATCCTCAGATGAAATCTGGGAAGAAGCTTTCTGAGAAACTGCTTAGTGTTCTGTTAATTCATCTCACAGAGTTACATCTGTATTTTGTGGATCTCTTTGCTAGCCTTATTTCTGTGGAATCTGAGAACAGATATTTCGGATCCCTTTGAAGACTATAGGGCCAAAGGAAATATCCTCCGATAACAAAGAGAAAGAAGCTTTCTGAAAAACTTCTTTGTGTTCTGTGAAATCATCTCACAGAGTTTCGGCTTTCCCCTCAAGAAACCTTTCGCTAAGACAGTTATGTGAAATTGGCAAAGTGATATTTTGAAGCCCATAGAGTGCTATGGTGAAAAAGGAAATATCCTCAGATGAAATCTGGAAAGAAGCTTTCTGAGAAACTACTTAGTGTTCTGTTAATTCATCTCACAGAGTTGCATCTGTATTTCGTGGATCTCTTTGCTTGCCTTATTTCTGTGGAATCTGAGAACAGATATTTCGGATCCCTTTGAAGACAATAGGGCCAAAGGAAATATAATCCGATAACAAAGAGAAAGAAGCTTTCTGAGAAACTTCTTTGTGTTCTGTGAAATCATCTCACAGAGTTACAGCTATCCCCTCAAGAAGCCTTTCGCTAAGACAGTTCTTGTGGAATTGGCAAAGTGATATTTGGAAGCCCATAGAGGGCTATGGTGAAAAAGGAAATATCCTCAGATGAAATCTGGAAAGAAGCTTTCTGAGAAACTGCTCTGTGATGTGTGACTTCCACTCACAGAGTTACATCTGTATTTCGTGGATCTCTTTGCTAGCGTTATTTCTGTGGAATCTGAGAACAGATATTTCGGATCCCTTTGAAGGCTATCGTGCCAAAGGAAATATCCTCCGATAACAAAGAGAAAGAAGCTTTCTGAGAAACTTCTTTGTGTTCTGTGAAATCATTTCACAGAGTTACAGCTTTAAACTCAAGAAGCCTTTCGCTAAGACAGTTCTTGTGGAATTGGCAAAGTGATATTTGGAAGCCCATAGAGAGCTATGGTGAAAAAGGAAATATCCTCAAATGAAATCTGGAAAGAAGCTTTCTGAGAAACTGCTTAGTGTTCTGTTAATTCATCTCACAGAGTTACATCTGTATTTCGTGGATCTCTTTGCTAGCCTTATTTCTGTGGAATCTGAGAAAAGATATTTCGGATCCCTTTGAAGACTATAGGGCAAAAGGAAATATCCTCCGATAACATAGAAAAAGAAGCTTTCTGAGAAACTTCTTTGTGTTCTGTGAAAGCATCTCACAGAGTTACAGCTTTCCCCTCAAGAAGCCTTTCGCTAAGACAGTTCTTGTGGAATTGGCAAAGTGATATTTGGAAGCCCATAGAGGGCTGTGCTGAAAAAGGAATTATACTCTGATGAAATCTGGAAGAAGATTTCTGAGAAACTGCTCTGTGATGTGTGACTTCCACTCACAGATTTACATCTGTATTTCGTGGATCTCTTTGCTAGCCTTATTTCTGTGGAATCTGAGAACAGATATTTCGGATCCCTTTGAAGACTATAGGGCCAAAGGCAATATCCTCCGATAACAAAGAGAAAGAAGCTTTCTGAGAAACTTCTTTGTGTTCTGTGAAATCATCACACTGAGTTACAGCTTTCCCTTCAAGAAGCCTTTCGCTAAGACAGTTCTTGTTGAATTGTCAAAGTGAGATTTGGAAGCCCAACGAGTGCTATGGTGAAAAAGGAAATATCCTCAGATGAAATCTGGAAAGAAGCTTTCTGAGAAACTGCTCTGTGTTGTCTGACTTCCACTCACAGAGTTACATCTGTATTTCGTGGATCTCTTTGCTAGCCTTATTTCTGTGGAATCTGAGAACAGATATTTCGGATCCCTTTGAAGACTATAGGGAAAAAGGAAATATCCTCCGATAACAAAGAGAAAGAAGCTTTCTGAGAAACTTCTTTGTGTTCTGTGAAATCATCTCAAAGAGTTACAGCTTTCCCTTCAAGAAGCCTTTCGCTAAGACAGTTCTTGTGGAATTGGCAAAGTGATATTTGGAAGCCCAACGAGGGCTATGGTGAAAAAGGAAATATCCTCAGATGAAATCTGGAAAGAAGCTTTCTGAGAAACTGCTCTGTGATGTGTGACTTCCACTCACAGAGTTACATCTGTATTTCGTGGATCTCTTTGCTAGCCTTATTTCTGTGGAATCTGAGAATAGATATTTCGGATCCCTTTGAAGACTATAGGGCCAAAGTAAATAGCCTCCGATAACTAAGAGAAAGAAGCTTTCTGAGAAGCTTCTTCGTGTTTTGTGAAATCATCTCACAGAGTTACAGCTTTCCCCTCAGGAAGCCTTTCGCTAAGACAGTTCTTGTGGAATAGGAAAAGTGATATTTGGAAGCCCATAGAGGGCTGTGGTGAAAAAGGAAATATCCTCAGATGAAATCTGGAAATAAGCTTTCTGAGAAACTTCTCTATGATGTGTGACTTCCACTCACAGAGTTACATCTGTATTTCGTGTATCTCTTTGCTAGCCTTATTTCTGTGGAATCTGAGAACAGATATTTCGTATCCCTTTGAAGACTATAAGGCCAAAGGAAATATCCTCCGAGAACAAGGAGAAAAAAGCTTTCTGTGAAACTGCTTTGTGTTCTGTGAAATCATCTCACAGAGTTACAGCTTTCTCTTAAAGAAGCCATTCGCTAAGACAGTTCTTGTGGAATTGGCAAAGTGATATTTGGAAGCCCATAGAGGGCTATGGTGAAAAAGGAAATATCCTCAGATGAAAATTTGAAAGAAGCTTTCTGAAAAACTGCTTAGTGTTCTGTTAATTCATCTCACAGAGTTACATCTGTATTTCGTGGATCTCTTTGCTAACCTTATTTCTGTGGAATCTGAGAAGAGATATTTCGGATCCCTTTGAAGACTATAGGGCCACAGGAAATATCCTCCGATAACAAAGAGAAAGAAGCTTTCTGAGAAACTTCTTTGTGTTCTGTGAAGGTATCTCACAGAGTTACAGCTTTCCCCTCAAGAAGCCTTTCGCTAAGACAGTTCTTGTGGAATTGGCAAAGTGATATTTGGAAGCCCATAGAAGGCCCTGATAAGAAAGGAAATATCCTCAGATGAAATCTGGAAAGAAGCTTTCTGAGAAACTGCTTAGTGTTCTGTCAATTCATGTCAGAGAGTTACATCTGTATTTCGTGGATCTCTTTGCTAGCCTTATTTCTGTGGAATCTGAGAACAGATATTTGGGATCCCTTTGAAGACTATAGGGCCAAATGAAATATCCTCCGATAAAAAAAAGAGAGAAGCTTTCTGAGAAACTACTTTGTGTTCTGTGAAATCATCTCACAGAGTTACAGCTTTCCCCTCAAGAAGCCTTTCGCCAAGACAGTTCTTGTGGAATTGGCAAAGTGATATTTGGAAGCCCATAGACTGCTATGTTGAAAAAGGAAATATCCTCAGATGAAATCTGGAAAGAAGCTTTCTGAGAAACTTCTCTGTGGTGTGTGACTTCCACACACAGAGTTACATCTGTATTTCGTGGATCTCTTTGCTAGCCTTATTTCTGTGGAATCTGAGAACAGATATTTCGGATCCCTTTGGAGACTATAGGGCCAAAGGAAATATCCTCCGATAACAAAGAGAAAGAAGCTTTCTGAGAAACTTCTTTTTGTTCTGTGAAATCATCTCACAGAGTTACAGCTTTCCCCTCAAGAAGACTTTCGTTAAGACAGTTCTTGTGGAATTGGCAAAGTGATATTTGGAAGCCAATAGAGGGCTATGGTGAAAAAGGAAATATCCTAAGATGAAATCTGGAAAGAAGCTTTCTGAGAAACTGCTTAGTGTTCTGTTAATTCATCTCACAGAGTTGCATCTTTATTTCGTGGATCTCTTTGCTAGCCTTATTTCTGTGGAATCTGAGAAGAGATATTTCGGATCCTTTGAAGACTATAGTGCCAAAGGAAATATCCTCCGATAGCAAGGAGAAAGAAGCTTACTGAAAAACTTCTTTGTGTTCTGTGAAATCATCTCACAGAGTTAGAGCTTTCCCCTCAAGAAGCCTTTCGCTAAGACAGTTCTTGTGGAATTGGCAAAGTGATATTTGGAAGCCCATAGAGGGCCCTGGTGAAAAAGGAAATATCCTCAGATGAAATCTGGAAAGAAGCTTTCTGAGAAACTGCTCTGTGATGTGTGACTTCCAGTCACAGAGTTACATCTATATTTCCTGGATCTCTTTGCTAGCCTTATTTCTGTGGAATCTGAGAACAGATATTTCTGATTACTTTGACGACTATCGTGCCAAAGGAAATATCCTCCGATAACAAAGAGAAAGAAGCTTTCTGAGAAACTTCTTTGCCTTCTGTGAAATCATCTCACAGAGTTACAGCTTTCTCCTGAAGACCTCTTTCGCTAAGACAGTTCTTGTGGAATTGGCAAAGTGATATTTGGAACCCTGGGAGGGCCCTGGTAAAAAAGGAAATATCCTCAGATGAAATCTGGAAAGAAGCTTTCTGAGAAACTGCTTAGTGTTCTGTCAATTCACCTCAGACAGTTACATCTGTATTTCGTGGATTTCTTTGCTAGCCTTATTTCTGTGGAATCTGAGAACAGATATTTCGGATCCCTTTGAAGACTATAGGGCCAGAGGAAATATCCACCGATAACAAAGAGAAAGAAGCTTTCTGAGAAACTTCTTTGTGTTCTCAGAAATCATCTCACAGAGTTACAGCTTTTCCCTCAAGAAGCCTTTCGTTAAGACAGTTCTTGTGGAATTGGCAAAGTGATATTTGGAACCCAGGGAGGGCCCTGGTAAAAAAGGAAATATCCTCAGATGAAATCTGGAAAGAAGCTTTCTGAGAAACTGCTTAGTGTTCTGTCAATTCACCTCAGACAGTTACATCTGTATTTCGTGGATTTCTTTGCTAGCCTTATTTCTGTGGAATCTGAGAACAGATATTTCGGATCCCTTTGAAGACTATAGGGCCAGAGGAAATATCCTCCGATAACAAAGAGAAAGAAGCTTTCTGAGAAACTTCTTTGTGTTCTGTGAAATCATCTCACAGAGTTACAGCTTTCCCCTCAAGAAGCCTTTCGCTAAGACAGTTCTTGTGGAATTGGCAAAGTGATATTTGGAAGCCCATAGAGGGCTATGGTGAAAAAGGAAATATCCTCAGATGAAATCTGGAAAGAAGCTTTCTGAGAAACTGCTTAGTGTTCTGTCAATTCATCTCACAGAGTTGCATCTTTATTTCGTGGATCTCTTTGCTAGCCTTATTTCTGTGGAATCTGATAACAGATATTTCGGATCCTTTGAAGACTATTGGGCCAAAGGAAATATCCTCCGATAACAAAGAGAAAGAAGCTTCCTGATAAACTTCTTTGTGTTCTATGAAATCATCTCACAGAGTTACACCTTTCCCCTCAAGAAGCCTTTCGCTAAGACAGTTCTTGTGGAATTGGTAAAGTGATATTTGGAAGCCCACAGAGGGCTATGGTGAAAAAGGAAATATCCTCAGATGAAATCTGGAAAGAAGCTTTCTGAGAAACTGCTCTGTGATGTGTGACTTCCACTCACAGAGTTACATCTGTATTTCGTGGATCTCTTTGCTAGCCTTATTTCTGTGGAATCTGAGAACAGATATTTCGGATCCCTTTGAAGACTATAGGGCCAAAGGAAATATCCTCCGAGAACAAAGAGAAAGAAGCTTTCTGAGAAACTTCTTTTTGTTCTCTGAAATCATCTCACAGAGTTACAGCTTTCCACTCAAGAAGCCTTTCGCTAAGACAGTTCTTGTGGAATTCGCATAGTGATATTTGGAACCCCTAGAGGGCTATGGTGAAAAAGGAAATATCCTCAGATGAAACCTGGAAAGAAGCTTTCTGAGAAACTGCTTAGTGTTCTGTTAATTCATCTCACAGAGTTACATCTGTATTTCGTTTATCTCTTTACTAGTCTTATTTCTGTCGCATCTGAGAACAGATATTTCGGATCCCTTTGAGACTATAGGGCCAAAGGAAATATCCTCCGATAAAAAAGAGAAAGAAGCTTTCTGAGAAACTTCTTTGGGTTCTGTGAAATCATCTCACAGAGTTACAGCTTTCCCCTGAAGAAGCCTTTCGCTAAGACAGTTCTTGTGGAATTGGCAAAGTGATATTTGGAAGGCCATAGAGGGCAATGGTGAAAAAGGAAATATCCTCAGATGAAATCTGGAAAGAAGCTTTCTGAGAAACTGCTTAGTGTTCTGTCAATTCATGTCAGAGAGTTACATCTGTATTTCTTGGATCTCTTTGCTAGCCTTATTTCTGTGGAATCTGAGAACAGATATTTCGGATCCCTTTGAAGACTATAGGGCCAAAGGAAATATCCTCCGATAACAAAGAGAAAGAAGCTTTCTGAGAAACTTCTTTGTGTTCTCTGAAATCATCTCACAGAGTTACAGCTTTCCCCTCAAGAAGCCTTTCGCTAAGACAGTTCTTGTGGAATTGGCAAAGTGATATTTGGAAGCCCATAGACTGCTATGTTGAAAAAGGAAATATCCTCAGATGAAATCTGGAAAGAAACTTTCTGAGAAACTTCTCTGTGGTGTGTGACTTCCACACACAGAGTTACATCTGTATTTCGTGGATCTCTTTGCTAGCCTTATTTCTGTGGAATCTGAAAACAGATATTTCGGATCCATTTGAAGACTATAGGGCCAAAGGAAATATCCTCCGATAACAAAGAGAAAGAAGCTTTCTGAGAAACTTCTTTTTGTTCTCTGAAATCATCTCACAGAGTTACAGCTTTCCCCTCAAGAAGCCTTTCGTTAAGACAGTTCTTGTGGAATTGGCAAAGTGATATTTGGAAGCCCATAGAGGGCTATGGTGAAAAAGGAAATATCCTAAGATGAAATCTGGAAAGAAGCTTTCTGAGAAACTGCTTAGTGTTCTGTTAATTCATCTCACAGAGTTGCATATTTATTTCGTGGATCTCTTTGCTAGCCTTATTTCTGTGGAATCTGAGAACAGATATTTCGGATCCTTTGAAGACTATAGTGCCAAAGGAAATATCCTCCGATAGCAAAGAGAAAGAAGCTTACTGAAAAACTTCTTTGTGTTCTGTGAAATCATCTCACAGAGTTACAGCTTTCCCCTCAAGAAGCCTTTCGCTAAGACAGTTCTTGGGGAATTGGCAAAGTGATATTTCGAAACCCATAGAGGGCTATGGTGAAAAAGGAAATATGCTCAGATGAAATCTGGAAAGAAGCTTTCTGAGAAACTGCTCTGTGATGTGTGACTTCCAGTCACAGAGTTACATCTGTATTTCGAGGATCTCTTTGCTAGCCTTATTTCTGTGGAATCTGAGAACAGATATTTCTGATTACTTTGACGACTATCGTGCCAAAGGAAATATCCTCCGATAACAAAGAGAAAGAAGCTTTCTGAGAAACTTCTTTGCCTTCTGTGAAATCATCTCACAGAGTTACAGCTTTCTCCTGAAGACGTCTTTCGCTAAGACAGTTCTTGTGGAATTGGCAAAGTGATATTTGGAAGCCCATAGAGGGCTATGGTGAAAAAGGAAATATCCTCAGATGAAAATTTGAAAGAAGCTTTCTGAGAAACTGCTTAGTGATCTGTTAATTCATCTCACAGAGTTACATCTGTATTTCGTGGATCTCTTTGCTAACCTTATTTCTGTGGAATCTGAGAAGAGATATTTCGGATCCCTTTGAAGACTATAGGGCGAAAGGAAATATCCTCCGATAACAAAGAGAAAGAAGCTTTCTGAGAAACTTCTTTGTGTTCTGTGAAATCATCTCACAGAGTTACACCTTTCCCCTCAAGAAGCCTTTCGCTAAGACAGTTCTTGTGGAATTGGCAAAGTGATATTTGGAAGCCCATAGAGGGCTATGGTGAAAAAGGAAATATCCTCAGATGAAATCTGGAAAGAAGCTTTCTGAGAAACTGCTTAGTGTTCTGTTAATTCATCTCACAGAGTTACATCTGTATTTCGTGGATCTCTTTGCTAACCTTATTTCTGTGGAATCTGAGAACAGATATTTCGGATCCCTTTGAAGACTATAGGGCCAAAGGAAATATCCTCCGATAACAAAGAGAAAGAATCTTTCTGAGAAACTTCTTTGTGTTCTGTGAAATCATCTCACAGAGTTACAGCTTTCCCCTCAAGAAGCCTTTCGTTAAGACAGTTCTTGTGGAATTGGCAAGGTGATATTTGGAAGCCCATAGACTGCTATGTTGAAAAAGGAAATGTCCTCAGATGAAATCTGGAAAGAAGCTTTCTGAGAAACTTCTCTGTGGTGTGTGACTTCCACTCACAGAGTTACATCTGTATTTCGTGGATCTCTTTGCTAGCCTTATTTCTGTGGAATCTGAGAACAGATATTTCGGATCCCTTTGGAGACAATAGGGCCAAAGAAAATATCCTCAGATAACAAAGAGAAAGAAGCTTTCTGAGAAACTTCTTTGTGTTCTGTGAAATCATCTCACAGAGTTAGAGCTTTCCCCTCCAGAAGCCTTTCGCTAAGACAGTTCTTGTGGAATTGGCAAAGTGATATCTGGAAGCCCATAGAGGGCTATGGTGAAAAAGGAAATATCCTCAGATGAAAATTTGAAAGAAGATTTCTGAGAAATTGCTTAGTGTTCTGTTAATTCATCACACAGAGTTACATCTGTATTTCGTGGATCTCTTTGCTAACCTGATTTCTGTGGAATCTGAGAAGAGATAATTCGGATCCCTTTGAAGACTATAGGGCCAAAGGAAATATCCTCCGATAACAAAGAGAAAGAAGCGTTCTGAGAAACTTCTTTGTGTTCTCTGAAATCATCTCACAGAGTTACAGCTTTCCCCTCAAGAAGCCTTTCGCTAAGACAGTTCTTGGGGAATTGGCAAAGTGATATTTGGAAGCCCATAGAGGGCCCTGGTGAAAAAGGAAATATCCTCAGATGAAATCTGGAAAGAAGCTTTCTGAGAAACTGCTCTGTGATGTGTGACTTCCACTCACAGAGTTACATCTGTATTTGGTGGATCTCTTTGCTAGCCTTATTTCTGTGGAATCTGAGAACAGATATTTCGGATCCCTTTGAAGACTATAGGGCGAAAGGAAATATCCTCCGATAACAAAGAGAAAGAAGCTTTCTGAGAAACTTCTTTGTGTTCTGTGAAATCATCTCACAGAGTTACAGCTTTCCCCTCAAGAGGCCTTTCGCTAAGACAGTTCTTGTGGAATTGGCAAAGTGATATTTGGGATCCCATAGAGTTCTATGGTGAAAAAGGGTATATCCTCAGATGAAATCTGGAAAGAAGCTTTCTGAGAAACTGCTCTGTGATGTGTGACTTCCACTCACAGAGTTACATATGTATTTCTTGGATCTCTTTGCCAGCTTTTTTCTGTGGAATCTGAGAACAGATATTACGGATCCCTTTGAAGACTATAGTGCCAAAGGAAATATCCTCCGATAGCAAAGAGAAAGAATCTTACTGAAAAACTTCTTTGTGTTCTGTGAAATCATCTCACAGAGTTACAGCTTTCCCCTCAAGAAGCCTTTCGCTAAGACAGTTCTTGTGGAATTGGCAAAGTGATATTTGGAAGCCCATAGAGGGCTACGGTGAAAAAGGAAATATGCTCAGATGAAATCTGGAAAGAAGCTTTCTGAGAAACTGCTCTGTGATGTGTGACTTCCAGTCACAGAGTTACATCTGTATTTCGTGCATCTCTTTGCTAGCCTTATTTCTGTGGAATCTGAGAACAGATATTTCGGATCCCTTTGAAGACTATAGGGCCAAAGGAAATATCCACCGATAACAAAGAGAAAGAAGCTTTCTGAGAAACTTCTTTGTGTTCTCAGAAATCATCTCACAGAGTTACAGCTTTCCCCTCAAGAAGCCTTTCGTTAAGACAGTTCTTGTGGAATTGGCAAAGTGACATTTGGAACCCAGGGAGGGCCCTGGTAAAAAAGGAAATATCCTCAGATGAAATCTGGAAAGAAGCTTTCTGAGAAACTGCTTAGTGTTCTGTCAATTCATCTCAGACAGTTACATCTGTATTTCGTGGATTTCTTTGCTAGCCTTATTTCTGTGGAATCTGAGAACAGATATTTCGGATCCCTTTGAAGACTATAGGGCCAAAGGAAATATCCTCCGATAACAAAGAGAAAGAAGCTTTCTGAGAAACTTCTTTGTGTTCTGTGAAATCATCTCACAGAGTTACAGCTTTCCCCTCAAGAAGCCTTTCGCTAAGACAGTTCTTGTGGAATTGGCAAAGTGATATTTGGAAGCCCATAGAGGGCTATGGTGAAAAAGGAAATATCCTCAGATGAAATCTGGAAAGAAGCTTTCTGAGAAACTGCTTAGTGTTCTGTTAATTCATCTCACAGAGTTGCATCTTTATTTCGTGGATCTCTTTGCTAGCCTTATTTCTGTGGAATCTGAGAACAGATATTTCGGATCCTTTGAAGACTATTGGGCCAAAGGAAATATCCTCCGATAACAAAGAGAAAGAAGCTTCCTGATAAACTTCTTTGTGTTCTATGAAATCATCTCACAGAGTTACACCTTTCCCCTCAAGAAGCCTTTCGCTAAGACAGTTCTTGTGGAATTGGCAAAGTGATATTTGGAAGCCCACAGAGGGCTATGGTGAAAAAGGAAATATCCTCAGATGAAATCTGGAAAGAAGCTTTCTGAGAAACTGCTCTGTGATGTGTGACTTCCACTCACAGAGTTACATCTGTATTTCGTGGATCTCTTTGCTAGCCTTATTTCTGTGGAATCTGACAACAGATATTTCGGATCCCTTTGAAGACTATAGGGCCATAGGAAATATCCTCCGAGAACAAAGAGAAAGAAGCTTTCTGAGAAACTTCTTTGTGTTCTGTGAAATCATCTCACAGAGTTACAGCTTTCCCATCAAGAAGACTTTCGCTAAGACAGTTCTTGTGGAATTGGCAAAGTGATATTTGGAAGCCCATAGAGGGCTATGGTGAAAAAGGAAATATCCTCAGATGAAATCTGGAAAGAAGCTTTCTGAGAAACTGCTTAGTGTTCTGTTAATTCATCTCACAGAGTTACATCTGTATTTCGTGGATCTCTTTGCTAGCCTTATTTCTGTGGAATCTGAGAACCGATATTTCGGATCCCTTTGAAGACTATAGGGCCAAAGGAAGTATCCTCCGATAACAAAGAGAAAGAAGCCTTCTGAGAAACTTCTTTGTGTTCTGTGAAATCATCTCACAGAGTTTCGGCTTTCCCCTCAAGAAACCTTTCGCTAAGACAGTTCTTGTGAAATTGGCAAAGTGATATTTGGAAGGCCATAGAGTGCTATGGTGAAAAAGGAAATATCCTCAGATGAAATCTGGAAAGAAGCTTTCTGAGAAACTGCTTAGTGTTCTTTTAATTCATCTCACAGAGTTGCATCTGTATTTCGTGGATCTCTTTGCTTGCCTTATTTCTGTGGAATCTGAGAACAGATATTTCGGATCCCTTTGAAGACTATAGGGCCAAAGGAAATATCCTCCGATAACAAAGAGAAAGAAGCTTTCTGAGAAACTTCTTTGTGTTCTGTGAAATCATCTCACAGAGTTACAGCTTTCCCCTCAAGAAGCCTTTCGCTAAGAGAGTTCTTGTGGAATTGGCAAAGTGATATTTGGAAGCCCATAGAGGGCTATGGTGAAAAAGGAAATATCCTCAGATGAAATCTGGAAAGAAGCTTTCTGAGAAACTGCTCTGTGATGTGTGACTTCCACTCACAGAGTTACATCTGTATTTCGTGGATCTCTTTGCTAGCCTTATTTCTGTGGAATCTGAGAACAGATATTTCGGATCCCTTTGAAGACTATCGTGCCAAAGGAAATATCCTCCGATAACAAAGAGAAAGAAGCTTTCTGAGAAACTTCTTTGTGTTCTGTGAAATGATTTCACAGAGTTACAGCTTTCCACTCAAGAAGCCTTTCGCTAAGACAGTTCTTGTGGAATTGGCAAAGTGATATTTGGAAGCCCATAGAGGGCTATGGTGAAAAAGGAAATATCCTCAAATGAAATCTGGAAAGAAGCTTTCTGAGAAACTGCTCTGTGATGTCTGACTTCCACTCACAGAGTTACATCTGTATTTCGTGGATCTCTTTGCTAGCCTTATTTCTGTGGAATCTGAGAACAGATATTTCGGATCCCTTTGAAGACTATAGGGCCAAAGTAAATAGCCTCCGATAACTAAGAGAAAGAATCTTTCTGAGAAGCTTCTTCGTGTTTTGTGAAATCATCTCACAGAGTTACAGCTTTCCCCTCAGGAAGCCTTTCGCTAAGACAGTTCTTGTGGAATAGGAAAAGTGATATTTGGAAGCCCATAGAGGGCTGTGGTGAAAAAGGAAATATCCTCAGATGAAATCTGGAAATAAGCTTTCTGAGAAACTTCTCTATGATGTGTGACTTCCACTCACAGAGTTACATCTGTATTTCGTGGATCTCTTTGCTTGCCTTATTTCTGTGGAATCTGAGAACAGATATTTCGTATCCCTTTGAAGACTATAAGGCCAAAGGAAATATCCTCCGAGAACAAAGAGAAAAAAGCTTTCTGAGAAACTGCTTTGTGTTCTGTGAAATCATCTCACAGAGTTACAGCTTTCTCTTAAAGAAGCCATTCGCTAAGACAGTTCTTGTGGAATTGGCAAAGTGATATTTGGAAGCCCATAGAGGGCTATGGTGAAAAAGGAATTATCCTCAGATGAAATCTGGAAAGAAGCTTTCTGAGAAACTGCTTAGTGTTCTGTTAATTCATCTCACAGAGTTACATCTGTATTTCGTGGATCTCTTTGCTAACCTTATTTCTGTGGAATCTGAGAACAGATATTTCGGATCCCTTTGAAGACTATAGGGCCAAAGGAAATATCCTCCGATAACAAAGAGAAAGAAGCTTTCTGAGAAACTTCTTTGTGTTCTGTGAAATCATCTCACAGAGTTACAGCTTTCCCCTCAAGAAGCCTTTCGCTAAGACAGTTGTTGTGGAATTGGCAAAGTGATATTTGGAAGCCCATAGAAGGCCCTGATAAAAAAGGAAATATCCTCAGATGAAATCTGGAAAGAAGCTTTCTGAGAAACTGCTTAGTGTTCTGTCAATTCATGTCAGAGAGTTACATCTGTATTTCTTGGATCTCTTTGCTAGCCTTATTTCTGTGGAATCTGAGAACAGATATTTCGGATCCCTTTGAAGACTATAGGTCCAAATGAAATATCCTCCGATAAAAAAAAGAGAGAAGCTTTCTGAGAAACTTCTTTGTGTTCTGTGAAATCATCTCACAGAGTTACAGCTTTCCCCTCAAGAAGCCTTTCGCTAAGACAGTTCTTGTGGAATTGGCAAAGTGATATTTGGAAGCCCATAGACTGCTATGTTGAAAAAGGAAATATCCTCAGATGAAATCTGGAAAGAAGCTTTCTGAGAAACTTCTCTGTGGTGTGTGACTTCCACACACAGAGTTACATCTGTATTTCGTGGATCTCTTTGCTAGCCTTATTTCTGTGGAATCTGAAAACAGATATTTCGGATCCATTTGAAGACTATAGGGCCAAAGGAAATATCCTCCGATAACAAAGAGAAAGAAGCTTTCTGAGAAACTTCTTTTTGTTCTCTGAAATCATCTCACAGAGTTACAGCTTTCCCCTCAAGAAGCCTTTCGTTAAGACAGTTCTTGTGGAATTGGCAAAGTGATATTTGGAAGCCAATAGAGGGCTATGGTGAAAAAGGAAATATCCTAAGATGAAATCTGGAAAGAAGCTTTCTGAGAAACTGCTTAGTGTTCTGTTAATTCATCTCACAGAGTTGCATATTTATTTCGTGGATCTCTTTGCTAGCCTTATTTCTGTGGAATCTGAGAACAGATATTTCGGATCCTTTGAAGACTATAGTGCCAAAGGAAATATCCTCCGATAGCAAAGAGAAAGAAGCTTACTGAAAAACTTCTTTGTGTTCTGTGAAATCATCTCACAGAGTTACAGCTTTCCCCTCAAGAAGCCTTTCGCTAAGACAGTTCTTGGGGAATTGGCAAAGTGATATTTCGAAACCCATAGAGGGCTATGGTGAAAAAGGAAATATCCTCAGATGAAATCTGGAAAGAAGCTTTCTGAGAAACTGCTTAGTGTTCTGTTAATTCATCTCACAGAGTTACATCTGTATTTCGTGGATCTCTTTGTTTGCCTTATTTCTGTGGAATCTGAGAACAGATATTTCGGATCCCTTTGAAGACTATAGGGCCAAAGGAAATATCCATCGATAACAAAGAGAAAGAAGCTTTCTGAGAAACTTCTTTGTGTTCTGTGAAATCATCTCACAGAGTTACAGCTTTCCCCTCAAGAAGCCTTTCGCTAAGACAGTTCTTGTGGAATTGGCAAAGTGATATTTGGAAGCCCATAGAGGGCCCTGGTGAAAAAGGAAATATCCTCATATGAAATCTGGAAAGAAGGTTTCTGAGAAACTGCTTAGTGTTCTGTCAATTCATCTCAGAGAGTTACATCTGTGTTTCGTGGATCTCTTTGCTTGCCTTATTTCTGTGGAATCTGAGAACAGATATTTCGGATACCTTTGAAGACTATAGGGCCAAATGAAATATCCTCCGATAACAAAGAGAAAGAATCTTTCTGAGAAACTTCTTTGTGTTCTGTGAAATCATCTCAAAGAGTTACAGCTTTGCCCACAAGAAACCTTTCGCTAAGACACGTCTTGTGGAATTGGCAAGGTGATATTTGGAAGCCCATAGAGGGCCATGGTGAGAAAGGAAATATCCTCAGATGAAATCTGGAAAGAAGCTTTCTGAGAAACTGTTCTGTGATGTGTCACTTCCACTGACAGAGTTACACCTCTATTTCGTGGATCTCTTTGCTAGCCTTATTTCTGTGGAATCTGAGAACAGATACTTCGCATCCCTTTGAAGACTATAGGGCCAAAGGAAATATCCTCTGATAACCAAGAGAAAGTAGCTTTCTGAGAAACTTCTTTGTGTTCTGTGAAATGATCTCACAGAGTTACAGCTTTCCCCTCAAGAAGCCTTTCGCTAAGACACCTCTTGTGGAATTGGCAAAGTGATATTTGGAAGCCCATAGAGGGCAATGGTGAAGAAGGAAATATCCTCAGATGAAATCTGGAAAGAAGCTTTCTGAGAAACTGCTTAGTGTTCTGTTAATTCATCTCACAGAGTTACAGCTGTATTTCGTTGATCTCTTTGCTAGCCTTATTTCTGTGGAATCTGAGAACAGATATTTCGGATCCCTTTGAAGACTATAGGGCCAAAGGAAATATCCTCCGATAACAAAGAGAAAGAAGCTTTCTGAGATACTTCTTTGTGTTCTGTGAAATCATCTCACAGAGTTACAGCTTTGCCCACAAGAAACCTTTCGCTAAGACAGGTCTTGTGGAATTGGCAAAGTGATATTTGGAAGCCCATAGAGGGCTATGGTGAAGAAGGAAATATCCTCAGATGAAATCTGGAAAGAAGCTTTCTGAGAAACTGCTCTGTGATGTGTGACTTCCACTCACAGAGTAACATCTGTATTTCGTGGATCTCTTTGCTAGCCTTATTTCTGTGGAATCTGAGAACAGATATTTCGGATCCCTTTGAAGACTATAGGGCCAAAGGAATTATCCTCCGATAACAAAGAGAAAGAAGCTTCCTGAGAAACTTCTTTGTGTTCAGTGAAATCATCTCACAGAGTTACAGCTTTCCCCTCAAGAAGACTTTCGCTAAGACAGTTCTTGTGCAATTGACAAAGTGATACTTGGAAGCCCATAGAGGGCTATGGTGAAAAAGGAAGTATCCTCAGATGAAATCTGGAAAACAGCTTTCTGAGAAACTGCTTAGTGTTCTGTTAATTCAACTCACATAGTTACATCTGTATTTCGTGGATCTCTTTGCTAGCCTTATTTCTGTGGAATCTGAGAACAGATATTTCGGATCCTTTGAAGACTATAGTGCCAAAGGAAATATCCTCCGATAGCAAGGAGAAAGAAGCTTACTGAAAAACTTCTTTGTGTTCTGTGAAATCATCTCACAGAGTTAGAGCTTTCCCCTCAAGAAGCCTTTCGCTAAGACAGTTCTTGTGGAATTGGCAAAGTGATATTTGGAAGCCCATAGAGGGCCCTGGTGAAAAAGGAAATATCCTCAGATGAAATCTGGAAAGAAGCTTTCTGAGAAACTGCTCTGTGATGTGTGACTTCCAGTCACAGAGTTACATCTATATTTCGTGGATCTCTTTGCTAGCCTTATTTCTGTGGAATCTGAGAACAGATATTTCTGATTACTTTGACGACTATCGTGCCAAAGGAAATATCCTCCGATAACAAAGAGAAAGAAGCTTTCTGAGAAACTTCTTTGCCTTCTGTGAAATCATCTCACAGAGTTACAGCTTTCTCCTGAAGACCTCTTTCGCTAAGACAGTTCTTGTGGAATTGGCAAAGTGATATTTGGAACCCTGGGAGGGCCCTGGTAAAAAAGGAAATATCCTCAGATGAAATCTGGAAAGAAGCTTTCTGAGAAACTGCTTAGTGTTCTGTCAATTCACCTCAGACAGTTACATCTGTATTTCGTGGATTTCTTTGCTAGCCTTATTTCTGTGGAATCTGAGAACAGATATTTCGGATCCCTTTGAAGACTATAGGGCCAGAGGAAATATCCACCGATAACAAAGAGAAAGAAGCTTTCTGAGAAACTTCTTTGTGTTCTCAGAAATCATCTCACAGAGTTACAGCTTTTCCCTCAAGAAGCCTTTCGTTAAGACAGTTCTTGTGGAATTGGCAAAGTGATATTTGGAACCCAGGGAGGGCCCTGGTAAAAAAGGAAATATCCTCAGATGAAATCTGGAAAGAAGCTTTCTGAGAAACTGCTTAGTGTTCTGTCAATTCACCTCAGAAAGTTACATCTGTATTTCGTGGATTTCTTTGCTAGCCTTATTTCTGTGGAATCTGAGAACAGATATTTCGGATCCCTTTGAAGACTATAGGGCCAGAGGAAATATCCTCCGATAACAAAGAGAAAGAAGCTTTCTGAGAAACTTCTTTGTGTTCTGTGAAATCATCTCACAGAGTTACAGCTTTCCCCTCAAGAAGCCTTTCGCTAAGACAGTTCTTGTGGAATTGGCAAAGTGATATTTGGAAGCCCATAGAGGGCTATGGTGAAAAAGGAAATATCCTCAGATGAAATCTGGAAAGAAGCTTTCTGAGAAACTGCTTAGTGTTCTGTCAATTCATCTCACAGAGTTGCATCTTTATTTCGTGGATCTCTTTGCTAGCCTTATTTCTGTGGAATCTGATAACAGATATTTCGGATCCTTTGAAGACTATTGGGCCAAAGGAAATATCCTCCGATAACAAAGAGAAAGAAGCTTCCTGATAAACTTCTTTGTGTTCTATGAAATCATCTCACAGAGTTACACCTTTCCCCTCAAGAAGCCTTTCGCTAAGACAGTTCTTGTGGAATTGGTAAAGTGATATTTGGAAGCCCACAGAGGGCTATGGTGAAAAAGGAAATATCCTCAGATGAAATCTGGAAAGAAGCTTTCTGAGAAACTGCTCTGTGATGTGTGACTTCCACTCACAGAGTTACATCTGTATTTCGTGGATCTCTTTGCTAGCCTTATTTCTGTGGAATCTGAGAACAGATATTTCGGATCCCTTTGAAGACTATAGGGCCAAAGGAAATATCCTCCGAGAACAAAGAGAAAGAAGCTTTCTGAGAAACTTCTTTTTGTTCTCTGAAATCATCTCACAGAGTTACAGCTTTCCACTCAAGAAGCCTTTCGCTAAGACAGTTCTTGTGGAATTCGCATAGTGATATTTGGAAGCCCATAGAGGGCTATGGTGAAAAAGGAAATATCCTCAGATGAAACCTGGAAAGAAGCTTTCTGAGAAACTGCTTAGTGTTCTGTTAATTCATCTCACAGAGTTACATCTGTATTTCGTTTATCTCTTTACTAGCCTTATTTCTGTCGCATCTGAGAACAGATATTTCGGATCCCTTTGAGACTATAGGGCCAAAGGAAATATCCTCCGATAAAAAAGAGAAAGAAGCTTTCTGAGAAACTTCTTTGGGTTCTGTGAAATCATCTCACAGAGTTACAGCTTTCCCCTGAAGAAGCCTTTCGCTAAGACAGTTCTTGTGGAATTGGCAAAGTGATATTTGGAAGGCCATAGAGGGCAATGGTGAAAAAGGAAATATCCTCAGATGAAATCTGGAAAGAAGCTTTCTGAGAAACTGCTTAGTGTTCTGTCAATTCATGTCAGAGAGTTACATCTGTATTTCTTGGATCTCTTTGCTAGCCTTATTTCTGTGGAATCTTAGAACAGATATTTCGGATCCCTTTGAAGACTATAGGGCCAAAGGAAATATCCTCCGATAACAAAGAGAAAGAAGCTTTCTGAGAAACTTCTTTGTGTTCTCTGAAATCATCTCACAGAGTTACAGCTTTCCCCTCAAGAAGCCTTTCGCTAAGACAGTTCTTGTGGAATTGGCAAAGTGATATTTGGAAGCCCATAGACTGCTATGTTGAAAAAGGAAATATCCTCAGATGAAATCTGGAAAGAAACTTTCTGAGAAACTTCTCTGTGGTGTGTGACTTCCACACACAGAGTTACATCTGTATTTCGTGGATCTCTTTGCTAGCCTTATTTCTGTGGAATCTGAAAACAGATATTTCGGATCCATTTGAAGACTATAGGGCCAAAGGAAATATCCTCCGATAACAAAGAGAAAGAAGCTTTCTGAGAAACTTCTTTTTGTTCTCTGAAATCATCTCACAGAGTTACAGCTTTCCCCTCAAGAAGCCTTTCGTTAAGACAGTTCTTGTGGAATTGGCAAAGTGATATTTGGAAGCCCATAGAGGGCTATGGTGAAAAAGGAAATATCCTAAGATGAAATCTGGAAAGAAGCTTTCTGAGAAACTGCTTAGTGTTCTGTTAATTCATCTCACAGAGTTGCATATTTATTTCGTGGATCTCTTTGCTAGCCTTATTTCTGTGGAATCTGAGAACAGATATTTCGGATCCTTTGAAGACTATCGTGCCAAAGGAAATATCCTCCGATAGCAAAGAGAAAGAAGCTTACTGAAAAACTTCTTTGTGTTCTGTGAAATCATCTCACAGAGTTACAGCTTTCCCCTCAAGAAGCCTTTCGCTAAGACAGTTCTTGGGGAATTGGCAAAGTGATATTTCGAAACCCATAGAGGGCTATGGTGAAAAAGGAAATATGCTCAGATGAAATCTGGAAAGAAGCTTTCTGAGAAACTGCTCTGTGATGTGTGACTTCCAGTCACAGAGTTACATCTGTATTTCGTGGATCTCTTTGCTAGCCTTATTTCTGTGGAATCTGAGAACAGATATTTCTGATTACTTTGACGACTATCGTGCCAAAGGAAATATCCTCCGATAACAAAGAGAAAGAAGCTTTCTGAGAAACTTCTTTGCCTTCTGTGAAATCATCTCACAGAGTTACAGCTTTCTCCTGAAGACGTCTTTCGCTAAGACAGTTCTTGTGGAATTGGCAAAGTGATATTTGGAAGTCCATAGAGGGCTATGGTGAAAAAGGAAATATCCTCAGATGAAAATTTGAAAGAAGCTTTCTGAGAAACTGCTTAGTGATCTGTTAATTCATCTCACAGAGTTACATCTGTATTTCGTGGATCTCTTTGCTAACCTTATTTCTGTGGAATCTGAGAAGAGATATTTCGGATCCCTTTGAAGACTATAGGGCGAAAGGAAATATCCTCCGATAACAAAGAGAAAGAAGCTTTCTGAGAAACTTCTTTGTGTTCTGTGAAATCATCTCACAGAGTTACACCTTTCCCCTCAAGAAGCCTTTCGCTAAGACAGTTCTTGTGGAATTGGCAAAGTGATATTTGGAAGCCCATAGAGGGCTATGGTGAAAAAGGAAATATCCTCAGATGAAATCTGGAAAGAAGCTTTCTGAGAAACTGCTTAGTGTTCTGTTAATTCATCTCACAGAGTTACATCTGTATTTCGTGGATCTCTTTGCTAACCTTATTTCTGTGGAATCTGAGAACAGATATTTCGGATCCCTTTGAAGACTATAGGGCCAAAGGAAATATCCTCCGATAACAAAGAGAAAGAATCTTTCTGAGAAACTTCTTTGTGTTCTGTGAAATCATCTCACAGAGTTACAGCTTTCCCCTCAAGAAGCCTTTCGTTAAGACAGTTCTTGTGGAATTGGCAAGGTGATATTTGGAAGCCCATAGACTGCTATGGTGAAAAAGGAAATGTCCTCAGATGAAATCTGGAAAGAAGCTTTCTGAGAAACTTCTCTGTGGTGTGTGACTTCCACTCACAGAGTTACATCTGTATTTCGTGGATCTCTTTTCTAGCCTTATTTCTGTGGAATCTGAGAACAGATATTTCGGATCCCTTTGGAGACAATAGGGCCAAAGAAAATATCCTCAGATAACAAAGAGAAAGAAGCTTTCTGAGAAACTTCTTTGTGTTCTGTGAAATCATCTCACAGAGTTAGAGCTTTCCCCTCCAGAAGCCTTTCGCTAAGACAGTTCTTGTGGAATTGGCAAAGTGATATCTGGAAGCCCATAGAGGGCTATGGTGAAAAAGGAAATATCCTCAGATGAAAATTTGAAAGAAGATTTCTGAGAAACTGCTTAGTGTTCTGTTAATTCATCACACAGAGTTACATCTGTATTTCGTGGATCTCTTTGCTAACCTGATTTCTGTGGAATCTGAGAAGAGATAATTCGGATCCCTTTGAAGACTATAGGGCCAAAGGAAATATCCTCCGATAACAAAGAGAAAGAAGCGTTCTGAGAAACTTCTTTGTGTTCTCTGAAATCATCTCACAGAGTTACAGCTTTCCCCTCAAGAAGCCTTTCGCTAAGACAGTTCTTGGGGAATTGGCAAAGTGATATTTGGAAGCCCATAGAGGGCCCTGGTGAAAAAGGAAATATCCTCAGATGAAATCTGGAAAGAAGCTTTCTGAGAAACTGCTCTGTGATGTGTGACTTCCACTCACAGAGTTACATCTGTATTTGGTGGATCTCTTTGCTAGCCTTATTTCTGTGGAATCTGAGAACAGATATTTCGGATCCCTTTGAAGACTATAGGGCGAAAGGAAATATCCTCCGATAACAAAGAGAAAGAAGCTTTCTGAGAAACTTCTTTGTGTTCTGTGAAATCATCTCACAGAGTTACAGCTTTCCCCTCAAGAGGCCTTTCGCTAAGACAGTTCTTGTGGAATTGGCAAAGTGATATTTGGGATCCCATAGAGTTCTATGGTGAAAAAGGGTATATCCTCAGATGAAATCTGGAAAGAAGCTTTCTGAGAAACTGCTCTGTGATGTGTGACTTCCACTCACAGAGTTACATATGTATTTCTTGGATCTCTTTGCCAGCTTTTTTCTGTGGAATCTGAGAACAGATATTACGGATCCCTTTGAAGACTATAGTGCCAAAGGAAATATCCTCCGATAGCAAAGAGAAAGAATCTTACTGAAAAACTTCTTTGTGTTCTGTGAAATCATCTCACAGAGTTACAGCTTTCCCCTCAAGAAGCCTTTCGCTAAGACAGTTCTTGTGGAATTGGCAAAGTGATATTTGGAAGCCCATAGAGGGCTACGGTGAAAAAGGAAATATGCTCAGATGAAATCTGGAAAGAAGCTTTCTGAGAAACTGCTCTGTGATGTGTGACTTCCAGTCACAGAGTTACATCTGTATTTCGTGCATCTCTTTGCTAGCCTTATTTCTGTGGAATCTGAGAACAGATATTTCGGATCCCTTTGAAGACTATAGGGCCAAAGGAAATATCCACCGATAACAAAGAGAAAGAAGCTTTCTGAGAAACTTCTTTGTGTTCTCAGAAATCATCTCACAGAGTTACAGCTTTCCCCTCAAGAAGCCTTTCGTTAAGACAGTTCTTGTGGAATTGGCAAAGTGACATTTGGAACCCAGGGAGGGCCCTGGTAAAAAAGGAAATATCCTCAGATGAAATCTGGAAAGAAGCTTTCTGAGAAACTGCTTAGTGTTCTGTCAATTCATCTCAGACAGTTACATCTGTATTTCGTGGATTTCTTTGCTAGCCTTATTTCTGTGGAATCTGAGAACAGATATTTCGGATCCCTTTGAAGACTATAGGGCCAAAGGAAATATCCTCCGATAACAAAGAGAAAGAAGCTTTCTGAGAAACTTCTTTGTGTTCTGTGAAATCATCTCACAGAGTTACAGCTTTCCCCTCAAGAAGCCTTTCGCTAAGACAGTTCTTGTGGAATTGGCAAAGTGATATTTGGAAGCCCATAGAGGGCTATGGTGAAAAAGGAAATATCCTCAGATGAAATCTGGAAAGAAGCTTTCTGAGAAACTGCTTAGTGTTCTGTTAATTCATCTCACAGAGTTGCATCTTTATTTCGTGGATCTCTTTGCTAGCCTTATTTCTGTGGAATCTGAGAACAGATATTTCGGATCCTTTGAAGACTATTGGGCCAAAGGAAATATCCTCCGATAACAAAGAGAAAGAAGCTTCCTGATAAACTTCTTTGTGTTCTATGAAATCATCTCACAGAGTTACACCTTTCCCCTCAAGAAGCCTTTCGCTAAGACAGTTCTTGTGGAATTGGCAAAGTGATATTTGGAAGCCCACAGAGGGCTATGGTGAAAAAGGAAATATCCTCAGATGAAATCTGGAAAGAAGCTTTCTGAGAAACTGCTCTGTGATGTGTGACTTCCACTCACAGAGTTACATCTGTATTTCGTGGATCTCTTTGCTAGCCTTATTTCTGTGGAATCTGACAACAGATATTTCGGATCCCTTTGAAGACTATAGGGCCATAGGAAATATCCTCCGAGAACAAAGAGAAAGAAGCTTTCTGAGAAACTTCTTTGTCTTCTGTGAAATCATCTCACAGAGTTACAGCTTTCCCCTCAAGAAGACTTTCGCTAAGACAGTTCTTGTGGAATTGGCAAAGTGATATTTGGAAGCCCATAGAGGGCTATGGTGAAAAAGGAAATATCCTCAGATGAAATCTGAAAGAAGCTTTCTGAGAAACTGCTTAGTGTTCTGTTAATTCATCTCACAGAGTTACATCTGTATTTCGTGGATCTCTTTGCTAGCCTTATTTCTGTGGAATCTGAGAACCGATATTTCGGATCCCTTTGAAGACTATAGGGCCAAAGGAAGTATCCTCCGATAACAAAGAGAAAGAAGCCTTCTGAGAAACTTCTTTGTGTTCTGTGAAATCATCTCACAGAGTTTCGGCTTTCCCCTCAAGAAACCTTTCGCTAAGACAGTTCTTGTGAAATTGGCAAAGTGATATTTGGAAGGCCATAGAGTGCTATGGTGAAAAAGGAAATATCCTCAGATGAAATCTGGAAAGAAGCTTTCTGAGAAACTGCTTAGTGTTCTTTTAATTCATCTCACAGAGTTGCATCTGTATTTCGTGGATCTCTTTGCTTGCCTTATTTCTGTGGAATCTGAGAACAGATATTTCGGATCCCTTTGAAGACTATAGGGCCAAAGGAAATATCCTCCGATAACAAAGAGAAAGAAGCTTTCTGAGAAACTTCTTTGTGTTCTGTGAAATCATCTCACAGAGTTACAGCTTTCCCCTCAAGAAGCCTTTCGCTAAGAGAGTTCTTGTGGAATTGGCAAAGTGATATTTGGAAGCCCATAGAGGGCTATGGTGAAAAAGGAAATATCCTCAGATGAAATCTGGAAAGAAGCTTTCTGAGAAACTGCTCTGTGATGTGTGACTTCCACTCACAGAGTTACATCTGTATTTCGTGGATCTCTTTGCTAGCCTTATTTCTGTGGAATCTGAGAACAGATATTTCGGATCCCTTTGAAGACTATCGTGCCAAAGGAAATATCCTCCGATAACAAAGAGAAAGAAGCTTTCTGAGAAACTTCTTTGTGTTCTGTGAAATGATTTCACAGAGTTACAGCTTTCCACTCAAGAAGCCTTTCGCTAAGACAGTTCTTGTGGAATTGGCAAAGTGATATTTGGAAGCCCATAGAGGGCTATGGTGAAAAAGGAAATATCCTCAAATGAAATCTGGAAAGAAGCTTTCTGAGAAACTGCTCTGTGATGTCTGACTTCCACTCACAGAGTTACATCTGTATTTCGTGGATCTCTTTGCTAGCCTTATTTCTGTGGAATCTGAGAACAGATATTTCGGATCCCTTTGAAGACTATAGGGCCAAAGTAAATAGCCTCCGATAACTAAGAGAAAGAAGCTTTCTGAGAAGCTTCTTCGTGTTTTGTGAAATCATCTCACAGAGTTACAGCTTTCCCCTCAGGAAGCCTTTCGCTAAGACAGTTCTTGTGGAATAGGAAAAGTGATATTTGGAAGCCCATAGAGGACTGTGGTGAAAAAGGAAATATCCTCAGATGAAATCTGGAAATAAGCTTTCTGAGAAACTTCTCTATGATGTGTGACTTCCACTCACACAGTTACATCTGTATTTCGTGGATCTCTTTGCTTGCCTTATTTCTGTGGAATCTGAGAACAGATATTTCGTATCCCTTTGAAGACTATAAGGCCAAAGGAAATATCCTCCGAGAACAAAGAGAAAAAAGCTTTCTGAGAAACTGCTTTGTGTTCTGTGAAATCATCTCACAGAGTTACAGCTTTCTCTTAAAGAAGCCATTCGCTAAGACAGTTCTTGTGGAATTGGCAAAGTGATATTTGGAAGCCCATAGAGGGCTATGGTGAAAAAGGAAATATCCTCAGATGAAAACTTGAAAGAAGCTTTCTGAGAAACTGCTTAGTGTTCTGTTAATTCATCTCACAGAGTTACATCTGTATTTCGTGGATCTCTTTGCTAACCTTATGTCTGTGGAATCTGAGAAGAGATATTTCGGATCCCTTTGAAGACTATAGGGCCACAGGAAATATCCTCCGATAACAAAGAGAAAGAAGCTTTCTGAGAAATTTCTTTGTGTTCTGTGACGGTATCTCACAGAGTTACAGCTTTCCCCTCAAGAAGCCTTTCGCTAAGACAGTTCTTGTGGAATTGGCAAAGTGATATTTGGAAGCCCATAGAGGGCTATGGTGAAAAAGGAATTATCCTCAGATGAAATCTGGAAAGAAGCTTTCTGAGAAACTGCTTAGTGTTCTGTTAATTCATCTCACAGAGTTACATCTGTATTTCGTGGATCTCTTTGCTAACCTTATTTCTGTGGAATCTGAGAACAGATATTTCGGATCCCTTTGAAGACTATAGGGCCAAAGGAAATATCCTCCGATAACAAAGAGAAAGAAGCTTTCTGAGAAACTTCTTTGTGTTCTGTGAAATCATCTCACAGAGTTACAGCTTTCCCCTCAAGAAGCCTTTCGCTAAGACAGTTGTTGTGGAATTGGCAAAGTGATATTTGGAAGCCCATAGAAGGCCCTGGTAAAAAAGGAAATATCCTCAGATGAAATCTGGAAAGAAGCTTTCTGAGAAACTGCTTAGTGTTCTGTCAATTCATGTCAGAGAGTTACATCTGTATTTCTTGGATCTCTTTGCTAGCCTTATTTCTGTGGAATCTGAGAACAGATATTTCGGATCCCTTTGAAGACTATAGGTCCAAATGAAATATCCTCCGATAAAAAAAAGAGAGAAGCTTTCTGAGAAACTTCTTTGTGTTCTGTGAAATCATCTCACAGAGTTACAGCTTTCCCCTCAAGAAGCCTTTCGCTAAGACAGTTCTTGTGGAATTGGCAAAGTGATATTTGGAAGCCCATAGACTGCTATGTTGAAAAAGGAAATATCCTCAGATGAAATCTGGAAAGAAGCTTTCTGAGAAACTTCTCTGTGGTGTGTGACTTCCACACACAGAGTTACATCTGTATTTCGTGGATCTCTTTGCTAGCCTTATTTCTGTGGAATCTGAAAACAGATATTTCGGATCCATTTGAAGACTATAGGGCCAAAGGAAATATCCTCCGATAACAAAGAGAAAGAAGCTTTCTGAGAAACTTCTTTTTGTTCTCTGAAATCATCTCACAGAGTTACAGCTTTCCCCTCAAGAAGCCTTTCGTTAAGACAGTTCTTGTGGAATTGGCAAAGTGATATTTGGAAGCCAATAGAGGGCTATGGTGAAAAAGGAAATATCCTAAGATGAAATCTGGAAAGAAGCTTTCTGAGAAACTGCTTAGTGTTCTGTTAATTCATCTCACAGAGTTGCATATTTATTTCGTGGATCTCTTTGCTAGCCTTATTTCTGTGGAATCTGAGAACAGATATTTCGGATCCTTTGAAGACTATAGGGCCAAAGGGAATATCCATCGATAACAAAGAGAAAGAAGCTTTCTGAGAAACTTCTTTGTGTTCTGTGAAATCATCTCACAGAGTTACAGCTTTCCCCTCAAGAAGCCTTTCGCTAAGACAGTTCTTGTGGAATTGGCAAAGTGATATTTGGAAGCCCATAGAGGGCCCTGGTGAAAAAGGAAATATCCTCATATGAAATCTGGAAAGAAGGTTTCTGAGAAACTGCTTAGTGTTCTGTCAATTCATCTCAGAGAGTTACATCTGTGTTTCGTGGATCTCTTTGCTTGCCTTATTTCTGTGGAATCTGAGAACAGATATTTCGGATACCTTTGAAGACTATAGGGCCAAATGAAATATCCTCCGATAACAAAGAGAAAGAATCTTTCTGAGAAACTTCTTTGTGTTCTGTGAAATCATCTCAAAGAGTTACAGCTTTGCCCACAAGAAACCTTTCGCTAAGACACGTCTTGTGGAATTGGCAAGGTGATATTTGGAAGCCCATAGAGGGCCATGGTGAGAAAGGAAATATCCTCAGATGAAATCTGGAAAGAAGCTTTCTGAGAAACTGTTCTGTGATGTGTCACTTCCACTGACAGAGTTACACCTCTATTTCGTGGATCTCTTTGCTAGCCTTATTTCTGTGGAATCTGAGAACAGATACTTCGCATCCCTTTGAAGACTATAGGGCCAAAGGAAATATCCTCTGATAACCAAGAGAAAGCAGCTTTCTGAGAAACTTCTTTGTGTTCTGTGAAATGATCTCACAGAGTTACAGCTTTCCCCTCAAGAAGCCTTTCGCTAAGACACCTCTTGTGGAATTGGCAAAGTGATATTTGGAAGCCCATAGAGGGCAATGGTGAAGAAGGAAATATCCTCAGATGAAATCTGGAAAGAAGCTTTCTGAGAAACTGCTTAGTGTTCTGTTAATTCATCTCACAGAGTTACAGCTGTATTTCGTTGATCTCTTTGCTAGCCTTATTTCTGTGGAATCTGAGAACAGATATTTCGGATCCCTTTGAAGACTATAGGGCCAAAGGAAATATCCTCCGATAACAAAGAGAAAGAAGCTTTCTGAGATACTTCTTTGTGTTCTGTGAAATCATCTCACAGAGTTACAGCTTTGCCCACAAGAAACCTTTCGCTAAGACAGGTCTTGTGGAATTGGCAAAGTGATATTTGGAAGCCCATAGAGGGCTATGGTGAAGAAGGAAATATCCTCAGATGAAATCTGGAAAGAAGCTTTCTGAGAAACTGCTCTGTGATGTGTGACTTCCACTCACAGAGTAACATCTGTATTTCGTGGATCTCTTTACTAGCCTTATTTCTGTGGAATCTGAGAACAGATATTTCGGATCCCTTTGAAGACTATAGGGCCAAAGGAATTATCCTCCGATAACAAAGAGAAAGAAGCTTCCTGAGAAACTTCTTTGTGTTCAGTGAAATCATCTCACAGAGTTACAGCTTTCCCCTCAAGAAGACTTTCGCTAAGACAGTTCTTGTGCAATTGACAAAGTGATACTTGGAAGCCCATAGAGGGCTATGGTGAAAAAGGAAGTATCCTCAGATGAAATCTGGAA
Organism: Macaca mulatta; assembly: GCF_049350105.2. Classification (NCBI taxonomy): domain Eukaryota; kingdom Metazoa; phylum Chordata; class Mammalia; order Primates; family Cercopithecidae; genus Macaca; species Macaca mulatta. The sequence goes on along the minus strand of NC_133422.1, from coordinate 54,527,518 downwards.
AACAGCTTTCTGAGAAACTGCTTAGTGTTCTGTTAATTCAACTCACATAGTTACATCTGTATTTCTTGGATCTCTTTGCTAGCCTTATTTCTGTGGAATCTGAGAACAGATATTTCGGATCCCTTTGAAGACTATAGGGCCAAAGGAAATATCTTCCGATAACAAAGAGAAAGAATCTTTCTGAGAAACTTCTTTGTGTTCTGTGAAATCATCTCACAGAGTTACAGCTTTACCCTCAAGAGGCCGTTCGCTAAGACAGTTCTTGTGGAAATGGCAAAGTGATATTTGGAAGCCCATAGTGGGCTATGGTGAAAAAGGAAATATCCTCAGATGAAATCTCGAAAGCAGCTTTCCGAGAATCTGTTTAGTGTCCTGTTAATTTATCTAACAGAGGTACATCTGTAATTCGTGGATCTCTTGCTAGCCTTATTTCTGTGGAATCTGAGAACAGATATTTCGGATCCCTTTGAAGACTATGGGGCCAAAGGAAATATCCTCCGATAACAAAGAGAAAGAAGCTTTCTGAGAAACTTATTTGTGTTCTGTGAAATCATCTCAGAGTTACAGTTTTTCCTTCAAGAAGCCTTTCACTAAGACAGTTCTTGTTTAATTGGCAAAGTGATATTTGGAAACCCATAGAGGGCTATGGTGAAAAAGGAAATATCCTGAGATGAAATCTCGAAAGAAGCTTTCTGAGAAACTGCTCTGCGATGTGTGACTTCCACTCACAGAGTTACATCTGTATTTCGTGGATCTCTTTGCTAGCCTTATTTCTGTGGAATCTGAGAACAGATATTTCAGATCCCTTTGAAGACTATAGGGCCAAAGGAAATATCCTCCGATAACAAAGAGAAAGAAGCTTTCTGAGAAACTTCTTTGTGTTCTGTGAAATCATCTCACAGAATTACAGCTTTCCCCTCAAGAAGCCTTTGGCTAAGACAGTTCTTGTAGAATTGGCAAAGTGATACTTGGAAGCCCATAGAGGGCTAGGGTGAAAAAGGAAGTATCCTCAGATGAAATCTGGAAAGCAGCTTTCTGTGAAACTTCTCTGTGGTGTGTGACTTCCAGTCACAGAGTTACATCTGTATTTCGTGGATCTCTTTGCTAGCCTTATTTCTGTGGAATCTTAGAACAGATATTTCGGATCCCTTTGAAGACTATAGGACCAAAGGAAATATCCTCCGATAACCAAGAGAAAGCAGCTTTCTGAGAAACTTCTTTGTGTTCTGTGAAATGATCTCACAGAGTTACAGCTTTCCCCTCAAGAAGCCTTTCGCTTAGACACCTCTTGTGGAATTGGCAAAGTGATATTTGGCAGCCCATAGATTGATATGGTGAAGAAGGAAATATCCTCAGATGAAATCTGGAAAGAAGCTTTCTGAGAAACTGCTTAGTGTTATGTTAATTCATCTCACAGAGTTACATCTGTATTTCGTTGATATCTTTGCTAGCCTTATTTCTGTGGAATCTGAGAACAGATATTTCGGATCCCCTTGAAGACTATAGGGCCAAAGGAAATATCCTCCGATAACAAAGAGAAAGAAGCTTTCTGAGAAACTTCTTTGTGTTTTGTGAAATCATCACACAAAGTTACAGCTTTCCCCTGAAGAAGCCTTTCGCTAAGACAGTTCTTGTTTAATCGGCAAAGTGATATTTGGAAGCCCATAGAGGGCTATGGTGAAAAAGGAAATATCCTCAGATGAAATCTGGAAAGAAGGTTCTGAGAAACTGCTCTGTGATGTGTCTTTTCCACTCACAGAGTTACACCTGTATTTCGTGGATCTCTTTGCAAGCCTTATTTCTTTGGAATCTGAGAACAGATATTTCGGATCCCTTTGAAGACTATGGGGCCAAAAGAAATATCCTCCGATAACAAAGAGAAAGAAGCTTTCTGAGAAACTTATTTGTGTTCTGTGAAATCATCTCAGAGTTACAGTTTTTCCCTCAAGAAGCCTTTCGCTAAGACAGTTCTTGTTTAATTGGCAAAGTGATATTTGGAAACCCATAGAGGGCTATGGTGAAAAAGGAAATATCCTCAGATGAAATCTGGAAAGAAGCTTTCTGAGAAACTGCTCTGCGATGTGTGACTTCCACTCACAGAGTTACATCTGTATTTCGTGGATCTCTTTGCTAGCCTTATTTCTGTGGAATCAGAGAACAGATATTTCGGATCCCTTTGAAGACTATAGGGCCAAAGGAAATATCCTCCGATAACAAAGAGAAAGAAGCTTTCTGAGAAACTTCTTTGTGTTCTGTGAAATCATCTCACAGAATTACAGCTTTCCCCTCAAGAAGCCTTTGGCTAAGACAGTTCTTGTAGAATTGGCAAAGTGATACTTGGAAGCCCATAGAGGGCTAGGGTGAAAAAGGAAGTATCCTCAGATGAAATCTGGAAAGCAGCTTTCTGAGAAACTTCTCTGTGGTGTGTGACTTCCACTCACATAGTTACATCTGTATTTCGTGGATCTCTTTGCTAGCCTTATTTCTGTGGAATCTTAGAACAGATATTTCGGATCCCTTTGAAGACTATAGGGCCAAAGGAAATATCCTCCGATAACCAAGAGAAAGCAGCTTTCTGAGAAACTTCTTTGTATTCTGTGATATCATCTCACAGAGTTACAGATTTCCCCTCCAGAAGCCTTTCGCTTAGACACCTCTTGTGGAATTGGCAAAGTGATATTTGGAAGCCCATAGATTTATATGGTGAAGAAGGAAATATCCTCAGATGAAATCTGGAAAGAAGCTTTCTGAGAACCTGCTTAGTGTTCTGTTAATTCATCTCACAGAGTTACATCGGTATTTCGTTGATCTCTTTGCTAGCCTTATTTCTGTGGAATCTGAGAACAGATATTTCGGATCCCCTTGAAGACTATAGGGCCAAAGGAAATATCCTCCGATAACAAAGAGAAAGAAGCTTTCTGAGAAACTTCTTTGTGTTTTGTGAAATCATCACACAAAGTTACAGCTTTCCCCTGAAGAAGCCTTTCGCTAAGACAGTTCTTGTTTAATCGGCAGAGTGATATTTGGAAGCCCATAGAGGGCAATGGTGAAAAAGGAAATATCCTCAGATGAAATCTGGAAAGAAGGTTTCTGAGAAACTGCTCTGTGATGTGTCATTTCCACTCACAGAGTTACACCTGTATTTCGTGGATCTCTTTGCTTGCCTTATTTCTTTGGAATCTGAGAACAGATATTTCGGATCCCTTTGAAGACTACAGGGCCAAAGGAAATATTCTGTGATAACGAAGAGAAAGCATCTTTCTGAGAAACTTCTTTGTGTTCTGTGAAATCATCTCACAGAGTTACAGCTTTCCCCTCAAGAAGCCTTTCGCTGAGACAGTACTTGTGGAAACGGCATAGTGATATTTGGAAGCCCATAGAGGGCTATGGTGAAAAAGGAAATATCCTCAGATGAAATCTGAAAGAAGCTTTCTGAGAAACTGCTTAGTGTTCTGTTAATTCATCTCACAGAGTTACATCTGTATTTCGTGGATCTCTTTGCTAGCCTTATTTCTGTGGAATCTGAGAACCGATATTTCGGATCCCTTTGAAGACTATAGGGCCAAAGGAAGTATCCTCCGATAACAAAGAGAAAGAAGCCTTCTGAGAAACTTCTTTGTGTTCTGTGAAATCATCTCACAGAGTTTCGGCTTTCCCCTCAAGAAACCTTTCGCTAAGACAGTTCTTGTGAAATTGGCAAAGTGATATTTGGAAGGCCATAGAGTGCTATGGTGAAAAAGGAAATATCCTCAGATGAAATCTGGAAAGAAGCTTTCTGAGAAACTGCTTAGTGTTCTTTTAATTCATCTCACAGAGTTGCATCTGTATTTCGTGGATCTCTTTGCTTGCCTTATTTCTGTGGAATCTGAGAACAGATATTTCGGATCCCTTTGAAGACTATAGGGCCAAAGGAAATATCCTCCGATAACAAAGAGAAAGAAGCTTTCTGAGAAACTTCTTTGTGTTCTGTGAAATCATCTCACAGAGTTACAGCTTTCCCCTCAAGAAGCCTTTCGCTAAGAGAGTTCTTGTGGAATTGGCAAAGTGATATTTGGAAGCCCATAGAGGGCTATGGTGAAAAAGGAAATATCCTCAGATGAAATCTGGAAAGAAGCTTTCTGAGAAACTGCTCTGTGATGTGTGACTTCCACTCACAGAGTTACATCTGTATTTCGTGGATCTCTTTGCTAGCCTTATTTCTGTGGAATCTGAGAACAGATATTTCGGATCCCTTTGAAGACTATCGTGCCAAAGGAAATATCCTCCGATAACAAAGAGAAAGAAGCTTTCTGAGAAACTTCTTTGTGTTCTGTGAAATGATTTCACAGAGTTACAGCTTTCCACTCAAGAAGCCTTTCGCTAAGACAGTTCTTGTGGAATTGGCAAAGTGATATTTGGAAGCCCATAGAGGGCTATGGTGAAAAAGGAAATATCCTCAAATGAAATCTGGAAAGAAGCTTTCTGAGAAACTGCTCTGTGATGTCTGACTTCCACTCACAGAGTTACATCTGTATTTCGTGGATCTCTTTGCTAGCCTTATTTCTGTGGAATCTGAGAACAGATATTTCGGATCCCTTTGAAGACTATAGGGCCAAAGTAAATAGCCTCCGATAACTAAGAGAAAGAAGCTTTCTGAGAAGCTTCTTCGTGTTTTGTGAAATCATCTCACAGAGTTACAGCTTTCCCCTCAGGAAGCCTTTCGCTAAGACAGTTCTTGTGGAATAGGAAAAGTGATATTTGGAAGCCCATAGAGGACTGTGGTGAAAAAGGAAATATCCTCAGATGAAATCTGGAAATAAGCTTTCTGAGAAACTTCTCTATGATGTGTGACTTCCACTCACACAGTTACATCTGTATTTCGTGGATCTCTTTGCTTGCCTTATTTCTGTGGAATCTGAGAACAGATATTTCGTATCCCTTTGAAGACTATAAGGCCAAAGGAAATATCCTCCGAGAACAAAGAGAAAAAAGCTTTCTGAGAAACTGCTTTGTGTTCTGTGAAATCATCTCACAGAGTTACAGCTTTCTCTTAAAGAAGCCATTCGCTAAGACAGTTCTTGTGGAATTGGCAAAGTGATATTTGGAAGCCCATAGAGGGCTATGGTGAAAAAGGAAATATCCTCAGATGAAAACTTGAAAGAAGCTTTCTGAGAAACTGCTTAGTGTTCTGTTAATTCATCTCACAGAGTTACATCTGTATTTCGTGGATCTCTTTGCTAACCTTATGTCTGTGGAATCTGAGAAGAGATATTTCGGATCCCTTTGAAGACTATAGGGCCACAGGAAATATCCTCCGATAACAAAGAGAAAGAAGCTTTCTGAGAAATTTCTTTGTGTTCTGTGACGGTATCTCACAGAGTTACAGCTTTCCCCTCAAGAAGCCTTTCGCTAAGACAGTTCTTGTGGAATTGGCAAAGTGATATTTGGAAGCCCATAGAGGGCTATGGTGAAAAAGGAATTATCCTCAGATGAAATCTGGAAAGAAGCTTTCTGAGAAACTGCTTAGTGTTCTGTTAATTCATCTCACAGAGTTACATCTGTATTTCGTGGATCTCTTTGCTAACCTTATTTCTGTGGAATCTGAGAACAGATATTTCGGATCCCTTTGAAGACTATAGGGCCAAAGGAAATATCCTCCGATAACAAAGAGAAAGAAGCTTTCTGAGAAACTTCTTTGTGTTCTGTGAAATCATCTCACAGAGTTACAGCTTTCCCCTCAAGAAGCCTTTCGCTAAGACAGTTGTTGTGGAATTGGCAAAGTGATATTTGGAAGCCCATAGAAGGCCCTGGTAAAAAAGGAAATATCCTCAGATGAAATCTGGAAAGAAGCTTTCTGAGAAACTGCTTAGTGTTCTGTCAATTCATGTCAGAGAGTTACATCTGTATTTCTTGGATCTCTTTGCTAGCCTTATTTCTGTGGAATCTGAGAACAGATATTTCGGATCCCTTTGAAGACTATAGGTCCAAATGAAATATCCTCCGATAAAAAAAAGAGAGAAGCTTTCTGAGAAACTTCTTTGTGTTCTGTGAAATCATCTCACAGAGTTACAGCTTTCCCCTCAAGAAGCCTTTCGCTAAGACAGTTCTTGTGGAATTGGCAAAGTGATATTTGGAAGCCCATAGACTGCTATGTTGAAAAAGGAAATATCCTCAGATGAAATCTGGAAAGAAGCTTTCTGAGAAACTTCTCTGTGGTGTGTGACTTCCACACACAGAGTTACATCTGTATTTCGTGGATCTCTTTGCTAGCCTTATTTCTGTGGAATCTGAAAACAGATATTTCGGATCCATTTGAAGACTATAGGGCCAAAGGAAATATCCTCCGATAACAAAGAGAAAGAAGCTTTCTGAGAAACTTCTTTTTGTTCTCTGAAATCATCTCACAGAGTTACAGCTTTCCCCTCAAGAAGCCTTTCGTTAAGACAGTTCTTGTGGAATTGGCAAAGTGATATTTGGAAGCCAATAGAGGGCTATGGTGAAAAAGGAAATATCCTAAGATGAAATCTGGAAAGAAGCTTTCTGAGAAACTGCTTAGTGTTCTGTTAATTCATCTCACAGAGTTGCATATTTATTTCGTGGATCTCTTTGCTAGCCTTATTTCTGTGGAATCTGAGAACAGATATTTCGGATCCTTTGAAGACTATAGGGCCAAAGGGAATATCCATCGATAACAAAGAGAAAGAAGCTTTCTGAGAAACTTCTTTGTGTTCTGTGAAATCATCTCACAGAGTTACAGCTTTCCCCTCAAGAAGCCTTTCGCTAAGACAGTTCTTGTGGAATTGGCAAAGTGATATTTGGAAGCCCATAGAGGGCCCTGGTGAAAAAGGAAATATCCTCATATGAAATCTGGAAAGAAGGTTTCTGAGAAACTGCTTAGTGTTCTGTCAATTCATCTCAGAGAGTTACATCTGTGTTTCGTGGATCTCTTTGCTTGCCTTATTTCTGTGGAATCTGAGAACAGATATTTCGGATACCTTTGAAGACTATAGGGCCAAATGAAATATCCTCCGATAACAAAGAGAAAGAATCTTTCTGAGAAACTTCTTTGTGTTCTGTGAAATCATCTCAAAGAGTTACAGCTTTGCCCACAAGAAACCTTTCGCTAAGACACGTCTTGTGGAATTGGCAAGGTGATATTTGGAAGCCCATAGAGGGCCATGGTGAGAAAGGAAATATCCTCAGATGAAATCTGGAAAGAAGCTTTCTGAGAAACTGTTCTGTGATGTGTCACTTCCACTGACAGAGTTACACCTCTATTTCGTGGATCTCTTTGCTAGCCTTATTTCTGTGGAATCTGAGAACAGATACTTCGCATCCCTTTGAAGACTATAGGGCCAAAGGAAATATCCTCTGATAACCAAGAGAAAGCAGCTTTCTGAGAAACTTCTTTGTGTTCTGTGAAATGATCTCACAGAGTTACAGCTTTCCCCTCAAGAAGCCTTTCGCTAAGACACCTCTTGTGGAATTGGCAAAGTGATATTTGGAAGCCCATAGAGGGCAATGGTGAAGAAGGAAATATCCTCAGATGAAATCTGGAAAGAAGCTTTCTGAGAAACTGCTTAGTGTTCTGTTAATTCATCTCACAGAGTTACAGCTGTATTTCGTTGATCTCTTTGCTAGCCTTATTTCTGTGGAATCTGAGAACAGATATTTCGGATCCCTTTGAAGACTATAGGGCCAAAGGAAATATCCTCCGATAACAAAGAGAAAGAAGCTTTCTGAGATACTTCTTTGTGTTCTGTGAAATCATCTCACAGAGTTACAGCTTTGCCCACAAGAAACCTTTCGCTAAGACAGGTCTTGTGGAATTGGCAAAGTGATATTTGGAAGCCCATAGAGGGCTATGGTGAAGAAGGAAATATCCTCAGATGAAATCTGGAAAGAAGCTTTCTGAGAAACTGCTCTGTGATGTGTGACTTCCACTCACAGAGTAACATCTGTATTTCGTGGATCTCTTTACTAGCCTTATTTCTGTGGAATCTGAGAACAGATATTTCGGATCCCTTTGAAGACTATAGGGCCAAAGGAATTATCCTCCGATAACAAAGAGAAAGAAGCTTCCTGAGAAACTTCTTTGTGTTCAGTGAAATCATCTCACAGAGTTACAGCTTTCCCCTCAAGAAGACTTTCGCTAAGACAGTTCTTGTGCAATTGACAAAGTGATACTTGGAAGCCCATAGAGGGCTATGGTGAAAAAGGAAGTATCCTCAGATGAAATCTGGAAAACAGCTTTCTGAGAAACTGCTTAGTGTTCTGTTAATTCAACTCACATAGTTACATCTGTATTTCTTGGATCTCTTTGCTAGCCTTATTTCTGTGGAATCTGAGAACAGATATTTCGGATCCCTTTGAAGACTATAGGGCCAAAGGAAATATCTTCCGATAACAAAGAGAAAGAATCTTTCTGAGAAACTTCTTTGTGTTCTGTGAAATCATCTCACAGAGTTACAGCTTTACCCTCAAGAGGCCGTTCGCTAAGACAGTTCTTGTGGAAATGGCAAAGTGATATTTGGAAGCCCATAGTGGGCTATGGTGAAAAAGGAAATATCCTCAGATGAAATCTCGAAAGCAGCTTTCCGAGAATCTGTTTAGTGTCCTGTTAATTTATCTAACAGAGGTACATCTGTAATTCGTGGATCTCTTGCTAGCCTTATTTCTGTGGAATCTGAGAACAGATATTTCGGATCCCTTTGAAGACTATGGGGCCAAAGGAAATATCCTCCGATAACAAAGAGAAAGAAGCTTTCTGAGAAACTTATTTGTGTTCTGTGAAATCATCTCAGAGTTACAGTTTTTCCTTCAAGAAGCCTTTCACTAAGACAGTTCTTGTTTAATTGGCAAAGTGATATTTGGAAACCCATAGAGGGCTATGGTGAAAAAGGAAATATCCTGAGATGAAATCTCGAAAGAAGCTTTCTGAGAAACTGCTCTGCGATGTGTGACTTCCACTCACAGAGTTACATCTGTATTTCGTGGATCTCTTTGCTAGCCTTATTTCTGTGGAATCTGAGAACAGATATTTCAGATCCCTTTGAAGACTATAGGGCCAAAGGAAATATCCTCCGATAACAAAGAGAAAGAAGCTTTCTGAGAAACTTCTTTGTGTTCTGTGAAATCATCTCACAGAATTACAGCTTTCCCCTCAAGAAGCCTTTGGCTAAGACAGTTCTTGTAGAATTGGCAAAGTGATACTTGGAAGCCCATAGAGGGCTAGGGTGAAAAAGGAAGTATCCTCAGATGAAATCTGGAAAGCAGCTTTCTGTGAAACTTCTCTGTGGTGTGTGACTTCCAGTCACAGAGTTACATCTGTATTTCGTGGATCTCTTTGCTAGCCTTATTTCTGTGGAATCTTAGAACAGATATTTCGGATCCCTTTGAAGACTATAGGACCAAAGGAAATATCCTCCGATAACCAAGAGAAAGCAGCTTTCTGAGAAACTTCTTTGTGTTCTGTGAAATGATCTCACAGAGTTACAGCTTTCCCCTCAAGAAGCCTTTCGCTTAGACACCTCTTGTGGAATTGGCAAAGTGATATTTGGCAGCCCATAGATTGATATGGTGAAGAAGGAAATATCCTCAGATGAAATCTGGAAAGAAGCTTTCTGAGAAACTGCTTAGTGTTATGTTAATTCATCTCACAGAGTTACATCTGTATTTCGTTGATATCTTTGCTAGCCTTATTTCTGTGGAATCTGAGAACAGATATTTCGGATCCCCTTGAAGACTATAGGGCCAAAGGAAATATCCTCCGATAACAAAGAGAAAGAAGCTTTCTGAGAAACTTCTTTGTGTTTTGTGAAATCATCACACAAAGTTACAGCTTTCCCCTGAAGAAGCCTTTCGCTAAGACAGTTCTTGTTTAATCGGCAAAGTGATATTTGGAAGCCCATAGAGGGCTATGGTGAAAAAGGAAATATCCTCAGATGAAATCTGGAAAGAAGGTTCTGAGAAACTGCTCTGTGATGTGTCTTTTCCACTCACAGAGTTACACCTGTATTTCGTGGATCTCTTTGCAAGCCTTATTTCTTTGGAATCTGAGAACAGATATTTCGGATCCCTTTGAAGACTATGGGGCCAAAAGAAATATCCTCCGATAACAAAGAGAAAGAAGCTTTCTGAGAAACTTATTTGTGTTCTGTGAAATCATCTCAGAGTTACAGTTTTTCCCTCAAGAAGCCTTTCGCTAAGACAGTTCTTGTTTAATTGGCAAAGTGATATTTGGAAACCCATAGAGGGCTATGGTGAAAAAGGAAATATCCTCAGATGAAATCTGGAAAGAAGCTTTCTGAGAAACTGCTCTGCGATGTGTGACTTCCACTCACAGAGTTACATCTGTATTTCGTGGATCTCTTTGCTAGCCTTATTTCTGTGGAATCAGAGAACAGATATTTCGGATCCCTTTGAAGACTATAGGGCCAAAGGAAATATCCTCCGATAACAAAGAGAAAGAAGCTTTCTGAGAAACTTCTTTGTGTTCTGTGAAATCATCTCACAGAATTACAGCTTTCCCCTCAAGAAGCCTTTGGCTAAGACAGTTCTTGTAGAATTGGCAAAGTGATACTTGGAAGCCCATAGAGGGCTAGGGTGAAAAAGGAAGTATCCTCAGATGAAATCTGGAAAGCAGCTTTCTGAGAAACTTCTCTGTGGTGTGTGACTTCCACTCACATAGTTACATCTGTATTTCGTGGATCTCTTTGCTAGCCTTATTTCTGTGGAATCTTAGAACAGATATTTCGGATCCCTTTGAAGACTATAGGGCCAAAGGAAATATCCTCCGATAACCAAGAGAAAGCAGCTTTCTGAGAAACTTCTTTGTATTCTGTGATATCATCTCACAGAGTTACAGATTTCCCCTCCAGAAGCCTTTCGCTTAGACACCTCTTGTGGAATTGGCAAAGTGATATTTGGAAGCCCATAGATTTATATGGTGAAGAAGGAAATATCCTCAGATGAAATCTGGAAAGAAGCTTTCTGAGAACCTGCTTAGTGTTCTGTTAATTCATCTCACAGAGTTACATCGGTATTTCGTTGATCTCTTTGCTAGCCTTATTTCTGTGGAATCTGAGAACAGATATTTCGGATCCCCTTGAAGACTATAGGGCCAAAGGAAATATCCTCCGATAACAAAGAGAAAGAAGCTTTCTGAGAAACTTCTTTGTGTTTTGTGAAATCATCACACAAAGTTACAGCTTTCCCCTGAAGAAGCCTTTCGCTAAGACAGTTCTTGTTTAATCGGCAGAGTGATATTTGGAAGCCCATAGAGGGCAATGGTGAAAAAGGAAATATCCTCAGATGAAATCTGGAAAGAAGGTTTCTGAGAAACTGCTCTGTGATGTGTCATTTCCACTCACAGAGTTACACCTGTATTTCGTGGATCTCTTTGCTTGCCTTATTTCTTTGGAATCTGAGAACAGATATTTCGGATCCCTTTGAAGACTACAGGGCCAAAGGAAATATTCTGTGATAACGAAGAGAAAGCATCTTTCTGAGAAACTTCTTTGTGTTCTGTGAAATCATCTCACAGAGTTACAGCTTTCCCCTCAAGAAGCCTTTCGCTGAGACAGTACTTGTGGAAACGGCATAGTGATATTCAGAAGTCCATAGAGGGCTATGGTGAAAAAGGAAATATCCTCAGATGAAATCTGGAAGGAAGCTTTCCGAGAAACTGCTTAGTGTTCTCTTAACTCATCTCACAGAGTTACATCTGTATTTCGTGGATCTCTTTGCTAGCCTTATTTCTGTGGAATCTGAGAACAGATATTTCGGATCCCTTTGAAGACTATAGGGCCAAAGGAAATATCCTCCGATAACAAAGAGAAAGAAGCTTTCTTAGAAACTTCTTTGTGTTCTGTGAAATCATCTCACAGAGTTACAAATTCCCTCTCAAGAAGGCTTTCGCTAAGAAAGTTCTTGTGGAATTGGCAAAGTGATATTTGGAAGCCCATAGAGGGCTATTGTGAAAAAGGAAATATCCTCAGATGAAATCAGGAAAGAAGCTTCCTGAGAAACTGCTTAGTGTTCTGTTAATTCTTCTCACAGAGTTACATCTGTATTTCGTGGATCTCTTTGCTAGCCTTATTTCTGTGGAATCTGAGAACAGATATTTCGGATCCCTTTGAAGACTCTAGGGCCAAAGGAAATATCCTCCGATAACAAAGAGAAAGAAGCTTTCTGAGAAACTTCTTTGTGTTCAGTGAAATCATCTCACAGAGTTACAGCTTTCCCCTCAAGACGCCTTTCGCTAAGGCACTTCTTGTGGAAATGCCAAAGTGATATTGGAAGCCCATAGAGGGCTATGGTGAAAAAGGAAATATCCTCAGATGATATCTGGAAAGAAGCTTTCTTAGAAACTGCTCTGTGATGTGTCACTTCCACTCACAGAGTTACATCTGTATTTCGTGGATCTCTTTGCTAGCCTTATTTCTGTGGAATCTGAGAACAGATATTTCGGATCCCTTTGAAGACTATAGGGCCAAAGGAAATATCCTCCGATAACAAAGAGAAAGAAGCTTTCTGAGAAACTTCTTTGTGTTCTGTGAAATCATCTCACAGAGTTACAGCTTTGCCCACAAGAAACCTTTCGCTAAGACAGGTCTTGTGGAATTGGCAAAGTGATATTTGGAAGCCCATAGAGGGCTATGGTGAAGAAGGAAATATCCTCAGATGAAATCTGGAAAGAAGATTTCTGAGAAACTGCTCTGTGATGTGTGACTTCCACTCACAGAGTAACATCTGTATTTCGTGGATCTCTTTGCTAGCCTTATTTCTGTGGAATCTGAGAACAGATATTTCGGATCCCTTTGAAGACTATAGGGCCAAATGAAATATCCTAAGATAACAAAGAGAAAGAGGCTTCCTGAGAAACTTCTTTGTGTTCAGTGAAATCATCTCACAAAGTTACAGCTTTCCCCTCAAGAAGACTTTCGCTAAGACAGTTCTTGTGCAATTGACAAAGTGATACTTGGAAGCCCATAGAGGGCTATGGTGAAAAAGGAAGTATCCTCAGATGAAATCTGGAAAACAGCTTTCTGAGAAACTGCTTAGTGTTCTGTTAATTCAACTCACATAGTTACATCTGTATTTCGTGGATCTCTTTGCTAGCCTTATTTCTGTGGAATCTGAGAACAGATATTTCGGATCCCTTTGAAGACTAAAGGGCCAAAGGAAATATCTTCCGATAACAACGAGAAAGAATCTTTCTGAGAAACATCTTCGTGTTCTGTGAAATCATCTCACAGAGTTACAGCTTTACCCTCAAGAGGCCGTTCGCTAAGACAGTTCTTGTGGAAATGGAAAAGTGATATTTGGAAGCCCATAGATGGCTACGGTGAAAAAGGAAATATCCTCAGATGAAATCTGGAAAGAAGCTTTCTGAGAAACTGCTCTGTGATGTGTCACTTCCACTCACAGAGTTACATCTGTATTTCGTGGATCTCTTTGCTAGCCTTATTTCTGTGGAATCTGAGAACAGATATTTCGGATCCCTTTGAAGACTATAGGGCCAAAGGAAATATCCTCCGATAACAAAGAGAAAGAAGCTTTCTGAGAAACTTCTTTGTGTTCTGTGAAATCATCTCACAGAGTTACAGCTTTGCCCACAAGAAACCTTTCGCTAAGACAGGTCTTGTGGAATTGGCAAAGTGATATTTGGACTCCCATAGAGGGCTATGGTGAAGAAGGAAATATCCTCAGATGAAATCTGGAAAGAAGCTTTCTGAGAAACTGCTCTGTGATGTGTGACTTCCACTCACAGAGTAACATCTGTATTTCGTGGATCTCTTTGCTAGCCTTATTTCTGTGGAATCTGAGAACAGATATTTCGGATCCCTTTGAAGACTATAGGGCCAAAGGAAATATCCTAAGATAACAAAGAGAAAAAAGCTTCCTGAGAAACTTCTTTGTGTTCAGTGAAATCATCTCACACAGTTACAGCTTTCCCCTCAAGAAGACTTTCGCTAAGACAGTTCTTGTGGAATTGACAAAGTGATACTTGGAAGCCCATAGAGGGCTATGGTGAAAAAGGAAGTATCCTCAGATGAAATCTGGAAAACAGCTTTCTGAGAAACTGCTTAGTGTTCTGTTAATTCAACTCACATAGTTACATCTGTATTTCGTGGATCTCTTTGCTAGCCTTATTTCTGTGGAATCTGAGAACAGATATTTCGGATCCCTTTGAAGACTATAGGGCCAAAGGAAATATCTTCCGATAACAAAGAGAAAGAATCTTTCTGAGAAACATCTTCGTGTTCTGTGAAATCATCTCACAGAGTTACAGCTTTACCCTCAAGAGGCCGTTCGCTAAGACAGTTCTTGTGGAAATGGCAAAGTGATATTTGGAAGCCCATAGTGGGCTATGGTGAAAAAGGAAATATCCTCAGATGAAATCTCGAAAGCAGCTTTCCGAGAATCTGTTTAGTGTCCTGTTAATTCATCTAACAGAGGTACATCTGTAATTCGTGGATCTCTTGCTAGCCTTATTTCTGTGGAATCTGAGAACAGATATTTCGGATCCCTTTGAAGACTATGGGGCCAAAAGAAATATACTCCGATAACAAAGAGAAAGAAGCTTTCTGAGAAACTTATTTGTGTTCTGTGAAATCATCTCAGAGTTACAGTTTTTCCCTCAAGAAGCCTTTCGCTAAGACAGTTCTTGTTTAATTGGCAAAGTGATATTTGGAAACCCATAGAGGGCTATGGTGAAAAAGGAAATATCCTCAGATGAAATCTGGAAAGAAGCTTTCTGAGAAACTGCTCTGCGATGTGTGACTTCCACTCACAGAGTTACATCTGTATTTCGTGGATCTCTTTGCTAGCCTTATTTCTGTGGAATCAGAGAACAGATATTTCGGATCCCTTTGAAGACTATAGGGCCAAAGGAAATATCCTCCGATAACAAAGAGAAAGAAGCTTTCTGAGAAACTTCTTTGTGTTCTGTGAAATCATCTCACAGAATTACAGCTTTCCCCTCAAGAAGCCTTTGGCTAAGACAGTTCTTGTAGAATTGGCAAAGTGATACTTGGAAGCCCATAGAGGGCTAGGGTGAAAAAGGAAGTATCCTCAGATGAAATCTGGAAAGCAGCTTTCTGAGAAACTTCTCTGTGGTGTGTGACTTCCAGTCACAGAGTTACATCTGTATTTCGTGGATCTCTTTGCTAGCCTTATTTCTGTGGAATCTTAGAACAGATATTTCGGATCCCTTTGAAGACTATAGGGCCAAAGGAAATAACCTCCGATAACCAAGAGAAAGCAGCTTTCTGAGAAACTTCTTTGTGTTCTGTGAAATGATCTCACAGAGTTACAGCTTTCCCCTCCAGAAGCCTTTCGCTTAGACACCTCTTGTGGAATTGGCAAAGTGATATTTGGAAGCCCATAGATTGATATGGTGAAGAAGGAAATATCCTCAGATGAAATCTGGAAAGAAGCTTTCTGAGAAACTGCTTAGTGTTCTGTTAATTCATCTCACAGAGTTACATCGGTATTTCGTTGATCCCTTTGCTAGCCTTATTTCTGTGGAATCTGAGAACAGATATTTCGGATCCCCTTGAAGACTATAGGGCCAAAGGAAATATCCTCCGATAACAAAGAGAAAGAAGCTTTCTGAGAAACTTCTTTGTGTTCTGTGAAATGATCTCACAGAGTTACAGCTTTCCCCTCAAGAAGCCTTTCGCTAAGACACCTCTTGTGGAATTGGCAAAGTGATATTTGGAAGCCCATAGAGGGATATGGTGAAGAAGGAAATATCCTCAGATGAAATCTGGAAAGAAGCTTTCTGAGAAACTGCTTAGTGTTCTGTTAATTCATCATACAGAGTTACATCTGTATTTCGTGGATCTCTTTGCTAGCCTTATTTCTGTGGAATCTGAGAACAGATATTTCGGATCCCTTTGAAGACTATAGGGCCAAAGGAAATATCCTCCGATAACAAAGAGAAAGAAGCTTTCTCAGAAACTTCTTTGTGTTTTGTGAAATCATCACACAAAGTTACAGCTTTCCCCTGAAGAAGCCTTTCGCTAAGACATTTCTTGTTTAATCGGCAAAGTGATATTTGGAAGCCCATAGATGACTATGGTGAAAAAGGAAATATCCTCAGATGAAATCTGGCAAGAAGCTTTCTGAAAAACTGCTTAGTGTTCTGTAAATTCATCTCAGAGAGTTACATCTGTATTTCGTGGATCTCTTTGCTAGCCATATTTCTGTGGAATCTGAGAACAGATATTTCGGATCCCTTTGAAGACTATAGGGCCCAAGGAAATATCCTCCGATAACAAAGAGAAAGAAGCTTTGTGAGAAACTTCTTTGTGTTCTGTGAAATCATCTCACACAGTTACAGCTTTCCCCTCAAGAAGCCTTTCGCTAAGACAGTTCTTGTGGAATTGGCAACGTGATATTTGGAAGCCCATAGAGGGCTATGGTGAAGAAGGAAATATCCTCAGAGGAAATCTGGAAAGAAGCTTTCTGAGAAACTGCTTAGTGTTCTGTTAATTCATCTCACAGAGTTACATCTGTATTTCGTTGATCTCTTTGCTAGCCTTATTTCTGTGGAATCTGAGAACAGATATTTCCGATCCCCTTGAAGACTATAGGGCCAAAGGAAATATCCTCCGATAACAAAGAGAAAGAAGCTTTCTGAGAAAATTCTTTGTGTTTTGTGAAATCATCACACACAGTTACAGCTTTCCCCTGAAGAAGCCTTTCGCTATGACAGTTCTTCTTTAATAGGCAAAGTGATATTTGGAAGCACATAGAGGGCTATGGTGAAAAAGGAAATATCCTCAGATGAAATCTGGAAGGAAGCTTTCTGAGAAACTGCTTAGTTTTCTGTAAATTCATCTCAGAGAGTTACATCTGTATTTCGTGGATCTCTTTGATATTCTTATTTCTGTGGAATCTGAGAACAGATATTTCCGATCCCTTTGAAGACTCTAGTGCCAAAGGAAATATCCTCCGATAACAAAGAGAAAGATGCTCTCTGAGAAACTTCTTTGTGTTCTGTGAAATCATCTCACAGAGTTACAGCTTTCCCTCAAGAAGCCTTTCGCTAAGACAGTTCTTGTGGAATTGCCAAAGTGATATTTGGAAGCCCTTAGAGGGCTATTGTGAAAAAGGAAATATCCTCAGATGAAATCAGGAAAGAAGCTTCCTGAGAAACTGCTTAGTGTTCTGTTAATTCTTCTCACAGAGTTACATCTGTATTTCGTGGATCTCTTTGCTAGCCTTATTTCTGTGGAATCTGAGAACAGATATTTCGGATCCCTTTGAAGACTATAGGGCCAAAGGAAATATCCTCCGATAACAAAGAGAAAGAAGCTTTCTGAGAAACTTCTTTGTGTTCAGTGAAATCATCTCACAGAGTTACAGCTTTCCCCTCAAGACGCCTTTCGCTAAGGCACTTCTTGTGGAAATGACAAAGTGATATTGAAAGCCCATAGAGGGCTATGGTGAAAAAGGAAATATCCTCAGATGAAATCTGGAAAGAAGCTTTCTGAGAAACTGCTCTGTGATGTGTCACTTCCACTCACAGAGTTACATCTGTATTTCGTGGATCTCTTTGCTAGCCTTATTTCTGTGGAATCTGAGAACAGATATTTCGGATGCCTTTGAAGACTATAGGGCCAAAGGAAATATCCTCCGATAACAAAGAGAAAGAAGCTTTCTGAGAAACTTCTTTGTGTTCTGTGAAATCATCTCAAAGAGTTACAGCTTTGCACACAAGAAACCTTTCGCTAAGACACGTCTTCTGGAATTGGCAAGGTGATATTTGGAAGCCCATAGAGGGCCATGGTGAAAAAGGAAATATCCTCAGATGAAATCTGGAAAGAAGCTTTCTGAGAAACTGTTCTGTGATGTGTCACTTCCACTGACAGAGTTACACCTCTATTTCGTGGATCTCTTTGCTAGCCTTATTTCTGTGGAATCTGAGAACAGATACTTCGCATCCCTTTGAAGACTATAGGGCCAACGGAAATATCCTCCGATAACCAAGAGAAAGCAGCTTTCTGAGAAACTTCTTTGTGTTCTGTGAAATGATCTCACAGAGTTACAGCTTTCCCCTCAAGAAGCCTTTCGCTAAGACAGTTCTTGTGGAATTGGCAAAGTGATATTTGGAAGCCCGTAGAGGGCTATGGTGAAGAAGGAAATATCCTCAGATGAAATCTGGAAAGAAGCTTTCTGAGAAACTGCTTAGTGTTCTGTTAATTCATCTCACAGAGTTATAGCTGTATTTCGTTGATCTCTTTGCTAGCCTTATTTCTGTGGAATCTGAGAACAGATATTTCGGATCCCTTTGAAGACTATAGGGCCAAAGGAAATATCCTCCGATAACAAAGAGAAAGAAGCTTTCTGAGAAACTTCTTTGTGTTCTGTGAAATCATCTCACAGAGTTACAGCTTTGCCCACAAGAAACCTTTCGCTAAGACAGGTCTTGTGGAATTGGCAAAGTGATATTTGGAAGCCCATAGAGGGCTATGGTGAAGAAGGAAATATCCTCAGATGAAATCTGGAAAGAAGCTTTCTGAGAAACTGCTCTGTGATGTGTGACTTCCACTCACAGAGTAACATCTGTATTTCGTGGATCTCTTTGCTAGCCTTATTTCTGTGGAATCTGAGAACAGATATTTCGGATCCCTTTGAAGACTATAGGGCCAAAGGAATTATCCTCCGATAACAAAGAGAAAGAAGCTTCCTGAGAAACTTCTTTGTGTTCAGTGAAATCATCTCACAGAGTTACAGCTTTCCCCTCAAGAAGACTTTCGCTAAGACAGTTCTTGTGCAATTGACAAAGTGATACTTGGAAGCCCATAGAGGGCTATGGTGAAAAAGGAAGTATCCTCAGATGAAATCTGGAAAACAGCTTTCTGAGAAACTGCTTAGTGTTCTGTTAATTCAACTCACATAGTTACATCTGTATTTCGTGGATCTCTTTGCTAGCCTTATTTCTGTGGAATCTGAGAACAGATATTTCGGATCCCTTTGAAGACTATAGGGCCAAAGGAAATATCTTCCGATAACAAAGAGAAAGAATCTTTCTGAGAAACTTCTTTGTGTTCTCTGAAATCATCTCACAGAGTTACAGCTTTACCCTCAAGAGGCCGTTCGCTAAGACAGTTCTTGTGGAAATGGCAAAGTGATATTTGGAAGCCCATAGTGGGCTATGGTGAAAAAGGAAATATCCTCAGATGAAATCTCGAAAGCAGCTTCCGAGAATCTGTTTAGTGTCCTGTTAATTCATCTAACAGAGGTACATCTGTAATTCGTGGATCTCTTGCTAGCCTTATTTCTGTGGAATCTGAGAACAGATATTTCGGATGCCTTTGAAGACTATGGGGCCAAAGGAAATATCCTCCGATAACAAAGAGAAAGAAGCTTTCTGAGAAACTTATTTGTGTTCTGTGAAATCATCTCAGAGTTACAGTTTTTCCCTCAAGAAGCCTTTCACTAAGACAGTTCTTGTTTAATTGGCAAAGTGATATTTGGAAACCCATAGAGGGCTATGGAGAAAAAGGAAATATCCTCAGATGAAATGTGGAAAGAAGCTTTCTGAGAAAGTGCTCTGCGATGTGTGACTTCCACTCACAGAGTTACATCTGTATTTCGTGGATCTCTTTGCTAGCCTTATTTCTGTGGAATCTGAGAACAGATATTTCGGATCCCTTTGAAGACTATAGGGCCAAAGGAAATATCCTCCGATAACAAAGAGAAAGAAGCTTTCTGAGAAACTTCTTTGTGTTCTGTGAAATCATCTCACAGAATTTCAGCTTTCCCCTCAAGAAGCCTTTGGCTAAGACAGTTCTTGTAGAATTGGCAAAGTGATACTTGGAAGCCCATAGAGGGCTAGGGTGAAAAAGGAAGTATCCTCAGATGAAATATGGAAAGCAGCTTTCTGAGAAACTTCTCTGTGGTGTGTGACTTCCAGTCACAGAGTTACAAATGTATTTCGTGGATCTCTTTGCTAGCCTTATTTCTGTGGAATCTTAGAACAGATATTTCGGATCCCTTTGAAGACTATAGGGCCAAAGGAAATATCCTCCGATAACCAAGAGAAAGCAGCTTTCTGAGAAACTTCTTTGTGTTCTGTGAAATGATCTCACAGAGTTACAGCTTTCCCCTCAAGAAGCCTTTCGCTTAGACACCTCTTGTGGAATTGGCAAAGTGATATTTGGAAGCCCATAGATTGATATGGTGAAGAAGGAAATATCCTCAGATGAAATCTGGAAAGAAGCTTTCTGAGAAACTGCTTAGTGTTCTGTTAATTCATCTCACAGAGTTACATCTGTATTTCGTTGATCTCTTTGCTAGCCTTATTTCTGTGGAATCTGAGAACAGATATTTCGGATCCCCTTGAAGACTATAGGGCCAAAGGAAATATCCTCCGATAACAAAGAGAAAGAAGCTTTCTTAGAAACTTCTTTGTGTTTTATGAAATCATCACACAAAGTTACAGCTTTCCCCTGAAGAAGCCTTTCGCTAAGACAGTTCTTGTTTAATCGGCAAAGTGATATTTGGAAGCCCATAGAGGGCTATGGTGAAAAAGGAAATATCCTCAGATGAAATCTGGAAAGAAGGTTTCTGAGAAACTGCTCTGTGATGTGTCATTTCCACTCACAGAGTTACACCTGTATTTCGTGGATCTCTTTGCTAGCCTTATTTCTTTGGATCTGAGAACAGATATTTCGGATCCCTTTGAAGACTATAGGGTCAAAGGAAATATTCTGTGATAACAAAGAGAAAGAATCTTTCTGAGAAACTTCTTTGTGTTCTGTGAAATCATCTCACAGAGTTACAGCTTTCCCTCAAGAAGCCTTTCCCTGAGACAGTACTTGTGGAAATGGCATAGTGATATTCAGAAGTCCATAGAGGGCTATGGTGAAAAAGGAAATATCCTCAGATGAAATCTGGAAGGAAGCTTTCCGAGAAACTGCTTAGTGTTCTCTTAACTCATCTCACAGAGTTACATCTGTATTTCGTGGATCTCTTTGCTAGCCTTATTTCTGTGGAATCTGAGAACAGATATTTCGGATCCCTTTGAAGACTATAGGGCCAAAGGAAATATCCTCCGATAACAAAGAGAAAGATGCTTTCTGAGAAACTTCTTTGTGTTCTGTGAAATCATCTCACAGAGTTACCACTTCCCCCTCAAGAAGGCTTTCGCTAAGAAGGTACTTGTGGAATTGGCAAAGTGATATTTGGAAGCCCATAGAGGGCTATTGTGAAAAAGGAAATATCCTCAGATGAAATCAGGAAAGAAGCTTCCTGAGAAACTGCTTAGTGTTCTGTTAATTCTTCTCACAGAGTTACATCTGTATTTCGTGGATCTCTTTGCTAGCCTTATTTCTGTGGAATCTGAGAACAGATATTTCGGATCCCTTTGAAGACTATAGGGCCAAAGGAAATATACTCCGATAACAAAGAGAAAGAAGCTTTCTGAGAAACTTCTTTGTGTTCTGTGAAATCATCTCACAGAGTTACAGCTTTCCCCTCAAGACGCCTTTCTCTAAGGCACTTCTTGTGGAAATGGCAAAGTGATATTGGAAGCCCATAGAGGGCTATGGTGAAAAAGGAAATATCCTCAGATGAAATCTGGAAAGAAGCTTTCTGAGAAACTGCTCTGTGATGTGTCACTTCCACTCACAGAGTTACATCTGTATTTCGTGGATCTCTTTGCTAGCCTTATTTCTGTGGAATCTGAGAACAGATATTTCGGATCCCTTTGAAGACTATAGGGCCAAAGGAAATATCCTCCGATAACAAAGAGAAAGAAGCTTTCTGAGAAACTTCTTTGTGTTCTGTGAAATCATCTCAAAGAGTTACAGCTTTGCCCACAAGAAACCTTTCGCTAAGACACGTCTTCTGGAATTGGCAAGGTGATATTTGGAAGCCCATAGAGGGCCATGGTGAAAAAGGAAATATCCTCAGATGAAATCTGGAAAGAAGCTTTCTGAGAAACTGTTCTGTGATGTGTCACTTCCACTGACAGAGTTACACCTCTATTTCATGGATCTCTTTGCTAGCCTTATTTCTGTGGAATCTGAGAAGAGATACTTCGCATCCCTTTGAAGACTATAGGGCCAAAGGAAATATCCTCCGATAACCAAGAGAAAGAATCTTTCTGAGAAACTTCTTTGTGTTCTGTGAAATCATCTCACAGAGTTACAGCTTTACCCTCAAGAGGCCGTTCGCTAAGACAGTTCTTGTGGAAATGGCAAAGTGATATTTGGAAGCCCATAGTGGGCTATGGTGAAAAAGGAAATATCCTCAGATGAAATCTCGAAAGCAGCTTTCCGAGAATCTGTTTAGTGTCCTGTTAATTCATCTAACAGAGGTACATCTGTAATTCGTGGATCTCTTGCTAGCCTTATTTCTGTGGAATCTGAGAACAGATATTTCGGATCCCTTTGAAGACTATGGGGCCAAAGGAAATATCCGCCGATAACAAAGAGAAAGAAGCTTTCTGAGAAACTTATTTGTGTTCTGTGAAATCATTTCAGAGTTACAGTTTTTCCCTCAAGAAGCCTTTCGCTA